>NC_059193.1:33388035-34808035 GCF_020615455.1 Coregonus clupeaformis
ATCATGCATATCAAGCTATACATGGGCATTTGCATCCCGCATTTTGTTATACCCATGGAAATCATATTTTGTTGGCGTCTGCATTCTCATATTTGTACATTTAAAATCTTAAGTTTACTAGGTTGGAGGGGATGTCTGGAATTAACCTGGTTTCCTTGTGTTTTTATGTTTGTGTGCTGGAATACGTGTGTGTATATTGTTGTGTTGGTTGCGTGTGTGTGTGTACGCATGTGTGTGTGTGCTTACTTGTGTGTGTGTATGCACACGTGTGTGTGTGCGTGTGTGTTAGGTGACCTTCACGGATGCGATGAGGAGCAAAGCGAGGCTGTCTATAACGGGGAGTACTGGGGAGAATGGCCGTGTGATGACTCCAGAGTTTCCAAAAGCAGTGCATGCGGTACCTTACGTTAGACCTGGCATGGGAATGAACGTCAGCTTGACAGATCTCTCCTGATCGATAAGAACCTTTTGAGTGCCTTACAATGGTTTCAATAGAGCGGTTTTCGTCTTTTCCCCTTGTCCCTCTCTCTTCACGCTTTCTTTCTCTCCATTTTAGTTGAATGGGTCAAGGGGCCTCACATTATGGTGTCATGAAGACGTTTCCTTCTTCTCGCTCTCTATTTCTCACTTAACAAAAGACTTTCCCTCTCGATGGAATTTCATCTTGGAAAACAAAGGGAGGCCTTTTTTTTGTAACCAGGTGACATCATAATTTCCTATCTCTGAGTATGTTGGACACATAGGAGGCTTGATTGACTGTAACAGCTGCTCATGGGAGTTCTGTCATCTCAACTGGGAGGGGGGGGGGGGGGTCATTGTTGAGACAACACGTCTGTTTCTGTAGCCACCACCGCCGACCCCGGATCCTTCAAGCACACTTGACTTCATCATCGAGATGTGAAAGGTCCATTTTTTTTTTTAAAGAAAATTGAAAAACTATATGAAAACATATTTGTATGTATTTTCACAAAAATGGCTTTTAAATAAAACTGCTTACATACTGGTTGAATATAAAGAGATTAATGTGTGAGTATATTGAAATAAAAAAATGCTTAACAGCTTGTAGTTCGATATTTTTAAAGCCAAATATGTTGTTTATGGGGGTTGGAATGTTTAAATCATGTAATTTATTACTATTCTAAGCTTTCCTATATATCTTATTCTTTAACATTTGGTGTTGATATAAAATACTTAGCAATGCTTGACATTTGAAATCAATCCTTTTCCTATGTTTTTACTTGTTCAAGTGGGTGTCACAATTTTTGTTTAATGTTATTTGTTTGCTTTAAAGTATTTTGCTGTTTGTATTTCTTTCTGTCAAGGATCAGGATAGCAGTCCACTTTTTAAAGGAAAAAGCAGTTTACACTCCATGACACTCTACAACTGTGTTAATGCATATGTTTTGATATGAGAGGAACATAAACATACGTATAGATGGTCGAAATGGTCGTTTAAAAATGCCAAATAAGTAAGAGTGCCAAAATGTTGTGCCAGTAGGTATGAATATAGTAGTCCTAATATAATCAGACACTGTCCTTAAGTGAATGTAGTCAATACATTTTGTACGTTTTGTAACTAGGTGTACAGCTTTATGGCTAAGACAGTGATATTTCAACCACTTTTTTTAAGTTTTCAAGTTAACGCCACATACTTTGCATTAACCTGAGTGTAAAATAGCATCAGTTGCATGTCGTTGCCTCAAATCCATCTAATTTAATTTATTTTTGCCTTTAAAATGATGACTATTGCCAATGTGCATTTCCATTTTAATGTTGAAGTTGTGAGACTAAATGCTTGAGATTGGAAATAGGAAAGTAGACATAATATATATATATATTTTATAATAATAATAATAATAATATTATGACAAGTATGAATAATATCTTCTAAAACGTTACAATCCCTCACCAGTTTATTTTTTACATGCAGTACCTATTCATGCGTGTCATTTGACGGTGACGGATTTTCAATGTTAGTTATTCATAGTAGTTTTTTTTGGATACAACGCATCCCCCAGTAGCATTATTAGGTAGGAGCTTTGAAACAGCTTTTACAGACACGCACCTCTGATTTAGGCACACACGGAAGGTTTCAGAAAGACCATTGTTACTTTTGTATTTGAATAACCTGACCTAACATGCGATCACGTCCTCTCACATATGTAAAGGGAGGCACACAATGTACTATTGGTATCACTGTTGCTTTTTTTTGGGTTATGAACAATACAACAGGAAGTTATCTAATCACCCTCATCATCGCATATCCAGACTTCTCTCACTGACATTTTGTATATGGAATGTGTGCTAACTTGTTTATTTTTGGGATTCTTTCTAAATAAAAGTGGCTTTCCCTTGTTATCATTCTGGGTGTTGCGTCTTCACTTTACCACAGTCTTTAGCATATGTATTGGTGGATTCTGTACCTTGCTTCTGTTAAGACCACCAAAAACAGACAGTATGAGTTTGTTTTATCCAGCAGCATCTCAAATCTCTTACCAACCCTGTCCCTCCAAAATCCACAAGGGTGACACCCACAACACATTGTTTAGACTTGGCCATCTATTTGAATGGAATCAAAAAATATGCCAGCTCAGTGAGCCCACATACTACCGAAGCATTCTCTGAAGGAGTTAATTGCAAAGTTTAAGCATTTGAAATTATCAACAACTTCAGTAATTACACAGTTTTTTCATTAGATTAAGAGTACATTCATTTAGGATGCTAGAATGTTAATTGCTTAATAACCTTCTGGTACATTTACCATATCCAGGATGAGGCATATTTTGTGCACAGTTCATTATAAGCTTTGTTGCTCTGCATTAGTTTCATAAAGATGTATTATGATTAATTTGGTGTGCATTGTTTAGCATATATTTATTTATTTATTTATTATTGGTGTTACTGTGCCTTATTCAAAGGCTGTTGATTAAAACGGGAACACAGTAACTTCTGCAATTCATTCTCATGATTATGATTAATAGCCTGTTCTAGGGAGCTACAATAAAGAGATATGGGATATTTCATTAACTGCATGCTTAATGTATTACCTTTAATCATGTTGTATATACTGTCTGTCACGACTTCCTCCGAAGCTGCCTCACCTCCTTGTTCGGGCAGGCTTCGGCGTTCGTCGTCACCGGCCTACTAGCCACTGCCGCTCCATATCTCATCATTCCATTTGTCTTGTTTTGTCAATTACACACACCTGGTTCAAATCCCCTCATCCCCTCTGTGGTATTAGGTATCCCTTGGTTAGCACTCCACAACCCCACCTTCTCATGGCTGCAGAGGGTTCTCACGGGGTGGTCGCGAGAGTGTCAGGGTAGGTGTCTAGGTGTTTCCATTGGTGCAGCTACGGTGGAAAGTCCAGACAGTACCTCCACCGTGCGCATTCCAAGGCAGAGAAGTGTATGTTTTTCCAGCAGTCCGTCTCCTTCCTCGGATACCGCATTACCACCTCAGGGGTGGAGATGGAGGAGGATCACATTTCAGCCGTGCGTAATTGGCCGACTCCCACCACGGTTAAGGAGGTGCAGCGCTTTCTGGGCTTTGGCAAGGTCACAGCTCCCATTACATCTCTGTTGAAGGGTGGGCCGTCCCAGCTCCGCTGGTCTGCTGAGGCTGACCTGGCCTTCAGGAAACTGAGGGGTCTGTTCACCTCAGCCCCGGTACTGGTCCACCCCGATAGATGCGTCCGTGGTAGGGATAGGCGCTGTCCTATCTCAACGCTCGGGCTGCCGTAACCTGGAGTACATCGGGGCAGCAAGGAGGCTGAATGTTCGCCAGGCCAGGTGGGCCCTATTCTTCACACGGTTCGATTTTACACTGTCATACATCCCGGGTACGAAGAACGTGAAGGCAGACGCATTGTCACGGCTGTATGACACAGAGGAGAGGCCCAGAGACAACAACCCCATACTCCCGGCTTCCTGCATTGTGGCGCCGGTAGTATGGACGATGGACGCGATTATAGAGCAGGCATTACGCACAGATCAATCTCCACCTCAGTGTCCAGCTGTCTTATCCGTGATTGTCTGATCTACTGGGCACACACGTCACCCTCCTCTGGTCACCCAGGTATCGGTCGTACAGTGCGCTGCTTGAACGGAATGTACTGGTGGCCTACCTTGGCTAAGGACGTGAGGGTGTATGTCTCCTCCTGCTCGGTGTGCACCCAGAGTAAGGCCCTAGGCACCTCCGAGCGGGTAAGTTACAACCTTTACCAATTCCACAACGACCATGGTCCCAACCAAATGTTGATTTCCTGACTGATCTTCCCCTCTCCCAAGGTACCACCACCATCCTGGTCATTGTGTACCGCTTTTCCAAGGCCTGCCACCTCCTTCCTCTGCCCGGTCTCCCCATGGCCCTGCAAACTGTGGAGGCCCTGTTTACACACGTCTTCCGGCACTACGGGGTACCAAAGGATATAGTGTCTGACCGAGGTCCCCAGTTCACATCCAAGGTCTGGAAGGTGTTCATGGAACGTCTGGGGGTCTCGGTCGGCCTGATCTCTGGGTTCCACCCCGAGTCTAATGGGCAGGTGGAACAGGTAAATCAGGATGTGGGTAGGTTCCTGCGGTCCGACTGCTAGGACCAGCCGGGGGAGCGGTCGGTGTTCTTGCCATGGGCCGAATATGCCGAGTACTCTCTCCGGCACTCCTCCACTAACCTAACGCCATTTCAATGTGTGTTGAGTTACCAACCGGTTCTGGCACCGTGGCACCAGAGCCAGACCGAGGCTCCTACGGTGGATGACTGGTTTCGGCGTGCGGAGGAGACGTGGGATGCTGCCCACATCCACCTCCAACGTGCCATGCGTCGTCAGAAGGCCAACGCTGACCTCCACCGCAGTGAGGCCCCGGTCTTCGTACTGGGTGATCGGGTCTGGCTCTCGACCCGGAATCTGCCCCTTCGCCTGCCCTGCTTGAAACTGAGCCCGCGGTTTGTGGGGCCGTTCAAAGTCCTGAGGAGAATCAACGAGGTCACCTATAGGTTATTACTTCCCCCCGATTACCGTATTAACCCCTCGTTTCATGTGTCTCTCCTTAGGCCAGTGGTGGCTGGTCCACTCCAGGAGTTTGAGGTGCGGGAGGTCCCTCCGCCTCCTCTGGACATTGAGGGGGCCCCGGCGTACTCTGTCCGTTCCATCCTTGATTCGAGGCGTCGGGTGGGGGGCCTTCAGTACCTCATGGAGTGGGAGGGGTACGGTCCGGAGGAACGGTGCTGGGTCCCGCTGAGGAATATCCTCGATCCCTCCCTTTTGCGGGATTTTCACCGTCACCATCCGGCTCGCTCTGCTCCGCGTCCCCGAGGCCGGTGTCAGCGCGCTGCTGGAGCTGAGCGTCAAGGGGGGGGTACTTTCACGACTTCCTCCGAAGCTGCCTCCCCTCCTTGTTCGGGCAGGCTTTGGCGTTCGTCGTCACCAGCCTACTAGCCACTGCCGCTCCATATCTCATCATTCCATTTGTCTTGTCTTGTCAATTACACACACCTGGTTCATATCCCCTCATTAGTACATGTATAAGTGTTCCCTCTGCCCCCCTTGTCCTGAGGGATTGTTATTTGTGATTTGAGTGTAGTTCAGTTGAGCTACCCGTACCTTGTATTTCCAGGGATTTTGTTCCCTGTGTGCCTGTATTTTGTTGACGCTATCCAGCGTAACTGTGTCCTACGGAATAAACTCTGTATTCGGGGATTTACCCTCCTGCGCCTGACTCCTTCAAATCACATTCTCACACTGTCTTAATTGGTGTCCTATTACTTTATTGAACATAGATACTGTAAGAATATATTCAGGAAGAAATCATTGGCACAGCAGATTTAGAACCAGATTGTACACATCAACTGTAAATGAACAACTAATCTCCTGAGGGCAGGGGATTCCAAATGACAGAGCAACAAATATGGCAATTTACACTGCCCAGTGTTCATCAGGGATAATTTATCTTGAGGGTCAGTCTGTCCATAAAGAAGTGGGAAATGCCTTAGTGCTGAAGAAACTGCTAAAAGAGACAGTCAGCCCTCTGTTCATTGTTAATGGAGGGCACACATCTCCATGAGAACAACAGACTGCCCTCTGGTCTTCGGAGATAATCCCCCCCCCCCACCGCCTCCCTCTCCCCATCCAGGCCATATGTTCCTCACCAAATTCTTGTGACATTCATTTTCCATTTCACCTCAAAGTTAATTACATGATATTAAAATAATGTTGTCTCTCACTCTCCATTTAAAGGTGATGAATATAAATTGGACTGTGCGCCCCAGAGAATGAGAACACAGCGTGTCGAACGTAATATTTACAGTTCATATTTTTACTAACTGGATATCAGCAAGCTGGAACTCGAGCTAATATCATGCTGCATAAACACATGCCGAAATGTCCTATTATTGCAGGCTCCTTAAAGGGCAGCTGAACTAAAAAAAACTACTTCTCTGGTTGAAAATGGCCTATGTTGCATCGATATTAGTGTAAATCAGGGTTGGGGTTAATTCCACAAATTTAATTCAATTCAAATTCTAGGTCAGTCTTTGACTTCAGAGATAATTCAATTCCACTCTATTCCAATGTTAGGTCAATTACAATAATTCAACTCCCAATTCAATATTATCCCCATCATTTCCACAAATGTAATGTTTCATTCCAAAACGTTGTTAAATTAGCTTTTATTGTTTAAATACTTATGAAAGAGATTGGTGTCTTTTCACTATCTAATCATGACATTGGGTTGTTCAATGACATACATGTATTTGTTTAAAAACTATGACTTGATGGTTTCATTTCAGAGAGCGAAATAATCATGTTATTTAAAAAAAAATGCTATATACCTGCCTCACTCTCAGAGAAATAAATAGTACTGCTAGTACTGCTAGGTTTTACTCAGTCAAATGTAACAAAAAACATTTATTTATAAAGAAATGTACAAATGATACATTTGTGACATCAATATTTAATAATATGAGATTATTTACATTTGACATTTTAGTCATGTAGCAGATGCTCTTATCCAGAGTGACTTACGTAACTGCATTAATCTTAAGACATCACAGTGAAATATAGAGGATATTAACATTCCATTCCCACTAAACAATGGATATATAGCGTGTTGCAAATAAACACATATTATAATTTTTTTACCCCCAATTTCGATCTTGTCTCATCTCTGCAACTCCCCAACTGGCTCGGGAGGCGAAGGTCGAGTCATGCGTCCTCCGAAACATGACCCGCCAAACCTCGCTTCTTAACACCCGCCCGCTTAACCTGGAAGCCAGCCGCACCAATGTGTCAGAGGAAACACCATTCAACTGACAACCGAGGTCAGCCTGCAGGCGCCCAGCCCGCCACAAGGAGTCGCTAGAGCACGATGAGCCAAGTAAAGCCCCCCCAGCCAAACCCTCCCCTAACCCGGACGACGCTGGGCCAATTGTGTGCCGCCCTATGGGACAATCATTTATATATACACACTAGGTGACTGACAGGGGGCGCTGTTTTGAAGCTCTCCCCACAAAAAAATGGTAAATACATGTCATTTTGTCCTTTAAACATTTAATTGAACAGAGAAATGGTCCAATCTTTTTTCCATCATTCATTTTTCCCATAGGGGATTTTAGAAACACTTAAAATAAGGGCTGTGTTTTGTGTAGGCTTACCCTGGCATGAGGTTTTGATAACAGTGTAAATCTCTCTAGGACAAGGTGACTTTTATCAATATATTGGCCTGTATTTACCCCCCAAAATAACATTCTAATTAGCTGCTAATGTGGCTATCATAAAGAACAACAAATGCCATGATGACCTGGACGAGACTGCCAAATTGATGCAAAGGTAAGAATCTCTGGATTATGTATCTAACATTTCTAAAAAAAAATGACAATTCTGTGAACTGTCTTGTGTAAGTTTTAAATTGGCAATACCTGTTAGCAAAGGTGTCAGCCGGCTCGTCAGGTTCCCATGCCTCAGCTGGCTCGACAGGCTCCCAAGCCTCAGCCGGCTCGTCAGGCTCCCATGCCTCAGCCGGCTCGTCAGGCTTCCATGCCTCAGCCGGCTCGTCAGGCTCACATGCCTCAGCAGAAGCGTCCGGTCCCCGGGTTTCAGGAGAAGCGACTGTTCCGCCCTTGGTCCTCAGGACCGTCCCTCTGGTTGACGTCGTCCTGCGGCTCCTCAGCTGGCTCGACAGGTTCCCGCGCCTCAGCAGAAGCAATCGGCTCCCAGGTCTCAGGAGAAGCGACTGTTCCGCCCCTGGTCCTCGGGACTGTCCCTCTGGTCGGCATCCTGCGGATGGAGCCACGTGTCAGGGTGGGGGTACTGTCACATATACTCCCTCTCCGGCGCTTGAGGTCGCCAGTCTGCTGATTATTACGCACACCTGTCACCATCGTTGCGCGCACCTGCACATCATCAGACTCACCTGGACTCCATCACCTTCCTGATTACCTCCCCTATTTCTGTCACTCCTTTTGGTTCCTTCCCCAGGCTTTATTGACTCTGCGTTTGTGTTTCATGTCTGTACGCTACTTGTGTTTCTTGTTTTGTTCCTTATGTTATTTATTATTAAAGTCACTCCATGTACTTGCTTCCCGACTCCCAGCGTACACATTATACATGCAGAAGCTTGCAGGGATTTGTAGTTTTGCATGATATCTTGTTTGATGCTAATTAGCATTTTAGAATCTGAGAGTAAATAGAGCTAAATATATTGATAAAAGTCACCTTGTCTCATGAAGGTACCCATAAGCAATACTTTCTGATGAAAAAACACAAATGTGAAAAATTGGTGGATAACATATTACATTCCAATTAAAAAAGTCCAAACTGTCTAATTCCATAACCAATTAAGTTCCAAAGTGAAATGTTTTCCAATTAAAAAAGTTAAAACAAACAAATTCCAATTCCATAACTTGAAGATTGTTGAAATTCTAATTAAATTCAAAAAATTCTCCACTTCATGAGTGAATTCAAGAATGCAATTGGAATTTTAAATTAAATTGGAATTGACCCCAACCCTGGTGTAAATAACATACTTTTGGTAAAAAATTCAGTATCTTCTAAAACGGAGATTTGCGAGATTTATGGAAGCTGTTAGGTTCCTAGATCCATTGGATATTTGCAGGTTGGGTTTTTATTTATTTAATTTTATTTCACCTTTATTTAACCAGGTAAGCCAGTTGAGAACAAGTTCTCATTTACAACTGCGACCAGGCCAAGATAAAGCAAAGCAATGCGATAAAAACAACAACAACAACACAGAGTTACATATGGAATAAACAAAATGTACAGTCAATAACACAATAGAAAATCTATATACAGTGTGTGCAAATGTAGTAAGTTATGGAGGTATGGCAATAAATAGGCCATAGTGCAAAATAATTACAATTTAGGATTAACACTGGAGTGATAAATGTGCAGAAGATGATGTGCATATAGAGATACTGGGGTGCAAATGAGCAAAATAAATAACAATGTAAATAACAATATGGGGTTGAGGTAGTTGGGTGGGCTAATTACAGATGGGCTGTTTACAGGTGCAGTGATCGGTAAGCTGCTCTGACAACTGATGCTTAAAGTTAGTGAGGGAGATAAGAGTCTTCAGCTTCAGAGATTTTTGCAGTTCGTTCCATTCATTTGCAGCAGAGAACTGGAGGGAATGGCGGCCAAAGGAGGTGTTGGCTTTGGGGATGACCAGTGAGATATACCTGCTGGAGCACATACTACGGGTGGGTGTTGCTATGGTGACCAATGAGCTAAGATAAGGCGGGATTTGCCTAGAAGTGATTTATAGATGACCTGGAGCCAGTGGGTTTGGCAACGAATATGTAGTGAGGGCCAGCCAACGAGAGCGTACAGGTCACAATGGTGGGTAGTATATGGGGCTTTGGTGACAAAACGGATGGCACTGTGATAGACTACATCCAATTTGCTGAGTAGAGTGTTGGAAGCTATTTTGTAAATGACATCGGTAGGATAGTCAGTTTTACGAGGGCATGTTTGGCAGCATGAGTGAAGGAGGCTTTGTTGCAAAATAGGAAGCCGATTCTAGACTTAACTTTGGATTGGAGATGCTTAATGTGAGTCTGGAAGGAGAGTTTACGGTCTAACCACACACCTAGGTATTTGTAGTTGTCCACATATTCTAAGTCAGACCCGCCGAGAGTAGTGATTCTAGTCGGGCGGGCGGGTGCAAGCAGCGTTCGATTGAAGAGCATGCATTTAGTTTTACTAGCGTTTAAGAGCAGTTGGAGGCCACGGAAGGAGTGTTGTATGGCATTGAACCTCGTTTGGAGGTTTGTTAACACAGTGTCCAATGAAGGGCCAGATGTATACAAAATGGTGTCGTCTGTGTAGAGGTGGATCTGAGAGTCACCAGCAGCAAGAGCGACATCATTGATATACACAGAGAATAGAGTCGGGCCGAGAATTGAACCCTGAGGCACCCCCATAGAAACTGCCAGAGGTCCAGACACAGCAGGCCCTCCGATTTGACACATTGAACTCTATCTGAGAAGTAGTTGGTGAACCAGGCGAGGCAGTCATTTGAGAAACCAAGGCCATTTAGTCTGCCAATAAGAATGCGGTGATTGACAGAGTCAAAAGCCTTGGCCAGGTCAATGAAGACGGCTGCACAGTATTGTCTTTTATCGATCGCGGTTATTATATCGTTTAGGACCATGAGCGTGGCTGAGGTGCACCCATGACCAGCTCGGAAGCCAGATTACATAGCGGAGAAGGTATGGTGGGATTCGATATGGTCGGTGATCTGTTTGTTAACTTGGCTTTCAAATACTTTCGAAAGGCAGGGCAGGATGGATATAGGTCTGTATCAGTTTGGATCTAGAGTGTCACCCCCTTTGAAGAGGGGGATGACCGTGGCAGCTTTCCAATCTCTGGGGATCTCAGATGATACGTAAGAGAGGTTGAATAGGCTAGTAATAGGGGTTGCGACAGTTTCAGTGGCTAATTTTAGAAGGAAAGGGTCCAGATTGTCTAGCCCATCTGATTCGTAGGGGTCCAGATTTAGCAGCTCTTTCAGGACATCAGCTATTTGAATTTGGGTGAAGGAGAAGCGGGGGGCATGGACAAGTTGCAGCGGAGGGTGCAGAGCTGGTGGCCGGGGTAGGGATAGCCAGGTGGAAAGCATGGCTAGCCATAGCAAAATGCTTATTGAAATTCTCGATTATCGTAGATTTATCGGTGGTGACAGTGTTTCCTAGCCTCAGTGCAGTGGGTAGCTGGGAGGAGGTGCTCTTATTCTCCATGGACTTTACAGTGTCCCAAAACTTTTTGGAGTTAGTGCTACAGGATGCAAATTTCTGTTTGAAAAAGCTATCCTTTGCTTTCCTAGCTGATTGTGTATATTGGTTCTTGACTTCCCTGAAAAGTTGCATATCGCAGGGGCTGTTCGATGCTAATTCAGTACGCCACAGGATGTTTTTGTGCTGGTCAAGGACAGTCAAGTCTGGGGTGAACCAGGGGCTATATCTGTTCTTAGTTCTGAATTTTTTGAATGGGGCATGCTTATGGAGATGGAGAGGAAAGCACTTTTGAAGAACATCCAGGCATCCTCTACTGACGGTATGAGGTCAATATCCATCCGGGATACCCGGGCCAGGTCAATTAGAAAGGCCTGCTCGCTGAAGTGTTTTAGAGAGCATTTGACAGTGATGAGGGGTGGTCGTTTGACCGCGGACCCATTACGGACGCAGGCAATGAGGCAGTGATCGCTGAGATCCTGGTTGAAGACAGCAGAGGTGTATTTAGAGGGTAAATTAGTCAGGATGATATCTATGAGGGTGCCCATGTTTACGGATTTAGGGTTGTACCTGGTAGGTCCCTTGATCATTTGAGTGAGATTGAGGGCGTCTAGTTTAGATTGTAGGACGGCCGGGTTGTTAAGCATATCCCAGTTTAGGTCAACAAGCAGTACGAACTCTGAGGATAGATGGGGGGCAAGCAATTCACATATGGTGTCCAGGGCACAACTGGGGG
The DNA here is from genome assembly GCF_020615455.1 of Coregonus clupeaformis. Classification (NCBI taxonomy): domain Eukaryota; kingdom Metazoa; phylum Chordata; class Actinopteri; order Salmoniformes; family Salmonidae; genus Coregonus; species Coregonus clupeaformis. Next base: position 33,400,019 of record NC_059193.1, read on the forward strand.
CTGAGGGGGGTCTGTAGCAAGTGGCAACAGTGAGAGACTTATTTCTGGAAAGGTGGATTTTTAGAAGTAGAAGCTCAAACTTTTTGGGCACAGACCTGGATAGTATGATAGAGCTCTGCAGGCTATCTCTACAGTAGATTGCAACTCCGCCCCCTTTGGCAATTCTATCTAGACAGAAAATGTTGTAGTTCGGAATGGAAATGTATGAATTTTTGGTGGCCTTCCTAAGCCATGATTCAGACACTGCTAGAACATCAGAGTTGGTGTGCTAACACAGTGAATAATTCAAACTTGGGGAGGAGACTTCTGATGTTAACATGCAAGAAACCAAGGCTTTTGCGGTTACAGAAGTTAACAAATGATAGCGCCGGGGGTAGGAGTGATACTGGGGGCTACAGGGCCTGGGTTAACCTCTACATCACCAGAGGAACAGAGGAGGAATAGAATAAGGATACGGCTAAAGGCTTTAAGAACTGGTCTTCTAGTGCGTTGGGTACAGAGAATAAAAGGGGCAGATTTCCGGGCGTTGTAGAATAGATTCAGGGCATTATGTACAGACAAGGATATGGAAGGATATGAGTACATTGGAGGTACACCTAAGCATTGGGTAACTATGAAAGAGATAGCATCACTGGAGGTACCGATTGAGCCGGTCTCCGCGTGTATGGGGGGTGGGACAAAGGAGCTCAGCAATAGGCTAGGCATATTGACATGGAAGAGAGGCATAACGCAATCACAGGTGTTATTCGAGAGGGCTAAGACAACAACTGGTAATGGCGACGAAAGTTTGGGCTGAGGCTATACAGATAAACAGAATGGGTACCGTGTAAAGGAACAGTCCAGCAGGCATTAACTGTGTAGCTGAGTGATCATAAGGTCCAGTGAACAGCACTAAGTAAGTCCGGGAGCAGATCGTAGGCTGCTAAAGCACAGGCGATCAGGAGGCACGGCTGTTGATTGGACATGCTAGCGGGCCGGGGCTAGCAGATGGATCTTCGTGGTCGTCGCAACGGGAAGCCTGTTGAAACCACATCAGACGATTACGTCGGCAGACCAGTCGTGATGGATCGGCGGGGCTCCGTGTCGACACTAGGAGGTCCCGTCCGGTTGACAGAGAGGTAGATAGCCGGGAGATGGGCCTGGCTCGAGGCTAGCTTTGATTTTGATTATGCCCACTTCCCCACTAACACAGGATGGTAACACCTAGGGAGACTTGTCTTGCACAGAGAAAGAGCTGTGCTGATTGTGCTCTATCCAATCGCATGGCAGAACCTACAGACAGACCTGCCCACATTAAGCAGTGCCTCTGACTTGTTTACACAATATGTCGCCAAGGTTATGTTGAAAGAACACTTTGCCCCTAAGCCCCTTATCGAGTGGCCACTTTCTGATGTGTTTGATAGTGAAAGAGATACGTTGCCAATGCGTCGTCAATGGGCCGTGCAGTGCATTCTGGGATTCTTATCTCCTCAGTTTTTTTATGTCTCTGATAGTGACCACTCAAGTCTGCCACTGTTTTGGGCAAAATGAGAATTGAGACTGTGCGTTTGCATCCCAACAACCATTTGTCAATATTCAAAAATTCAAAACCCATTTGCGTGCAGCTTGTGTCCTGCTGCGACCTGTTTTGTAACATAATTCACTATAAAACACACACGGGGTAACACTCCATTTTAAGGGGTCCTTATTACAAGTACTGTACTAACAACATGTAACTGGTGGTAATTGCAATTCAAGTTTCCGATAACATCCGAAAGCACAATATTTCTGCCTGCACAAACAGCATTATAAGTGTTAGCCAACTGAAAGCCAGCCACCTCAATGACACAACAATGTTATAAAGGGATCTGGAGTCTGATGCCCAGGCCAAGGTCAAGCTTTCGTTTGAAATACATGGAAGCTTATGAGTGTTATGGCAAAAATGGGCATTCACATAAAGAAATTGTTAAAATTGTTAAATAATTTAATGGTGCATTTGACCTGGATAGCAGCAGTAGCTAAGGAGAGCTAGGCTTGACAATGGGTGAATGGCTTTATTAACCATCAATCAAACATTTTCAACACATTAATAAACAATTATGGTTAAAATTGTGAGATAGTCATTCAGTGCTTGCCAAATTGTGAGCCTTGGTTGAAAATGTATGCACTCACTAACTGTAAGTCGCTCTGGATAAGAGCGTCTGCTAAATGACTAAAATAAAAATAAATAAAAATAAAAATGTTTATAAATGCACTTAAAATGGTCATAAGACAACCTCTTATTTCATCATGTAACCTTGCAAGGGTTTCACAGTTGAAAAACATTCTCACTTTTGGATGGTACGCATTAGTGCACTTAATTATTTATCTCAGGAATTATGGCATCATGTCAATATTATCTGCACAACCACCTTGAAATAACAACAACCTTGAACGTGGTCATGGCTAGACAGGATACAGCTTTTCCAGAGATTGTGACTGTAAGGTTATATCTGGAATTTATGTCCGGAATTTATGTTGAGTTATTGACATAGCCTTGCTCTGCTCAATGTTCTCTACCTACAGTATATAATACTGTAAATACAAGATAAAAATTGCTGACACCATTCAAACCCATGAGGGTTCAGAACTTATCTCAGAATAAAGATAGAACCTTATAGTCCCAAGCTCTCTTTTTGTCAAATTTACATCAAAAGTTTAGCTAACCCTAACCCTTTTCCTAACCTTCACTTAATTATCCTAACCTGCTACGTTAATTATCCTAACCTGCTGTGTAAATTCTCCTAACCTGCTACAAAAAAATAATAATCTGACAAACTGTATACCATCTAGTCAAAACCCTCGAACGTGCCCAGAATTTGTGTTGACACTGACGTGATATTGACAGCGTGCAAAGAACTGGGATTGAGAAGAAGGTCGTGTATGTAAGAAATTGCCAGCTAGCTAGTCTAGTGTTGGCAAATCTACGATATCTAGCCAACTACTAGGGGTGTAACGATCCATCTACTACATCGATGTATCGATTTATATTCCTATGATCCAACTACATCGATCTGTGCTCGGCGAGTTGGCCTTTTGGACAACATATCTAACATCGTTTTAAAATGTAATAAATCGATTGTATCGATACTAGGAAATAACCCATTGGATTTAAGCACGTCAGACATATGGATGTTTTTTCTTAGCACTTTTAATGATAAAGGCTTTAAACATTACTCGATTCAGTCTGCCTATCCGTGACGTCATCGCCCCGCGCCAGCAGCAGCGCAAAGGCGCAAAGACAACAAAACATAGCATGGCGGACGACAGAGGAGAAGCCGACGAGCGAGAAATTATCAAGCCACCATTGCGGTCCTTACAAGAAACAGGAATCTAGGAAACTTCACCTGCACTGTCCAGTATCCAGGTATTTATTTCAGTCACACTGGTTGAATTTTTGGCTAAAAGGTTACTGAATCGATTTCAAGTCACTGAATCGTTTCGGATCGTATCGTTCTAAATGAACCAATATCGTCCTTGAATCGTATCGACAACCACGAATCGTGATACAAATCGAATCGTTGTTAAAACGAATCGTTACACCCCTACCAACTACCTATGCTAAATCGTCCAGGAGAATACCAAAAACTATGTTTTGGTAGGCCTACCAACTAGGCTAGCTACAGTGGCAATTTTAACATGAAAATATTGGTGGGGCAATCAACAAACTTGTATCCAAACTACTACACATATACAGTGAGCTCCAAAAGTATTGGGACAGTTTCAAATGTTTCGTTGTTATAAAACAGATCAATATCTTAGGTTTAGTGTCACATCCTGATCTGTTTCACCTGTCTTGTGCTTGTCTCCACCTCCCACCAGGTGTCTCCCATTTGTTCCCATTATCCCCTGTGTATTTATACCGGTGTTTTCTGTCTGCCTGTTGCCAGTTCGTCTTGTCTCGTCAAGCCTACCAGCGTTTTGTTCCGTACTCCTGTTTTTTCCTAGTCCCTGTTTTCTAGTCTTCCCGGTTCTGACCTCTTCTGCCTGTCCTCGACCTGCCCCTTGTATTTTCATAAATATCAGAGCCTCAAACCATCTGCCTCCTGTGTCTGCATCTGGGTCTCATCCTGTGTCGTTATAGTTTAGTACCAGTGTTTTTGTCATATGCGCCAGTCCATAGTGGATCATTTTAGGGGACAAAATGTATTGGGACAAATACACTTATGTGTATTAAAGTAGCCAAAAGTTTAGTATTTGGTCCCATATTCCTAGCATGTAATGATTACATCAAGCTTGTTGTAATTAAGAATAGAATATGTTTCTAAACACTTTTACATTAATGTGGATGCTACCATGATTACGGATAATCCTGAATGAATGTTGAATAATGATGAGTGACAAAGTTAGAGGCAGAAATATCAAACATCATACCCCCCAAAAATACTAACCTAACCGTTTATTGTAATGGTGAGAGGTTAGCATGTCTTCGGGGTATGATATTTGTGCGTCTGTAACTTTCTCACTCATCATTGTTTACGATTCATTCAGGATTATCCGTAATCATGGTAGCATCCACATTAATGTAGAAGTGTTCACAACATTTGGTTGGGAGCTATGTATAATCCAGTTATAATATCCCAAAAATGTTAACCATGTAAACTTTGTGTGTCGTTATTGCTTGAAATCAGGCTTGGTTGCATAGATTCCAATGCGGAAAGATTGCTTCCATACCCAGCTCGTCCCTTCTTGTGTGAATTTTGTTGGAAACTTCACTTTGCCGTGTGGACCTATGGCGGCACCCAAGGGGGCTAAAGCTGCCTAGAACTCCCAGTACATGCTGCGGTCGAGCACTGTCCCAATGAATTCACTCACCCACTCGCGCTAATCACATACAGCCAATTGCGCGCAACCAGAGAAGATCAACGAGTGCTCCCACCTGTCTAGCCCCTCCGCAACAGAGCACTGATTGAGGCTGAAACAGCTGCATTAGGGAGCTGCCTTAATAAATGGAAATTAACCCAAAAAATTATACAATGCGAAAGCAACCACATATACTTTAGTAGATCAAGCAATTCTTTATAACATTTAATTGTTTGCTAACTGATATCATACCATGTTGTGATATGAATCAATGCCATAATTGCATACAAATCAGCACCATCTCCTGGATAGTGGTGGGGCTGTGCCCCGCTTGCCCTGAATGACGCCTCACCAGTGGCTTGCTAGCTAGCTAACTTAGTTAACATCTACAGAATAGACTTTCTATGCACTTTGTTGAGGTCTAGCTAGCTACACTCTTAGAAAAAAAGGTGCTGTCTAGAACCTAAAAGGGTTCTTCTGCTGTCCCCATAGGAGGACCCTTTGAAGAACCCTTTTTGGTTCCATGTAGAACCCTTTACACAGAGGGTTTTACATGGAACCCAAAAGGGTTCTACCTGGAACCAAAAAGGGTTTTCCTATGGGGACAGCCGAAGAACTCTTTTGGAACCCTTTTTTCTAAGTTTAGTTTCCTAACCTTGCCAGCTAACGTTAGCTAGCTAGCTACCTAGCTACCTAAAACTGGCAAATAGCTAGCTAGCTGGGCTCAATGGTTTTATCTACTGTGAACCTTTTCTCAGGGTATCCTTACACACCCAGCATGTTAACGTTATTTAACTAGCTACTTGTGTCAGCACACCTATGACTAGTTGTTTTTCAATGTAAACACTTATTAGTGTTAGTGAGCACCATTATTATTATAATGCTCGCTGGATAACACAACTAGGTAGCTAGCATGATAATGATGATAGCTGAGATATTGGAGGAAGGTTTATATACAGTCTCTGAAGATAGATAGGTAGTAAACTATTTATAGAGTGTATTTGCTAAATAGTCATATGTTATTTTTCTACACCACAGATTCCAACAAGGTCTCAGACTCCAGGATGGGAAAATGCAAAAGAAAACATGATGACAGATATTTCTACTAAGCTAACTTATGGAATTGTTTTAAGATGGTCATACCATGGATAATTTAGCTATTTGATTTTGAATTTTAGGACCCCTGTATGTATCCAAAAAGATATATTGACTTTGGCTTTACTACTATAGCCGATAGAAACGAATTGAATAACACATTCATACATGTTAAAATAACCTTTGGGATTACCGCTGTGCATCTTTCTGGGTAAATCTCTAAGAGCTTTGCACACACAATACTTGCACATTATTCTTTTTAAAATTCTTCAAGCTCTGTCAAGTTGGTTGTTGATCATTGCTAGACAGCCATTTTCAAGTCTTGCCATAGATTTTCAAGCCGATTTACACTACCGGTCACCTACTCATTCAAGGGTTTTTCTTTATTTTTCCTATTTTCTACATTGTAGAATAATAGTGAAGACATCCAAACTATGAAATAACACATATGGAATCATGTAGTAACCAAAAAAGTGTTAAACAAATCAAAATATATTTGAGATTTGAGATTTTTCAAATAGCCACCCTTTGACTTGATAACAGCTTTGCACACTCTTGGCATTCTGTCAACCAGCTTCATCAGGTAGTCACCTGGAATGCATTTCAATTAACAGGTGTGCCTTCTTAAAAGTTAATTTGTGGAATTTCTTTCCTTCTTAATGCGTTTGAGCCAATCAGTTGTGTTGTGACAAGGTAGGGGGGTGTATACAGAAGATAGCCCTATTTGGTAAAAGACCAAGTCCATATTATGGCAAGAACAGCTCAAATAAGCAGAGAGAAACGATAGTCCATCATTACTTTACAACATGAAGGTCAGTCAATACGTAAAGTTTGCAGTCGCAAAAACCATCAAGCGCTATGATGAAACTGGCTCTCATGAGTACTGCCACAGGAATGGAAGACCCAGAGTTACCTCTGCTGCAGAGGATAAGTTCATTAGAGTTACCAGCCTCAGAAATTGCAGCCCAAATAAATGCTTCACAGAGTTCAAGTAACAGACACATCTCAACATCAACTGTTCAGAGGAGACAGTGTGAATCAGGCCAAAGAAACCACAACTAAAGGACACCAGTAATAAGAAGAGACTTGCTTGGGGCCAAGAAACAGGAGTAATGGACATTAGACCGGTGGAAATGTGTCCTTTGGTCTGTAGTCCACATTGTAGATCTTTGGTTCCAACCACTGTGTCTTTGTAAAACGCGGTGTGGGTGAATGGATGATCTCCACAAGTGTATTTCCCACCGTAAATCATGGAGGAGGAGGTGTTATGGTGTGGGGGTGCTTTGCTGGTGACACTGTCTGTGATTTATTTAGAATTCAAGCCACACTTAACCAGCATGGTACCACAGCATTCTGCAGCGATACGCCATCCCATCTGGTTTGGGCTTAGTGGGACTATAACTTGTTTTTCAACAGGACAATGACCCAGCACACCTCCAGGATGTGTAAGGGCTATTTTACCAAGAAGGAGAGGATATAGAAAAACCCTTGAATGAGTAGGTGTTCTAAAACTTTTGACCGGTAGTGTAAGTCAAAACTGTAACTAGGCCACTCAGGAACATTCAATGTCATCTTTGTAAGCAACGCCAGTGTATATTTGACATTGTGTTTTAGGTTATTGTCCTACAAAAATGTGAACTTGTCTCCCAGTGTCTGTTGGAAAGCAGACTGAACCAGGTTTTCCTCTAGGATTTTGGCTGTGCTTAGCTCTATTCCAATTATTTTCACCCCCCCCCCCAAAAAACGCCCTATTCCTTGCCAATGTCAAGCATACCCATAATATGATGCATCCACCATCATGCTTGAAAATATGAAGAGTGGTACTCAGTGATGTTTTGTGTTGGATTTGCCCAAAACATAACACTTTGTATTCAGGACTTCAAGTTAATTCCTTTGCCACATTTTTTGCAGTTTTACTTTAGTGCCTTATTGCAAACAGGATGCATGTTTTGGAATATTTGTATTCTCTACAGGCTTCCTTCCTTTCACTGCCATTTAGGTTAGTATTGTGGAGTAACTACAATGTTGTTGATCAATCCTCAGTTTTCTCCTATCACAACCATTAAACTGTAACTGTTTTAAACTCACCATTGGCCTCATGGTGAATCCCTGAGCGGTTTCCTCAAAATCGTATTCCTCATGATTGATTTTGCCATTTATGAATGTGTCATTCAATGCATTTCTATGAGCTATAGTTGAAAAGACCAATTTTTATCAAATCATTTTTTATATTTATTTTGGGATCCCTTTCGGGGTCCTAAAATTCCAAATCAAATAGCTAAATGATCCATGGTATGAAACCCCCCCATCTACCAATATTATCCATCTACCAATAGCTGCCCTTCTTTGCGAGGCACTGGAATACCTCCCTGGTCTTTGTGGTTGGATCAGTATGTGTGAAGTACAGAGATGAGGTAGTCAATCAAAATCATGTTAAACACTATTATTGCACACAGAGTGAGTCCATGCAATTTATTATGTGACTTGTTCAGCCAATTTTGACTCCTGAACTTATTTAGGCTTGCCATAACAAAGGGGTTGAATACATTGACTCAAGACATTTCAGCTTTTCATTTTTTATTAATTTGTAAACATTTCTAAAAACATCCTTCTACTTTTACATTATGGGGTATTGTGTGTAGGCCAGTGACACAAAATCTCAATTTTCTGAATTTTAAATTCAGGTCGTAACACAACTAAATGTGGAAAAAGTAAAGGGGTGTGAATACTTTCTGAAGGCATTGTAAGTATATGGTAATTGCTCATAGGTAACTATATATGTAGTCTCAGACATCCAGCACATCTGTCCACGAGAGATGACAACCTGGTGACAGTTGTTACTGAATCGGATACAGCTGTGAAGAAACAAAACACAAAATTGGTGAATTTAGTGGAAACATGCACATTTGTAACAAGCATGGTAACAAGTTTTTACAATTAATTAACTACAATACTTGTTACAGTGCAATTACACATGCAATTACATGTTACCAAATACGACCAGACAGACGCACACTGGTAATAGATAGTGAGAAAGGCATAACCCCAAAACAGGAAATGTTTACTTTTTTAAAGCTCATTTCCTGCAATTCTACATATTTTGACATGGCTTAGGTTTATGACCAGGGTGGAAAACTAAAAAAATTATAACCACAGGTCAGGTGTATTCAGGATGCTTTGAACATTAAATTAATATTCAAAATTCGATGACTTTGTTACTTCGAGATTTTTGGAGTATGAAATGTTAAGTATTCTAATATTTTCTTCCCACATATGTTTTGGGTGGTTTGAGACTTTATTCAGACAATAATGAAATGAAATAGGGAGACAGGCAAATGCCAGAAACAGTGGGAAGGTTGGAAGCAGTAATTGGAAAGTTGTATACAACACGTACCGGGGAGTGTTACAACTATACCAAGGCTCTGCACAGGACATTTTAATAGTAATGGCTAATGGCAGCGGGTAAGCAAATCATAGATTGCAGTCTCCTTGTCCGTAGACTGCTTTCAAGGTAAGGATACAAACATTTAGTATTTTGTAATTTGGGTGAATTATCTCTTTAAAGATAGGGATGGAAGGAAATCCTGCTTGCTCTCCAGGAGGGTTGGCCACCCCTAATCTGTTTCCCATGTGCTGGGTGTTTGAAAATGTTCTTGTTATAACAATCAATTTCTAAAGAATCTAATGTATACAAATATTCAGGTGGTTTGTACCTGCTAGTTGAAGATCTTTGCCATCATCTTACTCTACACAGACAAAATATGATGCGTTTATGAGTTGTGAGCCCCCTAAAATGTAAAAAAAAAAAAAAAAAAGTATATTTGATTCCTGGAGCATTTAATATCCAATGCTTATTTCTATGACTTATTCAAAAATGTCCATGAATGGCTGCAAAAATACATAGCCTCATATAATACATTTTCAAAGGCACGAGTAGGCATATCTGATTTCAAATATGTGATCACACTAACAGAAGTGGAATAATAAAATAAGTGTGGGGAATAACAGTAGTGATCTTGCTGACAAGCACAGTAATTACCCTATAGTTTAGCCCATTGTTGTTAAGAATGAGAATTGTTCCACTGATCAGACTAAATAAAGTAAATTGGTAATAAAATCACATGAAGACAAGATGACATAAATCTGCTCCTACACCCTAACCAATTTTTTTTCTTCTATGTTTTGTCCCCCCTCTAGAATCAAACTTACACTTTTGGGTTCACAATCTGTTTGACAAAGCGATTTTCATAGTTACAAATGTACAGTTTTAAACACAGCGAGAACGTTATTTCTTTCCATTCAGCTCCACACTAATCTTGAGGGGCGTTTCTTTAAAACATGCATCCAATCCTCTTGATCCCTTAGTTAACTAGACCAATCATATGCTTCAATATGCCGTGGTTCACAGCGCCGTGGGGGACAATGATTGAGGTTCCGCACATGATGTTTAATTGCAGGCGCAGATGCTCCGATTTTAAAACGATTTGGAGCACAGTTGAAAAGTTAACGTGCAGACGATACAATGGACTAATTAGAAAAATTAAAACAGTACTTTTCAATGTGTGGGACATAAGAGGTGTGCCGTGAGAGTGTGAGAAGAGTGTCAAATATGTGTCTCACAATCAATGCGTGAGAGTTGGCTGCTCTGTTCTCAGAAATCAGTCCTACACAGCAGCAGATACTGTCTGCAGTGCACAAAAAAATAATATTTGAGAAATACTGCACCAAACACCTTAGCGAGATGTAGAAGTGCGCAACAAAGACCTCCTCTGGAAAAACGAAATTAATGACATATTTCTTGACTTATTTTAGATTAATTCTGACTATTTTGAGGGTGAGATGCTGCTATCGCGACTCGAGGGACAAACAACAATAGCTGCCAGGGTACTATATAGTAAACATAACACACCCACATCGAACCACACCTCCAAGACGCAAATCTCGTTTTTATTAATGAGCAGCAGAAAAACACATGCAGAATAGGTGAGTTCAGCTGCTCTTCAAGCACCCAATAATGGAACTCAAATGTTTGAAATGTATGTTGCACATGATGATCTTATTGATTTTAGGATGAGGTAATGAACACGATTTGAGCAACACACTGATATAATCATAATAGATTACCCCCTGCATGAATAAGGATTGATGGAAATGTTGTACATGTTTACTAAAAGGTAGAATATTGGCTAAAAGGCAATAAAAAAGAATAATATAAGCAGTCTGACGTGGCCAAGTCAAATGGGTGGAAGGCAAACCTAGGAGGTTTCTTAGACAAAACTGCTCAAATATTTCTATAATTGTACTTAACAGTATTCACTGAAATGTCCTAGCTTGATGTATGTACGATGTATTTCAATGGGTATGAAAATAGGAAGTGAAAACAGCCGGAGGCAAAACAGCTGTAGTCAAAGGCATCTTCCGCATGGCTTGTTACAATCATTAATGTTATTTTTACAAACTCAAAAAACACAGCTTTCTGCTCTCACATCTCAACACCATATTAACTTAGCATGTAAAAGACTGACGGTTGACTTTTTGAAAGTGAGACAACTTTCATCCTTTTTTCTTCAACTCCTTCAAAGGAATTATCGACATAATTGTTATGCCATCTCAGTGGTGCCTTAATCAATCCACTAAACTCCACCGACGACTTTGTGTAATCAATAGTGTTTATGGGCTATTAGCTAAGCCAATCACAGCGTATGGTGGTGCTTAACCAAAATGTATGTTCATCCATGTGAGTGATCAGACGGTGATGAGATCTCCCCTTCCTCCAGGTCTCAGACTCCAGGGACTGGCCTGAATCTGCCAGCTCACATAGTAGCCCTCAATAGCACAGCCAGCGCAATGTTTAATCTTCTCTGCCTTTATTAACCTGACACTAACGCCCTGGCCTCATAAAAATGCAGCTATCACAGACGCTCTCCCAAACCTGTGAGATAGCATTTTGAAGAGGTAAAACCTCCGTGTACATGATATGCCCAATCAGTGTTAATGCATGAAGGATAATTTTCATGTTTTTTTCCCCACAAGGCATTGTCAGAGACCAATTTAAGAGTGAGCTCATTCTAACTTAATACTTCAGGCTAACTTTATAATATTCCACCATGACCTACAGTCATTGGTAACATAAGGTTTCATGGTAGCCAGTACAAACATATTTTCACAATTTCACTAATATCATAAAAATCATTCAGTAGTTTTTACCTGATAAAGTAGAATCCTGTTGAACAATAATGTTAAAAGTACCATTTATATTCCTAAAGCATACATTGAAAATGGTACTGTTGCTGCCTGCTGTTGTCATGGCTTTTAGATTTATGGCTGAGTGTCAAAACACAGGTTTCAGATGTAAAAATACATTCATAATCAATATGCTGAAATAAATTGTGATATTTTGAAGACCAATACCTGAAAGTTACTCCGTAAACACAAGTGTCACACTTGTATTCAGATTACTTGTATTTTGCTAAATTATTACCTTATAAACTGCACTTGGACCAATATTTACCAAGTGGTCACTCAAGACTGGAATTTATTAGCTTGTTCTACTGTAATAAATAGTGCGCACAAATTAATGACTCACATCGATATTGTACTGAAATCCATGAAACTGGGACAATAACCACGCCGACATGTACCGTTTGCGCTTTTCTAACAGACAAACCTCAATGAACCTAGGGTATACTACATACAGTGAGCTACAAAAGTATTGGGACAGTGACACATTTTTTGTTGTTTTGGTGCTGTACTCCAGCACTTTGGATTTGAAATTATACAGTGACTATGAGGTTAAAGTGCAGATGGTCATCTTGAATTTTAGGGTATACAATCCATGTCTCAATTATCTCAAGGCTTAAAAACCATTATTTGATCTGTCTCATCCCCTTCATCTACACTGATTGAAGTGGATTTAAGGTGACATCAATAAGGGATCATAACTTTCACTTGGATTCACCTGGTCAGTTTGTCATGGAAAGGGAAGGTTTTGTACCCTCGGTGTAGGTTATATTTGTCCCTGCATCATTGGGTGCTAATTTGATTGAGTCTGTGTGTATTGCCCATAGAGTGCTAATATTGTATACAGATGCTAATGTTTAGCTTTGAGCCTTCCAGTTTGATGAATTAAGTATGTTTGCCCTTTATGGCCTTTCCATGACACAGACTGACCAGAGATGTGTTCGAATACCCATACTAACATACTGTATACTACATACTATAAGTTAATTTTAGTATACTGTAAACGAACCGTATCGTTTCAGTTGAGCGTACTAGCGCTTTGCCTGTCTACCAGAAGTTGATACTGTTGCTATGCAACGTCTTGCTAGCTTGTTAGCATAACAAATTATTAGTTACACATTTTACGATTTCGGGTGTGTTCGTAAATTTAAATCTGGAATGCCAGAGTGTGCTCTGGGCGTTTGTAAATCCAGAGCGTTGTCAGATTGTCCATTATGGAAAAGTCTGTTCGTAAATTCAGAGCGTGTCGCTCTCTGAGAATTCAGAGCGCACACTGACGCTCTGGCCGAGGAGTAGGGTTGATCCGAGTGTTCAACAGCAATCAAGCACCCAAGCTAACTGGCTAACGTTGGCTAGCTACTTCCAGACACAAGTGAGAGAACACCTCACTCTGACCATTTTACTCGCCCTAGCAGAGCTGGTAATGCTGTTTTCATGTTATCCAGAGTGTTGGTGACTGTAACTGTGCTGCTGGCAACAATGTAATGACACTTTTTTTTGCTTACGTTTACTGACACCGGCCATATTCAACGGGTGTTGAGCGTTCGTAAATTCATCAGTTATTCTGCACTCTGGCATACTCAGACGAGAGTGCTCTGAAATCGGAGTAGATAACCATAATTAACAATGTCGATTGAAGCACACAACGACTATACCAAGATGATGTTAATAATCAAGTCAATAAACGTTGGGTAGTTAGTTAGATAGCAGATAGTTAATATACTGCCTGGCAAGTTTGATGTATTAGTAGTACTCCTGAGTGGCGCAGTGGTCTAAGGCACTGCATCGCAGTGCTAACTGTGCCACTAGAGATCCTGGTTCGAATCCAGGCTCTGTCGCCGCCGACCGGGAGACTCATGGGCGGCGCACAATTGGCCCAGCGTCGTCCAGGGTAGGGGAGGGAATGGCCAGCAGGGATGTAGCTCAGTTGATAGAGCATGGCGTTTGCAACGCCAGGGTTGTGGGTTCGATTCCCACGGGGGGCCACTATAAAAAAAAAATGTATTCACTAACTGTAAGTCGCTCTGGATAAGAGTGTCTGCTAAATGACTAAAATGTAAATGTAGTAGGGGTGTAACGATCCATCGATGTATCGATTTATATTCCTATGATCCAACTACATCGCTCGGCGAGTTAGCCTTTTGGACAACATATATCAATCTAACATCGTTTTAAAATGTAATACATCGATTGTATCGATACTAGGAAATAACCCATTGGATTTAAGCACGTCAGACTTTATATGGATGTTTTTTCTTAGCACTTTTAATGATAAAGGCTTTAAACATTACTCGATTCAGTCTGCCTATCCGTGACGTCATCGCCCCGCGCCAGCAGCAGCGCAAAGGCGCAAAGACAACAAAACATAGCATGGCGGACGACAGAGGAGAAGCCGACGAGCGAGAAATTATCAAGCCACCATTGCGGTCCTTACAAGAAACAGGAATCTAGGAAACTTCACCTGCACTGTCCAGTATCCAGGTATTTATTTCAGTCACACTGGTTGAATTTTTGGCTAAAAGGTTACTGAATCGATTTCAAGTCACTGAATCGTTTCGGATCGTATCGTTCTAAATGAACCAATATCGTCCTTGAATCGTATCGACAACCACGAATCGGGATACAAATCGAATTGTTGTTAAAACGAATCGTTACACCCCTAATTAGTAGCCAACTAACGTTAGGGAACTAGCTAACATATCGGTACATACTGCTGTAATGCTATTCGGTTCGTAAGGAATGCGTAGCTAACAAATTGTCAGCCAATGTAACTTATTTGACTTTTTTTTACATTGCTCCACATTTTCTTAACATTTGTCATACTGAACTTGTATCCGCTCTCGTCGGACTTCGGCTGCATATTTTCCGTCATTTTCTTAAAACTCTGAAAATGTTGTGAAGTCACGCCCATTTTCTGAAGAATTGCATTATTGGCCCTAAAAGCACGGAAATAGTGTGCACTGCTTGTATACTTCGTATTTTTGGCAAATTTAGTACGACATCCGGGAACTTTTGGCAAACTAACTATATCCATTCCATGACCAATAAGCATACTATATACTCAATTCACATCACAAATAGTGCGGTTAGTATGAATATGCGAACACAGCTCAGGTGAATCCAGGTGAAAGCTATGATCCCTTATTGATGTCACTTGTTAAATCCACTTCAATCAGTGTAGATGAAGGGGAGTAGACATGTTAAAGAAGGATTTTTAAGCCTTGAGACAATTGAGACATGGATTGTGTATGTGTGCCGTGGGCAAGACAAAAGATTGAAGTACCTTTGAACTGGGTATGGTAGTAGGTACCAGGTGCACCGGTTTGAATGTGTCAAGAACTGCAACACTGCTGGGTTTTTCACGCTCAACACTTTCCCGTGTGTATCAAGAATGGTCCACCACCCAAAGGACATCCAGCCAACTTGACACAACTGTGCAAAGCATTGGAGTCCACATAGGCCAGCATCCCTGTGGAATGCTTTCGACACCTTGTAGTCCATGCCCCGATGAATTGAGGCTTTTCTGAGGGCAAAAGGGGGTACAACTCAATATTAGGAAGTTGTTCCTAATGTTTTGTACACTCAGTGTACACACATTTGAAAAGTTTGGGGATTACCATTTTTTTATGAGCTAGAAACCGTGGAAACTTTGAAACAGCTTCAATAAGTGGGACTACAAAGGGTGGTTATATTTTAATGCTAATGGCACCTAGAGTTATTTTCCATTTCATGTTGATTCCAGACCGTCCCACAAGGCAACTCAGAAGCCTACACTTTCTTTGGATCTGACAAGGTTGAAATTCTGTCTGATCTGCAGAGCTTGTTAACAATGTCTCTGATTAAATATTGATATCATGGGCTGCATTCTTTTCTATGACAGATACAGAACATTTAGTTAATTTTGACTTTTTACTGTGGCACTAGAAAAACAACAAGTGATGTTCGAGACAGATTAAACGGATTTGTCAAATACCTCTGTAACGGATGACATTTTCAATGCATATGTGACATTTTCATTTGCCAAATTCGGCCATGCCCCTATTATGTACAACTGACAATGGAACACAATATTTCCATCACTGTCATATCGTTCATCTCTGAGATTTATGTCATATCTTGTCTCACCACCTTCAAAGAATGAAATAAAAAAGTATTTGGTGGGCAGAATTGTCATTTGATGTAATGCTTTCTCATCTGAGCTGATAAAACCTATTCATTCATTGTGGTCCTTAACCCCTTTAGTTACCTTTTGAGATTTGGGACAGTATTGCAATCTCTGAGAGAGAGACAAAAACATATTTCAGAGGCAGCTATATTTGGGTGGTGTTTTTTATGGTATAAAACAGTTATCCCCTGGCTGAGTTGTCATGGCAACGGTATTAGCTGGGTTCTCATGTCCTAGTACACCATATCATTTCTGTCTGTACGTTGGCGCTCGTACAAGTATTTTTTGGGGGGGCTGGGTTGTTCCGACATGCATCCTACCATCTTAATTTCGGGAATTATTACATGTAATAGATTACCATTATGCCATTCATCAGTAGAATAAGCGTGTTCGTGTAGGTGATTGGGGGAGGGGGGGATTCAGTGAGTATTAAAGGCTTATTTTACAGACCGGCTTGATAATTTCCATGGTAACAGCTCACGACAGGCTTTTGATCTAATAGACTGTAACCTAACGACACTCTTATCTCCAAACCCTGACATGTTGACACTTCTAAGGTGAACATAATTTTAGGATATAGGAAGTTGACGGCTTGTCGAAATGGTTTAGGTTTTAGACTAATGATCTTACTTGAGATAGCAAACTTTGAGCAGGCTTTTCATATTTCTGGCCTTGGCAATAACCTAACTAGTAGTCTGAAGTAATTGCCACTCATACTGTGAACAATGAGACAGTATTAAATATAGCTTTTTCATATATGAATGTTGATCTACAATCAAAGTATGTGTACCTAGCTTATTGCTACCAGAGAGGGAATTGCATTCAAACCTGAATAAGTGATCTTGGGCTCGGCTGCTACCAAACAATATATTATTTCTCTAAATTTAGCGGAAAGGGGGAATGTTGCTCTCTCCTTCAATGTTTCGCATTGTTCACGCTCACTTAGTTGCCATTGCTGGCTGAGCAATAATCTAATGGTCTGTTTCAATGGTCTGTCTTGTAACGATATGTGGCACTGGGCTGATGGAAGGGATACTCGGATGTGCCTATCCTCTGCTCTGGAGGACAGAGAATACGAACAGATACCATTCAGCGTATTGAATGTGCACTTCCAATGTAATTTTCCCTTTTACTGTCTGTATGGGCCCATGGGGGGCTTGAGGAGATCTCCTCCTTGTTTTTGTGTGCTGTGGTGGGTTCACTCCAGTGTCATTGTGTTGGCTGGTTTTCAGGTGTCTTATCTCAATAGTTTTTTTCCCCCCTCAGATATGATACCCAAGGGAAATGTTGAGTGAAAGAAATAACCATGTTAGCTACAAGGCTTTGGGAAACTAATCCCAGCTCGTAATTGTAAAATATCAAATAAAAGTTTATTGGTTGCGTACACAGATTATTGTTCTCAATGGTTTACCTGGCTAGCTACAGTGATTAACACCTGAAATTACACCATTGTTAACTTAAATAAGAAATAGTCACATTCACACCATCACACTGTCACACTCGCTGTCTCTTGAAACAGTAAACAAATGGAGTGACTACAGATAAAGCATGACAAAAAAATCGAACAGGCATCAATCATGAGTCTGACGGCGATTCAGCGCAACCAGTTGACAGTGTAAATGATACATGAACGAAGCTGACACATCGGAATAGAAGATGGGTAAACAACATCAGCAGCTCATCAGTCTGAGGAGAAATGACTTGGCATCTGTTTGGGCGGGCCGTGGTGTGCCACCATCTGCGACAAAACATTTGGAGCTGGAAAAGTTGCTATTGGTGAGCGGGTTAGTTCCTTCCTGTGTGGAGGTATTTCTGTGTTGTTTTCTTTACTAATTTTCAGTAAAGTATGTTTGCGCCTGACTTCGATCCACCGCATTATACTGACACTCGTTACAGAACCACGTACCATCTATGGAGTCAGCAGGTACAGCCCGTCAGTCCGAATCGATGGAGGAACGATTTCAACGACAGGAGAGTATCATCCAGGCGCTCGGCACCGCCATGGAGAGGGTGATAAATACTATGGAACGTACTCAACCTGGACCAACTGGTGGAGATGTCCATCAGGCTGGATAACCTGTTGGAGACCCGCGGACGTTCTGATCAGGGCCCATTCATTCCATCCCCCAGCAACTCCGACTCTACCCCCATGGAGCTCGGAGGTGCTGCGCTTAGGGAGACCAGGAGAGGGGCCGTCCCTTGCACAGAGGACACACTGCGGGTCGGTGCTGGGGAGGGTCCCCAGGGAGTCGAGGCAGTAAGCAGAGCACTGGTCGACCATCTCAGGTGAGTAGGCACCCGACTCACCCAGAGCTCCCTGTTGGTCAGTTGTGTATAGAGGTTGTGTTTCCGGAGTTCTCCTCATTCCCAGCATAAGGCGCTAGTAGATTCAGGTGCAGCTGGGAATTTTATTGATCGTCAATATTCTCATAGGTTAGGGATTCCTACTGTTCGTGTTGATGTGCCCTTCCCTGTCCACGCGTTAGATAGTCGCCCGCTAGGGTCAGGTCTAATCAGGGAGGTTACCGCACCACTCTCTATGAGGACGCAGGGGGGTCATGAGGAGAGGATTAGTCTCTATCTGATTGATTCTCCTGCGTATCCTGTGGTGTTGGGACTTCCCTGGTTAACCACTCATGATCCCACTATTTCCTGGCAACAGAGGGCTCTCAAGGGATGGTCCAGTCAGTGCTCAGGGAGGTGTGTAGGGGTTTCCTTGGGGGCTACTACGGTGGAGAGTCCAAACCAGGTCTCCACAGTGCACATTCCTTCTGAGTATGCCGATTTTGCTCTCGCCTTCAGTAAGAAGAGGGCGACTAAATTACCACCCCATCGTCCGGGGGATTGTGCGATAAATCTCCAGGTAGGCGCTGCACTTCCCCGGAGTCACGTGTATCCTCTGTCACAGGCGGAGAATGCGGCTATGGAAACATATGTCTCCAAATCTCTGAGACAGGGATACATTCGGCCTTCCACTTCACCTGTTTACTCGAGTTTCTTTTTCGTGAAGAAAAAGGATGGTGGGTTACGCGAACGCAGGGTTTTGTCCTTCTTCTCCACAAAGAAGAACCCTGCGCCGGTGGGGGAGGCAGAAGGACGGATACCCACTGCAGCCAGGGAGTCCTCAATATACGTATCCATCACCTTGGTCTCCGGACCTGACAGGGAATAAAGCCGCCCCCGAGGCGGTGTAGTGCCCTGGAGAAGGTCGATGGTGCAGTCATAGGGCCGATGTGGAGGAAGCGAGGTGGCATGGCCTTGCTGAAAACCTCCCGGAGGTCCTGGTACTCCACGGGAACTTCGGAGAGGTCTGGGGCTTTTCCGAAGCCCGCAGGAAGACGTCCCGGGGCAGGCAGTGCCGACTTCAGGCAATGCACATGGCAAAACGGGCTCCAACCCAGGATAGAACCAGTAGCCCAGTCGATCAGAGGATTGTGCCTCTGGATCCAGGAAAACCCCAAAACCATGGGTGCATGAGGGGATTCAATGGGCAGGAACTGCATAGACTCACTTTGATTACCCAACACTCTCAGGTTAATGGGAAACGTAGTGTGGGTGACTCTGCCAATAGAGAGTCCATCCAACACTCTGATGTCCATGGAGAGGGGTTGTTTGGGGATTCCCAGCTCCGACACCAGGGTAGCGTTCATAAAGCTCTCGTCGGCCCCAGAGTCAATGAGCACCCGGAGAGATTTGGACCGGTCAGCCCACAACAGGGTAGCATGGAGAGGGGTACGAGAAATGGAAGATGGGAAACTCTCCATATGGCTCACCAGTGTACTAGTACCTACAGTGGGGAGAACAAGTATTTGATACACTGCCGATTTTGCAGGTTTTCCTACTTACAAAGCATGTAGAGGTCTGTAATTTTTTATCATAGGTACACTTCAACTGTGAGAGATGGAATCTAAAACAAAAATGCAGAAAATCACATTGTATGATTTTTAAGTAATTAATTTGCATTTTATTGCATGACATAAGTATTTGATCACCTGCCAACCAGTAAGAATTCCGGCTCTCACAGACCTGTTAGTTTTTCTTTAAGAAGCCCTCCTGTTCTCCACTCATTACCTGTATTAACTGCACCTGTTTTAACTCGTTACCTGTATAAAAGACACCTGTCCACACACCCAATTAAACAGATTCCAACCTCTCCACAATGGCCAAGACCAGAGAGCTGTGTAAGGACATCAGGGATAAAATTGTAGACCTGCACAAGGCTGGGATGGGCTACAGGACAATAGGCAAGCAGCTTGGTGAGAAGGCAACAACTGTTGGCGCAATTATTAGAAAATGGAAGAAGTTCAAGATGACGGTCAATCACCCTCGGTCTGGGGCTCCATGCAAGATCTCACCTCGTGGGGCATCAATGATCATGAGGAAGGTGAGGGATCAGCCCAGAACTACACGGCAGGACCTGGTCAATGACCTGAAGAGAGCTGGGACCACAGTCTAAAAAAAAAAACATTAGTAACACACTACGCCGTCATGGATTAAAATCCTGCAGCGCATGCAAGGTCCCCCTGCTCAAGCCAGCGCATGTCCAGGCCCATCTGAAGTTTGCCAATGACCATCTGGATGATCCAGAGGAGGAATGGGAGAAGGTCATGTGGTCTGATGAGACAAAAATATAGCTTTTTGGTCTAAACTCCACTCGCCGTGTTTGGAAGAAGAAGAAGGATGAGTACAACCCCAAGAACACCATCCCAACCGTGAAGCATGGCGGTGGAAACATCATTCTTTGGGGATGCTTTTCTGCAAAGGGGACAGGACAACTGCACCGTATTGAGGGGAGGATGGATGGGGCCAAGTATCACGAGATCATGGCGAACAACCTCCTTCCCTCAGTAAGATCATTGAAGATGGGTCGTGGCTGAGTCTTCCAGCATGACAACGACCCGAAACACACAGCCAGGGCAACTAAGGAGTGGCTCCGTAAGAAGCATCTCAACGTCCTGGAGTGGCCTAGCCAGTCTCCAGACCTGAACCCAATAGAACATCTTTGGAGGGAGCTGAAAGTCCGTATTGCCCAGCGACAGCCCCGAAACCTGAAGGATCTGGAGAAGGTCTGTATGGAGGAGTGGGCCAAAATCCCTGCTGCAGTGTGTGCAAACCTGGTCAAGACCTACAGGAAACGTATGATCTCTGTAATTGCAAACAAAGGTTTCTGTACCAAATATTAAGTTCTGCTTTTCTGATGTATCAACTACTTATGTCATGCAATAAAATGCAAATTAATTACTTAAAATTCATATTGTTTTAGATTCCGTCTCTCACAGTTGAAGTGTACCTATGATAAAAATTACAGACCTCTACATGCTTTGTAAGTAGGAAAACCTGCAAAATTGGCAGTGTATCAAATACTTCTTCTCCCCACTGTACTTGATGAGCCTGGTTCTTTAATGGGCAGGTAGATAAAAGATATCCCGTAGCTCCATAATACAGAGAGCTCTGGGTATTTAGTCTGCGTAAGCGCTCAACAGGAGACAATCTGGCCCTGCCCAGTTGCATGGGCACCGGAGGAGACGACTCGACAGCCCTCGGTGACCTCCGAGAGAATTCGGGCGACATCGGATCCAGTCAGAAATGTGGACTTCGGGGATTTCCCGGAGGTGAGGTGGAAATCGAGGATGAGCGTCGGCGACAGGGAATAGACTCCCTCTCCCTCCTACGTTCCCGTAGCCGCTCATCGATCCGGATGCCATAGCCCAGGCAAGAGCCCTCTCGGACATCAGCGTTATCACGTACGATATCCTCGAACGATCCGAGGGAAATGAAGAGGGCTGCAGCTCAAAGATGGGAGAACACTGAGAGAGAAACGTCCGGCAGGATCCGGGATCTCCAGCGTAGCGCTACGGAGGAGGTAAGTGGGGTTCTTGGGAAGCCGGGGTAGATTGGGGAGAAACGCTGCTGATATCGGAATCATTGTCTGTGAGGCAGCCCTCTAGACTGTCAATCCGCGGAATTGCTCCAGCAATGTGTTGAAGGCACGGTCCTGACGTTCCGCCAAGGTCTGGAATCCTTCCGTAAGACCTTGAAATAACTCCTCATGTCTTCCAATTGTGGCTCCCTGGGAGGAGACCGCGCTGCGGAGCTGGTCAGAGTCTGCTGGGTCAGTCAGGGCCAGTTCGTACTATCACGACTCAGGATAAGACCCAGATGCAGACAGTTCGAAATAGCAAACATTTATTTACAAAAACAGGGGGCAGGCAAACAACAGGTCAAGAGCAGGCAGAGGTCAGTGATTCAGAGCAGAGTCCGTAAGGTACAGAAAGTCAGGCAGGCTCAAGGTTGGGGCAGGCAGAGGTCGGTAATCCAGAACAGTGTCACAAGGTACAGAATGGAAGGCAGGCTCAGGGTCAGGACATGCAGAATGGTCAAAAGTACGGGTAAAACGCTGGTATGCTTGACGAGACAAGACGAACTGGCAACAGACAAAGAGAGAACACAGGTATAAATACACAGGGGATAATGGGGAAGATGGGTGACACATGGAGGGGGGTGGAGACAAGCACAAAGACAGGTGAAACAGATCAGGGTGTGACACTAAAAGGATGTTTACATGATTTTAGGCATGACGCACTCTTTTCATATTTCATTTTGACGCGTATGTTCACCGTGCCATAAAAATCACCACCCATACCACTATGGATATTAACACAAATAATGAAAAAGGCATTCAAATCAGTGCCAATAACCCTAAAGCTGCCAACATCTCACACCTTTATATTTTTACTCTTAACTTTCTAAAATGCTCCATATAACCTTTCCTGTTTTTCCGAGCTTAGCACTGAGCAGTTGACATATGGCTGGTTTGGTGGAGCATAAGGCCAATGCTTCGCAGGGAGTTGATATTGACACTGTTATCACGGATGGTGGGCAAGCAGTCTCTTCATGGTTTCGTGCCTCTTTCTGTTTTTGCCCTCATAAAAAGATTTCCTCAGGGGAAGACCATTGATTTTACTTCAACATTATCTAATTCATGTACTGTGGTTTAGAAGCTGCAGCATGTGCCGTGGGACTGTTTTCATACAAACCCTGCCTACGCCTCCAGACCTCTGTGTGCTAGTATACCAACACAGTGTGGATTTGTTGTCATTATCTGCCGATATGCCATATGCCTTACAGCATGCATTATTATTTCCTATTGTGGTAGAGTAGCATTGTTGAGGGGTATACACTACATTGTTGAAGGGTCTACTACATTGTCCTTGAAAGTAATGCAAAAAATGCACATCTATCCATTTTCCAACAGCTACAGTAAGTGTTGCTGGTGCAGAGGGTAATATGGTAATACAAGCTAATGCTGTTTTTTGTAATTTTATTTTTATACCTCAGCTCTGTTTTAATTCGATTATTGAAGTGGCATATTCAATTTATCGCCTAAAAAATAAAACAACATCTGCTATTAAAGCACTAGGTTCAGTGGGGATCTTTTCCTCCTGTGGCTCAAGTGAAATGCTTCAGGCTCCATCGTCTCCCTCCACAGGAGGCTGCTGAGGGGAGGATGGCTCATAATAATGGCTGGAATGAAGTGAATGGAATGGTATCAAACACATGGAAACCATGTGTTTGATGTGTTTGATTTCATTCCATTCCAGCCATTACTATGAACCCGTCCTCCCCAATTAAGGTGCCACCGGCCGCTCGTGTCTCCCTCCTACCCAACACCCAGCTGGGTCTTAGGAATGCTTCATAGCTGTGTATCTTCCTCTCTCAGCCGGACCACAGGCCCCATGCAGTGCCACCTAACAGCACCCTCTCATTTATTAATGGAGGACATGATTAATCTCTGTGTTGAAGGCACCATGTTGACAGCCAATGCTGGTGCCCTAAAATGGCCTCGTCAATACCTACACAAAGTATTAGCTTTTTGGAGAGGTTTAGTGGAAACATTTGTCAAATCTTTGTGAGATAAGAAATGCAAGATACTTTTATCCTGTGTTTTTTATCGCTGTAGTGGCAAATTGTGAGTCACGGATGGTGACTCACAATTTGTTTTGTTTTTTAAATCTAAAGACAAGATATGATATTATATAATCTTTTGCATGTTATCAGGGGCGTCATGTACCCATTATGTTAGAGGGGGTCCCTGGAAGTACGTGAGGATTGGGGAGCGGTGGTCCCTGGAAGTCGTAGACTTTTGCATTTTTCAGACACCGGAAACAGCTTTTTCCTGCAATCGAGAGCCATAATCATTATGCCTAATTCTATGTAAAAAATATGTCTAATCATACCTCTTTACCTGTTCAATTGTAATTTGAATTAATGATGCACATTGATTCTTTAAGAACCTTTATGCCTTATGAGTTTACTACAACTGCCACACTGGTATATAGTATCATAAACCAATAATTTAAGCAATTTTTGCCTGGTCCCTCCTCAAAATACAGCTGACATACATTTTTATGAATAATTAGGATAAAATCGGGGCTTAAAAATGAAGTTTAGTAATTCATTTAACATCAAAATATAAAAAAATATAAAAAAAGGAAAAATCTGAGGGGACACGTGCCCTTGTGCCCCCTATGGGCATGACGCATCTGCATGTTATGAAATGGAAACATATATATAGCAAATAGAATCCTGCCCTTATTACAAAAACTGAACCTGCTGTATCTCCCTGTCGATACGACCAGCCACAATAATATCCACACTCCATCTCAGATCCACCCACACACGGCAATAGCATACACATTCTTATAAACCCGACAAACAAACAACCCGCCAGCTATGTTCACCTTAATATTACCTTTGGAACCATGGAATCCACATAGCAATTCCAAACCCCTCCTACACAAACATACTACCTGCACCGCACATTTACTTCATAACACAAGACAACAATGGCAATGCAAAACAACTTCATACAACCGCAAATTTATGAAAATACATTTTGGGGAACGTGGCATTGCTACGGATGTAGGATCTTAATTTGAACAGTTTGCTACAGCAGGAAAATAATCTTGCAGCGACAGGAAATCGGAATTATTATGTGGATTAAAATTAATGGCCATTTGGGTTGCTACATTTTTCTTAAGGGAAAATCAAGTCTGACATTTTGAAGTGGAAATTACAAACTTCAGAAGCCTGTTTAAACCTCAACGTTTTAAATGAAAGTTGTCCTGTAACAGGGTGACCAAATTAAGATCCTACATCTGTAGTTTGTTGTGTTGCTAAATGACCCTTTACGTTTTTTCCCTTCCGGCGTGTGATGAATAGCCGTGGCGTGTTGCTGTATCGGGCTGTAACAAGGCATGCAATGCCTCCAGCACTCAGCTATTTGGCCTTTTGATCCATCGGCCCCCTTTGGGGGTGTTAAGACCAACAGGCCCTCATTGCTTCAGATAAACTGTATCCATCTTCTCTCCGTAATAGTTTACTGAAGACGTGTTGTTGTTACACTCTGTTTTCTCAAAGGAGCTATCTGATAGTAGGGACAAGGTCGAATGGGATGCAGTGCTGAATGGCATGCTCGTAAACAGCCTTGAAAGTCACACGGGAAGATTGAGATGTTGTGGTTTTCGATAGAGGTACTGCATTGAGGCTTTCTTTACTTGTTTGTGGAATTAATAACTTATTAATTAATAAAGGAATAAGTGTGTCAATGCCAAATAGCACGGTTCAAGGGGATACTAAAAAAGCTAAACAGAGACCCATCTACTTCAATACAATATGCAACTAGGCTACATCTAATGAAAGGATCGATCAATATGCAACTTAAAATAGACCAAATCTCTAAAAGTAACCATTTGGGTTGAAATACATTTTGTGCATAATTAAGCTTTCAGTGACAAAGAAAGGAGTCATCTTGGACATACAGTATTGCGTAGACAGACAGCGTGGACAGATCAGAAAGCTTGAGTGTGTTACTCACAGCTCAACACTTCTGGTGGGAGTGTTCAGAACAATAGCTTTGAAACCACCTCATCCTATGGGGCCAGAACGGAATGTGTCGACAGGTGCTGCTCGGAAGTGCTTCTCTTTTAAATGGCTTGCTGCCAACACTGAGTTCCCTATGGTTCTCGCTTGCTCCATCTCTATTCTCACATCTCCCCGACCATCTCTCTCTCTCTCTCAGATGGCACCTCTCTCCCTCCATCCCCCTCTCTCTGACTCTCAGCTCTGGAAGTGCCCAACCACTCTGTTGAACTCTCCAACTTCTGCCTTTACTTTACCTACGTCCGGGACTAACCATTGCTACCAACCCTGGAGAAGATTAAGTGGAGCAGTTCCTCTACAGTATTGCATTTATTTGCTCATTTTTCCCCTCTCTCCTGTACTCTTGATCCCTTGCAGTCTGTGCAATCATCACTGTCATTATACGGTTGGATGGGTAAAGATTGCCAGTGGCAAACGGGGAGAGAGGCAAACATGGAGACCCAGCTGAGTGAGTGTGTGTGCGTGTGTGTGTGTGTATTTGTGTCCCCTCTTCACGTTTCTAATGGAAAATCGTAATGCATTTCCTAAATATTACACATTTAATAACATATAGGACAAGATATTTGTGACCTGTTTCAGGAAGCTAGGCGCATGTTGCACGTCACTACTTCACAGGAGAGGCATTTGAAAATGAAATGCATTTCAAAATAAATTTTTGGGCAGAAAGGCCTTCTGGAACATGTGAACTTTCATGTGCCTTAATAACAAACTTGTATGCCATCAGTAAATACAAATAACAATTTTAAGTTACGAGCCTAGTTGGTTTAGCCATGGAAAAATACAGAAACCTTCCCGCTAGCCATGATTGGCTGAGATAATGGATGGGCTGAACATGCTGAGAGATGAGTTCGGATTGGTCTGCCATGTAGCATGCTTCTGTCTTTAACATTAGCTGCTCAGTATATGTAGATAATCCTTGCTACTGCGGCTTTTTGAAAGATAAAACGTTAGACATGGAGAACTGCAAAAGTGTTGCTACTGCTCTCAACAACATTGCTGCCCTGAATTTAGCAGGAGGTATTGACAAAGATCAGTGGGAAAAAGTTGTGATGGACTACTTCCTGCACACGGTCAGTGTGAACTGGAGTGACTTGACACAACGGGCCAAACAAGCTGTAGCTACAAACAAAACAGAAACCACACAGGACATCTTACTTAGTTAAAGTGGGTCCAGTCTGCCATGAATCGTTCATCCATGTATATGGGTAAGAGTCTAGCTACATTCTCAGATATTATTAGTTTCTAATTTTGCCAAAAAGTTGTTTTCATTGCAAGTTAAAGCGTACTGTTAGCTAGCGAACGTTAGCTTGCTGGCTCGCTAGCTAACATTACGTGTATGACCTGTGTAGTAATATTATTTGTATCTCAGAAATCCATTTGCATTGCTAGTTTTAGCCTAATGACAGCTAGCTAGATAACATTGAACCTAGTTGTTGAGCTTTAGCTACTGTACCTGCAGATTCATATTACAGTATTTCATTCATGGTGGCTAGCTATGACAATCCGTTTGTATTGCTAGTACTGTATGGGTTGGGGTTATGGTTTATTATTTAGCTATCTAGCTACATGTCTAAACAAAATACTCTACTTAGCCAGATGATTTAATGACCAATCACGTTAGCCAGGTGTGTCTGGGGGTGATTATGGCCATCTACAGTGCATTCGGAAAGTATTCAGACCCCTTGACTTTTTCCACATTTTGTTACGTTACAGCCTTATACCAAAATTGATTAAATTGTTATTTTTTTCTCATCAATTTACACATAACACCCCATTATGACAAAGCAAAAACTGGTTTGTAGAAAAGTTAACAAATGTATTATATATAATAACTGAAATATCACATTTACATAAGTATTCAGACCATTTATGCAGTACTTTGTTGAAGCAACTTTGGCAGCGATTACAACTTCGAGTCTTCTTGAGTATGACGCTACAAGCTTGGCACACCTGTATTTGGGGAGTTTCTCCCATTCTTCTCTGAAGATCCTCTCAAGCTCTGTCAGATATTTTCAGGTCTATCCAGAGATGTTTGATCGGGTTCAAGTCCGGGCTCTGGCTGGGCCACTCAAGGACATTCAGAGACTTGTCCTGAAGCCACTCCTGCGTTGTCTTGGCTGTGTGCTTGGGGTCGTTGTCCTGTTGGAAAGTGAACTTTCGCCCCAGTCTGAGGTCCTGAGCACTCTGGAGCAGGTTTTCATCTAGGATCTCTCTGTACTTTTCTCCGTTCATCTTTTCTTCGATCCTGAGTAGTCTCCCAGTCCCTGCCACTGAAAAACATCGCCACGGCATGATGCTGCCACCACCATGCTTCATTGTAGGGATGATGCCAGGTTTCCTCTAGACTTGACGCTTGACATTCAGGCCAAAGAGTTCAATCTTGGTTTCATCAGACCAGATAATCTTGTTTCTCATGGTCTGAGAGTCCTTTACAATGCATTAAAAAGGTATTTAGACCCCTTGACTTTTTCCACATTTTGTTACGTTACAGTCTTATTCTAAGATGGATTAAATAGTTTTACACACAATACGCCATAATGAAATGTTTTTTTTCTCATGGTCTGAGAGTCCTTTAGGTGCCTTTTGGCAAACTCCAAGCGGGCTGTCATGTGCCTTTTACTGAGGAGTGGCTTCTGTCTGGCCACTCTACCATAAAGGCCTGATTGGTGGAGTGCTGCAGAGATGGTTGTCCTTCTGGAAGGTTCTCCCATCTCCACAGAGGAACTCTGGAGCTCTGTCAGAGTGACCATTGGGTTCTTGGCCACATCCCTGACCAAGGCCCTTCTCCCCGATTGCTCAGTTTGGCCCGGTGGCCAGCTCTAAGAAGAGTCTTGGTGGTTCCAACTTCTTCCATTTAAGAATGATGGAGGCCACTGTGTTCTTGGGGACCTTCAATGCTGCAGACATTTTTTGGTACCCTTCCCCAGATCTGTGCCTCGACAAAATCCTGTCTCGAAGCTCTATGGACAATTCCTTCGACCTCAAGGCTTGGTTTTTGCTCTGACATGCACTGTCAACTGTGGGACCTTATATAGACAGGTGTGTGCCTTTCCAAATCATGTCCAATCATTTGAATTTACCACAGGTGGACTCCAATCAAGTTGTAGAAACATCTCAAGGATGATCAATGGAAACAGGATGCACCTGAGCTCAATGTTGAGTCTCATAGCAAAGAGTCTGAATATTTATGTAAATAAGGTATTTCAGTTTTTGCTAAAGTTTCTAAAAACCGGTTTTTGCTTTGTCATAATGGGGTATTGTGTGTAGATTGATGAGGGAAAAAAGTAATTTCATAAACTTTAGAATAAGGCTGTAACGTAACAAAATGTGGAAAAAGTCAAGGGGTCTGAATACTTTCCGAATGCACTGTATTGCATTTCATTAACATGTGTACATGTCTAGACAATAATGACCCATCCACTTAGCTAGATGTGGCTGGGGGGTGGTTATAGCATTTATTTCACATGACCCATCAATTTAGACAAGTGTGTCTGTGTACGCATCATCTAATCATTTTAAAATATTTCTACAATATTTCTGTCTGGACACTTCCTATTTTTGATATTGCTACTATGCAAATATTCAAGTAACCATTTCACTGTACCATTTACACCTTCTGTATCCTATTTATGTGACAAATAAACTTTAACTCTATTTGATATAGTTTGATATAATGTGAAGAACAACATGACCTGCACCAAAGATTGATTAGGATATAGGCCAAGGACTAGATGAAGTGTATTTTTACCCGGAGTTTGCCGTTATTGTAGGCTACTACTTTCACCACTTTTAGTCTTGAAATCTTTCGTTGTTTAGTACACTACCTTAACTCACTCTGTTTAGCACATGGCCTCACGTGAATCCTGAACATGTGAACGATGCTGAATAGGTGTAGACAAAGAAGAACTCTCCAGTAGGTGTACCAAAACATTCAAGGCCCATTTTCTCAAAAGTGCAGTTACAAGTTTATCAACTTTCGAAGCAGAATTACTTTCCCATTGTTCCTCAACTGCAGTCTATGATATACCATTTTGTAGCTCTGAGTCTCTACTTTTAGCCAATGTAAAAAACACAATTTCAAATGTTGCTACATAAGAACGAATCGAGGTGGTCAGTCACATTTGTTTCTCGGTGGATCTACCCTAACCCAAGGAATATTACAGTGGGTATTACAGAACTGGCTTGTCAATGACTCCATCTTTTTTTAACCTATTTGTTTAATTACTGCACTGGGCTAAATCATGTAGTAACCAAAAAAGTGTTAAACAAATCAAAATATATTTGAGATTTGAGATTTTTCAAATAGCCACCCCTTGCCTTGATGACAGCTTTGCACACTCTTGGCGTTCTCTAAACCAGCTTCATGAGGTAGTCACCTGAAATGCATTTTAATTTACAGCTGTGCCTTAAAAGTTAATTTGTGGAATTTATTTCCTTCTTAATGCGTTTGAGCCAATCAGTTGTGTTGTGACAAGGTAGGGGGGATATACAGAAGATAGCCCTAATTGGTAAAAGACCAAGTCCATATTATGGCAAAAACAGCTCAAATAAGCAGAGAGAAACGACAGTCCATTATTACATTAAGACATGAAGGTCAGTCAATACGGAACATTTCAAGATCTTTGAAGGTTTCTTCAAGTCCAGTCGCAAAAACCATCAAGCGCTATGATGAAACTGGCTCTTATGAGGACCGCCACAGGAATGGAAGACCCAGAGTTAACTCATTAGAGTTACCAGCCTCAGAAATTGCAGCCCAAATAAATGCTTCACAGAGTTCAAGTAAAAGACACATCTCAACATCAACTGTTCAGAGGAGACTGTGTGAATCAGGCCTTCATTGTCGAATTGCTGCAAAGAAACAATTACTAAAGGACACCAATAATAAGAAGAGACTTGCTCGGGCCAAGAAACACGAGCAATGGACATTAGATCGGTGGAAATTTGTCCTTTGGTCTGGAGTCCAAATTGGACATTTTTGGTTCCAACTGCCGTGTCTTTGAGACACGCGTGTGGGTGAATGGATGATCTCTGCATGTGTAGTTCCCACCGTAAAGCATGGAGGAGGAGGTGTTATGGTGTGGGGGTGCTCTTCTGGTGACACTGTCTCTGATTTATTTAGAATTCAAGGCACACTTAACCAGCATGTCTACCACAGCATTCTGCAGCGATACGACATCCCATCTGGTTTGGGCTTAGTGGGGTCTATCATTTGTTTTTCAAAAGGACAATGACCAACACCTCTCCAGGCTGTGTAAGGGCTATTTGACCAAGAAGGAGATTGATGGAGTGCTACGTCAGATGACCTGGCCTCCACAATCCCCCCACCTCAAACCAATTGAGATGGTTTGGGATGAGTCGGACGGCAGAGTGAAGGAAAAGCAGCCAACAAGCTCAGCATATGTGGGAACTCCTTCAACACTGTTGGAAAACCATTTCAGGTGAAGCTGGTTGAGAGAATGCCAAGCTGTCATCAAGGCAAAGGGTGGCTATTTGAAGACTCTCAAATATAAAATGTATTTTAATTTGTTTAATAGATTTTTGGTTACTACATGGTTCCATGTGTTATTTTATAGTTTTGATATCTTCACTATTAAAATAAAATAAAGAAAAACCCTTGAATGAGTAGGTGTTCTAAAACTTTTGACCGGTAGTGTACATTACAGAAGACTGAAATATAACAAAACCGTTTGACAAAGAAAAACTGGATTTTTGGCGGGGTTTTGGAAATCATGTTCATTAATTATACAATTATGAAAAATATGAATAACATTCAACCCATGAGGCCACTAGGTCGGTTCTTTGAAACGGTTTTAAAGTAACTGTTAACTAATCATAACGGTAGGATTATATGTTGAAGCTCCAGTGGACAGCAATAGGCTCTCATAACAAACACTTGACTAGTGATGTTTTCACTTGTTGTCATAAACAACAGGAACATCTTGACGATAAGGAGCATCCCCTTAGATTTAAGCCAACTTACATGAGAGATCGTTTGGGTAATATTTGTCATCTGCAATATTTCCCCATGTATGGAAGATGTCTGATACTGTATATGATCTAGAAATAGCCATTTTAATTTATTGACTCATATTGACTTTATACATCAAGAAATTACATGAATCTCCCCTTGCCATTAATTCATTTGAATATGTACACTGCTCCAAAAAATAAAGGGAACACTTAAACAACACAATGTAACTCCAAGTCAATCACACATCTGTGAAATCAAACTGTCCACTTAGGAAGCAACACTGATTGACAATACATTTCACATGCTGTTGTGCAAATGGAATAGACAACAGGTGGAAATTATAGGCAATTAGCAAGACACCCCCAATAAAGGACTGGTTTTGCAGGTGGTGACCACAGACCACTTCTCAGTTCCTATGCTTCCTGGCTGATGTTTTGGTCACTTTTGAATGCTGGCGGTGCTTTCACTCTAGTGGTAGCATGAGACGGAGTATATAACCCACACAAGTGGCTCAGGTAGTGGAGCTCATCCAGGATGGCACATCAATGCGAGCTGTGGCAAGAAGGTTTGCTATGTCTGTCAGCGTAGTGTCCAGAGCATGGAGGCGCTACCAGGAGACAGGCCAGAACATCAGGAGACGTGGAGGAGGCCATAGGAGGGCAACCCAGCAGCAGGATTGCTACCTCCGCCTTTGTGCAAGGAGGAGCAGGAGGAGCACTGCCAGAGCCCTGCAAAATGACCTCCAGCAGGCCACAAATGTGCATGTGTCTGCTCAAACGGTCAGAAACAGACTCCATGAGGGTGGTATGAGGGCCCGACGTCCATAGGTGGGGGTTGTGCTTACAGCCCAACACCGTGCAGGACGTTTGGCATTTGCCAGAGAACACCAAGATTGGCAAATTCGCCACTGGCGCCCTGTGCTCTTCACAGATGAAAGCAGGTTCACACTGAGCACATGTGACAGACGTGACAGAGTCTGGAGACGCCGTGGAGAACGTTCTGCTGCCTGCAACATCCTCCAGCATGACCGGTTTGGCGGTGGGTCAGTCATGGTGTGGGGTGACATTTCTTTGGGGGGCCGCACAGCCCTCCATGTGCTCGCCAGCAGTAGCCTGACTGCCATTAGGTACCGAGATGAGATCCTCAGACCCCTTGTGAGACCATATGCTGGTGCGGTTGGCCCTGGGTTCCTCCTAATGCAAGACAATGCTAGACCTCATGTGGCTGGAGTGTGTCAGCAGTTCCTGCAAGAGGAAGGCATTGATGCTATGGACTGGCCCGCCCGTTCCCCAGACCTGAATCCAATTGAGCACATCTGGGACATCATGTCTCGCTCCATCCACCAACGCCACGTTGCACCACAGACTGTCCAGGAGTTGGCGGATGCTTTAGTCCAGGTCTGGGAGGAGATCCCTCAGGAGACCATCCGCCACCTCATCAGGAGCATGCCCAGGCGTTGTAGGGAGGTCATACAGGCACATGGAGGCCACACACACTACTGAGCCTCATTTTGACTTGTTTTAAGGACATTACATCAAAGTTGGATCAGCCTGTAGTGTGGTTTTCCACTTTAATTTTGAGGGTGCCTCCAAATCCAGACCTCCATGGGTTGATACATTTGATTTCCATTGATAATTTGTGTGTGATTTTGTTGTCAGCACATTCAACTATGTAAAGAAAAAAATATTTAATAAGATTATTTCATTCATTCAGATCTAGGATGTGTTATTTTAGTGTTCCCTTTATTTTTTTGAGTAGTGTATTTCAATTCCATAGCAAGACAGCTTCTTTCTTGCCCAAAGCATAACAACGGTAGTGAATGACCTTCGTCTTATGATGATGCTTTATTCAATTAAAAAGCTTTTGTTCCCAGTATTACAGATAGGTATGGCTTAATCATAGTAATATTGTAAACTCTGCCTGGAGAGCTAAACATACTTTTGGTGTTAATAATTCAGCCAAACAGAAGTGGAAGATTCTCCCCGAGAAAATAACTCTCTTTACCGTAGGACTATGTCTCCTTATAAAATTCCATAGAGAATATTACATTCTCCCTCTTGCTTGAATACCATAACAATCTTCTGTTTTCTTGCTATTGTCTTGGCAACATATGCAGTATGAAGTTACTGTTATGTTATAGTTACCTCTCTCTGTATCAAAGTTATGTCAACATCCACATTATTCTCATGCTAAAATCATTTGTTTATGTCTCTTATAGCGATGTCAGCTGTCTGTATGTGAGTCACTGGTAGTGAATAGTAGAGTCCACCACTTCTGCTGTACCATATGTTCATCCCACTGGAGTCCTGCCCTTGTCAAATGTTATATTTATGCCAGAACAATATCTCTCTCTCTCTCTCTCTCTCTCTCTCTCTCTCTCTCTCTCTCTCTCTCTCTCTCTCTCTCTCTCTCCCTCTCTCTCTCTCTCTCTCTCTCTCTCTCTAATGATGGCATGATCGTATTACTATTTGTCCCTACAATGCACATAAATTTTTTTAGCATCCATGTTCCATGCATTGGCTTGGAATGGGGACAGTTGTATAAGACGTGGATATAAATACATGTGAATATTGTTCCAGCAAGGGAAGAAGGACAGAAAGTCTATCTGAGCCCGGGGGAAGTGGAACTCATTTGCCGTTCATTTGCCATTCATTTGCCGCTGAACATAAAAACACACACACACACACACTCACACACACAACGCAGACGGGGATAACATAGTACACAATGTCCAGCGGCAAATGAAACTGATGTTGTGTTAGCCCCTAGGTGATTTTCACTCGGTGGGCCAGTTTATTAGGTACACCCATCTAGTACTGGATCGGACCCCCATTTGCCTCCAGAACAGCCTGAATTCTTCGGGGCATGGAAACATTGCTCAATTAGGTTAAAGGGACCTAACGTGTTCCACACCATTATACCACTGCCACCAGCCTGTACCGACACCAGGCAGAATGGGGCCATGGACTCATGCTGCTTATGCCAAATCCTGACTCTGCCATTAGCATGACACAACAGGAACCGGGATTCGTCAGACCAGGTGATGTTTTTCCACTCCTCAATAGTCCAGTGTTGGTGATCGCATGCCCGCATCTTCTTGTTTTTAGCTGGTAGGAATGGAACCCAGTGTGGTCGTCTGCTGCAATAGCTCATCCTTGACAAGGACCAACAAATTGTGCCTTCCTAGATGCCGTTCTGCACACCACTGTTGTACTGCACCTTTTTTTGCCTGTCTGTGCCCCGCCTGATATGCACGATTGTTGCCATACTCCTTCGAACACTCATCAACAATCTGTTTTCGCCTACTGGACTGCCGCTGACTGGATGTTTTTTGTTTGACGCACCATTCTCTGTGAACTCTAGACACTGTCGTGCGTGAAAAGCCCAGGAGGCCGGCCGTTTCTCAGATACTGGAACCGGCGTGCCTGGCACCGACGATCATACCAAGCTCAAAGTCATTTAGGTCCCTCCTTTTGCCCATTCTAACGTTCAATCGAACAGTAACTGAATGCCTCGATGCCTGTCTGCCTGCTTTATATAGCAAGCCACGGCCTGTAAGAGCAAACCGTAAGCGGGGTGGTGTACGTAATGAACTGGCCAGTGAGTGTGCGTGCATGGGTGTTCAAAGTCCCTAACCTGATTGGCTGCCAATGTTTGTGAATAATTCAGATTCAACAGTGGGAAGTGAAGTTGCACCAATTCCCTAGTACTTATGCATGAATGACAAGACAAGGCACTTCAAATTTGAGTCTGAAAGATGACAGATGACTCACAATGGTTGCCATTGAAGGACAGGGACAGGGAGACATGAGAACATTTGGTACACCAAGGTACAAACAACAAAGCACCTATGAAGTCAGGTTTGGTTCATATTGTACCATTTTCTTTCCACACTGGATCGATGTACAGAAACATTGTAATCTTTTCCCCTGGATTTCCCTTTGAAATGCTAATCTACAAACCTTATCATTAATGATAATGGCATCAACTAGAAATGGAACAAAAATAAATGATGTCTCAGAGTATCCTGGCCTATATCAACTAAAGCTTATATAACATAAAACCTGATTACTAGGCTCTTTACTTGCACAACATGAGGCAAAACATCAGTATAGGGACAAAGTGGAGTCGCAATTCAATGGCTCAGACACGAGACGTATGTGGCAGGGTCTATAGACAATCACAGACTACAAAAGGAAAACCAGCCATGTCGCGGACACCGACGTCTTGCTTCTGGACAAGCTAAAGACCTTCTTTTCCCGCTTTGAGGATAATATAGTGCCACCAACGCGGCCCGCTATCAAGGACTGTGGGCTCTCCTTCTCCGTGGCCGACATGAGTAAGACATTTAAGCATGTAAACCCTCGCAAGCCTGCCGGCCCAGACGACATCCCTAGCCGCGTCCTCACAGCATGAGCAGACAAGCTGGCTGGTGTGTTTACGGACATATTCAATCTCTCCCTATCCCAGTCTGCTGTCCCCACATGCTTCAAGATGGTCACCATTGTCCCTGTACCCAAGAAAGCAAAGGTAACTGATCTAAATGACTATCACCCCATAGCACTCACTTCTGTCATCATGAAGTGCTTTGAGAGACTAGTCAAGGATCATATCACCTCTACCTTACCTGCCATCCTAGACCCACTTCAATTTGCTTACCGCCCCAATAGATCCACAGACGATGCAATCACCATCACACTGCACACTGCACACTGCCCCATTCCATCTGGACAAGAGGAATAACTATGTAAGGATGCTGTTCATTCACTATAGCTCAGCATTCAACACCATAGTACCCTCCAAGCTCATCATTAAGCTCAAGGCCCTGGGTCTGAACCCTGCCCTGTGCAACTGGGTCCTGGACTTCCTGACGGCCCGCCCCCAGGTGGTGAAGGTAGGAAACAACACCTCCACTTCACTGATCCTCAACACTGTGGCCCCACAAGGCTGCGTGCTCAGCCCCCTCCTGTACTCCCTGTTCACCCATGACTGCGTGGCCAAGCACGCCTCCAACTCAATCATCAAGTTTGTAGATGACACAACAGTAGTAGGCTTGATTACCAACAATGACGAGACAGCCTACGGGGAGGAGGTGAGGGCTCTGGGAGTGTGGTGCCAGCAAAATAACCTCTCACTCAACGTCAACAAAGGAGATAATCGTGGACTTCAGGAAACAGC
This sequence comes from Coregonus clupeaformis, assembly GCF_020615455.1. Taxonomy (NCBI): domain Eukaryota; kingdom Metazoa; phylum Chordata; class Actinopteri; order Salmoniformes; family Salmonidae; genus Coregonus; species Coregonus clupeaformis. The sequence continues at coordinate 33,437,431 of NC_059193.1, forward strand.
AGAGGGAACACCCCCTTATCCACATCGACGGGACCGCAGTGGAGAAGGTGGAAAGCTTCATGTTCCTCGGCGTACACATCACTGACAAACTGAAATGGTCCACCCACACAGACAGTGTGGTGAAGAAGGCGCAATAGCTTCTCAGGAGGCTGAAGAAATTTGGCTTGGCACCTAAAACCATCACAAACTTTTACACATTAACAATTGAGAGCATCCTGTCAGGCTGTATCAACGCCTGGTACGGCAACTGCTCCGCCCGCAACCACAGGTCTATACAGAGGGTGGCCAAAAAGATAATCAAGGACAACAACCACCCGAGCCACTGCCTGTTCAGCCCGTTATCATCCAGAAGGCGAGGTCAGTATAGGTGCATCAAAGCTGGGACTGAGACACTGAAAAACAGCTTCTATCTCAAGGCCATCAGACTGTTAAACAGCCTTCACTAGGACATTAGAGGCTGCTGCCTATAGACATAGACTAGAAATCACTGGGCCACTAATCACTTTAATCTCATATGTATATACTGTATTCTATACTTTTCTACTATGTCTTAGTCTATGCTGCTCTGACATTGCTCGTCCATGTATTTATTTATATATTCTTAATTCCATTGCTTTACTTAGATTTGTGTATATTGGGTATATGTTGTGAAATTGTTAGATATTACTTGTTAGATATTACTGCACTGTTGGAGCTAGAAACACAAGCATTTCGCTATACCCGCAATAACATCTGCTAAACACGTGTATGTGACCAATACAATTTGATTTGAGTGCTTTTCTTATATTAAAAAATAACACTAGTCAAAACATCAAGGACACCCTATCTCAACAGAACTGCTGTCAATTTAGATAATTACTTCGAAAGAACATCATGAGCCATGTTATACTGGGAAAACACGAGTGACGACCCCAATTGCCCTCGATATCTCTGTTCTTATGTTCTCAAAGGTACAGTATATGCATGATGTCACTCAAGTAGGTTACAATGGGATAACTGCTATCATTGTTCATGGTGGGTTCAGCCAGAATGCATAGGACACTCCATGATAGGCTTTAAACTGTATAAAATGAGACGCAATTGTATGTGAGCCATGCATGTTGTCCCCATGAGGGAGTTGAGTAATCTCTCGTTGACAGACTACGTAAACATAAATGGTACCGTAGATCTGCCTTTACACTATGGGCACCGATAGCTAATGAGCAGCAATAGTTACGGTGCTTGGGTTTTTCATCACTGGTTATTTGGACATATCACGATTTCGCAGGTGTTAGCATCTTTTGAATTTCGGAAGGGGAGGGGACATTTGCTCCATAGACGTTCCCATAACTTGCAAAGAGAGAGGGTGGAGATCCTCATTGCGGTTCCGCTCCTCGTTTTAGCATCTCTTACACTTTAGTTCTGGGTTAACACAACACATTTTTATGATTATAAACCTTGATACTGTGAAAGGAGCCTGGAACACAGCAAAGACCCATATTAAAATGATCCGAACAACTTTGGCTTCAGGTGTCAATCAAAAGCTTGTGCAACCTCACAAATAGTTGCATGGCACTCAGAAAAGCCACTGTATTTACCCAATACATTTTTTTACGTTTGAGAGCATCAAAACCATGATGTATTGTATCATGGGTTAATTATTCACAAATAATTGTGAGTCGTTATTTATGATGCACTATAAGCTGCAATGTCGAACAAGCCCAATGGAAACCCCGCCTGGAAACTGCTTGAACAACACGGTTAATGCTCGGGTGCACGCAACGCACGCGTCGTCCTCTCTCTCTCGGTCCTGCTAAATTATGCACCTCTCAATGTCTTTTGTTCCCCTCTAAGTTAGTGCTCATATTCAACTGCTGGGCATGTTTAGTAGCATTATGAAAAAATAAATGGCTCCTGTCTACATTGTCATTTTATTTTGCATCTGTATGTCCTGTAGTAGCCCTAAGTTTAAAGTTAGGGGACAGTGGCTCTAAATAGTTTAGTCCCCCAATTCCCATTTTGACCAACAGAGCGCGGCAATTAAAAAAGTACAGTGCCTTGCAAAAGTATTCATCCCCCTTGACGTTTTTCCTATTTTGTTGCATTTTGTTGATTTCATGTAATGGACATACACAAAATAGTCCAAATTGGTGAAGTGAAATGAAAAAAATAACTTGTTTCAAAAAATTCTAAAAAATAAATAACAGAAAAGTGGTGCGTGCATATGTATTCACCCCCTTTGCTATGAAGCCCCTAAATAAGATCTGGCCCAACCAATTACCTCCAGAAGTCACATAATTCGTTAAATAAAGTCCACCTGTGTGCAATCTAAGTGTCACATGATCTGTCACATGATCTCAGTATATGTACACATGTTCTGAAAGGCCCCAGAGTCTGCAACACCACTAAGCAAGGGGCACCACCAAGCAAGCGGCACCATGAAGACCAAGGAGCTCTCCAAACAGGTCAGGGACAAAGTTGTGGAGAAGTACAGATCAGGGTTGGGTTATAAAAAAATATCAGAAACTTTGAACATCCCACGGAGAACCATTAAATCCATTATTAAAAAATGGAAAGAATATGGCACCACAACAAACCTGCCAAGAGAGGGCCGCCCACCAAAACTCACGGACCAGGCAAGGAGGGCATTAATCAGAGAGGCAACAAAGACACCAAAGATAACCCTGAAGGAGCTGCAAAGCTCCTCAGCGGAGATTGGAGTATCTGTCCATAGGACCACTTTAAGCCGTACACTCCACAGAGCTGGGCTTTACGGAAGAGTGGCCAGAAAAAAGCCATTGCTTAAAGAAAAAAATAAGCAAACACGTTTGGTGTTCGCCAAAAAGCATGTAGGAGACTCCCCAAACATATGGAAGAAGGTACTCTGGTCAGATGAGACAAAAATTTAGCTTTTTGGCCATTAAGGAAAACGCTATGTCTGGCGCAAACCCAACACCTCTCATCACCCCGAGAACACCATCCCCATAGTGAAGCATGGTGGTGGCAGCATCATGCTGTGGGGATGTTTTTCATCAGCAGGGACTGGGAAACTGGTCAGAATTGAAGGAATGATGGATGCCGCTAAATACAGGGAAATTCTTGAGGGAAACCTGTTTGTCTTCCAGAGATTTGAGACTGGACAAAGGTTCACCTTCCAGCAGGACAATGACACTAAACATACTGCTAAAGCAACACTCGAGTGGTTTAAGGGGAAACATTTAAATGTCTTGGAATGGCCTAGTCAAAGCCCAGACCTCAATCCAATTGAGAATCTGTGGTATTACATTTTACATTTTAGTCATTTAGCAGACGCTCTTATCCAGAGCAACTTACAGTTAGTGAGTGCATAATTTTTTTTTAAATATAAATATATATATATATATATATATTTTATATATACTATTTCATGATATGACTTAAAGATTGCTGTACACCAGCAGAACCCATCCAACTTGAAGGAGCTGGAGCAGTTTTGCCTTGAAGAATGGGCAAAAATCCCAGTGGCTAGATGTGCCAAGCTTATAGAAACGTACCCCAAGAGACTTGCAGCTGTAATTGCTTCAAAAGGTGGCTCTACAAAGTATTGACTTTGGGGGGGTTTGTATGAGCCTACAAAACACCCCAGAGCCACAATATAGAACAGAATCACTCCGATTTCCAGACAGCGGATTAAAAATAAATAGTGTCTAAAATATTCAGTGAGACGTTATTAATGTTGCGTTTCGCAGTTTGCCTCTTAGCCGGGTCGTGGTCGAGTGGTCGTCAGGTGTTTTTGGCGTTTAGCCATGCGTTCCTAAACCCCTGCGAGGAGGAAAAGAGGAGAGAGAGAAAGAAAGGAGAGAGGAAGAGGGGGAGAGAGAGGATGAGAAAAGGAGAAAAGGAGAGAACAACAGAGAGAGAAAGGAGAGACGCGCAGGAGGAAATGCCAGAAGCCCCTGCTGTTCGCAGCTATGCCGCTGTTGCCTTGGATTTGGTTCAAAACATGAAAAAGCGCAGAGGAGAGGAGAGTTCTTCGCATGGAACTCCTTTCCATCTCATATAGCGCAAGTAAAGCAATACCTCATCGTACAAAGCCTCTCCCCCATGTGACCACATTTTTGTTTGTATGTACTGACGTGCTTGTGTAACTGATAGATGCGCGCACACACACACACACACACACACACACACACACACACACACACACGCGGCAGACAGGGGGATAAAATAGTACACAATGTCCAGCGGCAAATGAAACTGATGTTATGATTTACACTCAGTGGGCCAGTTTATTAGGTACACCCATCTAGTACTGGGTCAGACCCCCCTTTGCCTCCAGAACACACACACACACACACACATTCTTTAGTTGTATTGTTTATTTTTCACAATGTGTGTACATTTGTGTGTCTTTAGCTGTAGTTTTTTTTGCATATATGTCTGTAATGTTAATGTTTCAAATGTATGTAAATTGTAAAGTATTTTTGTCTGTAATGTATTTTTCGTCATGTGTCAGACCCCAGGAAGACTAGCCCCAGGAAAACTAGCCGTCGCCATTGGTGTCGGCTAATGGGGATCCTAATAAAAAAACATAAAAAAGAGTGGAGATGCATGGAGCTGCCTCGGACTCTCCTCTTCTACTGTACTCCTCATGTCAGCCTCGATAAGGCCATCGGGCCAATAACAGAAGAATTACAGTAATAAGGTTTTATCTTTAATAATAATAATAATCTTTAGCTTACATTAGATTGTAATGCACCGTAGGCTAACTCTTGGTGAGGAGTGTTGTTCTCTGCCTCCCGAGTGGCGCAGTGGTCTAAGGCACTACATCGCAGTGCTAGCTGTGCCACTAGAGATCCTGGTTCAAATCCAGGCTCTGTTGTAGCCGGCCGCGACCGGGAGACCCATGGGGCGACGCACAGTGTCGTCCAGGGTAGGGGAGGGAATGGCCGGCAGGGATGTAGCTCAGTTGGTAGAGCATGGCGTTTGCAACGCCAGGGTTGTGGGTTCGATTCCCACAGGGGGCCAGTATGAAAAATAAAATATAATGTATGCACTCACTAACTGTAAGTCGCTCTGGATAAGAGTGTCTGCTAAATGACTAAAATGTTAAAAAAATTTAAAGGAACATTTATAAAAAGGCACTTCAGGGAAATGTTTTCCGCTGCTAGCCCAACTGTAAGTATTTTGCTGATTGTGTGTGTCTTTAGATAGCTTGGATCTATGCAGATGCAAGAGAGCTTGTAGGCTATAATAGGTCTCTCCGCTGAGGTACGGCTCTGCTGTTCCCATGCAAACACACTGCAGAGTGAGGTAGTGTGTGTGTGTGTGTGTGTGTGTCCTCACTGGTAAGGCTCAGACGCTGAGGGCTTATGCCTGACGGTCACACATTGACACTAATACGAAAACACACTGGCACGCACATGCACATGGAGACACACACCACACACAATAGAATGGAAACGGATTACCCTTTTTACCGTAAATGACCCTCTGTACCTTGCAACATACATTGAATGGAATATGAACCATAACAGTCTAAGCCCTGTCTAAGCCGGGAGGGAGGGGGGGGGTTCTACTAAGCTCCAGTATATGTAATTGTTTTAAGAAGGTCATACCAAGGATCATTTAGCTATTTGATTTTGAATTTTTGAAGTATCAACAAATTGACGACAAATTACTTTTGGCCTTCCTGCTATTGGCCCATACAAACGCATTGAACAACAGATAGCCCCCCAAAAAATCTAAAGGAAGTTTGTTCTGAAGTGTCTATTTATGCATCATAAATAACGACTCATTATTATTTGTAAATCAGTCAGTCAGTCACAATTTACCCATGATACATCACGGTTTTGATGCTCTCGACGAGTCTTGTGAGGCGTCCTAGAGCAAAACAACTGACATGTACGTGTTCATAAGAGTCTCACCTTTCCACAGAGGGGTCATATTAGTGTGTAGCCCAAACTGTTCGGACGCTACAGACAGAAGTCGACTTCAGACGAGTCCCACAACGCTTGTGGGGGTCGTAGAGCAAAACGGAGAACACCATTGTGTTTGTGAGAGTCTCATCTTTCCATACAGGGGTCATAAACCATTCGGACGCTACAGACGACTTTGTGAGAAGACCGATTTTCAGGATGCCTCATGGTCTGACAAACACCGCTCTAGCTCTGTCACCTTTCAACGCAGATGTGGAAGTGCGACATCAGATATCTCTAGCTTCATTTTTTATTATTATACTAATTTAATTTCCACGGGGGCGCGGACATCGACTCTAGGGGGTTAAAACCATTTAAAAACATCTACAAATCTATCCATTGTCACCACTTTGCAACCCCTCCTTAAGCCACCGAATATTCCCCAGACCTCATTGAAAGCAAAGGGCTGAGTGAAAGCAATAATAATCACTTTCCTGTGATCTTATCTGTTTTTCTTGTTACCCCATTTAGCATTTCTGCATCACTCAGGCAGCCTCTACACCTGCTAGCAAACTGACAAAGTTGTATGCCTCAGTTCTCCTCTTTCCTCCCCTCCCGCTCACTTCGCAAGAAATCTGTTTCCCCATCCCCACTCCTCAGCTCTGTATTCAATCATTCACCTCTTTCACCAGGAAAGAAGCTTGCTCTCAGTGTTGGAAGTTTGTGTGTGTGCGTGCATCAGTGTGTGTGTTTACCTCCATTCTAACGGAATAGGACGGGCAAACGATGCCACCTCTGCTGACATCAGACCCAATCAGGCATTTAAAATGGGCACCCTTTATAAAGCTGGGTATTTAATCACGGATAGGGATTCATTTTGTCCGTCTCACCATCATGGAGCTCAATCTCGGCTCAGTTCCAGTTGTCTCTCCCCCTGAAAAGGCTCCTGGATCAGTGAGGAAGCAAGTAAACAAAGCCTAGCTCAGAGAGGGAGTGTGTGTGTTGTGTGTGTGTGTGTTGTGTGGGTGGTGTGTGTGTGGGGTGTGTGTGTGTGTGTGTGTGTGGTGTGTGTGAGAACCATCTGGTCTGAGCTCAGCCACATCAATACTGGAAATTGGAAATTGAGATGAGAGGTCCCTAAGCAGATGTTTCAGGAAGATGGGTGACATTGAGTAAAAGGGAGCAGAGGTGGATGCTGACTGTAGATTGTCAATTAAGTTTGAAATGCACTACTTGGAACAGTCATGTCTTGCTTATGAAGGCCACAGGCTCAGGAGAGGTTGTGTTTCTAGTGTAGCACATTGAAGTTTGTAGCTGAACTAAGCCACCTTTATGATAAATAACTATATTCAGTGCCCAGTGAAAGTCAACACACCCCTTGCACAGTCTGTACAATTTCCTGCTTTTAGGACCCCTGTAGGTATCAAAATTATATATGCCATTTAGCAATCGCTTTTATCCAAAGTGACTAACAGTCATGCATGCATACATTTTATCCATGATGGAAGTGTGTGTGTGTGTGGTTACCTCCATTCTAACGGAATAGGACGGGCAAACGATGCCACCGCTGCTCACATCAGACCCAATCACGCATTTAAAATGGGCACCCTTTATAAAGCCCCCCCCTGCAGCCTGCCCTGTGTAAACCGGAGGCCATCATCACTCAGGGAGCTGTGTATTTAATCACGGATAGGGACACTATTTGTCCGTCTCAACATCAGGGAGCTCAATCTCAGCTCAGTTTCGGCTGTCTCTTCCCCTGAAAAGGCTCCGGAATCAGTGAGGAAGAAAGAAAACAAAGCCCAGCTCAGAGAGTGAGTGATAAATAAACATTATATCTACAGTACCCAGTGAAAGGCTACACACCCCTTGCACAGTCTGCACATTTTGCTGCCTTTTAGGACCGCTGTAGGTATCAAAATCAAATATTTAAAAAAATTCTGAGCTGTGTGCTAGTTGTTTGAACAGACAGCTTGGTACTTTTAACATGTCAATCCCTCTCACAAAGACAAGTAGTGATGCAGTCAAAACTAGGGCCTGTAGGACTTGTTTTGTTGTTAGCCTTGTCAAGAAAGCAGACCAGCACTTTATTACGGACAGACCTCTCCCCATCTTAGCTACCATTGCATCAATATGTTTTGACCATTACAGTTTACAATCCAGAGTTACACCAAGCAACCTAGTCTCCTCAACTTGCTCAATTTCAACATTATTCATTACAAGAGCTAGTTGAGGTTTAGTGAATGGTTTTTCCCAAATAGAATGCTTTTAATTTTTGAAATATTTACTACTAGCTTATTACTTGCCACCACATTCTAAAACGGACTGCAGCTCTTTGATAAGTGTTGTAGTGATTTCACTAGCTGACGTGTATAATGTTGAGTCATCTGTATACATAGATACATAGGCTTAACTCAGTGCCAGTGGCAGGTCATTAGTAAAGATTGAAAAAAGTAAGAGGCCTAGACAACTGCCCTGGGGAATGCACGACTAACTGGATTATGTTGGAGAGGCTTCCATTAAAGAACCCCCTCTGTGTTCTGTTAGACAGGTAACTCTCGATCCACGATATAGCGGGGAATGTAAAGCCATAACACATACACTACTGGTCAAAGGTTTTAGAACACCTACTCAATCAAGGGTTTTTCTTTATTTTTACTGTTTTCTACATTGTAGAATAATAGTGAAGACATCAAAACTATGAAATAACACATGGAAAAACGTCAGCCTCGAAAAACGTCAGCCTCGAAATCTTTAATGACTTGGAGAAGATCTGCAAAGAGGAGTGGGAAAAAATCCCTCCTGAGATGTGTGCAAACCTGGTGGCCAACTACAAGAAACGTCTGACCTCTGTGATTGCCAACAAGGGTTTTGCCACCAAGTACTAAGTCATGTTTTGCAGTGGGGTCAAATACTTATTTCCCTTATTAAAATGCAAATCAATTTATAACATTTTTGACATGCATTTTTCTGGATTTTTTTGTCTCTCACTGTTCAAATAAACCTACCATTAAAATTATAGACTGAACATTTCTTTGTCAGTGGGCAAATGTACAAAATCAGCAGGGGATCAAATACTTATTTCCCTCACTGTATATACACAAAAGTATGTGGACACCCTTTCAAATTAGTGGATTTGGCAATTTCAGGCATACCTGTTGCTGACAGGTGTATAAAATCGAGCGCACAGCCACGCACTATCCATAGACAAACATTGGCAGTAGAATGGCCTCACTGAATGGCTCAATGACTTTCAACTTGGCACCGTCGTACGAGGCCACCTTTCCAACAAGTCAGTTCATCAAATGTCTGCCTTGCTAGAGCTGCCCCGGTGAACTGTAAGTGCTGTTATTGTGAAGTGGAAATGTCTAGGAGCAACAACTGCTCAGCCGCTAAGTGGTAGGCCACACAAGCTCACAGAATGGGACCGCCGAGTGCTGAAGCGCGTAGCGTGTAAAAATGGTCTGTCCTCGGTTGCAACTACCGAGTTCCAAACTACCTCTGGAAGCAACGTCAGCACAATAACTTTTTGTCGGGAGGATGGGTTTCCATGGCCGAGCAGCCACACACAAGCCTAAGATCATCATGCGCGATGCCAAGCATCGGCTATATTGGTTTAAAGCTCGCCGCCATTGGACTCTGGAGCAGTGGAAACGCGTTCTCTGGAGTGATGAATCACGCTTCACCATCTGGCTGTCCGACGGACGAATCTGGGTTTGGCAGATGCCAGGAGAACGCTACCTGCCCCAATGCATAGTGCCAACTGTAAAGTTTGGTGGAGGAGGAATAATGGTCTGGGGCTGTTTTTCATGGTTCGGGCTAGGCCCCTTAGTTCCAGTGAAGGGAAATCTTAACACTACAGCATACAATTACATTCTAGACGATTCTGTGCTTCCAACTTTGTGGAAACAGTTTGGGGAAGGCCCTTTCCTGTTTCAGCATGACAATGCCCCCGTGCACAAAGTGAGGTCCATACAGAAATGGTTTGTCGAGATCAGCATGGAAGAACTTGACTCACCTGCACAGAGCCCTGACCTCAACCCCATCGAACACCTTTGGGATGAATTGGAACGCCGACTGCGAGCCAGGCCTAATCGCCCAATATCAGTGCCCGACCTCACTACTGCTCGTGGCTGAATGGAAGCAAGTCCCCGCAGCAATATTCCAACATCTACTGGAAAGCCATCCGAGAAGAGTGGAGGTTGTTATAGCAGCAAAGGGGGGGACCAACTCCACATACTTTTGGTCATCTAGTGTAAGTATTCACACCACTGAGTCAATACATGTTAGAATCACCTTTGGCAGCAATTACAGCTGTGAGTATTTCTGCGTAAGTCCATAAGAGCTTTGCACACCTGGATTGTGCAACATTTGCCCATTATTTATTTTTTTATTCTTCAAGCTCTGTCAAATTGGTTGTTGATCATTACTAGACAACCATTTTCAGGTCTTGCCGTCGATATTCAAGTAGATTGATGTCAGAACTGTAACTCAGACACTTGGTAAGGAACCCCAGTGTAGATTTAGCCTTGTGTTGTAGGTTATTGTCCTGCTAAAAGGGGAATTCATCTCCCAGTGTCTGGTGGAAAGCAGACTGAACCAGGTTTTCCTCCTGCCTGTGCTTAGTTTATTTTTTATCCTGAAAAACTCTCCAGTCCTGAACGATTGCAAGCTTACCCATAACTTGATGCAGCTACCACTATGCTTGAAAATATGAGAGTGGTACTCAGTAATGTGTATTGGATTTGCCCCAAACATAACACATTGTATTCAGGACAAAAGATAATTGCTTTGCCACATTTTTTGCGGTATTACTTTAGTGACTTGTTGCAAACAGGATGGAATATTTGTATTCTGTACAGGCTTCCTGCTTTTCACTCTGTCAATTAGGTTAGTATTGTGGTGTAACTACAATGTTGTTAATCTATCTCAGATTTCTCCGATCACAGCCATTAAACTCTGTAACTGTTTTAAAGTCACCATTGGCCTCATGGTGAAATCACTGAGTGGTTTCCCTCCTCTCCGGCAACTGAGTTAGGAAGGACACCTGTATCTTTGTAGTGACTGGGTGTATTGATACACCATCCAAAGTGTAATTAATAACTTCAGCATGCTCAAAGGGATATTCAAATATCTTTTTTTTTACCCATCTACCAATAGTTGCCCTTCTTTGCGAGGCATTGGAAAACCTCCCTGGTCTTTGTGGTTGAATCTGTGTTTGAAATTCACTGCTTGACCTTACAGATTATTGTATGTGTGGGGTACAGAGATCACGTAGTTATTCGAAAATCATGTTATACACTATTATTGCACACAGAGAATCCATGCAACTTATTATGTGACTTGTTGAGCAAAATTTTACTCCTGAACGTACAGTATTTAGGCTGGCCATAACAAAAGGGTTGAAAAGTTATTGACTCAAGACATTTCAGGTTTTAATTTTGTATTAAGTTGTAAAAAAAAAATCTAAAAACTTAATTACACTTTGACATTATGGGGTATTATGTGTAGTCCAGTGACAAAATCTCAATTTAAGCAATTTTAAATTCAGGCCGTAACAAAACAAAATGTGGAAAAAGTCAAGTGGTTTGAATACTTTCTGAAGGCACTGTAGCCTACACCTGCAGAGATGTTAGTCGTTTTGGGATTTGTCCCCGGGAAAAATCGAACAGCGGCCATAAAGAGAGACAAGAATATTGTGTTGTAAGACAGTTGAGCTGACTCAAGACCAGGCATTCAACTCTCAGTTCATACCATTTCCACGGTAACATGTCTTTACATGAGGTGATGAAACTTTGAAATAAGTTGCAAGCTACTTTCGTAGCAAGGTGTTGTAGAACGAGTGTCTTTTGAAGTAGCATAAGTAGCTAGGTTTCCATCCAATTGGCGACAGATTTTCATGTAAATATTAATACATGCGCATTTTCCTACCAGTGGAGTGTTTCCACCAAATGGACTTGTTGCAGATAAAAGTCAATGCGTGATGACGTAGTGCACTACAAAATATACAGTACTTTTTCGCTTAATTTTCATGTACGAATAAAAATCTCAAGTTCAATGTGTTTACATCGCATTTTCAAATCTACCGATAGCTTTGTCACAAAAACGTTTGCATTAAATAGCACAAATGCCTACTCTGGTCTTGGCACGTGCGCTCTAGCCAACAGCTGGCAGATACAGTGCGGGTAGGCTGTGCGGGTAGGCTAGTCTACATTATGAGATTATTATGGATAAGAGCGAGAATTGTTTTTGTTGTCAAATAGCAGTCAAGCATCGATCATCATGTCACCAGAATAATACCCTCGATATTTATTGGAAAGGAGCATCAACATCACTGTGCACTTTCACCACCCTGTGAAATTCATCATAACTTATTTCATCTGTAGCCTAATAAACTGCATGGTTTCCCGAGTCGTAGTGGGACCATATCATCTCGTGACTCCAAGTTTACTTCGATATGATAGTTATTATACAAATATTTGTGCATAAAGGAACCACCATTTCTCGCATACTTAATTTTACTGTCACAAAAAGATCCCACCATGTTGAAAGAACAAATTATCTGTCTGCATTTATAAACTACCTGTTTACATCACAGCTGTCGTGATTTTATTTTTTTAATACATTATGTGTGTGTCCACAGGCATGAAAGGAAGCTAAAATAATTCCACTACAAAATAGTAAAGCAGCCTTTGCTGGTTCTAACATCCGCTCTATCAGGTTCTTATTAAAACTAGTTAACTACTGACTTTCAGCATGCATATAGGGAAGAGTATTCAACTTGTACTGCACTGACTCAGATGACTGATGATTGGCTAAAAGTAATGGATAATAAGAGCTGTATTATTATATTTCAGTGCAGCCTTTGATGTTATTGATCAAAATGTGTTATTGAAAAAACTCACTTGTTATGGCTTTACATCACCTGCCATCACAAGGTTGGAGAGTTATTTATCCAAAAGTACTCAGAGAGTATTCTTCAATGGAAGCTTCTCTAACATCAGTCTTCTCTATTTTTACAAATGATTTGATACTTGTCTTACAATAAGCTAAAATGACTATGCTGGTGATTGCACACGCTACACATCACCTACAGCCAGTGAGCTCACTGAGACTCTTAGCAAGGAGTTACAGTCAGTGTCAGAATGGGTAACTAACAATTAACTGGTCTATAACCAAAAGCATTGTGGTTTTCAAAGCATTCTCTTAGACCTAAACCTCAACAAGTTGTGCATAAAGGGTGGGACCATTGAACAAGTGGACCATCATTGCAGGGTCAGTTATCATGGTCAAGTCATATTTACAAAGTTGTTGTGAAGATGGGGAGAGGTATCTGTTATAAAAATATGTTCTGTGTTTTTGACACAAAGAGCAATTGTACTAGTTCTTCAGGCTTTGATCTTGTCCCAAATTGATTACTGTCCGGTAATATGTTCAGGTGCAGCAAAGAAAGATCTAGCAAAGCTGCAGCTGGCTCAAATCAAAGCAGCACGCCTTACCCCTTAACTGCACACACAGAACTGACATCGACAACATGCATGATAGTCTTTCATGGTTGAGGAGAAATGGACAACTTCTCTTCTAGTCGTTCACACATTTGTGTGTGGAAAATGCCTAACCACTTGTATAACCTATTTGCATAAACTTCAAAACAGACACACATACCCCACCAGACACACCACTATGGGTTTTTTCAAAACCAAAAACAGATTTAATGCGTCGCTCATATATATATAAATAGTGTATTAATAGTATTTTTGTCTCTTGGTGTCTTTCCTATATATTAACTCTTATTTTAATGTTAAAAACATATTTAATGTAATATATTATGTTCTTGTCTATTACTGTTCTGTACTTTGTCATGTATTTGTACATTTTATGTCGACCCCAGGAAGAGTAGCTGCTGCATGTGCAGTAGTTAATGGGGATCCTAAAAAACTCAACTTTACTTGATTAAAAACTGTGGATGGAAACGTGGTTACAGACCAAGCTATGCTAGCTAGCTGCTGTCAGCTTGGCTAAACACAAGGTCAGCGCAGGCTTTAGCCTACACATAGAACTGAATTAGCTGACCACCTTAACTTAAAAACGTATCGCCGTAGCAAAGATAGATTAGTTTACCTCACTCTTCTTCTTCTTCTTCTTCACATGGCGGTTGGCAACCAACTTTAAGGTGCATTACCACCACCAACTGGACTAATATATATTCACAGAACAGCGCCGGAGAAGATGGCTTCAGTTTTACAGCCCTCTAATCAATTGTACTATTATGTGTGTTTTTCCGCGTTATTTGTAATTTATTTTGTACATAATGTTTCTGCCATCGTCTCTTATAACCAAAAAGAGCTTCTGGATATCAGGACAGCGATTACTCACCTCGTATTGGACGAAGATTTTTTCTTCAACGAGGCGGCCGCGAAGGATATCATACAGACACCCGACAAGGCCCAAATCCCCGTCATTCGCGTGAGGAAGAGACGGAGATATCGCGGACGCAGATCGGGGTGCCTTGTAAGGATCCGACGGCGAGCGAGTAAACTGCCTCTTCCATCAATCCTATTAGCCAACGTTCAATCTTTTGAAAATAAAATGGACGATTTAAGATTACGGTTATCCTACCAACGGGACATTAAAAACTGTAATATCTTATGTTTCACGGAGTCGTGGCTGAACGACAACAATGATAACATTCAGCTAGCAGGCTATACGCTACATCGGCAGGACAGAACGGCTGACTCCGGTAAGACAAGGGATGGCGGTCTGTGTATATTTGTAAACAACAGCTGGTGCACAAAATCAAATACTAAGGAAGTCTCGAGGTTTTGCTCGCCTGAGGTAGAGTATCTTATGATAAGCTGTAGACCACACTATTTACCAAGAGAGTTTTCATCTATATTTTTCATAGCTGTCTATTTACCACCACAAACCAATGCTGGCATTAAGATTGCACTGAATGAGTTGTACAAGGCCATTAATCAACAGGAAAACGCTCATCCAGATGCAGCGCTCCTAGTGGCCGGGGACTTTAATGCAGGGAAACTTAAATCCGTTCTACCTAATTTCTACCAGCATGTTAAATGTGCAACCAGAGGGAAAAAAACTCTAGACCACCTTTACTCCACACACAGAGACGCATACAAAGCTCTCCCTCGCCCTCCATTTGGCAAATCTGACCATAACTCTATCCTCCTGATTCCTGCTTATAAGCAAAAACTAAAGCAGGAAGCACCAGTGACTCCGGTTAATAAAAAAGTGGTCAGATGACGCAGATGCTAAGCTACAGGACTGTTTTGCTAGCACAGACTGGAACATGTTCCGGGATTCTTCAGACAGCATTGAGGAGTACACCACATCAGTCACTGGCTTCATCAATAAGTGCATCGATGATGTCGTCCCCACAGTGACCGTACGTACATACCCCAACCAGAAGCCATGGATTACAGGAAACATCCGCACTGAGCTAAAGGGTAGAGCTGCCGCTTTCAAGGAACGGGACTCTAACCCGGACGCTTATAAGAAATCCCGCTATGACCTCCGACGAACCATCAAACAGGCAAAGAGTCAATACAGGTCTAAGATTGAATCATACTACACTGGCTCTGACGCTCGTCGGATGTGGCAGGGCTTGAAAACTATTACAGACTACAAAGGGAAGCACAGCTGCGAGCTGCCCAGTGACACAAGCCTACCAGACGAGCTAAACCACTTCTATGCTCGCTTCGAGGCAAGCAACACTGAAGCATGCATGAGAGCACCAGCTGTTCCGGATGACTATGTGATCACGCTCTCCGTAGCCGATGTAAGTAAGACTTTTAAGCAGGTCAACATTCACAAGGCCGCAGGGCCAGACGGATTACCAGGACGTGTACTCCGAGCATGTGCTGACCAACTGGCAAGTGTCTTCACTGACATTTTCAACATGTCCCTGACTGAGTCTGTAATACCAACATGTTTCAAGCAGACCACCATAGTCCCCGTGCCCAAGGACTCTAAGATAACCTGCCTAAATGACTACCGACCCGTAGCACTGACGCCTGTAGCCATGAAGTGCTTTGAAAGACTGGTCATGGCTCACATCAACAGCATTATCCCAGAAACCCTAGACCCACTCCAATTTGCATACCGCCCCAACAGATCCACAGATGATGCAATCTCTATCGCACTCCACACTGCCCTTTCCCACCTGGACAAGAGGAACACCTACGTGAGAATGCTATTCATTGACTACAGCTCAGCATTCAACACCATAGTGCACTCTAAGCTCATCACTAAGCTAAGGATCCTGGGACTAAACACCTCCCTCTGCAACTGGATCCTGGACTTCCTGACGGGCCGCCCCCAGGTGGTAAGGGTAGGTAACAACACATCTGCCACACTGATCCTCAACACAGGGGCCCCTCAGGGGGTGCGTGCTCAGTCCCCTCCTGTACTCTCTGTTCACCCATGACTGCATGGCCAGGCACGACTCCAACACCATCATTAAGTTTGCCGACGACACAACAGTGGTAGGCCTGATCACCGACAACGATGAGACAGCCTATAGGGAGGAGGTCAGAGATCTGGCCGTGTGGTGCCAGGACAACAACCTCTCGCTCAACGTGACCAAGACAAAGGAGATGATTGTGGACTACAGGAAAAAAAAGAGGACTGAGCACGCCCCCATTCTCATCGATGGGGCTGTAGTGGAACAGGTTGAGAGCTTCAAGTTCCTTGGTGTCCACATCACCAACGAACTATCATGGTCCAAACACACCAAGACAGTCGTGAAGAGGGCACGACAAAGCCTATTCCCCCTCAGGAGACTAAAAAGATTTGGCATGGGTCCTCAGATCCTCAAAAAATTCTACAGCTGCACCATCGAGAGCATCCTGACTGGTTGCATCACCGCCTGGTACGGCAACTGCTTGGCCTCCGACCGCAAGGCACTACAGAGGGTAGTGCGTACGGCCCAGTTCATCACTGGGGCAAAGCTTCCTGCCATCCAGGACCTCTATACCAGGCGGTGTCAGAGGAAGGCCCTCAAAATTGTCAAAGACTCCAGCCACCCTAGTCATAGACTGTTCTCTCTGCTACCGCACGGCAAGCGGTACCGGAGTGCCAAGTCTAGGTCCAAAAGACTTCTCAACAGCTTCTACCCCCAAGCCATAAGACTCCTGAACAGCTAATCATGGCTACCCGGACTATTTGCACTGCCCCCCACCCCATCCTTTTACGCTGCTGCTACTCTGTTAAGTATTTATGCATAGTCACTTTAACTCTACCCACATGTACATATTACCTCAACTACCTCAACTAGCCGGTGCCCCCGCACATTGACTCTGCAACGGTACCCCCCTGTATATATAGCCTCCCTACTGTCACTTTATTTTACTTCTGCTCTTTTTTTCTCAACACTTTTTGTTGTTGTTTTATTCTTACTTTTTTTGTTTAAAATAAATGCACTGTTGGTTAAGGGCTGTAAGTAAGCATTTCACTGTAATGTCTGCACCTGTTGTATTCGGCGCATGTGACCAATAAAATTTGATTTTATTTGATTTGATATTTAATGTAATCAGACATTGGACACTGTCATAGTGGTCAGGTTTGAAAATGGAATCATATTCCGTTCTGTGCTCCTCAAAAAAAAGTATTGTCTCCTTGCAGTGGTATAGGAGTCCATGATGAACTATTAATTATCATTGTCTAACATGTAATTATTATTATTATTATTTTATTTTTTTTATGTTTTTTTCATCTTAAATATGTGAGAAGTGTTAATGGGGTTTGTCTTTATTTAACATTCAGTAATGTTCAACAATACCAATTTGTAAGTCGCTCTGGATAAGAGCGTCTGCTAAAGTGTGGACCAGAGACAGGGAAGGTCTAAATCCTACCCATTATTCTCATCTCCTTAAGATAACAAAATACATAATCAAATACTACATACCCTGAAGATTGTCTCAGCAGTTCACTTATACAACACTAGGATGTTTGAGATTCTGCTCTACTCCCACATGAGCTGGTACCCAGAGGAATGTCACAAATACCCCCAACTGTCTCAGCCTAAACAGGCACTGCGAAATCTCATACAATACACCGCTCCGTGACACAAATTCATTTAAGCTCATCAGTGCTGCACATGAGTCAGAGCAGACTACCTTGTCTGGTCTCACCTCCTCCACACACTCAGCAGCCAAGAGTATGGCCAGCAACTCCATTGTGTGAACAGAAAAATGATCCATTGCTCTTTTTGTCACTGCCACCTTCAACTCAGGGTCACTAAAAGCTGCACCTGTCTTCCCTGCTGGGTCCTTAGATCCATCAGTGAATATATTCAAGACAGCGTAGTACTGAGTTCTGAAATGTTCACTTAGAATACTGGATCTGCTCCCTGGGTCATTCTACAGATTCGGTGACATTTCAGTATTGTCAGTGTCCCAAGATGTACTAGTGTTATAACTTGTCAGAACATTTATCAAACTACACTTAAATTACAACATTTCAAAGTTTTACATGTTTTTAATATGGAGTAGAGAATATGATTTTAAACAGAGATGAATTTCAATACTTATATGTTTGCTTTTCTTAGGAGTATTAAGAATTTCACCTGTCCCTATTGACCATCATGCAAATGGCGTGACTCATTTTGAGTACACAGTGTTAAATAATAATGCTTTTTTTTTGTTAAATTAATTGTATATGCCTCCTTATTATGCATAATCCATTTTCTCAGCATAAGACATTTTATTTTCTGAGAAATTCAGGCTTTTACCCCTGTCCTTGTATTTCTTTCAACCCCCGTAACGCAACAATACCCCCACTCACAATTAAATAATGGTTTGATCCTGTGGACATCATTTATGAGGAAGTGACATCATACAAGTCTTCAGAGAAGCCTGGTGTGACAAGTGGTAAGCTGCTCTCTCACTTTTTATAAATATTTCATGTTTTTAAGCACATATGGGCTTTGTCAATCTCAGGTATTCAACTCTGTTGGGGGGGAATTCATAGTTAAGATTTTACCAATAATTGTTTTTATAGCTATGAAGTATAACAATGTCTTTTGTTGAATAAGGCCATGTGGCACACTGCTAGCTGCTAGCATCCCGAATTAGCAACATATTAGCACAAAATCTTCAACCCTGTCACATTCAACCCCATCACATTTTTCAATGTTACGGGGTTGAATGGCTGTTACAGGGTTGAATAGCTGTTAAATCTTAGCAATATTTAATGTACAGTGGGGAAAAAAAGTATTTAGTCAGCCACCAATTGTGCAAGTTCTCCCACTTAAAAAGATGAGAGAGGCCTGTAATTTTCATCATAGGTACACGTCAACTATGACAGACAAATTGAGGAAAAAAAATCCAGAAAATCCCATTGTAGGATTTTTAATGAATTTATTTGCAAATTATGGTGGAAAATAAGTATTTGGTCACCTACAAACAAGCAAGATTTCTGGCTCTCACAGACCTGTAACTTCTTCTTTCAGAGGCTCCTCTGTCCTCCACTCGTTACCTGTATTAATGGCACCTGTTTGAACTTGTTATCAGTATAAAATACACCTGTCCACAACCTCAAACAGTCACACTCCAAACTTCACAATGGCCAAGACCAAAGAGCTGTCAAAGGACACCAAAAACAAAATTGTAGACCTGCACCAGGCTGGCAAGACTGAATCTGCAATAGGTAAGCAGCTTGGTTTGAAGAAATCAACTGTGGGAGCAATTATTAGGAAATGGAAGACATACAAGACCACTGATAATCTCCCTCGATCTGGGGCTCCACGCAAGATCTCACCCCGTGGGGTCAAAATGATCACAAGAACGGTGAGCAAAAATCCCAGAACCACACGGGGGACCTAGTGAATGACCTGCAGAGAGCTGGGACCAAAGTAACATAGCCAACCATCAGTAACACACTACGCCGCCAGGGACTCAAATCCTGCAGTGCGAGACGTGTCCCCCTGCTTAAGCCAGTACATGTCCAGGCCCGTCTGAAGTGCATTTGGATGATCCAGAAGAGGATTGGGAGAATGTCATATGGTCAGATGAAACCAAAATATAACTTTTTGGTAAAAACTCAACTCGTCATGTTTGGAGGACAAAGAATGCTGAGTTGCATCCAAAGAACACCATACCTACTGTGAAGCATGGGGTTGGAAACATCATGCTTTGGGGCTGTTTTTCTGCAAAGGGACCAGGACGACTGATCCGTGTAAAGGAAAGAATGAATGGGGCCATGTATCGTGAGATTTTGAGTGAAACCCTCCTTCCATCAGAAAGGGCATTGAAGATGAAACGTGGCTGGGTCTTTCAGCATGACAATGATCCCAAACACACCGCCCGGGCAACGAAGGAGTGGCTTCGTAAAAAGCATTTCAAGGTCCTGGAGTGGCCTAGCCAGTCTCCAGATCTCAACCCCATAGAAAATCTTTGGAGGGAGTTGAAAGTCTGTGTTGCCCAGCGACAGCCCCAAAACATCACTGCTCTAGAGGAGATCTGCATGGAGGAATGGGCCAAAATACCAGCAACAGTGTGTGAAAACCTTGTGAAGACTTACAGAAAACGTTTGACCTGTGTCATTGCCAACAAAGGGTATATAACAAAGTATTGAGAAACTTTGTTATTGACCAAATACTTATTTTCCACCATCATATGCCAATAAATTCATTAAAAATCCTACAATGTGATTTTCTGGAAATTTTTTTCTCATTTTGTCTGTCATAGTTGATGTGTACCTATGATGAAAATTACAGGCCTCTCTCATCTTTTTAAGTGGGAGAACTTGTACAATTGGTGGCTGACTAAATACTTTTTTTCCCCACTGTATATTGCTTAATACCAATCATATTTTCTTGTTGAATGTTTGTTGTTTACGGTTTTACAGTATCAACTAAAAGTACGAGAATTTTTTGAAAATAATAACTTAAAAAAAGTGACAATTAATTTGTTCTCTCTCCTATATACATTGACATATTTAGGAGTATTATCTGCAAGTTCATGTTCATTTTACTACATAGTGATTAAAAGGATACAATATTTAGGCTTGAAGAGTAAGCAGGTCATTGACTTGACCTTGACCTACAATTTCAGATTCAACAATGGAAAAAACAGCAGCAGAAAGGAAACACACATAGAGAGGAAGGTGAGGGACATCCGCGCGCCGGTGGTCAGGTAATTCTCCTGGAAATGTAAGATCTTTAAGACACGAGGTGGTGGTGGTCATGGACACACAATCAACAGAAAATAAAGTTTTGTTGCTTTAAAGCATAATTTGGTAATGCATAAAAAGACTAGAGAATGTAAATGAAGACTAGTCTAAAAAGACATACAGTATACTGCCTTGGCAACTGGTGAGTGAGGGGTTCATGTTCACTAGCCGACTGGTTTGTACTGACATATTTAGGAGTATTATCTGCAAGTTCACGTTCATTTTACTACATAGTGATTAAAAGGATACAGTAATTAGTTTTGGAGAGTAAACTGGTCATTGACTTGACCTTGACCTACAATTTCAGATGTTGTTACTGTTATTAGTTCATTAATGTGTTTTACTCTGTCTAGCTTTCATCTAGATTCTTTAGATTTTAAAAGCTATGTTGACAGTAGGTTTAAAAATGTTTAAAATGTTAAAAAAATGGCAACATGTTAGTGATCTCAAAAGATAAAACATATGACACGTGATGCTTTTCACTCAACCCTGTTACATGATTTCCAACCCTGTTGCGGTGCATTCATCCCTGTTACGAGATTATTTTTTTACATTTTTGTATTAAATACACAAAATATAACATCAATAGTGTTTTTATTGTGTGTATTAAATCAGGGTAAATAAGGCTATTTCAATTTTGTCAGGAATTACGCAGCATTCTTGCACATTTCTTGCGAAAATGTGGAGTTAGATTAGAAATATCTTCATCGTAAACTGGAAAGGATGGTGCTGGTCAGTTTTTCTTGATTTTCTCTTTAATTACAATATGCCATTATTTACAAGGGACATCTAAACTGTGAGATTATGCCAGAAGCTGATCTCAAGCTTATTGGAAAAATGAATAGTTGAATAACAAAATGACTGTGACGGGGTTGAATTAAATTGGGACTTGTTTGAGAAAATAATACAGAATAATAACTTAATACTCTACATTGAGATGGGAAAAGGTATTTTCTATCAAGTACACACATTACTTTGTCTCATCAAATAAAAAAAGCTTAAGATTTTAATGTTCATTGTTTCATCCTCCTCAATCACAAAAGGCACTGAATCTGTAGAATGACCCCCCTACTCACCAGCTCTTAACCTCTCAAGCAACCCTAGGTCTATCATTGGCTGAAGGAGCAACCAAGGTGGGATAGCAGGAAGAACCAAAGAGGAGCTGAATTTTTTCCCAAACAGTCCCATTTCTCTCGCCATGTCATTACCTATCCACCTAAAACTTGTATTCAGATCTAGTTCATACTTTTATAGGCATCAATAAGAGAGCCTCCCTTCAAGTGGTCCTTTATTTCTTTCATGTTAAATATGAACTAAAGACCGACCCATCGAAGCTGTCCCTCTTCATCAACTGGCATATGCCTTTAAACCTTTTCAACATGGTCACCTAGTAGTACCTTCAGTACCTTTTGAGCAAGAGAATTTAGTTGTAAAGAAATTACACCACAGGCTGAACAATAGAGAGTAGTGCACTTGTGGTAACTTCACTGCGATGCCCACGGTCAAAGAGTCAATATTTTGCAAAGAAGCAGCCCTACACAACCTGGGTGTTGGTGGTGGACCAGGACAACTACCTTGTATAGTTAATCACATACTCTTCACCATGCTCTGTGAAGAGTGAGACCTTTTAAAGGTGGCCATGCTATCCCTGAAGGACGTACAGGCAGAACGTTTGGAGAGCCCTATAAACAGCAGGTACTGTAACATTACTAGGCATCATTTACATTTTAGAAGAGCTAGCTAGCTAGTAAGGAACTAGCTAGCTAGCTAATTATAGATTATCCAGCATTGGCACTGCGCTGTTTGATCGTATTGATGTGTATTGGGTGAATGTGGAGATGTCAATGAATGTAAACAAAACCTAATCAGAGGCAGTGTTTGCTAGAAAAGCTAGCCAGCTGAATTGTGTCGCCCCACAAGTTGCTAAGATAGTTAGTTAGCTAGTTGTTTACAACCACTCTACAGTCTGTTGCTAGCTATTGTAATGACAGGTGCATTTGTTGACATTTTACAGATCGTGACACATTCCACTTCCAATGCCTATTATTAGTAGGCTACCTTGCATCCATTCCAAGATCACACACAATCTGATCATCTATAATTAGCTATTTTCTGATGACCATACTTCTGATTACAATCATATGCATTCTATTGTAAGGACATCATGAATTTATTACAATAAGGTTGTCATAACAATATATATGCATGTTTCAGTCTATACAGATTGACTGCTTGGGGAAGAGGAACAGAATGCCTATAGCTGCCTGTGTGGTCCATGCAATCTGGTCGCAGTTCCCCTCCGAGGAGTACTATAGATTTGAATAGGATTTTTATGATGGAAAAATTTGACGTGTTCATGCAGCCTACTTTACATTAAGTTGTTTATCCTTCATCTATTTTATGCAGCCTAATGTAGTAAATTGTGTAACAAATAACGAAATGGCTATTACATTTGAATTTCTCCATGTAATTTCATTTATTCCACCACCACCAAATTGTTCCCTATAGTGTAATGAAACGCTGCCTCTCTCGAGTTGTTGTAGGTATGACATCTCTCCCGAGCACCTTCTATTCACACTCCTGGTACATGTTATTCCAGTTGATTGGTTGTATGTATACTGTGATATAATAACTGAGATAAAAATAAGAAAACAACATTGTTGATTTGTGGATCACTGAAATCTTATCACGTGATAGTTTAGTTCAGTCAATTCTATCTTGCCAAACAAGCACATGACATAAAGCACAGCCAAAACAAGAGTGTGAAATGGTTTGAGGAATCCAAGGTCCAGTCAGTCAGTTGAGTTTTAAAGTTAAAATATCTTTATTTATTATATATAGAGCACAGAAAACACATACGTTTCGACATAGAGCCTTGATAAGTGTGTAAGTTATGATGGAAAATAATAAAAGACCTGTGCTTAAGTGTGGTCTCAGAAAGGTGAGGTTATCGCAGGTCACCACTCTGGGGTAGCTAATGGGTTACCTTTGGTATGGGTATTTATTAGGATCTCAAATATAAAATACAGCTACTCTTCCTGAGGTCCACATGAAACATGACATAATACATAGTACAGAATAACATTATTAGTCAAGGACTGAACTACAGTGCATTCGGGAAAAGTTTTCAGACCGCTTGACTTTTTCCATATTTTGTTATGTTACAGCTTTATTCTAATATTGATTAAATTGTTTTCCCCCCCTCATCAATCTACACACAATACCCCATAATGACAAAGCAAAAACAGGTTTTTAGAAATGTTTGCAAATGCATTAAAAATAAGAAACAGAACTACCTTATTTACATAAGTATTCAGACCCTTTGCTATGAGACTCGAAATTGAGCTCAGCTGCATTCTGTTTCCATTGATCATCCTTTAGATGTTTCTACAACTTGATTGGAGTCCACCTATGGTACATTCAATTGATTGGACATGATTTGGAAAGGTACACACCTGTCTATATAAGGTCCCACAGTTGACAATGCATGTCAGGGCAAAAACCAAGTCATGAGGTCGAAGGAATTGTCCGTAGAGCTCCAAGACAGGATTGTGTTGAGGCGCAGATCTGGGGAAGGAAACCAAAAATGTTTTGCAGCATTGAAGGTCCCCAAGAACACAGTGGCCTCCATCACTCATAAATAGAAGAAGTTTGGAACCACCAAGATTCTTCCTAGAGCTGGCCGCCCGGCCAAACTGAGCAATCGGGGGAGAAGGGCCTTGGTCAGGCAGGTGACCAAGAACCCGATGGTCACTCTGACAGAGCTCCAGAGTTCCTCTGTGGAGATGGGAGAACCTTCCAGAAGGACAATCAGGCCTTTATGGTAGAGTGGCCAGACGGAAGCCACTCCACAGTAAAGGCCACATTACAGCCCGCTTGGAGTTTGCCAAAAGGCACCTAAAGGATTCTCAGACAATGAGAAACAAGATTCTCTGGCCTGATGAAACCAAGATTGAACTATTTGGCCTGAATGCCAAGTGTCACGTCTGGAGGAAACCTGGCACCATCCCTACGGTGAAGCAATGTGGTGGCAGCATCATGCTATGGGGATGTTTTTCAGCGGCAGTGACCGGGAGACTAGTCAGGATCGAGGGAAAGATTAACGGAGCAAAGTACAGAGAGTTCCTTGTTGAAAACCTGCTCCAGAGCACTCAGGACCTCAGACTGAGGTGAAGGTTCACCTTCCAACAGGACAACGACCCTAAGCACACAGCCAAGACAACGCAGAATTGGCTTCGGTACAAGTCTCTGAATGTCCTTGAGTGGCCCAGCCAGAGCTCGGACTTGAACCTGATCGAATATCTCTGGAGAGACCTGAAAATAGCTGTGCAGCAGCGCTCCCCATCCAACCTGACAGAGCTTGAGAGGATCTACAGAGAAGAGAATCTTGGGAGAAACTCCCCAAAAACAGGTGTGCCAAGCTTGTAGAATCATACCCAAGAAGACTCAAGGCTGTGATCGCTGCCAAAGGTGCTTCAACAAAGTGCTGCGTATAGGGTCTGAATACTTATGTACATTGCTAAAATTTATAAAAAAAACCTTTTCATTTGCATCATGGTTGATGAGGGAAAAAAAAACAATTTAATCAATTTTAGAATAACACTGTGACGTAAGGTGGAAAAGGTCAAGCGGTCTTAATACTTTCCAAATGCACTGTATATTATCGTGAAGACAGTCATGAAGAGGTCACGACAAGGCCTATTCCCCCTCAGGAGACTGAAAAGATTTGTCATGGGTCCTCAGATCCTCAAAAGGTTCTACAGCTGCACCATCGAGAGCATCCTGATTGGTTGCATCACTGCCTGGTATGGCAACTGCTCGGCCTCTGACCGCTGACCGCAAGGTACTACAGAGGGTAATGCGTACGGCCCAGTACATCACTGGGGCCAAGCTTCCTGCCATCCAGGACCTCTATACCAGGCGGTGTCAGAGGAAGGCCCTAAAAATTGCCAAAGACTCCAGCCACCCTAGTCATAGATTGTTCTCTCTGCTGCCGCATGGCAAGCGGTACCGAAGCGCCAAGTCTAGGTCCAAAAGGCTTCTTAACAGCTTCTATTCTACCCCCAAGCCATAAGACTCCTGAACAGCTAATCAAATGGCTACCTTGACTATTTGCATTGTCCCCCCCCCCCCTTCTTTTACACTGCTGCTACTCTCTGTTTATTATCTGTGCATAGTCACTTTAACTATACCTACATGTACATATTACCTCAATTACCTCGACTAACCGGTGCCCCCGTACATTGACTCTGTACCGGTACCCCCTGTATATAGCCTCGCTACTGTTATTTTTACTGCTTTTATTTTTTACTTATCTATTGTTTACTTCTCTTATTTTTCTTAAAACTGCATTGTTGGGTAAGTGCTTGTAAGTAAGTATTTCACTGTAAGGTCTACACCTCTTGTATTCGGCGCATGTGTCAAAGCTGGCGTAGGGGTGGTGTGGAAATCAGATGCAGGATGCAGAAGTAGTCCAAAATACTTTAATAAAGTACAGAATGAACGGAATGAACGGCTACAAACAGAGCCGGAGGCACAAGAAAAAAAACGCACTCAGCGTAATAAACCAAACACGCACAATAGTGCGGACTCTCTACAGAAATAGAGCATAAACTAGACATGGAAACACCTGCTGACAATGAACAACTACACACAACCACAAGACAGAAACAACGAGAACTTAAAGGACACATAATCAAGACAAAATGAGAAACAGGTGTACCAAAACAGACCAAACCAAACGAACACAGAAACAACGAACGGTGGCAGCTAGTACTCCGGGGACGACGACCGCCGAAGCCTGCCCGAACAAGGAGAAGGAGCAGCCTCGGCAGAAACCGTGACAGCATGGGACAAATACAATTTGATTTGCTTTTATATTGAGGAGAAGAATTGGGCTGGGAGAGCATTTCAAGGGCACTTAAACCAATAGTTTAGTTGGTTAAAACGATAACACAATACAAATCCTAGCTCCTTTTCCTAAGTCACTTTCATTAAGAAATTCTAGTGTCCAGTCTTGTTTGATGAACATCTGTTTTCACAAGCTCAGTAATATATTTATCTTATTTCATTCCTCTCAATTCCATTCAACACTGACATGACAACTCTATTCTTCCCTAAGAACTACTGTAGAAATCTCACGGGTTCACAAACCATATTCTTTCTGTACAGAAATTAGCCTCACTTCCAATTCGTAATTGCTTTTAATAAATGAGCCCCCATTAATTAATTAGGCATGGTGGCCTATTCACATGCAATTGGTATTTAACGACCATTCATGGTGGGGACGATTCATCTTTGTCATATTCTGACTTTTAAGGAGTTGTCATGTCGGTGCAGCACTCTGCCATACTCATCTTTTTATACCAGAGGCAGCATTCAATCAATCTCTCAATTATCTGGCCACACGGCTTTTGTTGAGTAAAAGAGACAAGGCACTATTCAAATTACTTTATATACACTGAACAAAAATAGAAATGCAACATCCAACATTTTCAAATATTTTATTGAGTTGCAGTTAATATAAGGAAATCAGTCAATTTAAATACATAAATGAGGCCCTAATCTATGGATTTCACATGACTGGGAATACAGATATGCATCTGTTGGTCACAGATACCTTTAAAAAAAAGTAGGGACGTGGGTCAGAAAACCAGTCAGTATCTGGTGACCACCTTTTTCCACATTTTGTTACGTTACAGCTAAAAGGGATTACATTGTCCCCCCCCATCAATCTACACACAATACCCCATAATGACAAAGCAAAAACGAAAATATCACATTTACATAAGTATTCAGGCACTTTTACTCAGTACTTTGTTGAAGCACCTTTGGCAGCAATTACAGCCTCAAGTCTTCTTGGGTATGACGCTACAAGCTTGGCACACCTGCATTTGGGGAGTTTCTCCCATTCTTCTCCGCAGATCCTCTAAAGCTCTGTCAGATTGGATGGGGAGCGTCGCTGCACAGCTATCTTCAAGTTTCTCCAGAGATGTTAGATCGGGTTCAAGTTCGGGCTCTGGCTCTGGCTGGGCCACTCAAGGACATTCAGAGACTTGTCCCGAAACCACTCCTGCGTGGTCTTGGCTGTGTGCTTAGGGTCGACCCAGTCTGAGGTCCCGAGCGCTCTGGAGCAGGTTTTCATCAAGGATCTCTCTTTACTTTGCTCCGTTCATCTTTCCCTCAATCCTGACTAGTCTCCCAGTCCCTGCCACTGAAAAACAGCATGATGCTGCCACCACCATGCTTCACCGTAGGGATGGTGCCAGGTTTCCGCCAAACGTGACGTTTGGCATTCAGGCCAAAGAGTTCAATCTTGGTTTCATCAGACCAGAGAATCTTGTTTCTTTAGGTGCCTTTTGGCAATCTCCAAGCGGGCTGTCATGTACCTTTTACTGAGGAGTGGCTTCCGTCTGGCCACTCTACCATAAAGGCCTTTTTGGTGGAGTGCTGAGGAGATGGTTGTCCTTCTGGAAGTTTCTCCCATCTCCACAGAGGAACTCTAGAGCTCTGTCAGAGCGACCATCGGGTTCTTGGTCACATCCCTGACCAAGGCCCTTCTCCCCCGATTGCTCAGTTTGGCCGGGCGGCCAGCTCTAGGAAGAGTATTGGTGGTTCCAAACTTCTTCCATTTAAGAATGATGGAGGCCAGTGTGTTCTTGGGGACCTTCAATGCTGCAGATATGTTTTGGTACCCTTCCCCAGATCTGTTCCTCGACAAAATCCTGTCTCGGAACTCTACGGACAATTCCTTCGACCTCATGGCTTGGTTTTTACTCTGACATGCTCTGAAACAGGATGCACCTGAGCTCAATTTCAAGTCTCATAGTAAAGGGTCTGAATACTTATGTAAATAAAGTATTTCTGTTTTAGTTAATTTTTTTATATTTGCAAAAATGTCTAAAAACCTGTTTTTACTTCATCATTATGGGATATTGTGTGTAGACTGATGAGGATTTTTTTATTTTTTATTATCAATTTTAGAATAAGGCTGTGAAGTAAAAAAATGTGGAAAAAGGGAAGTGGTCAGAATACTTTCCGAAGGCACTGTACCTCATGCAGCGCGACACATCTCCTTCGCAGAGGGTTGATCGGGCTGTTGATTGTGGCCTGTGGAATGTTGTCCCACTCCTCTTCAATGGCTGTGCGAAGTTGCTGGATATTGGTGGGAACTGGAACACTCTGTCGTACACGTCAATCCAGAGCATTTGAAACATGCTCAATGTCTGGTGAG
The DNA here is from genome assembly GCF_020615455.1 of Coregonus clupeaformis. Lineage (NCBI taxonomy): Eukaryota > Metazoa > Chordata > Actinopteri > Salmoniformes > Salmonidae > Coregonus > Coregonus clupeaformis. The sequence goes on from NC_059193.1 coordinate 33,466,732, forward strand.
TATGCAGACCATGGAAGAACTGGGCCATTTTCAGCTTCCAGGAATTGTGTACAGATCCTTGCGACATGGGGCCATGCATTATCATGCTGAAACATGAGGTGATGGCCGTGGATGAATGGCACGACAATGGGCCTCAGGATCTCGTCATGGTATCTCTGTGCATTCAAATTGCCATCGATAAAATGCAATTGTGTTCATTGTCCGTAGCTTATGCCTGCCCATACCATAACCCCACCGCAACCATGGGGCAAGGTGTTCACACTGTTGACATCAGCAAACCCCTCGCCCACACGACGCCATACACACTGTCTGCCATCTGCCCGGTACACTTCTCCAGCATGCCAGTGGCCATCGAAGGTTAGCATTTGAAGTCAGTTATGACTCCGCAGTGCAAGACCCTGGAGAGGACGACAAGCATGCAGATGAGCTTCCCTGAGACGGTTTCTGACAGTTTGTGCAGAAGTTCTTCGGTTGCGAAAACCCACAGCAAACCCACAGTTTCATCAGCTGTCCGGGTGGCCTTTTATTGTCCCCAGAACAAGGTGCACCTGTGTAATGATCATGCTGTTTAATCAGCTTCTTGATATGCCACACCTGTCAGGTGGATGGATTATCTTGGCAAAGGAGACATTTTCGTGCTGATTAAAAAATGTGGGGATCTTTTATTTCAGCTCATGGGACCAAATCTTTACATGTTGCGTTTATATTTTTGTTCAGTGTGTTTTGGACCTCGGTATCACTAAAAGAGTGTAAACCCACTCTCGCCTTGATGTCTTTCTTCAAGTGTTGAGCCTAATTGAGACCCATGGGAGATAGATGGCTTGGTGGCAAGAGGTACTTGCGGGTTCGATTCCCACGGGGGGCCAGTATAAAAAAAGATGTATTCACTAACTGTAAGTCGCTCTGGTTAAGAGCGTCTGCTAAATGACTAAAATGTAAATGTAATGTACTTCTGATGCAGCACTGGAGGCAACCAGGAAACAAGAACAGTACAATAAGATGTTGTTATTCCACCTGATTACTTAATGTAGCGGATGGTAAAATTGCCCCATCATCTTTCTATTTGAAATTGTGTCACATATATTTTATCAATGCGTAAGGTTCAGACAGGAGTTTATTCTCCGTAAACCACTCAATATAAACCCATAGATTGAAATGGCTTGCATTGAGTGAAGGCCCTGGTTCCCACAGACACAGCAGTAATAGGATGTGAAATCTGAAAACACTTGAAGCTGGGATGTCCCTCCTACCATTTGTTTCTCTCTTCCGACTGTCCATCTCCTGGCTGTATCCTACATCACAGCCACTGACAAAGCACATGCCTGCAAGCAGGGGCGGTGTGTTCAATAGGGCGATATGGGCGACGCACTGCCAAACGGGAAAAGGAAGGGATTTTTTTTCTAATCAATTATATCACGGCAACAGTAGTTATCAGTGTTGTAATCTAGACGTCTGATCTGCCACAGTGCCACTAAATGTCCAATCAGGCTAAAGTCGTGCTTCAAATGCCCCCCCCCCCTTTTGGGGCGATTTCAGTCAGGTTGAAAATCGCCCTGAAGTCTGTCATAGACTCCCATGTAAAATCAATTTTTTTCAAATATCAGAGCTTTCAATACAATCTCTATGGGTTTCTGAGGGCTTGCACTTACGCGCTTTCGTCATACGTAACATAACCATGAACGTAACTAAGAAAAGAGCGGGTAGCAGCGTCAATCAATTCACTATTACTGTCAAAATGGCTAGGCTTCAGTGCAACTCGATTGTGTCTTTGAAAGAAGTTCCTTTTTGTCGGCGAACAAATGAAGATAAATTGGCAACGAAACAATTAGGACCTCCCAGACCAAATTTAATAATTCAACAGGTTTCTACTAAAGGGGGAAGTCCTACACCTGAGGATTTTCCAAAAATTGGTACGAACGAAAAACCTGGCTAGCAGGCTGCGATGTAGCTAATGCAGTCTTCTGCTACCCCCTGCTTACTCTTTCACCCTGAAGGCGGCACGGCAGACAGCACCGCTTGGACAGCGACTGGTGTGTAACGGACATGCACCATCTTTCAGGAAAGATTAAGAAACATGAGCTGTCAAAGACCCACATGGATAGCTGTTTGAGATTGTCTGCTTTGGGGAGAGTGAACATTCCCACTCAACTGGATGAGGGATACAGGCTAGCTGTCCGCCGCCACAACGATGAGGTTAGTGTTGATAATCACAAGTTTACTGGAGAACTGAAACTGACAAGGCTGACAAGATAGGACCCTTTTGTCCATTGTTATTGGATAGGAACAGAACTTATAACCAGCTCCTGACCTAAATAGATCTTAGCACAACATTTTACTCAACATATCATATTCCATATTCACTATAACAAATATATTTACTACGACATTAGCAAGAACCGCCACATCCTCAGCCGGCTAATCCAGTGTGTGAAGTTTTGCGGAGTGTTTGAGTTAGCTTTGCGAGGCAAAGATGAAACTGAGGGCTCCACCAACCCTGGTAAGCCAACACTTTTGAGATCAGTCAATAAATGCTTCTGGTATTGACTTATATGCTGCCCCTGTCTTCATGTTGTTGCTGGACATATCTTTTTTAAAATGTGTGTAGGTCACCTAAATCATCAGAAAAATTGCCCCCCCTGAGAATTTTTTCAGGAGCCGTCACTGCCTGCAAGTGAGTGGTTTCATCACGGTAGCACATTCAGAGATCAATTTATAGCCATTAATCAAAAATAATGTAAAACAAATAAACACTTTGTCATAGACGGACACGATTAATAGGACAAGATTAAAATGAGATGAAAGGCGAGTTCCTCATGAGTTCAGTAAGCCAAGCTATAGCTCTGTGAGACATCCAAAGCAATGGGGGCAGACGTTTTGATCAAGAGAGAAGTTTTTGAAAATATGCGAATGTTCTCTAACACTAAACATACAAATATGTATTTTCCAATTATAAAAAAAGTGGCAAACTTATAGTTACTCATTTTATAATTTGATTAGGCTATATTTTGAAAGTATATAATTAATTTAAATACTTATTCATTCAGTTTTGTTGAATAGGAAATGCATCACAAAATATTTCATAGTTTCATTTTTGTAGTGTCCTCAAAAGTGACTACATCTCAGCAATTTATAACTATTTTTACCAGAATGGTGAGATTTTAACTTTTGAGTATGCAGTATTACTAGTTATTGTTTATGGCCCTCTCGTGATAAATAATTACTTTTGGGGGTTACGTAGATTACATTTTCGATTACATTTAGTTGCATTTAACTTGATAAAACAAAACACACTCTGAACAACCTTTGCAGGAAGAAGTGTATGCATCTTTGTGGCTCAAAACGTGATCTTTGAAATAACTTTTTTTATGGATTCTAGGACAGTACCCAAGAGTAAATGAAGGTCATCCCATTCATTCTAAAAATATACCTGGTGGCTCTAGGCAGAGATAAAAGTTATTTTAGAGGAGATAGAATGTATGTTATTAAGACAAGAATATTCTGAGGAACACATTACGACACACAGTGAGTCTGATAATTTTTCATGACTTGCATTGGCATCCTGAAGTTCAACCAATGGTTCAAAAATAATGTCTACAGTGTGTCATAGTCATTCAAACTCATAAGACTAAATAATTAGCAGTATAGAACAATTATGTGGAGGTATGAGATCATTCTCATGAAAAAAATCAAGTTCATCAATGTATATTGCATGTTTTTTTCTAGATTTACTGTAAACAAATCACAAGGCTGAAGGTAAGAAATATTGAGTATAGGAAAACTTTAAAGAGAGAAAATACAAATGTTTAGGAAACAGTGCTTTTGAAAATAACAGATTGAGTATAATTTGCCAGGGAGTGTTATGATAGACAGTGAATCCAAAACCAGACCCAGTCCCTTCCCGTTCCACTCGGTCCATTTGCACGTTCACGTGCGCCTCCGCCATATTCACAGATGTCCCAAAGCTGAGGGAGGAAAAATGTTCAATGGGGTAGGGGCTAATTAGACCCTACAATAGCCACTTCGATAGAGCCAGAAAATATGTAGGCTCCAGGGCGAAGTGCTATCCCAACATGCACTGTGATATGTTTGGAGTTTGTGCAATTTCAGAAAAAAAGAATGGAAGGGCGTGCATAATTATACGGAACAAAAATATAAATGCAAAATGCAACAATTTCAACGTTTCTACTGAGTTAGTTCATACAGTGGGGGAAAAAAGTATTTTGTCAGCCACCAATTGTGCAAGTTCTCCCACTTAAAAAGATGAGAGAGGCCTGTAATTTTCATCATAGGTACACGTCAACTATGACAGACAAATTGAGATTTTTTTTCTCCAGAAAATCACATTGTAGGATTTTTTATGAAGTTATTTGCAAATTATGGTGGAAAATAAGTATTTGGTCACCTACAAACAAGCAAGATTTCTGGCTCTCACAGACCTGTAACTACTTCTTTAAGAGGCTCCTCTGTCCTCCACTCGTTACCTGTATTAATGGCACCTGTTTGAACTTGTTATCAGTATAAAAGACACCTGTCCACAACCTCAAACAGTCACACTCCAAACTTCACTATGGCCAAGACCAAAGAGCTGTCAAAGGACACCAGAAACAAAATTGTAGACCTGCACCAGGCTGGGAAGACTGAATCTGCAATAGGTAAGCAGCTTGGTTTGAAGAAATCAACTGTGGGAGCAATTATTAGGAAATGGAAGACATACAAGACCACTGATAATCTCCCTCGATCTGGGGCTCCACGCAAGATCTCACCCCGTGGGGTCAAAATTATCACAAGAACGGTGAGCAAAAATGCCAGAACCACACGGGGGGACCTAGTGAATGACCTGCAGAGAGCTGGGACCAAAGTAACAAAGCCTACCATCAGTAACACACTACGCCACCAGGGACTCAAATCCTGCAGTGCCAGACGAGTCCCCCTGCTTAAGCCAGTACATGTCCAGGCCCGTCTGAAGTTTGCTAGAGTGCATTTGGATGATCCAGAAGAGGATTGGGAGAATGTCATAATGTCAGATGAAACCAAAATATAACTTTTTGGTAAAAACTCAAGTCATCGTGTTTGGAGGACAAAGAATGCTGAGTTGCAGCCAAAGAACACCATACCTACTGTGAAGCATGGGGGTGGAAACATCATGCTTTGGGGCTGTTTTTCTGCAAAGGGACCAGGACGACTGATCCGTGTAAAGGAAAGAATGAATGGGGCCATGTATTGTGAAATTTTGAGTGAAAACCTCCTTCCATCAGCAAGGGCATTGAAGATGAAACGTGGCTGGGTCTTTCAGCATGACAATGATCCCAAACACACCGCCCGGGCAATTCAAGGTCCTGGAGTGGCATAGCCAGTCTCCAGATCTCAACCCCATAGAAAATCTTTGGAGGGAGTTGAAAGTCCGTGTTGCCCAACGACATCCCCAAAACATCACTGCTCTAGAGGATAACTGCATGGAGGAATGGGCCAAAACACCAGCAACAGTGTGTGAAAACCTTGTGAAGACTTACAGAAAACGTTTGTCCTGTGTCATTGCCAACAAAGGGTATATAACAAAGTATTGAGAAACTTTTGTTATTGACCAAATACTTATTTTCCACCATAATTTGCAAATAAATTCATTAAAAATCCTACAATGTGATTTTCTGGAAAATAAATTCTCATTTTGTCTGTGTACCTATGATGAAAATTACAGGCCTCTCTCATCTTTTTAAGTGGGAGAACTTGCACAATTGGTGGCTGACTAAATACTTTTTTTCCCCACTGTATAAGGAAATCAGTCAATTGAAATAAATTAATTAGGCCATAATCTATGGATTTCACATGACTGGGCAGGGGCACAGCCATGGGAGGGCCTGGGAGGGCATATGCCCACACACTTAGGAACCAGGCCCACCCACTGGGGAGCCAGACCCAGCCAATCAGAATTCGTTTTTTCACCAACAAAGGGCTTTATTACAGACAGAAATACTGCTCAGCTGTCTGGGTGGCTGGTCTCAGATGATCTCGTAGGTGAAGTCCTGGGCTGGCGTGGTTACACATGGTCTGTGGTTGTGAGGCCGGTTGGAGGTACTGCCAAAAGGCGGCTTATGGTAGAGAAATGAACATTCAATTATCTGGCAACAGCTCTGGTGGACATTCCTGCAGTCAGCATGAAAATTGCACACTCCCTCAAAACTTGAGACATCCATGGCATTGTGTTGTGTGACAAAACTGCACATTTTAGAGTGGCCCTATATAATGATCATGCTGTTTAATCAGCTTCTTGATATGCCACATCTGTCATGTGGATGGATTATCTTGGCAAAGGAAAAATGCTCACTAACAGGGATGTAAACTAAATTGTGCACAACATTTGAGAGAAATAAGCTTTTTGTGAGTAAGGACAATTTCTGAGATATTTTATTTCAGCTCATGAAACATGGGACCAAAACTTTACATGTTGCGTTTATATTTTTGTTCAGTGTATATGGCATGTGTATTTGTTTATGTCTGATTTCGATACGTGACACATAACAAATGAGATATTTCCCAACTGAAATATTAGTAGAATAATGGTGAAGATATCAAAACTATGAAATAACACATACAGTGGGGAGAACAAGTATTTGATACACTGCTGATTTTGCAGGTTTTCCTACTTACAAAGCATGTAGAGTTCTGTAATTTTTATCATAGGTACACTTCAACTGTGAGAGACGGAATCTAAAACAAAAATCCAGAAAATCACATTGTATGATTTTAAAGTAATTAATTTGCATTTTATTGCATGACATAAGTATTTGATACATCAGAAAAGCAGAACTTAATATTTGGTACAGAAACCTTTGTTTCAATTACAGAGATCATACGTTTCCTGTAGGTCTTGATCAGGTCTGGCTAGGCCACTCCAGGACCTTGAGATGCTTCTTACGGAGCCACTCCTTAGTTGCCCTGGCTGTGTGTTTCGGGTCATTGTCATGCTGGAAGACTCAGCCACGACATCTTCAATGCTCTTACTGAGGGAAGGAGGTTGTTGGCCAAGATCTCGCGATACATGGCCCCATCCATCCTCCCCTCAATACGGTGCAGTCGTCCTGTCCCCTTTGCAGAAAAGCATCCCCAAAGAATGATGTTTCCACCTCCATGCTTCATGGTTGGGATGGTGTTCTTGGGGTTGTACTCATCCTTCTTCTTCCTCCAAACACGGCGAGTGGAGTTTAGACCAAAAAGCTATATTTTTGTCTCATCAGACCACATTACCTTCTCCCATTCCTCCTCTGGATCATCCAGATGCTCATTGGCAAACTTCAGACGGGCCTGGACATGCACTGGCTTGAGCAGGGGGACCTTGCGTGCACTGCAGGATTTTAATCCATGATGGCGTAGTGTGTTACTAATGGTTTTCTTTGAGACTGTGGTCCCAGCTCTCTTCAGGTCATTGACCAGGTCCTACCATGTAGTTCTGGGCTGATCCCTCACCTTCCTCATGATCATTGATGCCCCACGAGGTGATATCTTGCATGGAGCCCCAGACCGAGGGTGATTGACCGTCATCTTGAACTTCTTCCATTTTCTAATAATTGTGCCAACAGTTGTTGCCTTCTCACCAAGCTGCTTGCCTATTGTCCTGTAGCCCATACCAGCCTTGTGCAGGTCTACAATTTTATCCCTGATGTCCTTACACAGCTCTCTGGTCTTGGCCATTGTGGAGAGGTTGGAGTTTATTTGATTGAGTGTGTGGACAGGTGTCTTTTATACAGGTAACGAGTTCAAACAGGTGCAGTTAATACAGGTAATGAGTGGAGAACAGGAGGGCTTCTTAAAGAAAAACTAACAGGTCTGTGAGAGCCGGAATTCTTGCTAGTTGGTAGGTGATCAAATACTTATGTCATGCAATAAAATGTAAATGAATTACTTTAAAATCATACAATGTGATTTTCTGGATTTCTTGATTCCGTCTCTCACAGTTGAGTGTACCTATGATAAAAAATTACAGACCTCTACATGCTTTGTAAGTAGGAACACCTGCAAAATCGGCAGTGTATCAAATACTTGTTCTCATTTACAATTACATTTACGTCATTTAGCAGACGCTCTTATCCAGAGCGACTTACAAATTGGTGCATTCACCTTATAGCCAGTGGGATAACCACTTTACAAATTTTTTTTTGGGGGGGTGGGGGGGTGGGGGGGGTAGAAGGATTACTTTATCCTATCCCAGGTGTTCCTTAAAGAGGTGTGGTTTCAAATGTCTCCGGAAGGTGGTGAGTGATTCCGCTGTCCTTGCGTCGTGAGGGAGCTTGTTCCACCATTGGGGTGCCAGAGCAGCGAACAGTTTTGACTGGGCTGAGCGGGAACTGTGCTTCAGCAGAGGTAGGGAGCCAGCAGGCCAGAGGTGGATGAACGCAATGCCCTCGTTTGGGTGTAGGGACTGATCAGAGCCTGAAGGTACGGAGGTGCCGTTCCCCTCACAGCTCCGTAGGCAAGCACCATGGTCTTGTAGCAGATGCAAGCTTCAACTGGAAGCCAGTGTAGTGTGCGGAGGAGCGGGGTGACGTGAGAGAACTTGGGAAGGTTGAACACCAGACGGGCTGCGGCATTCTGGATGAGTTGTAGGGGTTTAATGGCACAGGCAGGGAGCCCAGCCAACAGCAAGTTGCAGTAATCCAGACGGGAGATGACAAGTGCCTGGATTAGGACCTGTGCCGCTTCCTGTGTAAGGAAGCGGCACAGGTCCTTCCCCGGGAGGAAGAGCAGCTCCGTCTTGCCAAGATTCAGCTTGAGGTGGTGATCCGTCATCCATACTGATATGTCTGCCAGACATGCAGAGATGCGATTCGCCACCTGGTTATCAGAAGGGGGAAAGGAGAAGATTAGTTGTGTGTCGTCTGCGTAGCAATAATAGGAGTTGTGAGGATATGACAGAGCCAAGTGACTTGGTGTATAGCGAGAATAGGAGAGGGCCTAGAACTGAGCCCTGGGGGACACCAGTGGTGAGAGCACGTGGTGCGGAGACAGCTTCTCGCCACGCCACTTGGTAGGAGCGACCGGTCAGGTAGGACGCAATCCAAGAGTGAGCCGCGCCGGAGATGCCCAGCTCGGAGAGGGTGGAGAGGAGGATCTGATGGTTCACAGTATCAAAGGCAGCAGACAGGTCTAGAAGGACAAGAGCAGAGGAGAGAGAGTTAGCTTTAGCAGTGCGGAGAGACTCCGTGACACAGAGAAGAGCAGTCTCAGTTGAATGACCAGTCTTGAAACCTGACTGGTTTGGATCAAGGTGGTCATTCTGAGACAGATAGCAAGAGAGTTGGCTAAAGACGGCACGCTCAATAGTTTTGGAGAGAAAAGAAAGAAGGGATACTGGTCTGTAGTTGTTGACATCACAGGGATCGAGTGTTGGTGTTTTGAGAAGGGGTGCAACTCTCGCTCTCTTGAAGACGGAAGGGACATAGCCAGCGGTCAAGGATGAGTTGATCAGCGAGGTGAGGTAAGGGAGAAGGTCACCGGAGATGGTCTGGAGAAGAGAGGAGGGGATAGGGTCAAGCGGGCAGGTTGTTGGGCGGCCAGCCGTCACAAGTCGCAAGATTTTATCTGGAGAGAGAGGGGAGAAAGAAGTCAAAGCATAGGGTAGGGCAGTGTGAGCAGGACCAGCAGTGTCATTTGACTTAACAAACGAGGATCGGATGTCGTCAACCTTCTTTTCAAAATGGTTGACGAAGTCATCCACAGAGAGGGAGGGGGGGGGGGGGGTGATTCAGCAGGGAGGAGAAGGTGGCAAAGAGCTTCCTAAGGTTAAAGGCAGATGCTTGGAATTTAGAGTGGTAGAAAGTGGCCTTAGCAGCAGAAACAGATTAAGAAAATGTAGAGAGGAGGGAGTGAAAAGATGCCAGGTCCGCAGGGAGTCTAGTTTTCCTCCATTTCCGATCGGCTGCCCGGAGCTCTGTTCTGTGAGCTCGCAATGAGTCATCAAGCCACGGAGCTGGAGGGGAGGACCGAGCCGGCCGGGAGGATAGGGGACATAGAGAGTCAAAGGATGCAGAAAGGGAGGAGAGGAGGGTTGAGGAGGCAGAATCATGAGATTGGAGGGAGAAGGATTGAGCAGAGGGAAGAGATGATAGGATGGAAGAGGAGAGAGTAGCGGGAGAGAGAGAGCGAAGGTTGCCACGGCGCATTACCATCTGAGTAGGGGCAGAGTGAGTAGTGTTGGAGGAGAGCGAGAGAAAAAAGTATACAAAGTAGTGGTCGGAGACATGGAGGGGAGTTGCAGTGAGATTAGTAGAAGAACAGCATCTAGTAAAAATGAGGTCAAGCGTATTGCCTGCCTTGTGAGTAGGGGGGGATGGTGAGAGGGTGAGGTCAAAAGAGGAGAGGAGTGGAAAGAAGGAGGCAGAGAGAAATGAGTCAAAGGTAGACGTAGGGAGGTTGAAGTCCCCCAGAACTGTGAAGGTTGAGCCATCCTCAGGAAAGGAACTTATCAAGGCGTCAAGCTCATTGATGAACTCTCCAAGGGAACCTGGAGGGCGATAGATGACAAGGATATTAAGCTTAAATGGGCTAGTGACTGTGACAGCATGGAATTCAAATGAGGAGATAGACAGATGGGTCAGGGGAAAAATAGAGAATGTCCATTTGGGAGAGATGAGGATTCCTGTGCCACCACCCCACTGACCAGATGCTCTCGGGGTATGCGAGAACACATGGTCAGACGAGGAGAGAGCAGTAGGAGTAGCAGTGTTTTCAGTGGTAATCCATGTTTCCGTCAGCGCCAAGAAGTCGAGGAACTGGAGGGTAGCATAGGCTGAGATGAACTCTGCCTTGTTGGCAGCAGAACGGCAGTTCCAGAGGCTGCCTGAGACCTGGAACTCCACGTGGGTGGTGCGTGCAGGGACCACCAGGTTAGAGAGGCAGCAGCCACGCGGTGTGAGGCGTTTGTATAGCCTGTGCTGAGAGCAGAGAACAGGGATAGGCAGAGGCATAGTTGACAGGCTGCAGAAAATGGCTACAATAATGCAAAGGAGATCGGAAAGAAATGAACTAAACATCTGGGAAAGGAGAGAGCGGGGCCTCCCTCACCACAACACCCAAATATAACTCTCCCAATTTCCACCTCAGAAACTATAATTGTTGTAAACTACAGCGGTTCAGTGTTTTCTAGGAATAGACTTGTGTTTTCTCCCCACTGTATGGAATCATGTAGTAATCAAAAAAGTGTTAAACAAATAAACATGTATTTTATAGCCACCCTTTGCCTTGATGACAGCTTTGCACACTCTTGGCATTCTCTCAACCACCTTCATGAGGTAGTCACCTGGAATGCATTTCAATGAACAGGTGTGCCTTGTTAAAAGTTAATTTGTGGAGGTAGGGGTGGTATAGAGAAGATAGCCCTATTTGGTAAAATACCAAGTCCATGTTATGGCAAGAACACCTCAAGTAAGCAAAGAGAAATTACAGTCCATCATTACTTTAAGACATGAAAGTTTCTTCAAGTGCAGTCACAAAACCATCAAGCGCTTTGATGAAACTGGCTCTCATGAGGACCGCCACAGAAAAGGAAGACCCAGAGATACTTCTGCTGCAGAGGATAAGTTCATAAGAGTTACCAGCCTCAGAAATTGCAGCCCAAATAAATGCTTCACAGAGTTCAAGTAACAGACACATCTCAACATCAACTGTTCAGAGGAGACTGCGTGAATCAGGCCTTCATGGTCGAATTGTTGACAAGAAACCACTACTAAAGGACACCAATAAGAAGAAGAGACCTGCTTGGGCCAAGAAACACAAGCAATTGACATTAGACCGGTGGAAATCAGTCCTTTGGTCTGTTGAGTCCAAATTTGAGATTTTTGGTTCCAACCGCCGTGTCATTGTGAGACGCAGAGTAGGTGAACGGATGATCTCCGCATGTGGGGTTCCCACCGTCAAGCACGGAGGAGGAGTTGTTATGGTGTAGGGGTGCTTTGCTGGTGACACTGTCTGTGATTTATTTAGAATTCAAGGCACACTTAACCAGCATGGCTACCACAGCATTCTGCAGTGATACGCCATCCCTTCTGGTTTGGGCTTAGTGGGACTATCATTTGTTTTTCAACATGACAATGACCCAACACACCTCCAGGCTGTGTAAGGGCTATTTTAACAAGAAGGAGAGTGATGGAGTGCAGCATCAGATGACCTGGCCTCCACAATCACCCGACCTCAACCCAATTGAGATGGTTTGGGATGAGTTGGACCGCAGAGTGAAGGAAAAGCAGCCAACAAGTGCTCAGCATACGTGGGAACTCCTTCAAGACTGTTGGAAAAGCATTCCAGGTGAAGCTGGTTGAGAGAATGCCAAGAGTGTGCAAAGCTGTCATTAAGGCAAAGGGTGGCTACTTTGAAGAATCTAAAATATATTTTGATTTGTTTAACACTTTTTTTGGTTACTAAATGATTCCATATGTGTTATTTCATATTGTTGATGTATTCACTATTATTCTACAATGTAGAAAATAGTAAAAATAAAGAAAAAGCCTTGAAATGAGTAGGTGTATCCAACTTTTGACTGGTAAAGTATATATACATACATATCTTTTAAAAATATTTGTCCTTTATTATTTTCCTCCTCTATTATATACCCCTCCTTTATTATTTTCCCCTCTGTGATTGCAAACAAGGGTTTTGTCACCAAGTACTAAGTCATGTTTTGCAGAGGGGTCAAATACTTATTTCCCTCATTATTTTTTTATTTTTTTTATTTCACCTTTATTTAACCAGGTAAGCCAGTTGAGAACAGGTTCTCATTTACAACTGCGACCTGGCCAAGATAAAGCAAAGTAGTGCAATAAAAAAACAACACAGAGTTACATATGGGGTAAAAAACATAAAGTCAGAAATACAACAGAAAATATATATACAGTGTGTGCAAATGAAGCAAGTTATGGAGGTAAGGCAATAAATAGGCTATAGTGCAGAATAATTACAATAGTATTAACACTGGAATGCTAGATGTGCAAGAGATTATGTGCAAATAGAGATACTGGGGTGCAAAAGAGCAAAATAAATAACAATATAGGGATGAGGTAGTTGGGTGGGCTAATTTCAGATGGGCTGTGTACAGGTGCAGTGATCAGTAAGGTGCTCTGACAACTGATGCTTAAAGTTATTGAGGGAGATAAGAGTCTCCAGCTTCAGAGATTTTTGCAATTCGTTCCAGTCATTGGCAGCAGAGAACTGGAAGGAATGGCGGCCAAAGGAGGTGTTGGCTTTGGGAATGACCAGCGAGATATACCTGCTGGAGCGCAGACTACGGGTGGGTGCTGCTATGGTGACCAATGAGCTAAGATAAGGCGGGGATTTGCCTAGCAGTGATTTATAGATGGCCTGGAGCCAGTGGGTTTGACGACGAACATGTAGTGAGGACCAGCCAACAAGAGCGTACAGGTCACAGTGGTGGGTAGTGTATGGGGCTTTGGAGACAAAACGGATGGCACTGTGATAGACTACATCCAATTTGCTGAGTAGAGTGTTGGAGGCTATTTTGTAAATGACATCGCCGAAGTCAAGGATCGGTAGGATAGTCAGTTTTACGAGGGCATGTTTGGCAGCATGAGTGAAGGAGGCTTTGTTGCGAAATAGGAAGCCGATTCTAGATTTAACTTTGGATTGGAGATTCTTTATGTGAGTCTGGAAGTTGAGTTTACGGTCTAACCAGACACCTAGGTATTTGTAGTTGTCCACATACTCTAGGTCAGACCCGTCGAGAGTGGTGATTCTAGTCGGGTGGGCGGGTGCCAGCAGCGTTCGATTGAAAAGCATGCATTTAGTTTTACTAGTGTTTAAGAGCAGTTGGAGGCTACTGAAGGATTGTTGTATGGCATTGAAGCTCGTTTGGAGGTTTGTTAACACAGTGTCCAATGAAGGGCCAGATGTATACAAAATGGTGTCGTCTGCGTAGAGGTGGATCTGAGAGTCACCAGCAGCAAGAGCGACATCATTGATATACACGGAGAAAAGTGTCGGCCCAAGAATTGAACCCTGTGGCACCCCCATAGAGACTGCCATAGGTCCAGACAACAGGCCCTCCGATTTGACACACTGAACTCTATCTGAGAAGTAGTTGGTGAACCAGGCGAGGCAGTCATTTGAGAAACCAAGGCTATTTAGTCTGCCAATAAGAATGCGATGGTTGACAGAGTCGAAAGCCTTGGCCAGGTCGATGAAGACGGCTGCACAGTACTGTCTATTATCCATCGCGGTTATAATATCGTTTAGGACCTTGAGCGTGGCTGAAGTGCACCCGTGACCAGCTCGGAAACCGGATTGCATAGCGGAGAAGGTACGGTGGTATTCGAAATGGTCGATGATCTGTTTGTTAACTTGGCTTTCTAATATTTTCGAAAGGCAGGGCAGGATGGATATAGGTCTGTAGCAATTTGGATCTAGAGTGTCACCCCCTTTGAAGAGGGGGATGACCGCGGCAGCTTTCCAATCTCTGGGGATCTCAGACGTTATGAAAGAGAGGTTGAACAGACTAGTAATAGGGGTAGCGACAATTTCGGCAGCTAGTTTTAGAATGAAAGGGTCCAGATTGTCTAGCCCAGCTGATTTGTAGGGGTCCAGATTTTGCAGCGCTTTCAAAACATCAGCTGTCTGAATTTGTGTGAAGGAGAAGCGGGGGGGGCATGGGCAAGTTGCAGCAGAGGGTGCAGAGTTGGTGGCCGGGTTAGTGGTAGCCAGATGGAAAGCATGGCCAGCTGTAGCAAAATGCTTGTTGAAATTCTCGATTATTGTAGATTTATCTGTGGTGATAGTGTTTCCTAGCCTCAGTGCAGTGGGCAGCTGGGAGGAAGTGCTCTTATTCTCCATGGACTTTACAGTGTCCCAAAACTTTTTGGAGTTAGTGCTACAGGATGCAAATTTCTGTTTGAAAAAGTTAGCCTTTGCTTTCCTGACTGCTTGTGTATATTGGTTCCTAACTTCCCTGAAAAGTTGCATATCGCGGGGGCTATTTGATGCTAATGCTGTACGCCAGAGGATGTTTTTGTGCTGGTCAAGGGCAGTCAAGTCTGAGGAGAACCAGGGGCTATATCGGTTCTTAGTTCTGTATTTTTTGAATGGGGCATGTTTATTTAAGATTGAGAGGAAATTACTTTTAAGGAACAACCAGGCATCCTCTACTGACGGAATGAGATCTATATCCATCCAGGATACCTGGGCCAGGTCAATTAGGAAGGCCTCCTCGCTAAAGTGTTTTAGGGAGCGTTTGACAGTGATGAGGGGTGGTCGTTTGACCGCGGACCCGTTACGGACGCAGGCAATAAGGCAGTGATCGCTGAGATCCTGGTTGAAGACAGCTGAGGTGTATTTAGAGGGTATGTTAGTCAGGATGATATCTATGAGGGTACCCATGTTTACGGATTTAGGGTTGTACCTGGTAAGTTCGTTGATAATTTGCGTGAGGTTGAGGGCATCTAGCTTGGATTGTAGGATGGCTGGGGTATTAAGCATATCCCAATTTAGGTCACCAAGCAGTACAAACTCTGAGGATAAATGGGGGGCAATCAATTCACATATGGTGTCCAGGGCACAGCTGGGGGCTGAGGGGGGTCTGTAGCAAGCGGCAACAGTGAGAGACTTATTTCTGGAAAGGTGGATTTTTAGAAGTAGAAGCTCAAACTGTTTGGGCACAGACCTGGATAGTATGATAGAGCTCTGCAGGCTGTCTCTACAGTAGATTGCAACTCCACCCCTTTTGGCAGTTCTATCTAGACGGAAAATGTTATAGTTGGGGATGGAAATTTCAGAATTTTTGGTGGCCTTCCTGAGCCAGGATTCAGACACTGCTAGAACATCAGGGTTGGCAGAGTGTGCTAACGCAGTGAATAACTCAAACTTAGGAAGTAGACTTCTGATATTTATGTGCAAGAAACTAAGACTTTTGCGATTACAGAAGTCATCAAATGATAGCGCCTGGGGAGTAGGAGTGATACTGAGGGCTGCAGGGCCTGGGTTAGCCTCTACATCACCAGAGGAACAGAGGAGGACTAGAATAAGGATACGGCTAAAGGCTTTAAGAACTGGTCTTCTAGTGCGTTGGGTACATAGAATAAAGGGGGCAGATTTCCGGGTGTTATAGAAAAGATTCAGGGCATTATGTACAGACAAGGATATGGAAGGATATGAGTAAAGTGGAGGTAAACCTAAGCGTTGGGTAACAATGAAAGAGATAGCATCGCTGGAGGCATCAATTGAGTCGGTCTCCGCGTGTATGGGGGAGGGGCAAAGGAGCTATCTAAGGCAGGTTTAGCTAGGCTGGGGGGTCTACAGTGATATAGTACAATTAGAAATAACCGAAACAACAATAAACTAACCATGTTTGGGCTGAGGCTAAACATAAACAGGATGTAGTACCGTAAAAAGGAACAGTCCAGCAGATATCAGCTGTATAGCTGAGTTATCATAAGGTCCGGTGGTGAAGCACTAGTAAGAGGCCACGGCTAGCGTGTGCTAGCGGGCCAGGGCTAGCAGATGGATGGAATCTTCGTGGTTAACGTCGTAACCACATCAGACGATTTCGTCGGCAGACCAGTCGTGTAGGATCGGCGGGGCTCCGTGTCAACACTAGGTGGTCCCGTCCGGTTGACAGAGAGGTAGATAGCCGGGAGATGGGCGATGGGCCTAGCTCAGGATGATTAGCCAGACCACAGCGTCCGTTTTGTTGTAGCTGGCTGGTGGTAGCTGGCTGGTAGCGATGAATCCGGAGTTAAAGGTCCAGTGATTCAGTGATTCCGGCGGAAAAACTGATATGTTCTGGGTCGATAACGCGCTGTGCAGACTGGCCGAATATCCGGTGATCAATGTCCAGTGATTAAAATTAATCCTGCAGAAAAAAATCCAATGTTCTGGGTGAAACACCGCTAGCTGCGGCTAATAGCAAATAGCAAGTAGCTAGTTGGGCGATGGGCCTAGCTCAGGATGATTAGCCAGACCACAGCGTCCGTTTTGTTGTAGCTGGCTGGTGGTAGCTAGCTGGTAGCGATGAATCCGGAGTTAAAGGTCCAGTGATTCAGTGATTCCGCGGAAAAACTGATATGTTCTGGGTCGATAACGCGCTGTGCAGACTGGCCGAATATCCGGTGATCAATGTCCAGTGATTAAAATTAATCCCGCAGAAAAAAATCCAATGTTCTGGGTGAAACACCGCTAGCTGCGGCTAATAGCAAATAGCAAGTAACTAGTTAGCTGGCTAGCTAGTTTCAACTGGAGATTCTAGATTCTAGATAAAGGTAAGTCAATAATAGAATCCGTTCCACGTTGAGTGAGGCGGGTTGCAGGAAAGTATATCTTGTAGAAGGATGAAAAGTCTGATAGGGAAATATGTACGAAAAATGTACGAAAAATAGGGTATTTACAGGCTATTTACAGACAGACGATAAAAACACAATTGCGTTTTTCTGGATTTTTTTGTTGTTATTCTGTCTCTCACTGTTCAAACAAACCTACCATTAAAATTATAGACTGATCATTTCTTTGTCAGTGGGCAAACGAACAAAATCAGCAGGGGATCAAATAATTTTTTCCCTCACTGTATGTAAGTTTACACACTCCCAGGAATGTCATACATGATGGATCATTAGCTTATACACTAACATTCACACATCTAGATGGCCGGGCGTGGTGGGTGTGGAGCCAGAGACAGCAAGGGTTCAAACTGTAGAACCCAGTTCCTACATTTGAATATAAAAATGGATTTTATCAAACAAAACTATGCTAAATGTTATCTCTGGGACCCTCAGGATGACAAATCAGAGCAAGATTACTTAATGTAAGTAGATTATTTACCTTCAGAGTTGAATGTATCAAACCCGTTGCCGTGATACGTTTTTTGTTGTTATGCACTTTCCTCAAACAATAGCATGTTATTGTTTCACTGTAATAGCTACTGTAAATTGGACCATGCAGTTAGATTAACAACAATTTAAGCTTTCTGCCCATATAAGACATGTCTATGTCCTGGAATGTTTGCTGTTACAACAGTTGTGCTAATCACATTAGCGCACGTTAGCTCAACCGTCCCGTATACGGGACACCGATCCCGTAGAGGTTGACCAATGTTGGTCTTTAATGCAAGGCCAACAGACAAGTTCCTTACTTTTTACCCCTTCCACTTGCCTCTTCCATTTTTGCAGTAATGCTGCAATTAGTTGGTTGTAATTTTGGGTAGAGCAGACATGTCCATATATTTTTGTTAGCTGCATATGTGACATAACTCCACCAGTCCTATTTATGATATCATTTACAAAGATTATACCTTTTTAAAACTTTTTTTTGAAACATTATGTTTATTTGATCAATTAGTATATTTGAGTTTAACCACAATATTTGTTGTATTATTTGTTTTGTCTTTTCTGGTGGATTAAACTGAAATTGCAACAAACTTTCTATGGTTGTTTTAAAAATAGCAATATTTTGGAGATTATTTCATTTTCAAATAACCGAATGTGAGAGGTTGTAATCTGAATAAAGGGAAAAAGGCCATTCTTGAACATGGGATGAGACATTCTTACTAATCTGCTAGAGAAACAGTTAGTAAGAGGTATAATGCTTTAATATTTAATAATTGCTGCCCTCCAAATTCATATTCATTATATAAATAGGCCTGTTTAATTTTGTCTGGCTTGCCGTTCCAAATAAAATGGAATATTTTTTGCTCATATAATTTAAAAAACAGGTTTGCTAAGTGTAGGCAAGACCATAAGCAAATATGTAAATTGGGATATGGCTAAAGAGTTAATCAGGGTGATCTTTCCACAAATAGACAGTTATTTTCCTTTCCATAGTAGCAAAATCGTATCTATTTTTGCTAACTTTCTATTAAAATGTATTATAGTGAGATCATTTCTTTCTTTCAGGATATGTATACAGAGTATGTCCACATCACTGTCAGACCATTTTATTGGTAAATTACACGGTAATGTAAAAGTTTTATTTTTTAGTGATCCAATACGTAATATTGTACACATCATAATTTGGTTGTAATCCAGACAGGTTAGAAAAAGTATCTAGATCCTCCATGAGGCTGTGGAGAGATCCAAATTGTGGATTTAAAAGAAAGCATGAATCATCAGCGTACAATGACACCTTTGTTTTTAAGCCCTTGATTTCTAACCCCTTGATATAATTGTTGGATCTGATTTTAATAGCTAACATTTCGATGGCCATAATAAATACATATGCCAATAGTGGGCAACCTTGTTTTACTACTCTTGACAGTTTAATACTTTCTGAGAAGCTGCCATTATTTATTATTTTACACCTAGGGTTACTATACTCTAACCAGGATCCGTGGATAGATGGAACCATTTGCGAAAAACTGAAAGCACGAACCACCGCATTTAACCATGGCAAGGTGACGGGGAATATGGCAGAATACAAACAGAGTGGTCGTTCCCTCCGCAAGGCAATCAAACAGGCAAAACATAAATATCGAGACAAAGTGGAGTCGCAATTCAACGGCTCAGACACGAGACGTATGTGGCAGGATTTACAGACAATCACGGACTACAATAGGAAAACCAGCCACATTGCGGTCACCGACGTCTTGATGCCAGACAAGCTAAACAAGTTCTTGCCCGCTTTGAGGATAACACAGTGCCACCGACACGGCCAGCTGCCAAGAACTGTGGGCTCTCCTTCTCCGTAGCCGACGTGAGTAAGACATCTAAACGTGTTAACCCTCGCAAAGGCTGCCGGCCCAGACGGCATTCCTAGCCGCGTCCTCAGAGCATGTGCAGACCAGCTGGCTGGTGTGTTTACGGACATATTAAATCTCTCTCTATCCCAGTCTGCTGTCCCCACATGCTTCAAGATGGCCACCATTGTTCCTGTACCCAAGAATGCAAAGGTAACTGAACTAAATGACTATCGCCCCATAGCACTCACTTCAGTCATCATGAAGTGCTTTGAGAGACTAGTCAAGGATCATATCACCTCCACCTTACCTGTCACCCTAGCGCCACTTCAATTTGCTTACCGCCCCAATAGGTCCACAGACGATGCAATTGCCATCACACTGCACACTGCCCTATCCCATCTGGAAAGAGGAATATCTATATAAGAATGCTGTTCATTGACTATAGCTCAGCATTCAACACCATTGTACCCTCCAAGCTCATCATTAATCTTGAGGCCCTGGGTCTCAACCCCACCCTGTGCAATTGGGTCCTGGACTTCCTGACGGGCCGCCCCCAGGTGGTGAAGGTAGGAAACAACATCTCCACTTCACTGATCCTCAACACTGGGGCCCCACAAGGGTGTGTGCTCAGCCCCCTCCTGTACTCCCTGTTCACCCATGACTGCGTAGCCATGCACACCTCCAACTCAATCATCAAGTTTGCAGACGACACAACAGTAGTAGGCTTGATTACCAACAATGATGAGACAGCCTACAGGGAGGAGGTAAGGGCTCTCGGACTGTGGTGTCAGGAAAATAACCTCTCACTCAACGTCAAAAAAACAAAGGAGATGATCGTGGACTTCAGGAAACAGCAGAGGGAGTACCTCCCTATCCACATCGACGGGACAGCAGTGGAGAAGGTGGAAAGTTTTAAGTTCCTCGGCATACATATCACTGACAAACTGAAATGGTCGACCCACACAGACAGTGTGGTGAAGAAGGTGCAACAGCGTCTCTTCAACCTCAGGAGGCTGAAGAAATTACCACTTGGATCCTGTCACCTAAAACCCTCAAACTTTTACAGATGCACAATTGAGAGCATCCTGTCTGGCTGTATCACTGCCTGGTATGGAAACTGCACCGCCCACAACCGCAGGGCTCTCCAGAGGGTGGTGCGGTCTGCACAATGCATCACCGGGGGCAAACTACCTGCCCTCCAGGACACCTACAGCACCCGATGTCACAGGAAGGCCAAAAAGACAATCAAGGACAACTACCAGCCGAGCCACTGCCTGTTCACCCCGCTATCATCCAGAAGGCGAGGTCAGTACAGGTGCATCAAAGCTGGGACAGAGAGACTGAAAAACAGCTTCTATCTCAAGGCCATAAGACTGTTAAACAGCCATCACTAGCACAGAGGCGCTGCTGCCTACATACAGCCTTGAAAATCACTGGCCACTTTAATAAATGGAACACTAGTCACTTTAATAATGCCACTTTAATAATGTTTACATATCTTGCATTACTCGTCTCATATGTACAGTATATACTGTTTTCTATACTATCTATTGCATCTTAGGCTATGCCGCTCTGACAATGACATTGCTCATCCATATATGTATATATTCTTATTCCATTCCTTTACTTAGATTTGTGTGTGTTAGATATTTGTTGTGGAAGTGTTAGATATTACTAGCTAGATATTACTGCACTGTCGGAACTAGAAGCCCAAGCATTTCGCTACACTCGCAATAACATCTGCTAACCATGTGTATGTGACCAATACATTTGATTTGATGTATTGTCCATGTAAAAAACCTGTCTGATTAGGACGAATAATATCCGACAATACCTTTTTAATTCTATGCGCTATGCATTTTGCTAGAATTTTTGCATCACAACACTGAAGTGTAAGGGGCCTCACTTTCTTTTAATGGACCGGATCTTTATATTTACCACTTGGATCCTGTTTCAGTAATAATGAAATCAGACCTCCTTGTTGAGTATCTGATAATCTACCATTTTTGTAGGAGTGGTTAAAACATGCTAATAACAGTCCTCTGAGTATATCAAAAAAAGGTTTGGTATACTTCCACTGGTATGCCATCCAACCCTGGAGTTGTCCCGGACTTAAAGGCTTTAATTGCATCAAGAAGTTCCTCCTCTGTAATTTGGCCTTCACATGAGTCTCTGTATAGCTGTTAATTTTACATTATTAATTGAAGAAAAATCCATACAATGATCTTCGGTATCTCTGTAGATGGAGGAGACTAAAACAAAAACATATACTTAAAGTACTTTGTTTCCTCTTTCAAAATATTGTTTGGTGAATCATGGGTGGCTCCATCATTTGTAACAAGTTTCATGAATTGTTTTTGGAAGCATTTCTATTTTGAAGATTGAAAAGAATGCATAATAGTGCATTTTCCCCCATATTCCATCCAGTTCGCTTTATTTTTATAATATATTACACTTGATCTTTCTTGAATAAGTTCCTCCATTTATTTGTGTTTTTCCTCTAACTTATTCTATGCCTCTATGGTACAGTTTTTATTGCTATCTATCTGTACTATTAGTCCTTCCATTTCCTTTGTTAATATGGACTCTTTTGACCTAAATTGCTTTTGTTTCAGAGATTAGTATTGAATTGCATGGCCTCTAAGGGCACATTAAAAAGTGTCCCATGCAATAAGGGGATCTGCTGTACCTACAGTTGAAGTAGGAATATTACATACACCTTATCCAAATACATTTAAACTCAGTTTTTCACAATTCCTGACATTTAATCCTAGCAAACATTCCCTGTCTTAGGTCAGTTAGGATCACCACTTTATGTTAAGAATGTGAAATGTCAGAATAATAGTAGAGAGAATTATTTATTTCAGCTTTTATTTATTTCATCACATTCCCAGTGAGTCAGAAGTTTACATACACTCAATTAGTATTTGGTAGAATTGCCTTTAAATTGTTTAACTTGGGTCAAACGTTTTGGGTAGCCTTCCACAAGCTTCCAACAATAAGTTGGGTGAATTTTGGCCCATTCCTCCTGACAGAGCTGGTGTAACTGAGTCAGGTTTATAGGCCTCCGTGCTAGCACACGCTTTTTCAGTTCTGCCCACACATTTTCTTCAGGGCTTTGTGATGGCCACTCCAATACCTTGTCCTTAAGCCATTTTGCCACTACTTTGGAAGTATGCTTGGTGTCATTGTCCATTTGGAAGACGCATTTGCGACCAAGCTCTAACTTCCTGACTGATGTCTTGAGATGTGGCTTCAATATATCCACATAATTTTCCTTCCTCATGATGCCATCTATTTTGTGAAGTGCACCAGTCCCTCCTGCAGCAAAGCACCCCCACAGCATGATGCTGCCAACCCTGTTCTTCACGGTTGGGATGGTGTTCTTCGGCTTGCAAGCAACCCCCTTTTTCCTCCAAACATAACGATGGTCATTATGGCCAAACAGTTATATTTTTGTTTCATCAGACCAGAGGACATTTCTCCAAAAAGTAAGATATTTGTCCCCATGTGCAGTTGCAAACCGTAGTCTGACTTTTTTTAATGGTGGTTTTGGAGCAGTGCCTTCTTCCTTGCTGAGCGGCCTTTCAGGTTATGTCAATATAGGACTTGTTTTACTGTGGATATAGATACTTTAGTACCTGTTTCCTCCAGCATCTTTACAAGGTCCTTTGCTGTTGTTCTGGGATTGATTTGCACTTTTCGCACCAAAGTACGTTCATCTCTAGGAGACAGAACGTGTCTCCTTCCTGAGCGGTATGACGGCTGCGTGGTCCCATGGTGTTTATACTTGCATACTGTTGTTTGTACAGATGAACGTGGTACCTTCAGGCATTTGGAAATTGCTCCTAAGGATGAACCAGACTTCTGGAGGTCTACAATTTTTTCTTAGGTCTTGGCTGATTTATTTAGATTTTCCCATGATGTCAAGCAAAGAGGCACTGAGTTTGAAGGTAGGCCTTGAAATATATCCACAGGTACACCTCCAATTGACTCAAATGATGTCAATTAGCCAATCAAAAGCTTCTAAAGCCATGACATCATTTTCTTTAATTTTCCAAGCTGTTTAAAGTCACAGTCAACTTAGTGTATGTAAACTTCTGACACACTGGAATTGTGATAGTGAATTATAAGTGAAAAATTACTTGTGTCATGCACAAAGTAGATGTCCTAATCGACTTGCAAAAACTATAGTTTGTTAACAAGAAATTTGTGGAGGGGTTGAAAAACAAGTTTTCTTTGGCCTGAGTGCCAAGCGTCACGTCTGGAGGAAACCTGGCACCATCCCTTCGGTGAAGCATGGTGGTGGCAGCATCATGCTGTGGGGATGTTTTTCAACAGCAGGGACTGGGAGACTAGTCAGGATCAAGGGAAAGATGAACGGAGCAAAGTACAGAGAGTTCCTTGATGAAAACCTGCTCCAGACCACTCAGGACCTGACTGGGGCGAAGGTTCACCTTCCAACAGGACAACAACCCTAAGCACACAGCCAATACAACGCAGGAGTGGCATCGGGACAAGTCTCTGAATGTCCTTGATTGGCCCAGCCAGAGCCCAGATTTGAACCCAATTGAACATCTCTGGAGAGACCTGAAAATAGCTGTGCAGCAACGCTCCCCATCCAACCTGACAGAGCTTGACAGGATCTGCAGAGAGGAATGGGAGAAACTCCCCAAATACAGGTGTGCCAAGCTTTTAGTGTCATACCCAAGAAGACTTGAGGCTGTAATTACTGCCAAAGGTGCTTCCACAAAGTACTGAGTAAAGGGTCTGAATACTTATGGAAATGTGATATCAGTTTTTTGTTATTTATACATTTGCTAAAAACCTGTTTTTGCTTTGTCATTATGGGGTATTGTGTGTAGATTGGGTTTAACTTCTGTCTCCTAGAGATTAACGTACTTTGGTGCGAAAAGTGAAAATCAATCCCAGAACATCAGCAAAGGACCTTGTGAAGATGCTCGAGGAAACAGGTACAGAAGTGATGGCGCCAGAGAAGATGGCTGCCGTTTTACAGCCCTCTAACCAATTGTACTATTATTTGTGTTTTTTCGCGTTATTTATAATTTATTTTGTACATAATGTTTCTGCCATCGTCTCTTATAGCCAAAAAGAGCTTCTGGATATCAGGACAGCGATTACTCACCTCGTATTGGACGGAGATTTTTTCTTCAACGAGGCGGCCGCAAAGGATATCCTACAGACACCCGACAAGGCCCAAATCCCCGTCATTCGCAGGAGAAAGAGATGGAGATATCATGGACGTACAGTGAGGGAAAAAAGTATTTTATCCCCTGCTGATTTTGTACGTTTGCCCACTAACAAAGAAATTATTAGTCTATAATTTTAATGGTAGGTTTATTTGAACAGTGAGAGACAGAATAACAACAACAAAATCCAGAAAAACGCATGTCAAAAATGTTATAAATTGACATGCATTTTAATGAGAAACACAAAATAACTGTCAATCTTCCTTTTGGCCTGGGGCTCCATGCAAGATCTCACCTCGTGGAGTTGCAATGATCATGAGAAAGGTGAGGAATCAGCCCAGAACTACACGGGAGGATCTTGTAAATGATCTCAAGGCAGCTGGGACCATAGTCACCAAGAAAACAATTGGTAACACACTACGCCGTGAAGGACTGAAATCCTGCAGAGCCCGCAAGGTCCCCCTGCTCAAGAAAGCACATATACAGGCCCATTTGCAATAAATTAGATGACCTACGATTACGCTTATCCTACCAACGGGACATTAAAAACTGTAATATCTTATGTTTCACCGAGTCGTGGCTGAATGACGACATGGACAACATACAGCTAGCGGGCTATACGCTACATCGGCAGGATAGAACGGCTGACTCCGGTAAGACAAGGGGTGGCGGTCTGTGTATATTTGTAAACAACAGCTGGTGCACAAAATCAAATACTAAGGAAGTCTCTAGGTTTTGCTCGCCTGAGGTAGAGTACCTTATGATAAGCTGTAGACCACACTATTTACCAAGAGAGTTTTCCTCTATATTTTTCATAGCTGTCTATTTACCACCACAAACCAATGCTGGCATTAAGATTGCACTCAATGAGCTGTATAAGGCCATAACTAAACAGGAAAACGCTCATCCAGAGGCAGCGCTCCTAGTGGCCAGGGACTTTAATGCAGGGAAACTTAATCCATTCTACCTCATTTCTACCAGCATGTTAAATGTGCAACCAGAGGAAAAAAAAACTCTAGACCACCTTTACTCCAGACACAGAGATGCATACAAAGCTCTCCCTCGCCCTTCATTTGGCAAATCTGACTATAATTATATCCTCCTGATTCCTGCTTATAAGCAAAAACTAAAGCAGGAAGCACCAGTGACTCGGTTAATAAAAAAGTGGTCAGATGACGCAGATGCTAAGCTACAGGACTGTTTTGCTAGCATAGACTGGAACATGTTCCGGGATTCTTCAGATAGCATTGAGGAGTACACCACATCAGTCACTGGCTTCATCAATAAGTGCATCGATGACGTCGTCCCCACAGTGACCGTACGTACATACCCCAACCAGAAGCCATGGATTACAGGCAACATCCGCACTGAGCTAAAGGGTAGAGCTGCCGCTTTCAAGGAGCGGGTCTCTAACCCGGACGCTTATAAGAAATCCTGCTATGTCCTCCGACGAACCATCAAACAGGCAAAGAGTCAATACAGGACTAAGATTGAATCGTACTACACCGGCTCTGACACTCGTCGGATGTGGCAGGGCTTGAAAACTATTACAGACTACAAAGGGAAGCACAGCCACGAGCTGCCCAGTGACACAAGCCTACCAGACAAGCCAAACCACTTCTATGCTCGCTTCGAGGCAAGCAACACTGAAGCATGCATGAGACCACCAGCTGTTCCGGATGACTATGTGATCACGCTCTCCGTAGCCGATTTGAGTAAGACTTTTAAGCAGGTCAACATTCACAAGGCCGCAGGGCCAGACAGATTACCAGGACGTGTACTCCGAGCATGTGCTGACCAACTGGCAAGTGTCTTCACCAACATTTTCAACATGTCCCTGACTGAGTCTGTAATGCCAACATGTTTCAAGCAGACCACCATAGTCCCCGTGCCCAAGGACACTAAGATAACCTGCCTAAATGACTACCGACCCGTAGCACTGACGTCTGTAGCCATGAAGTGCTTTAAAAGGCTGGTCATGGCTCACATCAACACCATTATCCCAGAAACCCTAGACCCACTCCAATTTGCATACCGCCCCAACAGATCCACAGATGATGCAATCTCTATTGCACTCCACACTGCCCTTTCCCACCTGGACAAGAGGAACACCTACGTGAGAATGCTATTCATTGACTACAGCTCGGCGTTCAACACAATAGTGCCCTCAAAGCTCATCACTAAGCTAAGGATCCTGGGACTAAACACCTCCCTCTGCAACTGGATCCTGGACTTCCTGACGGGCCGCCACCAGGTGGTAAGGGTAGGTAACAACACATCTGCCACGCTGATCCTCAACACAGGGGCCCCTCAGGGCTGCGTGCTCAGTCCCCTCCTGTACTCCCATGACTGCATGGCCAGGCACGACTTCAACACCATCATTAAGTTTGCCAACGACACAACAGTGGTAGGCCTGATCACCAACAACGATGAGACAGCCTATAGGGAGGAGATCAGAGACCTGGCCGTGTGGTGCCAGGATAACAACCTCTCCCTCAACGTGACCAAGACAAAGGAGATAATTGTGGACTACAGGAAAGAAAAGAGGACTGAGCACGCCCCCATTCTCATTGACGGGGCTATAGTGGAACAGGTTGAGAGCTTCAAGTTTCTTGGTGTCCACATCACCAACGAACTATCATGGTCCAAACACACCAAGACAGTCGTGAAGAGGGCACGACAAAGCCTATTCCCCCTCAGGAGACTGAAAAGATTTGGCATGGGTCCTCAGATACTCAAAAAGTTCTACAGCTGCACCATCGAGAGCATCCTGATTGGTTGCATCACCGCCTGGTATGGCAACTGCTCGGCCTCCGACCACAAGGCACTACAGAGGGTAGTGCGTACGGCCCAGTACATCACTGGGGCCAAGCTTCCTGCCATCCAGGACCTCTATACCAGGTGGTGTCAAAGGAAGGCCCTCAAAATTGTCAAAGACTCCAGCCACCCTAGTCATAGACTGTTCTCTCTGCTAATACACGGCAAGCGGTACCGGAGCGCCAAGTCTAGGTCCAAAAGGCTTCTCAACAGCTTCTACCCCCAAGCCATAAGACTCCTGAACAGCTAATCATGGCTACCCGGACTATTTGCACTGCCCCCCCCCCCACCCCATCTTTTTACGCTGCTGCTACTTTGTAAATTATTTATGCATAGTCACTTTAACTCTACCCACATGTACATATTACCTCAACTAGCCGGTGCCCCCACACATTGACTCTGCACCGGTACCCCTCGTATATAGCCTCCCTACTGTTATTTTATTTGACTTCTGCTCTTTTTTTCTGAACGCTTTTTTGTTGTTTTATTTTACTTTTTTATTAAGAAATAAATGCATTGTTGGTTACGGGCTGTAAGTAAGCATTTCACGGTAATGTCTACACCTGTTGTATTCGGCGCATGTGGCAAATATAATTTGATTTGATCTGAATTATCTATATCCACAGTAAAACGAGTCCTACATCGACATAATCTGAAAGGCCACTCAGCAAGGAAGAAGCCACTGCTCCAAAACCACCATAAAAAAGCCAGACTACGGTTTGCAACTACACATGGGGACATAGATCATACTTTTTGGAGAAATGTCCTCTGGTCCGATGAAACAAAAATAGAACTGTTTGGCCATAATGACCATCGTTATGTTTGGAGGAAAAAGGGGGTCTCTTGCAAGCCGAAGAACACCATCCCAACCGTGAAGCACGGGATGGCAGCATCATAATAATATAATAATATGTCATTTAGCAGACGCTTTTATCCAAAGCGACTTACAGTCATGTGTGCATACATTTTTACGTATGGGTGGTCCCGGGGATCGAACCCACTACCCTGGCGTTACAAGCGCCATGCTCTACCAATTGAGCTTTGCTGCAGGAGGGACTGCTGCACTTCACAAAATAGATGGCATGATGAGGAAGGAAAATTATGTGGATATATTGAAGCAACATCTCAAGACATCAGTCAGGAAGTTAAAGCTTTGTCACAAATGGGTCTTCCAAATGGACAATGACCCCAAGCATACTTCCAAAGTTGTGGCAAAATGGCTTAATGACAACAAAGTCAAGGTATTGGAGTGGCCATCACAAAGCCCTGACCTCAATCTTATAGAACATTTGTGGGCAGAACTGATAAAGCGTGTGCGGGCAATGAGGCCTAAAACCCGGACTTAGTTACACCAGCTCTGTCAGGAGGAATCGGCCAAAATTCACCCAACTTATTGTGGGAAGCTTGTGGAAGGCTACCCGAAACGTTTGACCCAAGTTAAACAATTTAAAGGCAATGCTACCAAATACTAATTGAGTGTATGTAAACTTCTGACCCACTGGGAATGTGATGAAAGAAATAAAAGCTGAAATAAATCACTCTACTATTATTCTGACATTTCACAATCTTAAAATAAAGTGGTGATCCTAACTGACCTAAAACAGGGAATTTTTACTAGGATGAAATGTCAGGAATTGTGAAAAACTGAGTTTAAATGTATTTGGCTAAGGTGTATGTAAACTTCCGACTTCAACTGTACATATCCTTCAAATGTTGATATTTGGTTGCGCTGACAAACATAATTTAATATCATTACATTTTAAAATCAACAAGAGCTTGACATCCTAGGCCTATGAATTGAAATAATTGCTGTTGATGACTTTGCAAATGCTATATAGGCCTAAATAACATCATTGATTATATGAATGACAAAGTATGGTCACATTTCATTTGCTCTGTTAAACCTTTGTAATGACTTCAACAGCAACAGTGAATCCATTTAGTTTTTAAGTGATCTCTCAACAATTATCCTCACAATAGCACACTCATAATGGTCAATGACAAATATCATAGTTAGGCTGGGCTTGGTTAAAACCCTGGATGGGTTCTCCATAGATCAATTCTCCAGTAGGAGGTGCTGCCCAGCCTGTAGTTTTTTTCTTCTTCTGATAAGTTGGTATAACATTAAAGATCTTACGTTGTTTTAAAGGTTCAAATTCAACATTTTATTCAAGGTTTGTCTACAGTATGTTGAAATTTGGTTACCATGATGACAATCCTGTGGTTGAAATTTCACCCTCAAAACAACAATGATAATGTTTTTCAAACAAGCATTTTCCATCGAGATTCCACGTCACAATACGTTGACAAATTACATTGAAACAACGTTGATTAAAAAAGTGTGTGCCCGGTGGGAAGCAACTGAAGGAAGTGTGCCCATTGATGTTGTAATACACGTGGCACTGTTCCCACAGTTTCACATAGACCCTGTCCCCTTGATTCAGATTCAAAATGGCCTCATTACTGTCACCTTTACCAGAGAGGAAAAGGCGAAGCGAGAGGTTTCGTTCCCGTAAAAATCTGTCCACCGGTAGAGGCTACTGAGGGGAGAACAGTTCATAATAATGGCCGGAACGGCGCAAATGGAATGGCATCAAACACCTGGAAACCATGTTGTCACGGATTCGGCCGAGGCTGCTCCTCCTCCTTGCTCGGGCAGGCTTCGGCGTTCGTCGTCCCCGGAGTACTAGCTGCCACCGTTGAATGTTATCGATGTTTGTTTGGTTTTGTCTTCCTTGTACACCTGTTTCCATTTAGTGTTCATTATGTCCCCTATAAGTTTCTCGTTTTGTTTGTAGTTAGTTGTGTGTAATTATACGCCTGTCTGTTGGGGTTGTTGGATTTTGCATTCTCGTATTCAGGAGTAGTGACGCACTGTTTGCGCATCTCTTGTATTTAGTGTTTTACGCACTGTCTGCGTATCACTCGCCTCCATCGTTTGAGGCTCTTTATTTTGTATTGTCCTTTTCCTGACTAGTAAAGTCTGTTTGGACTGAGCTTCTGTGTCCTGCGCCTGACTCCACCACCACATCGACATCAGTACCACTGACAGAATTACACACCATTATGGAGTTAGCAGGAGCAGCAGCGGCACCCGAGTCGCTGGAGGATCTAGTCAGCGGTCAAGACGCCAGGATCCAGCAACTCGGATCCGCCCTGCATGAGGTGATCAACACTCTGCGCCGATGGGAGAACGGAGGAGTGCCCACACCTCCTCCAACCTTACCACCACCATCGGTCAGTCCTCCCATCCCAGCGCCGGAATCCATTGGGATTCGGCTCTCGCTCCCGAGGGCGTATGATGGCACCGCAGCCGGGTGTCAGTGGTTCCTCCTGCAGGTGGAACTCTACCTGGCCACCATACACCCGGCGCCCTCGGGATACGAGAGCGTTTCCGCCCTGATCTCCTGTCTCTCCGGCAAGGCGTTGGAGTGGGCCAACGCCGAATGGAGGGGAATAGACGCCGCCACCATCACCTACGCGGAGTTCTCCCGCCGCTTCAGGGCAGTGTTCGACCATCCACCTGAGGGGAAAGCGGCGGGGGAGCGTCTATTCCACCTCCGACAGGGGAAGAGGAGCGCACAGGAGTTCGCCCTGGAAATCCGGACTCTAGCGGCGGATGCGGGGTGGAATGAGAGGGCCCTCATCAACCACTATCGATGCAGTCTACGGGAGGACGTTCGTCGAGAGCTGGCCTGCAGGGACACCAACCTATCGTTCGACCAGTTGGTGGACATGTCCATCTGTCTCGATACCCTGCTGGCCACCCGCGGACGTCCCGAGTTGGGACCGTCCATTCCACCCTCCAGCACCTCCGAGCCGAGCCCGATGGAGCTCGGGGGTGCTGGCGCTAGAGAGAGGAGGAGAGGGAGCCCGAGGGGGGCTGTCCCCTGCACCAACTGTGGCCATGGAGGGCACACTGCGGCTAGGTGCTGGGGAGGGTCTCCAGGGGGACGGGACAACAGGCCACGCACTGGGGAGTCATTTCAGGTGAGTAGGCGCCCCACTTACCCAGAGCTCTCTGTTGTTCACTTATGTATACCTGTAAGATTTCCTCAGGTTGCACCTCATTCCCAGCATAAGGCGCTAGTCGATTCAGGCGCAGCTGGGAATTTTGTTGATCAGAATTATTGTGTAAGGTTAGGGATTCCCCTCCTTCCTGTTGATGCTCCTCCCTTCCCTGTCCATGCACTAGATAGCCGCCCGTTGGGATCGGGGTTGTTTAGAGAGGTCACAGCACCACTTAAGATGAGTACGCAGGGGGGTCATGAGGAAACTATTCAGTTATATCTGATCGACTCTCCTGCGTATCCTGTGGTGCTGGGGCTTCCCTGGTTAATTACCCATGATCCCTCCATTTCGTGGCAACAGAGGGCTCTCAAGGAGTGGTCTGCCCAGTGTGTAGGGCGATGTCTAGGTGTTTCCGTGGGGGCGACCTCGGTGGAGAGTCCGAACCAAGTGCCCGCAATGCACATTCCCCCTGAGTATGAGGATTTAGCACTCGTGTTCAGCAAAACGAGGGCGACGCGGTTGCCTCCTCATAGACAGGGGGATTGTGCGATAGACCTCCAGACAGGAGCAGCGCTTCCGTGGAGCCATGTGTATCCTCTGTCTCAAGAGGAGAAGGTGGCTATGGAGACATACATAGCCGAGTCTCTGAGACAGGGATACATACGGCCCTCCACTTCCCCTGCGTCCTCGAGTTTCTTTTTTGTGAAGAAGAAGGATGGAGGGTTGCGCCCTAGTATTGATTACCGTAGTCTCAATCAGATCACTGTGAAATACAGTTATCCACTCCTTCTGATTGCGAGTATGACGGAATCATTACACGGAGCGCGTTTCTTCACAAAACTGGATCTCAGGAGCGCCTACAACTTGGTGCGCATTAGGGAGGGAGATGAATGGAAGACAGCATTTAGTACCACCTCGGGTCATTATGAGTATCTCGTCATGCCATACGGGTTAATGAATGCTCCTTCAGTCTTCCAATCCTTTGTGGACGAGATCTTCCGGGACATGCATGGGCAAGGTGTGGTAGTGTACATTGACGACATTCTAGTGTACTCTTCTACACGAGCTGAGCATGTAGCCCTGGTGCGCCGAGTGTTGGGGAGGCTGTTGGAGCACGACTTGTAATCAGTGTTCACCAAATAAACAATCACTGCCACAGCTTCAACCGAACCAGGTCCAACCGCAATTGTACCAGCCACCACTAGTGGGACCAGTTGTTTCATATCCACAGCCACTTTCTGGACAGACACAGAATTGGAGAGGAAGAGGACGAGAAGGCTTAGGAAGAGGAAGAGGAGGAAGATTTAAGACATACTTTCAGCAATCTTCAGAAGTGTGTTATAATTGTGGACAGGTTGGTCACTTTGCCCGTGAGTGTTATGGGCCAGGAGGAAACACCAGAGGGAATTTCAGAGGAAGATACAGGGGCCAGTCAAGATCATCTGGAGGACCGGTGAACCCTTATAGGGGCCCGGAGCAAGGATTCTAGAGGTGCCCAGAAGATCCAAAAGGGGGGTGTCAGCTGGTAGCGTCAGGACCGGAAAAAGATCCAACAATTGAGGTGAAAGTAAACAACCGACCATTGGAGGTGATGGCGGATAGCGGAGCTGCTTTCACCTGTGTTCGGCCTGAAGATGCTACACATCTCCCTATGTCCAATCAACTAATTAGGACAATCGGATTTGAGGGAGTGAAACAGCTGATTCCTCTTATGGAACCAATTGAGCTCTGCTATAAAAATCATACCCATACTGGTATCAGAACATACCTCTATTGCATTGTTGGGAAGAGATGCATTGTGTAGATTGAACTGTACATTAAAATGTACGCCAGACGGCTGTCTGGTAGAAGTGCCAAAAGAAAAGGTTTACCAATTGTTGATGACGACAGAGATGGATTCTTCTTCAGCATTTTGGATTGGAAATCTCAGTGCAGATTTTTTGAAGCAGGCTAAGATATTGGAGAAATTCATTGTGGCAAACATGCCAGGTGCGAGGCTTCAAGAATATCCATTTCATTTTACGCTCAAGTATTTCAAGAATGCTGCCCAATCGAACTCAGAGGAATGGTTGAGTCATCAACCAAAGAAAGTTCAACTCAGCTCATGTTGCATAATTTTAGGACCACAAGGAGCAGCTATGAAGATAAACACAGACGATTATCTGGATAAAGAATTTGAGATTGAGAAGAGTGTGCCACATGTAACCTTGTTGGTTTCTGAAGGCTATGAGCAGAAGCAAATAGGAGAAATGATGACAGAAGCAGAGAAAGCTGTTTTTGTACCGATGAAAGAGAATTTGGTGATTTGGAGGAGTGAAGATCAGCGATTTCTCAAAATCATGATTTCGGCTCAAGGACAAGGACAGCCACAAGCTGTACGGATGACACATGAATCTATTTGCAGTGCGAAGATGGATTCAGACCCTATGAAAGAGGAGATGTTGTAACAAGTTCCAGAATGTTTGTGGTCTCAACACAGTGCCGATATTGGACTTGTGAAATCAGCCCAACCAGTGAAAGTTGAACTTCGACCAGGAGCCAGACCTCCTTGGAAGAATCAGTATCCATTGAAAGATGAAGCAATCAATGGGATCGAACCACAAATTGAAGGACTTTCGAAAGCAGGTGTTTTGAAGACAATTAAAAAATGCTCAGATTAACACGCCTTTGTTGCCTTTGAAGAAACCCGATGAGACTTATCGTATGGTTCATGATTTGAGAGCAGTGAATGAAGTAGGGACCTTTGAGAGCTATGGTTTCTTGGACACTGGAAGGCCTTGTGGCATTTGAAACGATCAAACAGAGGTTACAGGAGGCACCTGCACTCACACTACCAGACTACTCCAATAATTTTTTGCTATATGTGTCTACTTCTACTGGAGGTAAATATGCATGTGCAGTTCTTTGTCAGCCGACAGGTACAGGGACGAATCCTCAGCCTATTTCCTACTACTCTACTGCCTATTCAGAAGTAGATCTAGGGCTACCACTGTGCTACAGAGCAATGGTGGGAGTATATTCAATGTATGACAAAGCATCATCTGTTACGATGGGTTACCCAGTAACAATTCTTACCCATCATAGTCTCAGAAATCTTCTGAACTATGGGAAATATACATTGACTATGCCTAGGCTCAGAGACTATCATAGGCTCTTAGAGCAGGAAGATGTCACCCTAGTGAGGTGTGATAATAATGTTTGCAGGGGTGTGACTGTTCTTCTTGGTTACATTCCTACACCGAGAGGTCCTATGCGTGAGTTGGTTATCGACTTTGTTGATATGATAAAACCAGTTGAAGGGAAAAGATACATGCTGGTGGTTGAGGATAGATTTTCACGATGGCCTGAGGCCTGTCCAACCAAGCGAAAAGACGCTCAATCGGTTGCCAAGTTTTTGTGTAAAGAAGTCATAAGCAGGTGGGGATTTCCCGATTGAAATATCCTCAGATAGTGGGAAAGAGTTTTGTGG
This sequence comes from Coregonus clupeaformis, assembly GCF_020615455.1. Lineage (NCBI taxonomy): Eukaryota > Metazoa > Chordata > Actinopteri > Salmoniformes > Salmonidae > Coregonus > Coregonus clupeaformis. The sequence continues at coordinate 33,501,896 of NC_059193.1, forward strand.
ATAAATCAGTGAAATAGATTTTTCTAAAATTGGGAAAAAAGTCAGCCCAAAACGTTACGTAAACTTGGGTTGAAGTAACTCTAGGAAATTTTTAATATCCGATCATTTTTCACATTTCTTTACATATTGTTGTGATATTTAGTATTTTCTTATGAATCAAAGGGGGGAAATGGAATGTGATTCATTTTATATATCATTTTTATATTATTGTTGATATTGATGTTTTAATTTGCATGTGTTGTTTTGCAAAAGATACTGGTTGGTGTTTTCTTTTATTCCAGAAGTATATGGGGATGTGTAGAGTGGGATTCAAATACTCAAACATGGACAATATGAATGGACTGGAGGAAGTTGAACAAGGAAGGTGGGGAAATGTTCAGATTCCATCATCAACGTTACATTGCAAGTCGACACTGCTGAGGAGATGCAGTGTAGTGGACTACATACCAGTGTTTGCAATGATTTATATACATATTTGCATGTGTAATACATAATTTGTGTCATTCTTTCTGTATTAAATTTTGAAGAATAATGTTTTCTGTTGTTGGGTACATGTGGGGACCTCAGATGTTTTTGTTTTTTTCGTGGATGCTTAGGGATATTGGGTCTAGGCAGGGACAGAGAGAATCCGCAGGAGGGTCCGATGGGTCGACCAGCCTGAATGTGGACATTTTTTATTGTATTTTGTTTTCTGAGGTTTTCATGTGTATTCAATTGCATCACAGCTTAAAATGCATTGATAAAGATTTATAAATTTATCTGGAGTACTTAGGTGGTCTCCTGGGGCAGAGGGGCCGTGAGAAAATTTTCCTGTCTTGATTGATTGATGGATATTGTCACGGTTTCGGCCGAGGCTGCTCCTTCTCCTTGTTCGGGCGGGCTTCGGCGGTCGTCGTCCCCGGAGTACTAGCTGCCACCGTTCGTTGTTTCTGTGTGTGTTTGGTTTGGTCTGATTTGTTACACCTGTTGCTCATTTCGTCTTGATTATGTGTCCTTTAAGTTCTCGTTGTTTCTGTCTTGTAGTTGTGTGTAGTTGTTCTATGTCAGCAGGTGTTGCCAGTCAGTTTGTGCTCTATGTTATTAGAGAGTCCGCACGTTGTGCGTTTGTTGTACTTTTACGCTGAGTGCGTTTATTTTTTCCTTGTTCTACCGGCTCTGTTTGTAGCCGTTATTTCTGTGGACTTTATTAAAGTGTTTTTGGACTTGCATCTGCATCCTGCAATTGATTCCACACCACACCTACGCCCGTCCTTGACAGAACTACACACCATTCATGGAATCAGCAGGAGCAGCAGCAGCGACCGAGTCATGGGAGGAGCGCGTCCGCGGACAGGATGACAGGATAGCCCAGATTACCAACGCATTACAAGGAGTAATGAATACCCTGCATCGCCTGGAGACCAGTTGGGCACCCACGCCTCCTCCCACAGTACCACCAGCACCGGTCAGTCCCTTAGTCCACGCTCCGGAACCCAGTGGGATTCGTCTCTCGCTCCCGAGGGCGTATGATGGTACCGCTGCCGGGTGTCAAGGTTTCCTCCTACAAGTAGAACTCTACCTCGCCACCGTACACCCGGTGCCCTCGGGACACGAGAGCGTTTCCGCCCTCATCTCCTGTCTCACCGGCAAGGCGTTGGAGTGGGCCAATGCCGAATGGAGGAGAATAGACCCCGCGACGATCACCTATGCGGAGTTCTCCCGTCGCTTCAGGGCTGTATTCGACCATCCACCTGAGGGGAAGGCGGCGGGAGAACGTCTATTCTACCTCCGACAGGGGAAGAGGAGCGCACAGGATTTTGCACTGGAGTTCCGGACTCTAGCGGCAGACGCAGGGTGGAATAAGCGGGCCCTCATAGACCACTTCCGCTGCAGCCTACGGGAGGACGTCCGTCGTGAGTTGGCCTGCAGGGACACCACCCTCACGTTTGACCAGTTAGTTGACATGGCCATTCGCCTCGACACCCTGTTGGCCACACGCGGACGTCCTGAGTGGGGGTCGTCCATTCCACCCTCCAGCACCTCCGAGCCTAGTCCTATGGAGCTCGGGGGTGCTGGCACTAGAGAGGAGACGAGAAGGAGCCCCAGGGGAACCAACTCCTGTACCTACTGTGGCCGTGGAGGACACACTGCGGCCAGGTGCTGGGGGGGTCTCCTAGGGGGAGAGACGGCAGGCCACGCTCTGGGGAGTCCTTCCAGGTGAGTAGGCGCCCCACTTACCCAGAGCTCTCTGTTGATCACCTAACCATACCTGTTTGTTTCCCACAGGTTGCACCTCATTCTCAGCATAAGGCGCTAGTAGATTCAGGCGCAGCTGGGAATTTTATAGATCGGCGATTTTGTGCTGAGTTAGGGATTCCCCTCCTTCCAGTCAGTAGTCCCTTCCCTGTACATGCTTTAGATAGCCGTCCGTTGGGATCGGGGTTGATTAGGGAGGTCACAGCTCCACTTAGGATGGGGACGCAGGAGGGTCATGAGGAGACTATTCAGCTATATCTTATAGACTCTCATGCGTATCCGGTGGTGCTGGGGCTTCCATGGTTGATTACTCATAATCCCTCTATTTCGTGGCAACAGAGGGCTCTCAAGGAGTGGTCTGTCCAGTGTGTAGGGCGATGTCTGGGCGTTTCCGTAGGGGCGACCTCGGTGGAAAGTCCAAACCAACTGCCGGCATTGCACATTCCCCAGTATGATGATTTAGCAATTGTGTTTAGTAAAGCGAAGGCGACGCAATTGCCACCACATAGACAGGGGGATTGTGCGATAGACCTCCATGTAGGAGCTGCGCTTCGCGGAGCCATGTGTATCCTCTGTCTCAAGAGGAGAAGAGAGCTATGGAGACTTACATAGCCGAGTCTCTGAGACAGGGATACATACGGCCCTCCACTTCCCCTGCGTCCTCGAGTTTCTTTTTGTGAAGAAAAAGGATGGAGGTTTGCGCCCGTGTATTGATTACCGCAGTCTCAATCAGATTACTGTGAAATACAGTTATCCACTCCCCTCTGATTGCGACTATGACGGAGTCTTTACACGGGGCGCGTTTCTTCACAAAATTGGATCTCAGGAGCGCATACAACTTGGTGCGTATTAGGGAGGGAGACGAATGGAAGACAGCATTTAGTACCACCTCGGGTCATTACGAGTATCTCGTCATGCCATACGGGTTAATGAATGCTCCTTCAGTCTTCCAATCCTTTGTTGATGAGATCTTCCGGGATATGCAGGGGCAGGGAGTGGTCGTGTACATTGACGACATTCTAGTGTATTCTTCTACCCGAGCCGAGCATGTAGCCCTGGTGCGCCGAGTATTGAGGAGATTGTTGGAGTATGATCTGTATGTCAAGGCAGAGAAATGTCTGTTTTTCCAGGAGTCTGTCTCCTTTTTGGGTTATCAGTTGTCTGCGTCAGGGGTTAAGATGGAGGTTGACCGTGTAGTCGGCCGTGCGTAATTGGCAAACTCAACTACTGTTAAAGAGGTGCAGCGGTTCTTGGGTTTTGCGAATTACTACAGGAGGTTTATCCGGGGTTTTGGACAGGTGGCAGCTCCCATAACGTCTCTACTAAAGGGAGGTCCGTGCGCTTGCAGTGGTCTGCTGAGGCGGATAGGGCTTTTGGGAGACTGAAGGACCTGTTTACCTCGGCGCCGGTGTTGGCGCATCCGGATCCCGCACTCCCATTCCAGGTCGAGGTAGACGCGTCTGAAGCCGGTATAGGGGCCGTGCTCGCAACGATCTGGCACGCCCCTGAAACTCCGCCCCTGTGCTTTTTACTCTAAAAAGCTCAGTCCGGCGGAGCGAAATTATGACGTGGGGGACAGGGAGCTGCTAGCCGTGGTCCAGGCCCTAAAGGTGTGGAGGCATTGGCTAGAGGGGGCTCAACACCCTTTCCTCATTTTGACAGACCACCGAAACCTGGAGTACATCCGGGCAGCTAGGAGACTGAACCCTCGCCAGGCTAGGTGGAATATGTTTCTGGCCCGGTTCGTTTTTAAGATCACGTACATCCCTGGGTCCCAGAATGGTAAGGCAGATGCTCTGTCCCGGCGGTATGACACGGAGGCGAGGTCCGTTGAGCCCACGCCCATACTCCCGCCGTCTTGCCTGGTGGCACCGGTGGTGTGGGAGGTCGATTCCGAAATCGAGCGGGCGTTGCGTACCGATCCTAGCCCTCCACAGTGTCCTGTGGGTCGGACGTACGTGCCGTTTGAGGTTCGGGATCGACTTATATATTGGGCTCACACGTCACCCTCCTCTGGACATCCAGGGATTGGCCGGACGGTGCACTGCCTTAGCACTAAGTACTGGTGGCCAACGTTAGCCAGGGATGTGAGGGTTTATGTTTCCTCCTGTTCGGTATGTGCCCAGTGTAAGGCACCCAGACATTTGCCCAGGGGTAAGTTACAACCCCTGCCCGTTCCACAATGACCCTGGTCTCACCTCTCGGTGGATTTCGTTACTGATCTTCCCCTCTCCCAGGGAAATACCACCATCCTGGTCGTTGTGGATCGGTTCTCGAAGGCCTGTCGTCTCCTTCCCATGCCGGGTCTTCCCACTGCCCTACAGACCGCTGAGGCACTATTCACTCACGTCTTCCGGCATTACGGGGTACCCGAGGATATAGTGTCTGATCGAGGCCCCCAGTTTACCTCTCGAGTCTGGAGAGCGTTCATGGAGCGCTTTGGGGGTCTCGGTGAGCCTTACCTCGGGGTACCACCCGGAGAGCAATGGGCAGGTTGAACGAGTAAACCAGGATGTGGGTAGGTTTCTGAGGTCGTATTGCCAGGGCCGGCCGGAGGAGTGGACGAGGTATGTTCCCTGGGCCGAGATGGCCCAGAACTCCCTTCGCCACTCTTCCACCAGACTCACTCCTTTCCAATGTGTATTAGGTTACCAGCCGGCTCTGGCACCTTGGCATCAGAGCCAGATCGAGGCCCCTGCGGTGGATGAGTGGGTGCGGCGCTCGGAGGAGACGTGGAACGTTGCTCACGTACATCTGCAGCGGGCCATCCGTCGACACAAGGCGAGCGCCGATCTCCACCGCAGTGAGGGACCGGTGTACGCACCGGGAGATCGAGTTTGGGTCTCGACCAGAAACCTGCCCCTCCGCCTGCCCTGCCGGAAGCTGGGTCGGCGGTTTGTGGGGCCTTTTAAAGTCCTGAGGAGGTTGAACGAGGTGTGTTACAGATTACAACTTCCTATTGAGTATAAGAATATTAACCCCTCGTTCCATGTGTCTCTCCTCAGGCCGGTGGTAGCTGGTCCACTCCAGGAGTGTGAGATAGCAGAGACTCCTCCGCCCCCGCTGGACATCGAGGGGGCTCCGGCGTACACAGTTCGGTCCATCCTGGATTCGAGACGCCGGATGGGGGGTCTCCAATATCTTGTGGAGTGGGAGGGGTACGGTCCGGAGGAGCGGTGCTGGGTGCCGAGGAGAGATATCTTAGACCTGTCTCTTCTGACTGAGTTCCATCGTGGTCATCCCACGCGCCCTGCTCCGCGTCCTCCTGGTCGTCCCCGAGGCCGGGGTCGGCGCACGGCTGGAGCCGCGCGTCAAGGGGGGGGTACTGTCACGGTTTCGGACGAGGCTGCTCCTTCTCCTTGTTCGGGCAGGCTTCGGCGGTCGTCGTCCCCGGAGTACTAGCTGCCACCGTTCGTTGTTTCTGTGTGTGTTTGGTTTGGTCTGATTTGTTACACCTGTTGCTCATTTCGTCTTGATTATGTGTCCTTTAAGTTATTGTTGTTTCTGTCTTGTGGTTGTGTGTAGTTGTTCTATGTCAGCAGGTGTTGCCAGTCAGTTTGTGCTCTATGTTATTAGAGAGTCCGCACGTTGTGCATTTGTTGTACTTTTACGCTGAGTGCGTTTATTTTTTCCTTGTTCTACCGGCTCTGTTTGTAGCCGTTATTTCTGTGGACTTTATTAAAGTGTTTTTGGACTTGCATCTGCATCCTGCAATTGATTCCACACCACACCTACGCCCGTCCTTGACAGATATTTGGAATGAAAGCTGCCAGACAGGTTTTTCACTCTTACACTCCATAACAATTTGTTTACACTCCATGAAAAATGTGTCTATATAAAAATGTGTTTACTCTCCATAAATGTTGTTTTATTGCTAAAGTTACTCAAGAAGAAAAATTGTTATTTGTCATAATCCTATTCTTTTTGTTTTCGAGACTTAATTAGTCTCGAAGGGGGGAAATATATAGTATCTGAACAGTTTATAATTTTGGCTGACGTTTGCAAATGGTGTGTTAGATTAACTTTACTTTGCCTTGCTGAAACATCTGGAAAGCATTACTATAGGGGCCCCCTGAAACAGAGGAGACTTGGATATGTGGAAGCCAGGGATTGGTCTATTCAAAACACCCATATTATGTTACATAGGATAAATACCATGTTTGAACAAAGGACTGGGAGAATAATCATATTTGAGATTGGGTTAGTCGTTCTCCAGATTCTGCAGAAATCTGTAAATTGACGCTGGAACCTTTGATATAATAAACCTTTATAATCAGGTACAGTGTCAGCGGATTTCTTGTCTACACAGCATATCAGCATCGTTGTCTCGACACCACACCTTTTAATGTGGCATGAACACAACCAGTCAATGATGTATTCATCTGATTGTCAAACAAATCAAGTAGGCTACCCATTGCATGTTCGTCCACTCCAAGATAATTCCAGCATCCAAACAGTTCACTGTGCACCCCACATTTGATGAATGGAAAGACAAGTCTGTTACAAAACACCCAAAAGTGTAATGACATTCAGTGATTGTCATTAGGCCTACACTCCTGTAACCTGAATTAAAGTATTGCTGACAAATTGACCTTTTTTGTAAATTTAAAAGTTAGGACACCTGAAAAGGGGCTGAAATATGGAAAGCAAAGAGAGCAGTATCTGTCCCAAGCTCATTGGTGCGGGAAACTGAGGGTCCAGTTGAAACAATGTTGCAAGTTTGCTAGCAAAAGCTCAAGACAGTCAGAAAGGAGTAGAGAGATTAATGCAATTGAAAGAACCTGAACCAACTGTCACTGATTTAAACCATGACAGAGAGGTGGGGGTGTTTATTTAATTGTATCATATTTACCACTGTAATAGTACAAATTGCATTTTAAACAAATAGAGTACCACAGTATGAGTCATAATACCCATAAAACGTAGCGGTTAAACAAGGAAATGGTTCCAATTGTTTTTCCACCATTCATTTTCCCCCATAGGGGATTTTAGAAACACTTAAAATAAGGGCTGTGTTTCATGTAGTCTTACCCTGGCGTGACGTTTTGATAACCCTGTAAATATCTCTAAGACAAGGTGACTTTTATCAATATATTCGCCTGTATTTACCACCCAAAAATAAAATGCTAATTTAGCTGCTAATGTGGCCATCATAAAGAACTACAATGCCATGATTATCTGGACGAGACTGCCGAATCGAGGCAAAGGTAAGAATCTCTGGATGAACGTCGCATTCAAAACAACTGGGAACTCAAAAATACGAGGACAAAATCATGACGTCAGTGATCTTCAGTTCGGAAAGTCGGAGCTCTAGAAAGAGGCCAGAGTTCCCTAGTTGGATGACTGTTAAATAGATTTTTCCCAGTTGGAGCTAGTTTTTTTTCCAGAGTTCCCAGTTGTTTTGAACGCACAGAGGTCGGAAGTCGGAGATTTCAGAGTTCCCAGTTGTTTTGAATGCAGCATAACTATCTAATGTTAGCTAAATTTAGTAATGAATAAATTGGCTAAATTTCTTTAAAATTGACAATTCTGTTAACTCTCTTGTTGAAGTTTTAAATTGATACAATACCTGTTAGTAAAGGTGTCAGCTAGAGATGACGTGCAGGACCTTGCAGGGATTTGTAGTCTTGCATGATGTCTACTTTGATGCTAATTAGCATTTTTGAATCTGAGAGTAAATAGAGCCTAATATATTGATAAGTCACCTTGTCTGAGAGAGATTTACATGGTTATCAAAATGTCACGACAGGGTAAGCCTACACGAGGCACTGAAAAACAGAACGAAACAGGTGGGGTTTTAAAATGGGTTCTGAAAGGCATCCATGGGGGTGCTTACTGCCGGGTGCTGGCCAAGCAAACTCAAATAGGGTCTTAACACCCACCATGGACGCTCATGAGATTTGCCTTATATCAGACAAACGACAAAAAACTAACAAAAACACCAATCAGCGCAAGCCACACCCAAACAGAGCAAATCTTGAAATCGAAAACAAAATCGCAAACAAAATCGAGCAAAACACCCAAAGCCTATAACACCTTCGCCCTTAAAGCTGCAATATGTAACTTTTTAGGCAACCCAATAAAATTCACATAGAAATGTGAGTTATAGATCTGTCATTTGCATTGAAAGCAGGTCTAAGAAGCTGTAGATATGTTCTATGTGCTCTATTTCTATGTTTCCCGTTCTTAAGTTTCGTTCTTGCGTCTTCTACTTTAGGTTTGTACACCAGCTACAATCAGCTCAAAATACAATATTATGGGTTATGGAAAATATATTTCACAGCGGTCTAGATGGTACAATGACTCTTTACACTATACTTGCTTGTTTTGTCACAAACTGAAATTAGGCTAACTATTATAATTTTTGCAGTCAGGAAATGGCGGAGCGATTTCTGCACAGTGCACCTTTAAGACAACAAATATGAGACAAGATTTCTCTATGGGGGCTTAGATCAAATTTAAGTGATTCGCTTTTTTGTTTTTACATTGGATAAAAGACACAGAGCTTCAAAATGGTATATCATACACTGTAGTTGGAGAACACATGGGGAAGTAATGCTGCTTTAAAATACATTTATAATCCCATTTAGGAGAAAAATATTTTGCTGCAGTTTACACACTTGCTCTACATTAATCTCTTGCACATCTATCATTCCAGTGTTAATACTAATTGTAATTATTTTGCACTATAGCCTATTTTATTGCCTTACCTCCATAACTTGCTAAATTTGCACACACTGTATATTATATGTATTTCTGTTGTATTTTTGACTTTGTTTTGTTTTACCCCATATGTAACTCTGTGTTGTTGTTTTTATCGCACTGCTTTGCTTTATCTTGGCCAGGTCGCAGTTGTAAATGAGAACTTGTTCTCAACTGGTTTACCTGGTTAAATAAAGGTGAAATAAAAAAAATAAAAAATAAAAAAACATGTATTTAGAAAAGGAATACTTTTGCCAAAATGGATTGTCTGAGCATTATCTCACTAAGTTCCCCCATTAGGCAACACCTTAACAGTATTCAATTGCCTACGGTTGTATAATAAAGATAACCTTTCACATTGAACAGCTACAGTTCTGCTCTTTGTTCTTGCCCATTTAGCATAATTCACACCCTCTTAAGCCTTAGAGCCACCCATCTCTTTAAGAATTCACATGTGACTATGGCCATGTGGTAAAGCAGCGAGGTAGTGCTTAGAAACACATATAGATAACTAGCTATTTAGCTATCATTTCATCGTGGCTAGCTAGCTAGCCAACTTAGCCTGTGTGTCCCTATCACCTAGCTGGCATGTGTTAGCATTTGCACCACAGTGGCTATTTTCAGTGGTTAACATGACACTGAGAAACATGACAAAGGTTATCAACATGTCATGCATGGCTTAGCACATCAATAAACATGAACCAATCTAACATTAGCTAGCAATCTAGAGTTATGGGCCCAGTTTCCGAATAGCATTGGAACTTCAGTTTATGAGTGTTTTAATTATGCATCTTTCCTACAATGGCCGAAGATGTAACATGCGTTTCCCAAAAAGATCACACAGAGAGAACGGTCGCTAAGTGCATCGTTGGAGCATGTTTCAATGATGTGCCAAATCAGTGCTGTAGTGCATTTTTATTGGGTAAGCATTAGAATAAGCTGCCTCAATATTTGAAGGCTGTAGGCGGTAATATCTCTCTAGGAGCTGATTCATTGTGAGTATTGTGAAATAATTGTAATGTTAAGGAAATAATTGAATGGAGAAAGCTGATCCGAGAGCAGTGCTCCCTTTCTTTCGATCCTTTCAGTATCAACACATGCTCCAACGACGCACTTAGCGACTGTTCTCTCTGCGTGCGTGGTGTTTTGGGAAATGCATATTACATCTTCGGCCGTTATAGGAAAGATGCATCGTTAAAACACTCGTAAGCCTAAGTTGTATCGCTATCGGGAAACCGGGCCCAGTGCTGTTTGCCTTCAAACGTCCCAGAAGAGTTACGGCGTCAAAATATACCATACATTTGTTGGACAAGCTTGCTCACCACCAGCAGAAAACAACTCGCATTTCACAACCTGATCAACTTAAATGTGATGCTACTTACAGTTGAAGTCGGAAGTTTAAATATACCTTAGCCAAATACATTTAAACTCAGTTTTTCACAATTCCTGACATTTAATCCTAGTAAAAATTCCCTGTCTTAGGTCAGCTAGGATCACCACTTTATTTTAAGAATGTGAAATGTCAGAATAATAGTAGAGAGAATGATTCCTTTCAGCTTTTATTTCTTTCATCACATTCCCAGTGGGTCAGAAGTTTACATACACTCAATAGTATTTGGTAGCATTGCCTTTAAATTATTTAACTTGGGTCAAACGTTTCGGGAAGCCTTCCGCAAGCTTCCCACAATAAGTTGGGTGAATTTTGGCCCATTCCTCCTGAGAGAGCTGGTGTAACTGAGTCAGGTTTGTAGGCCTCCTTGCTCGCACACGCTTTTTCAGTTCTGCCCACAAATGTTCTATAGGATTGAGGTCAGGGCTTTGTGACGGCCACTCCAATACCTTGACTTTGTTGTCCTTAAGCCATTTTGCCACAACTTTGGAAGTATGCTTGGGTTCATTGTCCATTTGGAAGACCCATTTGCGACCAAGCTTTAACTTCCTGACTGATGTCTTGAGATGTTGCTTCAATATATCCACATAATCGATACCATCTATTTTGTGAAGTGCACCAGTCCCTCCTGCAGCAAAGCACCCCCACAGCATTTTGCTGCCACCCCCGTGCTTCATGGTTGGGATGGTGTTCTTCGGCTTGCAAGCAACCCCCTTTTTCCTCCAAACATAACGATGTTCATTATGGTCAAACAGTTATATTTTTGTTTCATCAGACCAGAGTACATTTCTCCAAAAAGTACGATCTTTGTCCCCATGTGCAGTTGCAAACCGTAGTCTGGCTTTTTTATGGCGGGTTTGGAGCAGTGGCTTCTTCCTTGCTGAGCGGCCTTTCAGGTTATGTCGATATAGGACTCATTTTACTGTGAATATAGATACTTTTGTACCTGTTTCCTCCTGCATCTTCGCAAGGTCCTTTGCTGTTGTTCTGGGATTGATTTGCACTTTTCGCACCAAAGTACGTTAATCTCTAGCAGACAGAACGCGTCTCCTTCCTGAGAGGTATGACAGCTGCGTGGTCCCATGGTGTTTATACTTGCGTACATTTTTATTTATGCTTGTTAATTCTGTGAGAGATATCATGGGAATTGTCCGGAACTAACAAATGAGCCACTAACAACCAGAATGAAACAGGTGGGGTTTTAAAATGGGTTCTGAAAGGCATCCATGGGGGTGCCTACTGACTTGGTACTGGCCAAGCAAACTTGAGTAGGGTCTTAAATGGAGTGTAGTAGTGTTCAATGTCAGAAATGCATATAATAGTAACTTAGAGCACCACAAGAAAACATTCCCAAATGAGAAACTCTTGAATCAATTGTTATAATACTGTAATGTTGTTCTAAAAGTTGTGTTTGAGGTTTTTTCCATATCAGCTCTAACTTAAAAAACAATCCAACAACGCCCTGCGGTCAGCGTCACATGGTGAATGAAACATTTCTAAAAAGTGGGATACATTTGTGAACATGAGGCGGGCAAATTGGGCGTTTACTCGTCAATCTGCAAGGCACATTTCATCCCTGAGAATTTCCACGGCTATCAACAATGGAAGGAGGGCTTCAACAAGAAGTTGCTTCTCAAAGTGGATGCTGTCCTTACCATTAATGTGGCTTCTACAGCATCTCAAACAGCCAGCAGTGCCAGCAGAGACCACAAGCATTATCACTGGCATGGAAGTGAACCAGGTCAGTGAAAGACCACCTTCTGGAGACATTTGAAACCCCACCTCTTTAAGGAATACCTGGGATAGGATAAAGTAATCCTTCTACCCCCCCTAAAAAAATAAAAATAAAATAAATAAAAAAATATTGTAAAGTGGTTATCCCACTGGCTATAGGGTGAATGCACCATTTTGTAAGTCGCTCTGGATAAGAGCGTCTGCTAAATGACGTAAATGTAAATGTAAATGTAAAGAGCTAACTAGCTTGCTACCTCTATGCTAACGTTAGCTAGCTATAGAGCTACCGCATTTAGCGCACGTCTTCCATCTAAATAACACTGATGAAACTAACCAAATGTAAACATGTCTGCCAGCTGTTGGTAGCTAACTGCTGATGCTGTCATAGATAGGACAAGCCTATAGGAAAGAATAGTTTTCAAGGCATTTGTGGGGGCTGTGCGTTGTGGAAATTCGGTCAATCTGTGGCAGTTTTCTATATGGCCTGCCGAGTGCGTGCTAAACTGAAATGCGGCCATGGATCCAATCGTGGATCGGGTGGCATTTCGGAGAAGCCCTGGGGCCAGGCTTTCTTTGGAGGGGTGTATCAATGTGGTCACAGTTGCTTATTGTTGAAGGGGCAGCAGATAATGTTAGCTTGCTATAGCTAGCCATCCTTCTTCCTCCATTTCTGAATTAATAGTTGGCAAAAATAAGTGAGCTAGATTTTGTTTGTGTACTGCTATATGTCGATAACATAGCTAAGTTTGTCACTGGTATGGGTAAATATGATAAACCTAGCCAGTTAGACAGTAATAGCCGCAAGCTAAAACCCAGGGAGAGAGAGGAGAGAATTCACTTTTCATTTACAATTTAGTCATTTAGCAGACGCTCTTATACAGTGAGTGCATACATTTTTCATACTGGCCCAACCGTGGGAAACGAACCCACAACCCTGGCGTTGCAAGTGCCATGCTCTACCAACTGAGCTACAGGAGGCCTGCTGCTGGCTTGCTAATGTTCACTCAAATATGTTTTTTCCACATGTAATTGATCAAATTTGATTTTTATTCTATAAAGATTGTAATTGTGTCAATATGTTGTGCATATTTTAGACATATCCTCATAGCTATTTCCCATACTAAAAAGTGAAGTGCCACTTGGTGTGTACAGTAGGCTACAGACAATATGTTCCTCCACCGTGTGAGTCTTAGAAATTACCATCTTGTGTTTGGGGCATCCTGGCAGTCTTCGTGGTTTTTATATGCGGGGAGCATAAATGGTACAATTGTAAACTGAACAAGTTAGAAGCCATGTATGTTAGTTAACCAGCTACAATACATAAATATCAGATAAGGTCCATTATCTGCTACTTGGACTTTAGCAAACACCCAACATGGACACACACTAGATTTGCCTGATATCAGACACACTAAAGGAAAACCCCCACCAACTTAGGTTATGGAGTAAAAACAAACATGGCGCAAACCAAACAGGGGTGACACAAGATAAAAGGCTTTGTTTCACAACTTAAAGAGGAAGAGCTTAAATATCACCTGTGCCATCACAGGTGAAACTAACGACAGACTAACGAGGCGACAGGTGCATCATATCCTTACCAACGAGTATGATTCCAATCAGGACAAGCTACACCCAAACAGAACTAACCTTGAAATCAAAATCAAAATCAAAAACAAAATTGAGCAAAACCTCAATGCTATAACAGTGTGTGTATGTGTGTGTGTGTGTGTGTGTGTGTGTGTATGTGTGTGTGTGTGTGTGTGTGTGTGGGAGGGGATGGTGGGACAACACAACAACTATCAGACTTGCAGTGAAATCCCCTCCACTGTCTCACTGTGGAGCTTTGGCTCACAGAACACAATTGGATTTACCCACTAAACTCTACCAGCATGGACTCTTCTTTTAACAATGGGCACGGTGGATGTTATCTGTGATTTTTATATTCACTTTAATGATATATAACCGAGTATTCCACCTACATCAGATTGCAGTACAATAGTAAATCTGCCATGTCACAAACTTAGATACGGCTCGAAGGACCACTTAAAATATGAGTAGGTTCTGATGACCGATATTATAATTTTTCACGCATCATGTCCAAGTCATCCAAAAGTATCTCAAATTGATTGTAAACCTCAACAAAGTCGCTTATAGATGATTTGAACATGATGCGCAAAAAATGCTAATATCAGTCCCATGAGTTGAATGGGATTTGTGCCACAAATGCGAAAACGTTGGCACATGGAAACAGTGCTAGGGAAACTAAACCAAAGCATGGATTGCGGTCATACCTTGTCCATAGACTGCTTACAGGGTCAGGAAACCAAAATGTCATTTAGAAATTTGGGTGAACTATCCCTTCAAGACAGGAAAGCATGTTAGCTGTTATCTGTGAGGAATGCAAGGATTCACATTAAATCAGACCATTTGCACTGAAATGTAAATATAGGCAAAATGTCCTAGTTATAGAGAGATGTCAAGTCTGAGTCACTAAATTATGAATGCCCATTTGTCTTGCACATCTAGCTTTGTACTGTGAATCACGTCTCTGCCGTTGTTATGGAGACATAAATGTGTCACCAGAAGAATAAACCTTTCTTCTTTTTTTCATGAACAAATCGGAACACTCAAGACTGGGAGGAACAGCTGCTTCAATAAGCTGAAGCACACATTCAACTGTAAATTGTTTATGGAATTTCAAGTAATGGAATAATCAACAACTGTCTCTGTATTAAATCCAAAATGTCCATGGTTTCATTTTGAGCCAAACGGAATGTCTAGATTTGTCACATTCTCTAAATGTGCCTATGTTTAGTTTGTCTGCGAGTTTTTTCTGGTGTATATTGAGGTGTTTCCACTATTTTGATTTGGTAACAAGGTAACAGTGTTGTCTTGTTCACAGGTTTCTACATTTCGGTAGAATTTTGATTCTTTGGGATTCGTTTCAACAAGCACCACTTGGATCCATGTGGTACCTGGTAATTGTGTTCAATTATTTTTTGTACTAGAGAATACCCTCTGTTACCACATAATGCCCTATTGTATAACTAGGTAAATAACAGTGGAAACAGTGCTGTAACATAAAGTGCTAGCAGCATTTATTTAGCTACTTGGCCTATACCCTCAAATGTCCTCATCTCACTCCAAGACATTTGGCAGTACTGATCCCACATCCCCAGACCTTTTCCCTCAAACACTCCAACAACCTTCACTCTCCTCCCCCTGTTCAAGACACCAACCTTTGAGACATAAAATATTAATACCTTGACAATAGCAGCCTTGGTGGCTGCCTGTATCCTTTTGGATTCCACCTCAGCTGTTTAAGGGGGATTATGGTTAGTGGAGTTGTCCAATAGAGAGGCAGTATTAGCCCTGGCTCTCTTCTGTGCGGTTGGAGCTCAGGTTTATTATGTGGCCCTGTATTGGAGGTATCAGGGGGAGGATTTGCAGTGTGGTACACTGATATATTGCTTGCGGTGCTATGTTTCTAGTTCTCATTTGTCAGTTGGTCGTTGCAACAAGGAGTTTTCTGCCCCTGGTGAAAAATCATCAACATTTGTACCTTTCTGGTTTGTGTCTTTCTTACTTTCTTTGACTTGGGACAAATGCTACTTATCAGATGGATTAGCATCACCAAGGTGTATGGTGTGTGTGCACACAAACACAGAAAGAGACACACACACACAGCTTTGAGAAATGCATCACACAGACAGGTGGTGATTCCGAATGGCATTTAAACTTGATGCAAATTGGCTGTACGTTCAACCATCCATTCAGTCCTAATCTGTGACAGTCACACGTTTATGTTTCTCTACTAAGAGGAAAGAGAGAAAGATTAGACCTGGGTGACATTGAACAACTCACAGAAACACATTTCATTGTCAGAGTTGCTCATGCTCAGCATTGTGTACAAGTTGCTACGGTTCAGATGTTTGTTTTTATTTAACCAGGTAGGCCAGTTGAGAACAATTTCTCATTTACAACTGTGACCTGGCCAACATAAAGCAAAGCAGTGCAGTAAAAACAACAACAACACAGAGTTACTTATGGAATAAACAAAACGTACAGTCAATAACACAATAGAACATCTATAAACAGTGGGGGAAAGTATTGTCAGCCACCAATTGTGCAAGTTCTCCCACTTAAAAAGATGAGAGAGGCCTGTAATTTTCATCATAGGTACACGTCAACTATGACAGACAAATTGAGATTTTCTTTTCCAGAAAATCACATTGTAGGACTTTTTATGAATTTATTTGCAAATTATGGTGGAAAATAAGTATTTGGTCACCTAAAACAAGCAAGATTTCTGGCTCTCACAGACCTGTAACTTCTTCTTTAAGAGGCTCCTCTGTCCTCCACTCGTTACCTGTATTAATGGCACCTGTTTGAACTTGTTATCAGTATAAAAGACACATGTCCACAACCTCAAACAGTCACACTCCAAACTCCACTATGGCCAAGACCAAAGAGCTGTCAAAGGACACCAGAAACAAAATTGTAGACCTGCACCAGGCTGGGAAGACTGAATCTGCAATAGGTAAGCAGCTTGGTTTGAAGAAATCAACTGTGGGAGCAATTATTAGGAAATGGAAGACATACAAAACCACTGATAATCTCCCTCGATCTGGGGCTCCACGCAAGATCTCACCCCGTGGGGTCAAAATGATCACAAGAACGGTGAGCAAAAATCCCAGAACCACACGGGGGGACCTAGTGAATGACCTGCAGAGAGCTGGGACCAAAGTAACAAAGCCTACCATCAGTAACACACTACGCCGCCAGGGACTCAAATCCTGCAGTGCCAGACGTGTCCCCCTGCTTAAGCCAGTACATGTCCAGGCCCGTCTGAAGTTTGCTAGAGTGCATTTGGATGATTGGGAGAATGTCATATGGTCAGATGAAACCAAAATATAACTTTTTGGTAAAAACTAAACTCGTCGTGTTTGGAGGACAAAGAATGGTGAGTTGCATCCAAAGAACACCATACCTACTGTGAAGCATGGGGGTGGAAACATCATGCTTTGGGGCTGTTTTTCTGCAAAGGGACCAGGACGACTGATCCGTGTAAAGGAAAGAATGAATGGGGCCATGTATCGTGAGATTTTGAGTGAAAACCTCCTTCCATCAGCAAGGGCATTGAAGATGAAACGTGGCTGGGTCTTTCAGCATGACAATGATCCCAAACACAGCCCCAAAACATCACTGCTCTAGAGGAGATCTGCATGGAGGAATGGGCCAAAATAACAGCAACAGTGTGTGAAAACCTTGTGAAGACTTACAGAAAACGTTTGACCTGTGTCATTGCCAACAAAGGGTATATAACAAAGTATTGAGAAACTTTTGTTATTGACCAAATACTTATTTCCACCATAATTTGCAAATAAATTAATAAAAAATCCTACAATGTGATTTTCTGGAAAATAAATTCTCATTTTGTCTGTCATAGTTGACGTGTACCTATGATGAAAATTACATGCCTCTCTCATCTTTTGAAGTGGGAGAACTTGCACAATTGGTGGCTGACTAAATTTTTCCCCAATGTAAAGGAACAGTCCAGCAGGCATCAGCTGTGTAGCTGAGTGATCATAAGGTCCAGTGAACAGCAATAAGTAAGTCCGGGAGCAGTTCAGTGGCTACTACGCTACAGGCTAGCTGGAGGAACAGATGTTGAATGCGTGTGCTAGCGGGCCGGGGCTAGCAGATGGATCTTCGTGGTCGTCGCAACGGGAAGCCTGTTGAAACCACATCAGACGATTACGTCGGCAGACCAGTCGTGATGGATCGGCGGGGCTCCGTGTCAACACCAGGAGGTCCCGTCCAGTTGACAGAGAGGTAGATAGCCGGGAGATGGGCCTGGCTCGAGGCTAGCTCAAGGCTAACTGGGGTTAGCTTCAGGACAGTGGTGATTAGCCAACAACGACAACAGCCATTCGGTTGCAGCTAGCTAGTTGCGATGATCCGGTGTTAAGGTCCAGTGATTCAGTGATTCCGGCAGAAAATCCGATATGCTCTGGCTCGATAGCGCGATGTGCAGACTGTGCAGACAATTGTCCAGGCTAGAGCTGGCTGGTAGGTAGTGCAGGCCACGGCCACGGACAATGGTGAAGACCGCTAACGGTGGCTAACAGCAAGTAGCTAGTTAGCTGGCTAGCTGGCTAGTTTCAGCCAGAGGTTCTGAATAAAAATGTATGAAGAAACAACAGAATCCGTTCCACATTGGGTGAGGTGGGTTGCAGGAAAGTATATTTAGTTAAAGGATGGAAAGTGAGATTGCTATGCACTGCTATGCCATTTTTTTTAAATATTTTTTTTTGGGCCATCTTGTGACAGCTTGTGACAGCTTCTGCAAGAACAATGGAATACCTTTTACATTACAAAGCCTGAAATATTTTTAGGATTTTCTTGGCCTTACCATATGTTGATTGGTTCGCTGTCTCAAGTTCCCAACAGTATTTTGTATTTTTCATTTCACTCTGATATTGAATGTGCAGAAGGACTAAAATGCCTTGTTTGTTTGTGTGTGTGTGTGTGTGTGTGTGTGTACGTGCGCTTATGTGTGTGTGGTGTTTGTGTATGTTTATGTGTATCCATGCTTGCAAATGTTTGTGTGTGTGTGTGATGCTTATTGGCTCGAGCACTTGTCTGCTGCGTACACCCAGTTGGAGCTCCACAGAGGAGCATTATTAAGCCCTAATTGAATCTCATTCTCTTTTTGGCAGCGCCCTGAGACAGTGGAAATGTGATATTCACAATTTTACATATTTCACTTAGGGGTGTACTTACTTTTGTTGCCAGCGGTTTAGACATTAATGGCTGTGTGTTGTGTTATTTTGAGGGGACAGCAAATTTACACTGTTATACAAGCTGTACACTCACTACTTTACATTGTAGCAAAGTGTCATTTCTTCAGTGTTGTCACATGAAAAGATATACTCAAATATTAACAAAACTGTGAGGGGTGTACTCACTTTTGTGAGATACTGTATATTCGTGTTTGTTTTGGGCTTCATCCACATCGTTTTCCATGACGTACCTTATGTTGGGTTGAGTAATAAAAAAAACTATTACATATTCCTGTGCCTGTCTTCTATCAGTATACAGTGTGACAGAATAATCTACCTATACAAATGGAGACAGCGGGAAATGCAGAGCTACGAGAGCTTCACCCTCCTCTTCCGCTCGGTGTTTGATCATCCTGTGGAGGACCGATAGGGGGATGAGCGTCTACTCCGACTATGCCAGGGATCTAGGACCGCCTCGGAGTTCGCCCTGGAGATCCGAACCATCGCAGCCTCCACTGGATGGAATGAGTCGGCTCTGGTCACCGTTTTACGTAGCAGACTTTAGGAGGAGGTACAGATGGAGTTAGCATGCCGTGATGACAACCTGTCACTCGACCAGCTCATCAGCATGGCGATCCGGTTTGAAAACCTCCAGCAGTCCCGACGAAGACCTGCGTGGAATACGGAGCCCATGGCTACACCTGCTCCATGGCCAGAGCCGATGGAGATGGGCTCTGCACATTTGCCCGAGGCAGTGCGTGGGAGAAGGAGGAATCTGGGCCTCTGCTCCAATTGTGGAGAAAGGGGTCATTTCTCCCCAACCTGCCCTCTATCCACTAATAGGCGAGGAGGTGACAAACCAGGGAATTCCCCTGCTCCAACCCAGGGAGGATGCAAGATATCCTCTCCTTTTCTGTCAACTCAACAAGTGTGTTTTTCCATTATATTCCCTGAATACCCTAGCCCCTCACTTCCGTTAGCTCTGATTGATTCCGGAGCTGCCAGGAATCTTTTAGATAGCGCACTGGCCACTGCATTACGCATTCCTTTGGTTCCCCTACAGTCACCCATTCCGGTTCGAGCCCTAGATAATCGTCCAATAGGGACAGGGCTCGTACATCACATCACTGTTCCTGATTCTCTGCTGACCCATGACACTCATTTAGAACAGATCACCTTTTTGATTATAGACACCCCCACGCACCCCGTAGTTTTAGGTCTCCTCTGGTTGAGTTGGCATAACCCTGTTATTTCCTGGTCCAGGAGGAGACTGCTGGGTTGGTCGCAGGAGTGTCAGGGGAGGTGTCTCGCGGTGTCTGTCAACACGACTACGGTGGAAAGTCCGGACCACGCCACTCAAGTGGATTTACAGGCAGAATACCAGGATCTGGAACGGGTTTTCTCTAAGACCCAGGATACACGCCTGCCTCCTCATCCCCCCTGGGACTGTGCCATTGACCTGCTGTCTGACGCAGTCGTCCCGAACGGACAAGTCTATCCCCTCTCTTACGCGAAGAACGTGAAGGTGGACACCCTGTCTCGCCTCTATGACGCAGAGGAGAGGCAGGGAGAGGAGACGCACATCGTCCCTCCATTCTCTATCATCGCGGCAGTGGTGTGGGACATGGACGCCGACATACGGCAGGCCCTGCGTACGGAACCCGCACCTGCACAGTGCCCGGAGAACCGCAACTACGTGCCCACAAGTGTGCGGGACCGCATCCTTTCTTGGGCGCACACTGCGCCTGTGTCGGTTCATCCTGGGATAGGCCGTACCATTTCCTGCCTGACTGAGAAGTACTGGTGGCCCACCTTGGCTAGGGACGTCCGGGTTTACGTCTCTTCCTGCTCCATCTGCGCCCAGTCTAAGACACCCAGACACCTCCCTTATGGAAAGCTCCTTCCCCTGCCGGTACCACAACGACCCTGGTCTCACCTCTCGGTGGACTTTGTCACTGACCTTCCCCCCTCCCAGGGGAACACCACGTTCTCCTCATTGTGGACCGGTTTTCCAAAGCTTGTCGCCTCCTTCCTCTGCCTGGGCTCCCGTCGGCCATGCAATCCGCAGAGGCTTTTTTACACACGTCTTCCGGCACTACGGGATACCGGAGGACTTTGTTTCAGGCCGTGGTCCTCAGTTCACCTAACGTGTATGGAAAGTGTTCATGGAACACCTGGGGGTCACAGTCAGTCTCACCTCCGGGTACCGTCCTCAAGCTAATGGGCAGGTGGAGAGGGTCAATCAGGAAGTGGTTAGGTTCCTGATGTATTACTGTCAGGACCGGCCGGGGGAGTGGGCGGATAGTCTACCTTGGGCTGAGTACGCTGAGAATTCCCTCCACCACTCCTCCACTAACCTCACTCCTATCATGTGCGTGTCGGGCGGCAGGTAGCTTAGTGGTTAAGAGCATTGTGCCAGTAACCGAAAGGTCGCTGGTTCTAATCCCCGAGCCGACTAGGTGAAAAATCTGTCGATGTGCCCTTGAGCAAGGCACTTAACCCTATTTGCTCCTGTAAGTCGCTCTGGATAAGAGCGTCTGCTAAATGACCAATTATTATTTATCAGCCGGCCCTGGCACCTTGGCATCCGAGCCAGACCGAGGCCCCTGTGGTGGACGCCTCACTGTGCACACTCATCTCCAGCGGGCAGTGCGTCAGCACAAGGAACAGGCCGACCTCCACCGCAGTGAAGCGCCTGTTTTCTCTCCAGGCGACCGGGTCTGGCTCTCCACCCGGAACCTGCTCCTCCGCTTGCCCTGACGGAAGCTGAGCCCGTGGCCGTATACAATCTTGAGGAGGGTTAATGAGGTAACGTACCGTTTGCAACTCCCTCTTTACCGCATTAACCCGACTTTTCATGTGTCTCTCCTCATGCCAGTGGTGCCTGGTCCCCTCGCTGAGGCTGGACCCAGTGACACCCCAACTCCTCCTCTGGACGTTTGAGGGAGGCCCGGCGTACTCGGTCCGTGAAGTCCTGGATTTGAGGCGTCGGGCGGGGTGTCTCCAGTACCTCATTGACTGGGAGGGGTATGGCCCAGAGGAGCGGTGCTGGGTTCCTGTGGGGACATCCTGGATGCTTCGCTGACCAGGAATTATAACCGTCGGCGCACTGACTGACCTGCACCGCGTTCCTGTGGTCGTTTCCGAGGCCGGTGTCATCCCGCTGCTGGTACAGCGCGTCGGGCGGGGGGAGTACTGTCACGGATCCCCCCGGTACTGCTGCTCATTCCATTCACTAGCTCCGGAGGTCTACGTCACCGGCCTTCTAGGCATCACTGACCTGGTTCATTACCACCAACCCCGGACTGTCTTGTCTCATTACGCACACCTGGTTCCAATTCCCCCTGATTAGTATGTGTATATATGTGCCCTCTATTCCCCATTGTCCTTGTCGATTATTGTCCCATGTCCGTTGGTCTCGTGAGTACATTGTATTACAGTTTACATGCCGAGTAATTGTGCGCTTGTTATTACCGGTTTTGTCCCGTGTATTATTTAGAGGTTTACACCTCTCTCTTTTTTTTGTGTTACAGCCATACCTTACGTTGGGTTGAGAAAAAAAAAAAAAAGATTATTTATTTGTCATGACGTGACTTACTTTAATGTATGACTGTTATTTATTGGATCACCTAACTATGTTTAATTGTCACTGAATTACATTAATAATGTAACAATTAACTCATTAGGAATTTGGGGCACCACGGAATAAGTTGTTTAACGAGTTACCATCTCCCGAATTAAACTCTTAGAAGATATAAATGTTATATATCGATAACAGTCACTTATTAAATAATTACCTCTTATCAGTCTCATTCTGAACGTCGTATAATCCTTAAAACTACAACAACCCTAACCTTATTGATGAATCAGCAATACACAAATTGGCTTAATTATTGATTTATTAACTAACTAAATAATAACACAATACAAACACAAACAGACATAGGTTATTGATTACTAACGTAATACAATGAAAACAGGTCCCTAGTGGACTGGACTAACAATAGCATTAATGCTTGGGTAGAAGGAGGGTCAGAGTGGAAGAGAGAGATTCAAACTGTTGTGGTTAATTTGGAAACTATGTTCACGGAAATACAAATGCTTAAAACCCCAATGAACGCTCATTCGGATTAGAAATGCAACATGTATTTACGAGTAGCTGTCCTCGATAGTTGAGTTGATGTGGTAGGACTCTGGTTTGCCCACCAGAGATCCCAATGTCCTTGGTAGAGTTTCTGGTTGTAGTTGTGGTTAGAATGGATACTTCAGATGTACCAGTGGTTGTCTGAGAGGGATAGTCCTCCCCTCTCGTGTCTTTATTGAAAGTTCTCCAGACGACTATACATGCCAGCTGCAGACTCAAATGATAAGGTCTAGTGCATTGTTTTCTTCTTCACCTCGTGTAGATGTTGAGAGTTTCAGAGTTTCTTCATTTCAAACGTGTGGACTAACGTCTCACGTTTTCTGGTCTTTCTGATCTAACCATTTTGTAACGTGTAGCTTCAGCTTCACGCTTCTTGGTCTTGCAGAAATTCAACCATTTGCAACATCCGGCTTATAAAGTAGTATGCTTGTTCTTCCTTTGGTAATGGAGTTGTAGTTTTAAACCATTTTGTAACGTTTAGCTCACGCTTCACGTCTGCTGGTCTTGTAGAGTGTCAACCATTTTAAGCCATGGGCTTCCTGGTCTGAGGTGAATTTAGTCACAATACTTTTTATATACTCTGGGTAAAAGGGGTGTTCCATCATGTTTGTGCTCATCTGGGCGTGACCACTGACTGAGAACAAATCAATATGGAAAACAATCATCTCATCTAGAATGCTGAAATCACATTTATCTTCACAAAATTATTTTTATACTTCATCATTCATTTTATACAGCAATTAGATGCAAACCTCATAACTGGGAAGTGTACACCCCCAGAGATACAGTTATGTTGTTCCACTGTCTTTAATGACATCACAACATAGTAACACATTTGACATGATAGTTCTTTATGTCCCCACCCACCATTTCCCACATTCTTTTAAGTAGGAGTGATGGCGGGAAGACTTCCTTTGTTTCACAGGGAAATTCCCTTTCCCAATACTGCATGGCACGGAAAAGAGAGTTCCTGCAAGGAATTTGCGACCGGTCATAAAACTGGCCCCCAGGAAAGGGGGTGTTCAAACCTTTGCCTTGCCGGCATCTTTGTCATGACAGTCCCCTCTGGTGGTTCAATCTTGGAATTATTCTGCAAGTTGCAACCCACCATAAAAATGACCACAGGGATGTCCTGGTTGTGGATCATCGTTGCGGTCCCCCTCTGGTGGTTTACCTTGGATGGATCTCTACAAGCAGCAGTCCACCACAAGAATGGGCAGCGGGCATCCTGGTTGGGCATCGCCATTCTGGACCCATCATCCGGTCGTCCAGGCTGGTAGATCTGGGCAGTAACTTAGGCAGATGTTAACAATGCACACACACACACTCATGAAATACATAATTACATTTATTTCCCAAATGAGCGGCGTTGTGGCACTAACTGATGGTTGTATGGGAAACTTGTTTATGGCTCTATCACTTCCTAAGTGTCAGAGAAAATGAAACAAAATGAATAAAAGTATGAACAAAAGAGATACAAAATATAGTTACCACACCTTAATCATCTAATTGGACTGTATTCTATATATGTCCACAGTTGTGGCTAAATGACTCTATCATGACATTGTCTCTAATGTCATGTCTAGGGTTTTCCTACTTAGTGGTGTGTTGCTTAGTCACTATCCTACGTTGATAACTACAGTTGAAGTTGGACGTTTACATACACTTAGGTTGGAGTCATTAAAACTAGTTTTTCAACCACTCCACAAATTTCTTGTTAACAAACTATAGTTTTGGCAAGTCGGTTAGTTCATCTCCTTTGTGCATGACACAAGTCATTTTTCCAACAATTGTTTACAGACAGATTATTTCACTTAAAATTCACTGTATCACAATTCCAGTGGGTCAGAAATTTACATACACTAAATTGACTGTGCATTTAAAAAGCTCGGAAAATTCCAGAAAATGATGTCATGGCTTTAGAAGCTTCTGATAGGCTAATTGACATAATTTGAGTCAATTGGAGGTGTACCTGTGAATGCATTTCAAGGCCTACCTTCAAACTCAGTGCCTCTTTGCTTGACATCACGGGAAAATGAAAAGAAATCAGCCAAGACCTCCGAAAAAATTGTAGACCTCCACAAGTCTGGTTCATCCTTGGGAGCAATTTCCAAACGCCTGACGGTACCACGTTCATCGGTACAAACAATAGTACGCAAGTATAAACACCATGGGACCACGCAGTCGTCATACCGCTCAGGAAGGAGACGCGATCTGTCTTCTAGAGATGAATGTACTTTGGTGCGAAAAGTGAAAATCAATCCCAGAACAACAGCAAAGGACCTTGTGAAGATATTGGAGGAAACAGGTACAAAAGTATCTATATCCACAGTAAAACGAGTCCTATATCGACATAACCTGAAAGGCCGCTCAGCAAGGAAGAAGCCACTGCTCCAAAATCGCCATAAAAAAGCCAGACTACGGTTTGCAACTGCACATGGGGACAAAGATCGTACTTTTTGGAGAAATGTCCTCTGGTCTGATGAAACAAAAATAGAACTGTTTGGCCATAATGACGATTGTTATGTTTGGAGGAAAAAGGGGGATGATTGCAAGCCAAAGAACACCATCTGTGAAGCACAGGGGTGGCAGCATCATGCAGTGGGGGTGCTTTGCTGCAGGAGGGACTGGTGCACTTCACAAAATAGATGGCATCATGAGGAAGGAAAATTATATGGATATATTGAAGCAACATCTCAAGACATCAGTCAGGAAGTTAAAGCTTGGTTGCAAATGGGTCTTCCAAATGGACAATGACCCCAAGCATACTTCCAAAGTTGTGGCAAAATGGCTTAAGGACAACAAAGTCAAGGTATTGGAGTGGCCATCACAAAGCCCTGACCTCAATCCAATAGAAAATGTGTGGGCAGAACTGAAAATGTGTATGCGAGCAAGGAGGCCTGCAAACCTGAATCAGTTACACCAGCTCTGTCAGGAGGAATGGGCCAAAATTCAGCCATCTTATTGTGGGAAGCTTGTGGAAGGTTACCCAAAACGTTTGACCCAAGTTAAATAATTTAAAGGCAATGCTACCAAATGCTAATTGGGAATGTGATGAAAGAAATAAAAGCTGAAATAAATCATTCGCTATTCTACTATTATTCTGTAATTTCACATTCTTAAAATAAAGTGGTGATCCTAACTGACCTAAAACAGGGAATTTTTACTAGGAGTAAATGTCAGGAATTGTGAAAAACTGAGTTTAAATGTATTTGGCTAAGGTTTACAGTGGGGGAAAAAAGTATTTAGTCAGCCACCAATTGTGCAAGTTCTCCCACTTAAAAAGATGAGAGAGGCCTGTAATTTTCATCATAGGTACACATCAACTATGACAGACAAAATGAGGGAAAAAAATCCAGAAAATCACATTGTAGGATTTTTAATGAATTTATTTGCAAATTATGGTGGAAAATAAGTATTTGGTCAATAACAAAAGTTTCTCAATACTTTGTTATATACCCTTTGTTGGCAATGACACAGGTCAAACGTTTTCTGTAAGTCTTCACAAGGTTTTCACACACTGTTGCTGGTATTTTGGCCCATTCCTCCATGCAGATCTCCTCTAGAGCAGTGATGTTTTGGGGCTGTCGCTGGGCAACACAGACTTTCAACTCCCTCCAAAGATTTTCTATGGGGTTGAGGTCTGGAGACTGGCTAGGCCACTCCAGGACCTTGAAATGCTTCTTACGAAGCCACTCCTTCGTTGCCCGGGCGGTGTGTTTGGGATCATTGTCATGCTGAAAGACCCAGCCACGTTTCATCTTCAATGCCCTTGCTGATGGAAGGAGGGTTTCACTCAAAATCTCACGATACATGGCCCCATTCATTCTTTCCTTTACACGGATCAGTCGTCCTGGTCCCTTTGCAGAAAAAACAGCCCCAAAGCATGATGTTTCCAACCCCATGCTTCACAGTAGGTATGGTGTTCTTTGGATGCAACTCAGCATTCTTTGTCCTCCAAACATGACGAGTTGAGTTTTTACCAAAAAGTTATATTTTGGTTTCATCTGACCATATGACATTCTCCCAATCCTCTTCTGGATCATCCAAATGCACTTCAGACGGGCCTGGACATGTACTGGCTTAAGCAGGGGGACACGTCTCGCACTGCAGGATTTGAGTCCCTGGCGGCGTAGTGTGTTACTGATGGTTGGCTTTGTTACTTTGGTCCCAGCTCTCAGCAGGTCATTCACTAGGTCCCCCCCGTGTGGTTCTGGGATTTTTGCTCACCGTTCTTGTGATCATTTTGACCCCACGGGGTGAGATCTTGCGTGGAGCCCCAGATCGAGGGAGATTATCAGTGGTCTTGTATGTCTTCCATTTCCTAATAATTGCTCCCACAGTTGATTTCTTCAAACCAAGCTGCTTACCTGTTGCAGATTCAGTCTTCCCAGCCTGGTGCAGGTCTACAATTTTGTTTTTGGTGTCCTTTGACAGCTCTTTGGTCTTGGCCATTGTGAAGTTTGGAGTGTGACTGTTTGAGGTTGTGGACAGGTGTCTTTTATACTGATAACAAGTTCAAACAGGTGCCATTAATACAGGTAACGAGTGGAGGACAGAGGAGCTTCTTAAAGAAGAAGTTACAGGTCTGTGAGAGCCAGAAATCTTGCTTGTTTGTAGGTGACCAAATACTTATTTTCCACCATAATTTGCAAATAAATTCATTAAAAATCCTACAATGGGATTTTCTGGATTTTTTTTCTCAATTTGTCTGTCATAGTTGACGTGTACCTATGATGAAAATTACAGGCCTCTCTCATCTTTTTAAGTGGGAGAACTTGCACAATTGGTGGCTGACTAAATACTTTTTTGCCCCACTGTATACCCTTTGTTGGCAATGACACAGGTCAAACGTTTTCTGTAAGTCTTCACAAGGTTTTCACACACTGTTGCTGGTATTTTGGCCCATTCCTCCATGCAGATCTCCTCTAGAGCAATGATGTTTTGGGGCTGTCGCTGGGCAACACGGACTTTCAACTCCCTCCAAAGATGTTCTATGGGGTTGAGATCTGGAGACTGGCTAGGCCACTCCAGGACCTTGAAATGCTTCTTACGAAGCCACTCCTTCGTTGCCCTGGCGGTGTGTTTGGGATCATTGTCATGCTGAAAGACCCAGCCACGTTTCATCTTCAATGCCCTTGCTGATGTAAGGAGGTTTTTACTCAAAATCTCACGATACATGGCCCCATTCATTCTTTCCTTTACACGGATCAGTCGTCCTGGTCCCTTTGCAGAAAAACAGCCCCAAAGCATGATGTTTCCACCCCCATGCTTCACAGTAGGTATGGTGTTCTTTGGATGCAACTCAGCATTCTTTGTCCTCCAAACACGACGAGTTGAGTTTTTACCAAAAAGTTCTATTTTGGTTTCATCTGACCATATGACATTCTCCCAATCCTCTTCTGGATCATCCAAATGCACTCTAGCAAACTTCAGACGGGCCTGGACATGTACTGGCTTAAGCAGGGGGACACGTCTGGCACTGCAGGATTTGAGTCCCTGGCGGCGTAGTGTGTTACTGATGGTAGGCTTTGTTACTTTGGTCCCAGCTCTCTGCAGGACATTCACTAGGTCCCCCCGTGTGATTCTGGAATTTTTGCTCACCGTTCTTGTGATCATTTTGACCCCACTGGGTGAGATCTTGCGTGGAGCCCCAGATCGAGGGAGATTATCAGTGGTCTTGTATGTCTTCCATTTCCTAATAATTGCTCCCACAGTTGATTTCTTCAAACCAAGCTGCTTACCTATTGCAGTTTCAGTCTTCCCAGCCTGGTGCAGGTCTACAATTTTGTTTCTGGTGTCCTTTGACAGCTCTTTGGTCTTGGCCATAGTGGAGTTTGTAGGTGTGACTGTTTGAGGTTGTGGACAGGTGTCTTTTATTACATTTACATTTTAGTCATTTAGCAGACGCTCTTATCCAGAGCGACTTACAGTTAGTGAATAACTTTAATTTTTTTATACTGGCCCCCCGTGGGAATCGAACCCACAACCCTGGCGTTGCAAACGCCATGCTCTATCAACTGAGCTACATCCCTGCCGGCCATTCCCTCCCCTACCCTGGACGACGCTGGGCCAATTGTGCGCCGCCCATGAGTCTCCCGGTCGCGGCCGTCTGCGACAGAGCCTGGATTCAAACCAGGATCTCTAGTGGCACAGTTAGCACTGTGATGCACTGCGATGCAGTGCCTTAGACCACTGTATTGATAACAAGTTCAAACAGGTGCCATTAATACAGGTAACGAGTGGAGGACAGAGGAGCCTCTTAAAGAAGAAGTTACAGGTCTGTGAGAGCCAGAAATCTTGCTTGTTTGTAGGTGACCAAATACTTATTTTCCACCATAATTTGCAAATAAATTCATTAAAAATCCTACAATCTGATTTTTTTCCCTCAATTTGTCTGTCATAGTTGATGTGTACCTATGATGAAAATTACAGGCCTCTCTCATATTTTTAAGTGGGAGAACTTGCACAATTGGTGGCTGACTAAATACTTTTTTTCCCCACTGTATGTAAACTTCCGACTTCAACTGAACATGATAAGTGTACAGCTGTGAGGCGCTAGCTTAGGACAGTCTATAGGGATGACCTATGGACTTCTGGGGAGAAACTGGTGAGTACGGTAGCTGTAGAATCAAAGGCCTCAGGGTAAATGTTCAACTTTACCAAGGATGGTGTTTTGCTCGGACCGTTACGTGATCCTAGCATAAATCTTCATTGAATGTTCCATTGTACATGTGCGCTTATGTTTACATAAGCGCGCATGCCAAGGGAAAGAAAACCAGGTATCCTGGTAGGCTGCAACCTGTTCAGAATGAGTCTGACTTAATCAGATAATTTTCATGTCAATGCCGGGAGGTCAGTAAGAATTGGTGTCGAGGGAACCTGTAGTGGTTTTACTACAGGTCACGGTGTCTTACATCATTGTAGTGGCGATAGGTATGAAGGAGACCATTTCATTGCTATGTTATCCCCGGAGGAGCTAATCTCACGACGGAAGTACTCTATAAGCACTGAACCAGTCGTACGAGATGTGATCATGGTTCATGACTTCTAATAACTTTCCTCCTGAATGGAGGGTTCTATTTATTAGCGGCATGTGTGTTGACCATCAGAAGTGTGTTTTGGGAGATTCCCTTCCACGTGTTGCAATCTGAGTGACTACTAACTCCTCTGTCGCTGTTGTCAACCTTCTTACTGATTGTGGCTGGACTGACTGTTGCTGGCATTGGTACTGGTACTCAAGGGGACCAGCTGTCCTACCGATGTATTCTGAAACGTTATCCTACCGTAATACATGATTAGAGCATTTTACTGGTTGCATTGTAGTTGAACAACACATGGCAAGGAATGATTATCGTTGCCATT
The DNA here is from genome assembly GCF_020615455.1 of Coregonus clupeaformis. NCBI lineage: Eukaryota > Metazoa > Chordata > Actinopteri > Salmoniformes > Salmonidae > Coregonus > Coregonus clupeaformis. The sequence continues at coordinate 33,532,251 of NC_059193.1, forward strand.
TGTTTTGGAGAGGTGGAAAGTCCACTGGAGTTATTTTACGACCAGTGTGGTACACCTCAGTGATATCTCAGATGTGTTCTAAGGTTATCCCCGTCAAGGGGCTTGTCCGCTCCTCTCTGTTCTCATGGGGAAGTTTACAACTAGAGTTGTTGTAACAAGGTGAGTAGGACGGAGCCAGGCGCAGGAGGTGTGAATCCAAAAATAGGGTTTATTTGGCCAATACAGCAGTCCGCAGCAATGTGTAAACCAAATACAGTGCGACTTAAATGCGTACAGGGAAAACAAAACACACGGGTGAATATCCCGGTGATAAAAGTAACATAATACTCAACACGAGGCTCATCATGGGTCTGGGCTAGTATTGGTGTCCGAGGCACAAACGAAATGGTCGGACCCTTTGCACGAGTTGTCAGCAGCCGCGTGGTTAGTAGATTGGCTGTAACCAATCAACCAAATCTCCTGGTGATTGCGCTTGTAAACGCTCAGTGGCTGTTGTGGCCTGTCAGTCACCACAGCGTCTGTGTGTGGCAACCGTTCCAGTACCTGCGAACTGATACGAGGATATCTTTCTGCGATATGGCACAGTATTTCACCAGTGGGAATCATCGGGTCAGTTGCGGGACTGATGCTGTTTGATTCATTGTAAAGGGTTTCAGTCCCCCTCAAAGCGGAAAATGTATAATTGGAAGCAGAGTACATTCTGCACGTTGATGCTTTTATTCCTGAGATGGCCGCAGTGCTTGCGTAAGTGTCCATAGGACAAGATAAGTTAATCTCAGCCACAGTATCGCATGACTCCAAGGAGGAGGGAAGTGGCTCATTCACAGAGACTGCTGGCTTGAAATCATGAAAGGACTGGTCAATAAGGTTTGCTGATTGAATGTGACGAGATATCGTAATATCTTCTTGGGTCTGATGCTGCACAGAGAAGTGTCGAGACATCTTTTTCGAAAAGGGTTCTTTTGATAGATGCACTTTGTGGATGACTGTGTCGCAGTCAGCGGTAGGAGATGACAGTATGGTCAGTGGAGACGGCACGGTTGCCTGTGACCATACTTGGTGAGTCTACCAATCCATCAGTGGGATCAACCGATCCATCAAGTCTACTCCGAGTAGCAGAGGTTCACTTTCGAGGCTGGTAACATACACAGGGTGAACAAGCGATACGTCTTGGAAGTGTAGTTTCAGCATGAGTCGCATTGTGAGAGGCGAGGTAGTCTGGGTGAAACCTCGAAGTGAAGTATCGCATCATTCTGTTTTCAACAAACGTTTAACTGGGTTCAAAGCCCATTTCAGATCATTGAACAACTTTTGAGAGATGAGCGATATTGTCGAACCTGACTCAATTAGCGCATTACAGGTTAAGTAGTCCTCCAGGACTTTTTCCAGGTATGGGCTGTTTGAGTCACATTTTGTGGTCATATTCCCCACAAAGTGGAGTGGTCATTGGCAATGACGTAATGTGTCATTTCTGTTCATGGTGAAAACAGATTGACTTATTGGGTTTCAAGTGGAATTGGCTCTTGCGATGTGTTTGACCTTTTTCTTTGCAACATTTGTAACATAGACTATAGACAAAGCCTGTGTCTTGATCGAGCGGGCCCTGGATAGGGTCTCGAGTGAGAGCGGGAGTAATTTGATTGTTAACGTCCTTGCTAAGGGTGTTAATTCTGGCTGACCTGTTGTCCGGCAATTCCACGCCTAGTCATAGTGACTTGTCTTTTTCCTGTTCATCAAATTATTTCCAGTTCTTTATTTCTCTTAGCAGAGCTTTTAGCGAGTATTGGCGTATGCTTCTGTCGTCTTTGAACCCTTTTTCACCCTTGTTACCCTCTGACACTTTGGTTGGATTGGGTGCAGGAACGTAGCGATCCGGTCGATTGTAGCGGTAGTTGTTTCGCTGGCAACGTACTTTACAGTTATTTCGACCGGGGTGGGTATTGGGTATCATGGTTTCGTGGTAGAAACCGTTGTTGTGCGTCATCTCTTGGCACTTCAATACCTGATAATGCACCCTCTAACTGGAGTGAGTGCTCCTGTTCAAACTCCAAAATCGAGATGTCAGGGCTCTTAGCGCTGCGCAATTTTGATGCCTCAAAAGCTGTTCTCGCAAGCTGTCTGAGTTCTGAGATTTGCAAACCAACGTGGGCTGTAAGACCCAATTAGGTAATGATGGTGGGATACATGTTCGACAGAAACATTTGTTTGAATGATAATAGCTCTTCCATTCCGGTTTCAGTGAATAGGCCAACGTAAGCTGAATGAAGCCTATGATAGTAAGCTTGTGGGTGTTCATTCCGAGCTTGTTTGAGAGTGTTAGCCAGTGAGCCGTTGTGTTTACAAGTCGCAGAACCATTGAATTCTATTTTTAAAGCTGTGTCAAGTTTAGCGTAGTCGTTTGGCACGTGTTGCTGTTGTATACGAATGAACCTTGTCACGTGTCTATTCGATGTTCGTTTCAACAATAAATCCTGTCAGCACCCGTAGGTAGCCATCCAAGGCATCCTCTATGTCTGCTAGGGACGTCTCAGTGTCGTTTGGCTTACCTGGAACAGGGTCAAAGGTGTGGATGTTTTTGATGAGTTTGTCAAGGCGTTCCGTGCCAAGTGTGCGGGGAGAGTTAGCTTCATCCTGTGGGGAATTGTGGGCCGAAAGGCCAAGAGGAGAAACCAAGCTTTGGCTTGGTTGGCGAGGAGGCGCCATATTACCCTTTGCCAAACAGCCAAGAGGGGAAGACTGAGGGACATCTGCGATAGGCCAAGTCTGATACCTTCTCTCGTCTTCACTCGTTTGTGTGCCGAGGTCCAGTTGAGAGCTTGGTTGCTGAACTGGGTAGTCACGCTGTAGCGCGTGACTGTTCTGAAATTCCTCCAGATGGTACCTAGGCTTAGAGTACTTATTTTCAACATGTGAGTGTCGCACTTGCGCCATTCTGCCTCATATTTATCTGACATGGTTTGCAGGTAGAGGGCTTTAGTACGTAGCGAGAGTTTCAGTGATGAGATTTCCTCTGCTTGCTTAGAAATCAATATTTCTATCTTCATCACCTGAATTCTCACATCATTCATTTGGTCAGTGACTTCAATGAGTTTTGATATTTGTCATCCAACTTGGTCATGGTGTTCATTAACTTCATATCAATCATTTATTGCTCGTGCTTCAGCTGTGCACTGCGGTATTGGACCGTTGCCAATATCTGATTGCTATACATCAGGGCTAAACTGGAGAGAACCTTTACAAGGCCTGCGCCAGATGGTTGATTTTGGACAGCATTTGTCGCAATTTTTGCTGTTTTTCCGCTAATGGCATATTTAGGGTTGGTATCGCTGCGGAGGTCAGCGATCAATTATTTTATGGGTGAGGGTTCTCTAATTAGCGGGGGAGTGGGGACCACCCCCTCTGATAGCTTGCACATAAAAAATAAATAACTAATACTAATAATAATATAGTTTGGGTTTTGTGTTGTTGGAAGCTTCAAAAATGATTTTAATCTATTTATAGACGTTAATGAACCATCACTACTGCATCAGTAATGTGGGAGTTGGACGTGAATGATAATGATAATGATTAATCATACCTGTATGATAATGATTAATCATACCTGTATATGCTATCTGGGAATTAAACGTTATTTAACCTGAGAAGTCTTGCTTTATCTAGGTTAATATGGAAAAGTTTAAATTGCCTCCTTTGTTGAACCAAATCAATTTGGATCTTTTCCTAATGATCAACCTGAAAAGGTATGTTCTGCAATTTAACTTATTACATTGAATGAGACAATGATATCCAATCAGTTGAGATTTGCTGGATATCATAAATGTAGCCCGTATTTACACACTATAAGAACACGTTTTGCCTTCACATACAGTTGAAGTCGGAAGTTCACATACACCTTAGCCAAATACATTTAAACTCAGTTTTTCACAATTCCTGACATTTTATCCTAGTAAGAATTCCCTGTCTTAGGTCAGTTAGGATTACCACTTTATTTTAAGAATGTAAAATGTCAGAAAAATAGTAAAGCAAATTATTTATTTAAGCTTTTATTTCTTTCATCACATTCCCAGTGGGTCAGAAGTTTACATACACTCAATTAGTATTTGGTAGCATTGCCTTTAAATTGTTTAACTTCGGTCAAACGTTTCGGGTAGCCTTCCACAAGCTTCCCACAATAAGTTGGGTGAATTTTGGCCCATTCCTCCTGACAGAGCTGGTGTAACTGATTCAGGTTTGCAGGCCTCATTGCTCGCATACACGTTTTCAGTTCTGCCCACACATTTTCTATTGGATTGAGGTCAGGGCTTTGTGATGGCCACTCCAATACCTTGACTTTGTTGTCCTTAAGCCATTTTGCCACAACTCTGGAAGTATGCTTGGGGTCATTGTCCATTTGGAAGACGCATTTGCGACCAAGCTTTAACGTCCTGACTGATGTCTTGAGATGTTGCTTCAATATATCCACATAATTTTCCTTCCTCATGATGCCATCTATTTTGTGAAGTGCACCAGTCCCTCATGCAGCAAAGCACCCCCACTGCATGATGCTGCCACCCCTGTGCTTCACAGTTGGGATGGTGTTTTTTGGCTTGCAAGCCTTCCTGTTTTTCCTCCAAACATAATGATGGTCATTATGGCCAAACAGTTCTATTTTTGTTTCATCAGACCAGAGGACATTTCTAAAAAAAGTACGATCTTTGTCCCCATGTGCAGTTGCAAACCGTAGTCTGGCTTTTTTATGGCTTTTTTTTTGGAGCAGTGGCTTCTTCCTTGCTGAGCGGCCTTTCAGGTTATGTCGATATAGGACTCGTTTTACTGTGGACATAGATACTTTTGTACCTGTTTCCTCCAGCATCTTCACAAGGTCATTTGCTGTTGTTCTGGGATTGATTTTCACTTTTCGCACCAAAGTACGTTCATCTCTAGGAGACAGAACGTGTCTCCTTCCTGAGCGGTATGACGGCTGCGTGGTCCCATGGTGTTTATACTTGCGTACTATTGTTTGTTCAGATGAACGTGGTACCTTCAGGCATTTGGAAATTGCTCCCAAGGATGAACCAGAATTGTGGAGGTCTACAATTTTTTTTCTGAGGTCTTGGCTGATTTCTTTTGATTTTCCCATGATGTCAAGCAAGGAGGCACTGAGTGTGAAGGTAAGCCTTGAAATATATATACAATACATCCACAGGTACACCTCCAATTGACTCAAATGATGTCAATTAGCCTATCCAAAGCATCTAAAGCCATGACATCATTTTCTGGAATTTTCCAAGCTGTTTAAAGGCACAGTCAACTTAGTGTATGTAGACTTCTGACCCACTGGAATTGTGATACAGTGAATTATAAGTGAAATAATCTCTCTGTAAACAATTGTTGTAAAAATTACTTGTGTCATGCACAAAGTAGATGTCCGAACCGACTTGCTAAAACTATAGTTTGTTAACAATAAATTTGTGGAGTGGTTGAAAACGAGTTTTAATGACTCCAACCTAAGTGAATGTAAACTTCCTACTTCAACTGTAGAATGTTTTTTTTCTCCAAAAAAATTTACTTGTGATTCTTCACCACTAGGGGTCACTGATCGCAGAAAGCTGAACTCGAACGGGAGTACAGAGGGGCGGGACTTCCGTAGCCCAAGACTGGGAAAAAACAAAATGGCTGCTCCCTCTTTGTTAGCTTAGCATCTAGTGCACAGCTAACCTTTCTTATACTTGTTTTAAGCACACAACAGGATCCCATGCACTACGGGAAGGGGTTTACTAGTGACGTCTCACATTCAAACCCATTCGGCATTCTCTTTGCTAGCACTATATTACTGGAACGCGCGGTAACATAAGAGATACGCCTGTGGCCTACCCACGCTACCGAAGCACGATAGGCAGAAACATAATAACTCCGACCCGGTCAACTAAAATATCTATCCAAATTTGTATCATTATTGGCCCTATGTACTCACTCTAGAAATTATTACTGACGGAGTCAACTCGCTCCTGAGACGTGAGACAGAAATAGTACCCGTTGGCCCAACAGGACTATATCTGAGAATACCTAAATCGGCCGGCCCAATATGACATGGCTCGTAGCATTCAGTAATTCACTCAACACACTGACAACACCGGAGGCAACCTCTAATATCTTGTTCAAATGGAAACACACACACCTCAACAAATCCTGCCATAGGCTCTACTGGTGTATAACGTAACCTGGGTGTATAACGTAATGTGCTGTACAATTCATATAGACTTAATTCAACAGTAAGGCCTCATTCTATCTTAGATTCCTCACACGGGGGCTCCAATATGTCATGACGTGACTTACTTTAATGTATGACTGTTATTTATCGAATCACCTAACTATGTTTAATTGTAACTCGATTAAATTAATAATGTAACAATTAACTCATTAGGAATTTGAGGCACCACGGAATAAGTTGTTTAACGAGAAACCATCTCTCGGACTGCACCAGATGGGGCATACCCCACTCAACCACCAAGGCACCTGCAAGTTCCCGGGACATTTCTGGGGGGAATGGCCCTAGCCCTCACCCTCCGATCCAACAGGTCCCAGACGTGCTCAATGGGATTGGGATCCGAGCTCTTCGCTGGCCATGGCAGAACACTGACATTCCTATCTTGCAGGAAATCACGCACAGAACGAGCAGTATGGCTGGTGGCATTGTCATGCTGGAGGGTCATGTCAGGATGAGCCTGCAGGAAGGGTACCACATGAGGGAGGAGGATGTCTTCCATGTAACGCACAGCGTTGAGATTGCCTGCAATGACAACAAGCTCAGACCGATGATGCTGTGACACACCGCCCTAGACCATGACGGACCCTCCACCTCCAAACCGCTCCCGCTCCAGAGTACAGGCCTCGGTGTAACGCTCATTCCTTCGACGATAAACGCAAATCCGACCATCACCCCTGGTGAGACAAAACCGTGACTCGTCAGTGAAGAGCACTTTTGACAGTCCTGTGTGGTCCAGCGACGGTGGGTTTGTGCCAATAGGCGACGTTGATGCCGGTGATGTCTGGTGAGGACCTGCCTTACAACAGGCCTACAAGCCCTCGTCCAACCTTTCTCAGCCTATTGCGGACAGTCTGAGCACTGATGGAGGGATTGTATGTTCCTGGTGTAACTCGGATAGTTGTTGTTGCCATCCTGTACCTGTCCCGCAGGTATGATGTTCGGATGTACCGATCCTGTGCAGGTGTTGTTACACATGGTCTGCCACTGCGAGGATGATCAGCTGTCTGTCCTGTCTCCCTGTAGCGCTGTCTTAGGCGTCTCACAGTACGGACATTGCAATTTATTGCCCTGGCCACATCTGCAGTCTGCATGCCTCCTTGCAGCATGCCTAAGGCACGTTCACGCAGATGAGCAGGGACCCTGGGCATCTTTCTTTTGGTGTTTTTCAGAGTCAGTAGAAAGGCCTCTTTAGTGTCCTAAGTTTTCATAACTGTGACCTTAATTGCCTACCGTCTGTAAGCTGTTAGTATCTTAACGACCGTTCCACAGGTGCGTGTTCATTAATTGTTTATGGTTCATTGAACAAGCATGGGAAACAGTGTTTAAACTCTTTACAATGAAGATCTGTGAAGTTATTTGGATTTCTACGAATTGTCTTTGAAAGACAGGGTCCTGAAAAAGGGATGTTTATGTTTTTGCTGAGTTTATACAGTGGGGAAAAAAAAGTATTTAGTCAGCCACCAATTGTGCAAGTTCTCCCACTTAAAAAGATGAGCGAGGCCTGTAATTTTCATTATAGGTACAAGTCAACTATGACAGACAAAACGAGAAAAGAATTTCCAGAAAATCACATTGTAGGATTTTTAATGAATTTACTTGCAAATGATGGTGGAAAATAAGTATTTGGTCAATAACAAAAGTTTCTCAATACTTTGTTATATACCCTTTGTTGGCAATGACACAGGTCAAACGTTTTCTGTAAGTCTTCACAAGGTTTTCACACACGGTTGCTGGTATTTTGTCCCATTCCTCCATGCAGATCTCCTCTAGAGCAGTGATGTTTTGGGGCTGTTGCTGGGCAACACGGACTTTCAACTCCCTCCAAAGATTTTCTATGGGGTTGAGATCTGGAGACTGGCTAGGCCACTCCAGGACCTTGAAATGCTTCTTACGAAGCCACTCCTTTGTTGCCTGGGCGGTGTGTTTGGGATCATTGTCATGCTGAAAGACCCAGCCACGTTTCATCTTCAATGCCCTTGCTGATGGAAGGAGGTTTTCACTCAAAATCTCACGATACATGGCCCCATTCATTCTTTCCTTTACACGGATCAGTCGTCCTGGTCCCTTTGCAGAAAAACAGCCCCAAAGCATGATGTTTCCACCCCCATGCTTCACAGTAGGTATGGTGTTCTTTGGATGCAACTCAGCATTCTTTGTCCTCCAAACACGACAAGTTGAGTTTTTACCAAAAAGTTATATTTTGGTTTCATCTGACCATATGACATTATCCCAATCCTCTTCTGGATCATCCAAATGCACTCTAGCAAATTTCAGACGGGCCTGGACATGTACTGGCTTAAGCAGGGGGACACGTCTGGCACTGCAGGATTTGAGTCCCTGGCGGCGTAGTGTGTTACTGATGGTAGGCTTTGTTAGAAAGTTCTCCAGACGACTATACATGCCAGCTGCAGACTGAAATGATAAGGTCTAGTGTATTGTCTTCTTCTTCACCTCGTGTAGAGGTTGAGAGTTTCAGAGTTTCTCCATTTCAAACGTGTGGACTAACATCTCACGTTTTCTGTTCTTTCTGGTCTAACCATTTTGTAATGTGTAGCTTCAGCTTCATGCTTCTTGGTCTTGTAGAAATTCATAAATTTGCAACATCCGGCTTATACCGTAGTATGCTTGGTCTTCCTTTGGTAATGGAGTTGTAGTTTTAAACCATTTTGTAACGTTTAGCTCACGCTTCACGTCTGCTGGTCTTGTAGAGTGTCAACCATTTTAAGCCGTGGGCTTCCTGGTCTGAGGTGAAGGCTGTTTATGTACTCGGGGTAAAAGCGGCGTTCCATCACGTTTGTGCTCATCTGGGCGTGGCCACTGACTGAGAACAAATCAATATGGAAAACAATCATCTCACATAGAATGCTAAAATCACATTGTTATCTTCACAAAAGTATTATTATACTTAATCATTCGTTTTATACAACAATTAGATGCAAACGTCATAACTGGGAAGTGTACACCCCCAGAGATACAGTTATGTTGTTCCACCGTCTTTAAATGACATCATGACATAGTAATGCATTTGACATGATTGTTCTTCAAGTCCCAATCAACCATTTCCCACATTATTTTAGGTAGGAATATTGTTTCATTACCCACTTTTGGATGTTGGAGCCTTGGCGGGAAGACTTCCTTTGTTTCACAGGAAAATTCCCTCTCCCAATACTGCATGGCACGGAAATATAGTTTCTGCAAGAAATGTACGACTGGTCATAAAAATGGCCCCCAGGAAAAGGGGTGTTCAAACCTTTGCCTAGCCGGCATCTTTGATCCTCAGCCCATGAGGGCAAGGCATGACATATTCCTGCGCCTGTCTTCTATCAGTATACAGCGTGACACCGGCACAGGCCCTGGGCAGCTCCTCAGGATGTTATGGCTTCTGTTCCTGCCTTTAGTGGGGGGGATGTTCACTCCAGTAAGACCCCTTTTTTACTCAGTCTATTTGAGTGGTTTTCACTCTCCTCCTCAGAGGAGCCCTCCCCATCTGTAGAATTATCTAGGACAGCTGGACTACCCTGTGCATCCACAACTCCAACTTGACCCACCGGCACATAGTCAGAGGCACCAATGGCTTCCTCATCCACCATCTGTAAAACCATTTTGGTTGTATATCTGGCAACATTCTTTTCAGCCTCCTTATGAAACTCCTTTTACTCAATGAGTTAAAAAGGAGAAATGAAAACTGTGATTAATGAACATTAAAAACAAGATACTTAATAAATACTTTATTAATTACATTGATTTTATATATTTTATTGTTTTAGCAAAAAGAAGATCAGTTTGACGAGTGCAATGCATTGAATTCCATAGGAAATACATACGGGTTATATTTGACCCACATTTGAAAACTTGGGGTAGTGACGCAAAAACAATTTTTACTTAAAAAATAAGAAATTAAACAACAAAACTAGGATGTTGGAACATTAAATACACATTATTTAAGGAATTCCTGTAATATTAGATGATACAATTTTGGGGGGATCAATACAGCAAAAAAAAACATTAGGCCGGGTCATTTTCACACGTTATATGCATCCTAGGGTTAAAATGGAGTAGTTTCACCATATTAAAATGAGAGTTCAGTTCACGTAACAGGGTTGATCTTAAAATGAGGGAAGGACTTAAATGAATCACTAATCACATAAAATAAATAATAATCTTCAGAAATGACTTTGTCAAAGCAACAAAATAACTAGGGCTTTACAATGATGGTAAAACCTGGAGAACATTTGGGATCAACTGGGTTGACACAGGGTTGACTGTGGGACATGTCAAAATGTAGAATTTTGGCACTTTAGCAAGCCTTTGTATAAAACATAAGATTTATTTGAATTCTCCATGTGGTGTATATTATAGGGCACTTCATTTAGGGCTAGGCGATATGGCCAAAATATCATATCATTATGTTTTTTACTTTTTTGACGGTATGACAGTATTTTATGTTGTTGAATAAAACAAGTTCAAAATATGCTTTATGAGTAGTTCATGACCCTAGGGTGGCAACACATAAATTAGAATTTCAATGGGGCTTTCTCCATTCTGATTGTTTTATACTGTTAACACAATCTCCCCCAAAAAATATTTTAACCATTTATCACTTTCTGCATTTCCTGCACTTTTATTATTTCAACTTTGTGGCATGCAGGGCTGCATGATATAAAAAAAAAAACCTAGGCCTAGTTAATTGGTGAACTGTTGGAATCATGGAAATTAAATGATTATTCTAATTAACTGTAGAATTAGAATAATCATGTGGTGTATATCACACTATTGTGAATATAGTGGGCAGCACCTTGCATACTTTGTTGTTTGACATGACAACGAATGAATAAGCCAGGGAGGAATTATTGACAGGGTAGGAACCAAAGTGTTGGTCAGTGTTTCCAGGAGACCCTAATTAGATGTTAGATTACATGTTTTCTTACCCAATGTAGCTAGCTAGCTAACATATTTCTGCTTCGCCTATTACCCTGATTTAGAAGATACCCTTGCACAAACAACATGCTTATCTAGTCCTACGCCAGCACTGGTAGCAGGTTGTATTAGTTAGCTGTGTTTTCTCTGACTCTTAGTACATTTAGGAAGTTAACTAGTAATTTAACACATTTAATTTTAGCCACAGCTTGCTAAGAAAAGACAAACTAGCAGACAATATTTTGCTAACAGTAAGATACACAAACGAATAGTGTAATTATAGAACGCTTGTGGAAAACAGCGTTGTTTTCACCAACATCTTGTTGCATCTGATTGCATGGCAATAAAGTGCTTGTGACTCCGTGGTGGAGCAACTGCTCTCTCCTTGAGTGACAGGGGGCAGGGCTTGGTGTGGGAAGCAGCATGCAGCAGGAGAATAGGGAGAAAGACGACTCAAGGCTCTTACCAGAGAGGAAGAGGCGAAGCGAGAGGACTAACTGTGCCCAAAAATCTGTCTTCTCCAGCATGTGGCATTCTTTTTCGATCCCAAGCGAGGAGTTTTGTATGGAGGTCAATGAGAGAATGTCGATTTTTGGTAAACCAAAAATATAATGGCTTATTTGCTACGTGAGGCTTATTTGATCAAATAGAAGTTTCGTAATGCTTAGGTTGTTACGAGTGTACTGATATAACTTTGAGAAAAAACACTTTATATCGGAGGTATGCCTGTTGTTCACACACGGATCTGCCCTCTCATTGGCTAGAATGGTCCCAGCTGATCTTGCCTCCTCCCGACTGCCTTCCATTCGCGAATACATTTATTTTCATTGTTAGAGCAGCCACTAGAGTATATGGTCAATATAATGTATAATCTGTGCGCTTACCCACAAAACAATGTTACGTTGTGACAACGAATTGACGACGAAAGCTTCATACTGGTTCTGTACTAGTTATGTAAGATGGTTACAAATCTACAACGTCAAAGACCCATTTTTGTTGGTACAACATCAGTTGCTTACGTTGTCATTTCGTCATCAGTATGTCGTGACAACATTATGTATTTATGGTTGACTATTCATCATTTGCGAGCCAGCATTGCAGGTATTTGGTTATGCCATATTGGACTGGCCACTTTTTAACTAGCAAAATGAGAACACTTTGTAGAGTTAGACCGTACTGCTACATGCCGCACTTCTTCTTCTTCTTTGGGATTGGGTTGGCGGATCGCAGCCATCTTTTAAGGTGCATACACCGCCACCTACTGTACTGGAGTGTGAGGCCAGTCATGGCCTACCTACATTAAATCCTCTTCATTACTCCTGTTCCTCTAAGAAAGTGAAATGGAGCCCTAGACACCACTTCCCTCCCCTTTCTTCCCCCCACTACACCACCAAAGTCCCAACCAGCCTCTCTAACCTTTTCACACAGTCTCTCCCTATCTACATCATACAGTTCACAAAATATCAACACATGCTCCACCGTTTCCTCCACTAAACAGTCGTCACACACACCTGTTTCATGTCTCCCTATCATCCATAACGTGACATTCAAACCTGTGTGCCCAAACCGTAATCTACTCCACACAATTTCCTCTCTCCTCCATCCCATACTCCTCATCTCTTCCTTTACTGACCTCAACCTTATTAATAGCATTGCACTCCCTTTGCCAAAGATCGAGCCCTTTTGGCCGGATAAAGGACTTGACTTCCCTGCGGCCCAGCGGGACCTGAATATCTACCCCCTCTCTCCTCACAACACTCTTAGCCACCACATTGACCTTCTCATTACCCTCCACACCCACATGGGCGGGATCCCAACAAAAGCTTACCACCACTCCTATCCTCTTCAATCCCATTAACAGAACCATCATCTCCACAAACAAGTCTTCCCTATCCGACCTGCCCATCTTCACATTACTCAACACTGCAACCGAATCAGAGCAGATCACCACTCTGAGAGGTTTCACCTCCTCCACCCATCTCAAACCTAGAATCATGGCCATCAATTCAGCCACATACACGGACATATAATCAGTTAACCGCTTACATACTCTAACATTGAAATCTGGGATATACACCCCTGCCCCCACCCTACCTCTGACTGGATCCTTTCAACCATCTGTATATATCCTTAAAAACAACTAAAAACGATTATCTATAGATCTCTCCACATACCTTCTCACCCTATTCTCTCCTGCCCGCAATCATGTCCACATCTACACTTGGTTTCAGAAACAGCCACAGAGGAACGTTCCCCAATGCAATTGCCGGCCCTATCTCTCCCTCCCCCAGTCCATATTCTACCACCTTCTGCCACCTTCTGTCCACCCGTACGCCCTCTTCTTACCCACTCCTCACTCCCAGCATTCCCCAGTTGCCGTGACTGCAGGTTGTCCTTCTGAACTCCCTTTCAACCTCGCCCAGTACGCTAATGCAAGTTTTTCCCACCTTATCCTCAGTGGCAGTTCCCCACTATCCACCTGCAATGCTTCAACAGATGTCATCCTGAAGGCACCCACACACAATCTCAGGGCCCTTGACTGTATCCCATCCAGGCGCTGTAGTACCGCTTTGGCTGCCGTTCATATAAAAAGCACCCATAATCCAAAAGATGACCTGGTCAATGCCTGGTACATATACAACAGTGTTTGTCTATTCGACCCCCAATCATATTCTGCCACTCCCCTCATGAGGATCAGCACCTTCATGCACTTAATTTTAATATACTCAACATGTCTCTTCAACGTAAGCCTCTCATCAAACTACATATCTAAATACTTAAATATAGTCCCCCTACCTATATCCTGACTGTATATTTACAGCCTAACATCTTTAACCTTCCTCCTAGAATACACCATAAAGCAGAACTTGGCCACAGACATCCTAAACCCCAATGTAAGAGACCAATCTTCCACAACTCCTACAACTTCTTGCATCTTCGTCATCACATATTACACATTCCCACGTCTCTTCCATGCAGCCCTCCATCATCGGCATACAAGGCCACACCCACTCCCTGTCCCACCTCCTTAAATACTGCATGTTATCTATCAACAGGGTAAACAACACCGGACTAACCACACTTCCCTGAGGAGTACCATTGTCCACTTCAAACCCAATTGACAATTCTGACCCCACCCTCACCCGTATGACTAAATCGAACAGGAAGTCCATGATCCAATTATACAGACATCCCCCAATGCCCTATGCACTGAACTTGATCAACAATCCTTTCCTCCACATGGTATTGTAAGCTTTCGCAATGTCGAAATACACAACACTCATTACCTCTTTTATTGTCAGGGCCTTGGCTATCTCTGTACTAACTGTCACCAGGGCATCCATGGCAGACCTCCCTCTCCTGAACCCACTCTGTGCTACCCTCATCAAACCCCTAACTTCCAAGAGATACAGTACATCATCCTACTCACTTTCATCTTTTCCATCAATTTACACATGTTCGATGTCAGCGCGATAGGCCTATAACTGCCCGCCCTAGCGCGGTCTTTACCTGATTTTACAAACGCAACACCACCAAACGTTTCCAGCCAGCAGGTATCACCCCAGTCCTCCACACCTTATTATACAACCCTAACAACTGCTTCCAACACACTGTCCGGTGAATGCTTAAACATCACATAACACACGCTTTCTTCTCCAGGAGCAGTCCGCCCGCCCACAACCCTCCAACGCGCTTGTCATCTCAGAAATAGAGAACTCTGCATCCATAGCTTCTCCTGATGCCCTTCTTCTCTTTAAGACATCTCCATGCTCCTTTATCTTTTCCCTACATCTCTTCTTACTCTCATCACACAGATGCTCACATCTATGAATCGCTGAGAACGTAGCACCTAGGACATTTGCCATTTCTTTACTTTGACGTTTCCTTCTACCAACACTGGAATTACAGCACTTCCACATCATTTTCTTTTACTTTTTCTAAACTGCACCAATTTCGGTCCCTCTACGAATAGTGGAGCAATTCCCACCATGCCTCCCTTCTCGTCATCACTCTCTTCCTTTGATACTCCATGATTGATACTCCATGAGATTCCTTTCTGTCAATCCATTCTTAAGTACCTGTAGAGCTATATCCCATTCCTGCACCACCTTTGAGCACTCATCTGTCCAGTACGGCACCACCCGCCATCATTCTCCCCCCGTACACACCGGAACAGTCACATCTGCAGCTGAAATACAGACATTACTGCCTCAGTACAGTCATCCACAGACCCCTCCATTGATAACTTTTGTCCCATCCGCTCACACAGGTACTTGAACATCTTCCACTTAGCTTTCTCAAAGCACCACCTCATGTTATTGCCTCTACTCTGCATAAACACATCCACATTGACCTTACATCGAACCGGAAAATGATCACCTCCTACCGTGGTTTCTCTCATCACTTCACATTCACACCTCCCTGCCACTGCCGCAGATAACAATGTCAAGTCCAAGCATGACTCTGTACCCTTCGCCACATTGATTCTAGTCGCCCTCCCATAATTAACACACACTAATCCCGTTTTCCATAAATTCTTCAACTATACTCCCATTGTTGTCTCACGTACTTCCCCAGAGTTCATTATGGGCATTCAAATCACCACACCATATTACCTTCCTACCCCTACACATCCTATCAATCCCTTCTAACTTTGCTAACACGAAGGGGTTATATAAGTTAATTATTACAATGTTACCCCTATTCCTACATATTTCTATTCCCACACATTCCATATTCCTTTATTTCCGATCCCCTACACTACAAAAGTATGTGGACACCTGCTAGTGGAACATATCATTCCAAAATCATGGGCATTAATAGTCCCGTGTAGCTCAGTTGGTAGAGCATGGCGCTTGCAACGCCAGGGTTGTGGGTTCGTTTCCCATGGGGGGCCAGTATGAAAATGTATGCACTCACTAACTGTAAGTCGCTCTGGATAAGAGCGTCTGCTAAATGACTAAAATGTAAAATTAATATAGAGTTGGTCCCCCCTTTTCTGCTATAACAGACCCACTCTTCTGGGAAGGCTTTCCACTAGATGTTGGAACATTGCTGAGGGGACTTGCTTCCATTCAGCCACAAGAGCATTAGTGAGGTTGGGCACTGATGTTGGGCGATTAGGCCTGGCTCGCAGTCGGCGTTCCGATTCATCCCAAAGGTGTTCGATGGGGTTGAGATCAGGGCTCCTTGCAGGCCAGTCAAGTTCGACAAACCATTTCTGTATGGACCTTGCTTTGTGCACGGGGGCATTGTCAAGCTGAAACAGGAAAGGGCCTTCCCCAAACTGTTGCCATAAAGTTGGAAGCACAGAATCATCTACAATGTCATTGTATGCTGTAGCGTTAAGATTTCCCTTCACTGGAACTAAGGGGCCTAGCCCAAACCATGAAAAACAGCCCCAGACCATTACTCCTCATCCACCAAACTTTACAGCTGGCACTATGCATTCGGGCAGGTAGCGTTCTCCTGGGATCCGCCAAACCCAGATTCGTCCATCGGACTGCAGATGGTGAAGCGTGATTCATCACTCCAGAGAACGCGTTTCACTGCTCCAGAGTCCAATGGCGGCGAGCTTTACACCACTCCAGCTGACGCTTGGCATTGTGCATGGTGATCTTAGGCTTGTGTGCGGCTGCTCGGCCATGGAAACCCATTTCATGAAGCTCCAGATGAACAGTTATTGTGCTGATATTGCTTCTAGAGGCAGTTTCGAACTCGGTAGTGAGTGTTGCAACAGAGGGCAGACGATTTTTTTACACACTTCAGCACTCAGCAGTCCTGTTCTGTGAGCTTGTGTGGCCTACCCCTTTGCGGCTGAGCCGTTGTTGCTCCTAGATGTTTTCACTTCACAATAACAGCACTTACAGTTGACTGGTGCAGCTCTAACAGGGGAGAACTGAGTTGTTGGAAAGGTGGCATCCTTTTGAAGGTGCCATGTTGAAAGTCATTGAGCTCTTCAGTAAGGCCATTCTACTGCCAATGTTTGTCCATGGAGATTGCATGGCTGTGTGCTCGGTTTTATACACCTGTCAGCAATGGGTGTGGCTGAAATAGCCGAATCCACTAATTCCAGGCTCTGTCGTAGCCGGCCGCGACCGGGAGACCCATGGGGCGGCGCACAATTGGCCCAGCATCGTCCAGGGTAGGGAAGGGAATGGCTGGCAGGGATGTAGCTCAGTTGGTAGAGCATGGCGTTTGCAACGGCAGGGTTGTGGGTTCGATTCCCACGGGGGGCCAGTATGAAAAATAAAAAAAATAATGTATGCACTCACTAACTGTAAGTCGCTCTGGATAAGAGTGTCTGCTAAATGACTAAAATGTAATGTAAATGTAATTTGAAGGGGTGTCCACATACTTTTGTATATACAGTGCATTCGGAAAGTATTCAGACCTCTTCACATTTTCCACATTTTGTTACATTACAGCCTTATTCTAAAATGAATTATATAAAAACAATTTCTCATCAATCTACACGCAATACCCCATAATGACAAAGCGAAAACAGGTTTTTTGAAATGTTTGCAAAAAGAAATATATATATACCTTATTTACAACACCACAAACTACAGCGCTGGTAAAAATGCTTGCATTTTGCCGATCACAGCCCTACTCCCATTGAAGTCTGAGACCTTCGCCGCTTACCGTCTGTAATACTCTTCAAGTAGCAAACGGAGTAAACTATAACAACGGACATTACACCTACCAGAGTTGCGTATCACAATTAACAAACCAAACATTGGAATAACGTTATAGAAGGTAAAGCAAAAACCCAAACCAGTCCGTGCATCAATACAGGTTTATAGTAAAATACAGTATAATGCCCGGCCCTAACTTCATCTAATATAACAGGCTTTTAAAAATAAATATTGGTGCACAGTTTCTACTTAAAATATCACTTGATTCCGTGTATCATGCATCTCTTAGGTTTATTACCAATCAAAAGCGTCTGACACACCACTGTGATCTCTATAGTGCTTGTAGCTCTCTTCACGACAACAGACACAGGTTGGTTCCTTGAAACGGGCGTTTATTGTCCTGAAAAGAGGATCTTGAATCCTTAAATTCCCTTGAAAGTCCCTTTACTGTCTTTCTTGGCCTCTGCCATCAATAATTATAACTCAGACTAAGATCTGCTTAAGTTAGATTGCACACAGTCAATTAACAAATTCCGTAGCAGTAACACAACAGAGAACGTTAGTTCCGGGATGGAACATCAAAACACAAACAATGGCCTAACGTTAATTTGACCTGTTACATCACATTCAAATTCTTACCTATACATCAATAAATCATTTATTTATTTACTACATCAAATAAACCATGACTTATGTATTAATCATGCATCGTGAACACAGCATCTATGTAACACCACTTACAGTGCTGTTGGCGGGTCTTCACACCACTGTGATCTCTATAACGCTGTTGGCTGGTCTTCACACCGCTGTGATCTCTATAACGCTGTTGGCTGGTCTTCACACCACTGTGATCTCTATAACGCTGTTGGCTGGTCTTCACACCACTGTGATCTCTATAACGCTGTTGGCTGGTCTTCACACCGCTGTGATCTCTATAACGCTGTTGGCTGGTCTTCACACCACTGTGATCTCTATAACGCTGTTGGCTGGTCTTCACACCACTGTGATCTCTATAACGCTGTTGGCGGGTCTTCACACCACTGTGATCTCTATAACGCTGTTGGCTGGTCTTCACACCACTGTGATCTCTATAACGCTGTTGGCTGGTCTTCACACCGCTGTGATCTCTATAACGCTGTTGGCTGGTCTTCACACCACTGTGATCTCTAGTGCTGTTGGCTGGTCTTCACACCGCTGTGATCTCTATAACGCTGTTGGCTGGTCTTCACACCACTGTGATCTCTATAACGCTGTTGGCTGGTCTTCACACCACTGTGATCTCTATAACGCTGTTGGCTGGTCTTCACACCGCTGTGATCTCTATAACGCTGTTGGCTGGTCTTCACACCACTGTGATCTCTAGTGCTGTTGGCTGGTCTTCACACCGCTGTGATCTCTATAGTGCTGTTGGCTGGTCTTCACACCACTGTGATCTCTATAGTGCTGTTGGCTGGTCTTCACACCACTGTGATCTCTATAGTGCTGTTGGCTGGTCTTCACACCACTGTGATCTCTATTGTGCTGTTGGCTGGTCTTCACACCACTGTGATCTCTATAGTGCTGTTGGCTGGTCTTCACACCACTGTGATCTCTATAGTGCTGTTGGCTGGTCTTCACACCACTGTGATCTCTATAACGCTGTTGGCTGGTCTTCACACCACTGTAATTTCTATAACGCTGTTGTCTGGTCTTCACACCACTGTGATCTCTATAGTGCTGTTGGCTGGTCTTCACACCGCTGTGATCTCTATTGTGCTGTTGGCTGGTCTTCACACCACTGTGATCTCTATTGTGCTGTTGGCTGGTCTTCACACCACTGTGATCTCTATAACGCTGTTGGCTGGTCTTCACACCACTGTGATCTCTATTGTGCTGTTGGCTTGTCTTCACACCACTGTGATCTCTATAGTGCTGTTGGCTGGTCTTCACACCGCTGTGATCTCTATTGTGCTGTTGGCTGGTCTTCACACCACTGTGATCTCTATTGTGCTGTTGGCTGGTCTTCACACCACTGTGATCTCTATAGTGCTGTTGGCTGGACTTCACACCACTGTGATCTCTACAATGCTGTTGGCTGGTCTTTGTTGACTCTACGTAGGCTTAAACATTGGTATACTATTATCTATAAGGCCACTTTGGGAAAACTGCCACTTTATCTCTGTTTGTCTTTGATAAGGTCAGAAAATAAATACCAGTTACGGTCTCACTCCTACTTACATAATTTTGGCACCCAGAACCAAATCCTTTGTGCTTGCTGGATAGTGTTTGTCACAAGAAACTACAAACAGCGCAGCATACTTGGGCCTACAATATGCTTTGATTACACCAACCTTGAAAGGGGTTTGCATTCTGGCGGAAGTCCAGTAATTTCAAATGGCTGAATCCGATAGGTTGGGTTAGGTTGCGTTACTTTGCACTGGTTCTCGCATTTATGCATCCTTTCAAATGATTGAACATCTGCATGCCTTTGCCATGCAGGAAGTTGATTTCAATGCTACGTTTGTGACTTAACAGTCACTGCCAACTTGACATTGCCAATAACACTAGTAGTCTCACCATAATCTTTGTTCTCATTCAAACTGGGCTTGGGGCTTTCAGATATGACTAAGTATCTGTTTAAATGAGGAAGTGCTGTGAACCGGCATGGGTCCACAAAGCACTCGAGCGAAACACTGGAATATAAATAAGGATATTACAGTGTCATGACTCTCATGTGATTGTCCCATGTGAGAAGCCCAAGATCAGAATACAGAGAAGCAACAGTCTACAGATCTCTCTCTCTCTCTCTCTCTGTCCCGTGGTCATTTTTATGAACACAGGATTGATTGATGTGGGTGGTTTTATGACCCCTCACGCCTTTCCTAAATGGTTTGCACCAAACGACTTCTTGTTGGTCCCTGGTATTGGCGACCTGAATGTCTCTGTGTTACAGGGACAGATTGCCGCCAAAACTTTTTGGCGAAAAAGATTGGATATTGGAACATTATTTCTGACATCTAAGTGATTGGAATGGTTGGTGGGGATCTAAAGAATAATCATGTCATATTGTTTATTGTTTTATGATGTCATTAAGGATGGAATTACTAAATAACTGTATCTCTGGAAGTGTACACATTTCAGTTATCAGGTTTTATTTCCCTCATTAAAATGCAAATCAATTTATAACATTTTTGACATGCCTTTTTCTGGATTTTTTTGTTGTTATTCTGTCTCTCACTGTTCAAATAAACCTACCATTAAAATTATAGACTGATCATTTCTTTGTCAGTGGGCAAACGTACAAAATCAGCAGGGGATCAAATACATTTTTCCCTCACTGTATATATATATATATATGTGTGAGGGCAAAACGTGTTCTTATAGTGTGTAACTACGGGCTACATTTATGATATCTGCCAATCTCAACTGATTGTATATCATTGTCTCATTCAATTTAATATGTTAAATTTCCGAACATACCTTTCCAGGTTGATCATTTGCATAAGATCCAAATTGATTTAGTTTAACAAAGGAGACAATTTTAAACTTTTCCATGTTACCTAGATAAAGCAACGCTTTCAGGTTAATTAAAGTTTAATTCCCAGACAGCCTTTCCAGGTATGATTAATCATTTTAATTGATTAATCAATTCAATTTGCTTTTGCAAATTAATTCATGTCCAACTCCCACATTACTGATGCAGTATTCATGGTTCATTTAACTTATATAAATAGTTTAAAATCGTTTTGCAGCTTCCAACGAATGAAAACCCAAACTTTGGGAAAAAAAGAGGAACATTTTTCCTCTCAATTTTCCTAATAATGTGCAAGCTATCAGAGGGGGTGGTCCCCACTCCCCCGCGAATTTGTCAACCCTCACTCATAAAACGTTTGATCGCTGACCTCAGCAGCGATACCAACACTAACTATGCTATTTGCGGAAAAACAGCAGAAATTGCGACAAACGCTCTGCAAAATCAACCACCGGGCGCAGGCCTTGTAAAGGTTCTCTCCAGTTTAGCCCTGATGTCTTGCCATCTGAGATTGGCATCGGTCCAATATCGCAGTGCACAGCTGAAGCACGAGCAAGAACCGGTAGACATGAAGGGAAAGGTGGAGAGAACCGGGAAACTAATGACAAAAGCAGAAAAGGGAAAAATACTGCTAGCTGTGGAACTGTGTTTGAAAACAGAACTATTAAAAGTAATTGCAAAAACTTATGACGAACGAGCACAAACTCTTCAACAAAATCGTCTTTTACAGGAACAAAATTGTCTTCTACAGGAACAACTCGATTTAGCCAAAACTAAATATGACGAGGTCCACGCTAAACTAGATAAATCTGACAAGTTATCTACAAACAGGAGCGTGCAACTTGATAACATGCATGCAGTTTTGTTGAACGTTACCCAAAGTAACAATGTTCTAGTCCAAATGCTGCAGACCAAAGACGATCAGTTAATGAATACAATGACCAAGTTGGATGACAAATCATCAGAACTCATTGAAGTCGCTGACCAATTGAATGATAAGAGAACTCAGGTGATGAAGATGGACATATTGATTTCCAAGCAAGCGGGGGAAATCTCATCACTGAATCTCTCACTCCGTACTCGAGACCACTACCTGCAAACCATGGTAGATCAGTATGAGGCCGAACGGAGCAAGTGCGACACTCACATGTCTAAAATAAGTACTCTAAGCGCTCAAGCAGACTCTGCTATGCAGCAGAATACCACGCTTAGGTACCATCTGGAGGAATTCCAGAACAGTCACGAGCTACAGCGTTGCCTCTTTCAGGTGTCCCTCAGTCTTCTCCTCTAGGTCATTCGGCACAGAGTAATATTGCGCATCCTCGCCAACAAAGCCAAAGCTTGGTTTCTCCTCTTGGCCTTTCAGCCCACAATTCCCCACAGGATGAAGCCAACCCTCTCAGCGCACTTGCCACGGAACGCCTTGACAAACTCGTCAAAAACTTCTGCACCTTTCACCCTGTTCCAGGTAAACCAAACGACACTGAGACATTCCTAACAGACATAGAGAACGCCTTGGATGGCTATCCGAATGCTACGGATTCTGACAAGTTACCTGTTGAAGCGAACGTCGAATAGACATGTGACAAGGTTCATTCGTATACAACAGCAACACGTGCAAAACGACTACGCTAACCTTGCCACGGCTTTGAAAATAGAATTCAGTGGTTCTGCGATTCGTAAACACAACAGCTCACTGGCTAACACTCTCAAACAAGCTCGGAATGAACACCCACAAGCTTACTATCATAGGCTTCGTTCAGCTTACTTTGGCCTACTCACTGAAACCGTAATGTAAGAGCTATTTCCATTCAAACAAATGTTTCTACTTGGGTCCTACAGCCCACGTTGGTTTGCCAATCTCAGAGGGGTTCAATGATGATCAAAACTTAAACAGATTCTCTCTAGAAGTTCTGCTAAGAGAAATACAGAAGCGCAAACATTTTGAGAAAGGGGAAAAAGATAAGTCACTATGACTAGACATGGATTTGTCAGACAACAGGTCCACCAAAATTAACACCATTTGCGAGGATGTAAACGATCAACTTACTCCCGCGTTCACTTGAGACCCTATCCAGGGTCCGCTCGACCTAGAAACAAGCCCACAGGCTTTGACTATAGACTCTGATACAAATGTTTCAAAGCAAAAGGTAAAAAATATCGCAATTCCACTCAAAACCCGATAAGTCGATCTGTTTTCAACATGAACACTAATGACACATCACGTCATTGGAACAACCACTCCACTTTGTGGGGAATATGACCACAAAACGCAACTCAAACAGCCCATACCTGGAAACAGTCCTGGAGGACTGCTTAACCTGTCATGCGCTAATTGTTTCTGACTCAACAATGTCGCTCATCTCTCAAACATTGTTCAATGATCTCAAAAGGGCTTTGAACCCAGCTAAACGTCTGTTGAAAACGGAACAATGTGATACTTCTCTTCGAAGTTTCACCCAGACTACCTCGCCTCTCATGCTGAAACTACACTTCCAAGATGTATCGCTTGTTCACCCTGTGTATGTTATCAGCCTTGAAAGTGAACCCCTGCTACACAGAGTAGACTTGATGGATCGGTTGATCCCACTGATGGATTGGAAGACCAACCAAGTATGGTCACAGACAACCGTGCCGTCTCCACTGACCATACTTTCGTCTCCTACCGCTGACTGTGACAGTCATCCACAAAGAGCATCTATCAAAAGAACCCCTTTCGAAAAAGATGTCTCAACACTTCTCTGTGCAGCATCTGACCCAAGGAGATATTACGATATCTCGTCACATTCAATCAGCAAACCTGATTGACCAGTCCTTTTATGATTTCAAGCCAGCAGTCTCTGTGAGTGAGCCACTTCCCTCCTCCTTGGAATCATGCGATACTGTTGCTGTGATTAACTTCTCTTGCCCTCCTGACACTTCTGCAAGCACTGCGGCCATCTCAGGAACAAAAGCATCGATGTGCAGAGTGTACTCTGTTTCTGATTATACATTTTCCGCTTTGAGGGGGACTGAAACACTTTACAATGAATCGAACAGCGTCAGTCCCGCAACTGACCCGATGATTCCCACTGGTAAAACGCTGTGCCATATCGCAGAAATAAATCCTAGTCTCAGTTCGCAGGCAATGGAACAGTTGCCACATGCGGACGCTGTGGTGACTGACAGTCCTTCAGAGGTGAATGTATCAAACCAGTTGCCGTGTTGTTGCGCACTCTCCTCAAACAATAGCATGGTCTTTTTTCACTGTAATAGCTACTGTAAATTGGACAGTGCAGTTAGATTAACAAGAATTTAAGCTTTCTGCCCATATAAGACATGTCTATGTCCTGTAAAGTTGAACATTTACCCTGAGGCCTTTGATTCTACAGCTACCATACTCAACCAGTTTCTCCCCAGAGGTCCATAGGTCATCCCTGTAGACTGTCCGAAACTAGTGCCTTACAACTGTAGACTTATCATGTAGTTATCAAGTTAGGATACTGCCTAAGCAACACACCACTAAGTAGGAAAACCCTAGACATGACGTTAGAGACAATGCCATGATAGAGTAGTTTAGCCAAGACCGTGGATCACAGACCATGGACCGTAGAATACAGTCCAATTAGATTATTAAACTGTGGTAACTATATTTTGTATATATTTGTTTGTGTTTTGTTCATTTTTACTTTCATTTTCTTTGAATTAGGAAGTGATAGTGCCACAAAAAAGTTCCCCATAAGACCACCAGTTAGTGCCACAGCGCCGCTCATTTGGGGAAGAAATGTAATGATGTATTTCGTGAGTGTGTGTGTGTGCATTGTTAACATCTGCCTAAATTACTGCCCAGATCTACAAGCCTGGACAACCGGACGACGGGACCGCAACGATGATCCACAACCAGGACATCCGATGGTCATTCTTTTGGTGGACTACAACTTGCAGAATCCTTCCAAGGTTGAACCCACCAGAGGGGGACTGTCATGACTATCATGTGATGGTCCCATATGAGAAGCCCAAGATCAGAATACAGAGAAGCAACAGTCTACAGATCTCTCTCTCTCCCGTTGTCATTTGTATGAACACAGGATTGATTGATATGGGGGGTTTTATGACCGCTCGTGCCTTTCCTAATTGGTTTCCAACAAATGACTTGTTGGACCCTGGTAATGGCGATCTGAATGTATCTGTGTTACAAGGACAGATTGCCGCCAAAACCTTTCTCTCCAAAAGATTGGACATTGGAACGTTATTTCTGACGTCTAAGTGGTTGAAATGGTAGGTGGGGATCTAAAGAATAATCATGTCATATTGTTTATTGATGTCATTAAGGGTGGTATTACTAAATAACTCTTTGGAAGTGTACACATTTCAGTTATCAGGTTTGCATCTAAATGTTGTATAAAATATATGATTAAGTTTGAGAATATTTTTGTGAAGATAGCAATGTGATTTTAACCTTTTAAATGAGATCATAGTTTTTCATAGAAACTTTTGCCAGTCAGTAACCACGCCCCAAGTAAGGACATAAATTGGGTTGGCGTGATGGAATGCCCCTTTTTACCCGAGCATAAAAAGCCTTGAAAAACAAATCAACCTTTAGACCAGGAAGCTACACGGCTTAAAATGGTTAGACCAGAAAGACCAGAAAACGTGAGATATTAGTCCACACGTTTGAAATGGTGAGAAACTCTCAATCTCTACACAAGAATAATTAACTCACTAGACCATATCATTACCAGTCTGCAGCTGGCATGTAGAGTCGTCTAGAGAACTTTCACTAAAAACACATGTTGGGTAGGACAATCCCTCTCCGACAACCGTTGGTACATCTGAAGTATCTATCGAAACAGATCAACTCTACGAACTACAGGGTACGCTGAAGTATCCATTCTAACCACCTCTACGACCAGAAACTCTACCAAGGACATTGGGATATCTGGTGGGCAAACCAGAGTCCTACATTATCAACTCAACTATCGAGGACAGCGACACGTAAATACATGTTGCATTTCTAATCCGAACGAGCGATGATTAGGGTTCTAAGCATTTGTATTTCCGTGAGCGTAGTTTCCAAAGTAACAACAATAGTTTGAATCTCTGTCTCTCCCTTCCATGCATTCTTGCTATTGTTCGTCGTCCACTAGGGACCTGTTCTCATTGTATTACGTTAGTAATCAATAACCTGTGTGTGTGTGTGTGTGTTTGTATTCTGTGTTATTATTTAGTTAGTTAGTCAATCAATAATTAAGCCAATTTGTGTATTGCTGATTCATCGATAAGGTTAGGGCTCTTGCAGGTTCAAGGATTACGTTTTGAGAATGACACAAATATTAACTTTCACAAAGTCTGCTGCCTCAGTTTTTATGATGTCAATTTGCATATACTCCAGAATGTTATGAAGAGTGATCAGATTAATTGCAATTAATTGCAAAGTCCCTCTTTGCCATGAAAATGAACTTAATCCCCAAAAAACTTTTCCACTGCATTTCAGCCCTGCCACAAAAGGACCAGCGGACATCATGTCAGTGATTCTCTCGTTAACACAGGTGAGAGTGTTGACGAGGATAAGCCTGGAGATAACTCTGTCATGCTGATTGAGTTAGAATAACAGACTGGAAGCTTTAAAAGGAGGGTGGTGCTTGAAATCATTGTTCTTCCTCTGTTAACCATGGTTACCTGCAAGGAAACACATGCCGTCATCATGGCTTTGCACAAAAAGGGCTTCACAGGCAAGGATATTGCTGCTAGTAAGATTGCACCTAAATCAACCATTTATCGGATCATCAAGATCTTCAAGGAGAGAGGTTCAATTGTTGTGAAGAAGGCTTCAGGGTGCCCAAGAAAGTCCAGCAAGCGACAGGACCGTCTCCTAAAGTTGATTAAGCTGCGGGATCGGGGCACCACCAGTGCAGAGCTTGCTCAGGAATGGCAGCAGGCAGGTGTGAGTGCATCTGCATGCACAGTGAGGCGAAGACTTTTGGAGGATGGCCTGGTGTCAAGAAGGGCAGCAAAGAAGCCACTTCTCTCTGGGAAAAACATCAGGGACAGACTGATATTCTGCAAAAGGTACAGGGATTGGACTGCTGAGGACTGGGGTAAAGTCATTCTCTCGGACAAATCCCCTTTCCGATTGTTTGGGGCATCCGGAAAACACCTTGTCCGGAGAAGACAAGGTGAGCGCTACCATCAGTCCTGTGTCATGCCAACAGTAAAGCATCCTGAGACCATTCATGTTTGGGGTTGCTTCTCAGCCAAGGGAGTGGGCTCACTCACAATTTTGCCTAAGAACACAGCCATGAATAAAGAATGGTACCAACACATCCTCCGAGAGCAACTTCTCCCAACCATCCAAGAACAGTTTGGTGACGACCAATGCCTTTTCCAGCACGATGGAGCACCTTGCCATAAGGCAAAAGTGAATACCTAGTGGCTCGGGGAACAAAACATCAACATTTTGGGTCCATGGCCAGGAAACTCCCCAGACCTTAAACCCATTGAGAACTTGTGGTCGATCCTCAAGAGGCGGGTGGACAAACAAAAACCCACAAATTCTGACAAACTCCAAGCATTGATTATGCAAGAATGGGCTGCCATCAGTCAGGATGTGGCCCAGAAGTTAATTGACAGCATGCCAGGGCGGATTGCAGAGGTCTTGAAAAAGAAGGGTCAACACTGAAAATATTGACTCTTTGCATAAACTTAATGTAATTGTCAATAAAAGCCTTTGACACTTATGGAATGCTTGTAATTATACTTCAGTATACCATAGTAACATAGTAAAATATCTCATAACACTGAAGCAGCGAACTTTGTGAAGACCAATACTTATGTCATTCTCAAACTCTTTGACCACGACTGTATATAACATATATATCTTCTAATAGTTTAATTCGGGAGATGGTAACTCGTTAAACAACTACTTCCGTGGTGCCCCAAATTCCTAATGAGTTAATTGTTACATGATTAATTTAATTGAGTGACAATTAAACATAGTTAGTTGATTCAATAAATAACAGTCAATACATTAAAGTAAGTCACATCACGACAACAGTATTATGGATAATCCAATATGGCACTTGCACTGTATTTTTTGTCTTTCAGTTACTGTGTCACAGTGGAAGGGACTCTAGTTCCAGTGCATTTCCACTCCTGCTTTAAAAGTGAGTGGGCTAAGATACAGTATTCACCAAGGTCCCAGCATTATAATTAGTAACTCTAACTGATTCAGGTGGCTACCACCCACTACCATCACTGTGTCGCCCACTACTACCACTGCTTCAGATCCTAGCTCTAGCTTGATCAGAGAGAGGTTTTGTAATTTAGCGTAACTTTAATGATCCAGGGCTGTACAGAGAGTTAGAGGGGTGGAATTTAAACAGCATCATGCAGGAGCAAGACAGCCATTTCTCAGCAGACACATTTACTTACCTCTGGTCTAAGTGGAGGAGGGATGGATGGGGGATGGGTAGTTATGTGTTTGTGCGTGCGTATGCTTGCACATGTGCACGCCCGTGTGTGAATGTGGATGCAGGACATTTTCATCAGTAGTTGATTTGTATCACCTCACAATTTCCTAGGGAAAGAAAACCCTCCTACTTCATCCCCCTTTCCTCCTCTTCCCTCTTATCACCCAAGGCTTCGGGGGCCTGGGTATCTGGGAATGCTCCAGGGGATTATGGGAAAATGTGCTGGCCCTGGCCAGCTGAGCCCCGATGGCACAGGCAGTGGTGAGGATGACGATGGCGACAGCCAGGGGATGAAGAGGGGCTGTCGTGAGCCTCTATGGGGCCTGTTCTACTGTAAGCAGAGTGGCAGTAATTACACAGTATGCCGTTGTGTAATAGCCTCTCCGTCTCCATAGGGCTCTCACCCCCGCCAATCCCCCCACTGTGTAGATGGAGAGTGAAAGGTACGGGGGCCGCGACTGGATCATTACCGGGTTCCTTTTAGCCTCTGGTCATCCCGGGCGGAATGCACTCAGAATGACAAGTGTCAGAGAGGGGTTTGGATATAGCCACCTCTCCGGATAAGAATGTGCTTTGGAATGCATTAAGGAGTCCTAATGCCTAAGTTTTGCCAGTATGGCTTGCTTCCACTATCCTCCCCACTTCACTATTGTGGGCTTATAGGGTTGGTGTGGAAGTAGGAGATATACTTGTCTGTGTCTGTGTACAACTCCATTTTTTGACCCCCCTCAGCCTAACCCATATCAAATGCAGACCCGGGAATAGACATAATTTACCAGTCTGGAAAGAGAGGTTTTCAATGGCTATAGTTTTTTAAGGAAAGGGACACTGAACAGCTTCCCACCCTTACAAAAAAAAGGTTGCAGTCAGAGTGCAGTATAAATGCAGTATGTTGCAAATACTGCGTCCAAAATAACATAGTTTTTTGTACTGTCATATTTCAATTTTCCACGTTATTTATATCCATATTAGCTGTTCTCTCTAGGTTTAGATCCCCTTTTTCATATCTTGAAAAAATAACTCATTCCCCAGGGAGTGGCAGCAATTTTCTTTTGTATAATGTATTAGTAAAACGAGGCAAACTTGTCTCATTACTTATGCTGCGGCATTAAACTTTGATACGACCCACAGTTCTTAGCGTTTTATCGGCCGCCGTGCGACTCTGTTCATTTCAAACAAATTTCCTCTGCCTTCATTCCAACAAGCGCACGTAGCTTTTAACTAGATACACAGCCCGGTTCGCTCCGCGTTTTCCCTATTTATGAAATCATAAATTCAGTATGCTGTTCGGTTGTAAGGTTTTGTCTAGACCTCCTCACATTCCCATCAACACCCACCAGTAGCCTGGTCCCCCTCTCTGTACTCTCAACAATAATTATCCACTAGATACAAAGACTTTATGATACATCTATGTATAGTAAATTAATTTTATAGTTTTTCATCACAGCGTCTTTTACATTTACCTATAGATGGTATTATGGAATCTGGATTTGTGGTGAGTGATTTTGAAGGAGTCAGGCACAGGAGGGTAAATAAAAGGGTTTATTCCGAAAACACAGTGGTAAGCAGCAATGCGTCAAACACTCCAGTGCATAAATCAGGCGCACTGGGAATCAACAAGGCACACGGGTGAAATATCCCCCGATACGAAATACAATGAGCTCCACCTAGCTAAACTAACCTCCACAATAAACAATAACACACAAAGAGAAGGGGGCAAAGGGAACACTTATACAGGTACTGATGAGGGGATATGAACCAGGTGTGTGTAATAAACAAGACAAAACAAATGGAGTGATGAGATGAGGAGTGGCAGTGGCTGGAAGGCAGGTGACGACGAATGCCGAAGCCTGCCCGAACAAGGAGAGGAGGCAGTTTCGGAGGAAGTTGTGACAGTACCCCCCACCTTGACACGCAGGTCCAGCAGCGCGCCGACACCGGCCTCGGGGACAGCCAGGAGGACGCGGAGCAGGGCGAGCCAGATGGCGACGGTGGAAATCCCGCAACAGGGATGGATCGAGGATATCCCTCACCTGGACCCAACACCGCTCCTCCGGACCGTACCCCTCCCACTCCACAAGGTACTGAAGGCCCCCCACCCGACGCCTCGAATCCAGGATGGAATGGACGGAGTACGCCGGGGAGGAACCTCCCACACCTCAGACTCCTGGAGCGGACCAGCCACCACCGGTCTGAGGAGAGAGACGAGGGGTTAATACGGTAATCTGGAGGTAGTAGTAACCTATAGGTAACCTTGTTTGTCCTCCTCAGGACTTTGAACGGCCCCACAAACCGCGGGCTCAGCTTCCAGCAGGGCAGGCGGAGGGGCAGATTCCGGGTCGAGAGCCAGACCCGATCATCCGGTACAAAGACTGGGGCCTCACTGCGGTGGTGGTCAGCGTTGGCCTTCTGGCAACGCATGGCGCGCTGGAGGTGGATGTGAGCAGCGCTCCACGTCTCCTCCACTCGCCGAAACCAGTTATCCACGGCAGGAGCTTTGGTCTGGCTCTGATGCCATGGTGCCAGAACCGGCTGATAACCTAAAACACATTGAAATGGCGATAGGTTAGTGGAGGAGTGGCAGAGAGAGTTCTGGGCATATTCGGCCCATGGCAAGAACAACGACCACTCCCCCGGCCGGTCCTGGCAGTAGGACCGCAGGAACCTACCCACATCCTGATTCACCCATTCCATCTTCTATTAGACTCAGGTTGAAATCCAGAGGTCAGACTGACCGAGACCCCCAGATGTTCCATAAATGCCTTCCAAACCCTGGATATAAACTGGTGAACCCGGTCAGACACTATGTCCTCTGGCACCCCGTAGTGCCGGAAGACGTGAGTAAACAGGGCCTCCTCAGTCTGCAGGGCCGTGGGGAGACCGGGCAGAGGAAGGAGGCGGCAGGCTTTTGAAAAGCGGTCCACAACGACCAGGATGGTGGTGTTACCTTGAGAGAGGGGGGGACCATGGCCGTTGTGGAACTGGTAAGGGCCGTAACTTACCTGCTGGGAGGTGCCTTACTCTGGGTGCACAACGAGCAGGAGAAGACATACACCCTCACGTCCTTAGCCAAGGTAGGCCACCAGTACTTTCCATTCAGGCAGCGCACTGTATGGCCGATACCTGGGTGACCAGAAGAGGGGGACGTGTGTGCCCAGTAGATCAGACGGTCACGGACAAGAGACGGCACATACCGCAGCCCATCTGGGCACTGAGGTGGAGATGGCTCTGTGCGTAACGCCCGCTCTATGTCCGCGTCCACCGCCCATACTACCGGCGCCATAATGCAGGAGGCCGGGATTATGGGGCTGTTGTCTGTGGGCCTCTCTT
Source organism: Coregonus clupeaformis (assembly GCF_020615455.1). Classification (NCBI taxonomy): domain Eukaryota; kingdom Metazoa; phylum Chordata; class Actinopteri; order Salmoniformes; family Salmonidae; genus Coregonus; species Coregonus clupeaformis. The sequence goes on from NC_059193.1 coordinate 33,564,342, forward strand.
CTGTGTCGTACAGCCATGATAGTGTGTCTGCCTTCATGTTCTGTGTACCCGGTATGTAAGACAGTGTAAAATCAAACTGGGTAAAGAACAGGGCCCACCTGGCCTGGCGAGGGTTCAGCCTCCTCGCTGCCCGGATGCACTCCAGGTTACGATGGTCTGTCCAGATGAGGAAAGTGTGTTTCGCCCCTTTGAGCCAGTGCCTCCACACGGTCAGGGCTCTGACGACAGCCAATAGCCCCCGATCACCAATGTCGTAGTTCTACTCAGCAGGGCTGAGCTTTTTGGAGAAGAACGCACAGGGGCGAAGCTTGGGTGGCGTTCCCGAGCGTTGAGATAGGACAGCGCCTATTCCTACCTCGGACGCATCCTCCTCCACTACGAATGGTAATGATGGTTTGGGATGGACCAGTACCGGGGCTCAGGTGAACAGAGCCCTCAGGTTACTGAAAGCCCTGTCAGCCTCAGCAGAACAGCAGAGCCGGGATGGCCCACCCTTCAACAGAGAGGTGATGGGAGCTGCGACCTTGCCAAAAACCCGGATAAACCTCCAATAGTAGTTGGCAAAGCCAATAAAGCGCTGCACCTCCTTTACCGTGGTTGGAGTCGGCCAATTACGCACGGCTGAAATGCGATCCCCATCCAGCTCCACACCTGAGGTGGTGATGCGGTATCCAAGGAAGGAGACGGACTTCTGGAAAAACAGACACTTTTCTGCCTTGGCATAAAGGTCATTTTCCAACAGTCGGCCCAGCATTTTGCGAACCAGGGACACATGCTCGGCGTGTTCACAGAGGACTGGAAGACTGATGGAGCATTCATCAAACCGTACGGCATCACCAGGTATTCGTAATGCATCGTGGTTGTGCTGAATGATGTCTTCCACTCGTCCCCCTCTCGGACACACACCAGGTTGTACGCACTCTGGAGATCTAATTTTGTGAAGAAGCGCACCCCATGCATTGACTCGATTACAGATGGAATGAGGGGTAGAGGATAACTATAATGAATTGTCCCCTTGTTAAGTGCTCGGTAATCATTGCAAGGGCGCAGACCTCCGTCTTCCTTCTTCACAAAAAAGAAACTCGAGAAGGCGGGCGAAGTGGAGTGACGTATGAACCCCTGGCGCAGGGACTCGGAGACGAATGTCTCCATCACCTCCGTTTCAGCCTGCGACAGGGGATATACATGACCACCGGGAGGCACAGCGTCTACCCTGAGGTTTATCGCGCAATCCCCCGCCCGATGAGGTGGTAATTTGGCAGCCTGTGTTTTGGAAAACGCGTTTACCAAATCGAGGTATTCGGGGGGGAATGCGCACGGTGGAAGTAGTGTCTGGACTTTCCACCGTGGTTGCACCAAAGGAAACAGCTAGACACCTACCCGGACACTCTCGCGACCACCCCGTGAGAACCCTCTGCGGCCATGAAAAGGTGGGGTTGTGTAGTGCTAACCAGGGAAGACCCAACACAACAGGGAAATCAGGAGACTCAATAATAAAAAAGGTGACTAGCTCTTTATGGGTCTCGTGCGTAACCATCGTGACTGGTGCTGTACCTTCCCTAACGAACCCTGACCCTAATGGTCGACTGTCAAGTGCTTTGATGGGTAGTGGAATGGATAGGGGAACCAACGTAGTACCTAGACTATGAGCTAACGACCTGTCCATAAAGTTCCCAGCTGCCCCTGAATCGACCAACGCCTTACAGTTGGAAACTAATGTGTAATCAGGGAAGGTGACATGTATGGTGCAGTGCGCAGCAGAGGGCTCTGAACGAGTGTGGGTTTGCGCTACCTGGGGTGACGCGAGAGTGCCCTGCCTGCCGCCTCCAGACCCGGAAGAACCCTGACGACAGCATGCAGCAGAATGTCCTCTCCTGCCACAAGAGTGGCACTGGAGCTGTCTTCATCCGTTCTCCCGGATCGCTGCACCACCCAGCTCCATTGGAACTGAATCCGGGTTGAGGTGGGGGGTGAAACAGGCAGGTCCCTTCCAGGACGTCCTCTTGCAGCTAGCAAGTTGTCCAAGAGGATGGCCATGCCCACCAGCTGGTCGATAGTCAACATGGTATCCCGGCAGGCTAGCTCCCTTCGGACATCCTCTCGCAGGCTGCACCGGAGGCTGTCGATGAGGGCCCGCTCGTTCCACCCGAACCCAGCTGCTAGAGTATGAAACTCCAGGGAAAAGTCCTGTGCGGTCCTCGTCCCCTGCCTCAGGTGGACTAGCCGCTCGCCTGCCTCTCTATCTTCGGGCAGGTGATCAAAGAATTCCCGAAAGAGGCGAGCAAACTCCCCGTAGTTGTCCAATGCGGCTCCTCCTTCACTCCAGACCGCGTTGGCCCACTCCATGGCTTTCCCCAAGAGGCAGGAGACGAGGGCGGACACCTTCTCCCATCGGAGCGGGGTTGATGGTTGAGAAGTAGAGGTCCAGCTGCAGGAGGAATCCCTGGCAGTGTACAGATGTCCCGTTATAATCCCTCGTTCGGGATATATGAATCCCTCTGGGTGCTGGGGTGTGGGTGGCTGGATCCGGTCGCTCAGCTGGTCCCGAAGGATCGGGTCCTCTCCTCTCCAGGCGTTGGACGACCTGGAGAACCCGATGCTTGTTTTATCACAGAATAAAAGGGTTTATTCCGAAAAGACAGCGGTACGCAGCAATGCGTCAAACACTCCAGTTCGTAAATCAGGTGCACTGGGAAACAACAAGGCACACGGGTGAAATATCCCGGCTATACAAAATACAAGGAGCTCCACCGAGCTAAACTAACCTCCACAATAAACAATCACACACAAAGACAAGGGGGCAGAGGGAACACTTATACAGGTACTGATGAGGTTATATGAACCAGGTGTGTGTAATAAACAAGACAAAACAAATGGAATGATGAGATGAGGAGCGGCAGTGGCTAGAAGGCCGGTGATAACGAACGCCGAAGCCTGCCCGAACAAGGAGAGGAGGCAGCTTCGGAGGAAGTCGTGACAGGATTATTCTGTAATTATGGTATATGATAATGTGTACCCTTAGGCTCAGTGTTTTTTAAATTGCAGGTATGTCTCGTTGCCTCCCTTAACTGTAGCGATATATTCTGATTAATTTCATATGTAAATATTTGAAAACATGTAAATTGTGATAGCTCCCCCACCCCACCACGTGTTACCAATGTAACCATCTGTAGGGTAATGAAATGCAGGACAACATTGCCCTCCAGTGGTTTAGAGTGTATCAACGCTGGCTGGAAGTTTTATGAAGTAAGCATGTTATGATCTGATCTAATCTATCTCACTCTCATTCTTGTTCTCCCCCACTCTCTCTTTACTCCTCTATCTCTCCATCTACCATTACCCTCCCTCTTCCCCCGCCCACTATACACAAACAGACTCACCCACACACACTCCCCCCCTCTCTCTCTCTCTCTCTCCTAATTTCCTACCTCCATCTGTGTTGATGAGTGGTAGCTCTTTAATACATAAAACATGTATCCAGTAGCTTTATACAATGTTCCACATAATTTTGTTTAAATCCTGCATGAGTCATTATCCAAATGTAATCCTTTTCAAACGGAATGTTATTCATTTCCTGACTGAATCAAATTGGTGTCATAATGACATCATGGAGAGAAAAAAAATCTGATAGAAGTTATAGACACCTGTTGTTTTATTTAAGACAGAAAAATTATTCTTACAATAAAAAAAAAAGGTGTGACAATTGCTCATTTCTGTTTGAGCTTCAAAGCTTTTTGTGTCACATTCAATATTTAAAAAAAGAGCGAGGCAATGGCTTTTTTTTCTTCTATGTCACAATGGTAAGGAGAGAATGTTATGCCTACATGGATGGAATCAATTCCTGAACCACTCAACATCCTCACCTGTCAGCTGTATCTGGAGCATGCAAATGCAACATGATATCACGCAGTTGCACATGTCGTTTGGAACCGTGGGTGTAAACAATCTCACCTTGACATACCCTTGATGGATGTATGTTCCTTACCTCGAATCCTGGGTCTATGCTATGCTGACTGTCACGTTCAATACACGCACCACAGAACACCACATTGTTGTGTCAAGTTTTTTCCCCCCTCCTCTATTGGAGAATGTTATTATTCTTTGCTCTCCCCTAGATGGTAGAAGGCTTCACAATTACCTTTGTCCTGTCCAGTCCCCCCCCCCCACCCCATATGACATCTTTAACGGTGATTGGGTCAAAATGGAAGGCTGTCTGCAACATTGTGTTCAAGTTTGGCCCACAATAGGTGATTTTCCTGTCAATTTTGGCATACATTTGAGGTAACTGACGCATACATTTGTCCATCAAGAGTCTGACTTGGTCCAAGGTGATAAGTTCCTAACGAGCACTAATTAGCCAAGATTATGTATAAAATAGAAGCCTGGTAACAAGCTAAGCTACCCATAAAGGACAGTCAATATCAGAGTAGAGTAGTACTTTCTTTTTTTCTATTTTTTCTGGGGGATGGATCAGCTTAATATTGCAGATAGATTGTATCTTCTATCAATGTAATTGTCTGCATCACTTCCAATCCCCCATGTTTTTTATATATATATACTCCCCTTTATTAATTTTCAACCCCGCCATCCTTTCCCTATAGTAGAGTAGTACTTTATAAATCCCAACTTGGGAAATTGTTTTATCACTTCAGCATCATTAATCAATAAAATTCCAAAGACAGGACCCGTATCAGTGACAAACACATGATAAGACACATGATAAGACATATCGGACCCCTGCAAGTTAACAGCCATAAAAGATAGGTAAGAAATGAAGTTGTCTATCCTCCTGGGAAACAGCACCAACAACACTCATTAAAAAGGCACAATAAATTAGTAATTTACACTCATTAAAAAGCCTCATGGCTGTGGGTAAAAATTACCTTCTGAACGTCTCTGTGGAGCTTTTGGGCAGGATGAAGCTGCTACTGAAGCTGCTACTGTCTTGCATTAAAGTGCTGTGGAATGGGTATGTGGCATAGTCCATGATCATGTGTGTTTTACCCAGCAGCCTTTTTATGAACATGTCCTGCATTGACTCCAGACTGCATCCGATTGTAGCAATTGCTTTCTCTATGATTTTTTCCCAGTTTGTTTAAGTCCTCCTTCGCTAAATTTCCCTTCCAGCACACAATAGCATAATACAACACACTAGCCACTACACTGTTTCACGCCCTGGCTCTGGGGACTCTTTAATGTTGAGCCAGGGTGTTAGTTTCTATGTTTTGTGTTTCTATGTTGGCCGGGGTGGTTCTCAATCAGAGGCGACGTGAATCAGCTGTTGCTTGTTGTCTCTGATTGGGAACCATACTTAGGTAGTCGTTTGGCATTTGTGTGGTGTGGTATCTTGATCCGTGTAAGGTTTGTGTTTGGTAACCTTGGACTTCATGTATCGTTTGTTGTTTTGTTCGTGTGTGGTGAATATTTAATAAAAGTATGTTTGCATTCCACACTGCGCATTGGTCCACTCCTTTCAACGATCGTGACACACTGCTGTAAAACATGCAACGCATTTTGTCAAACACATTAAAAGATCTGAGCTTCCTTAAAAAGTAAAGTCTTGATTGGGATTTTTTTTAGATACACTGGGAATTCTCCTTCCAGTTCAGCTTATTGTCCACTATAACTCCCAAGTATTTGTAGGAGTCAACGGTGCCAATCTCTTCACCAAGCAATTCATGCAATTCTCACCTGGCATTGTAATACTGTAATACATGAAAATGACCAAATATGCTAAATCAGGGCTGAAATCTGACAGTAACGACTGAGCTGTCTGAATGTCCCATCTCATTATTTCAGTTATTGTCACAGGACGGACGCACTGTCCAAGGCAGCCGACTGACGCTATAAGGTCATTCACTCAAAGCCAAGTTTTGCATAAATTTGACTCAGTAAAACAACGACTTTGTGTCACGCCATGTTACCATCAAAGACTTTAGTATTTTGTCATTTCTACTGAGAATAGATTAAGGAAGATGATGCTACGTTATCGAATGTTGCCTTTAAATCAAGAAATCATGGCAGAAGTTCTATGTTGGAGTCTGAAACAAACACTTGAAAACCTATTGAGAAAATAATATGATACACACAATATTGTAATGTACCTATAGTGAACTGAACACAGCGTCTTAGACAGCTAGACCACCCCAGATTTTTTAAAACTAATTACTGGTGATTTGACAGTCTTTTTTGACCAAAAAATAAAATCTCGACTGTTGCCGACCCCTACTGTAAAGGATGGACATTTATTGATTTCAGACATTCATTGAATGCAGGTCCATTGTTTTGCAATGATTAATATACACTGTACTGTACATAGATTAGTCATATTTACACATATCACACATATTCAGTTGAGATGGGGATTTTTTAAAATATAGTACAGTACTGTGAGGTCCCTGGAAATTCCCAGCCCTAATATTCAGTAGGTCTCTGTTTCTCATATTTGTAACTACAAATTAGGCTTGTTTTTGTTAGAGGGTAAATTCAACTCAATATTAATGTTTTGTACACTCAGTGTATTGTGTTGTCTGCTTAGTGTCAACATATTCTATCTGGATTTATGGTGAGTGTTAATCTCTAGGCTGGAAAAGTCTTGACTATGTGAGTGTTCGGATCGAGGCACGACTTCCAAAATCTAGGATGTTGCCATGGAAACAATCCCACATGTGCAAAATGCTCCATCACTAAGACGATTTAGACCCGATAGAGTTGCTAGATGAAAAATAAGCCCCCTCTTTTTTTCCAGGTTGATATTTTATTCAATGTGAAATCCACAGTCTCTTTTCATACAGCTGTCCTTGGATTTTCCTCTGTGTATAATATGCTGCTGTTGGGTAATGCTGACAATGTTAGGTTATTTTCTACATGATTTTGTATCAGAATATTTGTGTGTGCTTTCCTTTCTTGGTGATGTGTTTATTGCTAAGAGCCCACCAAGAACATATCAAATCAATAATCTCTTTCAATCCAAGTAACTTCCTCTTCTCTCCATCTGAATTAATGTGAAGACACATGATAGGTTAAAGCAATGTAGTAGACATCTACTGGGAATTTTACAATTATTTTTGCATCAGTGCAGGAAAGAGGAGGAGAGAAAGCCACTTTAGACTTTTGAGATGAGCCAAAGTCTTGGCAAGCATATAGTCGAGAGTAAACGTGACATGACGTTTCCTTCAGCAGAACACTAGAGGGCAGCAGAGTTCTCCCTTTTCATCATGTCATCTCTCTCTCTGTCTCTCTCTCTCTTTCGCTGGGGTCAAATATGAACTAATATAGGGCTAAACTCTGTTCAAAATCAAACCAATAGCATTGAATCTGTGGTAGCCTTCTGCTTACTACTAAGAATAATACAGGTTGACAAAATGTCTCATGGTGTATAGTAAGTGGTAAGTGTAAGTGGTCGCTCAACTTTTTTCACTCAACTTTTTCACCCCGGATGCTTTATCTGGACATTGTTTTACAGGACCTCCGCCAGTCGAAAAAGCTAAGTAGTAACATTAACACTATGCCATCTAATTGCAGTCTTTGTATTTATAATATACAGGAGAACTATCGCCTTATGGAGAGGATAGCCGTGTTGCAAGCCCAGCTTCAGATGCAATCGTTAGGGAAAGGCAATTTAAGTGTAGGAAACGATGAAACAGCATCTCTGCCACCAGTAAGTACAGAGAGTAGTATAAATCCCCCAACAGTCCCCGCAGCCGGACAATTTTCTCAAGGCTTCTGGAATGAAATGCTGTTGGCATGCTCAACCGGTGTCGCTCATTCAGCCGTCAGAAACTTTCATCCGGTTCTCCCCATTAATGAGTCTGAGTCAGAGGCCGAGCATTCTCAGGTCTCTCCCCCACCCGCTACGGGTTCTGAGCTCCCGAAGCCTCCCACCATTAGCTCTGACAAATTGAAAACCCTAGTCATTGGCGACACCATTACCCGCAGTATTAGACCTAAAAATAATAATCCAGCGATCATACACTGTTTACCAGTGGGCAGGGCTACCGACGTAAAGGCTCATCTGAAAAGGGTGCTGGCTAAGGCTAAAACTGGCGAGTATAGGGATATTGTTATCCACGTCGGCACCAATGATGTTAGGATGAAACAGTCAGAGGTCACTAAGTGCAACATAGCTTCAGCATGTAAATTAGCTTGTCTCTGGCCCCTCCCAGTTAGGAGGAGTGATGAGCTCTACAGCAGAGTCTCATAACTCAATCACTGGTTGAAAACTGGTTTCTGCCATTCCCAAAATATGGAATTTGTAGATAATTGGCCCTCTTACTGGGACTCACCTACAAACAGGACCATGCCTGGCCTGCTGAGGAGTGACGGACTCCATCCTAGCTGGAGAGGTGCTCTCATCTTATCTATCAACATAGACAGGCGCTAACTCCTCTAGCTCCACAATGAGATAGGGTGCAGGCCAGGCAGCAGGCTGTTAGCCAGCCTGCCAGCTTAGTGGAGTCTGCCACTAGCACAGTCAGTGTAGTCAGCTCAGCTATCCCCATTGAGACCGTGTCTGGGCCTCGATCTAGGTTGGGCAAAACTATGTCACGAAGCTAGCTAAAAAGCAGCATTCCCCAAGAGAGTATGGTGTTCACTTCAGCAGTGATGAATTCATTAACTTCTTTGACGAAAAGATCATGATCATCAGAAAGCAAATTACGGACACCTCTTTGAATTTGCATATATCTCCAAAGCTCAGATGTCCTGAGTCTTCACAGAATTGCCAGGACCTAGGATCAAAATGTTTAGAAAAAATGTTTTTGCAGCCTTCCTGAAGACAAATAATGTTATGCAGAAAAGATAATCCATGCTTTTGTCACTTCTAGATTAGAAAACGGCAATGCTCTACTCTCTGGCTACCCGGATAAAGCACTGAATAAATTTCAGTTAGTGATAAACATGACTGCTAGAATCTTGACTAGAACCAAAACATTTGATCATATTACTCCAGTTAGGGCTGATTTCAAGGTTTTACTGCTAACCTACAAAGCATTACATGGGCTTGCTCCTACCTATCTCTCCGATTTGGTCCTGCTGTACATACCTACACGTACGCTACGGTCACAACCCAGACCTTTTTCACCGGACTTGCTACCTTGTCCCAGACCTGCTGTTTTCGTCTCTCTCTCCTCCTCTCTCTCTCTCTCTCTCTCTCTCTCTCTCTCTCTCTCTCTCTCTCTCTCTCTCTCTCTCTCTCTCCCTCCCACACCTGCTGTCTCGACCTCTGAATGCTCGGTTATGAAAAGCCAACTGACATTTACTCCTGAGGTACTGACCTGTTGCACCATCTACAACCGCTGTGATTATTATTTGACCCTGCTGGTCGTCTATGAATGTTTGAACATCTTGAAGAACAATCTGGAAATAATATCGCCATTGTCTCCCTCACTCTCCATTCCTCAATACTCATGTATGCCTATCACTGTACTTCCCCTTCACAACTTTGTTTTATTCTCCCACTGACATTTAGACTAAATGTTTCACCCAGTAGCAGTCCCATTGCACATTGTAATAGCCCCGGCAGCTAGATAGCCTAGCAACTGTGTCTTGAGTTTACAGACAGATTATTTCACTTATAATTCACTGTATCACAATTCCAGTGGGTCAGATGTTTACATACACTAAGTTGACTGTGCCTTTAAACGGCTTGGAAAATTCCAGAAAATTATGTCATGGCTTTAGAAGCTTCTGATAGGATGATTGACATAATTTGAGTCAATTGGAGGTGTACCTGTGGATGTATTTCAAGGCCTACCTTCAAATTCAATGCCTCTTTGCTTGACATCATGGGAAAATCAAAATAAATTAGCCAAGACCTCAGAAAAAAGTTTGTAGACCTTCACAAGTCTGGTTAATCATTGGGAGCAATTTCCAAACGCCTGAAGGTACCACGTTCATCTGTACAAACAATAGTATGCAAGTATAAACACCATGGGACCACGCAGCCGTCATACTGCTCAGGAAGAAGACGCGTTCTGTCTCCTAGAGATTAACGTACTTTGGTGCCAAAAGTGCAAATCAATCCCAGAACAACAGCAAAGGACCTTGTGAAGATGCTGGAGGAAACAGGTACAAAAGTATCTATATCCACAGTAAAACGAGTCCTATATCGACATAACATGAAAGGCCGCTCAGCAAGGAAGAAGCCACTGCTCCAAAACCGCCATAAAAAAGCCAGACTACGGTTTGCAACTGCACATGGGGACAAAGATCGTACTTTTTTGAGAAATGTCCTCTGGTCTGATGAAACAAAAATAGAACTGTTTGGCCATAATGACCATCGTTATGTTTGGATGAAAAATGGGAATGCTTGCAAGCCGAAGAACACCATCCCAACCGTGAAGCACGGGGGTGGCAGCATCATGCTGTGGGGGTGCTTTGCTGCAGGAGGGACTGGTGCACTTCACAAAATAGATGGCATCATGAGGAAGGAAAATTATGTGGATATATTGAAGCAACATCTCAAGACATCAGTCAGGAAGTTAAAGCATGGTCGCAAATGGGTCTTCCAAATGGACAATGACCCCAAGCATACTTCCAAAGTTGTGGCAAAATAGTTTAAAGACAACAAAGTCAAGGTATTGGAGTGGCCATCACACAGCCCTGACCTCAATCCTATACAACATTTGTGGGCAGAACTGAAAAAGCGTGTGCTAGCAAGGAGGCCTACAAACCTGACTCAGTTACACCAGCTCTGTCAGGAGGATTGGGCCAAAATTCACCCAACTTATTGTGGGAAGCTTGTTGAAGGTTACCCAAAAAGTTTGACCCAAGTTAAACAATTTAAAGGCAATGCTACCAAATACTAATTGAGTGTATGTTAACTTCCTGTGGTTCCATGATGACTGAAAACACAACCATGGGACATACGAGTGATGAATTTCCGGGCAAGGGCAGTCCATAGTGAGATATACATGGCGGAGACTCAATCAAGCTAGTCGTCTTGACTTCTTTCTTATGTCATTCTCGTTGGCCCCACAAGTTTAAGATGTGTTGATAGGGGACATAATGCGGTCGGACCATCATTTCTTTGGCATATACATTACTCTTACTGAATTTCCATGTGGGCGAGGATATTGGACATTTAATCAAAGCCTATTGGATGATAACTTGTTTTTAACTAGGACAGAGGAAATTATAACTGAATTTTTCCAACATAGGTACAGCAAATCCCCTTATTGTATGAGACACTTTAAAATGTGCCTTTAGAGGCCATGCAATTCAGTACTCATCTCGAAAACAAAAGCAATTTAGGTCAAAAGAGTCCATACTAACAAAGGAAATAGATAAAAACTGTAACATAGAGGCTCAGAATAAATGAGAGGAAAAACAAAAATAAATGGAGAAACTTATTCAACAAAGATCAAGTGTAATATATTATAGAAATAAAGCAAACTGGATGGAATATGGGGGAAAATGCACCAAATTATTTTTTACTCTTCATCATAGAAATGCTACCAAAAAGCATTTACTGAAACTTGTTACAAATGACGGAGTCACCATGATTCACCAAATGATATTTTGAAGGAGGAAGCAAAGTACTTTAAGCATATGTTTTCGTTTTGGTCGCCTCATCTCCTCTAACTGAAGCTAATTGTAGGGATAGTTTTTCTATTGATAATGTAAAATTAACAGCCATACAGAAAGACTCATGTGAATGTGAAATTACAGAGGAGGAACTTCTGGATGCAATTAAAGACTTTAAGTCCGAGGGAGATTGACAAGTCTTTTGTGTTTCTTCCATTTGCGAATAATCGCACCAACTGGTGTCACCTTCTCACCAAGCTGCTTGGCGATGGTCTTGTAGCCCATTCCAGCCTTGTGTAGGTCTACAATCTTGTCCCTGACATCCTTGGAGAGCTCTTTGGTCTTGGCCATGGTGGAGAGTTTGGAATCTGATTGATTGATTGCTTCTGTGGACAGGTGTCTTTTATGCAGGTAACAAGTTGAGATTAGGAGCACTCCCTTTAAGAGTGTGCTCCTAATCTCAGCTCGTTACCTGTATAAAAGACACCTGGGAGCCCGAAATCTTTCTGATTGAGAAGGGGTCAAATACTTATTTCCCTCATTAAAATGCAAATCAATTTATAACATTTTTGACATGCGTTTTTCTGGATTTTGTTGTTGTTATTCTGTCTCTCACTGTTCAAATAAACCTACCATTAAAATTATAGACTGATAATTTCTTTGTCAGTGGCCAAACGTACAATATCAGCAGGGGATCAAATACTTTTTTCCCTCACTGTAAATGGTAGATTATCAGACACTCAAGAAGGTCTGATTTCATTATTACTGAAACAGGATACATGTGGGAAATATAAAGATCCAGTCCATTAAAACAATTGGAGGCCCATTACACTTCAGTGTTGTGATGCAAAAATTATAGCAAAATGTATAGCGCATAGAATTAAAATGGTATTGTCGGACATTATTCATTCTAATCAGACAGGTTTTTTACATGGACAATGCATTGGAGATAATATAAGGCAAGTACTGGAAACAATAGAACACCATTAAAAATCTTGGAAACCAGGCCTGCTATTCGAAGCTGACTTTGAAAAGGCATTTGATAAAGTACGACTGGAGTTTATATATAAATGCCTGGAGCATTTCAATTTTGGAGAATCTCTTATAAAATGGGTTAAAATCATGTATAGTAACCCTAGGTGTAAAATAGCCAATAATGGCTTTTTCTCCGAAAGTTCTAAACTGTCAAGAGGAGTAAAACAAGGTTGTCTGCTATCGGCATATCTATTTATTATGGCCATCGGAATGTTAGCTATTAAAATCAGATCCAACAATAATATCAAGGGATAAGAAATCCAGGGCTTAAAACAAAGGTGTCATTGTACACTGATGATTCATGTTTTCCTTAAATCCACAATTTGACTCCCGCCACAGCCTAATAGAGGATCTAGATACATTTTCTAACCACTCTGGATTACAACCAAATTATGATATTTGTACTATATTACGTATTGGATCACTAAAAAATACAATTTTTACGTTACCGTGTAGTTTACCAATAAAACGGTCTGATGGTGATGTGGATATACTTGGAATACATATCCCAAATGAAATAAATTATCTCACTCCAATGAATTTGAATAGAAAGATCTTGTTACCATGGAAAGGTAAATATCTGTCTATTTGTGTAAAAATCACTCTGATTAACTGTTTAGTATTATCCAAGTTTACCTATTTGCTTATGGTCTTGCCTACGCCTAGCAGACAGTTTTTTAAATTCGATGAGAAAAAAAGATTCCATTTTATTTGTAACGGCAAACCAGACAAAATTAAACGGGCCTATTTATATAATGAATATGAATTCGGAGGACATAACTTTTTTAATATTAAAGCATTAGACCTATCACTAAAAGCTTCAGTCATACAAAAGTTATACTTAAATCCGAACTGGTTCTCTAGCAAATTAGTAAGATTGTCTCACCCCATGTTCAAGAATGGCCTTCTTCCCTTTATTCAGATTACAACCTCTCACTTTGAGTTATTTGAAAAGGAAATAATCTCCCAAATATCACTATTTCTAAAAGAAGCCATAGAAAGTTGGTTGCAATTTCAATTTAATTCTCCAGAAACGACAGAACAAATAATGCAACAAATATCAATCAATCAATCAATCAATTTTATTTTATATAGCCCTTCATACATCAGCTGATATCTCGAAGTGCTGTACAGAAACCCAGCCTAAACCCCAAACAGCTAGTAATGCAGGTGTAGAAGCACGGTGGCTAGGAAAAACTCCCTAGAAAGGCCAAAACCTAGGAAGAAACGTAGAGAGGAACCAGGCTATGAGGGGTGGCCAGTCCTCTTCTGGCTGTGCCGGGTGGAGATTATAACAGAACCATGCCAAGATGTTCAAAAATGTTCATAAGTGACAAGCATGGTCAAATAATAATCAGGAATAAATCTCAGTTGGCTTTTCATAGCCGATCATTAAGAGTTGAAAACAGCAGGTCTGGGACAGGTAGGGGTTCCATAACCGCAGGCAGAACAGTTGAAACTGGAATAGCAGCAAGGCCAGGCGGACTGGGGACAGCAAGGGAGTCACCACGGCCGGCAGTCCCGACGTATGGTCCTAGGGCTCAGGTCTCTCAGTTGGCAATTCATATCCGATCATTAAGAGTCGAAAACAGCAGGTCTGGGACAGGTAGGGGTTTCGTAACCGCAGGCAGAACAGTTGAAACTGGAACAGCAGCAAGGCCAGGCGGACTGGGGACAGCAAGGTGTCAGCATGCCCGATAGTCCCGACGTATGGTCCCAGGGCTCAGGTTCTTTTAAACATTTATTGTGGTTAAACTCAAATATACTAATTGATAAGAAAATGTTATTTTTTGAATAAATGTTTAAAAAATGTATAATCTTCGTAAATGATATCATAGGTAGGACAGGTGGATTTATGTTGCACATGCAGCTAACAAAAACATATGGAAATGTCTGCTCTACCCAAAATTACAACCAAAATTTTTTAGCATTACCGCAAAAATGGAAGAGGAAAGTGGAAGGGAAAAAGTAAGGAACTTGTTTGTCGGCACCTCACAGGTCCTCAACTGGCAGCTTCATTAAATAGTACCCGCAAAACGCCAGTCTCAACGTCAACAGTGAAGAGGCGACTATCTCAGACTGCCCATCTTAATCTTTTTTGTTTTATTGGCCAGTCTGAGATATGGCTTATTCTTTGCAACTCTGCCTAGAAGGTCAGCATCCCGGAGTTGCCTCTTCACTGTTGACGTTGAGACTGGTGTAAGTTGCTCACATCCCAATGTACTACGTATGTAGATGGAGTAGCCTGCCCTGTACTGACATTTTTACTTTGTGTGCCGAGGTGAAGCCAAAAATCACATTTGCCTTTGATATGACTACCTCTTAACACTATAATTCAGACCATGTAGCCTAATAAGGTAAACATGTTATACTTAAACGCACCAATACAGGAATCAGGAAACGTTTTACATTCTTAAAGGGGCAATGCAGTCAAAAGATCCGCTTTCAGGGTTTTTTTCATGCCATTTCCACACTGAGGTTTTCAGGAGTGTAGGAACGGTTTGACCGAGGATTTTTTGCTGTCTATTTACGCCTTGACCTGTGGTTTCTCTGTATGTGTGTCCCCTTGGTGCTAATAGCAGAGTAGGATGTCAGTTTAACAAAATGTATATTGTTGGTCATAAGCTAGACTGCCAGACAAAATGGATCCAAGAGCTCTTGTTTTGCTCTCGTTATGCCCATATTTATTCCCTTTTATTTAATTTCCTGGTGGTGAGTATTTGAGCAGATATTTTCCCCTGGAGAAATCATTGGAGGATGGTTACAGCCACATTAAAATAGTGTATCCATTGTGTCAGTATAGTAAATGGTCAAAAGGAAATGAGGCAGAAAAAGAGGAAAATAGCCATTTTAGCATTTTGTCTCCATCTCTTCTTAGGATGACTGTTCACGTTACAGGATAATCATTCAGCTCCTGAGAGCTGTAATTGTGATTTGAGATTAGGGCTTAGTCTTCCAATAGGCCATTTCAAAATAGCCTTCATAAACAAACCTCATGTAAATACCTAAACTCTGGCTAGCTCAATCAGTCCCTACAATGCCTCTTTCTTTCTGACCTTGCCTCTGTCGAGGAAGCTGTTTGAAGCAACAACAACTAACCAACTAACCCTAAACTCTTCTGGATTTTTCCCTCATGTGATAGGTTGGCAACATGTCTCTTCAATCTCATTGGCCTCATTCGATTTTTTGCAAGGCATTCTTCTGTCTCCTTTTCCCATCACAAGGTACAGTGGGGAAAAAAAGTATTTAGTCAGCCACCAATTGTGCAAGTTCTCCCACTTAAAAAGATGAGAGAGGCCTGTAATTTTCATAATAGGTACACGTCAACTATGACAGACAAAATGGGGAAAAAAATTCCAGAAAATCACATTGTAGGATTTTTAATGAATTTATTTGCAAATTATGGTGGAAAATAAGTATTTGGTCAATGACAAAAGTTTCTCAATACTTTGTTATATACCCTTTGTTGGCAATGACACTGGTCAAACGTTTTCTAAGTCTTCACAAGGTTTTCACACACTGTTGCTGGTATTTTGGCCCATTCCTCCATGCAGATCTCCTCTAGAGCAGTGATGTTTTGGGGCTGTCGCTGGGCAACACGGACTTTCAACTCCCTCCAAAGATGTTCTATGGGGTTGAGATCTGGAGACTGGCTAGGCCACTCCAGGACCTTGAAATGCTTCTTATGAAGCCACTCCTTCGTTGCCCGGGCGGTGTGTTTGGGAACATTGTCATGCTGAAAGACCCAGCCACGTTTCATCTTCAATGCCCTTGCTGATGGAAGGAGGTTTTCACTCAAAATCTCACGATACATGGCCCCATTCATTCTTTCCTTTACACGGATCAGTCGTCCTGGTCCCTTTGCAGAAAAACAGCCCCAAAGCATGATGTTTCCACCCCCATGCTTCACAGTAGGTATGGTGTTCTTTGGATGCAACTCAGCATTCTTTGTCCTCCAAACACGATGAGTTGAGTTTTTACCAAAAGGTTCTATTTTGGTTTCATCTGACCATATGACATTCTCCCAATCCTCTTCTGGATCATCCAAATGCACTCTAGCAAACGTCAGATGGGCCTGGACATGTACTGGCTTAAGCAGGGGGACACGTCTGCACTGCAGGATTTGAGTCCCTGGCAGCGTAGTGTGTTACTGATGGTAGGCTTTGTAACTTTGGTCCCAGCTCTCTGCAGGTCATTCACTAGGTCCCCCCCGTGTGGTTCTGGGATTTTTGCTCACCGTTCTTGTGATCATTTTGACCCCCACGGGGTGAGATCTTGCGTGGAGCCCCAGATCGAGGGAGATTATCAGTGGTCTTGTATGTCTTCCATTTCCTAATAATTGCTTCCACAGTTGATTTCTTCAAACCAAGCTGCTTACCTGTTGCAGATTCAGTCTTCCCAGCCTGGTGCAGGTCTACAATTTTGTTTCTGGTGTCCTTTGACAGCTCTTTGGTCTTGGCCATAGTGGAGTTTGGAGTGTGACTGTTTGAGGTTGTGGACAGGTGTCTTTTATACTGATAACAAGTTCAAACAGGTGCCATTAATACAGGTAACGAGTGGAGGACAGAGGAGCCTCTTAAAGAAGAAGTTACAGGTATGTGAGAGCCAGAAATCTTGCTTGTTTGTAGGTGACCAAATACTTATTTTCCACCATAATTTGCAAATAAATTCATTTAAAATCCTACAATGTGATTTTCTGGATTTTTTTTCTCAATTTGTCTGTCATTGTTGACGTGTACCTATGATAAAAATTACAGGCCTCTCTCATCTTTTTAAGTGGGAGAACTTGCACAATCGGTGGCTGACTAAATACTTTTTTTCCCCACTGTATCTATTTATAGATGGTGACATAAAAGGCACACAACTATCCGATTGCCCTAGATATCCCAGGGCAGATTTTTGGCATGCCAGTGCGTTGCGGTGGTGTCTCACCCTATACAGCCTTATTTATGGACGGGAGTGTGGGCTGTCACTTGTGTTAGGTCTGTTACATGTGCAGAGGCTTTGGTGGGGATATCAAGGATTCTAGCCAAGGATGAGGCCTGCTTTGTGCCGTTTGTCTGAGTCCACTCAGGCAGACAATTCCATATAGGGCAGTCTAAGAGTGAGAGGAGTTCACCGAAGAGCAGGAGGGGATTGCGTGTGTGTGTATGTGGGGGGTGGGGGGCTTGTATTACTATTCTCGTGGGTACTGGAAATCCCAACAAGTCCCACAAGGATAGTAAAACAAGGAAAATTCTCCCGAGAAATGTCCCCACGAGGACAAAGGCCATTTTAGGTTTAGGGTTAGAATTAGGGTTAGTGTAAGAATTAGGGTTAGGGGTTAGGGCAGTGTTTCCCATACTCAGTCCTGGGGACCCCAAGGGGTGCATGTTTTCATTTTTGCCTTAGCACTACACAGCTGATTCAAATAATCAACTCAGAATTTAGCTTTGATTATTTGTAGTGGTAGGGCAAAAACCAAAATGTGCACCCCTTGGGGTCCCCAGAACCGAATTTGGGAAACACTGCATCAGGGTTAGGGTCAGGGGCGGTGTGTTCAATAGGGCGATATGGGCGACGCACTGCCAAACGGGAAAAGGAAGGGATTTTTTTTCTAATCAATTATATCACGGCAACAGTAGTTATCAGTGTTGTAATCTAGACGTCTGATCTGCCACAGTGCCACACTGCCACTAAATGTCCAATCAGGCTAAAGTCGTGCTTCAAATGCCCCCCCCTTTTGGGGCGATTTCAGTCAGGTTGAAAATCGCCCAGAAGTCTGTCATAGACTCCCATGTAAAATCTATTTTTTCAAATTTCAGAGCTTTCAATACAATCTCTATGGGTTTCTGAGGGCTTGCACTTACGCGCTTCGTCATACGTAACGTAACCATGAACGTAACTAAGAAAAGAGCGGGTAGCAGCATCAATCAATTCACGTACTACTATCAAGATGGCTATAGCGTTCAGTGCAACTCGATTGTCTCTTTGAAAGAAGTTCACATCAAAGAGACAACCACAAAGTGCAGGAGCGCTTTTTTGAGTTCCTTCCCATCTCGGAATCAACCTCAGTCTCAATCGCCAGTGTGCTTTTGGAGAGACTGAACGGTCTTTTTGCCGACGACGTGAAAGTCAAACTCATTGCGCAAGCTTACGATGGAGCCAGTGTGATGAGGCGAGAGAAGGCAAAAGGTAGGTGAGCATTTCAAGAAAGGCCATTACGTGCATTGCTATGCGCATCAGCTGAATTTGATCATGCAGCAAGCTAAAAAGTAACTAGTAAACTAGTCCTCAGCATGCCTGATTTCAATGAGAAAGTCATTGACCGCTTTGTTGCATTGAAAAGAGAGAAGAGAACAGTTTCAGTACAAGTAATGTAGCTCTCTCTCTCTTTGTCCCTCCCTGTCTGTCTCTTTAACACACACACGCCCAAATCAGTTCACAGTTGATGTTGTTTAAAATAGTTATTTTTCATTTTTTTTAAAGTAAACAATTTTTTTTACAAATCTATACAATTGGCCAGAATATGGTTGTTCATATTTACAAAGCCATACAGATAGCTGTGTTTACCTTTTCTAGAAATTATTTTCAAATTCTGTTTTCAGGCAAAATGTCTATCACTGTTCATTTTCACAAATCTATACAAGAGGGCAGAATATGGAAGTCTATAAAAAATTCTTATTACCAATAACTTGCATCAATGTTTTCAGTAGCCTCTATCAAAAGCTCCTGCTTGCTCAGGTGCACATATTTCCAATTCAACCATGAGGCCTTTTTGAAGCAAGTAATGTGTATATCAGTATTGACTTATATGCTGCCCCTGTCTTCATGTTGTTGCTGGACATATCTTTTTTAAAATGTGTGTAGGTCACCTAAATCATCAGAAAAATTGCCCCCCCTGAGAATTTTTTCAGGAGCCGCCACTGGTTAGGGTTAGGGTTGGGGGTTAAGGTAAAGGTTAGGGAAAATAGGATTATTAATGGAATTCAATTTTAGGTCTCAACAAAGATAGTAATACCAAACATTTGTGTGTGTTTCAAGTTTCAAGTTCTATTAGTCATATGTTCCGGAATACACATGGTATACACCAGGGGTGTCAAACATTCCATTGAAGGCCTAGTATCTGCTGGTTTTTTGTTTTTCCTTTTAATTATGACCTAGACAACCAGGTTACTAATTAGTGACCTTAATTCATCAATCAAGCCCAAGGGAGGAGCGAAAACCTGCAGACACTCAGCCCTCCACGGAATGAGTTTTACACGTGGTATACACCATCCAACGAAATGCTTACTTGTAGGTTCCTTCTCGACAACAACAATAAGAAATAATACAAGATAAGAATACAAACATAAAGTAAATGGCTCAATAGAATATATATATGCACTACCAGTCAAAGGTTTTAGAACACATACTCATTCAAGGGTGTTTCTTCATTTTTACTATTTTCTACATTGTAGAATAATAGTGAAGACATCAATACTATGAAATAACACATATGGAATCATGTAGTAACCAAGAAAGTGTTAAATATATCAAAATATATTGTATATTTGAGATTCTTCAAATAGCCTCCCTTTGCCTTGATGACAGTTTTGCACACTCTTGGGGTTTTCTCAAGCAGTTCCCACATACGCTGAGCGCTTGTTGGCTGCTTTCCTTCACTCTGCGGTCCGACTCATCCCAAACCATCTCAATTTGGTTGAGGTCGGGGGATTGTGGAGGCCAGGTCATCTGATGCAGCACTCCATCACTCTCCTTCTTGGTAAAATAGCCCTTACACAGCCAAATAAAATTGTATTGGTCACATACACGTTTAGCAGATGTTATTGCGGGTGTAGCGAAATACTTGTGCTTCTAGCTCCGACAGTGCAGTATTATCTAACAAGTAATATCTAACAATTTCACAACATATACCCAATACACACAAATCTAAGTAAGGAATGAATTAAGAATATATACACATATGGACGAGCGATGTCAGAGCGGCATGGACTAAGACACAGTAGAATAGTATAGAATACAGTATATACATATGAGATGAGTAATGCAAGATATGTAATCATTATTAAAGTGACTAAGATACCGTAGAATAGTATAGAGTACAGTATATACATATGAGATGAGTAATGCAAGATATGTGAACATTATTAAAGTGGCTAGTGTTCCATTTCTTAAAGTGGCCAGTGATTTTTAGTCTATGTCTATAGGCAGCAGCCTCTAATGTGCTAGTGATGGCTGCTTAACAGTCTGATGGCCTTGAGATAGAAGCTGTTTAACAGTCTCTCGGTCCCAGCTTTGATGCACCTGTACTGACCTCACCTTCTGGATGATAGCGGGGTGAACAGGCAGTGGCTCGGGTGGTTGATGTCCTTGATGAACTTTTTGGCCTTCCTGTGACATCGGGTGCTGTAGGTGTCCTGGAGGGCGGGTAGTTTGCCCCTGGTAATGTGTTGTGCAGACCGCACCACCCTCTGGAGAGCCTTGCGGTTGCGGGCGGTGCAGTTGCCATACCAGGCGGTGATACAGCCCGACAGGATGCTCTCAATTGTGCATCTGTAAAAGTTTGTCAGGGTTTTAGGTGCTAAGCCAAATGTCTTTAGCCTCATGAGGTTAAAGAGGCTCTGTTGCGCCTTCTTCACCACACTGTGTGGGTGGTCCATTTTAGTTTGTCAGTGATGTGTACGCCAAGGAACTTGAAGCGTTCCACCTTCTCCACTGCGGTCCTGTCGATGTGGATAGGGGGGTGCACCCTCTGCTGTTTCCTGAAGTCCACAATCATCTCCTTTCTTTTGTTGATGTTGAGTGAGAGGTTATTTTCCTGGCACCACACTCCCAGAGCCCTCACCTCCTCCCTGTAGGCTGTCTCGTCATTGTTGGTAATCAAGCCTACTACTGTTGTGTCGTCTGCAAACTTGATGATTGAGTTGGAGTTGTGCTTGGTCACGCAGTCATGGGTGAACAGGGAGTACAGGAGTGGGCTGAGCACGCATCCTTGTGGGGCCCCAGTGTTGGGGATCAGTGAAGTGGAGGTGTTGTTTCCTACCTTCACCACCTGGGGGTGGCTTGTCAGGAAGTCTAGGACCCAGTTGCACAGGGCGGGGTTCAGACCCAGGGCCTCGAGCTTAATCATGAGCTTGGAGGGTACTATGGTGTTGAATGCTGAGCTATGTAGTCAATGAACAGCATTCTTACATAGGTATTCCTGTTGTCCAGATGGGATAGGGCAGTGTGCAGAGTGATGGCGATTGCATCGTCTGTGGATCTATTGGGGCGGTAAGCAAATTGAAGTGGGTCTAGGGTGGCAGGTAAGGTAGAGGTTATATGATCCTTGACTAGACTCTGAAAGCACTTCATGATGACAGAGGGGAGTACTTTCCTTTGCTCTCTTGGGTACAGGAACAATGGTGGCCATCTTGAAGCATGTGGGGACAGCAGACTGGGATAGGGAGAGATTGAATATGTCCGTAAACACACCAGCCAGCTGGTCTGTGCATGCTCTGAGGATGCAGCTAGGGATGCCGTCTGGGCCAGCAGCCTTGTGAGGGTTAACACGTTTAAATGTTTCACTCAAGTCGGCCACAGAGAAGGAGATCCCACAGTCCTTGGTAGCGGGCCGCGTTGGTGGCACTGTGTTATCCTCAAAGCGGGCGAAGAAGTTGTTTAGCTTGTCTGGAAGGAAGATGTCAGCCTCGGTGACGTGGCTGGTTTTCCTTTTGTAGTCCGTGATTGTCTGTAGACCCTGCCACATACTTCTCGTGTCTAAGCCGTTCAATTGCGACTCCACTTTGTCTCTATATTGACGTTTTGCTTGTTTGATTGCCTTGCGGAGTGAATAACTACACTGTTTGTATTCTTTGCCATATTCCTAGTCAGCTTGGCATGGTTAAATGCGGTGGTTCGCACTTTCAGTTTCGCGCGAATGCTGCCATCTATCCACGGTTTCTGGTTAGGTTAGGTTCTAATAGTCACAGTGGGTACGACATCTCCTATACACTTCCTGATATACTCAGTTACGGTATCGGTGTATTCGTCTAAATTATTTTTCGCAATCTACCCAGAACATATCCCAGTCCGCGTGATCAAAACAATCCTGAAGCGTGGATTCCAATTGGTCAGAACAGCGTTGAATAGTCCTTAGCATGGGTATTTCCTGTTTGAGTTTCTGCCTAGCAAAATTTTGTCGTGGTCAGATTTGTCGAAAGGAGGGCAGGGGAGGGCCTTGTAAGCATTGCAGAAGTTTGAATAACAGTGGTTCAGTGTTTTAGCAGCGCGGGTACTGCAGTCGATATGTTGATAGAACCCAGCAGCCTAGTCCTCAAATTTGCTTTGTTAAAATCCCCAGCTACAATAAATGCAGCCTCAATATAGGTGGTATCCAGTTTGCATAAAGTCCAGTGAAGTTCTTTGAGGGCCGTCATGGTATCGGCTTGAGGGGGGATATAAACGGGCGTGGCTATAACGGAGGAAAATTCTCTTGGGAGATAATATGGTCGGCATTTGATTGTGAGGTATTCTACGTCGGGTGAACAAAATGACTTGAGTTCCTGTATGTTACTACAATTACACCAGAAGTCGTTAATCGTGAAACACACACCTCCGCCCTTCTGCTTCCCGGAGAGATATTTATTCCTATCTGCGCGATGACCTGAGAATCCCTCTGGCTGGACCGATTCCGACAGAGTATCCCGAGAGAACCATGTTTCCGTGAAACTGTCACGGATTCAGCCGAGGCTGCTCCTCCTCCTTGCTCGGGCAGGCTTCGGCGTTCGTCGTCCCCGGAGTACTAGCTGCTGCCGATCGATGTTTCAGTGTTTGTCTTGTTTGGTCTTTATTGTTTACACAGGTTTCCCATTATGTTGGATTGTATTCCCTATATTAACCCCTGTCTCTCATTGGTTATTTTGTGTGTTATTGTTTGTTGTCATTCCGGCAGTTCTTGTATGTACGGGTCTTTGTGCTTTCCTCCCTGTTTGGAGGATTGTTGTTTTGTACGTTGATTTTACTGTGTTCAGTAAAATACGTTGCCAGCCACTCTGTGTCCTGCTTTTGACTTCGCTACCGCATACACGTCGCGTGACAGAATAACACACCAAGACATGGAGTCAGCAGGAGCGGCGGTGCCAGCTGGATCACTGGAGGAGCGCGTTATACAACAAGCGGTCATGATCCAGGATCTCGGCACCACCATGGAAGGGGTGATGAACAACTTGAGGCGATGGGAAAGAGGAGGTTTGCCCACACCTCCTCCAACGATACCACCACCATCAGCTATACCCATCGCTTCACCTCCGGAGTCCAGTGGGATTCGGCTCTCGCTCCCGAGGGCTTATGATGGCACCATGGCTTGGGTGTCAGGGTTTCCTGCTCCAAGTGGAACTCTACCTGGCAACCATCCACCCGGTGCCCTCGGGATACGAGAGCGTGTCCGCCCTCATCTCCTGTCTGTCCGGCAAGGCACTGGAGTGGTCCAACGCCGAGTGGGGGGGAATAGACGCCGCTACAGTCAACTATGCAGAGTTCACCTGCCGCTTCAGGGCGGTGTTCGATCATCCCCCAGAGGGGAAGGCGGCGGGTGAGCGTCTGTTCCACCTCAGACAGGGGAAGAGGAGCGCGCAGGAGTTCGCACTGGACTTCCAGAATAAGGCTGCCAATGCGGGATGGAATGAGAGGGCCCTCATCGACCACTACAGGTGCAGCCTGAGGGAGAACTTTCGTCGGGAGTTGGCCTGCAGGGACACCAACCTAAGCTTCGATCAGCTGGTGGACATGTCGATTCGCCTAGATACCCTGTTGGCTACCCGCGGACGTCCGGAGTCGGGGCCGTCCATTCCATCCACCAGCACTTCCGAGCCGAGCCCTATGGAGCTCGGGGGTGCTGGTGCTAGGGAGACGAGGAGAGAGACCAGGAGAGAGGTCGTCCCCTGCACCAGAGGACACACTGCGGTTTGGTGCTGGGGAGGGTCTCCTAGGAATCGAGGCAGTAGGCAACGCACTGATGAGTCATTCCAGGTGAGTAAGCACCCAACTCACCCAG
The DNA here is from genome assembly GCF_020615455.1 of Coregonus clupeaformis. NCBI lineage: Eukaryota > Metazoa > Chordata > Actinopteri > Salmoniformes > Salmonidae > Coregonus > Coregonus clupeaformis. The sequence continues at coordinate 33,588,919 of NC_059193.1, forward strand.
AGCTCTCTGTTGTACATATGTGTATTCAAGTTGTGTTTCCCGAGGTTTCTTCTCAATCCCAGCATAAGGCACTAGTAGATTCAGGCGCAGCTGGGAATTTTATCGATCGCCGGTTCACGTATAAGTTAGGGATTCCTATTGTACTAGTTGATGTGCCCTTCCCCATCCATGCCCTAGATAGCCGCCCTTTGGGGTCGGGATTGATTAGGGAGGTCACAGCGCCACTTAAGATGAAGACGCAGGAGGGCCATGAGGAGATTATACAGTTGTATTTGATTGACTCTCCTGCGTTTCCCGTGGTGTTGGGGCTTCCCTGGTTAACATCTCATGACCCCAACATTTCATGGCAACAGAGGGCTCTCAAGGGGATGGTCTGATCAGTGTGTCGGGCGGTGTGTAGGGTGTTTCCGTAGGGGCAACGACGGTGGAAAGTCCGAACCAAATTCCCACCATGCACATTCCTCCTGAGTATGCTGAATTGGCACTCGCCTTCTGTAAAAAGAAGGTGACTCAATTACCACCTCATCGACAGGGGGATTGTGCGATAGACCTCCAGGTAGGCGCTGCGCTTCCTCGTAGTCATGTGTATCCTCTGTCTCAGGAGGAGACGGCAGCTATGGAGACATACGTCACCGAATCTCTGAGACAGGGACACATACGGCCGTCCACTTCCCCTGCGTCCTCGAGTTTCTTTTTTGTGAAGAAGAAGGATGGGGGTTTACGCCCGTTTATTGATTACCGTGGTCTCAATCAGATTACAATCAAATACAGCTATCCTCTCCCTCTGATTGCTAGTATGACGGAGTCATTACACGGGGCGCGATTCTTCACAAAATTGGATCTCAGGAGCGCGTACAACCTGGTGTGCATTAGGGAGGGAGATGAATGGAAGACAGCATTCAGTACCACCTCGGGTCACTATGAGTACCTCGTCATGCCATACGATTTAATGAATGCTCCTTCAGTCTTCCAATCATTTGTGGACAAGATTTTCCGGGATTTGCATGGACAGGGTGTAGTGGTGTATATTGATGACATTCTAATATACTCCGCTACACAAGCCGAGCATGTGTCCCTGGTGCGTCGGGTGCTGGGTAGACTGTTGGAGCATGACCTGTATGTGAAGGCGGAGAAATGTCTGTTTTTCCAGGAGTCCATCTCCTTCCTGGGACATCGGTTGTCCGCGTCAGGGGTAGAGATGGAGATTGACCGCGTTTCATCCGTGCGTAATTGGCAGACTCCCACCACGGTGAAGGAGGTGCAACGGTTTTTGGGTTTTGCCAATTACTACCGGAGGTTTATCCAGGGCTTTGGACAGGTAGCAGCTCCCATCCCCTCCTTGCTAAGGGGGGGCCCGGTGCGTTTGCAGTGGTCAGCTGAGGCGGACAGGGCGTTTAGACATCTGAAGGACCTGTTCACCTCGGCTCCGGTGCTGGCACATCCGGATCCCTCTTTGGCATTCCAAGTTGAGGTGGATGCGTCCGAGGCGGGGATCGGTGCTATACTGTCTCAGCACTCGGGCACGCCTCCAAAACTCCACCCCTGTGCTTTCTATTCCAAGAAGCTCAGTCCGGCGGAACGCAATTATGACGTGAGGGACAGGGAGCTGCTAGCGGTGGTCCAAGCCCTGAAGGTGTGGAGGCTTTGGCTTGAGGGGGCTAAACACCCTTTTCTCATTCTGATTGACCATCGTTACCTGGAGTACATCCGGGCAGCCAGGAGATTGAACCCTCGTCAGGCTAGGTGGGCCATGTTTCTTACCCGGTTTGTATTTAAGCTCACTTATAGACCAGGGTCACAGAACGCTAAGGCAGACGCCCTGTCCCGACGATATGACACAGAGGAGAGGTCCATTGAGCCCACTCCCATACTTCCGGAGTCTTGTCTGGTGGCACCGGTGGTGTGTGAGGTCGATGCGGAAATCGAGCGGGCGTTACGTGCTGACCCTACTCCCCCAGAGTGTCCAGAGGGGCGGAGGTACGTGCCGCTCGAGGTCCGTGATCGACTGATATATTGGGCTCACACGTCACCCTCCTCTGGTCATCCTGGTTTTGGTCGGACAGTGCACTGCCTTAGTGGGAAGTACTGTTGGCCCACCTTAGCTAGGGACGTGAGGGTTTACGTTTCTTCCTGCTCGGTGTGCGCCCAGTGTAAGGCGCCTAGACACCTGCCCAGCGGGAAGTTACAACCTCTACCTGTTCCACAACGGCCGTGGTCTCACCTATCGGTGGAATTTGTCACGGACCTTTCCCCCTCCCAGGGGAATACCACGATCTTGGTCGTTGTGGATCGGTTTTCTAAGGCCTGCCGTCTCATTCCTATGCCAGGTCTTCCTACAGCCCTACAAATGGCAGACGCCCTGTTTATTCACGTCTTCCGGCACTACGGGGTGGTCTGGAGGGCGTTTATGGAACGTTTGGAGGTCTCGATTAGCCTTACCTCGGGTTTTCACCCTGAGAGTAATGGGCAGGTGGAGAGAGTAAACCAGGAAATGGGTAGGTTTCTGAGGTCCTATTGCCAGGACCGGCAGGAGGAGTGGTCGGGGTATATCCCCTGGGCAGAGATAGCCCAAAACTCACTCCGCCACTCCTCCACTAATCTTACGCCTTTTCAGTGTGTGCTGGGTTATCAGCCGGTCCTGGCACCCTGGCATCAGAGCCAGATCGAAGCCCCTGCGGTGGATGAGTGGTTTCGGCGCTCTGAGGAAACATGGAACGCTGCGCATGTCCATCTGCAGCGGGCTATCAGACGGCAAAAGGCGAGCGCCGATCGCCACCGCAGTGAGGGTCCGGTTTATGCACCGGGAGATCGGGTCTGGCTCTCGACCTGAAACCTGCCCCTTCGCCTGCCCTGCCGGAAGCTGGGTCGGCGGTTTGTGGGGCCATTTAAAGTCCTGAGGAGATTGAACGAGGTATGTTATAGGTTACAACTGCCCATTAATTACCGCATTAACCCCTGCGTTCCATGTGTCTCTCCTCAGGCCGGTGGTAGCTGGTCCACTCCAGGAGAATGAGATAAGAGAGGCTCCTCCGCCCCCACTAGACATCGAGGGGGCTCCGGCGTACTCAGTCCGTTCCATCGTGGATTCGAGGCGTCGGATGGGGGGTCTGCAGTATCTTGTGGAGTGGGAGGGGTACGGTCCGGAGGAACGGTGCTGGGTCCCTAGGAGGGACATCCTAGATCCCTCCCTGTTGATGGCCTGCTCCGCGTCCTCCTGGCCGTCCCTGAGGCCGGGTCGGTGCACGGCTGGAGCCGCGCGTCAAGGGGGTACTTTCACGGGGGTACTTTCTGCTCCTCCTCCTTGCTCGGGCAGGCTTCGGCGTTCGTCGTCCCCGGAGTACTAGCTGCTGCCGATCGATGTTTCGGTGTTTGTCTTGTTTGGTCTTTATTGTTTACACCTGTTTCCCATTATGTTGGATTGTATTCCCTATATTAACCCCTGTCTCACATTGGTTATTTTGTGTGTTATTGTTTGTTGTCATTCCGGCAGTTCTTGTATGTACGGGTCTTTGTGCTTTCCTCCCTGTTTGGAGGTTTGTTGTTTTGTACGTTGATTTTACTGTGTTCAGTAAAATACGTTGCCAGCCACTCTGTGTCCTGCTTTTGACTTCGCTACCGCATACACGTCGCGTGACAGAAACAAAGTATGTTATAAATAAAATCAATTCAACAGGTGTAGACCTTACAGTGAAATGCCTACTTACAAGCCCTTAACCAACAATGCAATTAAAAAAATAGATAAGTAAAAAATAAGAATAAAAATAATTAAAGAGCAGCAGTAAAATAAAATAACAGTAGGGAGGCTATATACAGGGGGTACCAGTACAGAGTCAATGTGCAGGGGCATTGGTTAGTCGAGGTAGAGTTAAAGTGACTATGCACAGATAATAAACAGAGTAGCAGCAGCGTAAAAGAGGGGGTGGGGTGGTGGGGGACAATGCATATAGTCTGGGTAGCCATGATTAGCTGTTCAGGAGTCTTATGGCTTGGGGGTAGAAGCTGTTAAGAAGCCTTTTGGACCTAGACTTGGCGCTCCGGTACCGCTTAATGTGCGATAGCAGAGAGAACCGTCTATGACTAGGGTGGCTGGAGTCTTTGACAATTTGTAGGGCCTTCCTCTGACACCGCCTGGTATAGATGTCCTGGATGGCAGGAAGCTTGGCCCCAGGGATGTACTGGGCCATACGCACTACCCTCTGTAGTGCCTTGCGGTCGGAGGCCAAGCAGTTGCCATACCAGGCAGTGATGCAACCAGTCAGGATGCTCTCGACAGGGGAGCTGTATAACTTTTTGAGGATCTGAGGACCCATGCAAAATCTTTTCAGTCTCCTGAGGGGGAATAGGCTGTGTCATGCCCTCTTCATGACTGTCTTGGTGTGTTTGGACCATGATCGTTTACTGGTGATGTGGACACCAATGATCTTGAAGCTCTCAACCTGTTCCACTACAGCCACGTCGATGAGAATGGGGGCGTTCTCAGTCCTCTTCTTTTCCTGTAGTCCACAATCATCTCCTTTGTCTTGATTACATTGAGGGAGAGGTTGTTATCCTGACACCACATGGCCAGGTCTCTGACCTCCTCCCTATAGTCTGTCTCATCATTGTCGGTGATCAGGACGACCACTGTTGTGTGGTCAGCTAACTTAATGATGGTGTTGGAGTCGTGCCTGGCCATGCAGTCATGGTTGAACAGGGAGTACAGGAGGGGACTGAGCACGCACCTCTGAGGGGCCCCGGTGTTGAGGATCAGCGTGGCAGATGTGTTGTTACGTCAGGAAGTCCAGGATCCAGATGCAGAGGGAGGTGTTTAGTCCCAGGGTCCTACGCTTAGTGATGAGCTTTTAGGCTTGTTTTATGTCTCTCTGGAAAGAAATCCTTTGCTCATCAACTTTGTTATCCAAAAACTGAACATTTGCGAGTAATATACTCGGAAGCGGTGGGTGGTGTGCGCGCCTCCTAAGTCGAAACAGCAGACCGCCTCGAGTGCCTCTCCTCCGCCGGCGATGTTGTGGGTCGGCCTCTGTAATAAGTTAAATTGCTCTGGGGAGAGCGAACAAAGGATCTGCTTCTGGGAAGTCATATTCCTGGTCGTAATGCTGGTAGTTCTGGTGAGTTACCGTCGCTCTGATATCCAGTAGTTCTTCCAGGCTGTATGTAATGACACAAAATATTTCCTGAACTAATAATATAACAAAATAATGTATAAAAAAACAAAATACCGCAAAGTTTCCTAAGAGCTAGTCGCGAGGCTGCCATCTCCGTCGGCGCCATCACATCAATTTGGAGGTGTGTTGGGTCATTGTCCTGTTGAAAAACAAATGAAAGTCCCACTAAGCCCAAACCAGATGGGATGGCATATTGCTGCAGAATGTTGTGGTAGCCATGCTGGTTAAGTGTGCCTTAAATTCTAAATAAATCACAGACAGTGTCACCAGTAAAGCACCCCCACACCATAACACCTCCTCCTCCATGCTTTACGATGGGAAATACACATGCGGAGATCATCCGTTCACCCACACCGCGTCTCACAAAGACATGGCGGTTGGAAGCAAACATCTCCAATTTAGACTCCAGATCAAAGGACACATTTCCACCGGTCTAATGTCCATTGCTCGTGTTTCTTTGCCCAAGCAAGTCTCTTCTTATTGGTGTCCTTTAGTAGTGGTTTCTTTGCAGCAATTTGAACATGAAGGCCTGATTCACAGTCTCTTCTGAACAGTTGATGTTGATATGTGTCTGTTACTTGAACTCTGTGAAGCATTTATTTGGGCTGCAATTTCTGAGGCTGGTAACTCTAATGAACTTATCCTCTGCAGCAGAGGTAACTCTGGGTCTTCCATTCCTGTGGCGGTCCTCATGAGAGCCAGTTTCATCATAGCGCTTGAGGGTTTTTGCGACTGCACTTGAACAAACTTTTAAAGTTCTTGAAATGTTCCATATTGACTGACCTTCATGTCTTAAAGTGATGATGGACTGTCGCTTCTCTTTGCTTATTTGAGCTGTTCTTGACATATTATGGACTTTGTCTTTTACCAAATAGGTCTTTCTTCTGTAACCCCCCCATTCATTCTTGTCACAACACAACTGATTGGCTGAAACGCATTAAGAAGGAAAGAAATTCCACAAATTTACTTTTAAGAAGGCACACCTGTTAATTGAAATGCATTCCTGGTGACTACGTCATGAAGCTGGTCGAGAGAATGCCAAGAGTGTGCAAAGTTGTCAAGGCAAATGGTGGCTATTTGAAGAATCTCAAATATTTTGATTTGTTTAACACTTTTTTGGTTACTACATGATTCTTTGTGTTATTTCATAGTTTTGATTTCTTCACTATTATTCTACAATGCAGAAAATAGTCAAAATAAAGACAAACTCTTGAATGAGTAGGTGTTCTAAAACTTTTACCAGTCGTCTATATGTTTTGCATAAGAATAATACAGGAAGGCACAATTTATAGTCCAATATTTACACTTGTTTTGGGGAAAGGGGACAAGTGTTTACATTGTGTGGTATTTAGCAATCATAATAAGAGTCTGTTAGCAGCAGTTGTGTGACGCGTACTGAGTATACGAAGAGGCCGGACACAGACGCAGGAATTAACAAGGTCAAGGTTTACTTAACAATGACAAATAACAAAGATAGTGTAAACGACACGAAGCTTACCAATCACACACAACATCATCCAGAACAGTCCAGGGCTAAATAGGGGTGGTGATGAGATGATGAGGTGCAGGTGCGCTTGAGGTGATTAGGGTGCGTTGGGTTTCCATTCCGGTGTTGCAGAGGTGGCGTACCCCGGGGGACGGCATCCGTCAGAGGACCAGGAACCACCGGCCTGAGGAGAGACACATGAAAAGTGTGTGAGACATGGTAGTGAGGGGGAAGGAGCAGCCGGTATGATACCTCATTTATCTTTGTGGGACCTTAAATGGCCCCACAAACCGAGGGCTCAGTTTCTTGCAGGGCAGGCGGAGAGGGAGGTTTTTTGTGGACAGCCAGCCACGATACCCAGGCTGGAATACAGGGGCCTCACTGCGGTGGGGGTCGGCTTGGTCCTTCTGCCGACTAATGGCCCTCTGGAGATGGACATGGGCTAAGTTCCAGACCTGTCGGGCCGTGTGGAACCACTCGTCGACAGCGGGCGCATAGGTCTGGCTGGGTGTCCAAGGGGCCAGGGCCGGCTGACACCCCAGGACGCACTGGAAGGGAGTGAGCCCCGTGGAGGAGTGAACGAGGGAGTTCTGGGCATATTCTTCCCAGGGAAAAAACCTTGCACGCTCACTCTGCCGGTCCTGACAGTGGCAAAGACGAAACCTCCCCAGCTCATGGTTCATGCGCTCCACCTGCCCATTCAACTGAGGCCTATACCCGGAAGTGAGGCTGGCCGTGGCCCCGATCTTCTCCAGGAAAGCCTTCCACACTCGGGAGGTGAATTGGGGACCACGGTCCGAGACGATGTCCTCCGGAAGTCCATAATGCTGGAAGACCTGTTGGAGCAGGACCTCAACGACCTGGAGAGCAGAAGAAGAATATTTCCTACAGAGGACTGATCAATTCAGAGAACTGGATTGATCAGAAGAAGAGATACTATTGCTGCGAAAGACTGCCTCAAGAAGTCTGATAATAAACTGAGCTGAGACGAGACTAGGTATGTAACAATGAAATGTCGTCCAATTGAGTACTCACTCTCTTAAACTTTAAATCTTGAAGTAAAATGATCTGTAAATCAGGAGGAGGAGGAGGTCGTCGGGTAAGCTTGGCTTTATACATAGCTTTGGCTTTATACATAGCTTTGGCTTTGTCGAGTAAGGCTTAAAACTATGTATTTAGATTGTATTTAGGTATTGTAGGTAGGTATCGTGGGTTGTTGTAGGTAGTTATTGTATGTAATTATTGTAGGTTAAGTATTGTATTCGGCGGTGCCGGGTGTAGCACGAAGCTAGCTAGCTAGCTAACTCACCACCTGGACTAGCTGGCGAGTGGCTATTAGCAACGGTATAGTTGTTTCACGCCTGAGAGTGCCTGTAATTACGCCAGCTGCTGCCTACAATAGTTACATACAATAATTGCCTACCATTCAGCTGTTTTCTAACCTCATTGTCTGAACCGTTAACGTTAGGTAGCAAGTGGCTACTGTGCTTGAAAATTAGCAAGCTTGTTGCAACCTGGATAGCTACTTGTAAACAATAGCTGGAACGACCGAGCGAACAGACGCGAACTGGCTGAGTCAATTCAGTGGCTAGCTTTGCACTTGGCTAGCTAACAGTAGCTGCTAGGGGTAAGTCATAACCTACACTTGTGTTTTGTTTTTTTCATATTGATAGCCCGAGTCGCTCAAGGAATACGGGACATGGGTGACTAGCTAACGTTAGTTTGGCTCTCTCTGTGTGTTCGTGCCGTGTGTTATGACGAGGTGCCCGGACGTTTTTCACGGAATAATACTGCACCTAGTTAGCTAGCTGAATAAACTAGGTTAGTCTATTCGTAGAAAACATTGAACCGCTGTAGTTTACAACAATTATAGTTTCTGAGGTGGAAGTTGGGAGAGTTATATTTGGGAGTTGTGGCTCTCTCCCTTCCCAGATGTTTAGTTCATTTTATTCCGATCTCCTCTGAATTATTGTAGCCATCTGCTGCAGCCTGTCAACTATGCCTCTGCCTATCCCTGTTCTCTCCTCTCCGCACAGGCTACACAAACGCCTCACACCGCGTAGCTGCTGCCTCTCTAACCTGGTGGTCCCTGCACGCACGACCCATGTGGAGTTCCAGGTCTCAGGCAGCCTCTGGAACTGCCGTTCTGCTGCCAACAAGGCAGACTTCATCCCAGCCTATGCTACCCTCCAGTCCCTCGACTTCTTGGCGCTGACGGAAACATTGATTACCACTGAAAACACTGCTACTCCTGCTGCTCTCTCCTCGTCTGACCATGTGTTCTCGCATACCCCGAGAGCATCTGGTCAGTGGGGTGGTGGCACAGGAATCCTCATCTCTCCCAAGTGGACATTCTCAATTTTTCCCCTGACCAATCTGTCCATCTCCTCATTTGAATTCCATGCAGTCACAGTCACTAGCCCATTTAAGCTTAATATCCTTGTCATCTATCGCCCTCCAGGTTCCCTTGGAGAGTTCATCAATGAGCTTGACGCCTTGATAAGTTCCTTTCCTGAGGATGGCTCACCCCTCACAGTTCTGGGGGATTTCAACCTCCCTACGTCTACATTTGACTCATTTCTCTCTGCCTCCTTCTTTCCACTCCTCTCCTCTTTTGACCTCACCCTCTCACCATCCCCCCCTACTCACAAGGCAGGCAATACGCTTGACCTCATCTTTACTAGATGCTGTTCTTCTACTAATCTCACTGCAACTCCCCTCCAAGTCTCCGACCACTACTTTGTATCCTTTTCTCTCTCCCTCTCCTCCAACACTACTCACACTGCCCCTACACAGATGGTAATGCGCCGTCGCAACCTTCACTCTCTCTCTCCCGCTACTCTCTCCTCTTCCATCCTATCATCTCTTCCCTCTGCTCAATCCTTCTCCCTCCAATCTCCTGATTCTGCCTCCTCAACCCTCCTCTCCTCCCTTTCCTTTGACTCTCTATGTCCCCTATCCTCCCGGCCGGCTCGGTCCTCCCCTCCAGCTTCGTGGCTTGATGACTCATTGTGAGCTCACAGAACAGAGCTCCGGGCAGCTGAGCGGAAATGGAAGAAAACTAGACTCCCTGCAGACCTGGCATCTTTTCACTCCCTCCTCTCTACATTTTCTTCATCTGTTTCTGCTGCTAAGGCCACTTTCTATCACTCTAAATTCCAAGCATCCGCCTCTAACCCTAGGAAGCTCTTTGCCACATTCTCCTCCCTGCTGAATTCCCCCCCTCCCTCCTCCCTCTCTGTGGATGACTTCGTCAACCATTTTGAAAAGAAGGTTGACGACATCCGTTCCTCGTTTGATAAGTCAAATGACACTGCCGGTCCTGCTCACACTGCCCTACCCTATGCTTTGACTTCTTTCTCCCATCTCTCTCCAGATAAAATCTTGCGACTTGTGACGGCAGGCCGCCCAACAACCTGCCCGCTTGACCCTATCCCCTCCTCTCTTCTCCAGACCATCTCCGGTGACCTTCTCCCTTACCTCACCTCGCTGATCAACTCATCCTTGACCGCTGGCTATGTCCCTTCCGTCTTCAAGAGAGCGAGAGTTGCACCCCTTCTCAAAAAACCAACACTCGATCCCTCTGATGTCAACAACTACAGACCAGTATCCCTTCTTTCTTTTCTCTCCAAAACTATTGAGCGTGCCGTCTTTAGCCAACTCTCTTGCTATCTCTCTCAGAATGACCTTCTTGATCTAAACCAGTCAGGTTTCAAGACTGGTCATTCAACTGAGACTGCTCTTCTCTGTGTCACAGAGGCTTTCCGCACTGCTAAAGCTAACTCTCTCTCCTCTGCTCTTGTCCTTCTAGACCTGTCTGCTGCCTTTGATACTGTGAACCATCAGATCCTCCTCTCCACCCTCTCTGAGCTGGGCATCTCCGGCGCGGCTCACTCTTGGATTGCGTCCTACCTGACCGGTCGCTCCTACCAAGTGGCGTGGCGAGAAGCTGTCTCCGCACCACGTGCTCTCACTACTGGTGTCCCCCAAGGCTCAGTTCTAGGCCCTCTCCTATTCTCGCTATACACCAAGTCACTTGGCTCTGTCATATCCTCACATGGCCTCTCCTATCATTGCTACGCTGACGACACACAACTAATCTTCTCCTTTCCCCCTTCTGATAACCAGGTGGCGAATTGCATCTCTGCATGTCTGGCAGACATATCAGTATGGATGACGGATCACCACCTCAAGCTGAACCTCGGCAAGACGGAGCTGCTCTTCCTCCCGGGGAAGGACTGCCCGTTCCATGATCTCGCCATCACGGTTGACAACTCCGTTGTGTCCTCCTCCCAGAGTGCGAAGAGCCTTGGCGTGACCCTGGACAACACCCTGTTGTTCTCCGCTAACATCAAGGCGGTGACCCGATCCTGTAGGTTCATGCTCTACAACATTCGGAGAGTACGACCCTGCCTTACACAGGAAGCGGCACAGGTCCTAATCCAGGCACTTATCATCTCCCCGTCTGGATTACTGCAACTCGCTGTTGGCTGGGCTCCCTGCCTGTGCCATTAAACCCCTACAACTCATCCAGAATGCCGCAGCCCGTCTGGTGTTCAACCTTCCCAAGTTCTCTCACGTCACCCCGCTCCTCCGCACACTCCACTGGCTTCCAGTTGAAGCTCGCATCTGCTACAAGACCATGGTGCTTGCCTACGGAGCTGTGAGGGGAACGGCACCTCCGTACCTTCAGGCTCTGATCAGTCCCTACACCCAAACGAGGGCACTGCGTTCATCCACCTCTGGCCTGCTGGCTCCCCTACCTCTGCGGAAGCATAGTTCCCGCTCAGCCCAGTCAAAACTATTCCCTGCCCTGGCACCCCAATGGTGGAACAAGCTCCCTCACGACGCCAGGACAGCGGAGTCACTCACCACCTTCCGGAGACATTTGAAACCCCACCTCTTTAAGAAATACCTGGGATAGGATAAAGTAATCCTTCAAAGATAGAGTAAACGACACGAAGCTTAACAATCACACACAACATCATCCAGAACAGTCCAGGGCTAAATAGGGGTGGTGATGAGATGATGAGGTGCAGGTGCGCTGGAGGTGATTATGGTGCGTTGGGTTTCCATTCCGGTGTTGCCGAGGTGGTGCGCTCAGACCGCTGGCTCAGTAGACAGGCGATTCAGAGTGCCGGAGGGGAGCAACGGGTGGAGACGTGACAAGTTGTTATGTGTGTGTGTGTGTGTATGTCTTGTGTGTGTATGTCTGTGTGTGCATGAGTGAGTACATGTGTGCTAAAGTGCAGAGAATCAGAGCAGGTGGTCAAGTGTTCAGCAGTCTGATGGGTTGTAGATAGAAACTGTCTCTGAGTCTGTTGGTATCAGACCCCAATGCTCCGATACCGTCTGCCCGACGGTAAGTGAGTCACCAGCTCGTGGCTGGGGTGTGTGGGGTCCTTGATGATGCAGCGAGCCTTCCTCATGCACCGTTTTGAGTAGATGTCCTGGATAGGTGGGAGCACAGTCCCAGTGATGTATGGGCCGTCTTCACCACCGCTGCAGGGCCTTGTGGTCATGGAAGGAGCCATTCCCGTACCAGGCCTTAATGTAACCGGTCAGGATGCTCTTGATGGTGCAGCAGTAGTATTTGGATAGGATCTGGGGTGGCAGGCTAAATTTCTTCAGCCGCCTTAGGAAGTAGAGACGCTGTTGCGCCCTCTTGACAAGAGTGGAGATGTTGTTGGTCCATGTCAAATCTTCAGTGATGTGGACACCGAGGAACTTAAAACTGCTGACTCTCTCTACTGCAGTCCCATTGATGTTGATCGTGGCTGGTTCCCTCCTATGCTTTCGGAAATCAACAATCAATTCATTTGTTTTGCTGACGTTGAGGGAGCGGTTGTTGGCCTGGCACCACAATGCCAGTTCATTTACCTCCTCCCTATAGGCTGACTCGTCGTTGTTGGTTATCAGGCCTACAACCGTGGTGTCATCAGAATGATGGTGTTGGTGTCGTGCAAAGCCATGCAGTCGTGGGTGAGCAGGGAGAACAGCAGAGGGCTGAGGACACACCACTGGGGAGTCCCTGTATTAAGAGTCAGTGTGGAGGAGGTGTTGATACCAATCCTCACCGCCTGTGGTCTGCCCGTCAGGAAGTCCAGACTCCAGTTGCAGAGGTTGGGGTCCAGATCCAGGGCTCTGAGCTTGGTGTTGAGCGAATTGAGGCTGTTCTGAGGGTAATGGGGGTGTGCTACTCAATATTAAGGAAGGTGTTCTCAATGTTTTGTACACTCAGTGTATATTCCTCAATGTTGATGGGGGAATCCTGGGTGGATGAATCTTTGAACATATTCCAATCAGTATTCTCAAAACAGTCCTGCAGCATTGAGTCTGCCTCCTCTGTCCAGCGCCTCACTAGTCACTGTGTTGTTGGCTCCCTCTTGAGTTGTTGCTTATAGACGGGAAGTAGGAACAGAGAGACGTTGATCTGATTTGCCGAAGTGGGGGCGGGGGATGGCTTTGTACGCGTCGCCGATGTTTGTATATACACTTAAAAAATATATAAACGCAACATGCAACAATTTCAAAGATTTTACAGAGCTACAGTTCATAAGGGAATCAGTCAATTAAAATAAATTCATTAGGCCATTATCTATGGATTTCACATGACTGGGAATACAGATATGCATCTGTTGGTCACAGATACCTTTAAAAAAAGGTAGAGGCATGGATCAGAAAACCAGTCAGTATCTAGTGTGACCACCATTGGCCTCATGCAGCGCGACACATCTCCTGCGCATAGAGTTGATCAGGCTGTTGACTGTGGCCTGTGGAATGTTGTCCCACTCCTCTTCAATGGCTGTGCGAAGTTGCTGGATATTGGCGGGAACTGGAACACGCTGTCAAACACGTCAATCCAGAGCATCCAAAACATACTCAATGGGTTTCATGTCTGGTGAGTATGCAGGCCATGGAAGAACTGGGACATTTTCAGCTTCCAGGAATTGTGTACAAATCCTTGCGACATGGCGGCAAATGAATGGCATGACAATGGGCCTCAGGTTCTTGTGACGGTATCTCTGTGCATTCAAATTGCCATCGATAAAATGCAATTGTGTTCATTGTCCGTAGCTTATGCCTGCCCATACCATAACCCCACCGCCATAGTGGGGGCACTCTGTTCACAACATTGACATCAGCAAACCGCTCGCCCACACGATGCCATACACGCTGTCTGCCATCTACATTTGAAACCGGGATTAATCCGTGAAGAGCACATTTCTCCATCGTGCCAGTGGCCATCACAGGTGAGCATTTGCCCACTGAAGTTGGTTACAACGCCAAACTGCAGACAGGTCAAGACCCTGGTGAGGAGATGAGCTTCCCTGAGACGATTTCTGACAGTTTGTGCAGACATTCTTCGGTTGTGCAAAGCTACAGTTTCATCAGCTGTCTGGGTGGCTGGTTTTAGACGATTCCGCATGTGAAGAAGCCGGATGTGGAGGTCTTGGTTTGGCATGGTTTCACGTGGTCTGCGGTTGTGTGGCCGGTTGGACGTACTGCCAAATTCTCTAAAACAATATTGGAGGCAGCTTATGGTAGAAAAATTAACATTCAATTATCTGGCAACAGCTTTGGTGGACATTCCTGCAGTCAGCATGCCAACTGTACGCTCCCTCAAAACTTAAGACTTATTTCACACCTGTCAGGTGGATGGAGAAATGCACATTACCAGGGATGTAAACACATTTGTGCTCAACATTTGAGGGAAATAAGCTTTTTGTGCATATAGACATTTTCTGGTATCTTCTATCTCAGCTCATGAAACATGGGACCAACAATTTACATGCCGCGTTAATTTTTTTGTTCAGTATACATGGTCCACCACGTTGTTTCCTCTTGTGGGGCAGGATACATGTTGGTAATATTTTGGAAAAGTTTGTTTTAAATGTGTTTTAAAATCACCCTTGACAATAAAGACTGCTTCCGAGTGAGAGGATTGTTGCTGGCTAAAGATCTTGTGCAGTTCGCTGAGTGCTGTCTTGGTGTTTGCTTGTGGCAATATGTACACAGCTGTGATAATAACACACGTGAATTCCCTCTGCATATAGTGGGGTCGGCAATTTAGCATCATGAACTCCAGATCGGGTGAATAGGAGCTCGATATGTTTTCCACTTCGGTACACCAGGAATTGTTGATGAGGAAACATACCTCTCCCCCCTACTTTTACTAGAAGCCACCGTTTCCATACGGAAAATGAAAAAGCTGTCTGGTTGAATAGCAGTGTCGAGTGTATCATCCGAAAGCCACGTCTCTATAAAAACAAAGAGACCGCATTCTATGATGTCTCTCTGCGATTGAAGCCTTACACTGAGTTCACAGAGTTTATTGGACATTAGCCATCAGGATACTAGGGAGAAAAAGGCTGTGTAGCTGGTCTTTTCAGCTTAGCTTGGAGTCCCCCTTCCTTCCTCTTATTTATTGCCAGTGTTGCCTTTGGTCAGCAGCTACAATTAAGCCTGCTGTGCGGGGAACAAAGGAGCGATTGTAGCATTCCAGATCTGGGAGGCTGGGAGGTAAGTGTGTAGCTTCCGATTCATGATCCAGAAGTGTTTGTCGGTCGTAGATAATTATTGCACAAACATTCTGAGCAACAAAGTAATAATTAATGCAAAAATAGCCATAGAAAAGCCAAGTGTGTGTGTGTGTGTATGCGTGTGTGTGTGGAGAGAGAGAGAGAGAGAGAGAGAGAGAGAGAGAGAGAGAGAGAGAGAGAGAGAGAGAGAGAGAGAGAGAGAGAGAGAGAGAGAGAGAGAGAGAGAGAGAGAGAGAAGAAGACAGAAAAATATGGTGCATCAGGCCCTGTTGGGGTCCAGTGATCATAAGATCTCTGTCAAATTTATATGTGTGACTATTAACCATGTGTTGCATTAGCTGTGCAATGTATGTCTTATATTTCTCATATGATGCACCGCCAGGCACCCTTGCTTGAGGCAAGATGAGCTGTCATCTTGGTATATGGGAATATTCGACCCTAACTAGCAACCGTAAGCAGTACGAACCCAGCAACCCTGGAGACGCACCACTTGGTGCTCTCGATGAAACTAAATGAGAAATCATCTGGTGGGTCTACATAAAATATATCCTTATCTAACAAGCAACCTTAAACAATATGACCCTGCCAACCACCAGCTTTATGCAATGTACTTCATATCAAGTAGCCAGCAAAGACGGCAACATGTAGGCTATTGGCAATGGCTGATGCCATCATAGCAAACTTAATGAGGTATGGTACTGGCAGGTAAACGCATAATTGTTTATAGCTCTCAATAGACCAGCGAAGGTCATTCTACCATTACATGACTGTCTACTAAGGCTGTGTGTGAATACTAACTATGTATACCATGAGCTAATAAAGTATGTCTATTTTTGTCATATGATGCACCGCCGGGTACCCTTGATGAGGCAAGATGAGATGTAATTTTGGTACATGGGAAATACTATACCCATGTAACTAGTCAACTGTAAGTATTATGAACCCGCTTGCCATGAACCTAGCCAACTGCCTGCAATATAGATGCATCGCACTGAGGCAGGATGAGATACAGTGAGGGAAATAAGTATTTGACCCCTCTGCAAAACATGACTTAGTACTTGGTTGCAACACCCTTGTTGGCAATCACAAGGGTCAGACGTTTCTTGTAGTTGGCCACCAGGTTTGCACACATCTCAGGAGGGATTTTGTCCCACTCCTCTTTGCAGATCTTCTCCAAGTCATTAAGGTTTCGAGGCTGACGTTTGGCAACTCGAACCTTCAGCACCCTCCACAGATTTTCTGTGGGATTAAGGTCTAGAGACTGGCTAGGCCACTCCGGGACCTTAATGTGCTTCTTCTTGAGCCACTCCTTTGTAGCCTTGGCCATGTGTTTTGGGTCATTGTCATGCTGGAATACCCACTCACAACCCATTTTCAATGCCCTGGCTGAGGGAAGGAGGTTCTCACCCAAGATTTGACGGTACATGGCCCCGTCCATCGTCCCTTTGATGCGGTGAAGTTGTCCTGTCCCCTTAGCAGAAAAACACCCCCAAAGCATAATGTTTCCACCTCCATGTCCACGGTGGGGATGGTGTTCTTGGGGTCATAGGCAGCATTCCTCCTCCTCCAAACACGGCGAGTTGAGTTGATGCCAAAGAGCTCCATTTAGGTCTCATCTGACCACAACACTTTCACCCAGTTCTTCTCTGAATCATTCAGATGTTCATTGGCAAACTTCAGACGGGCATGTATATGTGCTTTCTTGAGCAGGGGGACCTTGCTGGCGCTGCAGGATTTCAGTCCTTCACGGCGTAGTGTGTTACCAATTGTTTTCTTGGTGACTATGGTCCCAGCTGCCTTGAGATCATTGACAAGATCCTCCCGTGTAGTTCTGGGCTGATTCCTCACCGTTCTCATGATCATTGCAACTCCACGAGGTGAGATCTTGCATGGAGCCCCAGGCCGAGGGAGATTGACAGTTATTTTGTGTTTCTTCCATTTGCGAATAATCGTACCAACTGTTGTCACCTTCTCACCAAGTTGCTTGGCGATGGTCTTGTAGCCCATTCCAGCCTTGTTTAGGTCTACAATCTTGCCCCTGACATCCTTGGAGAGCTCTTTGGTCTTGGCCATGGTGGAGAGTTTGGAATCTGATTGATTGATTGCTTCTGTGGTATTCTGTCTCTCACTGTTTAAATAAACCTACCATTAAAATTATAGACTGACCATTTCTTTGTCAGTGGGCAAACGTACAAAATCAGCAGGGGATCAAATACTTTTTTCCCTCACTGTATCATTGATATTGTGTGTATATGGGTGAGAATTATTATTTTTTCATCCATTTTGAATTTTGGCTGTAACACAACAAAATCTGGAATAAGTCAAATGGTATTAATACCTTCTGAAGGCACTGTACATGGTTATATAAACAGAAGACATTATACAGAGAGAATAGCAGACAGTAGACTGTTGCAGAACGGCACAGCTCAGCCATAAAATACACACATAGCATAAAACAACACTCAATAAACTAACAACCCCCCCAAACCGCAACTAAACGTTAGTACAGGTGGTTACGTAGCTATCTAAATTGCCTTAAGTCCTACTGATACTTCTCAGCAGTAGCTGACGCATCTGCAGCATGCACAGCGTGCACAGTGAGAGTGACATGATAATCTAAAACCTAGACCTACGATGTAGTCTACCTGAGCGGAAGGCTTATGTCTAAAGGTATATGCCAGTAAGCCATGAGGGAAGAATAAATGATGACCTGTTAACGAGAGAAATAGACCCCATAGATTTCTAGAATAAGGCTGCATATAAGAGTGTCTAAAATAGCGCTCTAACAGACGTTTCCATTAGAGGCAATGAACGCTTGATCGCCAACAGCTGATCACAATGTGGTGTTTAGCAAGCTCACCGCATGCTAGGTAATGCTAGTTTCAACAGCCCATCCAGCACGGCTGAAAGCTATAGCGAGCCTTGATTGGTCATCACACAACTATACAGCGTCAGCTTCCCCACTAAGGTCCAAGGTGAAGAAAGGTTACGGTTAGGGAGTAGTATCAGTTTAAAATGAGGCTGTACTTCTATGAATATATGCTTAATGATTTAAAGATCAAGTAAAGTTTAGCAAACGATAGACTAATGCTAATCCGAGTAGCACAAGTTATCAAGCTGCTCGACTAATGAACAGCACCTGTAGGGGGCCACAGCATTTGGGCCAGCACAATGGTGGTAGATATGAGGCACACTCTGCTAAAATGACAGTAGAAGAGTGAGCTGCATCAGGGTATAAGACACCTTGCATATGCATTATGCACAGGCATGCATGATAACATGTGTAAACTTGCTGCTGCTATCCTAAAATAAAGTATACTCCTACGATATTTCCTAACCTTATGCTATGATCACAGCGAGAATGAAAGATGACAGAACTAATTCATAGATAACTGTAAGAATGCATGTTTTATCCTATAAGGGCCAATACCACCACTATTAGATACTGTAACTAACTGGGGAGAAGCCAGAGAAAGTGGCAATTTATAGTAAAAGACAGCTATGGATGAAAGTAAAACCCGATAATGGATTAGTAGGCTAAATAATATAAGATAGTACTAATTAATCCCCCAAAGGGGAAATGATTGCACCAGACAATACATGCATCACAATAAATACCCAATAAAAACACATAAGGACACAAAGACACTAAAAGTATCACATCGTCAATTAATGTAAAATCGAAGTGTTCATGTTAAATGCCTCATAGTATGTGGGTAAAGATCTACGAAAACGTTAGTTTTGCACCTGGGTAAAATTGTGTCTGCCATCGTACTGCGATGCTCCAAGCAGATGCTGTAGAAGGGTTGGCTAGTGTTGGCCTCTATGTCACCACAACCTCACGTGTGCTCTTGGCAATAGCAGTAATAGCAGCCATGCCGTAAAGAATATTTGCAGATGACACAGGACATAACAGCCAATGCATGAATTAGCACAAACATTCACCTCGGCAAGGGGATGGATACGTGGCCTAACCATGCACATGCTCCCACGAATGCAATATCGGCAGCCGTGCCATTATGCAATACTGTGTGTAGATAATGAAGCGAAGAATATCAGCTAACACCTGAATGTGTGAGCGTTCACCACAGCATTAAGAGGTGCAGGCTAAAACACATGATAGAGCTAGTATGTAGGACATGCAGATAACAACATGCAAGCAGCAGATTAATTAATTATAGTAGCTAATACATGATGACTAGAATTAAGCGATAAATACAATTAGCATACAATAAAATAGCATTTGTGACTGACCACTTCGATTCGGTCTTAAGAAGCAAAATTTTAAATTGTGTAGAGACTCAGTGCTTCAACATGGTATATCATAAACTGCAGTTGAGGAACAATGGGAAAGTAATTCTGCTTTGAAAGTTGATAAACTTGTAAGCCCACTTTTGACAAAATGTTTCTTGAATGTTTTGGTACAGCTGCTGGAGAGCTCTTCTTTGTCTACACCCATCTTAAGCCTTAGCCCCACTCATATCTTTAAGGATTCACATGTGAGGCCATGTGCTACACAGAGTGAGAAGTGTAGTAAACAACCAAAGATTAAGACTAAAAGTGGTAAAAGTAGTAGCCTACAATAACTGTAAGTCGCTCTGGATAAGAGTGTCTGCTAAATGACTAAAATGTAAATGTAAATGTAATAAGGAAAAACTCCAGATAAAAATACACTTGATCTAGTCATTGGCCTATATCCTAATCTGACTTTGGTGCAGGTCATGTTGTTCTTTACATTACCGTCTCTGGTAAACACACACTATATCAAATCAAATGTTATTTGCCACATGCACCGAATACAACAGGTGTAGACCTTACAGTGAAATGCTTACTTACAAGCCCTTAACACTTATTTTTCTTAACTGCATTGTTGGTTAAGTAAAAAAATGGATAAGTAAAAAATAATTAAAGAGCAGCAGTAAAATCTAATAACAGTAGGGAGGCTATATACAGGGGGTACCGGTACAGAGTCAATGTGCAGGGGCACCGGTTAGTCGAGGTAATTGAGGTAATATGTACATGTGGGTAGAGTTAAAGTGACTATGCATAGATAATAAACTGAGAGTAGCAGCAGCGTACAAAGAGGGGGTTGGGTGGGGTGGGGGGACAATGCAAATAGTCTGAGTATCCATGATTAGCTGTTCATGAATCTTATGGCTTGGGGGTAGAAGCTGTTAAGAAGCCTTTTAGACCTAGACTTCACACTCCGGTACCGCTTGCCATGCGATAGCAGAAAGAACAGTCTATGACTAGGGTGGCTGGAGTCTTTGACAATTTTTAGGGCATTCCTCTGACACTGCCTGGTATAGAGGTCCTGGATGGCAGGAAGCTTGGCCCCAGTGATGTACTGGGCCATACGCACTACCCTCTGTAGTGCCTTGCGGTCGGAGGCCGAGCAGTTGCCATACCAGGCAGTGATGCAACCAGTCAGGATGCTCTCGATGGTGCAGCTGTATAACTTTTTGAGGATCTGAGGACCCATGCCAGATCTTTTCAGTCTCCTGAGGGGGAATAGGCATTATATCAAATAAAATCAAAGTTTATTTGTCACATACACAGGATACAGAAGGTGTAAATGGTACCGTGGAATGGTTACTTACATAGTAACAATATCAAAAACAGAAAGTGTCCAGTTAAAAATATTAGATGATGCTTACCCAGACACACTTGGGTCTCTACAGAATTTGTAAACGGTACAGTGAAATGGTTACTTGCATATTTGCATAGTAGCAATATCAAAAATAGAAAGTGCCAATATCAAAAAATTTAACAAGTGTCAATGCCAGTAGAGAAAGAACAAAATAATATGCAGTATGTACAAGAACAATATCAATAACGATATCAGTGATACTGGTGATAGACAAGGTAGTTACAGTGAGGGAAAAAAGTATTTGATCCCCTGCTGATTTTGTATGTTTGCCCACTGACAAAGACATGATAAGTCTATAATTTTAATGGTAGGTTTATTTGAACAGTGAGAGGCAGAATAACAACAAAAAAATCCAGAAAAACGCATGTCAAAAATGTTATAAATTGATTTGCATTTTAATGAAGGAAATAAGTATTTGACACCTCTGCAAACATTATTTAGTACTTGGTGGCAAAACCCTTGTTGGCAATCACAGAGGTCAGACGTTTCTTGTAGTTGGCCATCAGGTTTGCACACATCTCAGGAGGGATTTTGTTCCACTCCTCTTTGCAGATCTTCTCCAAGTCATTAAGGTTTCGAGGCTGACGTTTGGCAACTCGAACCTTCAGCTCCCTCCACAGATTTTCAATGGGATTAAGGTCTGGAGACTGGCTAGGCCACTCCAGGACCTTAATGTGCTTCTTCTTGAGCCACTCCTTTGTTGCCTTGTCCGTGTGTTTTGGGTCATTGTCATGCTGGAATACCCATCCACGACCCATTTTCAATGCCCTGGCTGAGGGAAGGAGGTTCTCACCCAGGATTTGACGGTACATGGCCCTGTCCATCGTCCCTTTGATGCGGTGATGTTGTCCTGTCCCCTTAGCAGAAAAACACCCCCAAAGCATAATGTTTCCACCTCCATGTTTGACGGTGGGGATGGTGTTCTTGGGGTCATAGACAGCATTCCTCCTCCTCCAAACATGGCGAGTTGAGTTGATGCCAAAGAGCTCCATTTTGGTCTCATCTGACCACAACACTTTCACCCAGTTCTCCTCTGAATCATTCAGATGTTCATTGGCAAACTTCAGACGGCCCTGTATATGTGCTTTCTTGAGCAGGGGGACCTTGCGGGCGCTGCAGGATTTCAGTCCTTCACAGCGTAGTATGTTACCAATTGTTTTCTTGGTGACTATGGTCTCAGCTGCCTTGAGATCATTGACAAGATCCTCCCGTGTAGTTCTGGGCTGATTCCTCACCGTTCTCATGATCATTGCAACTCCACAAGGTGAGATCTTGCATGGAGCCCCAGGCCGAGGGAGATTGACAGTTCTTTTGTGTTTCTTCCATTTGTGAATAATCGCACCAACTGTTGTCACCTTCTCACCAAGCTGCTTGGCGATGGTCTTGTAGCCCATTCCAGCCTTGTTTAGGTCTACAATCTTGTCCCTGACATCCTTGGAGAGCTCTTTGGTCTTGGCCATGGTGGAGAGTTTGGAATCTGATTGATTGATTGCTTCTGTGGACAGGTGTCTTTTATACAGGTAACAAGCTGAGATTAGGAGTACTCCCTTTAAGTGTGTGCTCCTAATCTCAGGTTGTTACCTGTATAAAATACACCTGGGAGCCAGAAATCTTTCTGATTGAGAGGGGGTCAAATAGTTATTTCCCTCATTAAAATGCAAATCAATTTATAACATCTTTGACATGCGTTTTTCTGGATTTGTTTGTTGTTATTCTGTCTCTCACTGTTCAAATAAACCTACCATTAAAATTATAGACTGATCATTTCTTTGTCAGTGGGCAAACGTACAAAATCAGCAGGGGATCAAATACTTTTTTCCCTCACTGTATATGCATAAAATATGCATAGAGGCACTGCAGATAGTCCGGATGACTGGGAACTCGCCCCCAGTGATGAACTGGTCTGTCCGCACCACACCTGAACAAGGGAATCTATATTCGGAGAGCCTGTTTCTGTCCTGCCCTTGACTTTGGTGCAGGGCATGTGATGTCCATGGCCTCTTCGTCGCAAAACTCCCTGTCATCAATAAAAGTAGTGCCAATCATGTTGGAGGTAAACAAAATAATTAAAAGATGTGTTGTTTATGCTTTACATACCAAGTGTTGTCATCGATTCCTTGTAGAGACGTCACACCGCTGCTTTTGCCACATGAGATGGCAGCAGCTTTCCACCAAAGTGTTTGTGTCCTGGGTGGCGTCCTGGTAATATTATTGTATTCTCCTTTGCATAGTTGTTTATTAAGTTGTTTATGAAGTTCACAACTCGCTGCAAGTCCTCATGCTTCAGGTGTAACCTGTGCTTGCTTGGGCCTGCTCTCTTTTTGATGGGAGGCATTAGACCATTATCCTTGTATGACTGGGGTAGGAGAGTCAGGCGTGTTCTACTGATGCTGGAAGACAAATTCCAGATACAAATATTTTAGCATTATTATATAATAGATGTCCGTAATCACCGCCAGACACCTAGCTAAACAATTAACCACAATCCCAATCTATAGAGTACTAGCAATACAAACTGATTGTCATAGCTAGCTAAAGCTACCCAACTAGGTTCAATGTTAGTTAGATAGCTAACATTAGGTTATAACTAGCAATGCAAAAAGCTTTCTGAGATATGAATAATATTACTACACAGATCATACACGTAACGTTAGCTAGTGAGCCAGCCAGCTAATGTTAGCTAGCTAGCTAACAGTACGCTTCAACTAGCTAGCTAACAGTACGCTTCAGCTAGCTAGCTAAACAATGAACATGCTAGATTACGGAGATGTAATTTATAGATTGGCAGGTAAGGGTGCTCTTGAGCGGCTAGATGTTCTTTACCATTCTGCCATCAGATTTGCCACCAATGCTCCTTATAGGACACATCACTGTCCTCTATAGTCCTCTGTAAACTGGTCATCTCTGTATACCCGTCGCAAGACCCACTGGTTGATGCTTATTTACAAAACCCGCTAAGGCCTCACTCCCCCTTATCTTAGATTCCTACTGCAGCCCTCATCCTCCACATACAACATCCGTTCTGCTAGTCACATTCTGTTGAAGGTCCCCAAAGCACACACATCCCTGGGTCACTCCTATTTCCAGTTTGCTGCAGCTAGCGACTGGAACGAGCTGCAAAAACACTCAAACTGGACAGTTTTATCTCAATCTCTTCATTCAAAGACTCAATCATGGATAGTCTCACTGACAGTTGTGGCTTCTTCGCGTAATGTATTGTTGTCTCTACCTTCTTGCCCTTTGTGCTGTTGTCTGTGCCCAATTATGTTTGTACCATGTCTTGTGCTGCTACCATGTTGTGTTGCTACCATGTTGTTTTCATGTTGGGTTGCTACCTTGCTGTGTTGTCGTGTGTTGCTGCCATGCTATGTTGTTGTCTTAGGTCTCTCTTATGTAGTGTTGTGTTGTCTCTCTGGTTGTGATGTGTGTTTGGTCCTATATTTATATATCTATATTTGTTTTATCCCAGCCCCCGTCCCCGCAGGAGGCCTTTTGCCTTTTGGTAGGCTGTCATTGTAAATAAGAATTTGTTCTTAACTGACTTGCCTAGTTAAATAAAGGTTAAATAAAAAAAATACATAAAAAAAAAACAAGAAGTTCTGGAAAACAGTGAAAGACCTGGACAATAAACCCTCCTCACAGCTGCCCATATCCCTTAATGTATGTTGATGATGTGGTTTTTACTGACAAGGAGTGTATGGCTGAGCTCTTTAATCACCACTTCATTAAGTCAGGATTAATTTGACTCAGTCATGCATCCTTGCCTGTCAAACATTTCCTCATCTCCCAGCCCTTCTAATGCAACTAGCTCCGATGCTCCTCCCTCTTTTTCCCCTGCCCCACTACACAGTTTCTCCCTGCAGGCGGTCACTGAGTCTGAGGTGCTAAAGGAGTTCCTTAAACTTGACCCCAAAAAGACGTCTGGACTGGAACAGGCCACCACCTGAAGTGTGGAGACAAGGACTGTGTGGCACTGGCCAACATCATCCACAGGGGTCACAAACCCAGATGGTTTAGATCCTTTTTTATTTAAGGCTACAGCCCCTATCATCGCCGAGCCTATCTCTCACCTTTTTAACCTCTCTCTCCTTTCTGGGGAGGTTCCCATAGCATGGAAGGCAGCCACAGTGCGTCCTTTATTTAAAGGTGGAGATCAAGCTGATCCTAACTGTTATTGGCCAGTTTCTAGCTTGCCCTGTTCATCAAAAGTGTTGGAAAAGCTTATCAATAATCAACTGACTGGCATTCTTGATGTATATAGTATTCTCTCTGGTATGCAATCTGGATTCCGCTCAGGTTATGGATGTGTCACTGCAACCTTAAAGGTCCTAAATGATGTCACCATTGCCCTTGATTCTAAGCAACGTTGTGCTGCTATTTTTATTGACTTGGCCAAAGCTTTTGATTCGATAGACCATTCCATTCTTGTGGGTCGGTTAAGGAGTATTGGTGTCTTGCTAACTACCTCTCTCAAAGTGTGCAGTGTATAAAGTCAGAATATCTGCTGTCTCAGTAACACTTCATTTACTTGGATAGTTGGTGACACTTTATGTGGATAGTTGGTAACACTTTGTGGGTAGAACATTATTTGGATAGTTGGTACCACTTAATGTGGATAGTTGGTAACACTTTGTGGCTAGTTAGTACTGGTAGAACTTTATTTGCGTAGTTAGTAACACTATGTTTGAAAATGTATTCATGAACGCCCAAAATACATTAATCTAATTCTACAATAACATAATGTAATTCAAAGTAATACAATATAGTTCTCTATACAGTATGCTTAGAGTATATTAGAGTATATTAGCCATGCCAGCATCTTCTACTCTTGAATTAATGGGGGGATCGCTACATCCTTATGGATCATACAAAGACTAAGAGCTGAATCAACTGCTAATTGTATTTAGGGGGTGAATTGTAGATAGTTGCTGATTGAAAGGTGATAATAAAAAAGTCCTGCACACTGTACAGTAATGTTGCAGTAAAACAATAGTCATATTGCAAAGACCATTGTATTATTCAGAAGAACCACTGTGTTCTACGGAAGTCCAGAGAGGACATATGAATAAAAGAAGAAATTCCCTTGTTATGTCAAGATCACAACTTATTTATCTCATGATCACTACATAACAAAAGTTGTTATGTCTAGATCACAAGATAATTTTCTCGTGATCACGACATAAAAAAGTTGTTTTGTCGAGATCACGAGATAATCAAAATTACCAAACATCATCCATTCATCATCCAGTCAATAGCAGCCTCAGAGGCTAATAAATCAGGATGCTTCCTTGTAGGCTGTTTCATATGTAAGGCTCCGTTCAGACAGCCTACAAAGCAGCATTCTGACTTATCAGCCTCTGAGGCTGTTATTGAATCTGATGAGTCTGCCAGGAAAGCACATTCACTCTTGATCATACAGTATACATAATGCACTGACTGCTTATCTCCCTGTAATATATTATTATATATATTTACCTATGTAACAGCCTACAAAGCAGAATCCTGACTTATCAGCCTCTGAGGCTGCTATTGAATCTGATCAAGCTCTGAGGCTGAAATTAAATCTGATCAGTTTGTACATTTTAATATTATCCCTAAAACATGAAGTGTCCCTTACTATTATACACATATCAGTTATGCAAGCTAACAATCAGCATAGATAACAAGACTACCTAGCTAACTACATAGCTTGCTATCACAAGACTAGCCAAGTTAGCTGCGTTGTTGTTTGCATGCAATTGGCTGTGGTCTTGGGGGTGGCACAAAGCCTGGGAGACAGCGCTGCCTGGCTTAAATGCCCCATGAGGGCTTACTGTTGTGGAAAATAATCACTATACTTTATTAAAAATCAAAGTTCTTCCAGAGTTTTTTGTAGAATCGAGATTGACTTTATTTACAATTTCAACAAAGCCAGGTTAGTCTGCAGATTACCCCCCTCTCTCTCTCTCTCTCCCTCTATATAGTCCAATTCACACACATCCTAACTTAAAATCCCTCCCTCTTCAGTTTCCCGCTCTTTATCGCTCCGCCCACTTCCTTTGTCTATGATGGCGGCTAAATTCGACTTTCATTCAGTTCAGAATCAATAGTAATACAATCAATCCCTTATATTGCAAAAACACTCATGTTTAGTTTAAACTCTGTTCAACCCTGGCTCTCCCTCCACTTTGTTGGCCACAGTCTGGTTTCAGTCTCTGATAAGGTAGGACAGCCATGGATTTAAGTAAAAGCGAGCAATTCGACCCTAGGTCAGATTCCCACTTCACCCACACACACACAGTGAAATGACCCAATTAAGTTCTTGCCTAGCAACAGAGAATTATAACTATATGTTTGTGATTAACTCAGTTTTATCTCATAGTCCACTAAAAAATCTCCCTCATTACCTCCCCCACAAGCTCTTATCTCAAGGTAATGGACATTTAGCATGCTAAAATTCTAATTTATAAACTGATAATGAGCTCCAAACACAAATTAAGCATGATGTCAGCATGAAATGTACCACCCTTAGTGTAGCAATCAATAAAAATGTATGCGCGGATCCACCGGGGATCAACCATACTGTCAATCTATCATCAATATTTATAGAGTTTCTCTCATGATCTCGACAAAGTAATTTTTGTTATGTCGTGATCATGAGAAAATTATCTTGTGATCTCGACAAAACAACTTTTGTTATTTAGTTATCATGAGATAAATAACTTGTGATCTTGACATAATGAAGGAATAATTATTTTATTAACATGTCCTCTCTGGACATTTATTTTTATTTTACCAGTTAAGTTGACTGAGAACACATTCTCATTTACAGCAATGACCTGGGGAATAGTTACAGGGGAGAGGAGGGGGATGAATGAGCCAACTTGAATGAATTCACTTTGCTTCCATTTTATTTTGACGTTTACTCACTCCTTCATTCCCTCCAGTAGTCTGTAGTCCAGGTTGACCTCGTCACGGTAGAAAAAGCACTTGATGTTGACAAAGACCAAGTGCCTGGGTTTGTGACCCCTGTGGATGATGTTGGCCAGTGCCACACAGTCCTTGTCTCCACACTTCAGGTGGTGGCCTGTTCCAGTCCAGCCGTCTGTATATCTGAACAGGAGGTAAACAAACATGATTCAATTATCTCAAAGGAGTGATGTCCTATGCCAAGTACCTCAACCCAACGGGCTCCTAGTTTGACAAGCTTCCTTCTGGAGACATTAAATACTGTAGTTAATTTGAAAGACCATACAAGTGTGTGATCGTACAGTACCTGCAACAGGAAATCAAACACTCGTAATGGTGAATGCTGGATCAGCCTGAGTCAGGCTTGGGCGTGACGTTTCTGTGTCAACACCTCTGTTTGAGGGAGTTCTGGTACTCCCCCCACGTCATCCTCACAGTGGACTGGCCCACTGCATTGTTCCCTGGGAAGAGGGAAACATCCCACAGCACCACGGGCCAGGGCTGGCCACCTGTGGGATGAGGAGGGGATCCCAGGTCGAACCCAGGTTGTATGTGCAACCCAAGTCTATGTTAGTCTTTTGATCTCAAGTCTACACAGTTAGTCCATTGAGCTAAAGAGCATCTTCACATATCCGACAAGGTTAGTAATCACACGGGCACTGATTCACCACTGCTACACTAGCATACAATACTGATGATGAGGAGGATGAAGGGTCATGAGTGTATTCTTGTTGAGGAGATTACAAACACTACAAAAACACAAAAGGGAAACAATGTACGTATGTGGACTACAGATATCATTCAGGTCAAGGGTGGCCGAACAAAGAACATCAGCTGACACCCAAACATAGCCAGTGTAAGGCTATGAATAAGTTCCTACTCTTTGAGGATTGACATCATGGTGTTATGCATTTGCATCTGTTTCTGTATACTTAGTCTCTCCCACAGACTTATGAGGTCACAGACCGCTGCATGCTCTGCTGGCTAAAGGAGCTAGCACTCGCAGGCTTCATAGCTCCAGGGCTGATACTTCTGCTTACATATATGCATGGCCTAATAATATTACATTGGCTACACAATTCCTGGAATACTGATTTGGGGAGAGATAGATATGACATAGCCTACATGCTATAAAAGCACAGTGTACTTCTTTGTTCAAAAAGGTAAGTTATACAGCAAGATAACCAAATTGACAGAGTGGTCCAATAAAATATATGATATGACTGAAAATGTGTTAATGAAATGTAATGTTTTAATAATTAATGCCTTATAAGACTATAAAAGGCTCACATAAGTATTCTGCAAAGGTGAGGGCCAACTCCTAAAAGGAAAGTAGGAACTCAAGCAAAATGTAATGACCTGACTCTTTGCCAGTATAATATTACAATGTTTTATTATCTGACAGTTTTTCATGTCAAGTGCCAATTTCTGTGCCTTCGGAAACTATTCAGACCCCTTGACCTTTTCCACATTTTGATACGTTACATCCTTATTCTAAAATGGATTAAATCGTTTTTCCCCTCATCAATCTACTAACAATATCCCATAATGGCAGAGCAAAAACAGGTTTTTAGACATTTATGCTCATTTATATAGAAAAAAAATCTGAAATATTACATTTACATAAGTATTCAGACCTTTTACTCAGTACTTTGTTGAAGCAGCTTTGGCAGTGATTACAGCATCGAGTCTTCTTCGGTATGACGCTACAAGTTTGGCACATCTGTATTTGGGGAGTTTCTCCCATTCTTCTTTGAAGATCCTCTCAAGCTCTGTCAGATATTTTCAGGTCTCTCCAGCGATGTTTGATCGGGTTCTAGTCCGGGCTCTGTCTGGGCCACTCAAGTACATTCAGAGACTTGTCCCGAAGCCACTCCTGCGTTGTCTTGGCTGTGTTCTTAGGGTCGTTGTCTTGTTGGAAGGTGAACATTCGCCCCAGTCTGAGATCCTGAGAGCTCTGGAGCAGGTTTTCATCCAGGATCTCTCTGTACTTTGTTCCGTTCATTTTTGCCTCGATCCTGACTAGTCCCTGCCATGGAAAGACATTACATTTACATTACATTTTAGTCATTTAGCAGACGCTCTTATCCAGAGCGACTTACAGTTAGTGAATAGATTTTTTTTTTTTTTTTATACTGCCCCCCCCCCCCGTGGGAATCAAACCCACAACCCTGGCGTTGCAAACGCCATGCTCTATCAACTGAGCTACATCCCTGCCAGCCATTCCTCCCCCTACCCTGGACGACGCTGGGCCACTATGCGCCGCCCATGAGTCTCCCGGTCGCGGCCGGCTGCGACAGAGCCTGGATTCGAACCAGGATCTCTAGTGACACAGTTAGCACTGCGATGCAGTGCCTTAGACCACTGCGCCACTCAGGAGTACTCTACATCCCCAAAGCATGATGCTGCCACCACCATGCTTCACCGTAGGGATGGTGCCAGGTTTCCTCCAGACGTGACTTTTGGCATTCAGGCCAAAGAGTTCAATCTTCGTTTCATCAGACCAGAGAATCTTGTTTCTCATGGTCTGAGAGTCTTTAGGTGCCTTTTGGCAAAGTCTAAGCGGGCTGTCATGTGCCTTTTACAGAGAAGTGGCTTCCGTCTGGCCACTCTACCATAAAGGCCTGATTGGTGGAGTGCTGCAGAGATGGTTGTCCTTCTGGAAGTTTCTCCCGTCTCCACAGAGGAACGCTAGAGCTCTGTCAGAGTGACCTTCAGGTTCTTGGTCACGTCCCTGACCAAGGCCCTTCTCCCCGGATTGCTCAGTTTGGCCGGGCGGCCAGCTCTAGGAAGTGTCTTGGTGGTTCCAAACTTCTTCCATTTAAGAATGATGGAGGCCACTGTGTTCTTGGGGACCTTCAATGCTGCAGACATTTTTTGGTACCCTTCCCCAGATCTGTGCCTCAACAAAATCCTGTCTCGGAGCTCTACGGACAATTCCTTCGACCTCATGGCTTGGTTTTTGCTCTGACATGCACTGTCAACTGTGGGACTTATATAGACAGATGTGTGCCTTTCCAAATCATGTCTAATCAATTGAATTTACCACAGGAGGACTCCAATCAAGTTTTAGAAATATCTCAAGGATGATGAATGGAAACAGGATGCACCTGAGCTCAATTTCAAGTCTCATAGCAAAGGGTCTGAATACTTATGTAAATAAGACATTTCTGTTTTTTATTTGTAATACAATGTCTAAAAACTTGTTTTCTCTTTGTCATTATGGGGTATTCTGTGTAGATTACTGAGGAGTTTTATTTAATTCATCAATTTTAGAGTACGGCTGTAACCTAACAAAATGTGGGAGAAGTCAAGGCGTCTGAATACTTTCCGAAGGCATTGTATGCCTAATAGCCTATGTATTAATTATTCCAAAGGTTACGGAATGATAGCACATGTATTTTGACATAGGCTAGAGGCCAATATGTTGAGATACGAATGCAGGTCACTCAGTCGGTGGAGAATGGGCCTATCTTGTACAAACGGAAACTTCCTGCTGTCAGCGGGTACGCTCCGATTCAGTCCCAGGATCCTATCAAAATGGAAAGCGAAAACCTCGCTTGTGTCCACGGGACTTTTGATAACTCCACATCTTCCTTGACACAATTGATGGTCCTTCACATTGTTATGTTCGTCAGAATGGATCAAGAACAAATTTGATGTGCTTTCAAACAGCAAGAGGGGGATAGATTCCTTATGGGACACCTCATGAATGCGTGTATCTTTACCATCAGCAAGAAAGCGTATGGCACTAATGTCCTCTTTGCTAAACCACGGCAGTGCCCTCACACTGTATATTCGGATAGAACTGATGTGAGGTTCTGTTTGCATCTTTACATTTGAGCTTACATCCCGTGTTGCATTATTTATGGTGTTAATTTGTTTTCAAGATATTTAAATTCCATTAGTACGCTTTTGTCTCCATTCCTCCCACTCCAAAGTGCCAATTTTTCTTAATTTTACCTGCTTAAATCCCTCTTTGGGTTTGGTTCTCCTGGCTTTTCTCCTTAGTTTTGGTCTCACTGTTCCCCTTATAATGGCTGGTTTAATGTGCCTTGACAGTGTTATGTACACCACATTGGACCGCGTCGGAACCACCGACGGTAATACAGATTCGCCGTTGCCACCGGTTGGTGAGTCGGCTGTTTGCGATTGTTCATCATCATCAAACATCAGAGTGTACAGTCCCCAATTCCTCTTGTACCGGAGTCTGTCCAACCGTCTATCCTGGTGCAGCAACGAATATCCAACTTTTATCAAATTCCTTTTCACTGGGGATACTTCCGAAGTAGTCCGTAGTTTGGTATCCTCAGAAAAGAATAACACGACCAAAGAATGAGAGACTTTTTGATGTCTCCGGGATGTAAACATGTAACATTAGAACTTACGCTGGTTCTAATCCCTGAGCCGACTAGGTGAAAAATCAGTCGACGTGCCCTTGAGCAAGGCACTTAACCCTAATTGCTCCTGTAAGTCGCTCTGGATAAGAGCGTCTGCTAAATGACGTAAATGTAAATGTAATGATCCGACATGGTTATCTGTTCGTCTTTGCACCGAGCTCAGGTAAGGATAAGGACAGCGGCGACGCATAGGCTAACTTCCGATACTCATTTTCAACAGGAAAAAAGTGTGGTCCAAAATCAGAACGCAATATAGAGTCTATGGTTATCCCTTATGTCAGTGTGTCATTGCAAGAGAGGAAGGGGTGGCTTTGCTGCAGTAGATAATGAACAGGGACTTCTGCCAAAACAGATGGATCAGATGAGATAACAGACTTATATTGCAAGAATTGATACATGTACATTCGTGCATGTAATAAACACTGTCATACATGTAGGCCCAAAGATACTTTATGTTTTGTCACAATAATAGCCTAACCAATCCTTATCACATATTTTCATCTTAATCAAATCAAATCAAATGTTATTGGTCACATACATATATTTATCAGATGTTATTGCGGGTGTAGCAAAATGTTTGTGTTCCTAGCTCCAACAGTGCAGTAGTATCTAACAATCTACAACAATATACAGAAATCTAAAAGTAAAAGAATGGAATTAAGAAATATATAAATATTAGGACGAGCAATGTTCTGGCATTGACCAGAATACATTAGAATACAGTATATACATATGAAATGAGTAAAACAGTATGTAAACATTATTAAAGTAACCAGTGTTCCATTATTAAAGTGACCAGTGATTCCATGTCTATGTACATAGGGCAGCAGCCTCTAAGGTGCAGGGTTGAGTAACCAGGTGGTAGCCGGCTACTAACAGTGACTAAATTCAGGGCAGGGTAATGGGTGGAGGCCGGCTAGTGATGGCTATTTAACAGTCTGACAGATTCCCTCTTATTCTGAAGTGAAGTGAGTTCGGAAAAACTGAAAGTATGCATCTTAGAAATAGTTTTCACATACAAACTTCATACGCATAAATAACATGGTCACTGTAGTAGAACGTTTATTTTCATTGGCGATATTCTGCATTTTTTAAAGTCCCATCAGGTACCCTGATTTCAGATGTGACCATGTAAACAGGATTATTAGGGAAATCATTGTTCTTGCAAAGCATATAAATGTAAAAAAAAACGATTATATTAATCTGACTATCCACAATAATCATATTATTGTGTGCAAGTAACCGTGCTCACTGATGATTTGTAGCCACAGATGGTTTGTTTACGTTTCTACCATTGTGGCTAGATGGAGTAGGCCTACAGCTCCAACTAGTGTCGGGGACAACAGTTGTTGACAACTGTAGCGTTGTCGCTAAGCCTAACCCTTACTCTTTTCCTAACCTTAACCTCATTCACCTAACCTGCTGCGTTAGTTCTCCTAACCTGCCACATTAATTAACCTTACCTGCCATGTTAATTATCCTAAACTGCCACGTTAATTATCCTAACCTGCTATGTAAACAAACCATCTGTGCCGACAAATCATCAGTATCACCACTGAAGAACACACCCAAAGTTAAGGCCAGCAGCATAATTGATTGCATATCCTAATTAGTATCAGCTGTTGCAGCATTAGTCCCTGTTGTGGAACGGCAAGAATTGTCCTTAATACATGGCTGATCATCTGTGTAGGTTTTGAAACCAGTTAGTGTTGATGGTGGCAGAAATGCTAGATGTAAACATGTTTAAACGTTTAGTCTTAATTGCTGTCACAATGTGGTCTCTGGGGAATTTCTCAGAAGCAGAGAAAGTTGAACAAGGTATGGCACCTACGCACCCTACATCAACGCGCTAGCAAACATATGCCTGAGATGGTGAAAATCCACAATGCATGCTTCCTTGAAAGAAAATGTAGGGCTTAAACAATCTTCCACACAATAATAGTTTGCTCCTGTTTACTTCATGTTGCTGTATGTAGCTAAAGGCTCATAATTGTTACAGATTAATTTAAACAGCGGCATATGATGTGATTACAATTCTAGAATAACATTTTCAAAACCAGCCTACAATGGTCAAACAAATGTATTTGAAGTAGTTTCTTTAATGTAACTTGTCACTCAATGTTTTTGTCAATGGATATTACTGGAGTACTTGACACTGATAAAATGGCTCTTGACTAAATTCAGTAACATTCTTCAGATGTGCATGTCGAAAGTATTACCATGGACGTAACAAGAAGATTACCCTTACCTGGTTCATCAAACATGACTGAAATGGCCTATGGCTTTGTTGCAAACATTATCGCTGTGATCTTGTATGGCAGCAACTTTGTCCCTGTCAAAAGGATAGACACTGGTGATGGTAAGAGATCCATGAAAAAAATCATAATTGTGCATATTTGGACATTTCTCTCTTTTGACCATCTTGTAAGATTTAGCATTCTTAAAAAAAAATCTTCAGGTATGTTTTTCCAGTGGGTGAACTGCGCATCCATTTGGGTAGTTTCGATGATCGGCGACTTGATACTCGGCTCTCCCAAATTCCATCCGTTGGCAATGCTGGGAGGAGCAATCTGGGCCACAGGTATGACGCCAACTTTCAAGCTGCACTGTAACCTTCACACAGAGAAATGGATTGGGCCTACACTCCGAACTACTGAAATGTTCTCATCAATGTTGTTTACAGGCAGTATAACAGTCGTCCCCATAGTAAAATCCATTGGACTTGGACTTGGAATTTGTATTTCGGGATCCAGCAGTTTGCTGATGGGCTGGGTAAGTTCAAGGTAAGTTAATCGCACTGTTTTCAGAAGTCTTTCATATAAGAATCAAACATTTTCAGTAAGTCCTCATTTTCCACTTTGAAACGGCAATTCATATTTAGTCTCAAAGCAATACCATTTCAAAGGGGAATATCTTCTTAGAACAGCAATTGCGTCAGACGGAGGTAATTGAAATCTTTTTTTTCAACAGGTTTGGATGGTTTGGTATTGAAGCCCAGGATGTTGCCAGACCGGTATTGAACTACTGTGGCGTTGGTTTGTGCTTGTTGAGGTAATGAATCATGAAAGCACTTAATCCAATACCTCAGAATAATATTCTTGTCATTGGTCAATTTGTTCATTATTTTAGTATTTGAAGCTCTCATGACAATCAAATGGCATTTACAATTTCTTATTTTGTTTCCAGTGGACTCATCTATTTCTTTGTGAAGACTAATGTTGGAGAACTTCCACATTCAGGATCCACCCCCTTACTGATTAACAGGGTAAGTGTGCTTGACGTTTTCGTAGTCTAAATGCTTTTGCTTCAGTTCAATAAATTAACTTATCTCAGAGGTGCAATCATTTTGGATACATGTCAGACAGCAGCAGCAGCAGCAACGATTACATGAAAGCATACCACAACACATACCACAAAAGACATACCACAGCAACTTCACAGCGAGACAACAGCTTTAATGCCCAAGACATTACCACACATAGCAGCTAATGACTGGTTTTTCTAAAAAAGTATGTTGTCATTCATGACACTTATTGTAACAGCTCTCTAGAAATAACAGTGAGGCGAAAGTTAGACAGGATAGACTTGTCACAACTCCAGAGATGTCTTTTAGAGTTTGCATTGAGATGTCAGTGGGTAACAGCTGTGCTGACATATCGTATACTCAACTGACTAATGACTATTTTGGTGTCTACTTAAGACTGTGAATTCTGGTGGCTATGGGCCTTCGGAGTGCTGGGTGGATGTCATAGGAGAAAAGAGAAAACGCTGTGTGTGAGTACACCTCTTAATCACTCATGCTCTCTTTGCTTTTACAATTGAATAGTTGGAGCTGGGCTTAAGTCAATTGATTTTGGCTCTAGTTACATGTTTGGACATGCTTACTCCTTTTGACTTGACAAGTTCTTGGCCTTTTGGACATGGGGCTTACTCAAGACATGGAAAATTACAGATAACTTAGTTACATGTCTTGCAATTTTCTATGTGGTCATAGAAACTCACTTACCACCCTTTTGACATCTTTAGAGGCTGCTTGTTGTCCGTTGTAGCAGGCCTGTTGTATGGGGCGTCCTTTGTTCCAATCCTCTACATCAAAAGCCATGTGTCGGTCCACGACAGCATCTACTACGGAGCCAGTCTATACGGTGAGGTGCTAGGTTAGCGGGTCCTACAGACAGTACCCAGTCACACATTAAACTCAGTAGCCTATGTGTAATGCTGAAGAGGGTTTGGTCTCAACAACAATGTGCTAAGTTTACATAAATTCTGTCGTCAACCTAATGTGCTTCCCCCCCTTCCCCCCTAGATCTTGACTATGTGTTTGCCACGTGCTGTGGCATCTTCCTCACCAGCATGGTGTATTTCTCCATCTACTGTGCAGCCATGAGGAACAGACCCAGGGTGTTCTCCAGAGCCATCCTGCCAGGTGCTCACTCTCCACTCAAAAATCATACCACCATGCATTCTAATTCTCTCCCTTTCCTGAACTCTGCACACATTTTTGTTTTAGCCGCAGACAAAAACTCCTGATTCAACTTGTCAAGGGCTTGATGATAAGTTGACAAGTAGAATCAGGTGTGCTTGTCCGGGGCCACAACATAAATATGTACTGTTGGGGGTACTTGAGGAACGGAGTTGGGAAACACTTGGTTAAAGAATTGGGCTGGGATTGATAATGCCATGTACAATATGATATGATTTTGTAAAGAATGTTAAGTAGGGTGTCGCTAAATCTCCTCCTCCTATGTTCAGGCTTTTTGTCAGGTCTGATGTGGACGTTGGCCAGTTACTGCTGGTTTCTGGCTAACAACTACCTTAGTGCCGTGGTCACCTATCCCATTGTCAGTGCAGTAAGTACACTTCTGGGATGCCTCCTGACATAAACTATATATACGAAAGTATGTGGACACCCTTCAAATTAGTGGATTCTGCTATTTCAGCCACACACCAGTTGCTAACAAGTATATAGAATGTAGTGCACAGCCATGCAATCTCCATAGACAAACATTGGCAGTCAAATGGCCTTAAGGGCTCAGTGAAATTCAGCGTGGCACTGTCATAGGATGACACCTTTCCAAAAAGTAAGTTGGTCAAATTTCTGCCCTGCCAGTGCTGCCCCGGTCAACTGTAAATGCTGTTATTGTGAAGTGGAATTGTCTAGGAGCAACAATGGCTCAGCCGGTAAGTGGTAGGCCACACAAGCTCACTGAACGGGACCGCCGAGTGCTGTAGCGCGTTGCAACACGCACTACCGAGTTCCAAACTGCCTCTGGAAGCAACGTCAGCACAACTGTTAGTTGGGAGCTTAATGAAATGGGTTTCCATGGCCGAGCAGCCGCACACAAACCTAAGATCACCATGCGCAATGCCAAGCGTCGGCTAGAGTGGTGTAAAGCTCACTGCCATTGGACTCTGCAGCAGTGGAAGCGCGTTCTGTGGAGTGATGAATCACGCTTCACCTGGCAGCCTGACGGACTAATCTGGGTTTGGCGGATACCAGGAAATGCTACCTGCCTGAATGCATAGTGCCAATTGTAAAGTGTGTTGGAGGAGGAATAATGGTCTGGGGCTGTTCTTCATGGTTCAGGCCCCTTTGTTCCAGTGACGGGAAATATTAACGCTACAGGATACAATGACATTCTAGACGATTCTGTGCTTCCAACTTTGTGGCAACAGTTTGGGGAAGGCCCTTTCCTGTTTCAACATGACAAATGCCTCTGTGGACAAAGCAAGATCCATACAAAAATAGGTTGTGAAGAACTTGACTGGAATGCATAGAGCCCTGACCTCAAACCCACCGAATACCTTTGGGATGAATTGGAACGCCGACTGTGAGCCAGGCCTAATCACCCAACCTCAGTGCCCAACCTCAATAATGCTCTTGTGGCTGAATGGAAGCAAGTCCCCACAGCAATGTTCCAACATCTAGTGGAAAGCCTTCCCAGAAGAGTGGAGGCTGTTATAGCAGCAAAGGGGGGACCAACTCCATATTAATGTCCATGATTTTGGAACGAGATGTTCAACAAGCAGGTGTCCACATACTTTTGGTCATGTTGTGTATCATTGCTAGATTACTCATACTTTGTGTAGCACACATGCTTATGTCTTTGTATAGGTTATGAGATTGAGATTCGGTCATATCCTCTTACGGAATATAATTTGTGCCATTTGTCAGTTTCTTGAATGTGCTACCATTCCTAGTAATTCTAAATGGAGAGAACCGGACAATGGTGCTTTGTAAACATGAGAAGGTGTAAGTCATCCTATCATTCAATAAACATAATTCAATTAACATAATTCAAAATGTTTTCCTCTTTCCCTCTAGGGTAATGGTCTAGTCGCAGCTCTGTGGGGAAGTCTGGTTTTCAAAGAAGTCAAAGTAAGTATCCCGGCAAATTTAGTGGATTGATTAGTCTAAGAAACAGCCTCAGCTTCTGGGAACAAGGCACACTTGACAATTACTGAAATTGAAGTATGAACTCTCTCAACCTTTTTATGTAATTTTGCAGGCAGACAAAATCAAGCTCTGCTTTTAATTTTCTAAATATTAAGATTTTGCCCTAGAATTTCCAAATGTAAAACAAATCTTGCTGTGCTGATTTTGCCCATTTACTCTGAAGTATCTGCTCATCCCATCCCTTTTAGACACCAGCTGATTCAGTGTATCATCTAATTTAATTCTGATTAGCTTACCCCATGTCGGATATTTTACATCGCATTGCTCTAATTATGCACACCCCCTTTTACAACACCATTCGGCTCGCATCATGGATACCCTGTGCCAACCCAATTTGACACTGTCTCCAGTGTGACATGCCATCATATATTTGTATTAACTAATGCTTGTCTTTTCAGGGCTTGGTAAACTGTTTAATCTTCATATTAGCCTCCTGTGTTGTCCTGACTGGATCACTGCTGACGGCGTTCTCCAATGTGTAGTGGAACAGAGAATCAATGTACCCCCTAGGTGGCAGCGTTATACAGGAATGGCCCTCCTGGAGGAGACCTGGGGTGTATTCAGTGAGGTGACATGTTCTGAATGTTGCCGATGGAAAGGTAATGGAAAGAGCTGATTCACGAGCACCTATTCTACCTCAGACTATCTGTTCTAGATAGGAATATATTATCTGAACATTCTGTAATGTTACACCCTCCTGAACAGGGCCCTGGATGGTGAAGTATGTTTGTCTCTGATAGTCCTTCTGTTTTGTCCGTACATCTAATGGAGCACCTCATCACCTGGTTAATGAGGATTCAGCTGTTGCTTGTTCAATAGTTTTCAAATTCAAGGGCATTCTGATTGTTATAGAGGGAAGATGTATTTATAATTTGCACAATGTTTATACGGTACTGAAAATAAATATTTATGGTGTTGTCGTCTGTGGCACTTTGCCATGAATGTGTGAGTTAGATTTTTATGAAAATGTCATCTTAATGTTCATCTTTATTTGGAACATGTTTGAATAAAATACCTGACAACCACAAGTTTTTGAGCACTTAACTTTGAAAGGAACCTAGTGGGGAAAGCAGGAACCCTAAATGGTGTGGTAATCTACTGCATAATTTGAGGAAAAACTGCTGCCTTTCAGTCTTAATGGTTTTACCTGAAAATCAAATGGTGAGTGTGTACCTCTTCACAGATCATCTATACTGAATAAACATTTACAGTGCCTTCGGAAAGTATTCAGACCACTTGACTATGTTTCCACATGTTACGTTAAAGCCTTATTCTAAAATGGATTAAATATTTAAAAAATCCTCAGCAATCTACACACAATACCTCATAAAGCGAAAATGTTTTTTTTTTGAAATATTAGCAAATGTATTAAATTAAATATTTAGGCTATAGTGCAAAATAATTACAATTAGTATTAACACTGGAATGATAGATGTGCAAGAGATGATGTGCAAATCGAGATACTAGGGGTGCAAATGAGCGAAATAAATAATATGGGGATGAGGTAGTTGGGTGGGCTAATTTCAAATGGGCTGTGTACAGGTGCAGTGATCGGTAAGGTGCTCTGACAACTGATGCTTAAAGTTAGTGAGGGAGATAAGTCTCCAGCTTCAGAGATTTTTGCAGTTCGTTCCAGTCATTGGCAGCAGAGAACTGGAAGGAATGGCGGCCAAAGGAGGTGTTGGCTTTGGGGATGACCAGTGAGATATACCTGCTGGAGCGCATACTACGGGTGGGTGTTGCTATGGTGACCAATGAGCTAAGATAAGGCGGGGATTTGCCTCGCAGTGATTTATAGATGGCCTGGAGCCAGTGGGTTTGGCGACGAATATGTAGTGAGGACCAGCCAACAAGAGCGTACAGGTCACAGTGGTGGGTAGTATATGGGGCTTTGGTGACAAAACGGATGGCACTGTGATTACATCCCATTTGCTGAGTAGAGTGTTG
Source organism: Coregonus clupeaformis (assembly GCF_020615455.1). Taxonomy (NCBI): domain Eukaryota; kingdom Metazoa; phylum Chordata; class Actinopteri; order Salmoniformes; family Salmonidae; genus Coregonus; species Coregonus clupeaformis. Next base: position 33,629,515 of record NC_059193.1, read on the forward strand.
GAGGCTATTTTGTAAATGACATCGCTGAAGTCAAGGATCGGTAGGATAGTCAGTTTTACGAGGGCATGTTTGGCAGCATGAGTGAAGGAGGCTTTGTTGCGAAATAGGAAGCCAATTCTAGATTTAACTTTGGATTGTGATTCTTAATGTGAGTCTGGAAGGAGAGTTTACAGTCTAACCAGACACCTAGGTATTTGTAGTTGTCCACATACTCTAGGTCAGACCCGTCGAGAGTAGTGATTCTAGTCAGGTGGGCGGGTGCCAGCAGCGTTCGATTGAAGAGCATACATTTAGTTTTACTAGTGTTTTAGAGCAGTTGGAGGCTACTGAAGGAGTGTTGTATGGCATTGAAACTCGTTTGGAGGTTTGTTAACACAGTGTCCAATGAAGGGCCAGATGTATACAAAATGGTGTTGTCTGCTTAGAGGTGGATCTGAGAGTCATCAGCAGCAAGAGCGACATCATTGATTATTGATATACACGGAGAAAAGAGTCGGCCCAAGAATTGGCCATCCTTGAGACTGGGAGACTAGTCAGGTTTGAGGCAAAGATGAACAGAGCAAAAGTACAGCGAGCTCCTTGATGAAAACCTGCTCAGGACCTCAGACTGGCGTGAAGGTTCACCTTCCAACTGCACAACAACCCAAAGTGCACAACTCATTTCTCTACCATAGGCTGCCTCCAACGTCATTTTAGAGAATTTGGCAGTACATCCAACCGGCCTCACAACCGCGTGTAACCACGCTAGCCCAGGATCCCACATCCGGCTTCTTCACCTGCAGATCGTCTGAGACCAGCCACCCGGACAGCTGATGAAACTGAGGAGTATTTCTGTCTGTAATAAATCACTTTTGTAATAAACTCATTCTGATTGGTTGGGCCGGGCTCGCCAATGGGTGGGCCTATGAACTCCTAGGCTCACCTATGGCTGTAACCCTGCCCAGCTGTGTGAAATCTGTAGATTAGGGCATAATTTATTTATTTCAATTGACTGATTTCCTTATGAACTGTAACTCAGTTAAATAATTGAAAATGTAGTTTATATTTTTGTTCAGTGTGTCTATATATACACTGCTCAAAAAAATAAAGGGAACACTTAAACAACACAATGTAACTCCAAGTCAATCACACTTCTGTGAAATCAAACTGTCCACTTAGGAAGCAACACTGATTGACAATACATTTCACATGCTGTTGTGCAAATGGAATAGACAACAGGTGGAAATTATAGGCAATTAGCAAGACACCCCCAATAAAGAAGTGGTTCTGCAGGTGGTGACCACAGACCACTTCTCAGTTCCTATGCTTCATGGCTGATGTGTTGGTCACTTTTGAATGATGGCGGTGCTTTCACTCTAGTGGTAGCATGAGACGGAGTCTACAACCCACACAAGTGGCTCAGGTAGTGCAGCTCATCCAGGATGGCACATCAGTGCGAGCTGTGGCAAGATGGTTTGCTGTGTCTGTCAGCGTAGTGTCCAGAGCATGGAGGTGCTACCAGGAGACAGGCCAGTACATCAGGAGACGTGGAGGAGGCCGTAGGAGGGCAACAACCCAGCAGCAGGACCGCTACCTCCGCCTTTGTGCAAGGAGGAGCAGGAGGAGCACTGCCAGAGCCCTGCAAAATGACCTCCAGCAGGCCACAAATGTGCATGTGTCTGCTCAAACGGTCAGAAACAGACTCCATGAGGGTGGTATGAGGGCCCGACGTCCACAGGTGGGGGTTGTGCTTACAGCCCAACACCGTGCAGGACGTTTGTCATTTGCCAGAGAACACCAAGATTGGCAAATTCGCCACTGGCGCCCTGTGCTCTTCACAGATGAAAGCAGGTTCACACTGAGCACATGTGACAGACGTGACAGAGTCTGGAGACGCCGTGGAGAACGTTCTGCTGCCTGCAACATCCTCCTGCATGACCGGTTTGGTGGTGGGTCAGTCATGGTGTGGGGTGGCATTTCTTTGGGGAGCCGCACAGCCCTCCATGTGCTCGCCAGAGGTAGCCTGACTGCCATTAGGTACCGAGATGAGATCCTCAGACCCCTTCCCTTGTGAGACCATATGCTGGTGCGGTTGGCCCTGGGTTCCTCCTAATGCAAGACAATGCTAGACCTCATGTGGCTGGAGTGTGTCAGCAGTTCCTGCAAGAGGAAGACATTGATGCTATGGACTGGCCCGCCTGTTCCCCAGACCTGAATCCAACTGAGCACATCTGGGACATCATGTCTCGCTCCATCCACCAACGCCACGTTGCACCACAGACTGTCCAGGAGTTGGCGGATGCTTTAGTCCAGGTCTGGGTGGATGCCACGCACACTACTGAGCCTCATTTTGACTTGTTTTAAGGACATTACATCAAAGTTGGATCAGCCTGTAGTGTGGTTTTCCACTTTAATTTTGAGTGTGACTCCAAATCCAGACCTCCATGGGTTGATGAATTTGATTTCCATTGATAATTTCTGTGTGATTTTGTTGTCAGCACATTCAACTATGTAAAGAAAAAACTATTTAATAAGATTATTTCATTCATTCAGATCTAGGATGTGTTTATTAAGTGTTCCCTTTATTTTTTTGAGCAGTGTAGTTTGAATTGAAACTTGGGAGAGTGAACCTGATTATTTCTCCCATGGCAATATGTAATAGTTGTTCAAGCTTAATAAAAGGTGAATTGTGCTATTTTCGCTCTTTGCTTCTGAATCCACAAAATTGACTTTTTATTAACATGTAAACAAACAGGAAATTAGTACTAATGAGAATTTTTGTCATTTCTTTTGAGGGTATATGGCAATGGGTATTTTTTGTACTTTTGTTAGACTGACGAATCGAGGAATAACTCACTTCAGAATCTGTGTAGCTATAGCAGCTATCTGGTGGTCCTCTGTAGCTCAGCTGGTAGAGCACGACGCTTGTAACGCCAGGGTAGTGGGTTCGATCCCCAGGACCACCCATACGTAAAAATGTATGCACACATGACTGTAAGTCGCTTTGGATAAAAGCGTCTGCTAAATGGCATATTATATTATTATTATATTATCTCGTCTAGGCTACTTTTGAATAGGAGGAACACAGGGACAAACTATTGTTACTCAGGTTCAATCCTAGGATTAAAGTCCCCTCCTTTTGTATTATGTAAATAACTTTAGTAATGAGGCACAATAGTTTGAGAAGTACTTGCATGACCCTGCACTTTCAAAACCTCCCAGCTAATCGCGATATGTTGTGTATGTCAGGACAGCAGACATTGTGGATGCTTTACTTCCGGGACAAAGGCGTAGTTCAGTTCTGATGGGTTTCTCTCGTGCTTTTTGGGATTTAATGATACTACTGTAGGATTGGACAATGAAGGCAGAATCCTATTGAGCTGTACCAATAAATCCATCTAACGTTTCTAAAATTGTAATTTTGGTCAACATGCCAGTTGAGTGCAATGGTTTCAAGACCCTGAGAGGGGATAAAATTTTTATCCCCTCTCAGGTTCTAGAAACCACTGCACTCAACTGGCATGTTGACCACAATTAATGGACATTACATACAGTGTCGACGCATCATTCAGGGCAGGTGGGGCAGAGGCCCATCTGTTTAGCTTAAAAAATACAATAAAAATGCCTGTTTTGCATTGTAGTTTGGCATTAATACGTGTCACATATCAGTTTGCAAACAATGTACAAAAAATAAATAATTGAGTTAATAAAGCCGCATATAAACATATATATGCAGGTGTTTCAGCCTAGCTCAGTACTTTCTGTGGTAGTGGGGCAGCCAGCGGAGAATAATGAGCGTAGGAGTTGGTAATGCTCTCTAGTTGCGCCGTGTTTGGCTCAGTGTTCTGTCACTCATGGTGACACTACGTCACAGCAAAATCTACAGGTAGAGCTCGAAAATTCAAGACCCTTGGGTGCTGCCATGGACTTAGATTAGAAGTGCCCATCCAAGAAGGCTCAAGGTCATTGGCCACAGATAAAATGACGTCAAATCACGTTATATCTACCATAGCTTTGATCGGACTGATCATGTCAACGTCATACTTTCAAAATCTTAGCTAGCAAGCTAGACAAGTAGTCATAATCATGAATCAAGTAGACAACCTACTGGCAAATCCTTTTCAATCCTTGTCATATGAAGATAAAATATAGATAAAATGTATCGGTGTTCATCGGCCATTTGACAAACATTACACAAGTTCGAAATTGCAAATTCAACAATGAGTGCTGAGGCTCGACTGCAATCTTGGGTTCGATCCCAGGCTGCATCGCAGTGCTAGAGGCATCGCTACAGACCCGGGTTCGATCCCAGGCTGTGTCACAGCCGGCCGTGACCGGGAGACCAATGGGACGGTGCACAATTGGCCCAGCATTGTCCGGATTAGTGGAGGGTTTGGCCGGCCGGGATTTCCTTGACTCATCGTGGTCTAGCGACTCCTTGTGGCGGGCCGGGCGCCTTCAAGCTGACTTCGGTCATCAATTCGAAGTTGTTTCCTCCGACACATTGGTACTGCTGGCTTCCGGGTTAAGCGAGCAATGTGTCAAGAAGCAGTGCGGCTTGGCTCTCGACCTTCGCCGAGTCCGTAGGGGAGTTGCAGCGATGAGACAAGATCGTATCTTCTGGCCCATTGCATTGCATGTGAATGTTTAATCATTTTTTTTACCCCCTTTTTCTACCCAATTTTGGATATCCAATTGGTAAAGTTTGAATACATTGGCCATACTGTCAATCCAGCATGGCTTCTGCCGCGTTCAAAACAACTGGAAACTCGGAACTGGGAAATCTCAGACATCAGTGAGTTCAAGACAACTCTAAAAACTAGCTCCGACTGGGAAAATACGGAAAATAATTTTGAACGGTCATCCAACTCGGAATTCGAAGTCGGGAACTCGGGCCTCTTTCTAGAGTCCACAAGAAGGACCGCAGCGCCACCTTCCTGTTCAAGTGAGCACAGCACAACAATGTGAGTCCAAAAATGTATTGTATGCTGCTGCATTAATTATGTAATATGCCAGGGAGATATCTATACTGTAGCCAACAAAGTAATACTAAGTGTATGTTGTGTAGTAAGCTGTTAGTAGCCCATGCACCTCACCAGTGGCGGCTCCTGAAAAAATTCTCAGGAGGGGCAATTTTTCTGATGATTTAGGTGACCTACACACATTTTTAAAAAGATATGTCCAGCAACAACATGAAGACAGGGGCAGCATATAAGTCAATACCAGAATCATTTATTGACTGATCTCAGGGAGTGCTCCTAATCTCAGCTTGTTACCTGTATAAAAGACACCTGTCCACAGAAGCAATCAATCAATCAGATTCCAAACTCTCCACCATGGCCAAGACCAAAGAGCTCTCCAAGGATGTCAGGGACAAAATTGGAGACCTACACAAGGCTGGAATAATAATAATAATAATATGCCATTTAGCAGACGCTTTTATCCAAAGCGACTTACAGTCATGCGTGCATACATTTTTGTGTATGGGTGGTCCCGGGGATCGAACCCACTACCTTGGCGTTACAAGCGCCGTGCTCTACCAGCTGAGCTACAGAAAGTGGATACTCATGGATGCGCATCGCAATTGTAAAATGTCAACACAATTGGAGACACCACGTCATTTTTGGAGACATGTTATTGACAGTAAACTATTGTAGATGCGACTGCTAACTAAATAAAACATTTTAGCTGGCTAGCTAATCATCTTAGCTAAATGTGGGGCAAACAATTCAGTTATTTACCGTTAATTTGAGGGATTGGGGTGAAAGAAATCGAGTTACATAGTGATACTTTACGATATACTGTATTGACAATATCGCAATATAACCATATCCACCCTGTCCAAAGTCTCTACTTGGTCTCAGTTCTCCAGTAAACTTGTGATTATCAACACTAACCTCATCGTTGTGGCGGCGGACAGCTAGCCTGTATCCCTCATCCAGTTGAGTGGCAATGTTATTTTTTCGTTCGTACCATTTTTTTGGAAAATCCTCGGGTGTAGGACTTCCCCCTTTAGTAGAAACCTGTTGAATTATTAAATTTGGTCTGGGAGGTCCTAATTGTTTCGTTGCCAATTTATCTTCATTTGTTCGCCGACAAAAAGGAAATTCTTTCAAAGACACAATCGAGTTGCACTGAAGCCTAGCCATGTTGATAGTAGTAGTGAATTGATTGACGCTGCTACCCTCTCTTTTCTTAGTTACGTTCATGTGACGAAAGCGCGTAGTGCAAGCCCACAGACACCCATTGAGATTGTATTGAAGGCTCTGAAATTTGAAAAAAATAGATTTTACATGGGAGTCTATGACAGAAGTTCTGGGCGATTTTCAATCTGACTGAAATCGCCCCAAAAGGGGGTGGAGCCATTTGAAGCACGACTTTAGCCTGATTCGACATTTAGTGGCAGTGTGGCACTGTGGCAGATCAGACGTATAGATTACAACACTGATAACTACTGTTGCCGTGATATAATTGATTAGAAAAAAAATCCCTTCCTTTTCCCGTTTGGCAGTGCGTCGCCCATATCGCCCTATTGAACAGGCCGTCCCTGCACCTCACCCTAATAATTTGGTCCCTTTCCCGCTCATAACCTACTGTTCTGACTTGGTGGTGCGCATGTAGCCTATAGCCTGTTTTAGAGAAATGTAACCATTGAATATTGTAAGAGCTTTCATTGTCTTCATATATGCCCCCTTTATTTATCCTACAGTTATGACTTGGTGTACAGGGAGAATACTGAAAGAATGGCCCATGTTCTGAATTCCTTCGCTGTACATTTCAAAAGTGCTGAACAAATAGTTATATTGACTACGTCTGTCCTAGCTTGGATTGCCTCTTATCCGCTCGTCGTTCCCTTATGCCATAGTTTGTACATCTCAATTGTCAGTAGAAACCACATTTGTTTAAGCAAGTCAACCATATCAGCTATGTTAAAAAAAAAGGCAGTAAATGAGGCTGTATTAACTGTTTCGCTGCCAGACAAGGATCCGCTGATAGCCAGGTGTAGCAGTGGTAAGGATTCACTCCATGGTGCTGAAAAGAAGGCTCTGCTGTTGGGACAGCTTTATGTAGGCACTAACAGTTTGGGTGCCCAGTTTGTCACTGCTATAATGCAATTAATGTATTGTTTAATGTTGTGTTGTGTAGTGGCTTTGCTGGCATGCATTAACAAAAAAAAATGTTTTGCCCCACCAAGATTTACATGCTAAAATCCCCAGTGATTACATAATACTGATCAAATGCTTCAGCAAAATGCTTTTCTTGTCGAACTTGTAAAGGCAAAGTTTCTATTTTTCATATCCGCATTCAGCTTTTATTTCCTACTGTCTGTTGAGCATGAGACATGACATTGGAAAGAAGACTGTACTTAAATATAATAACCTTGCTATGCTCCCCCGTACCTTAGCCAAGTGCTTTAACTTTAAAAATGAATTCCTGTCAAAATAGTGTTATGCCTTCAAAAAAGGATTAACTCAAACTATGGGACAATGAAGTTAAAATGGATCTACACTTCATTTAATGTTTAATGTTCATTTTAAAGCAGCAAGTCAGCGTGTTTGATAAATGAGTGCATCGGCAGTGTGTAAAGCAGCATTTCCACACATAAGTAGAGGGCACTCAATGATACCGGCCCACATTCACAAAGCCTCACAGAGTAGGAGTGCTGATCTAGGATACATCCAATTCATACTGAGGATGCTCAGGACGCTCTGATTTATGTACTTTTTCCTGTGTATTTTTGCAGAAAAGCCACCATTGAAAGATGGCAATGACAGTTGTATCATCCAATCATCTCCCTCCATCCCCTCTATTGATACAAGTCTCTCTGCTCTCCAGTTGCCTAGATATCCCGTGCCATTAAGTACTTTGTCCACTGATTGGAAAAATCTCAAAGCACGCCTCCATCAGTGCTTGGACTGCCCACAGTCAATTGAGGGGGACAGTCTCGAAGGGAATCATGCCCCTGGTGCCGAGGCTTGTATTCAGATCCATTGACTTTGAACATTCTATAGCTTCCTTGCATTAATGAAAGATGGGTTATACTTTTATGGATCAAAAGATTCAATGTGAAAATCCAATGCCAAAGCTGAACTTTTCAGAGGAAGAATAATAAATGGAGAAAGTGCAGAGAATCAAGATCAAAAGTTCACAGCAGAAAGTTCATAGTTCACATTTGTACTCTTTCACCCTATTACCTGTTCCATGCTTTGAACTGGGTCCCACATCTTGTTAAATGGGCCATTGTTATTGCTTACTGACTCACTCATTTACAAACTCATTGTTTTAACATAGGAAAAAAATGGTTTATATCAATGGGATCACCTGGATAAATTATAAATAAATGCCTTTATATGTACTTCAAAGTGCTTTGTAGGCCTTTTGACAGTAACAGAGATTAAACTAAGCAGACTGCACCTGGTGAGCATCATCTCCAATGAGTCGAGCTAGAGGCATGGATTTCTTGGGATAACAGTGCAACCAATTTGTTTTGTTGGAAGTTGTCAAAACTGATGTGTTTTGGGGGTGGTCAGTGCTGAAACAGGAAATTGAAGTGTCATGTATTTATTTAATGAGAGATGACTAGTTGACTAGTCTTCATGCAAATTTTTTCACTTAAAAATAATACTGCACCAAACATCTTAGTTGTAAAATTGCACGACTAAGCAAAAACGTCAAAATAAATTACAGATTTCTTGATTTATCTATTTTGCTAGGTATTTCAAGATGGACAAACAGTACTATTGCCTTTTTATTTCTTGTTTTTCAAGCCAAGGTCTTTTAAGGGAGTATGCGAGCACATGCGATCATTTCGCCTAGCCGAGTTCGGCTTGGCGCCAGCCAAACCAAAGCATGCTGACGCCTTTAGAGACACACGATTTCCTTTATACTGCACAATTTCCTTTGTTTATGTAACCTAAGACTAGAAAGCAAGAAAATAACAGACTTTACACCTACAGTGAGTGGTGTGACATCAATAGTAAGTGTTTACTCCTCACCATAGGTAATGGCTTACAAAGTGGAGAATTATGCTTTTCCCCATGAAATCGTAAGAGGAATGTGTTTTGCCTCAGTCCCCTGTAGCTTCCATCGATGAATCTTCACAGTGGGAAAATCTAGATTTTGTTGAAGGTCGTTTGTGGAGAATCTTCCCATTAGACAGAGCTTAACATATATCATGAGTCTGGGAGAAGATTTATATGTACAGATAAACCGATCCTAAAGTCTATATGTACAGTATATCCATTAAACATATTCAGCAGACCTGAAAATGTCTTCAACAACCAATTTGACAGAGCTTGAATAATCTTTATAAAAATAATGGTTAAATGTTCCACAATCAAGGTGTGGAAAGCTTTTAGAGACTTACCCAGAAAGACTCACAGCTGTAATCACTGCCAAAGGTGATTCTAACATGTATTGACTCAGGGGGTTGAATACTTATGTAATCAAGATATATTAGTGTTTTGTTTTTCATAGATGTTTTACAAAATGTTCAAACTTTTCTTCCACTTTGACATGATAGTATTTTGTGTAGATCGTTGACAAAAAAATGACAATTAAATCCATTTTCATCTCACTTTATAACACAACAAAATGTGGAAAAAGTCAAGGGGTGTGAATACTTTCTGAAGGCATTGTAACTAGCTGATTCTATCTAGCCTAAGTTAGTGATGATCAGCTGATTTAGCCTACACACCCCAGGAGTGGTTCTAGCAAATAAGTAGTGGTTATTTTTAACTAAGCTGTTTTTTGCTGAAAGAAAGGCCTATGTAAAAAAAAAAAATTACGGTGAAATGTATGAAAGGGGGGGGGTGATTTTCTTCTTTGAACACCTGCCCCATCAAAGGTATGTGCACGGCCCTGCCAACTACTTTACTGTAATCTCTCACTCTGTATGAGAAGTCATGTATTCTGTGTAATGCCTTGCCATTCCAATGGCAACTCATTAGAATTCTGTCTGGTGAGCCAGCTTCACTGGACACATGCTCACTTAGGATTGCATCGAGGCTGGTCTGCTTTGCTGTCAGATCTCGCTCTCTTCATCTTCCATCTCAAAACCTCATCCAATGCCAGCTGGGCTGCAGTTGGCAGTTTGGCTGATACCCTTGAGATACATTCGCAAATCATGCATTGAAGTCATTAGGGGATATTTCCCTGAATTGGGAGTTGGGATTCATATCTCCTGTTTGGATTGGTACCTCTTCACCAACAAATGCTGAATATCTTCGACAGCTTTACTTAAAGTATTTGTATTGAGAAAGATGTCTGGTATACAGACTTGTGGTGGTACTTTATAGTCAAGCGTGCTGAACAAAAATATAAAGTGCACATGTAAAGTGTTGGTTCCATGTTTTATGCGCTGAAATAAAATATCCCAGAAATGTTCCATATTTGTTTATATCCCTGTTAGTAAGCATTTCTCCTTTGCCAAGATAATCCATCCTCCTGACAAGTGTGGCATATCAAGAAGCTGTTTAAACAGCATGATCATTACACAGGTGCACCTTGTGTTGGGGACAGTAAAAGGCCACTCTAAAATGTGCAGTTATGTCACACAGCACAATGCCACAGATGTGCAATTGGCATGCTGACTGCAGGAATGTCCACCAGAGCTGTTGCCAGAGAATTGAATGTTATTTTCTCTACCATAAGTCGACTCCATTTGACAGTATGTCCAACCGGCCTCATAACCACAGACCACGTGTAACCACGCCAGCCCAGGACCTCCACATCCGGCTTATTCAGCTGCGGGATCATCTGGGTTTGCAAAACCAAAGAATTTCTGCACAAACTGTCAGAAACCATCTCAGGGAAGCTCGTCAGGCGTGCCAGGGTCTGGACCTGACTGCAGTTCGGCGTCGTAACCGACTTCAGTGGGCAAATGCTCACCTTCGATGGTCACTGGCACGCTGGAGAAGTATGCTCTTCACGGATGAATCCCGGTTTCATTAGTCCAACAGTTGCAAATAAGAGTTTCTATTGGACAAATTCAGGTATGTTTTGTTCCGTTTGCTTCCATGAAAAATAAACGTTTTTAAACAGAATCGGCGGAATGAATACACCCCTGTTCATGCGTCAACCGTTCACTTTCATAGGCATATATAAACAGCTCATTGTATTCCTTCTCGCATCTACACACTCTCCTTCTCTTGTGGACTTCAATGCACAGCACATCAGCTGTCTGTGACCAGGCGGAAAAACAACAATTTTACAAGCCATTCTTTCATATCATCATCGCTACACACACGCTACATTGTCACCATATTAGCTAAAGTAACGTCATAGTCAACATTGCTAATAGAACTAACGGGTTAGTAAACGATACAATCATGCAGTACAGTGTACAGCCAGTAAGCAGTTTAGCAGTTACACCGGTAGGCCCTGGTGGCAATAAATTAGTAAAACCAAAAGCTTACCTTGACTTGGAAGAGTTCCAGTGTTGGATAGTCATAGCCAGCTAGCTAACATAGCATCCGTCTGTTTGAGCCTGGGTGTTTGAGTAGTTTAAACTAGCTGCATTTGCTAGCTAAGTAAGTAAAAGTGAAAATAAAATGACAAACTATAGCAAGCTCTCTCTCTATCTTGCTCCTCCTTCATTTTTTACTATATTACTTTGTTCAAAACTGTTAAACTATTGTCTTTATCTCTCTTTGATTCAACTACTCACCACATTTTACGCACTGCAGTGCTAGCTAGCTGTAGCTTATGCGTTCAGTACTAGATTCATTCCCTGATCCTTTGATTGGGTGGACAACATGTCAGTTCATGCTACAAGTGCTCTGATAGGTTGGAGGATGTCCTCCGGAGGTTGTCATAATTACTGTGTAAGTCTGTGGAAGGGGGTGAGAACCATGAGCCTCCTAGGTTTTGTATTGAAGTCAATGTACCCAGAGGAGGTTGGAAGCTAGCTGTCCTCTGGCTACACCATGGTGCTAACCTACAGAGTGCTGTTGAGGCTACTGTAGACCTTCATTGCAAAATACCGTGTTTTATTAAATTATTTGGTGATGTGAATGTATTTTCTATAGTTTTATCTAAAAATGATCACTTTTTAAATGTTTTAATATTTTTATTTTTATGAAATTCACTGAGGAGGATGGTCCTCCCCTCCCTCTTCTGAGGAGCCTCCCACTGGTGTATTTCCAATGGTGAGAATACAAGAAATGAACATAATTTACCAGAATGTTTACATCTGGCAAGCAGAATTGGAGCTTCGGGTCTCGGACCAACAGGCTCAGAGAGAGCTTCTATCACCAGGCCATCAGGCTTCTGAACAGCTAACCCCAGCTGTCTACCTGCACAGACCTGTACCTAGAGACTATTTGCACCCTAGAGACTATCTGCACCTTAAAGATTATATGCACTGTCTGTCCACACATCCAACCCTTACACACAAGAACACTTACACGCACACCCACCCATAAACACACACACAAACACACAGTCAATGCTGCTGCTCTAGTATTTACTTTTTAACTGCGTGACCAAGACACTACCCACTTTATATTTGTAAATACACTCATACTCGACATGGCACATTCATAATCTATACTGTATATCCTATTGTGTACATATCCGGGTGTTACTAAGCATACTACCTCTTCTATTACTATAAAAATGGTATTTAAATGTTTTATTTGACTTCTTATTATTGATATTGATTATTGTACTGCAATGTTGTGGGAGCTAGCACACAAGCATTTTGCTGCACCTTTTATACCTGAATAAAGTGACAAATAAAATTTGATTTGATATTATAAGTGAATTTGTCCAAATACTTATGGTAAAAAAAACTACTTCAAAAGGGGGGGACTACATACATAAAGTGCTTTCATTTCTAAACGGTAAAACCGGTATAAAATACTCTCAAATTAAAGGTGACATTTTGTACTGTCGCCTCATTAGAAACATTTGATCTCAAATTGTCACAAGCTGATGTGGATGCGGTGTTGGAGTCAGGCGCAGGACACAGAAGCTCAGTCAAAACGACTTTACTAGTCAACAAGACAATACAAAATAACGGGCCACAAACACTGGAGGCGAGCGATTACGCATACAGTGCGTAAATACACTATCAACACGAGAACAAATACCATACATCAACGGACAGGCGGACAATCACACACAACTGCAAACAAAACTAAAGGAAACTTATAGGTGACCTAATCAATACATAACACGAAACAGGTGCACTAACAAGACAAGACCAAACAAACATCGAGACATCAAGCGGTAGTAGCTAGTACTCCGGGGACGACGAACGCCGAAGCCTGCCCGAGCAAGGAGGAGGAGCAGTCTCGGCGGAATTCGTGACACAAATCCCAAAATGCTGGAGTACTTTGACTCGTGTGTGCTATTGTTTCTTTTCAATTGGTGAACATTTTCATAAAATAATTCACATGAAATAATTCACATGAAATGATTTAAATAGATTGGCTTTGAGTAAATTCCAACTAGCAGATTAGTCTTTTCCAAATCTATCGTGGACAGACTAGTCGAGCATCTGACAAAATGACGTCAGATTTTAGTTCTGGTTTAACCAAGACTAGTCTTCTCCCTATGCTGATGGTTTGATGGAAAAGCCAATCCCCTTGGGGCTGCAAAGCTTTCAGCTAGATGCCAGACAACAGTTGGTCCTGTACTGCATCACAGTCAAGGGCATGCAAAAACCTAGGTTAGTTTACGTAACGCCACAACGATGCACTTACTGTACCTATCAAAATAGACATTGTGGCAAATTGAATATGATGATTTATACAATCTACTGTAAAAACAAGGTAAAAGGTGGGGGGTATAACCTGGGTCATTTGCGAAGGATGTATAGGGAGGACTGAGCAGCCAACATATTCACAGCTTCACCTCTTTGTGGGTATAGCGAGAGGTTATTTACCCATCGTTGCATTGTGGTGCGGTAGAGAGAAATAAATCCATCATCCCCAACAATCTTGGAAGGGCTTTGGAGGCTATGAGTGCTAAAGTGGAAAAGAGAGTCAACCTTCACACGTTTTAGATATGCTTAGCCACGGAGAAATAAGGAAGGAAGGTGATCCTGAACGCAAAGGATAACACTGAAGTACTCCAGACTTGAGTGTACAGCTGCATCGTCAGCGTCCCAAGAGGACACGTTATGCAAACGCTAAAGAAAGTGGCACCAGCTTGGGGAGGATACTCTGGAAGTGGGCCGGGGGCCAGTACCTTTGTAAATGGGGAGAGGCACTGCAGAGAGAAGAAGTGACAGATTGTATAAACATTTATGACAGGGCCGGAGATTGCCTGATCCGCGGGGACCATCTGTATTGCGTAATAGCCCACACGTCACTTTTCCGACACAGGTGTGCACCTCCGCCGAGAGAGCTAGGACAGGGAGAAACACCTGTTACCATGGATCTGTTTTTAGTCTGTCAAAATGGCCATACTTGGGGGTCCATAGCGGCTGGGCAATAAGATGAAGAGGTGAGCCAGTGCACTCCAATCTACATATTAGACAGCGATAGTAGCTAGTTATAAAAGGTGAGAATACCATGGCAACATAATGACCCCTAACCTAGTTATCCAACTTCTACATCAACAACACATGCAGTGAATCATGTTGCAGGGCCTCAGGGGGAAGATATAACATAGATTTCCCTTTGCACAATAGCTGTTGAGAAGAAACAGTGTTGGTAGGGCCTACAATTGTGTTCAATTCCCTGAACAAGGTATACCGGAGGGTGTTACCTGAAGCATCGACAAGTACATGTCCTGGAAGCACTCACAAAGCTATTGTTGGAAGTAAATATAGGGTTAGAACAACCTATGTTTAGCGACCTTGTATCTGGTATGTGTATGGATGAATGGATAGGCCTTGACATAAGTTACATAACACAGTAGGCTACTGTCAATTCAGTTTTCAAAGGCAATATAAAAAAGTGTACTCAAAACTGGTAGGTGGGCATGTGTTACATTTCTACTGTTTAGCTCTAATATGCCAGGTGGCCCGGCTTGGCATGAATTTAGTCCAACTGTTAGTTGCTATTACTAAGCACTTTCTTATCGGTGAATCATGTTCTAAGTTCTTTCACAGTGGGTCAAATTAGTTAGACTTCTTCCCCATTATAGCATGAACTGGAATAGTACAATGGATGCTTGGACAGAAGAACAAATAAAAAAGCAGAGAAATTACTTATAATTACCATTCTCATACCTTGGGTTTTCTATATCAGCAAGGAATATAAATCAAATATTTTATCTCAGTGGAAGGCACTGATTTATGCATGTACATGGCTAGGTTGTTCAAATACCTGCGTGTGTGCGTGTGTGCATGGGTGTGTGTCGGCGAGTGTGTGTGTATGACTTTTAAAAACTAATTTATTTAGTAATATATATCCCCATTACAGTTTTACTGTTTGTACTAGATTTCTGGGTCCGGTCTCAGTGAGGCCATATACTGTAGGAGATATGGAGGAATGAAATGTGTGGCAATAAGTGTCTTTCAAAGCAATATCTTTTAAGCCTTTGTGGCGCTCCAGCTGCAAGTGGAGATAAAACCCGAATGTGTTTGAAGACGCCATGATTAAATGACATGTTCATTCTTCTTTCTGGTAATATGGAGTGATTGCATTTCAGAAGGTCAACATAGGTTTAAAATAGCGACATATTATAATAGAGACCTAACCTTTGAGCACAATATTCCCAGTTTGCTTTATACACATTTTAATATTCACATCCAATGCTGATATTTAGAACTTAATAATGTTCACCTTTAGCACTTTTGAACTTAATAATCAACTTAAACATAAACTTAATCATGTCCATGCTCATTTGAACTGTTTCTATCAATGAAGGTAGTTTGAATAATAGGTTCAAAAGTGCACTTTGTATACAGACCACAGCGCATATCCATTGTATGCCAAATAGTAAGTATCATGATTATGTCATTGTTGAACAGTTAGTACTGTATGTGCGTGAGTACAATAATGCCCCAGAAGCTTTGCATGGATCATCAAAGTGACCTAAGGTGTATTTATTGATTTGTTTGTTTTCTTATTTTATTATTCTTAGTCATTTTCTGTCAAAATAAGGTTTTTGTTTTCTGTAGAAATTCCAATAAAAGTAGCCCAGAGCTATCTAATACTTATTCAAGAAGAGCAAACTAAGCCCAAAGTACAATGTAATTCAATAAATCCAAATAATTCAGTTCACTCCAAGTCATGAGTGAACAGATTGTATTGAGATTTCCCATCAGAGAGCATGATTCTAGCCGTTCTGGTTAGCTGTAGCCTAATTTTACATCTCCCTAAACTCATATTCTTCCCTTGAGAGAAAGTGTCTGCTCTGCCTTCTCTGTTTTCTCTGCTAGAAATCTGATCTTGTTCCCGACTCTAAAGAGACAAGGTAGCTTAAGAAAATATTAAACATGACTGCCATACAATGTATGCTGCTGCTAACTACAGAACCAAACTTAACTTACTTGTCTTAAGTCCTCTTGGCCACCTTAAGAGCACATGACTTTCCCCATGCCTCTCCATCTGACTCATGTTTCACTTGTCATCTTACAATACATAGGCAAGATCTTTTGCACTTATGAGCTATTGTATGTATCCTATCCACCTCCATTATCTGTCCATGATGAAGCTGCTGGGGTCCTGCTTCACCTTCTTCCAGTAATCTTTTTTTTTTTTTTTGTCGGGCCACCATATCCACATGGTGTATCAAAGGCAGTTTGTACAGAAAATGAATGAGGGGTTTTGAAACAGTACACTGAGTCACCAAGTTCAATGCGATTCAATGAATGCAAATTATTCAATGTGTTGTGAGTCAACCGATTGGATTGGGATTTTCTGGCATCGAGAGAGCATGATGTTGAGTTCTTGGAGAGTGGGTGGCATGCAGACAGTATATGCGTTATCCTTAATACAGAGCCTGTAATTTTCTCCTTCACAACTTTCATGGCGGTAATTTGGTACATCTAGTTGTAATTCCTTCATGCGAGTCATTCATTTTAAATTGACAACAATTAATTACTTTCAACACTGATCACATGGTGATGAATACAAATGATGCTTCAAATAGATAGGTGTGTGCAGAAAACAACACGGGAGCAATTATTTTCTCTCTAAATACAGTATGTGATCTATATGCATTCTAACGCATACCGACAGTGAGAATTACCTCGATGATTCTCATCACACCAGCTAGATTTTCCATCAGAATTACTCTTGCGTTAGGTTACAAGATTAATGCATTTACAATGAATGGCAGTCTCGGTTGAATTCAAACTTCAGATACGCACTTCAGATATACAGTGAGGGAAAAAAGTATTTCAAAAATGTTATAAATTGATTTGCATTTTAATGAGGTAAATAAGTATTTGACCCCTCTGCAAAACATGACTTAGTACTTGGTGGCAAAACCCTTGTTGGCAATCACAGAGGTCAGACGTTTCTTGTAGTTGGTTACCAGGTTTGCACACATCTCAGGAGGGATTTTGTTCCACTCCTCTTTGCAGATCTTCTCCAAGTCATTAAGGTATCGTGGCTGACGTTTAGCAACTCAAACCTTCAGCTACCTCCACAGATTTTCTATGGGATTAAGGTCTGGAGACTGGCTAGGCCACTCCAGGACCTTAGTGCTTATTCTTGAGTCACTCCTTTGTTGCCTTGGCCGTGTGTTTTGGGTCACTGTCATGCTGGAATACCCATTCACGACCCATGTTCAATGCCCTGGCTGAGGGAAGGAGGTTCTCACCCAAGATTTGACGGTACATGGCCCCGTCCATCATCCCTTTGATGCGGTGAAGTTGTCCTGTCCCCTTAGCAGAAAAACACCCACAAAGCATAATGTTTCCACCTCCATATTTGACGGTGGGGATGGTGTTCTTGGGGTCATAGGTAGCATTCCTCCTCCTCCAAACACGGCGAGTTGAGTTGATGCCAAAGAGCTCGATTTTGGTCTCATCTGACCACAACACTTTCACCCAGTTCTCCTCTGAATCATTCAGACGTTCATTGGCAAACTTCAGATGGCCCTGTATATGTGCTTTCTTGAGCAGGGGGACCTTGCGCGCGCTGCAGGATTTCAGTGCTTCACGGCGTAGTGTGTTACCAATTGTTTTCTTGGTGACTATGGTCCCAGCTGCCTTGAGATCATTGACAAGATCCTCCCGTGTAGTTCTGGGCTGATTCCTCACCGTTCTCATGATCATTGCAACTCCACGAGGTGAGATCTTGCATGGAGCCCCAGGCCGAGGGAGATTGACAGTTATTTTGTGTTTCCTCCATTTGCGAATAATCACACCAACTGTTGTCACCTTCTCACCAAGCTGCTTGGCGATGGTCTTGTAGCCCATTCCAGCCTTGTGTAGGTCTACAATCTTGTCCCTGACATCCTTGGAGAGCTCTTTGGTCTTGGCCATGGTGGAGAGTTTGGAATCTGATTGATTGATTGCTTCTGTGGACAGGTGTATTTTATACAGGTAACAAGCTGAGATTAGGAGCACTCCCTGGGAGCCAGAAATCTTTCTGATTGAGAGGGGGTCAAATACTTATTTCCCTCATTAAAATGCAAATCAATTCATAACATTTTTGACATGCGTTGTTCTGGATTTTTGTTGTTGTTATTCTGTCTCTCACTGTTCAAATAAACCTTCCATTAAAATTATAGACTGATCATTTCTTTGTCAGTGGGCAAACGTACAAAATCAGCTCGGGATCAAATACTTTTTTCCCTCACTGTACATTAATTAACTCAAGATTCAGAAGAAAGCGTTTAGTCTTCTGAATCCCTGTTTTTTTTGCCTGGTCCCAGATCATGACCATAGGAGTTTGCAAGACAGCACAAACAGACCTGAGACCAGGCTACCTGCTTTGACCTAGCAACTTTTGGTGTGACAGACAGTGGGGGGAAAAAAATGTATTTAGTCAGCCACCAATTGTGCAATTTCTCCCACTTACAAAGATGAGAGAGGCCTGTAATTTTCATCATAGGTACACGTCAACTATGACAGACGAAATGAGAAAAAAAAATACAGAAAATCACATTGTAGGATTTTTTATGAATTTATTTGCAAATTATGGTGGAAAATAAGTATTTGGTCAATAACAAAAGTTTCTCAATACTTTGTTATATACCCTTTGTTGGCAATGACACAGGTCAAACGTTTTCTGTAAGTCTTCACAAGGTTTTCACACACTGTTGCTGGTATTTTGGCCCATTCCTCCATGCAGATCTCCTCTAGAGCAGTGATGTTTTGGGGCTGTCGCTGGGCAACACGGACCTTCAACTCCCTCCAAAGATTTTCTATGGGGTTGAGATCTGGAGACTGGCTAGGCCACTCCAGGACCTTGAAATGCTTCTTACGAAGCCACTCCTTCGTTGCCCGGGCGGTGTGTTTGGGATCATTGTCATGCTGAAAGACCCAGCCACGTTTGATCTTCAATGCCCTTGCTGATGGAAGGAGGTTTTCACTCAAAATCTCATGATACATGGCCCCATTCATTCTTTCCTTTACACGGATCAGTCGTCCTGGTCCCTTTGCAGAAAAACAGCCCCAAAGCATGATGTTTCCACCCCCATGCTTCACAGTAGGTATGGTGTTCTTTGGATGCAACTCAGCATTCTTTGTCCTCCAAACACGACGAGTTGAGTTTTTACCAAAAAGTTATATTTTGGTTTCATCTGACCATATGACATTCTCCCAATCCTCTTCTGGATCATCCAAATGCACTCAAGCAAACTTCAGACGGGCCTGGACATGTACTGGCTTAAGCAGGGGGACACGTCTGGCACTGCAGGATTTGAGTCCCTGGCGGCGTAGTGTGTTACTGATGGTAGGCTTTGTTACTTTGGTCCCAGCTCTCTGCAGGTCATTCACTAGGTCCCCCCGTGTGGTTCTGGGATTGTTGCTCACCGTTCTTGTGATCATTTTGACCCCACGGGGTGAGATCTTGCGTGGAGCCCCAGATCGAGGGAGATTATCAGTGGTCTTGTATGTCTTCCATTTCCTAATAATTGCTCCCACAGTTGATTTCTTCAAACCAAGCTGCTTACCTATTGCAGATTCAGTCTTCCCAGCCTGGTGCAGTTCTACAATTTTGTTTCTGGTGTCCTTTGACAGCTTTTTGGTCTTGGCCATATGGGAGTTTGGAGTGTGACTGTTTGAGGTTGTGGACAGGTGTCTTTTATACTGATAACAAGTTCAAACAGGTGCCATTAATACAGGTAACAAGTGGAGGACAGAGGAGCCTCTTAAAGAAGAAGTTACAGGTCTGTGAGAGCCAGAAATCTTGCTTGTTTGTTATTGACCAAATACTTATTTTCCACCATAATTTGCAAATAAATTCATTAAAAATCCTACAATGTGATTTTCTGGATTTTTTTTTCTCATTTTTCTGTCATAGTTGACGTGTACCTATGATGAAAATTACAGGCCTCTCTCATCTTTTGAAGTGGGAGAACTTGCACAATTGGTGGCTGACTAAATACCTTTTTTCCCCACTTTACATGGTCCAGTACCTCCCTTCCATCCTGAAATGTGTTCCATGTTCTGTCAACATTTTCCTAAAATGATTTCAGTAGGTAATGTCATGACCAACATAATTGCTAGTACAACAAACAGCACTTCATTTCTATTATGAGCAACTGAGCTCACGCAGTACCTAAAATTGCTAGTCTTGACAGGGCACATCAATGGCTGTCAGCTAGTCCATATTTCAGAGTGTACTTCAGTTGCCATAGCGGTATTTGACAGCAATACACACACTTCCTGGTTTTGTCAATCAAAATGAAGGACCATACTGTCACACAACGCTGATTTTGGCCATTTCTAAATTATTACCTGACACACTGTGTATTATTAATCCCAGAAACAGGTCATTTTCATCTCACTTTCACTGTCAAAATGTTTTCCAATCAAAATAGCTTTCAATAGAAGTTCTGAATTGAATCGATTTAATAAAACAGTGGTTGTTAATTAATCTAAAGTACAGTAGGTCAAACTTTATTTGGATAGTCCATCTGTAGATGATCTACAAACTATCAGTAACATTTCAACTAAATATCTACAAACCCTAGCTCTAACCCTAACCTTTAACCTTAGCCTAACCCTATACTTAACCATTACCCTAACCCTAACACTAACGCTAACCTTAACCCTTATCCTAACACTAAACTTAACCATTACCCTAGAACTAACTCTAACCTTAACACTTACCCTAACCCTTATTCTAAACCGTATCCTAACCGTAACCTTGGCAAGCAGTTGCTTATCAACAGATAGTTTGTTGATAGTATGACCATCTGTAGAGCATCTACAGATAGACTATCCAAATGAAGTATGACTGTACATAGTACATTGGCCCATTTTACTGTATTGAATGGAGGCCATATATATACAGTAGCAGTCAAAAGTTTGGACACACCTACTCATTCCAGGGTTTTTCTTTATTTTTACTATTTTCTACATTGTAGAATAATAGTGAAGACATCAAAACTATGAAACAAATCATATGGAATCATGCAGTAACCAAAAACGTGTTAAATATTTTGGCCCACTCATCTTTGCAGAATTGTTGTACTTCAGCCACATTGGAGGGTTTTTAAGGTCATGCCACAGCATCTCAATAGGATTCAGGTCAGGACTTTGACTAGGCCACTCCAAAGTCTTCATTTTGTTTTTCTTCAGCCATTCAGACGTGGACTTGCTGGTGTGTTTTGGATCATTGTCCTGCTGCAGAACCCAAGTTTGCTTCAGCTTGAGGTCACGAACAGATGGCCGGACATTCTCCTTCAGGATTTTTTGGTAGACAGCAGAATTCATGGTTCCATTTATCACAGCAAGTCTTCCAGGTCCTGAAACAGCAAAACAGGCCCAGACCATCACACTACCACCACCATATTTTACTGTTGGTATGATGTTCTTTTTCTGAAATGCGGTGTTACTTTCATGCCAGATGTAATGGGACACACACCTTCCAGAAAGTTCAACTTTTGTCTCGTCAGTCCACAGAGTATTTTCCCAAAGGTCTTGGGGATCATCAAGATGTTTTCTGGCAAAAATGAGACAAGCCTTAATGTTATTTTTGCTCAGCAGTGGTTTTCGTCTTGGAACTCTGCCATGCAGGCCATTTTTGCCCAGTCTCTTTCTTATGGTGGAGTCATGAACACTGACCTTAACTGAGGCAAGTGAGGCCTGCAGCTCTTTGGATGATCTTTTGGTCTACTTCACTTTGTCAGGCAGGTCCTATTTAAGTGATTCCTTGATTGAGAACAGGTGTGGCAGTAATCAGGCCTGGGTGTGGCTAGAGGAATTGAACTCAGGTGTGATAAACCACAGTTGAGTTGTATTATAACAGGGGGGGCAAACACTTTTTCACACAGGGCCATGTAGGTTTGGATTTTGTTTTCCCTTAATAATAACAACCTTCATTTCAAAACTGCATTTTGTGTTTACTTGTGTTATCTTTGACTAATATTTAAATTTGTTTGATGATCTGAAACATTTAAGTGTGACAAACATGCAAACAAATAACAAATCAGGAAGGGGCAAACACTTTTTCACACTGCATATCAATGACCTAATGGTGTATCTGGAGCTCAGGCGCTTCCTCCGCCTTGTCGGGCGGCTTGTGCTGGTCAGAACCAGCAATATTTATGGCGGTGGTGGCATCAACAGACGGTGAGGGACTCGGTCTCTCTTCCTCCTAACTTTGGTGCTCCCTATTGCTATGGAGCAGTGCGCACATGCTCTCACCTCGGGTGACGCATGTCCCCGGTTGCCTCAACTCTGGCGCAGATCTTCTATCCAGGTGGGCCCTCTCTCTTAGGAATGGTGGGTACACCCCTGAGTGGTTTCCCAGAATTGGGAAATGTTTGACAGGGCCGAAGTAGATCTTTACGCATCGCGAGGAAGCACGCATTGTTGTCTGCTTCGCTCAATGAGGGACCCAAGCGCTTCATTGGGAACAGACGCACTGGCCTCCGACCCTCCTTTACACATTCCCCCTGTGGAGCTGGTTCAGCCCAAGTGGAGATGGTGCACCTGGAGGGCTTGTTGTTGTTCTTGTGGCTCCCCGTTGGCCCAAGCAACCTTGGTTCGTGGAGATAATTCGCCTTTTGCGCAGGGACCTGTTTGCCTGGCACATGGGCAGGTTTGGCACGCAAAGCCAGTGATTTGGTTCCTATGGGCCTGGCCCCTGAGAGGGCCAATCTGATGGCTAGAGGGTTACCTCCAAACATTATTGCTACTATTCCGTCAGTATATTTGTGCTGCGGCTAGTTGGGCATCACCCCACACTTTGAGGTTTTATCGCTTTGATGTCACTGCTCCCAGTGTAGCCCACAGTGTACTTGCGGCTTAGTCTTGGCAAAAGTAGTTAGGTAGCTGGTTAGGTAGCTTACATTTCCCAATATTGGGGACCAATGACAATGTATCTTAGTTGTCATAGCTAGTTCCATGATTTGATATCACATGCCAGGGTGGTTTATCAGCAAGCTACATTTTATGAAGTGTATATGGCATTACAATAGTACTTAAAAGTACAAGTGCACTCCGAAAATAGAGATCAGTTATGTACAAGACGAATTGATCGCTATTAAGCGATTGATCACTATAACAACTTTTTTATGATCATGAAGGTCAGACTACAGTTTGTGTATATGCATTTGCAGTCATTCCTCCAAAAATATGCTTAAATACACATGGTTATGTTACAGGTCTGATACTGTATGTCTAAACCATGGCAGCATGCATGGAGAATGACAGCTGTGATGCTATAAAGTTTTTTATTTTTCTCCTATTCACATTGTAGAGTGCAGTTGGTGACAAACCAAAAGATGTTCCTGTCATTACAACAACGACAGGAGCAGGAGCAGCATCCCAGATGTCAACATCATTGGTCCAATTGCCTCCCTTTGCTCCTGTGGCCTTTTCACCAGGGACTGTCAATGTTAGAATGCTGTGGTAGCCATGCTGGTTAAGTGTGCCTTGAATTCAAAATAAGACAGTGTCACCAGCAAAGCATCCCCACACCATAACACCTCCTCCTCGATGCTTTACGGTGGGAAATACACATGCAGAGATCATCTGTTCATACATGGATAAACAGTAAAAAATGAACTTATCCTCCAGCAGAGGTAACTCTGGGTCTTCCATTCCTGTGGCGGTCTTCATGAGAGCCAGTATCATCATAGAACTTGATGGTTTTTGCGACTGCACTTGAAGAAACTTTCAAAGTACTTGAAATGTTCCGTATTGACTGACCTTCCTGTCTTAAAGTAATGATGGACTGTAATTTGTCTTTGCTTATTTGAGCTGTTCTTGCCCCCCCCACCCACCTTGTCACAACACAACTGATTGGCTGAAACGCATTAAGAAGGAAATACATTCCACAAATTAACTTTTAAGAAAGCACACCTGTTAATTGAAATGCATTCCAGGTGACTACCTCATGAAGCTGGTTGGGAGAATGCTAAGAGTGTTTAAAGCTGTCATCAAGGGTGGCTATTTGAAGAATCTCAAATATAAAATATATTTTGATTTGTTTAACACTTTTTTGGTTACTACTTGATTCCGTATGTGTTATTTCATAGTTTTGATGTCTTCACTATTATTCTACAATGTAAAAAATAGTAAAAATAAAGAAAAACCTTTGAATGAGTAGCTGTGTCCAAACCTTTGACTGGTACTGTATGTCAGTTTCAGAGTGATCCATTGTACCAAACAAGAATACCTACCGGACCGTGGTAGGCAGTTGCAGACAATTTAGTGTGGGGTTGGGGTCGTATCTCAGCTATCCCCAGAAATCTAATGGCAATCCCTGGCCTGGATGATGTGGTGGTAAAGGAAGTGCTGAAGTTGGTAATTAAATAATGTGCAACGCTAACAACTCTTTGCTTCAACTCAGTCCTTCATCAGACTAGTCCCCTCTCACTTACTCCCTAGAGTAGATGTCCACGCCCCACGGAAATCAAATTAGCATAATACAAATATCCCCATAAAAAATATGTCAGTTTAAGCTAGATATCTGTTTTTATGCATGGCGTGCATCTCAATCCACCGCATCCGCTGATGTCGCCCTTCCACATCCATACCTGCCAACTTTTAAAAAAACCTTGGAGTAAGATTTTGTCCTGGGTCCGCCTGGGTCCTGCAGTCGGTGAAAAGCAATTGCACTGCCTGCGTCTCAGAACTGCGGCCGCCTTGATCTCATGAGGTTATCGTTGCCCACGTGTGCATGACGTCAGAGAAAGTCGGGATGAAGTCGGACACAAATCTAACCAGCATGCATTGGGCGGTGAACGCCGGTGATCGATTCTGCGCAGACCTGGCTCATCTCAAATGACCCTCTTGTCTATGATCTGTCGGCATGGTTATACTGGCCTGTGGCCTTCTTGGAGGCCTTGATGATATCGGAGGGGGGCTCCCATTTGAAGCAGGGCTCCAGATTGGCCATCTTTATGGTCATTATTGAGGACAGGGTGCCATCCAATGCTAGGCTGTTTCTTCTCTTGGTTTTGTTCAGTCCCACAACTGAAAACACCCTCTCAGCATCTGCGTTTGCATGGGGAAACACCAGGACAAGCTTGGCGACGGCAGCAAGCCTCTCGAATTCTTTGGCTCCTGTCACCTATGGAAAATGCACCAAAACACAATGGAAAAACATACCTTGATTTTTGATTGAATAATACTGTAAGTATACTGTAGGTTGATCCATTAACAAAGTTCAGATAAAAACATGCATAATTTGCAACATGCACGACACATATATGCATGCAACAATTTTAAGCAACAGATGTAGCCAAGCCACACCTGCCAAAAGGAAAGTCAAAAAAGGAAAAAAAAATTACCTTATGCTTCCGGGTTGCCATTTCAGCCAAGAAGCTTTCCATTTCAGTTTCGTCCTGCAGGGATATCATTGGCATGGTCTGATAATTTAGAAACTTCTCACCCAGAAGGTCATGCTCCTCTGGCCCATGGTATGGTAGGAGATGGAGAAACCTATTTATGAATGTAGAGTTACAAGTTGTTACGTTTTAGGTATATAGTCATCAACCAGCAGCAGTTCATACACATCTTTGAGGAGAAGCCACATTAAAATATCACATGTGCAGTTTAGGAGTGAACTCACCTCATCATAAAACACAGGGTATTTTAGCTAAGATGATAGACAATAATTAGAGAAAAAAAACTAACCTTTCAACAAAGTACAGGACATCTTCGATGTCACTTTCAGCCCTTTGCCGTACATCTACAAATTGTGCGTGCTTGATCAGTGGCTCTTCCAGTGGCAGCTTCTTAAGTGCATAGTCCACAGCACTTGTCAGGAAACACAACACAGCTTCATGGAATGAATCCACCTGCTGTGGTGTGATGTCACCCTCGTCGAGTAAGCTGTTAAATTTAGCCCTGGTTGTGAACCCAATGTTCAACTTTCTTCCTGTCACAGATACAGCATATCGGTATAAGGTACAAGGCTAAATATCACATATCACAGTGTTTGATAATAATAATAGTCAAATACTAACCTGGTAAATGGTTTGCCTTTTCTTTAAAGGCAATTTCACAAGGCTCCTCATGGCACTGCAGAGCTGCTGGAACCATAAACTTGGAACATAGCTTGCATACGAATTGCACCATCTATAACAGACATTTACAAAAATAGTAGGTGAAACCTGTTTTAGAGGATCCCTGCAGATATCAGCAAGAAACACAGAATGGAAAAAAACAGCAAAATCCAATCCCACCTCATCATGTAACAAAAATATTGATGACTGCTCTCTCTGAAGTAGTAAGTTGAAAGAAGTGAAAGTTGGTACGGTGGCTTGGAAGAACAGCAGGTACACTTCTGTCATGGGGTCAGTGAATGTCTGCACAAGTCTACTTCTATTGCACACATTTCCTGTATTTATGTTAAATTCTTTGGAATACATCTTACCTGTTCGAAATCAGCTGAGTTTACATTCACCACAATAAATCATGTTCACACGCACAAACAAACAATTTCTTTCAAGATTTAAAGTTTAAGAGAGTGAGTACACAATTGGATGACATTTCATTGTTACATACCTAGTCTCAGCTCAGCTTCTTATCAGACTTCTTGAGGTAGTGACCGTTTCTTCTCCTGTTGACTTTTTCTGTCGCTAACTTCGGGGTGCAGCGCATATGGTTCAGTGGCGCTCATCAGCGCCATCTACCGTCGGGAAGTTTGAAAAAAGGAACGAACGAGTCTCGGCCAATTTTTTTTGCATGAGAAATTGGATGTGTGGAGTGAGTGCGTGTGAAAACAGGCAAAAACGTGTGTCACACGGCGAAAGCGTGAGAGTTGGCAGCTCTGACATCTGCTGTGTTCGTCAACCCATGAAACATCCCGAAAATCGGTCTTCCCACGAAAACGTCTTTAGTGTCCGACCGGTTTGGTCTACAAACTTTATGTCCCCTCAATGGAAAGATGAGAGGGTGTTCTCTGTTTTGCTCTACGACCCCCGCAAGCGTCACAGGACTCGTCTGAACTTGGTACAGCTGATCTGCCATCTTTTGTCTGTATCGACAGATTTTTCACCTAGTCGGCTCGGGGATTAGAACTAGCAACATTTTGGTTACTGGCACAACGCTCTTAACCACTAAGCTACCTGCCGCCCCTATGTCAGTTGTTTTGGTCTAGGACGCTCACAAGGCTAGTCTGAAGTTAGCCGGGTGCCAGTTTAAAAAAATTATGGTGGTATACACTAAGTATACCAAACATTAGGAACACCTTCCTAATATTGAGTTGCACCCCCCCTTTTGTCCTCAGAATAGCCTCAATTCGTCGGGGCATGGACTCTACATAGTGTCGAAGCATTCCACAGGGATGCTGGCCAATGTTGACTCTTTGGGTGGTGAACCATTCTTGATACACATGGGAAACTGTTGACCATGAAAAACGCAGCAGCCTTGCAGTTCTTGACACAAACTGGTGCACCTTTCACCTACTACCATAACCCGTTCAAAGGCACATAAATCTTTTGTCTTGCCCATTCAACCTCTGAATGGTACACATACACAATCCATGTCTCAAGGATTAAAAATCATTCTTTAACCGGTCTCCTCCCCTTCATCTACAGTGATTTGAAGTGGATTTAACAAGTGATGTCATTAAAGGATCATAGCTTTCACCTGGATTCACCTGGTCAGTCTATGACATGGAAAAGCAGGTGTTCTTAATGTTTTGTACACTCAGTGTATATGGAGATAGTTTAGTGCCTAAAATAAGGGGATAAATACATGTAACTTTTTTTTTAAATAATATAGTTTCCTGATCTTTCTTTAAAACAAACTTCCTTTTGAATATATATATATATATATATATATATATATATATATATATATATATATATATATATATATATATATATATATACTGTTTATTAATGCATGAAGCTGTTATTCAATGAGTTTCTATGGGCTAATAGCAGTAAGGCCAAATTCAATGTTTCATCAAATAATTTTGTTATATATTTTTGGGATACATTAAGGGGTCCTAAAACTCCAAATCAAATAGCTAAATGATACTTGGTATGTCCATCTTAAAACAATTCCATATGTTAGCGTAATGCATGTGTACCAAAGTGTACAGACATTTTCTTCAACCAAAAGCTGACTGAATAACCAGGCAAAAGCTGCATACTTCAAAGACAATGTTGATAAAATATGTTTTGTTTCCTACGGTTGTCTCCTCCTGCCTCTGACCTAACCCATTTCCTCTCTCCGATTATGATATGCATACTTATTCTTTAACCACTGCAACAATTCCATCAAGCTGACAGTAACCTCTTCACAAACAAATGTTTGCACCATCCGTCCCACTGTGTTCAGAACATAAACTACTGTACTGTCAAATCAAATCAAAGTTTATTAATCACATACACAATATACAGCAGGTGTAAATGATACAGTGATGCTTAATTGTCGCTCTTCCTCAACAATACGATAAATTAGCAAAACGAATCAATAGACAATAAGTAGATGAATGAAAATTAAGAGCACAACAATCAGTAAATAAGACCAGGCAATAATCTACCCTTATATACAAAACAATGCAACAAAAAAAAAGCTCAACAATGTGCAGTGCTACAGAGGTTGGCATGTTACTGAGCAGCAGGATGTCAGGAGAATGAAATAAAAAGTAGCAGCCATGTATGGTGATTGTGGGTGTGCGTGCACAGTATATGTGTAACAGTTTGTGTGACGTGGTGTGCTTGAGTCAGTGCAGTCTGTATGTGGAAGTCGACGGTACGATGGCGGAAGTATAGTCCATGGCTGGGGTGTCTGGAGTCCTTGAGGATCGTATGGGCCTTCTGCAGCCACTGCTTGGTCACACAGGATGCTGTCTACCTATGGTGCATCTGTAGAATCCGACGTGGATCTGAGGAGACGAGTTAATAATAAAGTGAATAATGGCATATAATGTTTAGGAA
Organism: Coregonus clupeaformis; assembly: GCF_020615455.1. Taxonomy (NCBI): domain Eukaryota; kingdom Metazoa; phylum Chordata; class Actinopteri; order Salmoniformes; family Salmonidae; genus Coregonus; species Coregonus clupeaformis. Next base: position 33,658,924 of record NC_059193.1, read on the forward strand.
TATAATACAACAGATATACAGGCTGGCTTGTCATTAAGAAATTAAAAAATTAAAAAAATATACACTTTTGTTTACTATTTACATACTTCAGAAATAGAAAAAACGATGTTGGTTTGCTGAGGTAGCTAAATTACCAGAGTGAAAGGAGAAGATAAAGATGACAGAAGTACGAGAATTAGGTCAGGATAGAAGGTTTGAAAAGTGAGTTCAGGCTGTACCGGTGAGCCAGGTCTAGCTTTGTGATGGTACTGAGCACAGCCTTCAGATTGCTCTTCTCGTCATTCAGTACCAGAGTGGCCTCTGCACCACCAGGGCCACATTGATCATCGGCACAGTGTCACTGGGGCCACGTGACGAGGTTGGGGAAACAATCACAGGACAGTGAGTAACAGCACAGTTACACTGCCTTTAGTTTAACAAGCTCAGCCTAAGGCCACTCATAAGGTTACTTAAAGGAATACAAAAAATGCTTAATTTCACACCAACATCACCTTCAGCAGTCTGTTTGCACTCCTGCAATTTCCCTCATTTGAACAGTGCCTGAATTAGGTAAAGCAGCCCTCTGTGTTTTGCTTGTAAAATGTTTCAAGACAGTTGTCGTACTATCCACGGGAATGTTTAACTAGGGAACGGATATAGGTAGTGACGTGGGGAAAGCCAGGCATCCCAACTCCTCCTCCTGTTCCTCTATTCCAAATTGATGTCGTTAGCTTGCAGACTCGTATGCCGTGGCATTGATACGTTGTTGGAGGCAACTAGTCTGCCTAGGGAGACTGCTTACAGCTGGGACAGGGGAAAGTCACTAGATCGCGCGCTGTGTGCACAATACCCACACTGCACCCAGGCCTGGGTGGTCTGCCATGGGCCGTTTCATTTAGTATCCATTGGGGGCGGCTTGGGGACTGACTGAAAGGGAACGTAACTGTATGACTATAACTGTAATGAGAACAGCGTGGCGGAGGAGAGCGCTGTGGGTGGAGAGTGAAGGCTCTTGACTGACTTTCAGGAGAGTGTTGTAGGCTTGGCCTATGTGCAGCCCACTGAAGTTGAATGTAGCCTGGATGCGTCAGTCTCTGTTGAAGACCATTGTGCTACATGTACTTTTGTTTTTTGTTTTTAAGTGTCTTTGAAATTATCTGTATAATGAAAAGTGCTACTTAAAATGTATTATAACTACTATTCCCTGAAGGAGGGAAACGAGGTACAACACCTGTTTGGACTCGCACTGCCCATTCCTGGGCTCGGTGAAGAGCGTTATTAAACTGAAGTAATGACTACGAGCCTCACGCTTATCACCTGTGGAAGTCGAAGCTTCCAGCGAGGCGTGGATTTCATTGGCCTTGTCAGGCGTGATTTTAGCTCCTTCAACCGAAGTCGCGAGAGTGCGACTCCCCCCATAGTATATTGTGCATCATTTCCCTCCTTCAGGGAACAGTAGTTATAGTCATAACATTATGTTCATTCTACACAACTGTGATCTATTCTGATGACTGCATGATAACAGTGATCCAACAAATCTAGCATTCTCACAACAACAAAGCTGTTACCCCGCAACTGTTTTGGTAAATCGCTGAGGGATGGGTTCTGGCGACATGTATCTACTCTTAAATGGATGTACCAATCCCAGATTACCCCTTTAAAGGCAATGGACCAAAACTTAAGAGGATAATCCATAGGTACCAGGGACCAGAGTTGCAGACCCAATAAAAATGCCTCACAAGTTTACTCTCTTTCTCCACTCTACCACCAGCTAGGAGTCAGGCTGCTCAAAAACGTAATGTGTTTTTCACACATTATTTCTTTGAACATGTTGAGTCGTTGAGCTCCAATCCCCAATAAGTACAGGCAGCCAATTCCACTTCAGGCATTCGTCAACTCTCAAGGGAAAACGGTGGTAAAGGTTTCCAGTCAAATGGCGAGGCAAGGAAAAGAGAGGGAGTGGAGGAATGAGAGGAAGAGAGGATAGGAAGAGGGCCTCTCCTATATATCTAATCAAAGAGAGCTGTTGGATATCAAGAAAAGGGTTCTCTGGTTGGAGTTGGAGTGGGATCTGTGATCTGTCCAATAACATACTCTCAAGACTTAAAGCAACTTCTGTCGAACCCTCATGCATGCACAGCCATATTTGTATGTTCATAACCCTCATACATAAACACTTAATCAAACAGCAGGGGATGCTATGCAATGTACATTTACATTTACATTTATGTCATTTAGCAGACGCTCTTGTCCAGAGCGACTTACAAATTGGTGCATTCACCTTATAGCCAGTGGGATAACCACTTTACAATATGTTTTTTTTTTTCTTTGGGGTGGGGTAAGGGGGGGTAGAAGGATTACTTTATACTATCCCAGGTATTCCTTAAAGAGGTGGGGTTTCAAGTGTCTCCGGAAGGTGGTGAGTGACTCCGCTGTCCTGGCGTCGTGAGGGAGCTTGTTCCACCATTGGGGTGCCAGAGCAGCGAACAGTTTTGACTGGGCTGAGCGGGAACTGTGCTTCCGCAGAGGTAGGGGGGCCAGCAGGCCAGAGGTGAAAGAACTCAATGCCCTCGTTTGGGTGTAAGGACTGATGAGAGCCTGAAGGTATGGAGGTGCCGTTCCCCTCACAGCTCCGTAGGCAAGCACCATGGTCTTGTAGCAGATGCGAGCTTCAACTGGAAGCCAGTGGAGTGTGCGGAGGAGCGGGGTGACGTGAGAGAACTTGGGAAGGTTCAGCTTGAGGTGGTGATCCGTCATCCACACTGATATGTCTGCCAGACATGCAGAGATGCGATTCGCAACCTGGTTATCAGAAGGGGGAAAGGAGAAGATTAGTTGTGTGTCATCTGCGTAGCAATGATAGGAGAGGCCATGTGAGGATATGACAGAGCCAAGTGACTTGGTGTATAGCGAGAATAGGAGAGGGCCTAGAACTGAGCCCTGGGGGACACCAGTGGTGAGAGCACGTGGTGTGGAGACAGATTCTCGCCACGCCACTTGGTAGGAGCGACCGGTCAGGTAGGACGCAATCCAAGAGTGAGCCGCGCCGGAGATGCCCAACTCGGAGAGGGTGGAGAGGAGGATCTGATGGTTCACAGTATCAAAGGCAGCAGACAGATCTAGAAGGACAAGAGCAGAGGAGAGAGAGTTAGCTTTAGCAGTGCGGAGAGCCTCCGTGACACAGAGAAGAGCAGTCTCAGTTGAATGACCAGTCTTGAAACCTGACTGGTTTGGATCAAGAAGGTCATTCTGAGAGAGATAGCAAGAGAGTTGGCTAAAGACATCGGAGGGATCGAGTGTAGGTTTTTTGAGAAGGGGTGCAACTCTCGCTCTCTTGAAGATGGAAGGGACATAGCCAGCGGTCAAGGATGAGTTGATGAGTGAGGTGCGGTAAGGGAGAAGGGGGGGGAGGATTCAGCAGGGAGGAGAAGGTGGCAAAGAGCTTCCTAGGGTTAGAGGCAGATGCTTGGAATTTAGAGTGGTAGAAAGTGGCTTTAGCAGCAGAAACAGAGGAAGAAAATGTAGAGAGGGGGGAGTGAAAAGATGCCAGGTCCGCAGGGAGTCTAGTTTTCCTCCATTTCCGCTCGGCTGCCCGGAGCCCTGTTCTGTGAGCTCGCAATGAGTCGGCAAGCCACGGAGCAGGAGGGGAGGACCGAGCCGGCCGGGAGGATAGGGGACATAGAGAGTCAAAGGATGCAGAAAAGGAGGAGTGGAGGGTTGAGGAGGCAGAATCAGGAGATTGGAGGGAGAAGGATTGAGCAGAGGGAAGAGATGATAGGATGGAAGAGGAGAGAGTAGCAGGAGAGAGAGAGCGAAGGTTGCGACGGCGCATTACCATCTGAGTAGGGGCAGAGTGAGTAGTGTTGGAGGAGAGCGAGAGAGAAAAGGATACAAAGTAGTGGTCGGAGACATGGAGGGGAGTTACAGTGAGATTAGTAGAAGAACAGCATCTAGTAAAGATGAGGTCAAGCGTATTGCCTGCCTTGTGAGTAGGGGGGGGACGGTGAGAGGGTGAGGTCAAAAGAGGAGAGGAGTGGAAAGAAGGAGGCAGAGAGAAATGAGTCAAAGGTAGACGTAGGGAGGTTAAAGTCACCCAGAACTGTGAGGGGTGAGCCATCCTCAGGAAAGGAACTTATCAAGGCGTCAAGCTCATTGATGAACTCTCCAAGGGAACCTGGAGGGCGATAAATGACAAGGATGTTAAGCTTGAATGGGCTAGTGACTGTGACAGCATGGAATTCAAATGAGGAGATAGACAGATGGGTCAGGGGAAAAGGAGAGAATGTCCACTTGGGAGAGATGAGGATTCCTGTGCCACCACCCCGCTGACCAGATGCTCTCGGGGTATGCGAGAACACATGGTCAGACGAGGAGAGAGCAGTAGGAGTAGCAGTGTTTTCAGTGGTAATCCATGTTTCCGTCAGCGCCAAGAAGTCGAGGGACTGGAGGGTAGCATAGGCTGAGATTAACTCTGCCTTGTTGGCCGCAGAACGGCAGTTCCAGAGGCTGCCGGAGACCTGGAACTCCACGTGGGTCGTGCGTGCAGGGACCACCAGGTTAGAGAGGCAGCAGCCACGCGGTGTGAGGCGTTTGTATAGCCTGTGCGGAGAGGAGAGAACAGGGATAGACAGAGGCATAGTTGACAGGCTACAGAAAATGGCTACAATAATGCAAAGGAGATCGGAATGAAATGAACTAAACATCTGGGAAAGCGAGAGAGCGGTGCCTCCCTCACTTACGTTTCACTGAAACACCCAAATATAACTCTCCCAACTTCCACCTCAGAAACTATAATTGATGTAAACTACAGCGGTTCAATGTTTTCTAGGAATAGACTAACTTAGTTTATTCAGCTAGCTAACTTGGTACAGTATTCTTCTGTGAAAAACCGTGCAGGGCACCGAATCCTATGACGCCAAATAGCATGCCAGCCTCCAACAACACGGTTTAGCACTAATACTCGGCCACAACAAACCACCAGTGTGGCAACACGCCAAGCAGATCATACGTGTCCGTGTCTGACGTTGTGGGTTAGTCCCGACAGCTTGAGCAAGTCCGTCATCACGTACAGTATGGGCGCTAAAATATTAGTTTTTTTCAATTACTTTGGTGCAATTTTCACAAGTATGTGGTATATTTTCACAACTCAAAGCACAAAAATCAAAACAGATCATAAAAATGGCTCATGTTTAAAGAGTCTAAGAACATTTTCAATTGACTGAGTACAACAAACAAATTCACAATCACTTTTTCAATCTAAGTATCCAGTCTAAGTATGTGCTTTTCAAAATGCAATATCCACTTTACTTTTGACATGATTTTCTTGTCATTTGTTAACAATACAATGAACTATCACTTAATAAAACTGCTCAAAACTGATAAGTACTGAACCAAAATTACACTATGTATTGCCTAGTTAACATATACAGTGCATTCGGAACATATTCAGACCCCTTCCCTTCTTCCACATTTGTTACGTTACAGCCTTATTCAAAAATTGATCAAATTAATTTTGTTCCTCATCAATCTACACACAATACCCCATAATGAAAAAGCAAAAACAGGTTTTTAGAAATTTGTGCAAATTTATTACAAATATATACTATACCTTATTTACATAAGTATTCAGACCCTTTGCTATGAGACTCGAAATTGAGCTCAAGTGCATCCTGTAAATATTAACGGAGCAAAGTACAGAGAGATCCTTGATGAAAACCTACTCCAGCGCTCAGGACCTCAGTCTGGGGCGAAGGGTCACCTTCCAACAAGACAACAACCCTAAGCACACAGCCAAGACAACGTAGGAGTGCCTTCGGGACAAGTCTCTGAATGTCCTTGAGTTGCCCAGCCAGAGCCCGGACTTGAACCCGATCGAACATCTCTGGAGAGACATAATAGCTGTGCAGTGACGCTCCCCATCCAACCTGACAGAGCTTGAGAGGATCTGCAGAGAAGAATGGGAGAAACTCCCCAAATACAGGTGTGCCAAGCTTGTAGCGTCATACCAAAGAAGACTCGAGGCTGTAATCGCTGACAAAGTTGCTTCAACAAAGTACTGAGTAAAGGGTCTGAATACTTATGTAAATGTGATATTTCAATTTTTTATTGTTTATAGATTTGGCAACATTTCTTAAGCTGTTTTTGCTTTGTCATTATGGGGTGTTGTGAGTAGATTGATGGGGGGGAGGGGGAACGGTTTAATCCATTTTAGAATAAGACTGTAACGTAACAAAATGTGGACAAATTCAAGGGTCTGAATACTTTCCGAATGCACTGTCTAGTTTGATAACTGCTGAACAATTCAATATGTTTAACTCATAAATGTATCAGTTTGACATCAATTTATTGATGTGGCTATAAATACTTCAATAAAAAGCATGAGCTGGCGCACACCCAAAGAACATTATTTAGTGTGGAGGTGCTGACTAACGGAGAATAAACTGTAAGCCAGTCATACTCAAATGGCGGAGCACCTTCCATGTCCGGACCCAGCAAAGGTTCAATACGGACCGAACAGCACCAAATGATATCAAAGTCAGTAAATTAATTTCAGACAGCTTTCAAACATGATCGACCGGGCGCTGTTTCCCAAGTGCTCTCTGTCTCTAACAGTGGTGAAGAAACACCAGCCTGGGGCCGCGTCCTATCCAATCGTGTGCATTTATGCAAATTAGTCTCATCCAATCGTATAAATATATGCAAATATCTTCGACAGTGAAAGACGGTGTTGGGACTGGGAGCAAGCAGCAGGCAGACACACACGGAAATACGTCCATCGATAGACATTGTGAATGTGAGGATGGCTTGTTCAAATAAAATAAAAGTTGATCGTGAAAATTGCATTTTTAAAGACGAGTGGATAAACAAGTATGCATTCACTCTCCCCGCAACAAGTTCAAAACCAATGTGCCTGATATGCTCAAAGTCCGTAGCGCTCGAGAAAAGTGCCAATGTGAAGCGCCACTATGACACAAAACACAGTCGTTTCCAGCAAACGTATCCCCAAAACACAGAGGTGAGAACAAGAAGAATTAATCAGCTCAAAGCCCAGTGTGCGAGGTCCACCAAAGTTCTTGTGCATTCCCTGACAGCCCAAGAATGTGCAATGGAGTGCTCACTGAGAATAGCTTGGGTTTTGGGAAAACGCAAAAAGCTATTTACTGACTCAGAGATGGTTAAAGAATGCCTGAGTGAAGTTGCTGAGACCTTGCTTGATGGTAAACAAAAAGATGAGGAAAAGATCAAACAGATCCCACTGTCAGATTCCACAGCAATGATGAGAACTGAAATATACTGCTCAAAAAAATAAAGGGAACACTTAAACAACACAATGTAAGTCAATCACACTTCTGTGAAATCAAACTGTCCACTTAGGAAGCAACACTGATTGACAATACATTTCACATGCTGTTGTGCAAATGGAATAGACAAAAGGTGGAAATTATAGGCAATTAGCAAGACACCCCCCAATAAAGGACTGGTTTTGCAGGTGGTGACCACAGACCACTTCTCAGTTCCTATGCTTCCTGGCTGATGTTTTGGTCACTTTTGAATGCTGGCGGTGCTTTCACTCTAGTGGTAGCATGAGACGGAGTCTACAACCCACACAAGTGGCTCAGGTAGTGCAGCTCATCCAGGATGGCACATCAATGCGAGCTGTGGCAAGAAGGTTTGCTGTGTCTGTCAGCGTAGTGTCCAGAGCATGGAGGCGCTACCAGGAGACAGGCCAGTACATCAGGGGAGACGTGGAGGAGGCCGTGAGGAAGGCAACAACCCAGCAGCAGGACTGCTACCTCCGCCTTTGTGCAAGGAGGAGCAGGAGGAGCACTGCCAGAGCCCTGCAAAATGACCTCCAGCAGGCCACAAATGTGCATGTGTCTGCTCAAATGGTCAGAAACAGACTCCATGAGGGTGGTATGAGGGCCCGACGTCCACAGGTGGGGGTTGTGCTTACAGCCCAACACCGTGCAGGACGTTTGGCATTTGCCAGAGAACACCAAGATTGGCAAATTCGCCACTGGCGCCCTGTGCTCTTCACAGATGAAAGCAGGTTCACACTGAGCACATGTGACAGACGTGACAGAGTCTGGAGACTGGGTCAGTCATGGTGTGGGGTGGCATTTCTTTGGGGGGCCGCACAGCCCTCCATGTGCTCGCCAGAGGTAGCCTGACTGCCATTAGGTACTGAGATGAGATCCTCAGACCCCTTGTGAGACCATATGACCTGAATCCAATTGAGCACATCTGGGACATCATGTCTCGCTCCATCCACCAACGCCACATTGTACCACAGATTGTCCAGGAGTTGGCGCACGCTTTAGTCCAGGTCTGGGAGGAGATCCCTCAGGAGACCATCCGCCACCTCATCAGGAGCATGCCCAGGTGTTGTAGGGAGGTCATACAGGCACGTGGAGGCCACACACACTACTGAGCCTCATTTTGACTTGTTTTAAGGACATTACATCAAAGTTGGATCAGCCTGTAGTGTGGTTTTCCACTTTAATTTTCAGGGTGACTCCAAATCCAGACCTCCATGGGTTGATAAATTTGATTTCCATTGATAATTTTTGTGTGATTTTGTTGTCAGCACATTCAACTATGTAAAGAAAAAAGTATTTAATAAGATTATTTCATTCATTCAGATCTAGGATGTGTTATTTTAGTGTTCCCTTTATTTTTTTGAGCAGTGTCTTAGCTCAAAATGTAATTTCACAACTTGATGAGGCCATTCAGAATACACCATGCATTTCTTTACCTGTGGATGAATCAACAGATACCACAGATAATGCCCAGCTTCTGGTATTTGTGAAATTTTAGGACAAAACAAAAAAGGAATTCTGTGAGGACCTGTTGGGTTTAGCAATTCTTGAAGTGCACACACACAAGGAGAGGACATTCATGAGGCCATCAAAGGGATGCTGACAATAAGGAGGATAGATCTGAAGTCGGTGGTCTCCATCACCACAGATGGAGTTCCAGCCATGATAGGAAGAGGGAGGTGACTGGTTGCGCGTTTGAAAGAGGACCACCCTGACCTGACATCTTACCACTGCATCATCCACCAATCTGTCCTGTGTGCCAGTCTGGGAGAAGTGTATGCTGAGGTCATGACAACAATGATGAAACTGATTAACTTTTTGAGAGCATCATCATCCCTACAGCATCGTCTGCTAATAGGCTTTCTGACAGAGGTTAATGCCAGCTAATGCCAGTTTTTGAGCGCATTCGGGAGGAGATCAAATCTTTCCTATCAGAGCAAACGAGTGAAAAGGCAAATCAGTTTACAGAGTTTTTGGAAGATGTGGAGAAAATGCAAACAGCTACATTTTTGACAGACATTACATCACATCTTAATGAGCTCAATGTTAAGCTGCAGGACAGAACAACACAGTGTGTGATTTGACAACAGCAGTCCGGGCTTTCCAGAGGAAATTTGAGATTTCCAAGACTTGTCCACTTCCCCAAACTTTTGGAGCAAACCCAGGGAGAGAAAATGTGCCCCACCATGGTGATTTCATACAGAAACTGATGGATAACGTCAAGGTTCGCTTTGATGACTTTGCTCTTGGAAGACAACTGCTGCTGTTCGTACAGAACCCCTTCTTGGTCACAAATGTCAGTTTCAGAGGAAGCAAAACAGACCTTCAGATGGGTAAATGTTGCATCACTACAAATGGAGTTGATTGAACTGCAAGAAAATGTGGCTTTGAAAGAGCAGGTTGGTGATTGTGACCCTGTCAGTTTCTGGGGAAAGATGGTGCTTGCAGCTGGTTTCCCTGTTCTAAACAAAATGGCACTACACATCCTGACCATGTTTGGTTCCACATGCTGCTGGGAGTCAGCCTTCTCCACAATGAACATGATCAAAACCAAATACCACAGCGGGCTCACCAATGAACACCTGCACCAGTGTATTAGAATTGCACTCACACCATTTTTGCCGAAGTTCAAAGTATTGGCAGGAGAAAAGGGCAATTTCTCTCATTAGTCATTGATGCAAGGCCCAGAGTGACTTGTGCATGCATGGAACACAGTCTGTGCATTCAGATTTTAATTACTATTGGACTCTCCTTTGTTCTCCATAAAATATGCACTTTATTATTATTATTATTATTATTATTATTATTATTATTATTATTATTATTATTATTATTATTTATTCAATTAAGAGAAATGCAAGGCCCATTGGCTCAGTGAATTTTTTGTATACAGATTACTATGCAACCACTTTTGTTCTTCAGCATTGTTGTCACAAATGTGTACTTTAGATATTTTTGTAGAAAGAGAAACCCTTCATTTTCTAAATACTTTTTGTTGTACTAATTTCTTACATTTCTTTGAAGCAGCATGACAAATAGTAATAGCCTACTTACTACTACAGTACAGCCTTTACAATGCACATTTTCACTGTCAAAATAAATAAGTTGTTTATAATTCATTAAAATATATCTGATTGGTCTCATTTAATGTATTTATTAGTAGTCCTGAAAACATTTGATATAAAACCATGTATCCCAAATCATAATATGGACAATGGTAAGTTTGTTACTATGCTGTACCAGAGCACCGATAAATGACTATCAATTCTATCAGGACCTTTCCCACTTAGGACATTTGTGTGACTGGACCTTCTCAGTAATTCACAGTAATTTATTGGGTAAACCACAAATGTTTCGGCATCACTGTGCCTTCTTCAGGGTAATGTCATGAATGCTTGAACCAGATTATGTACCGTAGACAAACAATATATTTCATTGTTTCCAATTTCCTTTAATTTGTGTTACATGTCATCTTTTGGTTCACCCATAATGCATAATAAGCATTATCAACAGGGGGAACATATTGGGTGTATGCTGATAAGCTGTAGAAATAATATATTCATTTATAAGACTGGTTCATAAAAAAGAAGAATTATTCACAAGGGCCTGATATCAAAGTCAATATTCCTGCCATAAGGGGTCAATGTTTTTAGATAGAATATCCAGTAGGCCTCCCTCTGTAGTAGTAGGGTCTCGATGTTACCTCCTCTCCTTGGTAGAGTAACATGCTCAATGCCTGTGTATTTGAGGGAGGAGCTAGGATGGTTAGCTTCAACAAAGTGAGCTGCTACTGGATAGTCAGTGTTCTTACACCTGATTGAGCTGAGGTGTTCAGCTATGTGTTGTTTTAATTGTCTTTTCGTTTGTCCTACGTAGGCTTTCCCACATGAACAGGTGATGAGATAGATTACTCACTTTGTCTTGCATGAGATGATACCCCTAACAGGGATTTTTCGACCTGTATGTGGGTGTCTGAAGAAGGATGTTGTAGCGCTATTGCGCTGTACGCATGAGCCACATGTGTAGTTCCCATTTGGAATGAGTGTCAAGAGTGTCTGAGGTGGGCTCATGGGGCAGGTCAAATCTCACTAAGCTATCCCCAACATTGTGGTCACGCTTAAAGAACACCAGTGGAGGTTCCTTGAAGAGATGTGCAATTTTTTTGTCGAATTGCAGAATATGCCAGTGCTTTTTCAGGATTGCTTTCATTTTCTCTGAACACTTGGTGTACTTATTGCAAAAGACTGTTGTGTTGTTTTTCTTCTTTGGTTACATTTTTGGGGGATATTTTCATCATTGCAGCATCAATAGTTTTGTCCTTGTAGCATCTCATTTAGAATGTACAGTGCCTCGCAAAAGTATTCATCCCCCTTGGCGTTTTTTCATATGTTGTTGCATTACAACCTGTAATTTTAATAGATTTTTATTTGGATTTCATGTAATGGACATAGTTCAAATTGGTGTAGTGAAATGAAAAAATTACTTGTTTCAAAAAATTCAAAAAAAATTATAACGGAAAAGTGGTGCGTGCATATGTATTCACCCCTTTGCTATGAAGCCCCTAAATAAGATCTGGTAAAACCAATTATCTTCAGAAGTCACCTAATTAGTTAAATAAAGTCCACCTGTGTGCAATCGAAGTGTCACATGATCTGTCTCATGATCTCAGTATATATATACACCTGTTCTGAAAGGCCCCAGAGTCTGCAACCCCACTAAGCAAGCGGCACCATGAAGACCAAGGAGCTCTCCAAACAGGTCAGGGACAAAGTTGTGGAGAAGGGTTGGGTTATAAAAAAAATATCAGAAACTTTGAACATCCCACGGAGCACCATTAAATCCATTATAAAAAAATTGAAAGAATATGGCACCACAACAAACCTGCCAAGAGAGGGCCGCCCACCAAAACTCAGGGACCAGGCAAGGAGGGCATTAATCAGAGAGGCAACAAAGAGACCAAAGATAACCCTGAAGGAGCTGCAAAGCTCCACAGCAGAGATTGGAGTATCTGTCCATAGGACCAATTTAAGCCATACACGCCACAGAGCTGGGCTTTATGGAAGAGTGGCAAGAAAAAAGCCATTGCTTAACCTCTTAATCACGAGGTTCCCCATATCCGGAGTAATCCTCCCACAATCTCAAACAATGACGTAGTACGGTTTTTAAAAGTATGAATACCTGAATGTTATACACTACTGGAACGAGAAGCGTCTCAACTGTGAATCTAGCTAAACTGTTGTTGCCCAAATGAAATAATATTCAGACTCCAAGCAAATATACAGTTGAAGTCGGAAGTTTACATACACCTTAGCCAAATATATTTAAACTCTGTTTTTCACAATTGCTGACATTTAATCCTAGTAAAAATTCCCTGTCTTAGGTCAGTTAGGATCACCACTTTATTTTAAGAATGTGAAATGTCAGAATAATAGTAGAGAGAATGATTTATTTCAGCTTTTATTTATTTCATCACATTCCCAGTGGGTCAGAAGTTTACATACACTCAATTTGTATTTGGTAGCATTGCCTTTAAATTGTTTAACTTGGATCAAACGTTTCGGGAAGCCTTCCACAAGCTTCCCACAATAAGTTGGGTGAATTTTGGCCCATTCCTCCTGACAGAGCTGGTGTAACTGAATCAGGTTGGTAGGCCTCCTTGCTAGCACACGCTTTTTCAGTTCTGCCCACACATTTTCTATAGGATTGAGGTCAGGGCTTTGTGATGGCCACTCCAATACCTTGACTTTGTTGTCCTTAAGCCATTTTGCCACAACTTTGGAAGTATGCTTGGGGTCATTGTCCATTTTGAAGACCCATTTGCGACCAAGCTTTAACTTCCTGACTGATGTCTTGAGATGTTGCTTCAATATATCCACATAATTTTCCTTCCTCATGATGCCATTTATTTTGTGAAGTGCACCAGTCCCTTCTGCAGCAAAGCACCCCCAAAGCATGATGCTGCCACCACCATGCTTCACGGTTGGGATGGTGTTCTTCGGCTTGAGAGCAACCCCCTTTTTCCTCCAAACATAACGATGGTCATTATGGCCAAACAGTTCTATTTTTGTTTCATCAGACCAGAGGACATTTCTCCAAAAAGTACGATCTTTGTCCCCATGTGCAGTTGCAAACCTTAATCTGGCTTTTTTATGGCGGTTTTGGTGCAGTGGCTTCTTCCTTGCTGAGCGGCCTTTCAGGTTATGTCGATATAGGACTCATTTTACTGTGGATATAGACACTTTTGTACCTGTTTCCTCCAACATCTTCACAACGTCCTTTGTTGTTGTTCTGGGATTGATTTGCACTTTTTGCACCAAAGTATGTTAATCTCTAGGAGACAAAACGCGTCTCCTTCCTGAGCGGTATGACAGCTGCGTGGTCCCATGGTGTTTATACTTGCGTAATATTGTTTGTACAGATGAACGTGGTACCTTCAGGCGTTTGGAAATTGCTCCCAAGGATGAACCAGACTTGTGGAGGTCTAAAAAAAATTATTCTGAGGTCTTGGCTGATTTCTTTGATTTTCCCATGATGTCAAGCAAAGAGGCACTGAGTTTGAAGGTAGGCCTTGAAATACAACCACAGGCACACCTTCAATTGACTCAAATTATGTCAATTAGCCTATCAGAAGCTTCTAAAGCCATGACATAATTTTCTGGAATTTTCCAAGCTGTTTAAAGGCACAGTCAACTTAGTGTATGTAAACTTCTGACCCACTGGAATTGTGATACATTGAATTATAAGTTAAATAATCTGTCTGTAAACAATTGTTGGAAAAATGACTTGTGTCATGCACAAAGTAGATGTCCTAACCGACTAGATGTCCTAACCAAAGTAGATGTCCTAACAAACTATAGTTTGTTAACAAGAAATGTGTGGAGTGGTTGAAAAATGAGTTAATGTTAATGACTCCAACCTAAGTGTATGTAAACTTCCGACTTCAACTGTATAAGCATATAGCAAAACCAGTACTGTATTTTGAAACCGTGCATGCCCGTATATTCGTAGACAGATAACTTATTTTTCTCAACCTATCTACACAAACCATTCGAAAGCTGCTACCTCACAGATTCCAACAGTGATAGCCGTGTTCCTCTATGACCAACACTCACTAAACTATTAATCAAAGAACGTCAATAACAATTGCAATTGTGCTAATCTAATTCTACTGATCCAGAACGTTCGATAGAGGTGTCACATGTCAATATCGACCAACCGGGTTACGCAGAGCGCACAACAGCACTTGAATTTCGGAGGGAAAAATATGGCAGGCTCTAGTAAGAAATATACAGTAACAGAGGCGTTAGCAATTGTAACAGATGAAAGTTGGACTCCATGAATCCCCATTGACTCTGAATCGGACGATGAGGACCTGCTTAGACCGGACGAACCAGACCCCAACGACGATAACAAAGGTTATCGTGTCCAGGGCCCTACTCAAGCATCAGAAGAGTATGTAATCCCATTGTTATTTATTACTACTATTACTAATTTATTGTATGAGTACAAAACATACATTCTAAAATATCTATTTGAGTAACTGAAGCTCAACGTAAATTAGCGTAATCGAGTCTGTGTTTATTGTATGATAATACTTTTATTGGCTAAATAGAGGCCCACATGCAAGTTTACTTACAATAGAATGCTATGTGTATTATTTCTTGTCACAGAATTATCACTTTAGTCAACACGTATAGAGGTCTGGGAGAACATTGGAAACAACATCAAAACAGTTGTATTTTGATGGAATGTACACATATAGTGATATTTTTAGGGCAGCAGGTAGCTTAGTGGGTAAGAGCGTTGTGCCAGTAACCGAAAGGTCGCTGGTTCTAATCCCTGAGCCGACTAGGTGAAAAATCTGTCGATGTGCCCTTAAGCAAGGCACTTAACCCTAATTGTAAATGTTAGTGAAATTAAATTAGTTTTGCTGTCTGGTACCTGATAAAAGTCAAATGGCACTGATGGTGCCCAAATCTACCCAAATGTCTCCATTTGGTAATCCGCCTAAACATACTTCAACTAAAACCCCTACAACTTTGGTTTACTTTACTTTATTGGCATCAAACTTCACATAAGTACTCATCAGATATTGGGCAATGGTCCCATAGTGTTTAGGGGCTGCAGCTGCATATGTCCAATAAAGCATTCCCTATAAAACCTAAAGTTACTTTCAGGCGGAATCAAAACCTCCCAATTTATGCTGTGTTCTAGCTTCATGTACTCTGACACAGTAATACCCACATTAATTATTTCACTTCAAGATACATATCACATGTGTTACCTTTCTTTTTCTACTAAGATTCTGTTTATAGCCCTTGTCGTTTTGGAGATATACTCTATTAAATTTGGGCATGCATTTTCGAGGCAGGCACTTTAGCCAGGTGCCTAGTGATGAAGAGGTTAAAGAAAAAAATAAGCAAACACGTTTGGTGTTCGCCAAAAGGCATGTGGGAGACTCCCGAAACATATGGAAGAAGGTACTCTGGTCAGATGAGACTAAAATTGAGCTTTTTGGCCATCAAGGAAAACACTGTCTGGCGCAAACCCAACACATTTCATCATCCGGAGAACACCATCCCCACAGTGAAGCATGGTGGTGGCAGCATCATGCTGTGGGGATGTTTTTCATCGGCAGGGACTGGGAAACTGGTCAGAATTGAAGGACTGATGGATGACGCTAACTAAAGGGAAATTCTTGATGGAAACCTGTTTCAGTCTTCCAGAGATTTGAGACTGGGACGGAGGTTCACCTTCCAGCAGGACAATGACCCTAAGCATACTGTTAAAGCAACACTCGAGTGGTTTAAGGGGAAACATTTAAATGTCTTGGAATGGCCTAGTCAAAGCCCAGACCTCAATCCAATTGAGAATATGTGGTATGACTTAAAGATTGCTGTACACCAGCGGAACCCATCCAACTTGAAGGAGCTGGAGCAGTTTTGCCTTAAAAAATCCCAGTGGCTAGATGTGCCAAGCTTATAGAGACATGCCCCAAGAGACTTGCAGTTGTAATTGCTGCAAAAGGTGGCTCTACAAAGTATTGACCTTGGGGAGGTGAATAGTTATGCACGCTCAAGTTTTCTGTTTTTTTGTCTAATTTCTTGTTTGTTTCACAATAAAAAATATTTTGCATCTTCAAAGTGGTAGGCATGTTGTGTAAATCAAACGATACAAACCCCCAGAAAATCAATTTTATTTCCAGGTTGTAAGGCAACAAAATAGGAAAAATGCCAAGGGGGGTGAATACTTTCTCAAGCCACTGTATCTGTTATTTTCTTAGCATTGCTGTCAAAATCTGACTGGTGGCCACAGATGCGATTAATCCTGCATAACTGGCTATATGGTAGACCATTCTTGAGGGGAAGGGGATGCATACTATCCGCACGTAGCAGGATATTGCAGTCTGTGGTCTTTGTGTATAAGTCTGTGTGTAATGCATCATCCTCTTAGATCATCCATAAGTCCAGGTAGTTTATTTTTCTCTCATGAATTTGAGAGATTCAGAGCTCTTATTTAGCAGAGTTTGGAATTCATTGAGTTCCTGCTGACTTCCTTCCCAGCACACAAAGACCTCATCAATTGGAGGGTTACTTAGTAGCAATGCAAATATCATGGTACAGCTATATGGACAGTCAATCGCTATGGTATTTTTTTGGGTAAATTTACAAACATATATAATGATAAATAGATTTGAAACTTGCATCCCATTATGGTATGTGGTGAAATAAGTATAGCCAGTTATAATTGTAATGGCTTAGCAGATAATAACAAAAGAAGAACAATATTTACATGGCTCCAATAGAAGGAATATAATATCTATTGTTTACAGGAAACTCATTCAACAATTCTAGATGAAGTTGCGTGGAAAAGGGAAGGGGGGCGAAATATACTTATCCCATAGGAAAAGAAACTCAAATGGGGTGATGACATTAATTAACTGTAATTTCGATCCGAATGTGTAAATTGTCCAAACAGATACGCAAGGTAGATGGATTATTTTAAATATGTTATTGGACCATTAACAGATATGGCTCATTAACCTTTACGGACCAAATAATGATGATACACACTTCTTTGACTATATATATAATAAATGATCAACTCTGCAAGCAATTCAATACTCTATTATTATGGTGGGAGATTATAATACCGTTTTAAATAGCTCAATGGACCGTAAAGGAAATCACACCACAAACAATCACCCTCATGCTCTTAAGGAAATTGTAAATGCCATGGATACATTAGAACTAGTAGATATATGGAGGCTTAAATATCCTGATCTAGTGAGATATACATGGCGGAGACTCAATCAAGCTAGTCGTCTTGACTTCTTTCTCATGTCATTCTCGTTGGCACCAAATGTTTCAAAAGTGTTGATAGGGGACAGAATGCGGTCGGACCATCATATAATTGGCATATACATTACTCTTACTGAATTTCCACGTGGGCGAGGATATTGGAAATGTAATCAAAGCCTATTGGATTATAACTTGTTTTTAACTAGGGCAGAGGAATTTATAACTGATTTTTTCCGACATAACATAGGTACAGCAAATCCTTTTATTGTAAGGGACACCTTTAAATGTGCCTTTAGAGGCCATGCAATTCAGTACTCATCTCGAAAACAAAAGCAATTTAGGTCAAAAGAGTCCATACTAACAAAGGAAATAGAAGGTCTAACAGAACAGATAGATAGCAATAAAAACTGTAACATAGAGGCTCAGAATAAATTAGAGGAAAAACAAAAAGAAATTGAGAAACTTATTCAAGAAAGATCAAGTGTAATATATTATTAAAATAAAGCAAACTGGATGGAATATGGGGAAAAATGCACAAAATTATTTTAAAATCTTCAATATAGGAATGCTACCAAAAATAATTTATTGAAACTGGTTACAAATGACGGAGTCACCCATGATTCACCAAATTATATTTTGAAGGAGGAAACAAAGTACTTTAGCATATGTTTTCGTTTCAGTCGCCCCCATCTCCTGTAACTGAAGCAAATTGTAGAGATTTTTTTTCTATTGATAATGTAAAATTAACAGCCATACAGAAAGATTCATGTGAAGGTGAAATTACAGAGGAGGACCTTCTGGATGCAATTAAAGACTTTAAGTCCGGGAAAACTCCAGGGTTGGATGGCATACCAGTCGAGGTGTACCAAACCTTTTGTGATATACTCAGAGGACCGTTATTAGCATGGTTTAACCACTCCTATGTAAATGATAGATTATCAGACACTCAAGAAGAAGGTCTGATTTCATTATTACTGAAACAGGATACAAGTGGAAAATATAAAGATCCAGTCCATTAAAAAAATTGGAGGCCCCTTACACTTCAGTGTTGTGATGCAAAAATTCTAGCAAAATGTATAGCGCATAGAATTATAAAGGTATTTTCGGACATTATTCATTCTAATCAGACAGGATTTTTACATGGGCGATACATTGGAGATAATGTAAGGCAAGTATTGGAAACAATAGAACACTATGAAAAATCTAGGAAACCAGGCCTACTATTCATAGCAGACTTCGAAAAGGCATTTGATAAAGTATGACTGGGGTTTATATATAAATGCCTGGACCATTTCAATTTTGGTGAATCTCTTATAAAATGGGTCAAAATCATCTATTGTAACCCTATGTATAAAATAGTAAATAATGGCTATTTCTTTAGAAAGTTATAAACTGTCAAGAGGAGTGAAACAAGGTTGTCCACTATCGGCATATCTATTTATTATTGCCATCGAGATGTTAGCTATTAAAATCAGATCCAACAATAATATCAAGGGATTAGAAATCCAGGGCTTAAAAACAAAGGTGTCATTGTACGCTGGTGATTCATGTTATTTTTTTAAAATCCACAACTTAAATCCCTCCACAGCCTCATAGAGGATCTAGATACATTGTCTAACCTCTCTGGATTACAACCAAATTATGATAAATGTACTATATTATGTATTGGATCACTAAAAAAAAAAAAATTTACATTACCATGTAGTTTACCAATAAAATATGGATATACTCGGAATACATATCCCAAATGAAATAAATAATCTCACTCCAATACTTTTAATAGAAAGTTAGCAAAAATAGATAAGATCTTGCTACCATGGAAAGGTAAATACCTGTCAATTTGTGGAAAAATCACCCTGATTCTTTTTAGTATTATCCCAGTTTACCTATTTGCTTATGGTCTTGCCTACGCCTAGCGAACAGTTTTTTAAATTATATGAGAGAAAAAAATGCAATTTTATTTGAAACGGCAAGCCAGACTAAATTACAAAAATTTAAATTAAAATGTATTTATATAATGAATATGAATTCGCAGGACAGAAATGATTACTTATTAAAGCATTAGACCTATCACTAAAAGCTTCAGTCATACAAAAGTTATACTTAAATCCGAAATGGTTCTCTAGAAAATGTGTAAGATTGTCTCACCCAATGTTCAAGAATGGCCTTTTTCCCTTTATTCAGAATACAACCTCTCACTTTAAATTATTTGAAAATGATTAATCTCCCAAATATCACTATTTCTAAAACAAGCCATAGAAAGTTGGTTGCAATTTCAATTTAATCCTCCAGAAATGACAGAACAAATAATGCAACAAATATTGTGGTTAAACTCAAATATACTCATTGATAAAAAACGTTATTTTTTTTGACAAAATGTTTTAAAAAGTTATAATCTTCATAAATGATTATTATCGGTAGGACTGGTGGAGTTATGTCGCACATGCAACTAACAAAAACATATGGAAATATCTGCTCTACCCAAAATTACAACCAAATAATTGCAGCATTACCGCATAAATGGAAACTGGAAGGGGGAAGGGGGAAAAAGTAAGGAACTTGTCTGTCGGCCTTGCATTAAAGAATATAATTGTTTAAAGAAAATTGTGATAAATAAAAAAGTATACCAGTTTCATTTAAGGACCAAAGGATTGACAGCCGTCCCATATACAATGAGGGAAAAACGTATTTGATCCCCTGCTGATTTTGTACGTTTGCCCACTGACAAAGAAATGATCAGTCTATAATTTTAATGGTAGGTTTATTTGAACAGTGAGAGACAGAATAACAACAAAAAAATCAAGAAAAACGCATGTCAAAAATGTTATAAATTAATTTGCATTTTAATGAGGGAAATAAATATTTGACCCCCTCTCAATCAGAAAGATTTCTGGCTCCCAGTTGTCTTTTATACAGGTAACGAGCTGAGATTAGGAGCACACTCTTAAAGGGAATGCTCCTAATCTCAGTTTGTTGCCTGTATAAAAGACACCTGTCCACAGAAGCAATACATCAATCAGATTCCATACTCTCCACCATGGCCAAGACCAAAGAGCTCTCCAATTATGTCAGGGACAAGGCTGGAATGTGCTACAATGTCACGATCGTTGAGAGACGGATTAGACCAAGGCGCAGCGTGGAATAAATACATGTTTATTAAAACAATAAACACTGACAAAACAACAAAAGGCAACGAAACATGACGTCGGAAGGCTATAAACAAACAAGCCAAACACACCGAAAGACAAACAAGATCCCACAACCCAAGCAGGAAAACTGGCTGCCTAAGTATGATCAGAGACAACGAGCGACAGCTGCCTCTGATTGGGAACCACACCCGGCCAAACATAGGAATACAAAACATAGAGTTTCACACCCTAACCAAACTACCTAGAGAATAACAGTCTCTCCAGGTCAGAGAGAGGGGCTGACTTCTGGGTCTGGAGTGGAGCCACTGACCAGAGCTGGACTGGGCACCGGTGGAGCGGACTGCTCTGGCTCCAGAGTGGAACCGCTGACCGGAGCTGGACTAGGCACCGGTGAAGCGGACTGCTCTGGCTCCGGAGTGGAACCGCTGACTGGAGCTGGACCGGGCACCGGTGGAGCGGACTGCTCTGGCTCCGGAGTGGAGCAGCTGACCGGTGCTGGATCAGGCACCGGTGGAACGGGCACGGGCCCTGCCGGACTGGGAACACGCACCACTGGCTTGGTGCGAGGAGCAGGCATGGGCCGGGCCGGACTGGGAACACGCACCACTGGTCTAGTGCGAGGAGCAGGAATGGGCCGGAAGGAGACACGCACCACAGGTCTGGTGCAAGGAGCAGGAACGGGCCGAGCTGGAGACACGAACCAAAGGTCTGGTGCGAGGAGCAGGAACGGGCCGGGCCGGACTGGAGACACGCACCACAGGTCTGGTGCGAGGAGCAGGAAAGGGGCCGGGCCGGACTGGAGACACGCACCACAGGTCTGGTGCGAGGAGCAGGAACGGGCCGGGCCGGCCTGGAGACACTCACCACAGGTCTGGTGCGAGGAGCAGGAAGGGGCCGGGCCAGACTGGGAACACACACCACTGGCTTGGTGTGGGGAGCAGGTACGGGGCGTACCGGGCTGGCGACACGCACCACTGGTTTGGTGCGAGGAGCAGGGACGGGCCGTACTGAGCTGGGAACACGCACCACTGGCTTGGTGTGGGGAGCAGGTACGGGGCGTACCGGACTGGAGACACGCACCACTGGTTTGGTGCGGGGAGCAGGCATGGGCCGTACCGGACTGGGAACACGCACCACTGGCTTGGTGCGAGGAGCAGGCACGAGGCATACCGGACATGGGAACCGGTGCTGGAGGTCTACGACTGTACCAGTCCTTTACTCTCCGCGCCCAATCCTCCTCCAGTGAGGACTCCTCCTTGAGCCCCCACGAGTGCAGTGGTCGGGGCTCTTCTCTATCGATCCCCGACCACCCTTTTAGCCCCCCCCCAAATGTTCTGCTTCCTCCTCGGCCGGCGCCTTCTGTGTTCCTCTCCTGCCTGGGCCTCCTCCTTCGCCCAGGGTCCTTTACCTGCCAAAATCTCCTCCCATGTCCAAAAACTCTTCCCCACATGTGTCCAGGTTGTCCACTGCTACTGGGCACGCTGCTTGGTCCGTTTTTGGTGGGATCTTCTGTCACGATCTTTGAGAGACGGATTAGACCAAGGCGCAGCGTGGAATGCATACGTGTTTATTAAAACAATAAACACTGACAAAACAACAAAAGGCAACGAAACGTGAAGTCGGAAGGCTATACACAAACAAGCCAAACACACCGAAACACAAACAAGATCCTACAACCCAGGCAGGAAAACTGGCTGCCTAAGTATGATCCCCAATCAGAGACAACGAGCGACAGCTGCCTCTGATTGGGAACCACACCCGGCCAAACATAGAAATAGAAAAAATAGAGTTTCACACCCTGACCAAACTACCTAGAGAATATCAGTCTCTCCAGGTCAGGGTGTGACATACAAGACCATCGCCAAGCAGCTTGGTGAGAAGGTGACAACAGTTGGTGCGATTATTCGCAAATGGAAGAAACACAAAAGAACTGTCAATCTCCCTCGGCCTGGGGCTCCATGCAAGATCTCACCTCGTGGAGTTGCAATGATCATGAGAACGGTGAGGAATCAGTAAAGAACTACACGGGAGGATCTTGTCAATGATCTCAAGGCAGCTGGGACCATAGTCACCAAGAAAACAATTGGTAACACACTACGTCGTGAAGCACTGAAATCCTGCAGCGCCCGCAAGGTCCCCCTGCTCAAGAAAGCACATATACAGGTCCGTCTGAAGTTTGCCAATGAACATCTGAATGATTCAGAGGAGAACTGGGTGAAAGTGTTGTGTTCAGATGAGACCAAAATCAAGCTCTTTGGCATCAACTCAACTCGCCATGTTTGGAGGAGGAGGAATGCTGCCTATGACCCCAAGAACACCATCCCCACCGTCAAACATTATGCTTTGGGGGTGTTTTTCTGCTAAAGGGACATTTACATTTTAGCAGACTCTCTTATCCAGAGCGACTCACATGAGAAATTAGAGTTAAGTGCCTTGCTCAAGGGCGCATTAACAGATTTTTCACCTAGTCGGCTCGGGGATTAGAACCAGCGACGTTTCGGTTCATGGCACAACGCTCTTAACCACTAAGCTACTTGCCGGACATGACAACTTCACTGCATTCAAAGGGACAATGGACGGGGCCATGTACCGTCAAATCTTGGGTGAAAACCTCCTTCCCTCAGCCAGGGCATTGAAAATGGGTTGTGGATGGGTATTCCAGCATGACAATGACCCAAAACACACGGATAAGGCAACAAAGAAGTGTCTCAAGAAGAAGCACATTAAGGTCCTGGAGTGGCCTAACCAGTCTCCAGACCTTAATCCCATAGACAATCTGTGGAGGGAGCTGAAGGTTCGAGTTGCCAAACATCAGCCTCAAAACCTTAATGACTTGGAGAAGATCTGCAAAGAGGAGTGGGACAAAATCCCTCCTGAGATGTGTGCAAACCTGGTGGCCAACTACAAGAAACATCTGACCTCAAAACAAGGGTTTTGCCACCAAGTACTAAGTCATGTTTTACAGAGGGGTCAAATACTTATTTCCCTCATTAAAATGCAAATCAATTTATAACATTTTTGACCTGTGTTTTTCTGGATTGTTATTCTGTCACTCACTGTTCAAATAAACCTACCATTAAAATTATAGACTGATCATGTCTTTGTCAGTGGGCAAACGTACAAAATCAGCAGGGGATGAAATACTTTTTTCCCTCACTGAAGATTGCAAGATTTTTGACGTACCGATTACATGGCATAGTGTTTATGAATTGATACGCAAAACGACGCCGGATTCAAAACGTAGAATTGTTCTATTTAAATTATTATATCAAATTCTTGCTACCAATAGCATGTTATTTATATGGGGGATACAATCTTCCCAGCTCTGCAGATTTTGCTGCGAAGAGACAGAATCATTTGATCATTTGTTTTGGTACTGTCCATTTGTAGCTTGTTTTTGGACACAGGTCCAGGAATGGCTAAAGGATTGCAATATTTACCTGGCGCTAACCCTGCAGATAGCACTACTGGGTGATCTGAAAAGTTATAGTCAATCGATCAATAATATAATAATACTTTTAGCAAACATGTTTATTTTCAATTTATGATCTGTAGAAACAATGAGAATAGAAAGGTTCAGAACTTTTGTAAAACATCAAAGTGCAGTTGAAAAATATATGGCAAATAGAAATCCAATATGGATGGTGTTAAGAGATAGATGGGAGGTGTTGAATGGAGCTGAAGAATGGGACTAATAACAACAACTAATAACAACAAGATAACTAATGTAAAGCATACTGTGTCCATAATAAGTATATAGGTTATAGGTTGAGAGCTTTTGTGAAAGAGCACAGTTAGAAAAATATGGCATATAGAAGCAAACCAGATGGACATCATGAAAATGATCGGAGGAAGTTCAGGAGTAAAAACAACAACAAAAAAAAACTTAGATTTTGCATGAATGACTCCAGAAGGAAGACGTGTGAATGAATGCACAATCAAATGTTCCGAACATAAGATGGGGGCCATTACAAGTGTTATCAGTTTAGAGTTGTGTACTTACATCTGGAAAGAAATGCGCAGAAGTGATGAAAAAAACTAATTACTTCAGCACGTCTGATGTGTCCTATGCATTCATTATGAATGTACTTAATTAACTGTTGTGTTATCACAATCAGAATGATTATCATGTAACAAGTTGCAGTAAATTAATAAAAACCTGAAATAAAAAAACGGATTTAATAAGATGGGTTTAATTATTAGATTACTTTCGTCTGCCCCAGTATGGCAGAAAGTCATTTTGAGAGGTTGTAGGTGACGTAAGATAATCATTATAATAATATGGCAAATAGCAGCTGGTACTGTCAAGCCAAAGAAAAGGGTTGTATATCATTCAGTCAACAAAAATTATATTGGAAGATTACAAACTAATTTAACAATGCAGACAGTAGTTAATGTACCGTAACGCTCAAGAAAATGGCTGTTTTAATTTCCAGTCAACCTGAACATTGGGGGATTACAAACTCATTAAATAATCAACCTCTTTATTTATAAAGCAACACCAGAAACAATTTTCACAAAAATGGGCCCTTGTTTTAGCTGACAGACCCAAATGTGTTCAAAGGTGTTTAAATGGCACTTGAATGTTTTATTTCCACCACACCCATGTATTACATGTGTCATGACATATTACATCACATATTGCATGTTACATTGCTCTCTAAAATGGCTACTAATATTCTACTGACAGAAATGAATTTTATTCAAATGTCCTCCTACTTTCATTCATTCACGTGTATCTAACTTCATCATATGGAATACATATCCTGCAACATAATGGAATATACAGTACATGCATACTCCATGGTAATAGGACACACAATCCCACAAAATGTAATTCAACCAGATATCACCACGTGAAAGTAGATCCTTTGCAAAACATATTAACCTTGAGGGTATTCTGAGACTTTCACATAGTTAGGTCTTGCTATTAACATATTTTCATAGTTTTTGGTGTAACATGGAAATTGCATGTCAGGGGACATTAGACTACTCTGAGATAAAAGTGGAAGATCCTCTAATAACAAGATGCTATAGAATGCAGGATGTATGATCAGCCCATGGAAGGCTATAGTCTGAGATGTAAATATTCATATTTTTTTCATATTCATATAGCAAAGATAGGTCAACTTGAAATTGGACGAAAGCTCTTAGAATGGACGCTGTTGTTCGTACTGATGGTGCTACAATAGGTGGGGAGTCGTCTCCTCATGCAATATCCATGTATTCAATTGTACCTTTTGATTGGCAGAGAAGCGATTCCTTTCTTCAGAGAACTACTTCAATTACAAATGGTCATGGAAGTACGGTCTATGTTAGGACAGCCTCAGAAGGACATTTGTTTCCAAGGATGTCAGGCAGTAATCTGTTCACCAAATTATGTTGATACCACAATTTCATTCGGATTGTTACCACAATCCTTGCTCACACTAGTTACAAAATCATACTGATGCAATACAGTGTTATGTCATTGCATTGCTGTAGTTAACCCTCATACTACCAACATATTTTAGATACATGGATTACCAATTTTGACCCCAAGAAGAAAGTATTGAAAAAAGCAACAATCATTGCAAAATATCAAATGAATGCTTAGCAAAACTTAATTAGTCAATAATGTTATCAGAAAAAAATTATAACCAAAACCAACTTATTTTAGAAAAATTACAGTTAACATGCATATTCTCAACGACAAAAAAATCCCCGCTTTTTTCTAAACTACAATCCACAAATCTGATTTACCATAATTTGATTGTGGTATCATTTAGTTTTTAGAAATGTGGTAAAAACGACTGCCATTGAAAGGGGCAGTACACCAACATTTTAAATATACACATCATATTGCAAAAAAGTGATTAATCCATAACTAGAAATATGGCTTAGTTTTCTTTATTTACTTAGCATTGCTGCTAGTGAAACAATGGGAGTGGTACACTCTTAGAAAAAAGGGTTCCAAAAGGGTTCTTCGGCTGTCCCCATAGGAGAACCCTTTTTGGTTCCATGTAAAACCCTTTTGGTTTCCAGGTTGAACTCTTTTGGGTTCCATGTAGAACCCTCTGTGTAAAAGGTTCTACCTGGAACCAAAAAGGGTTCTACCTGGAACCTTCAAAGGTTTCTCCTATGGGGACAGCCGAAGAAACCTTTTAGATTCTATACTGAACAAAAATATAAATGCAACATGTAAAGTGTTGGTCCCATGTTTCATGAGCTGAAATAAAAGATCCCAGAAATATTCCATACACAGAAAAAGCTAATTTATCTCAAATTTGTGTACAAAATTTGTTTACATCCCTGTTAGTGAGCATTTCTCCTTTGCCAGGATAATCCATCCACCTGACAGGTGTGGCATATTAAGAAGCTGATTAAACATCATGAACATTACACAGGTGCACGTTGTGCTGGGGACAATAAAAGGCCACTCTAAAATGTGCAGTTTTGTCACACAAGACAATGCCACAGATGTCTCAAGCTTTGAAGGAGCGTGCAATTGGCATGCTGACTGCAGGAATGTCCACCAGAGCTGTTGCCAGAGAATTGAAAGCTCATTTCTCTCTGTCGTTTTAGAGAATTTGGCAGTACGTCCAACCGGCCTCACAACCGCAGACCATATGCAACCACGCCAGCCCAGGACCTCCACATCTGGCTTCTTCACCTGCGGGATCGTCTGAGACCAGCCACCTGGGCAGCTGATGAAACTGAGGAGTATTTCTGTCTGTAATGCCCAGTCATGTGAAATCCATAGATTAGGGCCTAACGAATTTATATAAATTGACTGATTTCCTTATATGAACTGTAACTCGTTGAAATTGTTGCATGTTGCATGTCCCAAATACCATAACAAGTTGCACATACAGAATATTATATTATATATTATATGAATTCTAAGCATATATGTAAGGTCATTTTGATTTTGTACACGGTCATACCTAGTTACAACCAGTTATAGAGTACATAAGGTGCTATATCTCTGCAGGTGACCTGTCTATCTGGTCGAAATCACTGAAACAGGTCCCTCCACCCTCTGATGATATGAATAACTTAATATTATTTTCCCAGAGTAACCTAGTATTCAAATAAATACTTTTTTAGGTCTGCCCTAGAATAACACATTTTCAGCGGAATACACACCAATACAGCCCTCCATGTAGATTCAGAGCTTATCTAAGTTCTGTATTGCAGTTCTATCAAGTATGTCTACCATTGGCAAACTTTGTATACCATTGGAATATTTTTATATGCACAAAAATATGATCATTTTGGTTTTGTACACAGTCATACAATATGTGGTTTATAAATCTTAGGCGAGTACATGGAGTGCTATATCTGTGCAAATTATCAGTCTATCTGGTCAAAATCACTGATGCAGGTCCCCCCACATTCTGGTGGTATGGATAACTTGTTATTATGTCTCCAGAGAAACCTAGATTCAAATAAAGGTCATATTTATCAAATTACTATAGGAGGAATTAGTTATTTTTGGCTTGGGTCAAAATAACCCCAAAGGACCATTTATTTTCTTCATATTGATACAGAAACATTAAACATTGATTTAGACAAATAAACCCTTTTGGTCTGTGTTCAAAAATATGCCTCTGGGGTCAAAATGATCCCAGTAGGTATTATGAGGGTTTTTAATAAAGAAGGAACATTTTCTTCTGAATCCAGGGCCTAATCCTAACTTGAGGGCTTTTTTTCATAATGCATGATTTACACAAGTCAGAGTTAAGTGGATATATTTTAAGTAAGGACTGTGCACTTAATGAATACATTCTGATTCAACCAACTTTCTCTTGATATACACTGGGTCTTGGGAGAAAGGATTTCTACTTAACAAGAAATATAGCAGAGATGGAGAGAGAGGGGAATCAATCTACCAGGGAACAGGTTCTCTGAGGCAAAGTAGGGGTCTTTCTAATTGAATGGCAGGGGTTGAAGTCAGATTCTTCATATATCATTTTCACCAGATTTAACTCTTCATATTTTCATCTGGAGGGGGTCCTCAATGCAACATAAGTTTCATAAGTGATGATAAAGAATAAGAAGTTACATAATTGACTACATATGGGACTCCACTCCTACCAAAAACTAATATGTTGTCTACGGACATGTTAAGGTTCAAATTCAATCAAACTAGCAATACAGAAGAAATAAAAACACTCTGTTCCTGAGTTGCAAATATGAAAATGATCAAGAATAAGCTTTAATTTACCGCTAAACACTATTTTGGGTGTTTTTCCAGGTCCACATAATTCTGATTGATGAGAGGTGTTTCAGACATGTAATTATGCACTATAGCAGTATACTCTCGCGCAGGGAGAGTTCAACCAATAAAGTAATTGGTTGATTGAGCCTGCTCTCTGATCAAGAAATGAATGGAGTCATGTTTTGTAGCAATTATTGTGGCCTTTGTGTTTCCCCGATTGCACGATCAAGCTAGCAGCAAGTAGATATGATTGTCCTTGTTCAGTAAAGCCATTGTACTTGTCTCAATGATGTTCCTATCTGCCAGGACATTGCAGGATATATAGGTTGACTCCTTTTCCCTGGCTTTGTAAAGACTACAGCCTGACGGGAGCCCTACTTCCTTGTTCAACTGTCTTTCCACCTTCGAAGGCGGGCTTTTCAAAATGGGGGCAGTACTAGTTTCTGCAGGTTGACGGGAGCAAGACTGAATCCAAACATTACACTGTTGATTTTACGTGCATTTTACATTTACTGTACTTTCTGCCACATTTGGTGATAACGAAATGTGAAAATACTCTGAATGCATTCTGTAACATTATAAGAATATTCCTTGAAAATGTGAGATAGGTGCAATATAAGACATATTGGTGACTTACTGGTGTGACCACACACGTCTAAAAAGTGTGCACAGTTCCTAAGTAATTTCAATGCACTTTTATGACTCAAAGAAAAGTCTTCAACTACAACTATTTTTGCTCTCTTAGCTGTGCCATTGAAGAACTAGTGCAAGCACACTTGTAGTTGTGTTGTTTGAAGCACAGCCATCACAATTACTGTTGTTTACGCAATCCAAAAAGGCCCTTTATAAATTGCAATCTGGGTCAGGTGGGAATCATTTGATAGCTTGCTGTATTGCCAACATGACTAGCAAAGTTATGAAATATGATCTTACAATGCTAATCTTTCACAGGGTAATTCAGAGAAACAGATGGTAATTTTGATGCGCATAGAAAGGAGTCATGTGTGCACTGCAGCAAATAATTTTCAAAATAGACAAACATAGGCTTATTCTGTTCAGAACAACCCTGGGTATGACACCATGTCATCTTGTAACTGTACATCAAACATGGTGATCATGAACGTTGACGCTGTATATGACATGAGTTTTAAGATATGGAAATGTGAAGTGCACATTTGGACTCACGGGTGTTTGGCTAGCTTGAATGATATCAAAGCAGTTTTTATTATAATCTTCAGCGTCTTATATTTCAAAATACATAGAGTTCTCTTAATTTACAGCATTTCCCTCACTCCGACAACAAAACATTTGCAAAAGTTGCCCAATTAGCAGGAAGGATGGGGGAAACTTCTTGTCGCGTGCGGTGCTCAAGTTCAGAATGTCTGTCAGTCAAAACCCATACAGCGCTGTGAAGCGCAAAGCCTGAGCTCTGGCGTCATTTATAGCATGTTGCTGTACAGCCACTACGTTCAAATGTAGGCGCTTATCAGTGCCAAATATCTGCCATTTTCAACCCGTGGACGGGTACAAGTGTAAAAGGTTAACAAAGGAACATACAGCCCTATTCATTTGAGCCGGAATACACTGAAGAGGAGTTGAGACAGCAAGAACAAAAATTGCGAGACCAGCAAGCAGTGGCCTCTGCAGCCACCGCTCCTGACTCTGGGGAGTGTCCAGGTGACTAGTACGGGCCGCCTCTCTGACGGACCTACTAGCTTCACTCACACGCGGGTAGTCTTTGCCTTTGGATCTTGACCTCACAGGGTGGGTCACCTCCCACCGCACGTTGGTGGTATGAGCCTCTTTCCCGGTGAGGAGTCCTCCCTGTCTTCCTACCCTGAGCTGAGTTAGCAGTTATATTTTTGTACAACACCAACGAGCAATCCAATATGTATTTATAGTCCGCTCTGTACTATTTTATTATGTGGTGCGGCTCTTAGTATGTGGTTTCTCGCCGTTCATGCAGGATACGTTCCACCACGGGTTAAACTATTTTTTGTAAGCGCGGCATAATCTCAGACACTCCTGCTAGCAGCTGGTCCTCACTTTCTATTTGACTGGACAGCACCCTCACGGGTGAGTCACACTCGCTAAGTCCCGGGTATAGGGTTTCAGCTAAGACTAACTACTTAAAACAAATTCTTAACTGAAAGCAGGGGTTTGACACTTTGTCTGGGTAGAGGACAAACTATAGACACCCAGTGCTCCTTTAGTGTGTCTTTTACGCAGTTACCCTCAAGCTCCCCTTGGTTTCCTGCTCAAGCCCACGATATGGTCTGGCCGCGGGCCACCTAAGGTGAATCCCCTGAGCCTGTAGTTGTTATGTTACTTTACTTCTTAACACTTTATTCAACAAATAAATTAACTAGTTAATGAAAACCAATAACACTTCTCTTTTGGTTCTCTTTAGATCTTTTTATGTAGCAATTATAATGCAGTAGCTTCTAACAATAACAACTATATTCTGTTCTTACCTTGCCCCAAAGTCTTCTAACTTCTAATACATCAATCAGCTCCTGATCCATCTTCCCCAGGAAATCCCTCTTTCCCTATCTTTTACATTTGTTTTTATACACTTTTTTTTGCCCATGCTTCCTTTGACTACAGTCACGCAACTCATCCTCCCCCTTACACGTGACATCTTAAGCAAAGTTACATAACACATTGCCACTCCAGTGTAGATTTGGCCTTGTGTTGTAGGTTATTGTCCTGCTGAAAGATATGAACGTATCCAAACCAAAAACCATGAATTACAGGCAATATCCGCGCAGGACTAAAAGTTAGAGCTACTTACAAGGAACGGGACACAGATATGGTCGTATACAAGAAAGCCCGCTACGACCTCCGACAAGACATCAAACATGCAAAAGGACAATATAGGAGTAAGGTGGAATCGCATTACACTGGCTCCGATGCTCTTCGTATGTGGCAGGGCAACATATGGGAATCCAGCCATGAGATGCCCAGTGATGCAGAACTCCCAAACTATCTAAAATGCCTTTTATGCTCGATTCGAGGAATATAACATTGAGTCTTGCGTGAAAGCCCTTGTTGTTCCAGATGACGGCGTGATCTCGCTCTCCATGGCTGATGTGAGTAAAACATAGACTACAGCTCAGTGTTCAACACCATAGTATCCTCCAAGCTCATCACCAAGCTGGGGACCCTGGGACTGAACACCTTCCTCTGCAACTGGATCCTGTACTTCCTGACGGGCCAGCCCCAGGTGGCGTGGGTAGTCAACAACACCTCTGCCACGCTGACCCTCAACACGGGGCCCCCACAGGGGTGCATGCTTAGTCCCCTCCAGTAATCTCTGTTTACCCATGACTGCGTGGCCACACACGACTCCCAACACCATCAAGGTTTCTGACGACACAACGGTGGTAGGCCTGATCCCCTAAGGGTTATGAGACAGCGTACAGGTAGGAGGTCCGGGACTTGGCAGTGTGGTGCCAAGGTCAACAACCTCTCCCTCAACTTCAGTAAGACCAAGGAGCTGATCGTGGACTACAGGAGAAAGAGGGGAACACACGCCCTCAATCACATCAACAGGGCTGTAGTGGAGCCAGTCGAGAGTTAAAGTTCCTTGGATTCCACACCACTAAAAACTTAACATGGTCCACACACACCCGTACAGTCGTGAAGAGGGCACGACAGCGCCTCTTCCCCTTCAGGAGGCTGAAAAGATTCAACATTGTCACGGTTTCGGCTGAGGCTGCCTCTCTTCCTTGCTCGGGCAGGCTTCGGCGTTCGTCGTCTCCGGAATACTAGCTGCCACCGTTGTATGTTTCTATGTTCGTTTGGTCTGGTCTGGTATTGTACACCTGTTGTCGTTTAGTGTCATTAGTGTCCTATAAGTTCTCGTTGTGTTTGTCAGGTGTTGTGTGTGATTGTTTTCACTGTCGTGCGTTGTAATATTTCGTATTACTGTTTGCTCGGTTGAGCTGTTCTCCTATGTATAGGAGTGTTTTGTCGCACATGTTTAGTGCGCCCGTTTGTTTTCGCCTGCGTGCGGAGTTCTCGCCTCAGGGCATTTCATCGTGTTTGATTTTGTGCATTCACTAAAGTCTTTTGGACTTATTTTCTGCGTCCTGCGCCTGATTCCACCACCACACCCACCTACAGCAACACTGACAGAATCACACACCATTCGAATGGAATCAGCAGGAGCCGCAGCAGCACAGGAGACGTTGGAGGACAGGGTCCGGGAGCAGAATGACCAGATCCTGCGGATCGGGACCGCCCTGCAGGATGTGATCACCACCCTCCAACGCTGGGAGACCCGAGGGACACCCCCAACGCCATCTTCCCTGCCCTCACCATCGGCAAGTCAGCCCATTCCCGCTCCGGAACCCAGAGGAGTTCGACTCTCGCTCCCGAGGGCCTACGATGGGACCGCTGCCGGGTGTCAGGGCTTCCTTCTCCAGGTGGAGCTTTACCTGGCCACCGTGCACCCGGCGCCCTCGGGACACGAGAGCGTGTCCGCCCTGATCTCCTGCCTTTCCGGCAAAGCGTTAGAATGGGCCAACGCCGAGTGGAGGAGAATAGACGCTACCACCATCACGTACGCTGAGTTCTCCCGCCGCTTCAGGGCGGTGTTTGACCATCCCCCGGAGGGGAAAGCGGCGGGGGAGCGTCTGTTCTGCCTCCGGCAGGGGAAGAGGAGTGCCCAGGAGTTCGCGTTGGAATTCCGTACTCTAGCGGCGGATGCAGGGTGGAATGAGCGGGCCCTCATCGATCACTACCGTTGTAGTCTACGTGAGGACGTCCGTAGGGAGCTGGCCTGTCAGGACACCAGCCTTTCGTTCGACCAGTTAGTCGACATGTCCATCAGGCTGGATACCCTGCTAGCTACCCGCGGACGTCCCGAGGGGGGTCCGTCCATTTCACCCTCCAGCGCCTC
The DNA here is from genome assembly GCF_020615455.1 of Coregonus clupeaformis. Lineage (NCBI taxonomy): Eukaryota > Metazoa > Chordata > Actinopteri > Salmoniformes > Salmonidae > Coregonus > Coregonus clupeaformis. The sequence continues at coordinate 33,692,781 of NC_059193.1, forward strand.
CGAGCCGTGCCCCATGGAGCTCGGGGGCGCTGGCGCTAGAGAGAGGAGGGGTCGGAGTACGAGGGGGTCCATCTCCTGCACTAACTGTGGTCGGGGAGGTCACACCGCGGCTAGGTGCTGGGGATGGCCTCCTAGGGGAGACGACGACAGGCCCCGCACTGGGGAGTCCTTCCAGGTGAGTAGGCGCCCCACTCACCCAGAGCTCTCTGTTGCGCACTTATGTATACCTGTACGTTTTCCACAGGTAGCACCTCATTCCCAGCATAAGGCGCTGGTAGATTCAGGCGCGGCTGGGAATTTTGTTGATAGGAAATTTTGTTTAGATTTAGGGATTCCCCTTCGTCCTGTTGACGTTCCCTTCCCCGTTCATGCCCTAGATAGCCGTCCGTTGGGATCGGGCTTGATCAGGGAGGTCACGGCGCCACTTAGGATGTGTGCGCAGGGGGGTCATCAGGAGATGATCCAGCTATTTCTGATCGACTCGCCTGCGTATCTGGTGGTGCTGGGCATGCCCTGGTTGGGTACCCATAACCCGTCGATTTCGTGGCAGGAGAGGGCTCTGATGGAGTGGTCTGACCAGTGTGTGGGTCGATGTTTAGGCGTTTCCGTAGGGGCTACCTCGGTGGAGAGTCCAAACCAGGTGCCCGCATTGCACGTTCCCCCTGAGTATGGGGATTTGGCTATTGTGTTCAGTAAGTCAAGGGCGACGCAGTTGCCTCCCCATAGGCAGGGAGATTGTGCGATAGAACTCCAGGCAGGAGCTGCGCTCCCACGGAGCCATGTGTATCCTCTGTCTCAGGAGGAGAAGAGAGCTATGGAGACTTACATAGACGAATCTCTGAGACAAGGATACATACGGCCCTCCACTTCCCCCGCGTCCTCGAGTTTATTTTTTGTGAAGAAAAAGGATGGTGGGTTACGCCCGTGCATTGATTACCGTAGTCTCAATCAGATCACGGTGAAGTACAGTTATCCACTCCCGCTGATTGCGACCATGACGGAGTCATTGCACGGGGCGAGGTTCTTCACTAAATTAGATCTCAGGAGCGCATACAACTTGGTGCGCATTAGGGAGGGCGATGAATGGAAGACAGCCTTTAGTACCACCTCGGGCCATTACGAGTATCTAGTCATGCCATACGGGTTGATGAACGCTCCTTCAGTTTTCCAATCATTCGTGGATGAGATATTCAGGGACATGCAGGGGCAGGGGGTGGTCGTGTACATAGATGACATTCTCGTGTACTCGTCTACCCGAGTCGAGCATGTGGCTCTGGTGCGCCGAGTGTTGCGGAGGCTGTTGGAGCACGACCTGTATGTCAAGGCAGAGAAGTGTCTGTTTTTCCAGGAGTCGGTCTCCTTTTTGGGTTATCAGTTGTCTGCGTCAGGGGTGAGGATGGAGGTAGACCGGGTGTCGGCCGTGCGTAATTGGCAAACGCCAACCACTGTGAAGGAGGTGCAGCAGTTTTTGGGGTTTGCGAATTACTACCGGAGGTTTATCCGGGGTTTTGGACAGGTGGCAGCTCCCATAACGTCTCTTTTGAAGGGGGGTCCGGGTGCGTCTGCAGTGGTCAGCCGAGGCGGACAGGGCGTTTGGGAGGCTGAAGGACCTGTTTACCTCGGCTCGGTGCTGGCGCATCCGGATCCCTCTTTACCATTTCAGGTAGAGGTGGACGCGTCAGAGGCCGGTATAGGAGCCGTGCTTTCGTAACGGTCCGGCACGCCACCTAAACTCCGCCCCTGTGCTTTTTATTCCAAGAAGCTCAGTCCGGCGGAGCGAAATTATGACGTAGGGGACAGGGAGCTGTTAGCCGTGGTACAGGCCCTAAAGGTGTGGAGGCACTGGCTTGAGGGGGCTCAACACCCTTTCCTCATTTTGACGGACCACCGTAACCTGGAGTACATCCGGGCAGCGAGGAGACTGAACCCTCGCCAGGCGCGGTGGAATATGTTTTTGACCCGGTTCGTATTTAAGATCACGTACATCCCTGGGTCACAGAACGGTAAGGCAGACGCACTGTCTCGGTGGTATGACACGGAGGAGAGGTCCGTGGAGCCCACTCCCATACTGCCGGAGTCTTGTCTGGTGGCACCGGTAGTGTGGGAGGTCGATGCTGAACTCGAGCGGGCGTTGCGCACCGACCCTAGTCCACCTCAATGCCCGGAGGGTCGGACGTACGTTCCGCTCGAGGTTCGGGATCGATTGATCTATTGGGCTCACACGTCACCCTCCTCTGCACACCCTGGTATCGGCTGGACAGTGCACTGCCTTAGTGCTAAGTACTGGTGGCCCACGTTGGCGAGGGATGTGAGGGTTTATGTTTCCTCCTGCTCGGTGTGCGCCCAGTGTAAGGCGCCTAGACATCTGCCTAGGGGTAAGTTACTACCCCTGCCCGTTCCACAACGACCATGGTCTCACCTCTCGGTGGATTTCATCACTGACCTTCCTCCTTCACAGGGGAATACCACTATACTGGTCGTTGTGGACCGGTTCTCTAAGGCCTGTCGTTTGCTCCCTATGCCGGGCCTTCCTACTGCCCTACAGACCGCCGAAGCGCTATTCACCCATGTGTTCCGGCACTACGGGTACCCGAGGATATTGTGTCTGATCGAGGTCCCCAATTTACCTCCAGAGTCTGGAGAGCTTTTATGGAGCGGTTGGGGGTCTCGGTGAGCCTCACCTCGGGTTACCATCCGGAGAGTAATGGGCAGGTGGAACGTGTGAACCAGGATGTGGGTAGGTTTCTTAGAACATACTGCCAGGACCGGCCGGAAGAGTGGGCAAGGTACGTTCCCTGGGCCGAAATGGCCCAGAATTCCCTACGCCATTCCTCCACTAACCTAACCCCTTTCCAATGTGTGTTAGGTTACCAGCCGGTTCTGGCACCTTGGCAGCAGAGCCAGATCGAGGCTCCTGCGGTGGATGAGTGGGTGCGGCGCTCGGAGGAGACATGGAACGCTGCACACGTCCACCTGCAGCGGGCCCTCCGTCGTCAAAGGCGAGCGCCGATCTCCACCGCAGTGAGGGACCGGTGTACGCACCTGGTGATCGAGTCTGGCTCTCTACCAGAAACCTGCCCCTCCGCCTGCCCTGTCGGAAACTGGGTCGGCGGTTTGTAGGGCCATTTAAAGTCCTGAGAAGATTGAACGAGGTGTGTTACAGATTACAACTACCTGTTGAATATAAAAGTATTAACCCCTCGTTCCATGTGTCTCTTCTCAGGCCGGTGGTAGCTGGCCCACTCCAAGAAAATGAGATCAGGGAGACTCCTCCGCCCCCATTGGACATCGAGGGGGCACCGGCATACTCCGTGCGATCCATCTTGGATTCGAGACGTCGGATGGGGGGTCTCCAATATCTAGTGGAGTGGGAGGGGTACGGCCCGGAGGAACGGTGCTGGGTGCCGAGGAGAGACATTTTGGACACGTATCTCCTGTCGGAATTCCATCGTAGTCACCCGACGCACCCTGCTCCGCGTCCTCCTGGTCGTCCCCGAGGCCGGAGTCGGCGCACGTCTGGAGCCGCGCGTCAAGGGGGGGGTACTGTCACGGTTTCGGCCGAGGCTGCCTCTCTTCCTTGCTCGGGCAGGCTTCGGCGTTCGTCGTCTCCGGAATACTAGCTGCCACCGTTGTATGTTTCTATGTTCGTTTGGTCTGGTCTGGTATTGTACACCTGTTGTCGTTTAGTGTCATTAGTGTCCTATAAGTTCTCGTTGTGTTTGTCAGGTGTTGTGTGTGATTGTTTTCACTGTCGTGCGTTGTGCTATTTCGTATTACTGTTTGCTCGGTTGAGCTGTTCTCCTATGTATAGGAGTGTTTTGTCGCACATGTTTAGTGCGCCCGTTTGTTTTCGCCTGCGTGCGGAGTTCTCGCCTCAGGGCATTTCATCGTGTTTGATTTTGTGCATTCACTAAAGTCTTTTGGACTTATTTTCTGCGTCCTGCGCCTGATTCCACCACCACACCCACCTACAGCAACACTGACAAACATGGGCTCTTGGATCCTCAAAACGTTCTACAGCTGCACCATCGAGAGCATCCTGACTGGCTGCATATCCACTAGGTCTGGCAAATGCCCCGCCCTCGACTGCAAAATGCTACAGAGGGTGGTGCGGACAGCCCAGTAAATCACTGGGGCCGAGCTCCCTGCCATCCAGGACCTCTATATCAGGTGGTGTCAGAAGAATGCCGGAAAAATTGTCAAAGACTCCAGCCACCCAAGCCATAGACAATGTTTTGTTTTGCTACCATCCAGCAAACAGTACCACAGCATCGGCTCTCGGACCAACAGGCTCCGAGACAGCTTATAGCTCCAAGACATAAGACTGCTAAATAGCCATAAGACTGCTAAATAGTTTATTAAATGTTTACCCAGACTATCTGCACTGACCATATCTTGCACTGACTCTATGCACACTCACAAGACTATACATACACACTATATACACACGCACTTACACTACACTGACACTCTCACACAAAATCTACACACATTCACATACACTACATATGCACACAGACACAACACACACATGAATACTAACACAAGCACACACACTTTTACATTCATTATATGCTGCTGCTACTCTGTTCTTTAAAAAAATTGTATTATCTATCCTGATGCCTAGTCACTTTACCATGCCTTAATGTACATATCTATGTCAAATCTATGTCAAATACCCTTGCACATTGATCTGGTACTGGAACTCCCTGTATAAACAGTGAAGGAAAAAAGTATTTGATCCCCTGCTGATTTTGTACGTTTGCCCACTGACAAAGACATGATCAGTCTATAATTTTAATGGTAGGTTTATTTGAACAGTGAGAGACAGAATAACAACAACAAAATCTAGAAAAACGCATGTCAAAAATGTTATAAATTGATTTGCATTTTAATGAGGGAAAGAAGTATTTGACCCCTCTGCCAAACATGACTTAGTACTTGGTGGCAAAATCCTTGTTGGCAATCACAGAGGTCAGACGTTTCTTGTAGTTGGCCACCAGGTTTGCACACATCTCAGGAGGGATTTTGTTCCATTCCTCTTTGCAGATCTTATCCAAGTCATTAAGGTTTCGAGGCTGACGTTTGGCAACTCGAACCTTCAGCTCCCTCCACAGATTTTCTATGGGATTAAGGTCTGGAGACTGGTTAGGCCACTCCAGGACCTTAATGTGCTTCTTCTTGAGCCAATCCTTTGTTGCCTTGGCCATATGTTTTGGGTCATTGTCATGCTGGAATACCCATCCACGACCCATTTTCAATGCCCTGGCTGAGGGACGGAGGTTCTCACCCAAGATTTGACGGTACATGGCCCCATCCACCTTTGATGCAGTGAAGTTGTCCTGTCCCCTTAGCAGAAAAACAGCCTCAAAGCATAATGTTTCCACCTCCATGTTTGACGTGGGGATGGTGTTCTTGGGGTCATAGGCAGCATTCCTCCTCCTCCAAACACGGCGAGTTGAGTTGATGCCAAAGAGCTCCATTTTGGTCTCATCTGACCACAACACTTTCACCCAGTTCTCCTCTGAATCATTCAGATGTTCATTGGCAAACTTCAGACGGGCATGTATATGTGCTTTCTTGAGCAGGGGGACCTTGCGGGCGCTGCAGGATTTCAGTCCTTCACAGTGTAGTGTGTACCAATTGTTTTCTTGGTGAATATGGTCCCAGCTGCCTTGAGATCATTGACAAGATCACCCATACACGAAAAAAACATGTATGCACGCATGACTGTAAGTCGCTTTGGATAAAAGCGTCTGCTAAATGGCATATTATATTATATTATAAGATCCTCCCGTGTAGTTCTGGGCTGATTCCTCACCGTTCTCATTATCATAACAACTCCACGAGGTGAGATCTTGCATGGAGCCCCAGGCCGAGGGAGATTGACAGTTCTTTTGTGTTTCTTCCATTTGCGAATAATCGCACCAACTGTTGTCACCTTCTCACCAAGCTGCTTGGCGATGGTCTTGTAGCCCATTCCAGCCTTGTGTAGGTCTACAATCTTGTCCCTGACATCCTTGGAGAGCTCTTTGGTCTTGGCCATGGTGGAGAGTTTGGAATCTGATTGATTGATTGCTTCTGTGGACAGGTGTCTTTTATACAGGTAACAAACTGAGATTAGGAGCACTGCCTTTAAGAGTGTGCTCCTAATCTCAGCTCGTTACCTGAATAAAAGACACCTGGGAGCCAGAAATCTTTCTTATTGAGAGGGGATCAAATACTTATTTCCCTCATTAAAATGCAAATCAATTTATAACATTTTTGTCATGCGTTTTTCTGGATTTTTTTGTTGTTATTCTGTCTCTCACTGTTCAAATAAAACTACCATTAAAAGTATAGACTGGTCATTTCTTTGTCAGTGGGCAAACGTACAAAATCAGCAGGGGATCAAATACTTTTTTCCCTCACTGTAGCTCCATTCTTGTGTATTTTATTCCTGTTGTGTTACTATTTTTCTTTTTATTATTTGTTTGTAACTCTGCATCGTTGGGAAGAGCTTTTTTTTGGTAAATGTTTTGGGGAAGCCTGGCTTACCTTGGCATCCATGAATACACGCCACTGCTTAAACCAGGTATAGGCAACTGACGGCCCGGGCCCCATTTTGTAGACCCGCGGATCAATTCCTGTTGTGAGTTAGAGTAGTAGAATACTCAAAGTACAATTTTGAAATGTGGTTGTGCATCAGCAGTTTTTCTCTTGTTATGTCAGTCACTGACAGTTACTGAATTAGCCCATGTCAGCTAAACATTTTTAGTTTGTTGAGTTAGTATAGCCAGGTATCTAAACTTGTAGTAATCATGGTTGAATTACCAACCGGGTAATTGATTGGTGGTCCTCTGTAGCTCAGCTGGTAGAGCACGGCGCTTGTAACACCAAGGTAGTGGGTTCGATCCCCGGGACCACCCATACACAAAAATGTATGCACGCATGACTGTAAGTCGCTTTGGATAAAAGCGTCTGCTATATGGCTTATTATTGATTTTGTTAGTCACTCTCACTCAGATATCATATTAAAAATGGCACCCAATGGCAAAATGTGTAGAATTTCAGGAAATTAGATGTAAAACTGAACATTTTCCTCTCATCCCCCTGGCAAAATGAGTAGAATTGCCTCTCATGATGAGTTCAGAGTTGCCTATCCTTGATTTAAACGGTGTTAGAGCAGTGGAGAATTCAAATACTTCCCATTCAAGCCTATTGAGCTTTTATGAACATTTAAAATGGTTATAGTTCAAAAAGTATGAAACATCTGTATAGAAGCAATCCAAATAAGTTGAGTCTGAACATCTCAACGTCGACTAAACAGTATAAGAGGAGATGCGCACCAACATTGTTCCCATGCAAGTCTATGCCCCTTTAATTGCCTTGAAATGCATTGGGAGCTCATTTAACTATTTTTGTAGTACAAAAAATCGAAATGCTATCAAAAAGATTTTCTCAAGTAATCTAAGTTGGGGCACTCAGCACATTTGAAAGTTGGTTTCGTGTTAATACCTTAAACCATTTAGGGCTCTATTCAATACGCATCGCGGAAATTCAGCTTTACAACGTGACTGAAATTTAAAGGCAATGTTCCCGCTTTAGCGGAGGCTGCATTCACGGTAAACGCTGCATATGTTGGCTCAATTAGAAATGACCTTTACTTTTCTATCCTGGAATCTGTAACGATTGAATAGAGGTCTTAAGCTCTAGAGTGGCCAAAATAAATCTAATAATAATAATAATACTATTGCTTTCAGTAAGCACACCTAACTCCCTGCATTATTTAATTTTGCATTAAGATTGTTGCTAGTTACTTCCAAATACATTTCATGAATATCAAAATGAATTGATTTAGGAGTTGAAGTCAACACTTTATTGGTTTCTGATGCAGCTGTAATCATTTAGTCATGTCACTACATTTGTAAAAAAAAATATATATATATATATATAAAACATTTGATCAAACACCATTACAGTGCCTTCAGAAAGTAGTCATACCCCTTGACTTATTCCACATAGTGTTGTGTTACAGCCTGAGTTCCAAATGGATTAAATTATGTTTGTTTGTTTTTTTGCTAATTTTTTAAAATGTAAATACAGATATCTAATTTACATAAGTTTTCACACCCCTGAGTCAATACCTGTTAGAATCAAAATGCTTCAAGCTCTGTTAAATTGGTTGTTGGTCATTGCTAGACAACCATGTTCATGTCTTGCCATAGATTTTCAAGCAGATTTTAATAAAAACTGTAATTCGGCAACTCAGGAACACTCACTGTCTTCTTGGCAAGCAACTTATTGTCCTGCTGAAAGGTGAATTAATCTCCCAGTGTCTGGTGGAAAGCAGACTAAACCAGGTTTTCCTCTAGATTTTTGCTTGTGCTTAGCTCCAAAAGCACTGTAGGCTTTTGGAACGAGAGAATCGGCCATTGCCAGCAAGTGAGATGTGCATTATTGGGTGAGTCAGTGAATGTGGAAAGCTTTTCTAGGACTATAATTTCCTCCTCATATTGTACAATATGTGTCTCCACACACTTAGGCGTAGGCTATTGATGGATTTAAGACAAGGTTGTTTTTCTTGATCTCAGTTTGTCAGTGTCAAAGTAGCCTGTCATTTCGATCATTTGTGCGGTATTAAAAAAGATTCTGCTAATGTCTCCATTCATATAAAATGACAGAATTACATGAACTGTGTTTATAAAAGGCCAAATTCTCCCTGACCCAAGTACAACATTTCTTCCCCATGTGTGCAACTTCTGTAAGCGCCTCTATTCAAATGCTTTATGCCACTACACAAATGTGATGATATGCATGCACTACTTCATTATAAAGATGATTTCATCCATTCCAGTACCACAGCGCCTCCCAGGTCGCTTCTGACTTTCTGTTCCGGCACCTCCTGATTTACAACTAAAGCACTGGTCCAGCGGCTATGTGAAAAAGTTTTAGACTTTGTGATAGAGCCACCAAATTTCACACACAGCTAAGTCTAAGTATTTTTTGATATAGTGCCATTGCAGATTTTGTCTATTACCCCCCTGGCGGCCATTTCCAATATTGCCAATCAGCTGCATGGGGCCATATTGGACACGATTCACATGGCCATATCTCCATGAATAATAGGTAAATACAGCCCAATTATGGCTTAAAATCTTTGAGGGGGTCTGGAAAATACAATAGGATCGCCAGAATATGCCATATATATGAATGTTTTTATTATTACATTTTGTTGGTGGTGAAAACGCATGCCAAATTGATGTTTTTTGTACATATTTTCATGGGTAATTCCAATAGTTTACATGTAAACACTCAATGTTATATGGGTGTTCACTGAAATCTACTGATTGCAATGATATATAATATGTTTTGTGTACATTTTAAGAAATGTGACAGAAACATGCCCCGGTAACACTTTACTTGACACCCAGCGTCATAACACGTTATGACACAGTCATAACCATGTCATAACAGCTGACATAACCTGTTATAATATGGTCATAACACTGTCATGACACAGTATATTTAGACCTGATGTGGCATATATTGAATTATGTTATGGCTGGTTATGACACCAACATAAGTGTCAAAACCCACAAAACCTACCACACAAGGCTAAACATTCCATTACGCCATAGCCTACCTGTCAACAGTATGTTTATGTTCTATACATGTTTTTTTTATTGACCATGTTAAATTATCATTGTAATTGCGCACACATTGATGTCAGACATGTACCTACCCCAATGCTCTGTTGGTGATGACTGGGATGAAATCAGGAGCAGATTTCAGGAGCAGGACAAGACACCCTCTTTTTGACTGATGACTGATATAAGGGAATGTACATGATAGGCCTATCTGGCTTATATGATTATGATGGTCATAATGAATCTTGACAGTATCATAAAGTGTATTTTCTTAGTCCAAGTAAAGTGACACAGGATGGTCATAATACTTCTTGACAGTGTAATAAAGTGTATTCTCTACAAGTTATTTAAAATATGATGAAAAAACATGACTATAAAGAATTCATTATGTCAAAAACAAAGGATTTAAGAGAAACTTTCAAACGAAAGAAAACTTCTTGGCAGGTAAAAAACGAATTTGAATAAATGTGGGTTTTGACACTCTCTTATGTGGGTTTTTTAACCAGCCATAAAATAACGCAATAATAGTGTATGACACAACAGGCGTAAATATATGGGTTATGACAGAATTATGTCATGGTTATGACAGTGTCATAACGTGTTATGACACTGGGTGTCAAGTAAAGCGTTACCCATGCCCTATACACGTCACTTCAGGTAAAATCACATAGGAAGCATTATGTCCAGCAGAGAGACAGGTAACCCATTTTAACAAAATCTTTTTATGATGAGACCTTTCAGCCTTTACACAAAGTAAGTAAAAGTCTAAACAAAGATGTCTAGCTATTGTCCCGTTTCAGAGTTAATCTATTATACTCTAAAGGACCAGTTTTCCAAAATGACCGCCAACCAGCTAAATTGGTTCTAATTGGACAGGATTCACATTCCCATATCTCCATAAATAATTAGCCAATGATGGCTTAAAATGTTTATAGAGGTGAGGAGAACACAATAAAATTACATTAGTATGCCATATACACTGAGTGTACAAATATTAACAACATGTTCCTAATATTGAGTTGCATATATACTAACTTCATTAGTAAGTGGCATATTAAGCCTAATGATGTCTTAAAATGTTCCAAGTAGTATGCAAAATACAATCAATTTCTTTTTTTTGTGGTCAATAATTGGTAACAATGTTTACATTATACAATACACATACAACAGAGGATCAAATATTATCCGTCATGACAAAACAAACAAAACAAAATACACTTTTGTACAAACAATATAACTATTTAAATACTGTCAGGAGTCATAATTATTTGAGTACAAAAAATGAACAGAACAGGGATAAAGTTGGAGTTCACAATATAATATTTTCATGGTATTCTTAGGAAATAACATTTTGTCTCCCCTCTCCCTTACCAAGTAGGTCCATTGTTTAGGTTTAAGAGTTCTTAATATCTGTTAGAGTGCTACATAGTACATCCCATGCTTCAACTGTGGATGCCTGGGCTTTGTTTCAAAATATGATAACCATGTTTGAGGTGAGAGGATTGTAGGGGTACTCCAAACACTAAGTGTAACCTTTTTTGCTGCTGTTAACCCCGCATCAATAATTATTTTCGGAACTTGTTGCAGCTCAGATGTAGAGTCATCATTTAACAAAAATAAAGGTGGATAGTTGTTCACAGGGAAACTCATAATTTTTGTGAGGAAATCTGAAACATGTGACCAGAACTGGGACACCACAGGACATTCTCAAAACATGTGCATTAGTGTGCCAACAGCATTCATACTGCATCTATCACAGATTGGAGTGGGAATCAGCTTAATCTTATAACATCTAAATGGTGTTGCATAACTTCAATGTATAATCTTATAATGTATAAGCTGGTGTGCTGGGTTTATAGAGGTAATGAATACATTTTCCCAAATGTTATCCCATTTTAGGTCCTGCAATTTCTCAATTTCACGGTTCTATACTAGAGTGACACCCAATGTAGAGCATTTAACAGAGAGCAGGTGAACATAGGTGGCAGAGAACATTTTAGAAATTAATGAAGGGTCAACCCATGTTAGCATTATATGGGATGTTAAAAGGGAATTTCATGGTACGCCATAAGCTTTTAATGACCTGCAAGTAAAGGAACCATGAAAAGCCTGGAAGTTAATATACATGTTTGTGGTCCTGGAAAGGTACACTACAGTGCCTTCCAAAAGTATTCATCCCCCTTGGCGTTTTTCCTATTTTGTTTGCATTACAACCTGTAATTTCAATGGATTTTTATTGGGATTTCATGTAATGGACATACACAAAATAGTCTAAATTGGTGAAGTGAAATGAAAAAAATAACTTGTTTCAAATAATTCAAAAAAATTAATTACAGAAAAGTGGTGCGTGCATATGTATTCACCCCCTTTGATATGAAGCCCCTAAATAAGATCCGGTGCAACCAATTACCTTCAGAAGTCACATAATTCGTTAAATAATGTCCACCTGTGTGCAATCTAAGTGTCACATGATCTGTTACATGAGCTCAGTATATATACACCTGTTCTGAAAGGCCCCAGAGTCTGCAACACCACTAAGCAAGGGGCACCACCAAGCAAGCAGCACCATGAAGACCAAGGAGCTCTTGAAACAGGTCAGGGACAAAGTTGTGGAGAAGTACAGATCAGGGTTGGGTTATAAAACTTTGAACATCCCACGGAGCACCATTAAATCCATTATTTAAAAATGGAAAGAATATGGCACCACAACAAACCAAGAGAGGGCCGCCCACCAAAACTCAGGGACCAGGCAATGAGGGCATTAATCAGAGAGGCAACAAATAGACCAAAGATAACCCTGAAGGAGCTTTAAAGCTCCACAGCGGAGATTGGAGTATCTGTCCATAGGACCACTTTAAGCCATACACTCCACCGAGCTGGGCTTTACGGAAGAGTGGCCAGAAAAAAACAATTGCTTAAAGAAAAAAATAAGCAAACACGTTTGGTGTTCGCCAAAGGGCATGTGGGAGACTCCCCAAACATATGGAAGAAGGTACTCTGGTCAGATGAGACTAAAATGTTGCTTTTTGGCCATCAAGGAAAACGCCATGTCAGGCGCAAAACCCAAAACCGCTCATCACCCCGAGAACACCCCAATGTTTTTCATTGGCAGGGACTGGGAATCTGGTCAAAATTAAAGGAATGATGGATGGCGCTAAATACAGGGAAATTCTTGAGGGAAACCTGTTTCAGTCTTCCAGAGATTTGAGACTGGGACGGAGGTTCACCTTCCAGCAGGACAATGACCCTAAGCATACTGTTAAAGCAACACTCGAGTGGTTTAAGGGGAAACATTTAAATGTCTTGGAATGGCCTAGTCAAAGCCCAGACCTCAATCCAATTGAGAATCTGTGGTATGACTTAAAGATTGCTGTACACCAGTGGAACCCATCCAACTTGAAGGAGCTGGAGATATTTTGCCTTAAAAATGGGCAAAAATCCCAGTGGCTAGATGTACCAAGCTTATAGAGACATACCGCAACAGACTTGCAGTTGTAATTGCAGCAAAAGGTGGCTCTACAAAGTATTGACTTTGGGGGGGTGAATAGTTAAGCACGCCCAAGTTCTGTTTTTTTGTCTTATTTCACAATAAAAATGATTTTGCATCTTCAAAGTGGTAGGCATGTTGTGTAAATCAAATGATACAAACCCCCCAAAAATCCATTTTATTTCCAGGTTGTAAGGGTACAAAATATGAATAATGCCAAGGGGGGTGAATACTTTCTTAAGCCACTGCATATATACAAAAGTATATGGACACCCCTTCAAATTAGTGGATTCGGCTATTTCAGCCACACCCGTTGCTGACCGTGGTATAAAATCGAGCACACAGCCTTGCAATCTCCATAGACAAACAGTGGCAGTAGAATGGCCTTACTGAAGAGCTCAATGACTTTCAACATGCCACCTTTCCAACAAGTCAGTACGTAAAATTTCTGCCCTGCCATAGCTGCCCCAGTCAACTGTAAGTGCTGTTAATGTGAAGTTGAAACGTCTAAGAGCAACAGCTTAGCCGCGATGTGGTAGGCTACACCAGCTCACAGAACGGGACCGCCGAGTGCTGAAGTACATAGCGCGTAAATATCGTCTGTCCTCGGTTACAACACTCACTACCGAGTTCCAAACGTCAGCACAAGAACAGTTCGTCGGGAGCTTCATGAAATGGGTTTCCATGGCTGAGCAGCCGCACAAAAGCCTAAGATCACGAATCCGGATTTGGCGGATGCCAGGGGAACGCTACCTGCCCCAATGCATAGTGCCAACTGTAATGTCTGGAGGAGGAGGAATAATGGTCTGGGGCTGTTTTTCATGGTTCGGGCAAGGCCCCTTAGTTCCAGTAAAGGAAATCTTAACACTACAACATACAATGACATTCTAGACAATTCTGTGTTTCCAACCTTGTGGCAACAGTTTGGGGAAGGCCCTTTCCTGTTTCAGCATGACAATGCCCCCGTGCACAAAGCAAAGTCCATACAGAAATGGTTTGTCGAGATTGGTGTGGAAGAACTTGACTGGCCTGACCTCAACCCCATCGAACACCTTTGGGATGAATTGGAACGCCGACTGTGAGCCAGGCCTAATCGCCCAACATCAGTGCCCGACCTCATGAATGCTCTTGTGGCTAAATGGAAGCGAGTCCCCGCAGCAATGTCTCTACATCTAGTGGAAAGCCTACACGGAAGAGTGGAGGCTGTTATAGCAGCAAAGGGGGAACCAACTCCATATTAATGCCTATGATTTTGGAATGAGATGTTTGACGAGCAGGTGTCCACATACTTTTGGTCATGTAGTGTTTTAGCCCCTTGTCATTATATACAGTACCAGTCAAAAGTTTGGACAGACCAACTCATTCCCGGGTTTTTCTTTATGTTTACTATTGTCTACATTGTAGAATAATAGTGAAGACATCAAAACTATGAAATAACACATATGGAATCATGTAGTAACCAAAAAAGTGTTAAACAAATCAAAATATATTTGAGATTTGAGATTCTTCAAAGTAGCCATCCTTTGCCTTGATGACAGCTTTGCACACTCTTGGCATTCTCTCAACCAGCTTCATGAGGTAGTCACCTGGAAAGCATTTCAATTAACAGATGTGCTTTCTTAAAAGATAAGTTGTGGAATTTATTTTCTTCTTAATGCGTTTCAGCCAATCAGTTGTGTTGTGACATGGTAGGGGTGGTATACAGAAGATAGCCCTATTTGCTAAAAGACCAAGTCCATATTATGGCAAGAACAGCTCAAATAAGAAAAGAGAAACGACAGTCCATCATTACTTTAAGACATGAAGGTCAGTCAATATGGAACATTTCAAGAACGTTGAAAGTTTCTTCAAGTGCAGTCGCAAAAAACATCAAGCGCTAGGATGAAATTGGCACTCATGAGGACCACCACAGGAAAGGAAGACCCAGAGTTACCTCTGCTGCAGAGGATACATTTGTTAGAGTTAACTGCACCTCAGATTGCAGCCCAAATATATGCTTCATAGAGTTCAAGTAACAGACACATCTCAACATCAACTGTTCAGAGGAGACCGTGTGAATCAGGCCTTCATGTTCGAATGGCTGCAAAGAAACCACTACTAAAGGACACCAATAAGAAGAAGAGACTTGCTTGGGCCAAGAAACACGAGCAATGGACATTGGACCGGTGGAAATCTGCCCTTTGGTCTGATGAGTCCAAATTTGAGATTTTTGGTTCCAACCGCCGTGTCTTGTGAGACGCAGAGTAGGTGAATGGATGATCTCCACATATGTGGTTCCCACCGTGAAGCATGCAGGAGGAGGTGTGATGGTATGGGGGTGCTTTGCTGGTGACACTATCATTGATTTATTTAGAATTTAACCATCATGGCTACCACAGCATTCTGCAGCGATACGCCATCCCATCTGGTTTGCGCTTAGTGGGACTATCATTTCTTTTTCAACAGGACAATGACCCAATACACACCTCCAGGCTGTGTAAGGGTTATTTGCCCAATAAGGAGAGTGATGGAGTGCTGCATCAGATGACCTGGCCTCCACAATCACCCGACTTCAACCCAATTGAGATGGTTTGTGATGAGTTGGACCACAGAGTGAAGGAAAAGCAGCCAACAAGTGCACAGCATATGTGGGAACTCCATCAAGACTGTTGGAAAGGCCTTCCTCATGAAGCTGGTTGAGAGAATGCCAAGAGTGTGCAAAGCTGTCATCAAGGCAAAGGGTGGCTACTTTGAAGAATCTCAAATATAAAATATGTTTTGATTTGTTTAACACTACATGATTCCATGTGTTATTTCATAGTTTTGATGTCTTCACTATTATTCTACAATGTATAAAATAGTAAATATAAAGAAAAACCCTTGAATGAGTAGGTGTGTCCAAACTTTTGACTAGTACAGTATATATATAATTTATATATATATATATTTTTTTAGCTAAACAGGTGAGGCTCACCTGCCCTGAATGACGGGTCACCACTGAACATGAATCATGTAATCATATTAAAAAGTATTATAATGAACTGATGCAAAGAACTAATGGCAACCATGTAGGCTAAACAGATACAACTGTATAAAATTAACTGATTCAAATTACTCAAAAAAGTTGAGTGGCGCAGCGTTCTAAGGCACTGGATTGCAGTGCTAGACGTGTCGCTACAGACCTGGGTTCGATCCCAGGCGGTGTCGCAGCCGGCCGCGACCGGCAGACCCATAAGGCTGTGCACAACTGGCCCAGCGTCATCCGGGTTAGGGGAGGGTTTGGCCAGCCGGGATGTCCTTGTCCCATCGTGCTCTAGCGGCTGCTTGTGGCGGGCCTGGCGCATGCACGCTGACTTCGGTCACCAGTTGTACGGTGTTTCCTCTGACACATTGGTGCGGTTGGCTTCCGGGTTAAGCGAGCAGTGTATCAAGAAGCAGTGCAGCTTGGCAGGGTCGTGTTTCGGAGGATGTATGGTTCTCGGCCTTCACCTCCCCCGAGTCTGTACGGGAGTTGCAGCGATGGGACAAGACTGTAACTACCAATTAGATATTAAGAAAAAGGGGTAAAAAGTATTAACATTAACTGGATTTAGATTGGCATTTCAGGATCCTTTTAGAGGCATCACTTTGGCAGTCACATTCATTTGGTTGTCTTCTTGTAATAATAATAATATGCCATTTAGCAGACGCTTTTATCCAAAGCGACTTACAGTCGTGCGTGCATACATTTTTGTGTATGGGTGGTCCCGGGGATCGAACCCACTACCTTGGCGTTATAAGCGCTGTGCTCTACCAGCTGAGCTACAGAGGACCAACTCTATCAGACGTGTTCACCAAAGCAGCACATATAGTGCATTCGGAAAGTATACAGACCCCTTGACTTCTTCCACGTTATGTACGTTGTGTTACGTTACAGCCTTATTATAAAATTGATTTAATTAATTTTCTCCATCAATCTACACACAATACCCCATAATAACACAGCGAAAACAGGTTTTTAGAATTGTTTTGCAAATGTATTAAAAATACAAAATAGAAATACCTTATTTAAATAAGTATTCAGACCCTTTGCTATGAGACTCAAAATTGAGCTCAGGTGCATCCTGTTGCCATTGATCATCCTTGAGATGTTTCTACAACTTGATTGGAGTCCACCTGTGGTAAATTCAATTGATTGGACATGATTTGGAAAGGCACACACCTGTCTTTATAAGGTCCCACAGTTGACAGTGCATGTCAGAGCAAAAACCAAGCCATGAGGTTGAAGGAATTGTCCGTAGAGCTCGGAGACAGGATTGTGTCGAGGCACAGATCTGGGGAAGGGTACCAAAAAAAAATCTGCAGCATTGAACGTTCCAAAGAACAATGTGGCCTGCATCATTCTTAAATGGAAGAAGTTTGGAACCACCAAGACTCTTCCTAGAGCTGGCCTCCTGTTCAAACTGAGCAATCGGGGGAGAAGGGCATTGGTCAGGGAGGGGACCAAGAACCCAGTGGTCACTCTGACAGAGCTCCAGAGTTCCTCTGTGGAGATGGGAGAATCTTCCAGAAGGACAACTATCTCTGCAGCACTACATCAATTAGGTCTTTATGGTAGAGTGGCCAGACGGAAGCCACTACTCAGTAAAAGGTACATGACAGCCCGCTTGGAGTTTGCCAAAAGGCAACTAAAGGACTCTCAGACCATGAGAAACAAGATTCTCTGGTCTGATGAAACAAAGATAGAACTCTGGCCTTAATGCCAAGCGTCAGGTCTGGAAGAAACCTGGCACCATACCTATGGTGAAGCATGGTGGTGGCAGCATCATGCTATGGGGATGTTTTTCAGCGGCAGGGAAAATACTTGTCAGGATAGAGGGAAAGATGAATGGAGCAAAGTACAGAGAGATCGTTAATGAAAACCTACTCCAGAACGCTCAGGACCTCAGACTGGGGCGAAGGTTCGCCTTCCAACAGGACAACGACCCTAAGCACACAGCCAAGACAACGCAGGAGTGGCTTCGGGACAAGTCTCTGAATGTCCTTGAGTTGCCCAGCCAGAGCCCAGACTTAAACCCGATCTAACATCTCTGGACAGACCTGAAAATAGCTGTGCAGTGACGCTCCCCATCCAACCTGACAAAGCTTGAGAGGATCTGCAAAGAAGAATGGGAGAAACTCCCAAATACAGGTGTGCCAAGCTTGTAGCGTCATACCCAAGAAGACCGGAGACCGTAATCGCTGTCAACTGTGGGACCTTATATAGACAGGTTTGTGCCTTTACAAATCATGTCCAATCAATTGAATTTACCACAAGTGGACTCCAATCAAGCTGTAGAAACATCTCACGGATGATCAATGGAAACAGGATGCAACTGAGCTCAATTTTGAGTCTCAAAGCAAAGGGTCTGAATACTTATGTAAATAAGGTGTTTCTGTTTTTGATTTTTTATACATTTGAAAAAAATTCTAAAACCCTTTTTTTCACTTTGTCAATATGGGTTATTATGTGTAGATTAATGAGGATTTGTATTAATTTATACCATTTTAGAATAAGGCTGTAACGTAACAAAATGTGGCGAAAGGGAAGGGTTCTGAATAATTTCCGAATGCACTGTAATTGATCAGACTAAATGTGAGGACACAACAGCGAAAAGTGCATCAACCTCCTAGAAATATGTCAATTGATTATAATCCAGATAATAATCAAATCAACCTTATAATAGGTAATGATTTATATATTTCCAAAAGAAAGATGCATATACAGTATTTGTTCATCGACATCTTTATGTTTTTGTTAATAAAATAATGATAAAAAAGACTTAAAATGCAGATGTTTATTTCAACTACATCTCAACTACATTTTAGTTGCACTTCCCCCCAGCTCCACGACCACGGGTAAAGCGTTGCTGAGATGATCAATGTATTTGTTGCATTGTTGTATCGTCTGTTTCTCAAGCCAAAACATCTTGGTGGTCTTCACCAGTTCATTCTGCTTAACTAGCTGAATCAGATATGCTAAATTAGGGTTGGACTGAAAACCTACAGGACAGTAGATCTCCAGGAAGAGGGTTGGGCAGCCCAGCCGTAGGCCTACCGTAGGCGAGGCGAGTCTCACTAGTGTTGAGTAATGTGGTGTGAAAAAGGGTTGTAGGTCTACTTACTCTGCTGGTGTCTTGACCCAGTTTATGCCCTCATTTGCAATGCAAACCTGGGTGGTAGTGTTTTGGGTCATTGTCTGCATTTGGAGAAAGACATTAGCCTAACAGCCAACATTAGATAAAACAATAGAAATATGCATGTAAATAGGCCTAAAGGTAACAAAATGAAAACTTTGTTATAAGCCTACCTTGAAAGAAACGATGTGCTCCCAGAAATCTCTGACATAGGCTCCAGCACATCTCTTGATGATTTCTAACTCAAAGAACTCTCTTTGCAGTTCGTGAGGTGTAGGATACAGTATTTTATGTAAACTTTTGCTTTGTAAATAGCTACATTTACCATCAAAAATCTAATATGGGCTTGGTCCCTGGCGAGAAATTGCTCCCCACAATTTCTCGCCAGGGACCAAGCCCATATTAGATTATTTATGGTAAATTGAGCTATTTACAAAGCAAAAGGTTACATAAAACATAAGCTTGGGACTCGGCTTGCTTGATCTTCTTCCTTTTTTTCTGTAGCAATTTGGAGCAAATTGCTCAAAGGCCACGGTTGATTCGTCAATGAAGATGACGTCATTGAATGTCTCGCTAGCTTCGATCCATGCCTGGGCATGCAGCATACGAAGTTCTTTGTTTGTTAGATGAATCATTGGGTCAAAACTACAGAACAGTACAAAACAAGAGAACACACATGGTTAATGTAGGGTAATATATATACATACATACAGTGCTATATATATATATATATATATATATATATATATATATATATATATATATATATATATATATATATATAAATATACATACATACATACATACATACATACATACATACAGTGCATTCAGAAGTGCATTGACCTTTTCCACATTGTGTTACGTTACAGCCTTATTCTGAAATCAATGAAATTATTGTTTATCCTCAACAATCTACACACAATACCCCATAATGACAAAGGAAAAATCATTTTTTACAATTTTTACATACAAAAAAACGAATATCACATTTACATAAGTATTCAGACACTTTACTGAGTACCTTGTTGAAACACCTTTGGCAGCGATTACAGCCTCGAGTCTTCTTGGGTATGACGCTACAAGCGTGGCACACCTTTATTTGGGGAGTTTCTCCCATTCTTCTCTGCAGACCCTCTCAATCTCTATCAGCTTGGATGGGGAGCGTCGCTGCACAGCTATTTTCAGGTCTCTCCAGAGATGTTGATCAGGTTCAAGTCCAGGCTCTGGCTGGGTCACTCAAGGACATTAGGAGACTTGTCCCGAAGCCACTCCTGCGTTGTCTTGGCTGTGTGCTTAGGGTTGTTGTGCTGTTGGAAGGTGAAGCTTCACCCCAGTCTGAGGTCCTGAGCGCTCTGAAGCAGGTTTTCGTCAAGGATCTCTCTGTACTTTGCTACATTAATCTTTCCCTATATCCTGACTAGTTTCCCAGTCCCTGCCGCTGAAAAACATCCCCACAGCATGATGCTGCCACCACCGTGCTTCACCGTAGGGATGGTGCCAGGTTTCCTCAAGACATGACGCTTGGCATTCAGGCCAAAGAGTTCCATCTTGGTTTCATCAGACCAGAGAATCTTGTTTCTCATGGTCTGAGAGTCTTTAGGTGCCTTTTGGCAAACTCCAAGCGGGCTGTCATGTGCCTTTTACTGAGGAGTGACTTCCGTCTGGCCACTCTACCATAAAGGCCTGATTGGTGGAGTGCTGCAGAGATACAGTGGGGAAAAAAAGTATTTAGTCAGCCACCAATTGTGCAAGTTCTCCCACTTAAAAAGATGAGAGAGGCCTGTAAATTTCATCATAGGTACACGTCAACTATGACAGACAAATTGAGAAAAAAAGAAAATCACATTGTAGGATTTTTCATGAATTTATTTGCAAAT
This sequence comes from Coregonus clupeaformis, assembly GCF_020615455.1. Classification (NCBI taxonomy): domain Eukaryota; kingdom Metazoa; phylum Chordata; class Actinopteri; order Salmoniformes; family Salmonidae; genus Coregonus; species Coregonus clupeaformis. Next base: position 33,713,911 of record NC_059193.1, read on the forward strand.
GATGGTGGAAAATAAGTATTTGGTCACCTACAAACAAGCAAGATTTCTGGCTCTCATAGACCTGTAACTTCTTCTTTAAGAGGCTCCTCTGTCCTCCACTCGTTACCTGTATTAATGGCACCTGTTTGAACTTGTTATCAGTATAAAAGACACCTGTCCACAACCTCAAACAGTCACGCTCCAAACTCCACTATGGCCAAGACCAAAGAGCTGTCAAAAGGACACCATAAACAAAATTGTAGACCTGCACCAGGCTGGGAAGACTGAATCTGCAATAGGTAAACAGCTTGGTTTGAAGAAATCAACTGTGGGAGCAATTATTAGGAAATGGAAGACATATAAGACCACTGATAATCTCCGTCGATCTGGGGCTCCACGCAAGATCTCACCCCGTGGGGTCAAAATGATCACAAGAACGGTGAGCAAAAATCCCAGAACCACACGGGGGGACCTAGTGAATGACCTGCAGAGAGCTGGGACCAAAGTAACAAAGCCTACCATCAGTAACACACTACGCCGCCAGGGACTCAAATCCTGCAGTGCCAGACGTGTCCCCCTGCTTAAGCCAGTACATGTCCAGGCCCGTCTGAAGTTTGCTAGAGTGCATTTGGATGATCCAGAAGAGGATTGGGAGAATGTCATATGGTCAGATGAAACCAAAATATAACTTTTTGGTAAAAACTCAACTCGTCGTGTTTGGAGGACAAAGAATGCTGAGTTGCATCCAAAGAACACCATACCTACTGTGAAGCATGGGGGTGGAAACATCATGCTTTGGGGCTGTTTTTCTGCAAAGGGACCAGGACGACTGATCCGTGTAAAGGAAATAATGAATGGGGCCATGTATCGTGAGATTTTGAGTGAAAACCTCCTTCCATCAGCAAGAGCATTGAAGATGAAACGTGGCTGGGTCTTTCAGCATGACAATGATCCCAAACACACCGCCCGGGCAACGAAGGAGTGGCTTCGTAAGAAGCATTTCAAGGTCCTGGAGTGGCCTAGCCAGTCTCCAGATCTCAACCCCATAGAAAATCTTTGGAGGGAGTTGAAAGTCCGTGTTGCCCAGCGACAGCCCCAAAACATCACTGCTCTAGAGGAGATCTGCATGGAGGAATGGGCCAAAATACCAGCAACAGTGTGTGAAAACCTTGTGAAGACTTACAGAAAACGTTTGACCTGTGTCATTGCCAACAAAGGGTATATAACAAAGTATTGAGAAACTTTTGTTATTGACCAAATACTTATTTTCCACCATAATATTAGCGTAAAAGGCATTAACAAAAACCTACTTTTTCTTACTGAGTCTTTCCATAAGTCCACTCAAGTTTCACTCAAGTTTCTCCAACTGACTTCTGACTGTGATTAGAGCGATGTTGATGTTGTGCCGTGATGCCAGCAGATCGCTTATTACACTGCTCAAAAAAATAAAGGGAACACTTAAATAACACAATGTAACTCCAAGTCAATCACACTTCTGTGAAATCAAACTGTCCACTTAGGAAGCAACACTGATTGACAATACATGTCACATGCTGTTGTGCAAATGGAATAGACAACAGGTGGAAATTATAGGCAATTAGCAAGACACCCCCAATAAAGGACTGGTTTTGCAGGTTGTGACCACAGACCACTTCTCAGTTCCTATGCTTCCTGGCTGATGTTTTGGTCACTTTTGAATGCTGGCGGTGCTTTCACTCTAGTGGTAGCATGAGACGGAGTCTACAACCCACACAAGTGGCTCAGGTAGTCCAGCTCATCCAGGATGGCACATCAATGCGAGCTGTGGCAAGATGGTTTGCTGTGTCTGTCAGCGTAGTGTCCAGAGCATGGAGGCGCTACCAGGAGACAGGCCAGTACATCAGGAGACGTGGAGGAGGCCGTAGGAGGGCAACAACCCAGCAGCAGGACTGCTACCTCCGCCTTTGTGCAAGGAGGAGCAGGAGGAGCACTGCCAGAGCCCTGCAAAATGACCTCCAGCAGGCAACAAATGTGCATGTGTCTGCTTAAACGGTCAGAAACAGACTCCATGAGGGTGGTATGAGGGCCCGACGTCCACAGGTGGGGGTTGTGCTTACAGCCCAACACCGTGCAGGACGTTTGGCATTTGCCAGAGAACACCAAGATTGGCAAATTCGCCACTGGCGCCCTGTGCTCTTCACAGATGAAAGCAGGTTCACACTGAGCACATGTGACAGACGTGACAGAGTCTGGAGATGCCGTGGAGAACGTTCTGCTGCCTGCAACATCCTCCAGCATGACCGGTTTGGCAGTGGGTCAGTCATGGTGTGGGGTGGCATTTCTTTGGGGGGGCCGCACAGCCCTCCATGTGCTCGCCAGAGGTAGCCTGACTGCCATTAGGTACCGAGATGAGATCCTCAGACCCCTTGTGAGACCATATGCTGGTGCGGTTGGCCCTGGGTTCCTCCTAATGCAAGACAATGCTAGACCTCATGTGGCTGGAGTGTGTCAGCAGTTCCTGCAAGAGGAAGGCATTGATGCTATGGACTGGCCCGCCCGTTCCCCAGACCTGAATCCAATTGAGCACATCTGGGACATCATGTCTCGCTCCATCCACCAACGCCACGTTGCACCACAGACTGTCCAGGAGTTGGCGGATGCTTTAGTCCAGGTCTGGGAGGAGATCCCTCAGGAGACCATCCGCCACCTCATCAGGAGCATGCCCAGGCGTTGTAGGGAGGTCATACAGGCACGTGGAGGCCACACACACTACTGAGCCTCATTTTGACTTGTTTTAAGGACATTACATCAAAGTTGGATCAGCCTGTAGTGTGGTTTTCCACTTTAATTTTGAGGGTGACTCCAAATCCAGATCTCCATGGGTTGATAAATGTGATTTCCATTGATACTTTTTGTGTGATTTTGTTGTCAGCACATTCAACTATGTAAAGAAAAAAGTATTTAATAAGATTATTTCATTCATTCAGATCTAGGATGTGTTATTTTAGTGTTCCCTTTATTTTTTTGAGCAGTGTATATTCATCCATCAGTGAGTCGATGGCTTGAGTAGTCTCACTGGAAATGGAATACAATGTAAAAATGTGCAGCAGACAGTAAAGACCAGTAGTAGATTTATTTAATCATTATTTTTAGCATTATTAGGCCATTATTAGGCGAGGGATGAGATGATGGAGTCACATTCCATGCCAGGCAAACCTGTGAGCTCTGGAACTCCACCTCCGACAGGCAGAGAAAACAATCGTGGCGGGTTCATAAGGTCATCGGTTCACCCTGACATTTCCATTCCTCTTCCGACACCAGAACTTGACGATCTGCTCACCAGGCACAGCAAGGGCCGTCCAGACCATTATGCTGTTCTGCTATTCCAAGGATGTGTAACCGAAGAGCGATACCATGAGTGGACACAGAATACCAACTGGGATGGATCCCGAGGCAAATCTGGCTTACCAGTGAACCTCTGAGTGTTCATCATGAATACTGTGTCTCAGACGTTTCTGTCCATGAGTGATGCAACCCGAAAAAGCATGAAAGACTGAATTAATGAGTACTTGAGGTCGCTGCGAACGTCTGGACATGGCCTGCTCACCCTTATCTAAGGAATAAGGCATACAGTATATGTAGGCTACAGTAAACATCTCATTTCCTGTTGGTTTTTGTCACACTGCAAAGTAGCCTAATAAACATATGCCTTTTGGAACAGTTTAAATATCTTTATCTAATTCAATAATATATTTCTACCATTGTAGATGCTGTGTTTTTATTTTTAGAATACAGTTCCCGGCTTACAGTAGTGATGGACATTGGTCACAGTTCACGCATTGATGACCCGTTAAATTGGACCCTCATAATAGCTAATTGGTGATCGAAACTAATTTGTATCTGGCCATCCAGATACAATGACAAATGCAACAACCCTTACAAATACGTCAATTTATTACAATCCACATAATAATTCACCCTACAAAAATCCTCAAATTTCTGGCTTTAATTTCTGGATGTAAATACATTTGACCGTCAGAATACTTTGCATAATTTAGTGGAATTAAATTGACCTGTGTGTCTCTTATTATTTCTCAACTGGCAATTGAAGTGTGCCTCCCATTCACCATTCATGTGTAGGCAACAGGCTATCAGCGCGTCACCCAACACTTTACAATTTGAGCTGGAGGCATTTTGAAAACATGTTTTCAAACACTTGTTTTTCACAAGTCTAGCAGATTGTGAACTCTGCAAACAACGTTTCCACTCCGAGAATGAGAATGGTAAATGACTGTAATTAATACATTCATTCAATACATTGGAATACAGAAGAAGCCATCCACCCATGATGGGCTATTAGCAGGACAATAGACTCTTGCCAAGTTGATTTCTATTTTTAGGGACTTGAAATGTATTAATTAATGTTTAATGGATGTTTGCCTACTAATGATAATGGTATGAAGAAGGAAATCAAGAAGGAGGGTAGGAGGAGCTAGCTCTGCCTGCTTATTACAGTATGTGTGATAATTTTTTTCTGACCATTTCGAACAGTGTAAATAACACAACAAATACAATAATAATTTACGTACAAATTATAATCAATCCCATATAGCCTGTTCTAACAAAAAAGGTTGTAAAGTCTTTAGTACAGCCAAGATTAAAAACAGTTGAATTAATTCCTGAATTCAATTGCTTTAGCCGACATTTTGCAGTTTATGTATTGTTTAATTATTCAAGGCTCCATTTGTTATTTCGTTTTATAACTAAAATGTTTGATTGTATTTAAAGACATGGATGACTTGTGTGCTGTGTGATGACATGCACAAATGAATGAATGATTGATATATATTGAAGTAGGCCTTTAGGCCAATAAGTAAATTATGTTAAGACAGCTACAGTAAACAGGACTCTTAGTCCTACAGCTCCATGTCATTTCAATAAAAACCTTGAACCCACCTGTACCTGAATTGTCCTAAATATGTGTATTTTACACTCTAGCCTACATTAAGATAAATATCATAAAATACAAAAACTTGCTGTGCATTTCATACTCAAAGCGCCATGAAGGTCTGCTGTGCCGTATGCATATTAACAGTAAAATAGGCGGGACTCAACGAGTAGCTTACCAATAGCTGCCAGTCTAATAAATCAATTTAATATACACAATCACAAAGAAATCTATTAATCTTTTGTTTAGGAAGGTCATAAAAATAACATGATACTAAGGCAATTTATTTCAAAAGAACAGAATAGCATATTTTAAGATGTATTTCTCTGTGCTGTAGTAGCTGAGGCTATGGTTGCTTCATGTCAATGAAATTAATTAACTTGTTATGCTCTTTCAGATAGGGTATAGCAATCAAACAGTCTGGCCTGCATGGACCTCTGTAGGATTAATTGGAAAAGAAAGCAAGTACCAACAAGCTTCATAAAGACGCCCTCAAAGATGCCCTCTGGTGGTTTCAACAAGCATTAACGGCATTAACGGCAACAATGGCTGACAGTAAAATACTATGACGTCATGCACTGTAACATGCTGTACCATACCGCAGCATCCTGCAAGCTGTGCTGCAGTATGTTGCAACTTTTAATTGAGGACCCTCTGTTTGAGGGGAAAGTGTGTATTCTTATTTAACAGGATGCCTATTCTGCTGTTACTACAGTCGGTGGCAGCATAGGCCTCTCCAACCAGCTCCTCTTTAACTATTACATTTTTTTTTTTTTTTTACTAAATGTAACTCTTGCAGGAAAACCACATCTGCTGACAATCTTTTTAAGTGTTCAAGAACCATATGCTTTTTTTAAATCATGGAGCCCGTGCACATTCCATGTAATAAGTTGTACGTGAGAGTGAGAGGGGTCATAGTAGTTTGTAGGCCAAACCGTTCGGAAGCTACAGACGATTTTGTGAGAAGACCAATTTTCGGGATGTCTCTTGGTATGACAAACACCACTCTAGCCCTGCTACCTTTCACCGCAAATGTGGAAGTGCGACATAGGTGTATGCAGTGGATTGAGATGCATCCAATGCAAAGTAACTGACATCCTTGCTTAAACTGGCAGATTGTATGGGGATTGTTGTATTACGCTAATTAGATTTCTGCGGGGGTGCGGACATTGACCTTAGGGGGTTTAACAAGTGACATCAATAAGGGATCATAGCTTTCACCTGGAAGCCAGCCGCACCAATGTGTCGGAGGAAACACTGTTCGACTGACGACCGAAGTCAGCTTGCAGGCGCCCAGCCGGCCACAAGGAGTCGCGATGAACCAAGGAAAGCCCCCTAACCAAACCCTCCCCTAACCCGGACGGCACTGGGCCAATTGTGCGCCGCCCTATGGGGCTCCCGGTCGTGGCTGGCTCCCGGTCACTTCTCTGAAGTATGTGTGGGGCCTCCACTCATCTCAATTCAGTCTCTCGGTGGACCCACTCTCCCCAAGTAGACCTCCACCAGCCACTATGCTTTAATTTAATTTATTGTACAAGGGGGCCCCTTGAGTGGTGCAGCGTGAGGCAGGCCCCTTGTAAATTTAATTAAAATATAATGGCTGGTGGGGGTCTACTTGGGGAGAGTGGGTCCACCAAGAGAATGAAGTGAGATGAGTGGAGGCCCCACAGAGAAGTGTTTGATGTCACCCCTTCCCAATCCCTCTCCACTCTCACCAATAGCCACTGTTGAATCTTAGCTATAATGACAAACAAGGAATAATAATGACTCGACATCCTCTCCTAATCTGTCCAGAACTCTTGTTGATTTTACAGCAGGTTTGGAAGTCACATAAATAAATACAATTACATTGGAGTATAGTTTAATCCTTCCTTCTCTCTCTCCCAAGCCAAACACATCCCTCTCCACCTCCCCCTCCCAGTTTTCTTCTCCCTTTACCCCACCCAAGCCAAGCTTGTCCCAACCTCCCATCTTTTCCCATCTTCCCTACCTCTCAGACATACTTACACTCATACACCCATCAACTTACTCATACATTCTCATTAATTTCCAACCAACATATGCCCATTGCATCCACACAGTCATTCTCTCCCACCCTCCCACCCTCCTACACATATTCACCACCCCTCACTCTTCCCTCACACTGCCATTCATATAAACACACACACACACACACACACACACACACACACAGACACACACACACACACATACACTCCCATACACACTCAAACACACACACGCACTTCCATCAAACAGTTATTGACATACAGTGGCTTGCGAAAGTATTCACCCCCCTTGGCATTTTTCCTATTTTGTTGCCTTACAACCGGGAATTAAAATTGATTTTTGGGGGGTTTGTATTTACACAACATGCCTTCCACTTTGAAGATGTAAAATATTTTTTCTTGTGAAACAAACAACAAATAAGACAAAAAAACAGAAAACTTGAGCGTGAATCACTATTCACCCCCCCAAAAGTCAATACTTTGTAGAGCCACCTTTTGCAGCGATTACAGCTGCAAGTCTCTAGGGGTATGTCTCTATAAGCTTGGCACATCTAGCCACTGGGATATTTGCCCATTCTTCAAAGCAAAACTGCTCCAGCTCCTTCGAGTTGGATGGGTTCAGCTGGTGTACAGCAATCTTTAAGTCATACCACATATTCTCAATTGGATTGAGGTCTGGGCTTTGACTAGGCCATTCCAAGACAAATGTTTCCCCTTAAACCACTCGAGTGATGCTTTAACAGTATGCTTAGGGTCATTGTCCTGCTGGAAGGTGAACCTCCGTCCCAGTCTCAAATCTCTGGAAGACTGAAACAGGTTTCCCTCAATAATCTCCCTGTATTTAGCGCCATCCATCATTCCTTCAATTCTGACCAGTTTCCCAGTCCCTGCCAATGAAAAACATCGGGGTGTTCTCGGGGTGATGAGCGGTTTTTTGTTTTGCGCCAGACATAGCGTTTTCCTTGATGACCAAAAAGCTCAATTTTAGTCTCATCTGACCAGAGTACCTTCTTCCATATTTTTCTGGCCACTCTTCCATAAAGCCCAGCTCTGTGGAGTGTACTGCTTAAAGTGGTCCTATGGACAGATACTACATTCTCCGCTGTGGAGCTTTGCAGCTCCTTCAGGGTTATCTTTGGTCTCTTTGTTGCTTCTAATTAATGCACTCCTTGCCTGGTCTGTGAGTTTTGGTGGGCAGCCCTCTCTTGGCAGGTTTGATGTGGTGCCATATTCTTAAAAAAAATTTATAATGGATTTAATGGTGCTCCGTGGGATGTTCAAAGTTTTGGATATTTTTTTTATAACCCAACCCTGATCTGTACTTCTCCACATCTTGTTTGGAGAGCTCCTTGGTCTTCATGGTGCCGCTTGCTTGGTGGTGCCCCTTGCTTAGAGGTGTTGCAGACTCTGGGGCCTTTCAGAACAGGTGTATATATACTGAGATCATGTGACACTTAGGTTGCACACAGGTTGCACACAGGTGGACTTTATTTAACTAATTATGTGACTTCTGAATGTAATTGGTTGCACCAGATCTTATTTAGGGGCTTCATAGCAAAGGGGGTGAATACATATTTAAGCACCACTTTTCCGTTATTTATTGTTTAGAATTTTTTGAAACAAGTTATTATTTTCATTTCACCTCACCAATTTGGACTATTTTGTGTATGTCCATTACATGAAATCCAAATAAAAATCAATTTAAATTACAGGTTATATTGCAACAAAATAGGAAAAATGCCAAGGGGGATGAATACTTTTGCAAGGCTAAGACCAGCTTATTGTAAGTTGAGACAATATCCTTTCCCCTCCCCCAATACAATCTATATTCTACTTTTCCCAAGTCACTGTTATTCTTTATGAAGTAATTCTAAAAGTAAGCGATGGCAATGGGCTACCTGGAAACTGAACAGACAATTCAAAGGGAAAGATAGCATGTACAGTGCATTTGGAAAGTATTCAGACCCCTTCACTTTTCCCACATTTTGTTACGTTACAGCCTTATTCTAAAATTGATTTTTTTAAACATTCTCATCAATCTACACACAATACCCCATAATGACAAAGCGAAAACAGGCTTTTAGAAATGTTTGCTAATTTATAAAAAATGAACAACAGAAATACCTTATTTACATAAGTATTCAGACCGTGAGATATTTCTATAACTTGATTGGAGTTCACCTGTGGTAAATTAAATTGATCGGACATGATTTGGAAAGGCACACACCTTTCTATATGAGGTCACACAATTGACAGTGCATGTCAGCGCAAAAACCAAGCCATGAGGTCGAAGGAATTGTCCTTAGAGCTCCAAGACAGGATTGTGTCGAGGCACAGATCTGGGGAAGGGTACCAAAAAAATTCTGCAGCATTGAAGGTCCCCAAGAACACATTGGCCTCCATCATTCTTAAATGGAAGAAGTTTGGAACCACCAAGACCCTTCCTAGAGCTGGCCGCCCGGCCAAACTGAGTAATCGGGGGAGAAGGGCCTTGGTCAGGGAGTGACCAAGAACCCGATGGTCACTCTGACAGAGCACCATAGTTCCTCTGTGGAGATGGGAGAACCTTCCAGAAGGACAACCATCTCTGCAACACTCCACCAATCAGGCCTTTATGGTAGAGTGGCCAGACAGAAGCCACTCCTCAGTAAAAGGCACATGGCAGCCTGCTTGCAGTTTATCAAAAGGCACATAAAGGACTCTCAGAACATGAGAAACAAGATTCTCTGGTCTGATGAAACCAAGATTGAACTCTTTGGCCTGGATGCCAAGCGTCACGTCTGGAGGAAACCTGACACCATCCCTACGGTGAAGCATGGTGGTGGCAGCATCATGCTGTAGGGATGTTTTTCAGCGGCAGGGACTGGGAGACTGGTCAGGATCGAGGGAGTAATGAACAGAGCAAAGTACAGAGAGATCCTTGATGAAAACCTGCTTCAGAGCGCTCAGGACCTCAGACTGGGGCAAAGGTTCACCTTCCAACAGGACAACGACCCTAAGCACACAGCCAGGACAAGTCTCTGAATGTCCTTGAGTGGCCCAGCCAGAGCCCGGACTTGAATCCGATCGAAAATCGCTGGAGAGACCTGAAAATAGCTCTGCGCTCCCTCCACACCCATGTGTTCTTCTGTTTCTTCCTTGTCTTCCGGTAAGGACAACATTCTCATGTTGTTTCATCTCTTTCTGTTTTCTTCCTGCTCCAATTCATCTTCTAAAGTTTGCAACTTTGTTTTCAAAAGGCACATTTTGTTGTTTTGTTTTTTCATGTGCATGCCTTGTTTGAGCTTGTCTGGCACGATAGCCCCTACTTTCTTTTTGAGCTAATCTACTTTTGTAATAAAAGATTGTGGCAGTTTGTTTGTTTTAGTGTGTATTGAAAACATTTCAGCTACAGTATGTTTTCCTTAATAGCCATTAACTGTTCTTTACTCTTATTTGCGTCTCCAAGTTGCTCCTTGTCTTTTCCTCTGGGGGAAGCCATGGCATTTTGGGCTTTGTGTCGCAGTACCAAATGATTGGTTTGCTGTTGTACTTAACTGATCGCTCACACTCTCCCAGTTGCTTGGGGATATGTTGATTTATCAAGTTTAGAGGCTTGATTTAAACTTTGTTGTCTGGTTTCTACATATAACCACAGTTTTGTCGATACGAAACAGAGCTACACACTCCCCATGCATCCTATCGGTACACACACCCCCACACCATAACACCTCCTCCTCCATGCTTTACGGTGCGAACTACACATGCAGAGATCATCCGTTCATTTACATTTTTACATTTTAGTCATTTAGCAGACGCTCTTATCCAGAGCGACTTACAGTTAGTGAGTGCATACATTTTCATACTGTTCACTCACAAAGACACGGCGGTTGGAACCAAAAATCACCAATTTGGACTCAAGACCAAAGGACACATTTCCACTGGTCTAATGTCCATTGCTCATGTATCTTTGCCCAAGCAGGTCTCTTCTTATTATTGGTATCCTTTAGTAGTGGTTTTTTTGCAGCAATTCAACCATGGTCTTTTACCAAATAGGGCTATCTTCTGTAAACCCCCCCTACTTTGTCACAACACAACTGATTGGCTCAAACACATTAAGAAGGAAAGAAATTCAACAAATTAACTTTTAAGAAGGCACACCTGTTAATTGAAATGCATTCCAGGTGACTATCTCATGAAGCTGGTTGAGAGAATGCCAAGAGTGTGCAAAGCTGTCATCAAGGCAAAGGGTGGCTATTTGAAGAATCTCAAATAGAAAATATATTTTGATTTGTTTAACACCTTTTTGGTTACTACATGATTCCATATGTGTTATTTCATAGTTTTGATGTCTTCACTATTATTATACAATGTAAAAAATAGTAAAAATAAAGAAAAACCCTTGAATGAGTAGGGGTGTCCAAACTTTTGACTGGTAGTGTATTTATGGCAAAACTAGAGGAAAACTTGGTTCAGTTTGCTTTCCAACAGACACTGGGAGATTATTTCACCTTTCAGCAGGACAATAACCTAAAAGACAAGGCCAAATCTACACTGGAGTTGCTTACCAAGAAGACAGTGAATGTTCCTGAGTGGCTGAGTTACAGTTTTGACATAAATCTACTTGAAAATCTATGGCAAGATCTGAAAATGGTTGTCTAGCAATGATCAACAACCAATTTGACAGAGCTTGAAGAATTTTGAAAAGATTAATGGGCAAATGTTGCACAATCCAGGTGTGGAAAGCTCTTAGAAACTTATTCAGAAATACTCACAGCTGTAATCGCTGCCAAAGGTTCATCTACAAAGTATTGACTCATGGTTGTGAATGCTTATGTAAATGAGATATTTCTGTATTTCATTTTAGAGTACATTTGCAAACATAAAAAAAAATATGTTTTCACTTTGTCATTATGGGGTATTGTGTGTAGATGGGTGCAATTTTTAAAAATATATAATACATTTTGAATTCGGGCTGTAACACAACAAAATGTGGAATAAGTATGAATACTTTCTGAAGGCACTGTATATGTTTGGCTGGCTGATAATAATTAATTCGATATATTCAAGATAACAGGTACTATGAAAGTCATGAAAAAAGTAGTGATTTTCCTTGCGACTGCCCGATAAAATTCCAGTGTATCTGATACACTATGTACTGTATGTATACAGGTGCAATGACACATTTGCTCTACTTTTCCTATCTTGCTAATAAATCTTAATCAGCATCAGACTTATTCATGCTAGAGAAATGTGAAGATTGTTGTCATAGATAACATAGATACAGTGCCTTGCAAAAGTATTCATCCCCCTTGGCATTTTTCCTATTTCGTTGCATTACAACCTGTAATTTAAATGGATTTTTGGGGGGATTTCATGTAATGGACATACACAAAATAGTCCAAATTGGTGAAGTGAAATGAAAAAAATTACTTGTTTCAAAAATTTAAAAAAAATAAATAACGGTAAATTGGTGCGTGCATATGTATTCACCCCCTTTGCTATGAATCCCCTAAATAAGATCTGGTGCAACCAATTACCTTCAGAAGTCACACAATTAGCTAAATAAAGTCCACCTGTGTGCAATCTAAGTATCACATGATCTGTCACATGATCTCAGTATATATACACCTGTTCTGAAAGGCCCCAGAGTCTGCAACACCACTAAGCAAGGGGCACCACCAAGCAAGCCGCACCATGAAGACCAAGGAGCTCTTGAAACAGGTCAGGGACAAAGTTGTGGAGAAGTACAGATCAGGGTTGGGCATTAATCAGAGAGGCTACAAAGAGACCAAAGATAACCCTGAAGGAGCTGCAAAGCTCCACAGCGGAGATTGGAGTATCTGTCCATAGGACCACTTTAAGCCGTACACTCCACAGAGCTGGGCTTTACGGAAGAGTGGCCAGAAAAAAGCCATTGCTTAAAGAAAAAAATAAGCGAACACGTTTGGTGTTGCCAAAAGGCATGTGGGAGACTCCCCAAACATATGGAAGAAGGTACTCTGGTCAGATGAGACTAAAATTGAGCTTTATGGCCATCAAGGAAAACGTTATATCTGGCGCATACCCAACACCTCTCATCACCCCGAGAACACCATCCCCATAGTGAAGCATGGTGGTGGCAGCATCATGCTGTGGGGATGTTTTTCATTGGCAGGGACTGGGAAACTGGTCAGAATTGAAGGAATGATGGATGGCGCTAAATACAGGGAAATTCTTGAGGGAAACCTGTTTCATCCTTCCAGAGATTTGAGACTGGGACGGAGGTTCACCTTCCAGCAGGACAATGACCCTAAGTATACTGCTAAAGCAACACTTGAGTGGTTTAAGGGGAAACATTTAAATGTCTTGGAATGGCCTAGTCAAAGCCCAGACCTCAATCCAATTGAGAATATGTGGTATGACTTAAAGATTGCTGTACACCAGCGGAACCCATCGAACTTGAAGGAGATGAGCAGTTTTGCCTTGAAGAATGGGCAGAAATCCCAGTGGCTAGATGTGCCAAGCTTATAGAGACATACCCCAAGAGACTTGCAGCTGTAATTGCTGCAAAAGGTGGCTCTACAGAGTATTGACTTTGGGGGGGTGAATAGTTGTGCACGCTCAAGGTTTCAGTTTTTTTGTCTTATTTCTTGTTTGTTTCACACAAAAAAATTATTTTACATCTTCAAAGTGGTAGGCATGTCGTGTAAATCAAATGATACAAACCCCCCAAAAATCCATTTTAATTCCAGGTTGTAAGGCAACAAAATAGGAAAAATGCCAAGGGGGGTGAATACTTTCGCAAGCCACTGTGTAAGGTCCCACAGTTGACAGTGCATGTCAGAACAAAAACCAAGCCATGACGTCGAAGGAATTGTCCGTAGAGCTCTGAGACAGGATTGTGTCGAAGCATAGATCTGGGGAATGGTACTAAAAAATGTCTGCAGCATTGAAGGTCCCCAAGAACACAGTGGCCTCCATCATTCTTAAATGGAAGAAGTTTGAAACCACCAAGCCACTGTAGATAGCAGGTGCATGGATGCTACGGTATCACTGCTATCCATCACAATTATCTGGTTCCTTGCACCTGCAGCACCTCTCCATTGACTGAACACAACGTATTGTCACATAAATCATTTGGAATTACTTTTCTCTCCATTTCCTATATGGAAATAATGAGTCTTTCTACAAAAAATGTAATGACTTTTGAAGGAACGTTAGCACGCCTTGTTTCATATAAAGTGATTGATAGCATAAACAAGTCATATCACTTCCAAAACAGTTTGTTCCAGCTTTCCATGAAATAGCAGAAGTCAAAGGCTAACACTCCTTGATGACCCTGCCACCCATGTACAGTGCCCATATTAGGACAGAAAAAGTTGCTGTCAGTGTCAGACACAAATATTGCAGCCTACAGCTTTAGTCTCATTCCGAGGCTTCCAAGTCTGACACTGACACCAACTCCTTGTGATTCTGATGCTTTCCTAGTATGGAGACTGTGTCGATAGACCAAAGGGTATACTGTTTATTGTTGCCCTTGCTCCCATCCTCTCCACTGCTTTGAACCAATTGAGACAGGTTAAGTGCATGCTACTCTATAATTACATTAAACATTTGCTGATCACAGGTGTATTTGATCCAGTTTTACTAAGCCAGAGCCATATGTTTATCTCTATTCATATGAGGTCATATTCTCAGCAGAAGTGTCTCTCGCCTGAACTGCATCTGTTACAAAAGAAGTGTCTATTCAATTAAGAGGAAAGTCCAACTACTCTGGAAACCTACTGAGACTATAGAAGTTTCTTTTGTTTTTATAGAGAAGAGAGTAGCGGTGGAGTTAAGCTTTAATTTCCCTATAGACGAGTTTATGAATGACATTCTTCTTTCAGAGACTTGGCATAGATAATTAGTCGAGAGCCAATCAGGTATTTCGCTCCCAGTTTTATCCCCATATTGCAATAAAGGCTCCAAATTAATTGAAGAAACAGTTGTGGGCTGTCTTCTTAATCTCATGAGAGAAATCGCCTGGCTAACATGTGTTAGTCAAAACAGGCCAGTCTGATCGTCCATTCCGAGCATTGGACACCAAAGCTCATTCGTGGAAAGTGGGAAAAGTGCAAGTGGCAGACAGAACAAGTGAAAGCATACAGAGTGGTGAGCCACAGTTAATTAAGCAGTGTTCTCTTGAGTTCAAATTAATGCGTTGGGATGCGTCGTTACTGGCCTTCCGCCTAAAAAATGCTCCCAGCACACACCCAGGAATGTTCCGGTATTGGGCAGTTAATTAATTGGCTCATGTGCATTCTAACATTTCCACCCCTTAGCAATCATGGCCGAGCTCGTTGACAATCTGATCTAATTTGTGTATGCACATGCTCTGTACAGGTAGACCCAATGTGAGTAGTGTAGACAAGACACCATTCGAAGGGGGTTAGAGTAGAGGTGTCTCCTCGGACGATCTTTCATTGTCAATTTATCACTCAAGTCAATTATTGATGGTGTCATTAATAATCCTTTATAACCTTATGGTCCTCTGTAGCTCAGCTGGTAGAGCACGGCGCTTGTAACGCCAAGGTAGTGGGTTCGATCCCCGGGACCACCCATACACAAAAAAATGTATGCACGCATGACTGTAAGTCGCTTTGGATAAAAGCGTCTGCTAAATGGCATATTAACTAGGAATGAGTATTTCAAGCTATTGGGAAATGGATGGCCCACCAACCTTGGCGTCTTCTCTCTTTGATATAAATATTTTGGTCATACATGTAAGTTAAAGCCACCATCAATGATGTCCAGGTGATCAAATATTCAAGACACATTGATTCACCTGTTTTCCCTAAAAAAAGCTGTTGTTGTTGTTACAGTACATTTCTGGCTGCACACTGAAGAAGTATCTTACACCTGACACAAATGACGCTCTGTTCAGCTCACTGACTAACTGATATTGTGAGAATCTCTCAGGTTGTTTAAAGAACATTGGTGCAGTGACATTAAGATATCAAGGCCTGCCTCAGTAGAGCAAAATATTGTTGATGTATTGAATGTTAGGCTTAAGTGTATAATGTGTGTATTCTTACACAGAACAAAAATATAAATGCAACATGTAAAGTGTTGGTCCCATGTTTCATGAGCTGAAATAAAAGATCCCAGAAATGTTCCATACGCACAAAAACCTAATTTATCTCAAATTTGTGTACAAAATTTGTTTACATCCCTGTTAGTGAGCATTTCATCCACCTGACAGGTGTGGCATATCAAGAAGCTGATTAAACAGCGCAATCATTATACAGGTGCAGCTTGTGCTGGGACAATAAAATGCCACTCTAAAATGTGCAGTTTTGTCACACAACACAATGCCACAGCTGTCTCGACTTTTGAGGGAGTGTGCAATTGGCATGCTGACTGCAGGAATGTCCACCAGAGCTGTTGCCAGAGACTTTAATGTTCATTTCTCTATCATAAGCCGTCTCCAACATCGTTTTAGAGAATTTGGCAGTACGTCCAACCGGCCTCACAACCGCAGACCATGTGTAACCACGCCAGCCCAGGACCTCCACATCCAGCTTTTTTACCTACGGGATCATCTGAGACCAGCTACCTGGACAGCTGATGAAACGGAGGAGTACTTCTGTCTGTAATAAAGCCCTTTTGTGGGGAAAAACTCATTCTGATTGGCTGGGCTTGGCTCTCCAGTGGGTGGGCCATGGCTGCGCCCCTTTCCAGTCATGTGAAATCCATATATAAGGGCCTAATGAATTTATTTCAATTGACTGATTTGCTTATATGAACTGTAACTCGGTAAAATCTTTAAAATTGGCGCATGTTCCATTTATATTTTTGTTCAGTTTATTTACAGTACCATATTTACAGTGAGGGCGTTTAATGTTTGCATTATCCACTTAAGAATGCGAGAACATTATCATTCAAATAGAAAGGGATGATAGATCTTGATACATGCTCTGTATGTAAAGAGGAAAGGGAAGAGAGATGTGTTTGTTTTTGTTTAGTATAGATTGACACACTATATATTTAGAATTTTTGTAAACAATAATTGCTCGCTCCCACAGAGATCCATTTGTAGACAGCAGGCTTAAGGCACTTCTTTAAAACTAACCAGAGGTACTAGCTACGACACTTTCCCTATTTCTCGTACAGGCTCGCAAAAGTTGTAGAACTATTTAGTTGGTATAATTACCTTGCGACTGTGTTGCACAAACAACAATACGCTGCATAATGGATTTTGTCTTTCTTGGAAGACAGCATGATAGTGTGGAACAAATAATTCCCCTACCACACTTGATTGTATATTGGGTGCACAGAAAGACTTCACTTGCCTCAATGAGTCAAGGTTGTTCATGCAGATTTAAATGAGAGCATGCTAGGGTCATGATTGGACTTTGTTGTCTTGGATGCATGTTTCTTAGCTCTGAAAATGTGTTGCCTTTGTTGATTATATAATCGACTTGCTTGGCTTCTCACCCTAGAACACTAGTTGGAAATGAAAAATCATAGAGTGTAAAATCGTTCTGTCAAGGGCATAGGCCTATTTCTGCAACAACACACTCATCACAAATTGTAAGTAAGTTCATTACAGTACCTCCTAAAGACATTATCGACATCAGGAAAAGATGGTGGGCTATGAGCTGATCATTGATGTTGATGATTGATGTTTAATCTGCTAGTTAGCTAGCTTGATATCTTCAATGCTCTTAAATTCTTAAATAATATAATATCCATAATCTAACTCATGACACAGTACACAGTATGGCTATACCGTCAGTAAGCATTTCACAGTTAGTCTACACCTGTTGTTTACGAAGCATGTGACAAATGCAATTTGATTTAATTTGGCTGGCAAGTGGCTTGTGTGGATATTTTTAGTAGATGGTGGTTAGCTAGAGTCTAGACTACCTGTGTTGCTGCTGCCCTGACACACAAGTGCAACTCCCGACTGAAGAACGGATGGAGTTGAATCGGAAAGAAGGAAAACAATTGTGTATTACTGGAGGATATCAATTGTGTATTACTGTTCGCAGGGCCATGAACAGACCTTTCAGGGGGAAGGTGCAAAAAATGTGAGCATAGGCCTATTTCTGCAACAACACACATTGCTGCTGCGCTGACATCACATGTGCAACTCCCGACTGAAGAATGGATGGAGTTGAGTCAGAGTCATTGATTCAGCCGCTCCTCTCTACTGTCTTTCTGCTGCGCGTATCAGCCAATCAGACCGAATATTGATGGTGATGTAAATCAAGTGTTAATCAAACATTATGCTGCTGTAGCAGTCCTGTTGATATATACATATATACTTTTTTTAATGCAAGTGAGGCACATAATTTTCTTTATTTGAACACAATATTTAAAAAATGACTGATACCATTAGAAAATGTATATATGAGTGTATTCTAAGAAAATAAATGTGAAATTTTACAATAAATTGAATGCCTGAATTCCCACCAAAATCCCTGAACTCCGTTCATTATATTTTTATAGAATATTTTTATTCACAATGAATGAAAGATCAAATGTAAAGACATTGTACATTTTTCCCCTTTTTGTCCCCCTTCGTAGGCCATATCCAAGATGGCGGCCAAGCGTCTACTTTCATCTACTGTATGCCACTTTTATCAGGAATGGGAAATGTTATTCTTACATCTCTATGCATCCTTGGCACTGTGTTTCTGTCACACATCAAGTTACTCTTATACATATTTGATCAATTCACATGGCCAAATCCAAGATGGCGGCCAAGCTTCTACTTTCATCTATGCCACTTCTATCAGGAATGGGAACAGTGGCAAGGTCCAAGCAAGACATTTTTTGGGGGGAATACAGCTAACTTCCTGCAATTCTACACATGTTCCCATGGGGGGGTCTGTCATACATCAGTTGATTCTTCAACCTATTTTAGAAAATGAAGATGATCGATGCCTTGACAGGTTGTAGAAAAGCACAAATCCTAAAGCCTTGGAAGCAAAAGCAAACCAACAGTGACAGGGAATAGGATAAACATGCTTCCACATTATGTCACCAGTACAAATGTACAGTACATGACTCCTTATCATAGCAAACAAACTACATATCACAGAATATTTTATATATACAAAGAAAACGGATGAGTAGTGAATACCACAGAACTTCATTTTCACCTCTACACTACAGATAAAGTTGACACTTTATTAAATGGTAAATATGCACAGTGGTAAACATTTTACAGTCAGTGGTAAAATGTGTTTTTGTATGCATGTTCAACACCATCTTTTACATAGTTTGGTGTCATTTCCAATACAGATTGCTCAACGATCCAATACACAACAAACAAAGAACACTCTTCTTCTTCTTTTTGTTGTGGTCATGCTCCAAGAACCATCCATGCTCCTCAAAAGTGGCTATGTTCCAAGAACCGCATAACAGCACAGGACTGTGTGGTCACAAAGGTCAGGCAGAATCCAGCATTGTGAGTGCCAGCCTCCCAATCCGAACTATGTTATTACCTCCTTTGTTATAAATGTTTTGACAAGACAAACGCCACTCCCCGCTCTCTGATTTCAGCTGCTTTTTGATGTATGTCAGACAGACGTGTCCTCTGTCTCCATACATTCTGTTTGATTGCCATGCAGCTCCAGCTGAAAGGGCGGTTTCAAAGAGCAGAGAGAGGGCGAGAGCGAGAGCGAGAGAGAGAGAGAGAGAGAGAGAGAGAGAGAGAGAGAGAGAGAGAGAGAGAGAGAGAGAGAGAGAGAGAGAGAGAGAGAGAGAGAGAGAGATAAGTCAAAGAACAGATAGAGTGAGAGACAGAGAGAGTGTTCTGTGTTTTCATCCATCATTATTGCTTACATGTGACAGCAGTGGCATGTCAGCTGTCATGGCCTGTTGGAAAAAGTCAGAAAGAGAACTTAAAAAAGTCATCCAGTTGACAAATCCCCATGAGATTTCTCCACAAAACTCCACAACAAACTTAAAGCAACTTAAAGCAACTTTTCATATTGTCTTAATGGAGTAGTTCACTATTTTACAACTTGATGTTAGATGGTTTCTCAACCTGAAAGTAGTCTATGGGCCAAGAGAAACTGTAATCCAAGGGTAATCCATGGCTCAGATAACCCTTGCCCATCATAGCACAGCTCAACCAGACCCGGCCCACTTCAGCACAGCTCTACCAGACCCGGCCACATGGTGTGGACCCAGTCCACACCATGTATCATTCATATCATCAGCCCTCATATGCTGAGAGTTTGGAGCTTCGCCAGCTACACTTCCCCCCACAACCTCCTTCCCAGGCTAGTTTTGGTTACCCCTCGTTACTCCCATCCCCAGGATAGGCCTGACATTCTGGTTCTCTCGGTAACATGGTTAAATGGTTCTGTATCTTATAAAGACATTGAAGTAAATTATTATAATGTATTTAGATGTGACAGATTAGAGAAAGGGGGTGGAGTATATATATGTAAAATCTAATTTCATGGCGTCCCAATCTTTACATATTTCTGTTCCCAAGAAAGTTGAACCCCAGGTTGTAGATGTGTCCATCAATCAGAATACACATTTATTTGTTGCTGGCATTGTTACTAATAACCCTTATAAATATTGGTCTAGTGGAGTATTTGCATATGATCTCAGTGATCATTGTCCCGTAGTATTAGAGATACAAAACAGCTAAATACTAATCCTCGTTTAATTAAGAAGATACATTTTTTAAAGTTTTCTCCTCAAAGGTTTTTACATTACATGTTCTACTCTGATTTATCCACTTTCTCCTGTATTCCTGACCCTGAGTTGGCTCTAGAACATTTCTCCTCCATATTTATTCCTCTGCCAGATAAACACGCCCCTTTTAAACAATTCAGAGTCAAAGATAGATCTAACCCTTGGTTTTCTTCTGAGCTATCTGAGCTCATTCAGATGAGAAATCTGGCCTGGGCCAAAGCAAGGAAAATTGACTCTGTAGTGGACTGGCAATCATTCAGACAATTGAGAAACAGATGTACAGTACTATCTCGATTAAGAAAGCTAAATCAAGCTACTTTTTAAGCTCTAACTCTAACTCTGCTGGTGATCCTTCTACATTTTGGAAAACAGTAAATGCACTGAAGCGTACAAATTCCTCTTCTTCCCTGCCTAAGCAAGTTCTGTCTGACTCTGGCATCATAACTGAGAAGAATGGAATAAGTGATAAGCTTTTAATCATCATTTTATCTCGGCAGGCTTTTTATTTGAGAGAAACAATGGTTTAATTGACCCTGGTAAGTCAATCGACTGCTCTTCCCTCTGCCAGCCTCTAGCTGACTCGACGGTTAACCCGTCAACTTCTAGTGAATCTTTGTTTTCATTTCAACAATTTACTATTTGTGATGAGCTAAATGCCTTGCTTATGATTGATGTAAAAAATTAAAAAAAAATAAAGATTGTTGAATCATTAACCCATATTTCTTACCTGACGATTATATCTGGTACTATATAAATATTTGAATCCTTGATTAATTCTCAGCTAAGATCTTTCTTATCTTTCAATGTACATCAGTCGGGTTTTAGACCAGGTCATAGCACTATCTCTGCTGCATCCCGAGTTATAAATGTGGTTAACTAAATGGATAAAAGGCAATATTGTGCTGCCCTCTTCATTGACCTGTCAAAGGCTTTCGATACTGTTGATCACTCACTGCTAATTCAGAGGCTTTCCTCAATTGGCCTAGACCAGGCTTCATGTAACTGGTTTAAAAATTACTTGACAGATAGAACTCAATGTGTATCTACTGATGGTGTTAAATCAGGTTTCCTGGATATTAAACTTAAGACATATGAGTTATCACACCTGGTCTCAGATATGGTTAACTCTGGAAATTCCTTTGGTCTCTACGAAGTTAGGTAACTCAGCTTTTACTTTGTGAAACAATTTTCAAAATGTTCTTAACCTCTACGGGATCGGTGTCCCGTATTTGGGACGGTTGAGCTAACGTGCGCTAATGTGATTAGCATGACTGTTGTAAGTAACAGCAAACTTTCCAGGACATAGACATGTCTTATATGGGCAGAAAGCTTACATTCTTGTTAATCTAACTGCAGTGTCCAATTTACAGTAGCTATTACAGTGAAGAAATGCCATGCTATTGTTTGAGGAGAGTGCACAACAACAAAACACTTATCACGGCAACTGGTTTGATACATTCACCTCTGAAGGTAAATAATGTACATACATTCAGTAATCTTGCTCTGATTTGTCATTCTAAGGGTCCCAGAGATAAAATGTAGCATAGTTTTGTTTGCTAAAATCCATTTTTATCTTCAAATGAATCTACAGTTTGAACCACTGCTGTCTCTGGCTCCACACCCACCCCGCCCGGCCATCTAGATGTGTGAAAGTTACTGTATAAGCAAATGATCCATCATGTATGACATTCCTGGGAATGTGTAAACTCATTTTTGTATGTTCTCTATAGTTATGTACTTGAAAATGTATCAATTGACCAATTCGGCACATTTGGGCAGACTTGATACAAAATAGTCCAGTATTGCAATGCTTCACTGGATCAATCTGAAACGTTGCACACACCCTGCTGCAATCTAGTGGCCAGAATCTAAATTGTGCCTAAACTGCAAAATTATATTGTGGCCTTTCTCTTGCATTTCAAAGATGATGGAACAAAAAATTAATAGAAAACGCATGTTTTTTTGTTTGTATTATCTTTTACCAGATCTAATGTGTTATATTTGAAGGGGTTACATTTGATGTTTCGGTGCCTCTAGAGCAATTCAGAAGGCTGATTGAGGACCTTATTACTGATGAATGTGTTTGTTTTTTATGACCAAGTTTTTCTTTCTACTTGCATTTTGTATTTATATTGATGTGTGTATTTTCTGTAATGTATGTAATTCAGGGCTCATCTGTAAAAGAGACTTTGGTCCCAGTATGAATCCCTGATAAAATAAAGGTGAAATATCTAAAGTAAAAAACATCACCATTGATTGTGAGCTTGTGGTGGGGACATCCTGCCCACTCGACCCAATCCCGTCCTCCCTTCTCTAGGCCATATCTGGAGACCATCTCACATTCCTGACTTCCCTCATCAACTCATCCCTGACCACTGGCTGCATCCCCTCTGACTTCAAAATGACCCAAGTCGCTCCCCTCCTCAAGAAACCAACACTCAACCCTTCTGACGTCAAAAACTACAGAACGGTATATCTTCTTTCATTTCTTTCCAAAACACTTGAGCGTGCTGTCTCTGACCAACTCTCACACTATCTCTCTCAGAACAATCTTCTTGACCCTAACCAGTCAAGCTTCAAGACGGGTCACTCAACCGAGCCTGCTCTTCTCTGTGTCACAGAGGCTCTCCTCTCTGCCAAAGCTGTGTCTCTTTCCTCTGTTCTCATCCTCCTAGATCTATCCACTGCCTTCGACACAGTGAACCATCAGATCCTCCTCTCCACCCTCTCAGGGCTGGGCGTCTCAGGCTCTGCACACTCTCGGATTGCATCCTACCTGGCAGGCCACTCCTACCAGGTGACGTGGAAAGGGCCTGTTTCTGCACTACGCACTCTCACTACTGGTGTCCCCCAGTGCTCAGTTTTAGGCCCTCTCCTCTTCTCTCTATACACAAAGTCACTCCAGTCCATCATATCCTCACATGGTCTCTCTTATCATTGCTATGCTGATGACGCGTAACTACCTTTCTCCTTCTCCCCCATCTGACACACAGGTGGTGAACGCATCTCTGCGTGCCTGGCAAATATCTCAACTTGGATGTCGGTCCACCACCTCAAGCTCAACCTCGACAAGACGGAGCTGCTCTTCCTCCCGGGAAGGCCTACCCGCTCTAAGACCTCTCCATCATGGTTGACAACTCCACAGTGTTCTCCTCCCAGAGTGCAAAGAACCTTGGTGTGATGCTGGACAACACCCTGTTGTTCTCTGCAAACGTCAAAGCAGTGACTCGCTCCTGCAGGTTTCTGCTCTGCAACATCCGTAGAGTAGGAGCCTACCTCACACAGGAAGCGCCGCAGGACCTAATCCGTCTGGACTGCTGAAACTCACTGTTGGCTGGGCTCCCCACTTGTGCCATAAAACCCCTGCAACTTATCCAGAACGCTGCAGCCCACCTGGTATTCGACTTTCCCAAATTGTCACCCCGCCCTCCCTACCTTCAGCCTATGCTCAAACCCCCACTCCAGCCCGAGTACTCCGTTCTGCCACCTCTGGTCTCTTGGCCCTCCCACACCTACGGGAGGGAAGCTCCCACTCAATCCAGTCTAAGTTTTTCTCTGTCCTGGCACCCCAATGATAGAACCAGCTACCCCTGATGGTAGGACAGCAGAGTCCCTGCCTATCTTCCAAAAACATCTGAAACCGTACCTCTTCAAAAAGTATCTTGAATAATGTCACAGCACACCCCCTCTCACCCTCTTCTCACCCCTCCCCCACCCCAACAAATATTAATAAAAACCTTAAATAAAAATGCCTTTCATGAACTAACAATCGCACTTGACTTACTAGCTCTGACTTTGCTGATAGCTACTTTATTGAGGAAAAATTTTCTTACTTTGACTGTAATATGTGGTTGTCCCACCTAGCTATCTTAAGATGAATGCACTAACTGTAAGTCACTTTGGATAAGAGTGTCTGCTAAATGACTAAAATGTAAAATGTAAATGGTGGCTAAAGTTAGCTGAAGTTTGTAATGGCTGTTTAAAGAATACTGAACCATGGATAAGAGTTTCTCCTGGTCAATAAACAACTTTCAGAGTGAGGAATAATCGAACATGAAGTTGTAAAATTGTAAACAACTCCTTTAAGTTCATAATGGTGAGAATTTAGCAAAGCTTGTTTCCTGTTTGAGATTATACTTATGCAGTATTCCACAACAATCCTCCCCCATGTTGAGATGGAGATGTCAATCTTCTTGCGCTAGACAGTCGATTCCTGATAAATACTATGGTTTTTGACTGTCAATACATGCACTGAACCAAAGTACTGTATGGAGATAATGTCAAAATAAGTCAGAAACTATGTATTGGAATTGGGACAAGTGAACAGCACTGCATCGTTTGCACTTATCCGATGGACAGTGGTTTAGTGTTGTCTGTACACTGCGAAACAGTCTTTCCAAAATTGGGACTTAGTTGCAACCAATTCCTTCTGGTCAAGGCTTAGCCTGTCTGGGCTGGGAAATACAGTACGTATTGTTTGGTTCATCTGGGGGGGACAGGTATTTTCAAAAGGCTTTAGTTGTGTCAAAAAACTTGCCAACCACTCCTGTAGAATACAAAGTGTAGCTAGCCTCCTATGAAACTCCATACTATAGCTAGAAAAACAAGTGAGTATAAGCGTTATTGATGATAATAAACTTCACTCCTAGTCTTTTATTAACTGAAAATGCCAATGGAATTTGTCATTTCAGTTCTTATTACACAGTCTATGGCTTATTCCCATTCACACTCAAACAATGGAGCGTGCTCCCTTTCATATGATTAATAATGTGTCAATATTAGAGGGCAGACGCTGATCTTTATCGCACAGACAGAACGTCTCTGTTGCACACCATTCTTCAATGTACTTGCTGCCCTTGAGAGTTCCTTCCAAAATAAACTTGGGAAATCATCTAAAAGGTCAAAATGCTGCTGCTTTCACTTGTTATTTAGTTTTAAGGTAGATTAGTATTCTGCAACATTTTAGTCCAGGAGGCTTACAGAGCTATTATTGATAAGATCAATGAGTAATAATTGAGTCATGTGCCAATCATACTCATCCCCTTAGGCATGTGTGCGTTTGTTCTGTATTGTATTGTAGACATAGAAGCGAGAGGATGTTTGGGGGTGGGGGTGCCCGCGCAACAGACGGCTATATCGGTCCGCTAATACAGGACTAGTAAAGGCCCAGTGCACTACTTTTGTGATATATATATATATATATATTTTTTTTATATATAAATAAATAAACAATGTATTATTATTCAGATGTTTTAGGGGTGCTGCAGAACTCTCAGCGCCCCTACTTCCTGTGGCCATGATTGTAGAACCACTAAACTAGAAAATAATACAATTAAGCAATTCCTTAAAAATCTAATAATCAGGTTTTATACATACTAAAGTAGAATATAATACCATTCAGCATTTACTCAAATTAAATAATCAGGTGTTCTACAATCAGCCGCTCCATACTAAAGTAGAAAATAATATAATTCAGCAATTACTCAAGTTAAATTAAATTAATCTGCTAAATGACAAAAAAAAAAAAAAAAAATAGGTTTCCTTTTCCTACCATCAAACCTTTCCTCTAAGGGGTTACATATCCCAGGCCATCTTACAAATATTAATATGCCAATAGTGAGAGGTGTGTGTGAGTGGCATGACCTGGTCATTCATTTTTGATGAGCTCTGGTTGCCACTGGATAAGTGTCAAAGAAGAGAGACACCTATGTTTGACAAAGATTCGACTCCCCACTCCCAAACTCTCCCTACTGAATGAACGTGCTATCCAGCACAAAGCCTGCCACATGATCTCCAGGTTAGACCATCCACCTAATCACTGCTTTGATCTTCTCATCAGGTTACAGGTATTAAATGTCGCACTGCACGCTCCAGGAGGAGTTTTGTCCGAGGGGCTATCCCCATTATGAACAATGGTGCTTCCTCCTAAATGTGCAGTTTTTTAAATTTTATTTAACTAGGCAAGTCAGTTAAGAACAAATTCTTATTTACAATGACGGCCTATACCGGCCAAACCCGGACGACGCTGGGCCAATTGTGCGCCGCCCTATGGGACTCCCAATCACGGCCGGTTGTGATACAGCCTGGAATCGAACCAGGGGGTGTGTAGTGATGCCTCAAGTACTGAGATGCAGTGCCTTAGACAGCTGCGCCACTCGGGAGGTGTGGGGGGGTTTGGTGGGTTGAGTGCCTTTTACGTCCCTTTGGTATATTAAGTAGAAATTGTGCACCAATATTGAATTGAATTAAAAGCCTGTTATATTAAACGAAGTGCCCTTTAATATAGACCACATGGATAATTCAATAACACAGATTTGTTATATGAACAAAGACTACTTTTGGCAATATTCTGGAGTTTTGTGGTGGAAAACTGAGCAGGTCGAGCATTACACATCAACCCTGTTACCCATAGATAGACATTCAATTGCCACTCCCTGTTGCAAAACAAGGAGGTAGCTGACTAGTGGTGACTATTCAGCAGCCTGATGGTCTGAGGGGAAAAACGATTGGCCAGTCTTCCAGTTTTTGCCATGATGCTCCAGTACTGCCCGCGTCTGAGTGATTGAAGAGGGGGAGAACAGGGCCTGGCTTGGGTGCCTGGGGTCCCTAATGATCTTCTTGGCCTTCCTGGTGTTGTAGGTGGCCTGTAGGGCAGATAGTGTGCACCCAATGGTGCGTAGGGTCTGCATGTATCACCCTCTGAAACGCCTTGCAGTCCGCGGCGGTGGAGTTGCCGTACCAGGCTGTGATGCAGCCCGACCGTATGCTTTCAATGGTGCTCCTGTAGAATACTGTGAGGACCCTTGGGGAGAGGCAGAATTTCTTCAGCATCCTGAAGTTGAAGAGTTGCTGTCGTGCCTTCTTCAGTACAGTGTCCGTGTGGTTAGACCATTTCAACTTCTCTGAGATGTGTACTCTGAGGAATTTGAAGTTATTGACCGTCTCCACTGCGTTCCTCCTGGTTCCTCCTGAAGTCCACAATCAGCTCCTTTGTTTTGTTGATGTTGAGGGAGAGGTTGTTTATCTGGCACCACGTTGTCAGAGGGCCTACCTCCTCCCTGTAGGATGTCTCGTCGTTGTTGGTAATCAGGCCTACTACTGTTGTGTCGTCAGCAAACTTGATGATGGAGTTGGAACTGTTTGAGGCCACGCAGTCGTGGGTAAACAGTACAGGGAACATAGGCAGGGAATGTTGACGCACCCTTGTGGGGCCCCCGTGTTGAGAATCAGTGTTGAGGAGGTAATGTTGCTTACCTTCACCACCTGGGGGCAGCCCGTCAGGTCCAGGACCCAGTTGCATAGGGAGAAGTTCAGACCCAGGGCCGTGAGCTTTTTAATGAGCTTCTAGGGCACTATGGTATTGAAGGCCGGGCTGTAGTCGATGAACAGCATCCTCCCATATGCATTCCTTTTGTCCAGGTGGGTAAGGGCAATGTGTGATTGCGTCGTCCGTGGATCTGTCAGGGCGGTAGGCGATTTGGCGAGGTTGGAGTGTGTCGGGGAGGGAGGAGGTGATATGGTCTTTGACAAGCTTCTTGAAGCACTTCTTGATGACGGAAGTGAGTGCTTCTGGTCGGTAGTCATTCAGTTCAGTTACTTTCCCTTTCTTGGGCACGGGGATGATAGTGGACATCTTGAAGCAGGTGGGTATAGCGGCCTGGGCTAGGGAGAGATTGAAAATGTGGTATTCAAAACCACCAAACCAAAACTGGCTCGATAATCCTCCTAAATCACTTGACATATTTATAAGGGGTTTTCAATGAGATTCATTAATTCATTACATTTTAGCAGATGCTCTTATTCAGAGCAATTAGTGTCTTGCTCAAGGGCACATCAACAGATTTTTCACCTAGTCGGCTCGTGGATTCGAGCCAGGGATCTTTCGGTTACTGGCCTTTCGCTCTAAACCGCTAGGCTACCTGCCGCCCTAATTACACAACTCATTGGCTTTTGGCACAGGCCTACCACATCTTGCTTTTATTGTGTTGTCGGCATCTTAACAGATTCAGGTCAGGTAAGAGGGTAATCATTAAAATGCTGGTTGTGTCAAAATACAACTCTATAAGTAACTTATTTTAAGCAATATACGGCTAAACAGCATTCATTTGAGTACAAGGCACAGTATGATTTCCGACCTAAGTAACTTTTCCAATTTAATAAAACAATTGATTTTCCTTTTTTTAAATCCCAGTCCAATTTCATGCAGGTCGTGAAGCCACTGAGTAAAAGGGAGGGAATTCTTAAAGTGCTGTCAAAATTCTGTTTTTCCTATTGTACAACAACTGATGAAGCTAGCACTGTAAAAGTGTTAAAGAAATGTGATCAGTGTTATTTCCTGATAGTTGCTGGTTGAAAATACAATCTACACTGGACCTTTTAATCAGCAGTTTTGCAAGGGCGAGAGTTTTGACATCACCATGCGGTAAATTGGTTAATAGACCAAGCTACATTGGACCTTTAACATGCAAATACTGCCAATTTAATCTATGTCAAGAGTTCAGCTTTGAATAACTGACAGCCTATTAGAAAGTCAGTGGTCGGCTATACGTATACAAAAAGCCCAAGGACAGGGACTCTGTGCAGTGGTTGAAAAAGTACCCAGTAGTCATACTTGAGTAAAAGTAAAGATAGATACCTTAATAGAAAATGACTCAAGCAAAAATGAAAGTCACCCAGTAAAATACTACATGAGCAAAAGTCTAAAAGTATTTGGTTTTAAATATACTTAAGTATCAAGAGTAAATGTAATTGCTAAAATATACTTAAGTATAAAAAGTACAATTCCTTATATGAAGCAAACTATACGGAACAATTGTCTTGTTTTATTTTATTTTACAGATAGCCAGAGGCACACTCAAACACTCAGACATCATTTTCAAACGAAGCATTTGTGTTTAGTGAGTCTACCAGATCAGAGGCAGTAGGGATGACCAGGGATGTTATCTTGATAAGTGTGTGAATTGAACCATTTTCTGTCCTGCTAAGCATAAAAAATGTAACGATTACTTTTGGTGTCAGGTCAAATGTATGGAGTAAAAAGTACATTATTTTCTTTAGGAATGTAGTGAAGTAAAAGTAAAAGTTGTCAAAAACATAAATAGTAAAGTACAGATACCTCAAAAAAGTACTTAAGTAGTACTTTAAAGTATTTTTACTTAAGTACTTTACTCCACTGACTGTGTGGATAAAATTCTACAATTCAATCAACATAGGTTTATCAGAAATAAAATAAACCTTTTCAGTGTATTCTGAACACATTCTCAATGCAGTGCAGCCATATGGAGTCCAAATGGCAATGGGAATCAATTCATTGTATTGCAGCTAGGGTATAGCCTAGGCTACATAAGAGAGGTGGAGAATTCAAGTGACCTCAGATGTACTCAATGTTTTGTGAGACGAGAGATACCGCACAAAAGTTCATGACCCCAATCAGTAATGAGGCAAGCTAAAAAAAAAAATTGTGTTGGCAAGGTTGGCAGCGCCCACGCTGTGGCATGTGACACTGCAGTGGTGGAAAACGTACCCAGTAGTCATACTTTAGTAAAAGTAAAGATAGATACCTTAATAGAAAATGACTCAAGCAAAATTTAGTCACCCAATAAAATACCACTTGAGTAAAAGTCTAAAAGTATTTGGTTTTAAATATACTTAAGTACCAAAAGTAAATGTAATTGCTAAAATATACTTAAGTATCAAAAGTAAAAGTACAATTCCTTATATGAAGCAAACTAGACGGAACAATTGTCTTGTTTTTTTTATATTTTACAGATAGCCAGAGGCACACTCAAATAATCAGACATAATTTTCAAACGAAGCATTTGTGTTTAGTGAGTCTACCAGATCAGAGGCAGTAGGGATGACCAGGGATGTTATCTTGATAAGTGCGTGAATTGAACCATTTTCTGTCCTGCTAAGCATTAACAATGTAACGATTACTTTTGGTGTCAGGTCAAATGTATGGAGTAAAAAGTACATTATTTTCTTTAGGAATGTAGTGAAGTAAATGTAAAAGTTGTCAAAAACATAAATAGTAAAGTACAGATACCCCAAAAAAGTACTTAAGTAGTACTTTAAAGTATTTTTACTTAAGTACTTTACTCCACTGACTGTGTGGATAAAATTCTACAATTCAATCAACATAGGTTTATCAGAAAGAAAATAAACCTTTTCAGTGTATTCTGAACACATTCTCAATGCAGTGCAGCCATATGGAGTCCAAATGGCAATGGGAATCAATTCATTGTATTGCAGCTAGGGTATAGCCTAGGCTACATAAGAGAGGTAGAGAATTTAAGTGACCTCAGATGTACTCAATGTTTTGTGAGACAAGAGATACCGCACAAAAGTTCATGACCCCAATCAGTAATGAGGCGACCTAAAAAGAAAACAATTGTGTTGGCAAGGTTGGCAGCGCCCACGCTGTGGCATGTGACACTGCCCTCATGGCCCAGCGCCATTGTCACAGCACAAAGACCAAATGGTATTTACTGTAATACTGTAAACGTCCCGTATATGTTCCTATTAATTAATATGTATTTCATATTACATTCTGTAATCAGACTTTTTTTTATTGAGAGAGCGTGAGAGGCAACTTTTCTCATTCAATGACCTATGTTTGATGCTGAGAGATACAATCCCCACAAATTGAGCTGAAGTTGAATTTGGAATTTATAAAATAGGAGTTATGGAATCCTTGCAATTAAAAAACATGTTTTTACATTTTTATCTCACAGGATATACAGTAAGTTGCACCGTGAATACACTCCAAATGCCTATTTCCTTAGGTCAAGAAATCCCACTTGCCTGGTTACACTGCCTAAAAGAGACACCTGAAACATGTTGCGTTCACACCATTCACATTGTAACCTATTGTTTGTTTCTGTCGCTTATATAACAAGTATGTTGACAATTTATGTCTGATGGACCATATCAACATTCGACTTCAATCAATCATAGCTCTGGTTACCACACACAATCTTAATGACACTTTCTGGTGTTACTTTACTTCATTTTACCCCAACTGTTCCAATTTTCCTAACAAGTTAACATAGCAAAAGGTTGACACAAGGACACACAAGATGGTCACTTGAAATTACATGCAAATTCAAAGCAACGAGACTCATTTCACGCGTACCTTTGAAGCTGCTGGAGAGAGGGTGATAAGATGGACACACAAGCTGCATGTCAGATAGCAGGCATGGATCACTCTGTCCTGCCAAAACCCCTAGAACAGGAGTAGGCAACTAGATTTAGTTGCGAGCTGATTTTTGTCGGAGCGGATGGTCATGCGGCCCGGAACATAATTATAATAAATTTGGACACCGCAAATTGACCACAACTAAGCCCAAAAAGAGATTATATGTATTTGAACATAACAATAATTGTATATCTTGATTGCATTTAGACACGATCACATACACTACCGGTCAAAAGATTTAGAACACCTACTCATTCAAGGGTTTTTCTTAATTTTTACTATTTTCTACATTGCAGAATAATAGTGAAGACATCAAAACTATGAAATAACACATATGGAATCATGTAGTAACCAAAAAAGTGTTAAACAAATCCAAATATATTTTATAGTAGAGATTCTTCAAATAGCCACCCTTTGCCTTGATGACAGCTTTGCACACTCTTGGCATTCTCTCAACCAGCTTCACCTGGAATGCTTTTCCAACAGTCTTGAAGAGTTCCCACATATGCTGAGCACTTGTTGGCTGCTTTTCCTTCACTCTGCCGTTGGACTCATCCCAAACCATCTCAATTTGGTTGAGGTTGGGGGATTGTGGAGGCCAGGTCATCTGATGCAGCACTCCATCACTCTCCTTCTTGGTAAAATAGCCCTTACATAGCCTGGAGGTGTGTTGGGTCATTGTCCTGTTGCAAAACAAATGATAGTCCCACTAAGCCCAAACCAGATGGGATGGCGCATCGCTGCAGAATGCTGTGGTAGCATGCTGGTTAGGTGTGCCTTGAATTCTAAATAAATCACAGACAGTGTCACCAGCAAAGCACCCCCACACCATAACACCTTCTCCTCCATGCTTTACGGTGGGAAATATACATGCAGAGATCATCCGTTCACCCACACCGTGTCTCACAAAGACACTGTGGTTGGAACCAAAAATCTCAAATTTGGACTCCAGACCCAAGGACACATTTCCACTGGTCTAATGTCCATTGCTCGTGTTTCTTGGCCCAAGCAAGTCTCTTCTTATTATTGGTGTCCTTTAGTAGTGGTTTCTTTGCAGCCTCTGAACAGTTGATGTTGAGATGTGTCTGTGACTTGAACTCTGTGAAGCATTTATTTGGGCTGCAATTTCTGAGGCTGGTAACTCTAATGAACTTATTCTCTGCAGCAGAGGTAACTCTGGGTCTTCCATTCCTGTGGCGGTCCTCATGATAGACAGTTTCATCATGGCACTTGATGGTTTTTGCGACTGCACTTGAAGAAACTTAAAAAGTTCTTGAAATGTTCCGTATTGACTGACCTTCATGTCTTAAAGTAATGATGGATTGTCGTTTCTCTTTGCTTATTTGAGCTGTTCTTGCCATAATATGGACTTGGTCTTTTATCAAATAGGGCTATCGTCTGTATACCCCCCTACCTTGTCACAACACAACTGATTGGCTCAAACGCATTAAGAAGGAAATAAATTCCACAAATTATCTTTTAAGAAGGCACACCTGTTAATTGAAATGCATTCCAAGTGACTACCTCATGAAGCTGGTTGAGAGAATGCCAAGAGTGTGCAAAGCTGTCATCAAGGCAAAGGGTGGCTATTTGAAGAATCTCAAATATATAATATATTTTGATTTGTTTAACACTTTTTTGGTTACTGCATGATTCCATATGTGTTATGTCATAGTTTTGATGTCTTCAATGTAGAAAATAGTAAAAATAAAGTAGGTGTTCTAAAACTTTTGACCGGTAGTGTACACTGAGTGTACAAAACATTAAGAACACCTGCTCTTTCCATAACATAGACTGACCAGGTGAATCCAAGTGAAAGCTAGGATCCCTTATTGATGTCACTGGTTAAATCGACTTCAATAAGTGTAGATGAAGGGGAGGAGACAGGTTAAAGAAGGATTTTTAAGCCTTGAGACAATTGAGACATGGAATGTTTATGTGTGCCATTCAGAAGGTGAATGGGCAAGACAAAATATTTAACTGCCTTTGAACGGGGTATGATAGTAGGTGCCAGGCGCAATGGTTTGGGTGAAGAACTGCAATGCTGCAGGGTTTTTCACGATCAACAGTTTCCCATGTGTATCAAGAATGGTCCACCACCCAAAGGACATCCAGCCAACTTGACTGAACTGTGGGAAGCATTGGAGTCAACATGGGCCAGCATCCCTGTGGAACGCTTTCGACAGCTTGTAGAGTCCATGCCCCAACAAATTGAGAATGTTCTGAGGGCAAAGCGGGTGCAACTCAATATTAGGAAGTTGTTCCTAATGTTTGGTATACTCAATATATGTCTCTTTTTTTATTTGTGGAAATACTTGGTGAACTGACTTCCTAAATTAAACAAATGTTTAGCTTAATTCCTGGTGATTTCAGTCTTTTTTTTTTTTTTTTTTTTTTGCTCAATCTCCCCCTTACCAAAAACATTGGGGTAAAAGAAAAACACTCGCAGGACGGTTTTCTTGAGCAGGCTGCCTGTTGACGACCCCTGCCCTAGGCCATAGCAGAACACAGGCCCCAAGGCATGAATGGTAATGGTTATTCACAGAAACCCTTACTGACAAGAATATTGCAGCAATATAATTAAGGCTTGAGAACCCGATAATTATTGTGTGAATAACTCCTGACTATAAGGGCTGTTTCTTAGGCCCAGGGCAAAGAGGGCAGGGGAAACATTACATTTACATTTTAGTCATTTAGCAGACGCTCTTATCCAGAGCGACTTACAGTTAGTGAGTGCATACATTTTTCAAACCGGTATGTGCGGTGCGCAAATTTGGAGGAGAAGGCTTTAATAAAAACTGTAGCCTACATTTTGCCTAGGGGCGCGTACTGTTGATTTGTGGCCGCATGAAAAAAAAAGTGACCATTCGCACAATCATCTAAAAATCTCATAAGAAATGCTGTAGTTGTCTTACAGTAACGTTACACTATGCTATTATATTTGATTCTGTTATGTACAATACTATCATAATGTGATGTTGCAGACATTGATTCAGCTTTGATCTAACTTTATTGAACAAGCACCATTCACCACAGTAGCCTGTTCTCTACGAGTAGAGCAGAGTGTGAGTAAGCAGAGAATCCTGCACATGCTCAGAAGCGTTGGGACCTTTAGCCCCTGGGATAAGGGGTCCAGAAAAGTCGTACCTGCAGCCACTTTTTTTAAACTAATGATTTTGTGTCCATGCTATCATCTAAACCTTCTAAGAGATTTTAGACTGTCAATAAAAAGTCAAAACTTACTTCATTCATACAGCACTTAGGAGGGTGTTATAGGAGGCCTACAAACCTGACTCAGTTACACCAGCTCTGTCAGGAGGAATGGGCCAAAATTCACACAACTTATTGTGGGAAGCTTGTGGAAGGCTAACCGAAACGTTTGACCCAAGTTAAACAATTTAAAGGCAATGCTACCAAATACTAATTGAGTGTATGTAAATTTCTGACCCACTGGGAATGTGATGAAAGAAATAAAAGCTGAAATAATTAATTCTCTCTACTATTATTCTGACATTTCACATTCTTAAAATAAATTGGTGATCCTAACTGACCTAAGACAGAGAATTTTTACTAGGATTAAATGTCAGGAATTGTGAAAAACTGAGTTTAAATGTATTTGGCTAAGGTGTATGTAAACTTCCGACTTCAACTGTATATATGTACAAAAATATATGGGGGATTGGAAATGATAAAGACAATTACATTCATGGAATCTACAATCTATATGCACTGTTAAAGCTGATCTACCCCCTAAATACACATTTTTAAAAGAAATACCTGTGCCAATATATCCTCCAAACATCGGCTTCTCTGGCATTATCACTTAAATAAAACGGTTGCCAACACTCTTAGAAAAAAGGCCTCCAAAAGGGTTCTTCAGCTGTCCCCATAGGAGAACCCTTTTTGGTTCCATGTTCTACATCTGTCACAGTTCCCTCAGCCAGAACCCAGAAGCAGACCAGGACAAGGAGAGTTGAACGAAAGTGAGGGTTTATTCGGATACAACAAAAGGTGCAGAATAATCCAGGGACAGAGCGGGCGGCGTGGGTGAGTAGTTGGGGGTGCAGTACTTGGTCCAGTGATGGCTCGGCAGCCGCCGACCATCAGGCAGAGGTGGGGTGAAGGTTCCGGACGTGTGACTGCAGGTGGAACAAAAACGGAGGTAAGGACACAAAAACTCGACAAAGTACAAAACAACAAACACTCACGCTAGAACTCAAAACTGATACACAGATACACCTACTGTTCATGGCTAACGATCCGGCAGGAACTGGATGTTGGGCCAGAGCCTAAGAAGAGTGATGATTAGGCCCAGGTGTGCAGATTGCTGATGGGAAGCAGGTGCGGAAACCAGAGCGCTCCCGGAGCGTTCCCGAACCCTCGGGAAACTGGAGATTACGACCAGGAACACTAGTCACCAGACAGGACCCGACTCAGACAGCCGGGATCGTTACAGTACCCCCCTCCGACGAACGCCACCGGGCGGACTCCCGGAGCGCCAGGATGGAGGCGGTAGAAGTCCCTGATGAGATCCGGATCTAGGACCTGTCGCCGCGGAATCCAACTCCTCTCTTCAGGACCATACCCCTCCCAGTCCACGAGATACTGGAAACCCCGGCCCCGCCGTCTGGAATCCATAATGCGACGCACCGTGTAGGCAGGACCACCTCCAATCATCCGAGGAGGAGGAGGAGGAGGCGGAGGAGGCAACAGAGGACTGAGGAAGACAGGCTTGAGGCAGGAGACATGAAAGGTGGGATGGACTCTGAGCGTCCTCGGTAGTTTGAGTCGAACTGCCACTGGATTGATCACCTTCTCCACCACAAACGGACCAATGAACTTTCGGTAACAACTTCCTAGACTCAGTCCGTAACGGAAGATCCCGTGTGGCCAACCAAACCCTATCTCCGATGGTATAGGTGGGAGCGGGGATCCGGCGACGATTCGCCTGGAGCTGATACCGGTCCGAACCTCTAAGGAGTGCCTTTCTGGCCCGATGCCAGGTCCGGTGGCAACGACGAATATGGGCCTGAACAGAAGGCACCGAGAGCTCCTTCTCCTGAGAAGGGAACAGGGGAGGTTGGTAGCCATACAGGCACTGGAAGGGAGACATCCCAGTGGCAGATGTAGGGAGAGTATTGTGGGCATACTCAACCCAAGGCAACTGAGAGGCCCAGGAGGTGGGGTTGGAAGAGACCAGACAGCGTAGCGTGGATTCCATCTTCTGGTTGGCTCTCTCCGCCTGACCATTGGATTGGGGGTGAAAACCAGATGTGAGACTGACTGTAGCTCCAATGGCCGAACAGAAGGACTTCCAGACAGCAGAGGTAAACTGAGGGCCACGGTCGGAAACGATATCACTGGGCAAACCGTGGACCCTGAAAACCTCCCTAACCAGGATCTCGGACGTCTCCGAGGCAGAGGGAAGCTTGGCAATAGGCACAAAGTGGGCGAACTTGCTGAACCTGTCCACGATAGTCAGAACGACCGTGTTCCCCTCAGAATCGGGCAACCCCGTGACGAAGTCCAGGGCCAGATGCGACCATGGACGCCGGGGAATAGGAAGGGGGTGAAGTAGTCCAGAGCTGGGCCGATTGGTACTCTTATTCTGCGCACACACTGGACAGGCAGCAACAAAACCCCGAGTATCCTCGGCCATGGCAGGCCACCAAAAACGTCTGCGAAGAAACGCCATTGTCCGAGCCACGCCAGGGTGACAAGCCATCTTACTGGCGTGGGACCATTTGAGAACAGCAGGACGAACCGACTCAGGCACAAACAACCGACCGGGTGGACCGTTACCGGGACCGGGCTGAGTCGAAGGGCCGCCAGCACCTCCTCCTCAATCTTCCACATAACTGCTCCCACGACGCAGTTCCGGGGGAGAATTGTCTCGGTCTTGGACCCACTCTCCTCCGTCTTGGAGAACATCCGGGACAAGGCGTCCGCCTTGCCGTTCTTAGATCCAGGTTGGAACGTCAGGACAAACTTGAATCGTCCGAAAAACAACGCCCACCTGGCCTGACGGGGAGTTGAGACGTTTAGCCGATTGCACGTAAGCAAGATTCTTGTGGTCAGTCCAGACAATAAACGGTTGCTCCGCCCCCTCCAACCAGTGGCGCCACTCCTCCAAGGCAAGTTTCACCGCGAGAAGCTCCCGGTTACCCACATCGTAATTCTCTCCGCAGGTGAAAGGCGACGAGAGTAGTAGGCGCAGGGATGGAGTTTACTGTCCGTGGAGCATCGCTGCGACAGGATGGCGCCAACTCCCACATCAGACGCGTCCACTTCAACGACGAACTGACGGGCCGTGTCCGGTTGAGAGAGAATCGGTGCGTTGGTGAATCGCCTCTTCAAATCCAGAAACGCTCGATCCGCCTCCGGATTCCACTTGAAGGTCCTGATGCTGGAAGTCAAGGCAGTTAATGGAGCGGCCACACGGCTGTAATCCCGGATGAATCTGCGGTAGAAATTCGCAAACCCCAAAAATCTCTGGAGCTGCAATCTCGTATCGGGCTGGGCCCATTCCAGAACCGCTCTAACCTTCTCCTGGTCCATCCTAATCTCACCCCTGGAGATGATGTACCCGAGAAAGGATGTCGTGTGGGCGTGAAACTCGCACTTCTCGGCCTTCACGAACAGGCGATTCTCCAATAATCGCTGCAGAACCTGCCGGACATGCTGGACGTGGTCGGAAGGTTCCTTCGAGAAGATCAGAATGTCATCCAGGTAAACAAACACGAAGAGACCGATCATATCTCTCAGGACGTCGTTCACCATACTCTGGAATACCGCGGGAGCATTGGTCAGTCCAAACGGCATCACCTGATACTCGAAGTGCCCCATCGGTGTATTGAAACCCGTCAACCACTCGTCCCCTCTCTGATCCGGACCAGGTGATACGCATTGCGTAGGTCTAACTTGGTGAACACCGTAGCACCCTGTAAGGAGTCGAAGGCAGAACTCATCAAGGGCAGGGGATACTTGTTCTTGACCGTGATGTCATTCAACCCCCGATAATCAATACATGGTCGAAGAGAGCCATCCTTCTTACCCACAAAGAAGAATCCTGCCCCCAGGGGTGATGACGAGGGACGAACGAGACCAGCAGCTAGGGACTCCTTGATGTAGGTCTCCAACGCCTCACGTTCAGGTCGGGAGATACTGTATAACCTTCCCTTGGGGTAGACAGCTCCAGGAACCAGGTTGATGGCACAATCATATGGTCGGTGGGGAGGGAGTGACAGAGCCTTCTGCTTACTGAAAACTTCCCCCAAATCGTGATATGTCTCGGGAACCAGGGACAAATCTGGAGGTTTAGCCTCAATCACCTGACTGGGAACCGAATGGGGGCAGGCAGTCTTGAGACAGTTAGCATGACAATCCAGGCTCCAACTCGTTACCTTGCCCGTCACCCAATCGAACGTGGGATTGTGTTCCTTCAGCCAGGGGTATCCAAGGACCAGAGGAACATGGGAAGACGGCAGAATGAAAAAATGAAATCATCTCAGAATGATTCCCTGACAACCGCATCTTAACCGGTTCAGTCCTCATCGTGATACGTGCCAGACTACTGCCGTTCAGAGTGGTCGCTTCAATGGCTTCCGGCAATTGCTCCTTGGAAAGCCCCAGCTGTTCCACCAACTTCGGCATCAAGAAAGCTTCCATCGGCACCTGAATCGATAAAAGCGTTAAGCGCTAAGCTCTGATTCCTGTTCACAAGGGTAGCCGGGAAGCGGGGTCTGACAGAGGTACTGAGAGGTTGAAACTGGCTCGCTAAAAGTCCTCCCAACTTTAGCGAGCCGGGCAGTTTGACGACCGCAGGGAGCAAGTGGAGATGTAATGTCCCGAGCGACCACAGTAGAGGCAGCAGTTGGTCCTACGTCTATGTTGACGCTCCTCCTTGGTTAACCCGTGCCGCCCCACTTGCATGGGTTCAGAATCGGGAGAGAGGTCCTCTCCACTACTCCTTTGTGGTGGAGAATGATCGACGTGTTCTGGTCCACCACCCGACCCGACTGGGAACTGAGAAGCTGATCGATTGGACGGACCCCATTGCTTCTCCCTCCTTCGCTCTCGGACTCGATTATCCACCCGAATAGACAAGGCTACCAAGCTGTCCAGGTCACTAGGCTCCGGATAGGAGATCAACTCATCCTTGAGCTGCTCCGACAGGCCCTGGTAAAAGGCCGCTTGCAAAGACTCCTCGTTCCATCCACTCTCCACAGCCAACGTCTTGAACTCGATCACGAAGTCGGCCACGCTATGCAGTTCCTTGGTGAAGAGAAAACAGACGCTAGCTGCGTCCCTCCCTCGGACGGAATGGTCGAAGAGCTTCCTCATCTCGGCCGTGAACCCCTGGTATGAAGCCATGCAGGGATCCTGTCGTTCCCAAACGGCTGAAGCCCACTCCAGCGCTCGACCACGCAGCAACTCAATCAAAAAGGCTATCCTAGCCTTGTCAGTGGCATAAGAGTAGGGCTGTAGATCGAACACTAATCCACACTGCATAAGGAAGGAACGGCATCTTCCCAGCTCCCCCTCATATTTATCCGGCGTCGGAACCTTGGGCTCACGGAGGGACACAACTTCAGAAGCGGCAGGCGAGATGGGTGAAACCGGTAGTGGGTCCTCCACCGGACACTGGCGTTGGTTCTGGACCTCCGTCAGGCCGGTAGAAAGGTTCCGAACTGACAACGCGATCTCCTGTAGTACCATGCTATGATGGCCCAACATCTTCTCCTGCTGGGTAATGGCATGGCGAACAGAGTCCAGGTCCGCTGGGTTCATATTTGGCCGGATCGTTCTGTCACAGTTCCCTCAGCCAGAACCCAGAAGCAGACCAGGACAAGGAGAGTTGAACGAAAGTGAGGGTTTATTCGGATACAACAAAAGGTGCAGAATAATCCAGGGACAGAGCGGGCGGCGTGGGTGAGTAGTTGGGGGTGCAGTACTTGGTCCAGTGATGGCTCGGCAGCCGCCGACCATCAGGCAGAGGTGGGGTGAAGGTTCCGGACGTGTGACTGCAGGTGGAACAAAAACGGAGGTAAGGACACAAAAACTCGACAAAGTACAAAACAACAAACACTCACGCTAGAACTCAAAACTGATACACAGATACACCTACTGTTCATGGCTAACGATCCGGCAGGAACTGGATGTTGGGCCAGAGCCTAAGAAGAGTGATGATTAGGCCCAGGTGTGCAGATTGCTGATGGGAAGCAGGTGCGGAAACCAGAGCGCTCCCCGGAGCGTTCCCGAACCCTCGGGAAACTGGAGATTACGACCAGGAACACTAGTCACCAGACAGGACCCGACTCAGACAGCCGGGATCGTTACAACATCTATATCTTAAAAATTCATGAAAACTAAATGTTGCTTTTTGGTCTTAATTAAACGTTAGGGTTAGGCATAAGGTTAGCAATGTGATTAAGGTTAGGGTTAGGTTTTAAGTAACATTTAAAAAAGAGAGATTGCAGAAATAGGCGGGGTTTATGACTGTGGCTGTGGTAACTAATGACGACCATTATAATGATCTTGATAAATGAATTTGCCTGGCTCAGAGAAGCTGTCAGTCTCATCAAGTTCATATGCATGGCATGTTGGAGATAAAAAAAAAAATACTGCAACATTGTTCCACAGTTCAGAGAGGCAGACAGCAAGGTTTAGAGTTTAGACAAACCCTGACTGTTGTAAACCAAATGCTAGCACAGTAGCATGGGGAAAATTTACATTTACATTTACATTTTAGTCATTTAGCAGACGCTCTTATCCAGAGCGACTTACAGTTAGTACATACATTATTTTATCGAACCCACAACCCTGGCTGTGTCTATACGCTTTTTTCCAGGGAAGTTTATAAATTGACTGGCTGGGCTGTGGGACAGTGGATGAGCATTGATAAATCTAATGGAGCTGTTAACAGACATTACCCGTATAATGTGGGGATTTGGTGCTATAACTCCCTGCTATCAACCAATCAGCATCCAGAATCCAAACAACCCGCATTAGAATGTTAATGTCCCACTCTATATGGCTAATCAACTCTGCTCTGATGACTTGGTAACAAGCAGTCCTATAGTTGCAAATACAGTACAAGTTTGATGTATTAGAGTGATGGACTGAAGCTTTGTTGAGAATGCAAATAAGGAGGAAGTGGAATAAGTAGCCCTCATCCACTCACACGTCAGCCTCCCACACTCTGGGCTAGCACTGTCAGTAAAGACCAAAACAGGTGTATCTAGTTTTGCTCCAATGTTCAGCAGCTTCTGTTTTTAAGATTGAAGGTGCTGTCCAGGTATAGCTCTAACTATTGTGCTACATATTTTCTGAGTTAATCTATGATGTGATGTATATCCTTGTGCAAATTTAGGCTTACTGTACTGTATCTACCTTTAACACCACCTAGCGACCTTATCAAGAGGTTCGGACCGACAGTTGAAGGGATTTGAGTTCAAGGCCTAGTTGGTCTACCCCAAAAAATTTGCTAGAGGACATTCTTTTGCTGTGTCAGTGTTCCGTACACCACCAAATGCCACTCAATAAGTATCCTTTAGAAAAATGTTACTGGAATGAACTGAAGCAAGCTTATCAATGTCAGAGTGTGAAGTGTAAGAAATTCCATAATGGAAAACCATAGCACAGCAGTGTTTCTGATGTTAATCAAATAATTGTTTGGTTCTAAATTAATTGTGTATGACCCGAAGCTATTTCAGTATTATTGTCTTATAATCATTTTATACACAATGGGTTGAAATATTAAACTTTTGGACCAGGGAAAAAGTTTGCACCTGTTCTATACTGTTTTTTTCTCTACAATATAACACAGGAGGAAGAACAAATAGGGAAAATAAGAAGGCATTGTAGACAAGTGTAAATTAAAACAGTTTGTGGGTGTTAACCCCTGCTGTAAAAACCAGGCACCAGCTTTGTACCTGGTGCAAATCTTTTGAAAATCTGCGATTACGTTTTCATCTGCCAGCAAACAGCTTTCCAGCGTAAGACAAACATAGCCACGTTTTTGATTGGAGCATGGTACTGTAGGTCCTCGACCAAAACAGCTAAGAAGTTTAGCCTCATGCTTCAACGCTCTTAGTTGTTGCAGAAATTGACCCACTATGCTGTTTACTTTGTGCATATTGCTGAGTCTACCCTTAACGTGGATTTTTTTTTTTTTACATCTCTCTCTCTCTCTCTCTCTCTCTCTCCCCTGTCTCCCTCTTCCTCTGTCGATGACAAACGGTTCGCACGAGCCCTAGAGCAGCAGTGGAGATTTCCGCGCTCCAGTTGATGGCAATTGATTCTCTGGAGCAGTTGCAAATCGTTTTATCTCCTGCTGGCACAAGACACACCGCTTAGCTTGCTTACCAACCTCATCTTGATTGACAAACTGCCAGGTTTTGCATTTATTCTCAACTACCAAGTAGCCTATCATGGTAACTGCAGTTCTTGGTCTACAGCTTTTACGCGTTGGAGGCTTGCAAGAAAACTAAAACTTCTGTTTTCTCGTGTTTGCTGTTACAGTTAAATATCATGCAAGCTTATGTCGCTTGGA
Source organism: Coregonus clupeaformis (assembly GCF_020615455.1). Taxonomy (NCBI): domain Eukaryota; kingdom Metazoa; phylum Chordata; class Actinopteri; order Salmoniformes; family Salmonidae; genus Coregonus; species Coregonus clupeaformis. The sequence continues at coordinate 33,757,245 of NC_059193.1, forward strand.
TCCTCATGTACGGAGTGACAGGTATGTTTATTGTAATTATATGTTGCAAATCAGGTTGTTAATTGTGAAATGTATCAATATTGATTGATACTATGGCTTAGGCCTGTATTCTCTGTTTTCCCCCTCCAATTCTGACATTGTTTGCATTTATTTTTGATAGGCTTTCTGGAAGTTTGCTTAGAACCAATGTCTTAGACTTGTAATAAGTACAGCCTATTTTGCAATAGATGCAGCTAAATGCATCATATACTGTAGCCTTGCTATCGGAAATACTGTGGGACACTTGACAGATGAAATTACTTGTAAATGCCCTATTATGACGTTGAAAGATGAAATTAGAAAACCTGGGAAAATCAATTTGTTATGGGATCTAATTGCCTTGCTGTGCACATGGTCCAATCCAGACTCCAGACCACTGGCATAGCACATACCCCCACAAGTTTTGGGGAACCCCAACCCCCAGATAGCATATGAACATGTCATAAACAATTAATCTTTTTTTTTGAATGACAGGAAATTAGCTTTAAAACTGCAACATTTTATCTCAGCTTCATAACAATAATAATAATAATAATAATTGATTCAGCTTCTATAGTGCTTTTCATTACAGAAAGAATCTCAAAGCGCTTGAAAATAAAAATAAACACGCATCAAATAAAATATTTATGTAGCTTCATAACAGAGAGTAGGTCTGGACTACAAAAATTGTCAGCTAGAGTTGAAAGTGTTGGGTGTTTCAATAGGGCCATAGCCGCGTGAAGTAGGGGTGCTGACGGTGCTCAGAATCCTCAGACTGAGCAATGAATTCATCATGGCCAGCCCGCCATCCATTGCAGTCCTCCTCATGGGTCAGGAGACCGTAGAAACAACCACAAAATAGGGTGGTGTATTCAAATCAAAACACACTAACTAACTAACTAGCTAGCTTGCTAGCATTGTCGGCTAGCTATATTGCCATCAAATTTATGGGCAGGAAACAAATAAATAGATATAACCCAGACTTAATTTATACTCATTTAGCTATTCAAAACCAAAAATACAATAAAAAGATTCAAACAAAAAATGTGTAGAATAGTATGAAATTAGCTATAAAACAGCTCATCTTTCTCTCTGCCCTATGGCATTTTTCTATTAATTTGTTTATGTGGTTGGGGAGGAAGCCTGGTTGTCGTCTCTGTTCAGCTGTTACATTCCACTCCTTGCCACTCCTGTCATTTGCCAAAGAGACTGGCCTTTTGGCAATCTTCTAATATGAACATTCTATCATTAATGAGCTTGAGGAGATCAGAGGATTTGATCCTGATTCAATAACCCTCACCGCTATCATCGAATCACAATGTTTATGTCAATTAGACTGATATGAAACTGTTCTATAATTTTTAATGTATTTGATTGGAAACATTCTAACATCGGGCATTCTGACATAATAGATTTAATTGTAAACATAAACATTGGGCGCGGGGAGAACAGAGGATATGGAATAGGCATAAAATAATTTAACTATATTTTATACCTGGAACTTGTAAGTAATACATATGGCAGCAACACTAACAATATTCATGAAATATTATTGTAATATCTGACATATGGGGTGGTTAACATTTAGACATAACAGAAATGTTGGAAGTATTATATAAAAACATACAACAGACATGCATGCTAAGAGAGGAGAGAAGAGGAGGAGGACAAAAGTAAGAGGGGGGGGATCATTTTGCTATTTGATTTGGAATTTTAAGACCCCTTGAATAACCCCCCCAAAATATTAAGAAATTATTTGATGGAACATTTAATTTGGCCTTACTGGTATTAGCCCATACAAACACATTGAATAACAGATTCACTACTTGGAACAACAGATAGTCCCCAAAACATTATCTAAAGGAAGTTGGTTCTGAAGTGTCTGTCCTATATCTGGGAGATATAAGAAAGATCAGGAAACATTTATATATATTTTTTTTACATGTATTTAACCCCTTATTTTTGGCACTAAACAGTCTCCATATAAACAGTGCCTTCGGAAAGTATTCAGACCCCTTGACTTTTTCCACATATTGTTACGTTACAGCCTTATTCTAAAATGTATCACATAAATAAAAATCCTTAGTAATCTACACAGAATACCCCATAATGACAAAGCGAAAACAGGTTTTTAGAAACTTTTGCTAATTTATTAAAAATAATAAACAGAAATACCTCATTTACATAAGTATTCTGAACCTTTGCTATGAGACTCGAAATTGAGCTCCGGTGCATCCTGTTTCCATTTATTATCCTTGAGATGTTTCTACAACTTGATTGGAGTCCACCTGTGGTAAATTCAATTGATTGGACATGATCTGGAAAGGCACACACCTGTCTATACAAGGTCCCACAGTTGACAGTGCATGTTAGAGCAAAAAACAAGCCACGAGGTCGAGGCACAGATCTGGGGAAGGGTACCAAAACATTTCTGCAGCATTGAAGGTCCTCAAGAACACAGTGGCCTCCATCATTCTTAAATGGGAGAAGATTGGAACCAACAAGACTCCTCCTAGAGCTGGCCGCCAGGCCAAACTGAGCAATCGGGGGAGAAGGGCCTTGGTCAGGGAGGTGACCAAGAACCCAATGGTCACTCTGACCGAGCTCTAGAGTTCCTCTGTGGAGATGGGAGAGCCTTCCAGAAGGACAACCATCTCTGCAGCACTCCACCAATCAGGCCTTTATAGTAGAGTGGCCAGACGGTAAAAGGCACATGACAGCCCGCTTGGAGTTTGCCAAAAGGCACCTAAAGGACTCTTAGACCATGAAAAACAAGATTCTCTGGTCTGATGAAACCAAGATTGAACTCTTTGGCCTGAATGCCAAGCGTCACGTCTGGAGGAAACCTGGCACTATCCCTACAGTGAAGCATGGTGGTGGCAGCATCATGCTGTGGGGATATTTTTCAGTGGCAGGGACTGGGAGACTAGTCAGAATCGAGGCAAAGATGAATAGAGCAAACTATAGAGAGATCCTTGATGAAAACCTGCTCCAGAGCGCTCAGGACCTCAGACTGGGTCGAAGGTTCACCTTCCAACAGGACAGCGACCCTAAGCACACAGCCAAGACAACGCAGGAATGGCTTTGGGATAAGTCTCTGAATGTCCTTGAGTGGCCCAGCCAGAGCCCGGGTTTGAACCCGATCAAACATCTCTGGAGAGACCTGAAAATAGCTGTGCAGCAACGCTCCCCATCCAACCTGACAGAGCTTGAGAGGATCTGCAGAGAAGAATAGGAGAAAATCCCCAAATACAGGTGTGCCAAGCTTGAAGTGTTATACCCAAGAAGACTCAAGGCTGTAATCGCTGCCAAAGGTGCTTCAACAAATTACTTAGTAAAGGGTCTGAATACTTATGTAAATGTCATATTTCCGTTTTTTTATTTGTAACAAATTAGTGAGTGCATACATTTCTTTTTGTATTTCTTTTTTCATACTGGTCCCCCGTGGGAAACAAACGCACAACCCTGGCGTTGCAAACACCATGCTCTACCAACTGAGCTACACCGGACTACAGATGCATCCCAATGCAAAAAAATTATATCTCAAACTTAAACTGATGGATTTATATGGGGATTTTTTTAAATGCTAAATAGATTTTTGCGGGGGCTAGGACATCGACCTTAGGGGGTTGGTAGAGCATGGCGCTTGCAACGCCAGGGTTGTGGGTTCGATTCCCACGGGGGGCCAGTATGAAAAATGTATGCACTCACTAACTGTAAGTCGCTCTGGATAAGCGCATCTGCTAAATGACTAAAATGTAAAATGTTAAGTAGAGTTCTCTCAACAATCATTCTCAAGATATCTAAGCAGGGCTGTGCTTGGTTAAAACCCAGGATGGGAGACCAAAGGCATAGCTGTAGATAAACAAACTGTCCAGTAGGAGGTTCTGCCCAGCCGTAACCATCCTCATACCTGAAAATGTGTATACAAATATTGTATTTTTCTTATTGTAATTGTTATGGAGTGAAGATACCAGTATCGCAATATTTTTACCATGGCAAAAAAAGAAACACGAACCAGACCCCTCGAAAGGTCTGAGCAGCACCCGCAGCTTTTCATACCACCCACACCCTCTTGCTTTCTGTCCTACTCCCACCCGCTACGGCAAGAACTGGTCAGGAACCCAACTACAGTCTCGCAATGTTATTTTAGGCGTATGTGACAAAGCTCACTTGCCAGCTATGGTCCCAAAAATGTTGCGCCCTATAGGCAATATCAAATAGCCCAAAAATAACGTCAGAAATAGGTTAAACTACCAGAGATTCTCATGTGGCCCATTATAACTGTATTACTGGACTATATCAGCCAATAGGCTAGCTTGAAGAGAGCAGAGTTGGAGAGACTTGCACTTTCTCTTGAGCTACGTTTTATAGCCTACCTTTTAGGAGTGGGACAATTTTCAGATGGAGACAAATATGGGTGATCAATATTTATTTCTAGGCAATGTAATAAACTATAGCCTAATCATATTTAGGAAGTACATTTCCTTGTAAAGATAACTGCCCCGTGCTTCTTCGCTCACACATAGGCTATAACCTACTCTATTTAATTGAGACCACGCGCTGCACCCGATGTCGCACGTATGGCTACTAAACTTGAAGCAGAAGGAATGATGAGAGCGGACACTTGCACTTTCTCTTGTGCTACGTTTTGCATATAGGATATAGCCTACCGTTTAGGAGGAGGATTTGCAGGCAGAGACAAATAAATGGGTAATCAATATTTATTGAAAATGAAAAGGCGCAACGTTCGCTCACCATGGTAACCTATGTGCGTGTTCTGCCTTTTCCTTTTCTATGATGATTGATTGCACCTCGACTCACATTGGTTGAGCGCTCTCCACTATTTTCCATGATCAATATTTATTTACAGACACTGTAGTAAACTATAGTCAATCATTTTAAATTTCCTTGGAAAGATAACTGCCACATGATTCTCCGGCCATGCATATGCAGCCTACTCTATTTCATTGAGACCACTCATATACTAGGCACACTTGATCTCGCATGCCCAACAAGGAGAGGAGGTAGGCTATTTAACTTGAAGCAGCTAATTCTGAGAGTGTGTGAAGATGTGCTTTTAATACAATGGGTAGGCTAACGCATACAAAGCAGAAAGACGACTGTTTCCAAATAATCTGCAGGACAACAAAAATATTTTCATCGCAAAGTTGTCTGTCTGACCGCCACTCCCAACCGCAGCATGAAACGTGTTTTTTTAAGTCGGTTCGTTTTCGTTTTCGATTATTTTTTTAAACATTAAACCCATTATGAAATAATGACATTAAAATGATTAGAGCTTTTTAATGGAAATGCCAAAACATTGAAAATACTCAATTTTCTCTCTAAGGTTCACTTAGAGTAGGCTGCATAGGAAAGTACTATTAGATAATACAATATATTCCAGTATTTCCTTTTATATGATGATTTTTTTTTTTTTTTTTTCTTAAAGTCATCATCTCCGGCAGCCAACCAGACAACGTTATTTAGGTTCTCCTCATACTGTACTGTCTTTAGTCATCCGATTTAGCTAGACTAGCCTGCCTAAGTATGCTGCAGAGCTTTCTGACATTTACATTTTAGCAGAAGCACTTATCCAGAGCGACTTACAGTTAGTGAGTGCATACATTTTCATACTGGCCCCCCGTGGGAATCGAACCCACAACCCTGGCGTTGCAAACGGCATTCTCTACCACCTGAGCTACACGGGACAACATCATTTTACTAGTTCTTCAAAGTAGATAAGGCATACTTTCATGAACTCTCTATCCCTCTCTCGTTGTTGTGTTGTGTACTTTCCTCTCGTATGTGGTGTGGTATGCAGTCTGTGTGTATCTAACCTAACCTAGCAGGCTAAAAGTCTGTCCATCTGTGTCCCAGCCGGAAAAGAACAGGCGCAATGGAATATGTTCATTGTAGTTAATTACCACGTTTCTGCGCTGAACTAGGTTGAATATTTGCTTAATACAAATTACAACTCCCTTCAGCCCAGCGTCCCAATATAGTTTTATTGACTTCATTTCACTGGTGAATGATTTGATTTCTCTCTAGAGAAACGTCAGGTTGGGCTTACAAAAAACCCAGAACTAAATGGAATTCAAGTAATTGAACTGATGTCGGTCAATTAGATATAATAAATAAAATCTTAATATATAAATAATCTCTAAGCACTACAGGAATGCAGCCCTCTAGACAAACTCTTTGGTCCTTTAAAAACCTGCTGTATGTAAAATGTTGTGTGCTATAGCTTGGAAAATAAGTAACTGTGACTCTGAATGACAACATAATGATGTTTGTTTCCAACATTAGGACTGTTTTCCTAAAGAAGTTAAATCTGCTTCATGATTCTCTTCCATATGGGCTCCTTTATTTAATTTTTCACACCAAGAAAGCTCTCGCCATTCAAACTTCCTTGCCAGTTCACTGTGTGAATGCTGTAGCCTATTTTATATCCAGCAAGCAAGAGCAAGGTGCTTCTTTTCTCAAATATATATATATATATTTATTGCTAAAAATTGCTACTTCTGGAACACGCATTGGGCTAGGCAACTGTTCAAGAGCTATGAGAGGAATAGAGAGAGGATGGAGAGAGAGAGGCCAGTGGCCAGAGCAGATGCATGAATTGCACAAGAAGGGAACAGTGAAAACAGAGACGTGTAAATTAGGCCTTGAGATATAAGCTGTTTTTAATTCTCTCTGTCCCAGCTTTGATGCACCTGTACTGACCTCGCCTTCTGGATGATAGCGGGGTGAACAGACAATGGCTCGGGTGGTTGATGTCCTTGATGATATTTTTCGCTTTCCTGTGACATCGGGTGCTGTATGTGTCTTAGAGGGCGGGTAGTTGCACCCGGTAATGCGTTCGGCAGACCGCACCACCCCCTGTGGTTGTGGGCGGTGCAGTTGCCGTACCAGGCGGTGATACAGCCCGACAGGATGCTCTCAATTGTGCATCTGTAAAAGTTTGTGAGGGTTTTAGGTGCTAAGCCGAATTTCTTCAGCCTCCTGAGGTTGAAGAGGCTCTGTTGTGCCTTCTTCACCACACTGTCTGCGTGTGTGGACCATTTCAGTTTGTTCGGTGATGTGTACGCCAAGGAACTTGAATCTTTCCACCTTCTCCACTGCGGTCCCGTCGATGTGGATAGGGGGGTTCACCCTCTGCTGTTTCCTGAAGTCCACGATCATCTCCTTTGTTTTGTTGATGTTGAATGAGAGGTTATTTTCCTGGCACCACACTCCCAGAGCCCTCACCGCCTCCCTGTAGGCAGTCTCGTCATTGTTGGTAATCAAGCCTACTACTGTTGTGTCGTCTGCAAACTTGATGATTTGAGTTGGAGGTGTGCTTGGCCACGCAGTCATGGGTGAACAGGGAGTACAGGAGGAGGCTGAGCACGCACCCTTGTGGGGCCCCAGTGTTGAGGATCAGCGAAGTGGAGATGTTGTTTCCTACCTTCACCACCTGGGGGCGGCCCGTCAGGAAGTCCAGGACCCAGTTGCACAGGGCAGGGTTCAGACCCAGGGCCTCGAGCTTAATGATGAGCTTGGAGGGTACTATGGTGTTGAATGCTGAGCTATAGTCAATGAACAGCATTCTTACATAGGTATTCCTCTTGTCCAGATGGGATAGGGCAGTGTGCAGTGTGATGGCGATTGCATCGTCTGTGGATCTATTGGGGCGGTAAGCAAATTGAAGTGGGTCTAGGGTGACAGGTAAGGTAGAGGTGATATGATCTTTGACTAGATCCTTGACAAGTCATGATGACAGAGGTGAGTGCTACAGGGCGATAGTCATTTAGTTCAGTTACCTTTGCTTTCTTGGGTACAGGAACAATGGTGGCCATCTTGAAGCGTGTGGGAACAGCAGACTGGGAAAGGGAGAGATAGAATATGCCCATAAATACACAAGCCAGCTGGTCTGCGCATGCTCTGAGGATGCGGCTAGGGATGTCGTCTGGGCCGGCAGGCTTGCGGTGGTTAACATGCTTAAATGTCTTAATCACGTCGGCCATGGAGAAGGAGAGGCCACAGTCCTTGGTAGTGGGCCTCGTCAGTGGCACGGTGTTATCCTCAAAGCGGGCGAAGAAGGTGTTTAGCTTGTCTGGAAGCGAGACGTTGGTGTCGGTGACGTGGCTGGTTTTCCTTTTGTAGTCCGTGATTGTCTGCCACATACGTCTCGTGTCTGAGCCGTTGAATTGCGACTCCAATTTGTCTCTATACTGATGTTTTGCCAGTTTAATTGCCTTGCGGAGTGAGTAGCTACACTGTTTGTATTCTGCCATATTCCCATTCACCTTGCAATGGTTGAATACGGTTGTTCGCGCTTTCAGATTTGCGCGAATGCTGCCATCTATCCACGGTTTCTGGTTAGGGTAGGTTTTAATAGTCACAGTGGGCACAACATCACCTATACACTTCCTGATAAACTCAGTCACCGTTTCAGTGTATACGTCTAAATTATTTTCGGAAGCTACCCGGAACATATCCCAGTCCGCGTGATCAAAACAATCTTGAAGCGTGGATTCTGATTGGTCAGACCAGCGTTGAATAGTCCTTAGCACCGGTACTTCCTGTTTGAGTTTCTGCCTATTGGAAGGGAGAAGCAAAATGGAGTCGTGGTTAGATTTGCCGAAAGGAGGGCGGGGACGTTCTTATAACCATCCCGGAAGTTCGAATAGCAATGGTTGAGGATTTTAGCAGCGCGAGTACAACAGTATGAAAATGTATGCACTCACTAACTGTAAGTCGCTCTGGATAAGAGCGTCTGCTAAATGACTCAAATGTAAAAACATTTAAACAGTCAATATGTTGATAGAACTTCGGCAGTCTAGTCCTCAAATTTGCTTTGTTAAAATCCCCGGCTACAATAAATGCAGCCTCAGGATATGTGGTTTCCAGTTTGCATAAAGTCCAGTGAAGTTATTTGAGGGCCGTCGTGGTATCGGCTTAAGGGGGGATATACACGGCCGTGACTATAACCAAAGAAAATTATCTTGAGAGATAATACGGTCCGCATTTGATTGTGAGATATTCTAGGTCGGGTGAACAGAAGGACTTGAGTTCCTTAATGTTACTACAATTACACCATGAGTCGTTAATCATGAAACACACACCTCCGCCCTTTTGCTTCCCGGAGAGATATGTATTCCTGTCTGCGCAATGAACTGAGAACCCATCTGGCTGGACCGATTCCGACAGAATATCCCGAGAGAGCCATTTTTCCGTGAAACAGAGTATGTTACAGGCCTTGATGTCTCTCTGGAAAGAAATCCTTGCTCGTAGTTCGTCGAGCTTGTTAACCAGAGACTGAACATTAGCGAGTAGAATACTTGGAAGCGGTGGGTGGTGTGCGCGTCTCCTAAGTCGAACCAGCAGGCCGCTCCGAGCGCCTCTCCTCCGCCAGCGATGTTTTGGGTCAGCCGCTGGAATCAGTTCAGTTGCCCTGGGGAGAGCAAACAAAGGATGTGCTTCGGGAAAGTCATATTCCTGGTCGTAATGCTGGTGAGTTACCGCCGCTCTGATATCCAATAGTTTTTCCTGGCTGTATGTAATGATGCAAAACCCTTTCTGAGCTAATAATGTAAAAAAATTATACATTAAAAAACTAAATACTGCAAAGTTTCCTAAGAGCTAGTCGCAAGGCCGCCATCTTCGTCGGTGCCAGTTGAGTATTAATCCACCATTCGTATGCTAGCGTATATATGTGTCAGTTTAATTAAATGTGCAATAAAAAAAGTATAGTGCCTAGGCCTATTTAAAGAAACCAATTTAGGCAACCAATTTAGATTTAATTTAGGCAATAGATCACAAAGCAGGGAATCCCAGATTCCACGCTGAGCTTCTTTTTGGAAATGGCAAGTTCCCTTTCTCATCCATAAACACATATTAATACAAGTGTGCTCTTAAGCAGCTCACGTCATTACGATGGGGGTCTTTTCATTAGGAGGGATGTCTACCGTGCATCGCTAAAATAATGATTATAATCACATTTCCTCAATATACAGTTGATGTCGGAAGTTTACATACACCTTAGCCAAATACATTTAAACTCAGTTTTTCACAATTCCTGACATTTAATCCTAGTAACAATTACCAGTCTTAGGTCAGTTAGGATCACCACTTTATTTTAAGAATGTGAAATGTCAGAATAATAGTAGAGAGAATGATTTATTTCAGCTTTTATTTCTTTCATCACATTCCCAGTGGGTCAGAAGTCTACATACACTCTATTAGTATTTGGTAGTATTGCCTTTAAATTGTTTAACTTGGGTCAAACATTTCGGGTAGCCTTCCACAAGCTTCCCACAATACATTGGGTGAATTTTGGCCCATTCCTCCTGACAGAGCTGGTGTAACTGAGTCAGGTTTGTAGGTCTCCTTGCTCGCACATGCTTTTTCAGTTCTGCCCACACATTTTCTATAGGATTGAGGTCAGGGCTTTGTGATGGCCACTCCAATACCTTGACTTTGTTGTCCTTAAGCCATTTTGCCACAACTTTGGAAGTATGCTTGGGGTCATTGTCCATTTGGAAGACCCATTTGCGACCAAGCTTTACATTTACATTTACGTCATTTAGCAGACGCTCTTATCCAGAGCGACTTACAAATTGGTGCATTCACCCTATAGCCAGTGGGATAACCACTTTACAATGTTTTTATTTATTTTTTTATATATATATATATATATATATATATTATTATTTTTTTTTAGGGGGGGTGGGGGGGGGGTAGAAGGATTAGTTTATCCTATCCCAGGTATTCCTTAAAGAGGTGGGGTTTCAAATGTCTCTGGAAGGTGGTGAGTGACTCCGCTGTCCTGGCGTCGTGAGGGAGCTTGTTCCACCATTGGGGTGCCATTGGGCTGAGCGGGAACTATGCTTCCGCAGAGGAAGGGGAGCCAGCAGGCCAGAGGTGGATGAACGCAATGCCCTCGTTTGGGTGTAGGGACTGATCAGAGCCCGAAGGTACAGAGGTGCCGTTCCCCTCACAGCTCCATAGGCAAGCACCATGGTCTTGTAACAGATGCGAGCTTCAACTGGAAGCCAGTGGAGTGTGCGGAGGAGCGGGGTGACATGAGAGAACTTGGGAAGGTTGAACACCAGACGGGCTGCGGCATTCTGGATGAGTTGTAGGGGTTTAATGGCACAGGCAGGGAGCCCAGCCAACAGCGAGTTGCAGTAATCCAGACGGGAGATGACAAGTGCCTGGATTAGGACCGGTGCCGCTTCCTGTGTAAGGCAGGGTCGTACTCTCCGAATGTTGTAGAGCATGAACCTGCAGGATCGGGTCACCGCCTTGATGTTAGCGGAGAACGACAGGGTGTTGTCCAGGGTCACGCCAAGGCTCTTCGCACTCTGGGAGGAGGACACAACGGAGTTGTCAACCGTGATGGCGTGATCATGGAACGGGCAGTCCTTCCCCGGGAGGAAGAGCAGCTCCGTCTTGCCAAGGTTCAGCTTGAGGTGGTGATCCGTCATCCATACTGATATGTCTGCCACCTGGTTATCAGAAGGGGGAAAGGAGAAGATTAGTTGTGTATCGTCAGCGTAGCAATGATAGGAGAGGCCATGTGAGGATATGACAGAGCCAAGTGACTTGGTGTATAGGGAGAATAGGAGAGGGCCTAGAACTGAGCCCTGGGGGACACCAGTGGTGAGAGCACGTGGTGCGGAGACAGCTTCTCGCCACGCCACTTGGTAGGAGCGACCGGTCAGGTAGGACGCAATCCAGGAGTGAGCCGTGCCGGAGATGACCAGCTCGGAGAGGGTGGAGAGGAGGATCTGATGGTTCACAGTATCAAAGGCAGCAGACAGGTCTAGAAGGACAAGAGCAGAGGAGAGAGAGTTAGCTTTAGCAGTGCGGAGAGCCTCCGTGACACAGAGAAGAGCAGTCTCAGTTGAATGACCAGTCCTGAAACCTGACTGGTTTGGATCAAGAAGGTCATTCTGAGAGAGATAGCAAGAGAGTTGGCTAAAGACGGCACGCTCAATAGCTTTAACTTCCTGACTGATGTCTTGAGATGTTGCTTCAATATATCCACATAATTTTCCTTCCTCATGATGCCATCTATTTTGTGAAGTGCACCAGTCCCTTCTGCAGCAAAACACCCCCACAGCATGATGCTGCCACCCCATGCTTCACGGTTGGGATGGTGTTCTTCGGCTTGCAAGCGACTCCCTTTTTCCTCCAAACATAACAATGGTCATTATGCCCAAACAGTTCTATTTTTGCTTCATCAGACCAGAGGACATTTCTCCAAAAAGTCCTGTCTTTGTCCCCCATGTGCAGTTGCAAACAATGCAAATAGTCCGGTAGGCATGATTAGCTGTTCAGGAGTCTTATGGCTTAGGGGTAGAAGCTGTTAAGAAACCTTTTGGACCTAGACTTGGCGCTCCGTTACCGCTTGCCGTGCGGTAGCAGAGAGAACAGTTATGACTAGGGTGGCTGGAGTCTTTGACAATTTTTAGGGCCTTCCTCTGACACCGTCTGGTATAGAGGTCCTGGATGGCAGGAAGCTTGGCCCCAGTAATGTACTGGGCCGTACGCACTACCCTCTGTAGTGCCTTGCGGTCGGAGGCCGAGCAGTTGCCATACCAGGCGGTGATGCAACCAGTCAGGATGCTCTCAATGATGCAGCTGTATAACTTTGAAGGGGAATAGGCTTTGTTGTGCCCTCTTCACGACTGTGTAGGTGTGTTTGGACCATGATAGTTTGTTGGTGATGTGGACACCAAGGAACTTGAAGCTCTCAACCTGTTCCACTACAGCCCTGTCGATTGAGAATGGGGGCGTGCTCAGTCCTCTTTTTTTTCCTGTAGTCCACAATCATCTCCTTTGTCTTGATCACGTTGAGGGAGAGATTGTTATTCTGGCACCACACGGCCAGGTCTCTGACCTCCTCCCTATAGGCTGTCTCATCGTTTTTGGTGATCAGGCCTACCACTGTTGTGTTGTCGGCAAACTTAATGATGGTGTTGGAGTCGTGCCTGGCCATGCAGTCATGGGTGAACAGGGAGTACAGGAGGGGACTGAGCACGCACCCCTGAGGGGCCCCTGTGTTGAGTATCAGCGTGGAAGATGTGTTGTTACCTACCCTTACCATCTGGGGGCGGCCCATCAGGAAGTCCAGGATCCAGTTGCAGAGGGAGGTGTTTAGTCCCAGGGTCCATAGCTTAGTGATGAGCTTTGAGGGCACTATGGTGTTGAACGCTGAGCTGTAGTCAATGAATAGCATTCTCATGTAGGTGTTCCTCTTGTCCAGGTGGGAAAGGGCAGTGTGGAGTGCAATAGAGATTGCATCATCTATGGATCTGTTGGGGCGGTATGCAAATTGGAGCGGGTCTAGGGTTTCTGGGATAATGTACAAGTCCGGGCTCTGGCTGGGCTACTCAATGACATTCAGAGACTTGTCCCAAAGCCACTCCTGCGTTGTCTTGGCTGTGTTCTTATGGTCGTTTTCCTGTTGGAAGGTGAACCTTTGCGCCAGTCTGAGGTTCTGAGCACTCTGGAGCAGGTTTTCATCAAGGACCTCTCTGTACTTTGCTCCGTTAATCTTTCCCTTGATCCTGACTAGTCTACCAGTCCCTGCGGCTGAAAAACATCCACACAGCATGATGCTGCCACCTCCATGCTTCACCATAGTGATGGTGCCAGGTTTCCTCCAGACGTGACGCTTGGCATTCAGGTCAAAGAGTTCAATCTTGGTTTCATCAGAGCAGAGAATCTTGTTTCTCATGGTCTGAGAGTCCTTTATGTGCCTTTTGGCAAACTCCAAGCGGGCTGTCATGTGCATTTTACTGAGGAGTGGCTCCCATCTCCACAGAGGAACTATGCATCTCTGTCAGAGTGACCATTGGGTTCTTTGTCACCTCCCTGACCAAGGCCCTTCTCCCCCAATTGCTCAGTTTGGCCGGGCGGCCAGCTCTGGGAAGAGTCTTGTTGGTTCCAAACTTTTTCCATTTAAGAATGATGGAGGCCACTTTGATCTTGGGGACCTTTAATGCTGCAGAAATTGTTTGGTACCCTTCCCCAGATATGTGCCTCGTCACAATGATTTTTGCTCTGACTTGCACTGTCAACTGTGGGACCTTATATAGACAGGTGTGTGCCTTTCCAAATGATGTCCAATCAATTGAATTTACCACAGGCGGACTCCAATCAAGTTGTAGATACATCTCAAGGATGATCAATGGAAACAAGATGCACCTGAGCTCAATTTTGAGTCTCATAGCAAAGGGTCTGAATACTTACGTAAATAATGTATTTCTGTTTTGAATGTTTAATACATTTGCAAACAACTTCTGCAGCATTAAAGGTCCCCAAGAACACAGTGGCCTTGGTCAGGGAGGTGACATTCCTAAAAATCAGTTTTTGATTTGTCATTATGGGGTATTGTGTGTAGATTAATGAGGGAAAAAATGTATTTAATACATTTTAGAAAAAGGCTGTAACGTAACAAAATGTGGAAAAAGTCAAGAGGTCTGAATACTTTCCGAATGCACAGTCATTGGTGTAGCCTTTTTTCATCTGGACATGATGTTGAAATATCTTCACGTCTAGAATAAAACCCCCCAGGCTTCCGTCATAAACTCAATTGAATGAAAAAATTAAGGGGGCAGTTTGGAAAAACGAAGGTCCATTCAGAAGGTATCCTAAAGTAGCCTGTCTGGACTCCATCTTTAAATAAGAGAGGAGGGAAAAATTATATAACTGAAAAGAGCATAACACATTTTTTTTTTTATGTAAGCAAGTCATTATGATCAGCAAGTGCGAGGAATAACGACAGGTGCCAGTTTTGCATTTCTTTCCTCTCGTTAATGGAATGCAACTGAAGCAAACGTAGTTCGATTCTTTCTAAATAAAATATCTAGGTTGGATCCGTCCCAATGCCCACATGCATACACATCATTCAACATGCCCATAAGTTACCATGAAATTGAAACGTCTGGTGGGAGTCGTTGTGCTCTATTACCCAACTATTATGGATAGGCATACTGAGTCCCGTGTAGCTCAGTTGGTAGAGCATGGCGTTTGCAACGCCAGGGTTGTGGGTTCGATTCCCACGGGGGGCCAGTATATAAAATAAAATGTATGCACCAACTGTAAGTCGCTCTGGACAAGAGCGTCTGCTAAATGACTAAAATGTAAAAAATGAGCAGTGAGCACATAAAGTGAATGAGAACATTGCTTCAGTATAACCTTTTAAAATCAAATAAGGTTAAACAGCACACACTGTGCTGATGTTGATTTGCTGTCCCTCCTGCATGTAGATATGGGGGCAAAGGGAATTTTTATTTCCTTAATGACTGCTGGCTGCAGATGTTTCGCGTTTAGATATTGCAGTTGCTGTGGTGCTGGGTTGGGAAATATTATTCTCAGTCATAATTTATATATTATGTACTGTATTTTCCCATAATTTGTTTGTAAGGGAGTATTGAGGTCATGGGACCTTTTTAAATAACTGTTCACCTTATTTTAGTGATGTGGAATGAATATCAGTAAAGAGTCAAGGATATAGAAATAATCTCCTTTATGATGCTCATACCATAGAGATACATATTGTGGCTCATACAATAAATATAAAACGATTTAATCTTGCAATGTGCTTTTCTCAAATTGGCAAGGCAAAGATTTTGGCCCTGAGAGTCATGCTTAAATAACATTCTCACCACTTTCAGATATCAAACAGATATTGATGAGTAAAATCAATAATTCAACATACTGTATTAGCATTACACATATTGTAAGACACATCCGAGAAAATGTTTGCTTTATTTGCTAATTCCATGGCAGTTATAGTTCTTTTAAAAGTGATAATCAAGATCATTGAGTTACTTTTGGCCCGCCTGCATGCATTGGTTTCATCCAATGAAATGAGTAACACAGCTATAAGTGCTTGTCAGTCACCACATACCCTGGGCTCCTCTGTATGTTAAGTATGGACTGTCTGAAGGTATTATCTTTTTCTCCTTCTGAATATGACAGTGACTACCATAATGTTATTTAAAGCTCTGATAGGCAAGACCACCCTGTCATGCACAGCACAAGAGGTGTCACAAATTGATGAAATCAGATAAGCTCCAATGAATGAAAATTATATGCAAATATTATGGGGTGAGAAAAGGTACACCTCCTACAGTAACCTGACTGACAAGTCAGCCATGGTTGATACACTAACAGGTTGCTCTGTGGCTCTTTGCTGGAAAGGGTCCACATTGATAGATGGACTGAGAAACTGATCAACATCAGTGTTAGTCAACATCAGTTGACCAAACTAACTTTAATGTGCATGGACTTTGTACACAGATCAAGAGATATGGTTTGTATTGATTCAGATTTATTTGGCATTGTTAGGTTCTGAACAGAGTAAAAACTCAAATGGACGACTAGGAAAAGCTCAAACCAAGTTTATTCACCCAATGGGTCATACAGCTGCAAAGGCAAATAATATCTATTGATCTGTGTACAAAATCCATGCACATTAAAGTTATTTTGGTCAACTGATGTTGACTAACACTGACGTTGATCAGTTTCTCAGTCCATCTGTCAATGTGGACACTTTCCAGCACCGAGCCGCAGAGCAACCTTGTGCTCTGTCCCTTCACACAAGCATATATATTTATTACCTCCTACTAGGCAGGGTCAACATCTTACACAACTTCTAGACAGCCAATACATCTCTTTTGCTAGACAGGAACTTAATTGGTTCATCTCAATGGTGTAGTCATGGCCCTGCCTGATGCTAGAACCTTCGTGGGCGTGGAAGTGTATGCGTGTGAGATAGGACTGTAGTAGGAGGGTCGTTGGGGTGTGCCCCTCTGGCCCCTCTCCCAGAGGTTTCTTCTCACTTCATCTGTTGACTTGACCTCAAGCCGAATTCCTCGCTTCTCCCTAGTTCCGCAGCTAGCCTGCGTTATTAGAAACTGAAACCAGACTGTTGCCCTTTGCCTCCTCCTTAGTAACATTGATATTCAACAATAACATGTTTGAACAGAATATTAACTTTCTGCACTTCCCATTGTCTCACTCAGTAACTTTCCATACACCAAGTTCCTATCCACCCTTCGTTGACCCCAACATATACATTCCTTATACATGTAAAGTAATCAATAAGTTCTAGTGTGGTAACATGAATAAGTATATTTCAAGCTAGAATCCAACAGCATGAAAAAGTAATTGAGCACACAGGCTACATGAAAGGCAAATGTCTTTCAAAGTGTCCCATTCAGACTAATTTAAAGTGCTACTTCATTCCAAAATCAGTGTGTCAGATGTTTCTTCTTTCTTCAAATGTTATCAAATGTCAACATGAGTCAGCTTTCCCATTCATTTGGGGTTGATCTGTAACTGCAATGTAACAGATGGCATGGGAGGTGGCCTCATCTCAGCATCGGACCACTTTAAATATTGGAAAATGTCTGAGTTAGTTGGGAGGCTGTCCTAATTTGGACACCGTAGGGGTGGAAGGGGCAAGTGAAAGGTACACTTCCTGATTATGTGGTAGTTATGTGATTAATATCGAATGCCGATTGCAGATATCAGAGAGGATTAAACGCCAAATGCTATCAAATAGTGAGCCACCAACTAAAAAGTGAACATTGTAGCAAATGCATTCCATGACATTTACAAATAGAACTTGGCTTCTATGATATACTGTATCTGGAATGTACTGTATCTGGAATGACATGGCTCTATAAATACGGTGGATATTTTATGTCAATTTCCCTTACTTGAAATGGAAACAATATGTGGATCTCCCTGTTGACCCTAGTAGAGACACAGATTGATTGCTCTGTCCCTTCAACTTTTAAGAGCCACTACTGTATATGACATGCTTATGTCTCGGAGGGGAAATGTTGGAAAAAGGTTGTCAATGTTAACAGTTCCATCTTGACTGGCATTTACCTTTATCGCTGGTGAGGGGGACTTTTAACACGCTGAGGTCAAATGCAATTATCTGGGATGGTCAGTCAGTATGAATAGACTGGAGTGAGGCTCTTGGAGTTGTAGTTGATGACATGGCCCACGTGCAACCATGCAATTTAACTGACATGATTGTGTGGCATCACAACATTGGCGTAGGCCATTCACTGCATCACCTGCTATGGTGGGAACAGATGTTAGACATTAATAGCTTTGCAAATCTCTTTAAAAGATGTTCCTCAAGAGACATGGTTTCAAGATTTGTTAAGGAAACGTGCTCTTATTAGGATGGATGAGCAATGACTAATGAAACATAATTGATGTATCTCTTCTCTACATCTGGTCATCTTTGGTGGTAAAATATGAAAGTTCAGCACCACTGAGGCATGCAGATAATTTTTTAAGGTCTTCAGGAAAGGTGTTCTGTCTTCGAAAAGATGAGAGATGAGTTTTGAAAGATAATCCATACATTTTATACCAGTGACAATCTAAGAAGGTTAAGCGCTCCTTTGGTCTGAAGAATAAAAGCTTAACTGAATAATGTAATACCACTGTGAAATGAGAAAGTCTTATCAGACATAAGTGTTACATTGACAACCACTTGATATAATATAATAAGAACATGTATTTATACCCTTTGGTTATCATGAGAGATGTACAGTAACTAGATTCCACAAGCGGTGATTATTACCTTAAAGGTTAATAACTATGTCAACATTAAAGGAGAAGTTACATTTTTTTACAACCAAATCTCAATTATTTTCTAAACAGCAAAGCTCTAAGTATAGTGATGCAGGTCAATCGATGTTGTACACATATCAAATTGCATATAAAGTTAGGAATGACACAATTTCATGTGTACAACATCTAAAGACCTGCATCGCTATACTGAGAGCTTTGCCATTTCTAAAAGGACATCTTTGGGTGTTTTTGGAGCCTTTGTTAATGTTTTTTCAGGGCCCCCATACTTTTTTTATTTAAATTTTTTATTTCACCTTTATTTAACCAGGTAAGCCAGTTGAGAACAAGTTCTCATTTACAACTGCGACCTGGCCAAGATAAAGCAAAGCAGTGTGATAAAAACAACAACAACACAGAGTTACATATGGAATAAACAAAACGTACAGTCAATAACACAATAGAAAATCTATATACAGTGTTTGCAAATGTAGTAAGTTATGGAGGTAAGGCAATATATAGGCCATAGTGCAAAATAATTACATTTAGTATTAACACTGGAGTGATAGATGTGCAGAAGATGATGTACAAATAGAGATACTGGGGTGCAAATGAGCAAAATAAATAACAATGTAAATAACAATATGGGGATGAGGTAGTTGGGTGGGCTAATTACAGATGGGCGGTGTACAGGTGCAGTGATCGGTAAGCTGCTCTGACAACTGATGCTTAAAGTTAGTGAGGGAGATAAGTGTCTCCAGCTTCAGAGATTTTTGCAGTTCGTTCCAGTCATTTGCAGCAGACAACTGGAAGGAATGGTGGCCAAAGGAGGTGTTGGCTTTGGGGATGACCAGTGAGATATACCTGCTGGAACGCATACTACGGGTGGGTGTTGCTATGGTGACCAATGATCTAAGATAAGGCAGGCATTTGCCTAGAAGTGATTTATAGATGACCTGGAGCCAGTGGGTTTGGCGACAAATATTTAGTGAGGGCCAGCCAACGAGAGCGTACAGGTCACAATGGTGGGTAGTATATGGGGCTTTGGTGACAAAACGGATGGCACTGTGATAGGCTACATCCAATTTGCTGAGTAGAGTGTTGGAAGCTATTTTGTAAATGACATCGCCGAAGTCAAGGATCGGTAGGATAGTCAGTTTTACGAGGGCATGTTTAGAGGCATGGGTGAAGGAGGCTTTGTTGCGAAATAGGAAGCCGATTCTAGATTTAATTTTGGATTGGAGATGCTTAATGTGAGTCTGGAAGGAGAGTTTACGGTCTAACCAGACACCTAGGTATTTGTAGTTGTCCACATATTCTAAGTCAGACCTGCCGAGAGTAGTGATTCTAGTCGGACGGGCGGGTGCAAGCAGCGTTCGATTGAAGCGTCCAAATTGTAAAGTGGTTATCCCACTGGCTATAGGGTGAACGCACCAATTTGTGAGTCGCTCTGGCTAAGAGCGTCTGCTAAATGACGTTAATGTGCCCTTGAGCAAGGCACTTAACCCTAATTGCTCCTGTAAGTCGCTCTGGATAAGAGCGTCTGCTAAATGACTAAAATGTAAATGTAAAATGTAAGAGCATGCATTTAGTTTTACTAGTGTTTAAGAGCAATTGGAGGCCACGGAAGGAGTGTTGTATGGCATTGAAGCTCGTTTGGAGGTTTGTTAACACAGTGTCCAGTGAAAGGCCAGATATATACAAAATGGTGTCGTCTGCGTAGAGGTGGATCTGAGAGTCACCAGCAGCAAGGGCGACATCATTGATATACACAGAGAATAGAGTCAGCCCGAGAAATGAACCCTGTGGCACCCCCATAGAGACTGCCAGAGGTCCAGACAACAGGCCCTCCAATTTGACACATTGAACTCTATCTGAGAAGTAGTTGGTGAACCAGGCGAGGCAGTCATTTGAGAAACCAAGGCTATTTAGTCTGCCAATAAGAATGTGGTGATTGACAGAGTCAAAAGCCTTGGCCAGGTCGATGAAGACGGCTGCACAGTACTGTCTTTTATCAGTTGCGGTTATTATATTGTTTAGGACCTTGAGCGTGGCTGTGCACCTATGACCAGCTCGGAAACCAGATTGCATAGCGGAGAAGGTACGGTGGGATTCGAAATTGTCACGCTCGTTGAGTACAGGATTGGAACAAGGTGCAGCGTGGTATGCGTACATGTTCATTTATTGAATAAACACTGAACAAAACAACCAAAGCAAAGTAACGTGAAGTTCTAAACGCTAACATCAAACAAGCCAAACACACAGAAACAAGATCCCACAACATAGGTAGGCAACATGGCTGCCTAAGTATGACCCCAATCAGAGACAACAATCGACAGCTGCCTCTGATTGGGAACCACACCCGGCCAACATAGATCTACAATATCTAGATCTTACACATAGAAATTCACACCCTGACCAAACCCACTAAAGAAAACCGGGCTCTCAAGGCCAGGGCGTGACAGTACCCCCCCTCCCAAAGGTGCATACTCCGGCCGCACCAACCTGACTCATTAGGGGAGGGTCCGGGTGGGCATTCAGCCTCGGTGGCGGCTCCAGCTCCGGGCGTAACGCCCTCTCCCTTTCTGCCTCCCCGTTGCACCCCTGGTCCGGTCTGGACCTCGGCGTGATGCTTCCCCTCTCAGTCCTCCCACGATGCACCAAGCCCTGTCTGGACCCTGGTGTGGGAGGCCCCCGACCCTGGAGAGGGGCTGACGTCTGGGCCTGGACCGGCAATCCCCCCGTGATGCACCAAGCCCTGTCTGGACCCTGGAGAGGGATTGACGTCTGGTTCTGGAGTGGAGCCGCTGACCGGAGCTGAACTGGACCCCGGTGGAGCGGACTGCTCTGGCTCTTGAGTGGAGCCGCTGACCGGAGCTGAACTGGACCCCGGTGAAGCGGACTGCTCTGGCTCTGGACTGGAGCAGCTGACCAGAGCTGGACTGGGCACTGGTGGAGCGGACTACTCTGGCACTGGAGTGGAGCAGCTGACCGGAGCTGGACTGGGCACCGGTGGAGCGGACTGCTCTGGCACTGGAGTAGAGCAGCTGACCGGAGCTGGACTAGGCACCGGTGGAGCGGACTGCTCTGGCACTGGAGTGGAGCAGCTGACCGGAGCTGGACTGAACACCGGTGGAGCGGACTGCTCTGGCACCAGCCGTACCGGGCTGGGGATACGCACCACTGGTCTGGTGCGAGGAGCAGGCACGGGCCGTGCTGGACTGGATACACGCACCACTGGTTTGGTGCGAGGAGCAGGAACGGGCCGTACTGGACTGGAGACACGCACCACTAGTTTTGTGCGGGGAGCAGGTACGGGCCGTACCGGACTGGAGACACGCACCACAGGTTTGGTGCGGGGAGCAGGTACGGGGCGTACCGGGCTGGCGACACGCACCACTGGTTTGGTGCGAGGAGCAGGTACGGGCCGTACTGGACTGGAGACACGCACCACTGGTTTTTATGCGGGGAGCAGGTACGGGCCGTACCGGACTGGAGACACGCACCACAGGTTTGGTGCGAGGAGCAGGTACAGGCCGTACCGGGCTGGCGACACACACCACTTGTTTGGTGCGAGGAGCAGGACCGGCCCGTACCGGACTGGAGACATGCACCACTGTTTTTTATGCGGGGAGCAGGTACGGGCTGTACCGGACTGGAGACACGCACCACAGGTTTGGTGCGGGGAGCAGGTACGGGGCGTACCGGGCTGGCAACACGCACCACTGGTTTGGTGCGGGGAGCAGGCACAGGCTTTACCGGTCTGTGAAGGCGCACTGGCAGCACAGTGCGTAAAGCCGGCGCATAGCCTGGTGCCTGCACGGTCACACGCTCCTCCGCTCGTTGAGTACAGGATTGGACCAAGGTGCAGCGTGGTATGCGTACATGTTCGTTTATTGAATAAACACCGAACAAAACAACAAAAGCAACGTAACGTGAAGTTCTAAAGGCTAACATCAAACAAGCCAAACACACAGAAACAAGATCCCACAACATAGGTAGGCAACATGGCTGCCTAAGTATGATCCCCAATCAGAGACAACGATTGACAGCTGCCTCTGATTGGGAACCACACCCGGCCAACATAGATCTACAATATCTAGTTCTTACACATAGAAATTCACACCCTGACCAAACCCACTAAAGAAAACCGGGCTCTCAAGGCCAGGGCGTGACAGAAATGGTTGGTGATCTGTTTGTTAACTTGGCTTTCAAATACTTTCGAAGGGCAGGATGCATATAGGTCTGTAACAGTTTGGATCTAGAGTGTCACCCCCTTTGAAGAGGGGGATGACCGCGGCAGCTTTCCAATCTCTGGGGATCTCAGACGATATGAAAGAGAGGTTGAACAGGCTAGTAATAGGGGTTGCGACAATTTCAGCAGCTAATTCTAATAAGAAGGGTCCAGATTGTCTAGCCCAGCTGATTTGTAGGGGTCCAGATTTAGCAGCTCTGTCAGGACATCAGCTATCTGAATTTGGGTGAAGGAGAAGCGGGGGGTCGGCATGGGCAAGTTGCAGCGGAGGGTGTAGAGCTGGTGGCGGGGGTAGGGGTAGCCAGGTGGAAAGCATGGCCAGCCGTAGCAAAATGCTTATTGAAATTCTCGATTATCGTAGATTTATTGGTGGTAACAGTGTTTCCTAGCCTCAGTGCAGTGGGTAGCTGGGAGGAGGTGCTCTTATTCTCCTTGGACTTTACAGTGTCCCAAAACGTTTTGGAGTTAGTGCTACAGGATGCAAATTTCTGTTTGAAAAAGCTAGCCATTGCTTTCCTAACTGATTGTGTATATTGGTTCCTGACTTCCCTGAAAATGTGTATATCGCAGGGGCTGTTCGATGCAAATGCAGTACGCTACAGAATGTTTTTGTGCTGGTCAAGTGCAGTCAAGTCTGGGGTGAACCAGGGGCTATATCTGTTCTTAGTTCTGAATTTTTTGAATGGGGCATGCTTATTGAAGTTGGAGAGGAAAGAACTTTTGAAGAACATCCAGGCATCCTCTACTGACGGAATGAGATAGATATCCATCCAGGATACCCGGGCCAGGTCAATTAGAAAGGCCTGCTTGCTGAAGTGTTTTAAGGAGCGTTTGACAGTGATGAGGGGTGGTCGTTTGACCGCAGAACCATTACGGACGCAGGCAATGAGGCAGTGATCGCTGAGATCCTGGTTGAAGACAGCGGAGGTGTATTTAGAGGGTAAATTAGTCAGAATGTAATCTATGAGGGTGCCCATGTTTATGGATTTAAGGTTGTCCCTGGTAGGTTCCTTGATAATTTGTGTGAGATTGAGGGCATCTAGTTTACAGGTTTGAGGGCATCTAGTTTGTAGGACGGCCGGGGTGTTAAGCATATCCCAGTTTAGGTCACCAAGCAGTACGAACTCTGAGGATAGATGGGGGGCAAGCAATTCACATATGGTGTCCAGGGCACAACTGGGGGCTGAGGGGGGTCTGTAACAAGCGGCAACAGTGAGAGACTTATTTCTGGAAAAGTGGATTTTTAGAAGTAGAAGCTCAAACTGTTTGGGCACAGACCTGGATAGTATGATAGAACTCTGCAGGCTATCTCTACAGTAGATTGCAACTCCGCCCCCTTTGGCAGTTCTATCTAGACGGAAAATTTTGTAGTTCGGGATGGACATTTCTGAATTTTTGGCAACCTTCCTAAGCCAAAATTCAGACACTGCTAGAACCTCAGGGTTGGCAGAGTGTGCTAACGCAGTTAATAACTCAAACTTGGGGAGGAGGCTTCTAATCTTAACATGCAAGAAACCAAGGCTTTTACGTTTACAGAAATCAACAAATGATAGCGCCTGGGGGGTAGGAGTGATACTGGGGTCTACAGGGCCTGTGTTAACCTCGACATCACCAGAGGAACAGAGGAGGAATAGAATAAGGATACGGCTAAAGGCTTTAAGAACTGGTCTTCTAGTGCGTTGGGTACAGAGAATTAAAGGGGCAGATTTCCGGGCGTTGTAGAATAGATTCAGGGAATTATGTACAGACAAGGATATGGAAGGATATGAGGACAGTGGAGGTACACCTAAGCATTGGGTAACTATAAAAGAGATAGCATCACTGGAGGTACCGATTGAGCCGGTCTCCGCGTGTATGGGGGGTGGGACAAAGGAGCTCAGCAATAGGCTAGGCATATTGACATGTGAGAGAGGCATAACGCAATCACAGGTGTTATTCGAGAGGGCTAAGACAACAACTGGTAATGGCGACGAAAGTTTGGGCTGAGGATAAACAGATAAACAGGATGGGGTACCATGTAAAGGGACAGTCTAGCAGGCATTAGCTGTGTAGTTGAGTGATCATAAGGTCCAGTGAACAGTAATAAGTAAGTCCGGGAGCAGTTCATAGGCTGCTACAGCACAGGCGAGCAGGAGGCACGGCTGTTGATTGCGCGTCCTAGCAGGCCGGGGCTAGCAGATGGAACTTCGTGGTCGTAACGGGAAGCCTGTTGAAACCACATCAGATGATTACGTCGGCAGACCAGTCGTGATGGATCGGCGGGGCTCTGTGTCGACACTAGGAGGTCCCATCCGGTTGACAGAGAGGTAGATAGCCGGGAGATGGGCCTGGCTCGAGGCTAGCTCAAGGCTAACTGGTACGTCGGGACAGTGGTGATTAGCCAACAACAGCCATTCGGTTGCAGCTAGCTAGTTGCAATGGTCCGATGTTAAGGTCCAGTGATTCAGTGATTCCGGCAGAAAATCCGATATGTTCTGGGTCGATAGCACGCTGTGCAGACTGGCCGATAATTGTCCAGGCTAGAGCTGGCTGGTAGGTAGTGCAGGCCACGGACAGTGGTGAAGACCTAGTTAGCTGGCTAGCTGGCTAGTTTCAGCCGTAGGTTCTTGATAAAAATTAAGAAATAATAGAGTCCGTTCCACATTGGGTGAGGCGGGTTGCAGGAAAGTATATTGAGTTAAAGGATGGAAAGTGAGATATAAATATATATGAAAAAAAGAAAGAAAAAAAAAGAAAAAAAATGGCTATTTACACGAGGACAGAACAGAATACACGACCGCACTACTACGCCATCCTGGATCATACTGCAGTACAAGTACGAGAAAGTGATTTGCTGTTTGGGGTAAGTCTATCAAAAACAAGTGAAATCACAAAAAAAGGTGTCTGGATCCTTCTATAACATGCCATTTACATCAAAAGTAGAGAATTAGATGTAAAAACAAAAAAAACTGGATCGTTGAAGCTATTTATAAACTAAAGCAATATGACATCATCCTACATAGCAGCTGGGCAATTTCCTGCTTACAGAAATCGACCACAGCAGAATTCAAATTTGCCAAGACTGCCATTGGCTCTTCCCAATGTACCCACGCCTCTATGGAAGGCACAAATTGGGAAGTGACAAGTTGCAGTCTTGGCATATTTTATTTCTGTTGTTGGTGTCTCTAAACACAAAGTTACCCCACTGTGTACCTTCAATGTAAAGTAATACCCAAGGATACTGGGTTGTTTGCCAGTGAGATGATTCCCTCTTATCTAAAGCTTCTATCCAGCTGTATGGATTGGGAATACCTATTTGTCTAAGAACACACATGGATGGAATATGGGGAAAAATGCACCAAATTATTTTTAAATCTTCAGCATAGGAATGCTACCAAAAATAATTTACTGAAACTGGTTACAAATGACGGAGTCACCCATGATTCACCAAATTATATTATGAAGGAGGAAACAAAGTACTTTAAGCATATGTTTTTGTTTCAGTCGCCTCCATCTCCTCTAACTGAAGCTAATTGTAGAGAGCCATACAGAAAGGCTCATGTGAAGGTGAAATTACAGAGGAGGAACTTCTGGATGCAATTAAAGTCTTTAAGTCCGAGAAAACTCCAGGGTTGGATGGCATACCAGTCGAGGTATACTAAACCTTTTTTGATATACTCAGAGGACCGTTATTTGCATATTTTAACCACTCCTATGTAAATGGTAGATTATCAGACACTCAAGAAGAAGGTCTGATTTCATTATTACTGAAAAAGGATACAAGTGGAAAATACAAAGATCCAGTCCATTAAAAAAATTGGAGCCCCCTTACACTTCAGTGTTGTGATGCAAAAATTCTAGCAAAATGTATAGCTCATAGAATTAAAAAGGTTTTGTTGGACATTGTTCATTCTAATCAGACAGGTTTTTTACATGGAAGATACATTGGAAATAATATAAGGCAAGTACTGGAAACAATAGAACACTATGAAAAATCTGGGAAACCAGGCCTGCTATTCATAGCAGACTTCGAAAAGGCATTTGATAAAGTACGACTGGGGTTTATATATAAATGCCTGGAGCATTTCAATTTTGGAGAATATCTTATAAAATGGGTTAAAATCATGTATAGTAACACTAGGTGTAAAATAGTCAATAATGGCTATTTCTCTGAAAGTTTTAAACTGTCAAGAGGAGTGAAACAAGGTTGTCCACTATCGGCATATCTATTTATTATGGCCATCGAGATGTTACCTATTAAAATCAGATCCAACAATAATATCAAAGGATTAGAAATTCAGGGCTTAAAAACAAAGGTGTCATTGTACGCTGATGATTCATGTTTTCTTTTAAATCCACAACTTGAATCCCTCCACAGCCTCATAAAGGATCTAGATACATTGTCTAACCTCTCTGGATTACAACCAAATTATGATAAATGTACTACATTATGTATTGGATCACTAAAAAATTAAAAATTTACATTACCATGTAGTTTACCAATAAAATGGTCTGATGGTGATGTGGATATACTCAGAATACATATCCCAAATGAAATAAATGATCTCACTCCAATACATTTGAATAGAAAGTTCCATTTTATTTGGAACGGCAAGCCAGACAAAATTAAATGGGCCTATTTATATAATGAATATGAATTCGGAGGACAGAAATGATTAGATATTAAAGC
Source organism: Coregonus clupeaformis (assembly GCF_020615455.1). Taxonomy (NCBI): domain Eukaryota; kingdom Metazoa; phylum Chordata; class Actinopteri; order Salmoniformes; family Salmonidae; genus Coregonus; species Coregonus clupeaformis. The sequence continues at coordinate 33,784,784 of NC_059193.1, forward strand.
ATTAGACCTATCACTAAAAGCTTCAGTCATACAAAAGTTATACTTAAATCCGAACTGCTTCTCTAGCAAAGTAGTAAGATTGTCTCACCCAATGTTCAAGAATGGCCTTTCTCCCTTTATTCAGATTACAACCTCACACTTTCAGTTATTTGAAAAGGAAATAATGACCCAAATATGCATTAAAAAACATAATTGGTTAAAGAAAACTGCGATAAATAACAAAGTATACCAGTTTCATTTAAGGACCAAAGGATTGACAGCCATCCCATATACCGTGGGGAGAACAAGTATTTGATACACTGCCGATTTTGCAGGTTTTCCTACTTACAAAGCATGTAGAGGTCTGTAATTTTTATCATAGGTACACTTCAACTGTGAGAGACGGAATCTAAAACAAAAATCCAGAAAATCACATTGTATGATTTTTAAGTAATTAATTTGCATTTTATTGCATGACATAAGTATTTGATACATCAGAAAAGCAGAACTTAATATTTGGTACAGAAACCTTTGTTTGCAATTACAGAGATCATACGTTTCCTGTAGGTCTTGACCAGGATTGCACACACTGCAGCAGGGATTTTGGCCCACTCCTCCATACAGACCTTCTCCAGATCCTTCAGGTTTCGGGGCTGTTGCTGGGCAATACGGACTTTCAGCTCCCTCCAAAGATCTTCTATTGGGTTCAGGTCTGGAGACTGGCTAGGCCACTCCAGGACCTTGAGATGCTTCTTACGGAGCTACTCCTTAGTTGCCCTGGCTGTGTGTTTCGGCTCGTTGTCATGCTGGAAGACCCAGCCACGACCCATCTTCAATGATCTTACTGAGGGAAGGAGGTTGTTGGCCAAGATCTCGCGATACATGGCCCCTTCCATCCTCCCCTCAATACGGTGCAGTCGTCCTGTCCCCTTTGCAGAAAAGCATCACCAAATAATGATTTTTCCACCTCCATGCTTCACGGTTGGGATGGTGTTCTTGGGGTTGTACTCATCCTTCTTCTTCCTCCAAACACGGCGAGTGGAGTTTAGACCAAAAAGCTCTATTTTTGTCTCATCAGACCACATGACCTTCTCCCATTCCTCCTCTGGATCATCCAGATGGTCATTGGCAAACTTCAGACGGGCCTGGACATGCGCTGGCTTGAGCAGGGGGACCTTGCGTGTGCTGCAGGATTTTAATCCATGACGGCGTAGTGTGTTACTAATGGTTTTCTTTGAGACTGTGGTCCCAGCTCTCTTCAGGTCATTGACCAGGTCCTGCCGTGTAGTTCTGGGCTGATCCCTCACCTTCCTCATGATCATTGATGCCCCACGAGGTGAGATCTTGCATGGAGCCCCAGACCGAGGGTGATTGACCGTCATCTTGAACTTCTTCCATTTTCTAATAATTGCGCCAACAGTTGTTGCCTTCTCACCAAGCTGCTTGCCTATTGTCCTGTAGCCCATCCCAGCCTTGTGCAGGTCTACAATTTTAACCCTGATGTCCTTACACAACGCTCTGGTCTTGGCCATTGTGGAGAGGTTGGAGTCTGTTTGATTGAGTGTGTGGACAGGTGTCTTTTATACAGGTAATGAGTTCAAACAGGTGCAGTTAATACAGGTAATGAGTTGAGAACAGGAGGGCTTCTTAAATAAAAACTAACAGGTCTGTGAGAGACGGAATTCTTACTGGTTGGTAGGTGATCAAATACTTATGTCATGCAATAAAATGCAAATTAATTACTTAAAAATCATACAATGTGATTTTCTGGATTTTGTTTTAGGTTCCGTCTCTCACAGTTGAAGTGTACCTATGATAAAAATTACAGACCTCTACATGCTTTGTAAGTAGGAAAACCTGCAAAATCGGCAGTGTATCAAATACTTGTTCTCCCCACTGTATATATATATATATATATATATACAGTGGGGGAAAAAAGTATTTAGTCAGCCACCAATTGTGCAAGTTCTCCCACTTAAAAAGATGAGAGAGGCCTGTAATTTTCATCATAGGTACACGTCAACTATGACAGACAAAATGAGAAAAAAAACATCAGAAAATCACATTGTAGGATTTTTTATGAATTTATTTGCAAATTATGGTGGAAAATAAGTATTTGGTCAATAACAAAAGTTTCTCAATACTTTGTGATATACCCTTTGCTGGCAATGACACAGGTCAAACGTTTTCTGTAAGTCTTCACAAGGTTTTCACACACTGTTGCTGGTATTTTGGCCCATTCCTCCATGCAGATCTCCTCTAGAGCAGTGATGTTTTGGGGCTGTCGCTGGGCAACATGGACTTTCAACTCCCTCCAAAGATTTTCTATGGGGTTGAGATCTGGAGACTGGCTAGGCCACTCCAGGACCTTGAAATGCTTCTTATGAAGCCACTCCTTCGTTGCCCGGGCGGTGTGTTTGGGATCATTGTCATGCTGAAAGACCCAGCCACGTTTCATCTTCAATGCCCTTGCTGATGGAAGGAGGTTTTCACTCAAAATCTCACGATACATGGCCCCATTCATTCTTTCCTTTACACGGATCAGTCGTCCTGGTCCCTTTGCAGAAAAACAGCCCCAAAGCATGATGTTTCCACCCCCATGCTTCACAGTAGGTATGGTGTTCTTTGGATGCAACTCAGCATTCTTTGTCCTCCAAACACGACGAGTTGAGTTTTTACCAAAAAGTTCTATTTTGGTTTTATCTGACCATATGACATTCTCCCAATCCTCTTCTGGATCATCCAAATGCACTCTAGCAAACTTCAGACGGGCCTGGACATGTACTGGCTTAAGCAGGGGGACACGTCTGGCACTGCAGGATTTGAGTCCCTGGCGGCGTAGTATGTTACTGATGGTAGGCTTTGTTACTTTGGTCCCAGCTCTCTGCAGGTCATTCACTAGGTCCCCCGTGTGGTTCTGGGATTTTTGCTCACCGTTCTTGTGATCATTTTGACCCCACGGGGTGAGATCTTGCGTGGAGCCCCAGATCGAGGGAGATTATCAGTGGTCTTCTATGTCTTCCATTTCCTAATAATTGCTCCCACAGTTGATTTCTTCAAACCAAGCTGCGTACCTATTGCAGATTCAGTCTTCCCAGCCTGGTGCAGGTCTACAATTTTGTTTCTGGTGTCCTTTGACAGCTCTTTGGTCTTGGCCATAGTGGAGTTTGGAGTGTGACTGTTTGAGGTTGTGGACAGGTGTCTTTTATACTGATAACAAGTTCAAACAGGTGCCATTAATACAGGTAACGAGTGGAGGACAGAGGAGCCTCTTAAAGAAGAAGTTACAGGTCTGTGAGAGCCAGAAATCTTGCTTGTTTGTAGGTGACCAAATACTTATTTTCCACCATAATTTGCAAATAAATTCATTAAAAATCCTCCAATGTGATTTTCTGGAAAAAAAATTCTCAATTTGTCTGTCATAGTTGACGTGTACCTATGATGAAAATTACAGGCCTCTCTCATCTTTTTAAGTGGGAGAACTTGCACAATTGGTGGCTGACTAAATACTTTTTCCCCATTGTATATATGAGAGACAAAAAACATATGGGGGATTGGAAGTGATGCAGACAATTACATTGATGGAAGTTACAATCTATCTGCAATATTAAAGCTGATCTACCCACAAAAAAAAAAAAACATACAGTAGATTCTCCATTGGATACCAAGCAGTTAGCCTTGCTAATGCTACCTAGCAGTAACGCTCCATTAATCCATGGAAACTGTGGGATGGGGAACGAGCATTCATCAGATCAGCCATTGGCAAGGGGTTGACCAAGTGCCACGGAACTTCCAGGGGTGATGCTAATTCATCCTGTCAATAACTACCTGAGACATCCATTTTACCAAATTATCATTGTCTGGGAAACCCTGTTCTATAGCATCAAGTAATGACAGAAGAGAAGCTGCTTGTATCTAATTATATGACAAGTTGACTAACAAATAGCCTACCAAATGTTAGAATTTATAAGCAGAAAAATATCTAAATGAGGCTTAAAACTTTCAGAGTTTGGGAAACCCTGCTCTAGAATACTAAATAAAGCCTTGCTCACTGGAATAATGTCATAAATCGATAGAATGAATGCATCATCAACAATCTAGTTGACATCTGTAAAGTTTAATTTCTACTTCTCTCACAGAGCGAAGACGTTTAGGGACCGGGGAGATTTCCGGTGCTACATTTCCTAATGACATCAGTTTGTTGATTTGTTTTAAGGAAATGAAAAGCTGTGAAAACGATCCACCATGTTTCTCAAAGTATTTCAATTAGTATTGGATGCATATTTTACGTGGTTAAAAGTCAAATACTGTCAGATTGGGTGTTGCTTGAATTTCTTTCGGTTTTAGGCTACACACGATTTTTTATTAATAAGTGCGCATTCGCATTTCCTCAAGATGAATGAATTCATATTTTTTCACTCCTGTTCCCGAGACAAAATGTATATTTGGTTTATCATTTTACTGCAAGAAACTCTTAGTTCTGCAGGAGTTATTATAATAGCTACATTTGAGGCCTACAGTCAGTGTACAGACATCAGTCACTATTCAACCATTACTTTTCCCATCTGAACTTCAAAGGTGAAAATATGCTAAATTGAGCCTGCACAGACTGCAAAAAACAACAGTAAACAGGATAAGATGTTTACATTCCACAGTATCTCGTCTAAGATCAGCAGATCCAAGGCATCTTCTTCGGGTTTCTCAAAACTAGGATAGGAGCTTATTTCAAATAAAATAAAATGTTATTGGCCACATGCGCCGAATACAACAGGTGCAGACATTACAGTGAAATGCTTACTTATAGCCCTTAACCAACAGTGCATTTATTTTTAATAAAAAAGTAAAACAAAACAACAACAAAAAAGTGTTGAGAAAAAAAAAGCAGTAGTCAAATAAAATAACAGTAGGGAGGCTATATATACAGGGGGGTACCGGTGCAGAGTCAATGTGCGGGGGCACCGGCTAGTTGAGGTAGTTGAAGTAATATGTACATGTGGGTAGAGTTAAAGTGACTATGCATAAATAATTAATTAGTAGCAGCAGCGTAAAAAGATGGGGTGGGGGGCAGTGCAAATAGTCCGGGTAGCCATGATTAGCTGTTCATGAGTCTTATGGCTTGGGGGTAGAAGCTGTTGAGAAGTCTTTTGGATCTAGACTTGACACTCCGGTACCGCTTGCCGTGCGGTAGCAGAGAGAACAGTCTATGACTAGGGTGGCTGGAGTCTTTGACAATTTTGAGGGCCTTCCTCTGACACCGCCTGGTATAGAGGTCCTGGATGGCATGAAGGCTTGGCCCCAGTGATGTACTGGGCCGTACGCACTACCCTCTGTAGTGCCTTGCGGTCGGAGGCCAAGCAGTTGCCATACCAGGCGGTGATGCAACCAGTCAGGATGCTCTCGATGGTGCAGCTGTATAATTTTTTGAGGATCTGAGGACCCATGCCAAATCTTTTCAGTCTCCTGAGGGGGAATAGGCTTTGTCGTACCCTATTCACAACTGTCTTGGTGTGTTTGGACCATGGTAGTTCGTGGTTGATGTGGACACCAAGGAACTTGAAGCTCTCAACCTGTTCCACTACAGCCCCGTCGATGAGAATGGGGGCGTGCTCAGTCCTCTTTTTTTCCTGTAGTCCACAATCATCTCCTTGTCTTGGTCACGTTGAGGGAGAGGTTGTTAACCTGGCACCACACGGCCAGGTCTCTGACCTCCTCCCTATAGGATTTTGGGTTCATATAGTCTTTAGGCTCATGATCTCAGTGAGAAAATGTGTCATTAAAATTTTCTGATTGGAGAGGCGTTGGATAACCAAATTACAACCAGGTAAAGATGTATTTTCATGATGACATCAAGACGACTGGGAAAGATGTCATAGTTTTGGTTGTTATCTGGTCAGTAAACTATGATGACCATGTGTCAACTAGGGCTAGGAATTCCCAGGGACCTCACAATATTATTATGATACTTAGGTACCGATATTATATATATTGCGATTCTCTCGATTCTGTATGTATTGTGACTCGATACTGCAATTTCTTTGCGATTCGATGTTCTAAACATATTGCTCACCAGGGACAAGAGAGAGACATGAGAAAATGAGTTTTGATCAGTCATGGAAATATAAGTGCTGTGCGGCAGTAGCCTAGAGCAGGGTTCCCCAACTGGAGGCCCGCAGTGATTTTATTTGGCCCCCCAGCACCAGCAAATCATCTCCAAGTGATTTTAATTTAGGAAATCTGTACCAAAGAGAGATAGATGTGATCGTATACACATTTAAGCAAGATTAGAAATGATTATGTCTTAGTCAAATGTTATATCTGTTTGAGCTTAATTCTTGTAGTCACTTTGCAGTCTACAAATTATTTGTAATTATCTTCCAGCCCCCTGACCATCTGCTCAAGAAAAAAAATGTCCTGGGCTGAATCTAGTTGATGATCTCTGGCCTAGAGGTTAGTGAGGCAGACCAGCTGCCCCGGTCCGGGCCGGGCGACACAAAACATGGTAATGGAACTGAACTGGCAGCTGCTGATCTCTGATGCCATGTGCCGTTGTGCCCTTGAGCAAGGCACTTAACCCCCCACAATTGCTCTCCATCCAGGGGTGCTTCACTGCGGCTGACCCTGTGCCTCTCAGTGTGTGTGTTTGTGTGTGTGTGCGTGCGTGTGTGTGTGTGTGTGCGTATATCTGGGGGTGTTGGGAAAGGCAGAAGACAAATTTCTGTTCTAACGAATGGACAATAAAGTATCTGGTCCATTGGTTGAATATGGATCAATATTCCATAAACGAGGCACTCAACCAGTCAGCAGCTTTGCATTGGTTTTTGATTGTTAGTGGAAATTGGGATGGAAATTGAGGTTCAAGCCTGCACTGACAAATGCTTCAGTAAGCAGTCAGAGCTGTGTGCTTCAGAAACATATAACCAACTATAGTATGACGTGTGGGTATATTTCAGGAACATATAGGCAGTGAGTGGCCTTTGTATGTAAAAGTGCACCCGTTTAGTTTGATTATCATGAAAGCAGATAAAAGATGTTCATCTTTTGTATTATGCATCTAGCCTTTCCTCCAGAGAGCACATAAACACTCTGAACTAAGAATAAATCAACTCTGTGAACGGAAAACCATGGGAGTCCTGTTAATACTTCATGTTTCACAAATTTTCATAAATGACTGCTAATTGAAACATTGATAGAAAAACGCTCAAGTGTTTTGGAAAAACCCATCCAGAACTCACTGGCTGATTATGTACAGCTAGCTCCCCTTGAGTTGATGATACAGTGAGATGTTTCCTTGTATAATTTTTAGAGGGCTCCTTTAATATTTAAATGTGTTCCCAGTCAGGAAATACACCCAGTTTAAAATTGTCAACCGCTTTTTAATTTTCTGTGGTGTTACGTGTTCCAACTCTCCACTTATATACTGAACAAAAATATAAACGCAATATGCAACAATTTAAACATTTTTACTGAGTTACAGTTCATAGAAGGAAATAAGTCAATAGAAAATAAATTCATTAGGCCCTTGGAGGGCATAGGCCCACCCACTGGGGAGCCAGGCCCAGCCAATCAGAATGATTTATTTCCACACAAAAGAATGATATCCCCCCCTTTTTGTTTAATCAGAACAGAGGACATTTCTCCAAAAACTACGATCTTTGTCTCCATGTGCAGTTGCAAACCGTAGTGTGGCTTTTTTATGGCGGTTTTGAGGAACTGAAAAATTGTATGGTTACTGAATAAAAAGAAGAAGAAACTATGCTATGAAACAAAGATAAATTATATAAAGCATAATAGTAAAAAGCTTTGGAGCACCTTAAATGACATTTTGGGCAAAAAGACAAACAGCTCCATCATTCATTGAATCAGATGGCTCATTCATTACAAAACCCACTGATATTGCCAAATACTTTAATTATTTTTTCATTGGCAAGATCAGCAAACTTAGGCATGACAACCCTACACATCCAAGTATACTGTAACTGACCAAATTATGAAAGAAAAGCATTGTAATTTAGAATTCCGTAAAGTGAGTGTTTTCTATCAACAATGACAAGCCAACTGGGTCTGACAACTTGGATGGAAAATTACTGAGGATAATAGCGGACGATATTGCCTGGCTCCCGCTCCCCCCCCCACACACACACACGGGTGAAGAAGCCGGATGTGGAGGTCCTGGGCTGGCGTGGTTAAACGTGGTCTGCGGTTGGACGTACTGCCAAATTCTCTAAATTGACGTTGGAGGCAGCTTATCGTAGAGAAATTAACATTCATTTCTCTGGCAACAGCTCTGCTGGACATTCATGCAGTCAACATGCGAATTGCACGCTCCCTCAAAACTTGAGACATCTGTGGAGAAGTGGAGAAGGTGGAAAGTTTTAAGTTCCTCGGCATACATATCACTGACGAACTGAAATGGTCCAACCACACAGACAGTGTGGTGAAGAAGGCGCAACAGCGTCTCTGAAAAAATTTGGCCTGTCACCTAAAACCCTCACAAACTTTTACAGATGCACAATTGAGAGCATCCTGTCGGGCTGTATCACCGCCTGGTACGGTAACTGCACCGCCCACAACCACAGGGCTCTCCAGAGGGTGGTGCGGTCTGCACAACGCATCACCAGAGGCAAACTACCTGCCCTCCAGGACACCTACAGCACCCGATGTCACAGGAAGACCAAAAAGATCATCAAGGACAACAACAACCAGAGCCACTGCCTGTTCACCCCGCTATCATCCAGAAGGCGAGGTCAGTACAGGTGCATCAAAGCTGGGACCGAGAGACTGAAAAACAGCTTATATCTCAAGGCCATCAGACTGTTGAACAGCCATCACTAGCACAGAGAGGCTGCTGCCAACATACAGACTTGAAAATCACTGGCCACTTTAATAATGCCACTTTAATAATGTTTACATATCTTGCATTACCCATCTCATATGTATATACTGTATTCTATACAATTTATTGCATCTTAGCCTATGCCGCTCTGACAATGACATTGCTCATCCATATATTATATATTCTTATCCCATTCCTTTACTTAGATTTTGTGTGTATTAGGTATTTGTTGTGGAATTGTTAGATATTACTTGCTAGATATTGCTGCACTGTCGGAACCAGAAGCACAAGCATTTAGCTATACTCGCAATAACATCTGCTAACCATGTGTATGTGACCAATACATTTGATTTGATTTGATTTTAAAGTGGCCTTTTATTGTCCCCGGCACAAGGTGCACCTGTGTAATGATCATTCTGTTTAATCAGTTTCTTGATATGCCACACCTGTCAGGTGGATGGATTATCTTGGCAAAGGAGAAATGCTCACTAACAGGGATGTAAACTACATTTTTTTATTTCAGCTCATGGGACCAATACTTTACATGTTGCGTTTATATTTTTGTTCAGTGTAGTATGTGTTTACCCTCAACTAGAGACACCAACTTTGAAATTGAAACACGGCTCTTGAATTTTCAGCAGGAACTTCGTTCAACATCTCAGAGGAGAAGACGAATTGCCCCCTAGGATATTTTCCTTGTGGCAACCTGAGCATGTGCCTGCCCCAGCTCATGCACTGCAATGGTATAGATGACTGTGGAAATGAAGCGGACGAGGAGAACTGTGGTGAGTCATCAGTTTATTCATTTATATATTTAATTATAGCACGTGTCAAACTCCAGTCCTTGAGGGACGAGTGTCTGGGGTTTTTACTCCTCCTTTATAGTTGATTGATCAATTAAGGTAATCGATTAGTTAGGAACTACCCTAACCTGGTTGTCTAGGTCTTAATTGGACACAAATTAAAAGGAAATAGCAAAAACCAGTAGACACACAGCCCTCCAGGAATTGAGTTTGAAACCCCTGATTTACTGACTAATTTATTATGTTCGCAAGTATTCTGACTGTGCCGGGGACATGCCCCACCAGGAGACATTTTTTGTATGACCATGAGAAGGTCAGTTCTTTTTTTCTAGCAACTGTTTTATTATACAGTATGTTCAAGTAGTAGGCAGAATAAATCATTGGACAACTCACAATTAGATTATCAGTGCACAGAAGGTCAGTTCTGTTCACTTTTTAAAAGGACATTCTACTCCAAAATGCAGACATTAATGGAGTGAATAGTCCGTGGCTAGGGTGATCGGGGTCCTTGATGATGTTGCGGGCCTTCCTCAAGCACCATTTGGAGTAGATATCCTGTATGGTGGGGAGCATGTCTCCAGCGATGCACTGGGCAGACCATAGCACCCTCGGCAGTCCCGTGGATGTAAATCGGGGCATGTCCTCCTCCCTGCTTCCTGAAGTCAACAATCAACTCCTTCGTTTTGCTGACGTTGAGGGAGAGGCTGTTGTTTTGGCACCACACTGCCAGGTCTCTGACCTCCTCCCTTTAGGCTGACTCGTTGTTATCAGTGTTCAGGCCTACCACCGTGGTGTCGTCTGCAAACTTGATGATTGGGTTGGTGTCATGCTTCGCCACGCAGTCATGAACAGGGAGTACAGCAGCAGGCTGAGGACACATCCCTGGGGGGCGCCCGTGTTGAGAGTCAGAGTGGGGGAGGTGTTGTTGCCAATCCTCACAGCCTGTGGCCTGCCCGTCAGGAAGTCCAGGATCCAGTTGCAGAGGGTGAGGGTGGTTTGGAGACCCAGGGCCCTGAGCTTGGTGACAAGCTTGGAGGGAACAATGGTGTTGAATGCTGACCTAGTCATTGAACAACATTCTTACATAGGTGTTCCTCTTGTCCAGGTGTGATAAGGCCATGTGGATAGCGATGGAGATGGCATTTTCCATGGATCTGTTGGAATGGTAGGCAAATTGGAATGGGTCCAGTGTGTCTAGCATGCTGTCCTTGATGTGGGCCTTGACAAATGTGGGCCATGACCAGCCTCTCGAAGCACTTCATGATGAGAAAGTCTCCCAAAAAATGTTGAACTGTTCTCCATGCTCCCGTCCGGAAGGTGGTACTGGTGCATCATGTCTCAGACCAACAGACTCTTAAACAGCTTCTATCACCTGGCCATAAGACTGTTAAATAGCTAACAACTATTGCTCCCCCTCACATCTACACTGCTACTAAACGTATTATTGATTCAATGTATTATTACCCCTATGCTGCTGTTCATTGATAACATTTTTTTTAACATTTTTAGTCATTTAGCAGACGCTCTTATCCAGAGCGACTTACAGGAGCAATTAGGGTTAAGTGTCTTGCTGCAAGGGCACATCGACAGATTTTTCACCTAGTCGGCTCTGCGATTAGAACCAGCGACCTTTCGGTTACTGGCACAACGCTCTTACCCACTAAGCTACCTGCCATTAGTATCTATATATTTATCCTGCTACTGGTCACTATTACTCCTGTTTACATGTAGATCTTACCATTAGTAATTACAATAAGTATTTACATTATATTTACTGTATATATTCCTGCTACCAGTCACTTTTCAGCCCTATTTACATGTATATCCGCCTATCACGCCTACACTGACACTCTTGCGTGCACACACACACACACACTTACATACACACAATCACCACCAAGCACACACCCACCCACCACGTATGCTGCTGCTACTATACTGTTTACTATTATTTTTATTATTATTATTATTATTTATTATTATTATTTATCCTGCTACCAGCCACTTTCTCCTAATCCCTGCCTATATGTACATATCTACCTCAATACTCCAGTATCCCTGCACATTGTCATTTTGGTACTGGCACTTAAAATACTTTTTTGATATCGAATACTGCACTGTTTGCGAAGGTAAACTAAGTTAAGCATTTCATTGTACTTGTGCATGTGACAAATAAAACTTGAAATTGAACTTGACGGGGTGAGTACAATGGGGCAATAGTCATTTATGCATGTCACCTTGGTGTTCTTCGGCACTGGAACGATGGTGGTTGTAGCATGTGGGGACTACAGCTAGGGATAGGGACATGTTGACGCCTGCCAGCTGGTCGGCGCACGCTCTGAGGACATGGCCAGGGATGCCATCTAGGCCGGCGGCATTGTGAGTATTCACTCTCTTGAGACTATTCCTCAGTCAGCCTTGGAGAGCAGTGGGAGCCCTACTGGATGGCTCTGTGTTGTTCACCTCAAAGCGAGCATAGAATGTGTTGAGCTCATCTGGGAGGGAGGACTCGGTGGGCATCACACAGCTGGATATGCCCTTGTAGTTCATAATGGCCTGTAGTCCTTGCCACATGTGTCGTGTTTCTGAGCTGTTGTATTGTGATTCCAGTTTGAGTCTATATTGTCTTATTGCATCCCTAACGGATTCCGGAGCTCGTACCTGCTCGCCTTGTGTGCATCGAGCCCAACCGTGTCATCAGGGTTTGCTATGCGGACGTTGAATTCTGCAGTACGTGCTCTCAGCATGGCATGGATTCCTCCGTTCATCCATGGTTTTTGGTTGGGGTACAATATCATCAACACATTTTTTGCTGAAACTCGTGACTGATGATGTTTATTCCTCAATGTTAGTGGATGAATCATGGGTAGATGAGTCCTTGAACATATTCCAATCAGTATTCCGCTCCCTCCGTCCAGCGTCACGATCGTCGGTAAGAGAGGAGGACCAAGGCGCAGCGTTGAATGCGAACATATTTATTATAGCTGATACACGATCAAAACGATAACGTGACAGTCAACGGTCTAACACAAACCAACTAGAACAAGATCCCACAACAACTGTGGGAAAACAGCCTGTATAAATATGGTTCCCAATCAGAGACAACCAGCACCAGCTGACACTCGTTGCCTCTGATTGGGAACCAATCTGGCCAACATAGAAATGCAACTACCAGATAAACAAATGAAACGCACACCCTGGCTCAACATACAAGTGTCCCCAGAGCCAGGGCGTGACAGTCTCACTATTCTCTCCATTGGTGGCTCCCCCTTGAGTCATATAATGACTGGTATCCTAAGCAATATGGTGGAAACTCCTTCTACTAGCCCATAATTCCATTGTTCCTGCTTTTAGATTTGTGCGAAATACTGTGGTGAACGAGTGTAGACCTACACTTAGGCCTAAGTAGAAAGGAGATATTATTTAAAAAACGTCTGCCCCTAAAAAGCAACTAATCCCTTTGAAAACGGCCTTTGTGGCATCGATATGAGTCAGAAACATTGATTCTAGTGTCAAAATGGACTACAAAGTGTAAATAGGATAATTTTGGTCATAAAGTCAGTCTTGTCTAAAACTGAGTTTGGAACCTCAGTGCGTCACAACAAGTAAATAAAGGTTGGGTTTGGATTACAATTATGTCAACAAATCATGCCTCCTTTTGCCAAGATCCATGTGCAAATCACCCCTGCTCCCACTTCACATCCCTTCATTGAATGGGGCTCCATTGTTTCATCGCCCCCAAATGCGTTCAAAGGATCCCGGGACCTATACGGACGAATTGACCATACCTCCACAGCCAAAGTTCTATGGTTTGCATGCCCTGCCGAAGGAACTTAGTATGCTGTCGGAATAGGTGCTTGGAGTTTGTCGGACCCCAAGTCTGCACCAGTAAAACTAGCTTGGTGTGCAACGACCGGTGGTGGTGAGTATAACCAGAGATACTGGAATATAATTACCGCTCTGGTATAACTTAGCTAACGACTTCATTGATATTTGACCTGGTCAAAGGTCAAAACTGTTTTGCGTTTTGTCCCAATTCACCTTCATAACCTACTTAACCTGGTGGAACCAGCCTGATCACTACATTTACCGTTCTATTTCACTTCACATATCATGATATCTGAAGTGAAATAGAAAGGTGAATGCAGTGATCAGGTTGGTTCCACCATGCTAATCATAACCACCATTGATAATGTAATCAGTGCTCTGTGTGTGTGTTTGTGTGTGACCGACCAGTATCTTTGATGAGGGGCCAGGAGCTGATCTATGCTGCCATGCCTATCAATGGGGCGCTGGCAAAGACCTTACCTCCCAGCCTGCCTCACCTCTTGCCTGCTCACCAACAGTCATCGATGCAGAGTAGGAATGAATATTTTCCCGAAAATCTACCATGTTTAAATACCGGCAATAATTCATATTTATCCGGAGAGTCCCGGGAAATACCATACCAAAAATCGGAAGCACTCATATATAGCGTTTAAAACCAAGATATGGTCACTATGCCAGGGTTCTCCCAACATAAGATTGTTGCTGCGCCACATTGCCGTTTTGCTGCGCCACTATGTAAAGATTTCACAGCAAGTGAAACTGATATTTAGTAATGATGGAGTAACTTTGATCGCCAATTACTTTGTTGTGAATTGAGAAACAGGCCATTCATAAATTCAGAGCGCTATCAATTTCCTCAATTAATTCAGTGCATTTCAGCAGTAGGCCTGCCTAGGCTATCTCGACAGAGTGCGCTCAGATTATCTCCTATTTGGCTAAATTGAGTTGATGATTATACAGTGGGGAAAACAAGTATTTAGTCAGCCACCAATTGTGCAAGTTCTCCCACTTAAAAAGATGAGAGAGGCCTGTAATTTTCATCATAGGTACACGTCAACTATGACAGACAAAATGAGGAAAAAAAATCCAGATAATCACATTGTAGGATTTTTAATGAATTTATTTGCAAATTATGGTGGAAAATAAGTATTTGGTCAATAACAAAAGTTTCTCAATACTTTGTTATATACCCTTTGTTGGCAATGACACAGGTCAAACGTTTTCTGTAAGTCTTCACAAGGTTTTCACACACTGTTGCTGGTATTTTGGCCCATTCCTCCATGCAGATCTCCTCTAGAGCAGTGATGTTTTGGGGCTGTCGCTGGGCAACACGGACTTTCAACTCCCTCCAAAGATTTTCTATGGGGTTGAGATCTGGAGACTGGCTAGGCCACTCCAGGACCTTGAAATGCTTCTTACGAAGCCACTCCTTCATTGCCCTGGCGGTGTGTTTGGGATCATTGTCATGCTGAAAGACCCAGCCACGTTTTAATCTTCAATGCCCTTGCTGATGGAAGGAGGTTTTCACTCAAAATCTCACGATACATGGCCCCATTCATTCTTTCCTTTACACGGATCAGTCGTCCTGGTCCCTTTGCAGAAAAACAGCCCCAAAGCATGATGTTTCCACCCCCATGCTTCACAGTAGGTATGGTGTTCTTTGGATGCAACTCATCATTCTTTGTCCTCCAAACACGATGAGTTGAGTTTTTACCAAAAAGTTCTATTTTGGTTTCATCTGACCATATGACATTCTCCCAATCCTCTTCTGGATCATCCAAATGCACTCTAGCAAACTTCAGACGGGCCTGGACATGTACTGGCTTAAGCAGGGGGACACGTCTCGCACTGCAGGATTTGAGTCCCTGGCGGCGTAGTGTGTTACTGATGGTAGGCTTTGTTACTTTGGTCTCAGCTCTCTGCAGGTCATTCACTAGGTCCCCCATGTGGTTCTGGGATTTTTGCTCACCGTTCTTGTGATCATTTTGACCCCACGGGGTGAGATCTTGCGTGGAGCCCCAGATCGAGGGAGATTATCAGTGGTCTTGTATGTCTTCCATTTCCTAATAATTGCTCCCACAGTTGATTTCTTCAAAACAAGCTGCTTACCTATTGCAGATTCAGTCTTCCCAGCCTGGTGCAGGTCTACAATTTTGTTTCTGGTGTCCTTTGACAGCTCTTTGGTCTTGGCCATAGTGGAGTTTGGAGTGTGACTGTTTGAGGTTGTGGACAGGTGTCTTTTATACTGATAACAAGTTCAAACAGGTGCCATTAATACAGGTAACGAGTGGAGGACAGAGGAGCCTCTTAAAGAAGAAGTTACAGGTCTGTGAGAGCCAGAAATCTTGCTTGTTTGTAGGTGACCAAATACTTATTTTCCACCATAATTTGCAAATAAATTCATAAAAAATCCTACAATGTGATTTTCTGGATTTTTTTTCCTCAATTTGTCTGTCATAGTTGACGTGTACCTATGATGAAAATTACAGGCCTCTCTCATCTTTTTAAGTGGGAGAACTTGCACAATTGGTGGCTGACTAAATACTTTTTTTCCCCACTGTACATATAGGAGATCAGCTCATGAATAACGGTGAGATGTAGAGAGGAAATGTTTAAATATCAAGGTATATTAAACAGGGACCAACTCTATAAAAAAAAATATCCATATGGACTCTCATACCATTTGTTGATCACACATTATCTACCGAAGCTCTCATATGGGCAGCAATACCAGACAGCGCAGAGAAGTGGGTGAAATGTTATAGCGGTATTTTGACCTGCATAGGCGAGATGTGCTTTGATAATGCAACCTACTGATTACAGAATAAAGTTAGAAATGTTCATGCAAGACAGGGGTCAAGATTTTGGGTATCAGTGGGATTGGGATGATAGGAAAATAGCCTTTATATAAGGCTATATAAGGATACTACGTGAGTCAATAGATAAATACTACACTTGATTTATGCTACATTATTGCATTCTAAATGTTTCTGATCAGTGATAGATGAGCCAACATATAAATGAGCTACCACTTCCATTTGCCCAGCCAGAGATCAAGTAACCAAATATACAGACAGATTCAGTGAAATAAAATCACATTGATTGATTATCAGACAAGTCACAGGCTTTTGGTTGGGAGAAGGACAGGCTACTACGCGAGTGATGAGCAAAATCCACTTGTATAACATGCTAGCAAAATATATGAGCAAACTAGAGTAAAGATGATAATTAGTACTCACCTCAACTTAGCTAACATTCCCCAGCCTAATTGTTACGAAACGTCCAAATGGAGATTCTGTGAAAACAAATATCTGACATTGATTGATTTGATTTATCCCAAAGCAGCGTGATGGCGCTGTCCCAACCAAAACAGTGCTGAAATGATAGTCTAGGTGACCACACACAACTGTTGATTTAACGGTTGTATATGACTTTGGGAGTTTCAGTATAAGCAACAATTTGATACATGCCTTCAATTCCATTAGCCGACTTTATTCCAATATTTTCATCATTCAGTTGATCATAACTAAGGTGAGTTTTCCTCTCTTTGCGCTTTTTCTAGGCCCAAAGGCTGTTTCCTCGTCTCCTCATTCCACTGCCACCCGCCTCCGTCACGTTGTTCTCAACACCAGTTTAAATCAATAAAGCCTACTGTTTTCTAGAAATCAGCAATTTTTTCAGGTTAGGGCTCATTTAATTTCTGGGAGGTCGGACTAGGCCGGACTTCAACTCACCGGGCTTGGGTCAGACCTGGATCAAATGCTCAGCTCTTAATGAGAATTCTAAACTGAATTTGGGCCTGGTGTGCAATCTGGCAGTGTCAATTATGCGTGTTCTTTGAATTTATGGCAAATTTGTGTGAAGTAAATACGCTAGGCGAAATGCTTCCATGCAACAACCTGTTTGGATAATTTGCTCTTACGTTTTTGGCCAATCTGCTGCGGCACATGTTGTGTATTTTGTGGAATTGCATTAGTGCGACATTGGGGGGAAATGTTGTCATACGTTTATTTCCGAAAATGTGAAGAGTGGTCCAGGGATCCTGGTTACCCATGTTAATCCCTAATGGTGAGACCAAAATAACGTAGGTTTAGTCTGGCCTGTTCAAACTTCAACATAGTATATGTTTGTTTGTCAGATATCACCTATCCTAACTGCCATTGGGAATAGAACAGTGACTGTGTATTTGAGGTCTTCACGGTTTCAACAGACCTGAAATTCCGAGATAAGACCCAGGTCCCGAGCGGGTCCGGGTCCTAAACTCAGACTTTTGTCTTGGATCTGGGTTGGGTATGATTTCATTGCCACGGGTCTCGTGTATGTGCAATTAAAATTGATTTACCGGCTGGACCCGATTGGACCTGTCCTCTGTTAATTTAGTGTTTGTGTGATGAGAACTGCATGAGCGTGTTATCTTTGTCAGCCAATTGCAACTCATAAAACGTATAGCTTATGTCCAGCTGAAACTGGTTCCAGCTGCTCACCTCACGTGTGCCTGCTGCTGAGGAGAGAGAGTGAGTAAAAGGCACCTTGGCCTTGGCTACTGTTGATTGTGAAGATGGAGTTATTTTTCATTGAAGTAAAACAAAAGTTAGAGGAGAAAGAGTATAGTGAAAAGAAGCCGACAAGGGGAATGTCCTCGGGGACAAGGTTGAATATTGTAGTGGACAAAGATGAGAAGAACATTGGTGCGGCCAAATGGACTGTCTGCAACAAGCTATTCAGGTTTTATGCAATTTTCTACCTTTCATTTGATTTATTTTCGTATTTATTATCAGTTGTTTAGTCATTATTATTATTATAAATTATTATTATTATTATTATTGTAGGCCTATTTAATCATGTAATGTTGTGTTTGCTGCTATATAACAGAATTACCGGTAGACATACTATGCTACTCGCACTCAAACCATGAAAAGGAAAAACCAAAGAGGGCAAGATGCAAAACTGAATTCAATGCCGCAATATAATAACCTGTTCGCATTTTCCCTATAAACAATAACTTGACTTACTTTTGATATTACTCTAATAAAGTTAAGCAACTTTCAGGTGAGGAAGAATGTTTTTTAGGCCTACCAGAGATACTCCTTTAATCTAATTTATCTTTATAAAAATATATATTATGATTGGAAATGTACGAATTAGCCTCCTTTTGTATGCCTATATCTGTATAGCAGTTGTAGCTTATCTGACAAGTATAAAGAAATCCATGTCGATGTCGGGAACATGGCGCCATCATGTCTTGGTCTCTCTAGGGCTAGGCTAATATTTATTTTTTAAATATGAGTATCATACAGTGGACGCCTAGACCTATAGGCCTAAATGCATGTAATTCCTTGATGAATTGAGCGCACAAATCTCCAACAGCTGAACCGTGAGGTAGACAATTATTGGAAAGTAAAAACCAATAAAGCAATAGACTATAAAGGTTTGAATATGCTACAAATCGAAACACAACAAATAGTTGTTTTGTAATTTGTTATAGGCAGTTTTTAAGGACACGAAACTGTGGATCATTTGGCCAATATCGCTTGTTTATTGATGGCACTGGCAGCGCCCAGTTGGAAGTTTCTTTCTACTCTCTGATCCGAACCAGCACGGGTCTGTTTTTGTTGTTTTTGATCTGTACTCCAGCACTTTGGATTTGAAATGATACCATGACTATGAGGTTAAATTGCAGACTGTCAGCTTTAATTTGAGGGTAATATCATCCATATCGAATGAACCTTTTAGAAATTAAAGCACTTTTTGTACATAGTCCCCCCATTTTAGGGGGCCAAATGTATTGGGACAAATTCACTTATGTTAATTAGAGTAGTAAAAAGTTAAGTATTTCATCCCATGTTCATAGCACGCAATGACTACATCAACCTTGTGACTCTACACATTTTTTGGATGCATTTGCCGTTTGTTTTGGTTGTGTTTCAGATTATTTTGTGCTCAATAGAAATGAATGGTAACTAATGTATTGCGTCATTTTGGAGTCACTTTTATTGTACATAAGAATATAATATGTTTCTAAACACTTCTACATTGATGTAGATGCTACCATGATTACAGATCATCCTGAATGAATTGTGAATAGTGATGAGTGAGAAAGTTACAGATGCACAAATAGCATACATCCAAGACTTGCTAACCTCTCACCATAACAATAACATGGGAGGTTAGCGTTTTTGGGGGTATGATATTTGTGCCACTCTGAAATTTAACCTCATACTCATTGTATCATTTCAAATCTAAAGTGCTGGAGTACAGAGCCAAATCAACAAAAACATTGTCACTGTCCCAATACTTTTGGAGCTCACTGTATGTAGCCAACACTTGGAGACTTGCAAGATGATGTGAGTCCAGACTGACAAATCAAATCAAATCTAATTTTATTGGCCACATGCGCCGAATACAACAGGTGTAGAAATTACAGTGAAATGCTTACTTACAGCCCTTAACCAACAATGAATTTATTTTTTTATAAAAAAAGTAAAATAAAACAACAACAAAAAAGTGTTGAGAAAAAAAGAGCAGAAGTAAAATAAAATAACAGTAGGGAGGCTATATATATATATATATAAAGGGGGGTACCGGTGCAGTTGAGGTAGTTGAGGTAATATGTACATGTGGGTAGAGTTAAAGTGACTAAGCATAAATAATTAACAGAGTAGCAGCAGCGTAAAAAGATGGGGTGGGGGTGGGAGTGGGGGGGCAGTGCAACTAGTTTGGGTAGCCATGATTAGCTGTTCAGGAGTCTTATGGCTTGGGGGTAGAAGCTGTTTAGAAGTCTTTTGGACCTAGACTTAGCACTCCGGTACCGCTTGCCGAGCGGTAGCAGAGAGAACAGTCTATGACTAGGGTGGCTGGAGTTTTTGCCAATTTTGAGGGTCTTCCTCTGACACCGCCTGGATGGCAGGAAGCTTGGCCCCAGTGATGTACTGGGCCGTATGCACTACCATCTGTAGTGCCTTGCGGTCGGAGGCCGAGCAGTTGCCATACCAGGCGGTGATGCAACCAGTCAGGATGCTCTCGATGGTGCAGCTGTAGAATTTTTTGAGGATCTGAGGACCCATGCCAAATCTTTTCACTCCTGAGGGAGAATAGGCTTTGTCGTGCCCTCTTCACGACTGTCTTGGTGTGTTTGGACCATGATAGTTTGTTGGTGATGTGGACATCAAGGAACTTGAAGCTCTCAACCTGTTCCACTACAGCCCCTTCGATGAGAATGGGGGCGTGCACAGTCCTCTTTTTTTTCCTGTAGTCCACAATCATCTCCTTTGTCTTGGTCACGTTGAGGGAGAGGTTGTTATCCTGGCACCACACGGCCAGGTCTCTGACCTCCTCCCTATAGGCTGTCTCATCGTTGTCGGTGATCAGGCCTACCACTGTTGTGTTGTCGGCAAACTTAATGATGGTGTTGGAATCGTGCCTGGCCTTGCAGTCATGGGTGAACAGGGAGTACAGGAGGGGACTGAGCATGCACCCCTGAGGGGCCCCCGTGTTGAGGATCAGTGTGGCAGATGTGTTGTTACCTACCCTTACCACCTGGGGGCGGCCCGTCAGGAAGTCCAGGATCCAGTTGCAGAGGGAGGTGTTTAGTCCTAGGATCCTTAGCTTAGTGATGAGCTTTGAGGGCACTATGGTGTTGAATGCTGAACTGTAGTCAATGAATAGCATTCTCACGTAAGTGTTCCTCTTGTCCAGGTGGGAAAGGGCAGTGTAGAGTGCAATAGAGATTGCATCATCTGTGGATCTGTTGTTGCGGTATGCAAATTGGAGTGGGTCTAGGGTTTCTGGGATAATGGTGTTGTTGTGAGCCATGACCAGCCTTTCAAAGCACTCCATGGCTACAGACGTCAGTGCTACGGGTCGGTAGTCATTTAGGCAGGTTATCTTAGTGTCCTTGGGCACAGGGACAATGGTGGTCTGCTTGAAACATGTTGGTATTACAGACTCAGTCAGGGACATGTTGAAAATGTCAGTGAAGACACTTGCCAGTTGGTCAGCACATGCTCGGAGTACACGTCCTGGTAATCCGTCTGGCCCTGCGGCCTTGTGAATGAATGTTGACCTGCTTAAAAGTCTTACTCACATTGGTTACGGAGAGCGTGATCACATAGTCATCCGGAACAGCTGATGCTCTCATGCATGCTTCAGTGTTGCTTGCCTCGAAGCGAGCATAGAAGTGGTTTAGCTCGTCTGGAAGTCTTGTGTCACTGGGCAGCTCGCGGCTGTGCTTCCCTTTGTAGTCTGTAACAGTTTTCAAGCCCTGCCAATTCCGACGAGCGTCAGAGCCGGTGGTGTACGATTCAATCTTAGTCCTGTACTGACTCTTTGCCTGTTTGATGGTTCGTCTGAGGGCATAGCGGGATTTCTTATAAGTGTCCGGGTTAGAGTCCCGCTCCTTGAAAGTGGCAGCTCTACCCTTTAGCTCAATGCAGATGTTGCCTGTAATCCATGGCTTCTGGTTCGAGTATGTACGTACGGTCACTGTGGGGATGACATCATCAATGCACTTATTGATGAAGCCAGTGACTGATGTGGTGTACTCCTCAATGTTATCTGAAGAATCCCGAAACATGTTCCAGTCTGTGCTAGCAAAATAGTCCTGTAGCTTAGCAACTGCATCATCTGACCACTGTTTTATTAACGGAGTCACTGGTGCTTCCTGCTTTAGTTTTTGCTTATCAGCAGGAATCAGAAGGATAGAGTTATGGTCAGATTTGCCAAATGGAGGGCGAGGGAGAGCTTTGTATGCGTCTCTGTGTGTGGAGTAAAGGTGGTCTAGAGTTTTTTTTTCCTCTGGTTGCACATTTAAAATGCTGGTAGAAATGAGGTAGAACTGATTTAAGTTTCCCTGCATTAAAGTCCACGGCCATTAGGAGCGCTGCCTCTGGATGAGCGTTTTCCTGTTCACTTATGGCCTTATACAGCTCATTCAGTGCAATCTTAATGCCAGCAATGGTTTGTGGTGGTAAATAGACAGCTATGAAAAATATATATAAGGTCCCAGAGTTGACAGTGCATGTCAGAGCAAAAACCAAGCAATGAGGTCGAAGGAATTGTCCGTAGAGCTCCGAGACAGGATTGTGTCGAGGCACAGATCTTGTGAAGGGTACCAAAAAATGTCTGCAGCATTGAAGGTCCACAAGAACACAGTGGCCTCCATCATTGTTAAATGGAAGAAGTTTGGAACCACCAATACTCTTCTTAGAGCTGGCCGCCCGGCCAAACTGAGAAATCGGGGGAGAAGGGCCTTGGTCAGGGAGGTGACCAAGAACCCGATGGTCACTCTGACAGACCTCCAGAGTTCCTCTGTGGAGATAGAAGAACCTTCCAGAAGGACAACCATCTCTGCAGCACTCCACCAATCAGACCTTTATTGTAGAGTGGCCAGACGGAAGCCACTCCTCAGTAAGAGGCACATGAAAGTACTCTCAGACCATGAGAAACAAGATTCTCTGGCCTGATGAAACCAAGATTGAACTCTTTGGCCTAAATGTCAAGCTTCACGTCTGGAGGAAACCTGGCACCATCCCTACATTGAAGCATGGTGGGGGCAGCATCATGCTGTGGGGATGTTATTCAGCAGCAGGGACTGGGAGACTTGTCAGGATCGAGGGAAAGATGAACGGAGCAAAGTACAGAGTTCCTTGATGAAAACCTGTCTCCAGAGCACTCAGGATCTCAGACTGGGGCGAAGGTTCACCTTCCAACAGAACAACAACCCTAAGCACACAGCCAAAATAACATAGGAGTGGCTTCGGGACAAGTCTCTGAATGTCCTTGCGTGGCCCAGCCAGAGCCCGGAATTGAAACCGATCGAACATCTCTGTATATAGCTGTGCAGCGATGCTCCCTATCCAACCTAACAGAGCTTGAGAGGATCTGCAGAGAAGAATGGGAGAAACTCCCCAAATACAGGTGTGCCAAGCTTGTAGCGTCATACACAAGAGGACTCGAGGCTGTAATCGCTGCCAAAGGTGCTTCAACAAAGTACTGAGTAACAGGTCTGAATACTTACAGTACCAGTCAAATGTTTGGACACACCTACTCATTCCAGGGTTTTTCTTTATTTTTACTATTTTCTACATTGTAGAATAATTGTGAAGACATCAAAACTATGAAATAACACATATGGAATTATGTAGTAACCAAAAATGTGTAAAACAAATTAAAATATAGTTTATATTTTAGATTCTTCAAAGTAGCCACCCTTTTCCTTGATGACAGCTTTGTACACTCTTGGCATAATCTCCACCAGCTTCATGAGGAATGCTTTTGCAATAGTCTTGAAGGAGTTCCCACATATGCTGAGCACTTGTTGGCTGCTTTTCCGTCACTCTGCGGTCCAACTTATCCTAAACCATCTCAATTGGGTTGAGGTCGGGTGATTGTGGAGGACAGGTCATCTGATGCAGCACTCCATCACTCTCCTTCTTGGTCAAATAGCCCTTACAGAGCATGGAGGTGTGTTTTGGGTCATTGTCCTGTTGAAAAACAAATGATTGTCCCAATAAGCTGGGACAGCGTATTGCTGCAGAATGCTGTGGTAGCCGTGCTGGTTGCATTGAATTCTAAATAAATCACAGAGAGTGTCACCAGCAAAGCACCCCCACACCTTCACTCCTCCAACAAATAAACATTCCAATTACATTCTGGAATGTTGTCCTGAGTTGTTATTGCATTACAGAGCTCTCACTAGACGACTTCACTCACCTCTCCTTTCCAAGAAAGACACCTCTGACCAGGGCCAATATGATACACTTTCAGGTCGCGAAGAGAGAGAGAGAATCGTCAGCTTAGAAGCTGCTGATCAGCGCCTAGGGAACTTGACTATCTGTGGCATCACGTCATTCTTCACGTTCACCACACACACCAAACATAATAGTCCCACCCTTCTATCTTAAGTCACCATTAAGTTAATAGCAGTAATGAAATCAAAACCATATTTTTATGTGTATTGTCCAATAGAAAGCGCTGTCCAGTTGTGATTGTAGTGACGTTTGGCCGGTTTCTTCGCTCGCCTGTGCTAGCTAGCTAATCCATTAGGCTATTATTTGCATTTTATATAATAAAGCAGGCAGCAGGCCCATCATCATCCTCAAACAAAAGAGCCAGAGTGCAGCATGAAGAGGCAACCACCAGCGGAGGGACAGCGGGACTGTTATTGGCCACAGTGGGGATGGAGCAGGAGGAGGAGCGGGCTGCTGTTGTGGTGGGAAACACTAGGGCAACTAGCAGTGTGGATGCTGAAGCAGTAGACAGGGAACCGCTGAAAATGGCAAGGGGATGAACCATACCCAGGTATTCCTGTCTGTCTGGTCATGTACCCAATATGAGCATTCAAAGAAAAAAACAGATGTCTCTCTTCGTCGGGGGGAAAATTGGGCTGGGCGACCTGCCTTGACCTGCCAGGGGTGTCAGCATTGCAGTGGGCTGACTGCAAAATAGCACCCTATGGGAAAACGAAAGAAACCCAACGAGCACAAAAACAGCATTGAACACATGGAGGCCACTAGGGTTTTAGACGCAGCCAAAAAAGTACTCCTTAACTTAAGCGTCAACAGTGAGGAGGCAGCATTTCAGTCAACTTCCAAAATGTTTCGCATGGCACACTACGTTGCAAAACAGAATAAGCCGTACACAGATTTTGAAAGTCTTCTAGACATGCAGGCTGCAAACAAGGTAGATATAGGACGACTGCTACACAGCAAGACTGTGTGTGGGAAAATAATTGAGCACATCTCCGCTGACATGCGGAAAATGCTTGTGCAGCAGACGATTAAAAACAAATCAAAAATGACTGTGCTTGTTGATGAGTCCACCATCTTGTCTCAAAAATCAACCCTCATCATTTTCCTGAGAGCAAGTGTTGATGGCATCATGGAGTCCATTGCTTTCCCCCTGGACCTCGCAGAGCTCCAAAAGCATGACTGCAGCCCACATAACATAACAGATACTGACCTGTCTCATGCGTAATGGCTTCACTGATGAGTTTTTGAGGGATGGAGCCAACGTCATGCTTGGAGTTAAAGCTGGGGTGGGGAAACTTTCCTGATATCATCCTTTGGCACTGCCTGAACCACAATCTGGAGCTGGCGGTGGACCAGGCCTTGGAGGCTACAGAGGGAACTAATGACTAAGTCATTCCTCGACTCGCTTTACACGCTGTATCATCAGTCCAATAAAAACAACAGGGAGATAGGCGCAATAGTGGAGGAACTAGACACCTTGCTTAATAAAATATGGAGGGTGGTTAGTGTGAGGTGGGTTGCGTCATCTTGGACAGCTGTTAGCGCAGTATGGAAATCCTTCCCCACTCTCGCTAAGCAGTTCGAAGAGGATTCCTAGGATCCACAGTGGGACAGCAAAGACCGAGCCAAGTTCCAAGGTATGCTTTGCAAGCTGTGCTCTGTGAACTTTGTGAACAACCTTGGGATGATGCTAGATGTGCTGACCGAACTTAAGAACTTGTCTGAACTTCTACAGCAGAGGCAGATGACCATCCCCAGGGCAGACCACCTGATGCACACGTACATATAGAGAATACACAGTGTAGAGAGATATACTGGGTCAAACAAAGAGGAGGCCCAGCGAGCCACAGCAAAAACACTGAGTTGCGAGGAAAAGGAAGGAGTCCTGTCATCGATTCAGCCCAGTTCATCCAGGCCGTGGTAGGAAACATGAACTGCAAACAAACTGGCATGAACAAACCGAAAACCCACGATTCGGAGAGGTGGAGACCGATGCATTTTGCAAGAGGCTACCGGTAGATCACCAGGACGCACATCTGGGGTTTGTGGAGTTCAAGTCCTGCACTGGGAGAAATGTGCCTGGAAAGTTGGGAAAAACTCCTTCCTGCAGTGGACACACTTTCTGCAAGCAACGCCGACTGTGAGCATGAGTTCAGTACAATGAACATTATTGTCACTGACCTAAGAAGCCGACTGACCATCCCACACGTGTCCTCCCTGCCACAAATGGAACCCATCACCCCACGTTAGGTCCTGGTTGGGTAAAGGGAGGATGGCAGCTCATTCAACTGCATGGCATGGCAAGACAAGAGAGAGCTAATACGCACCTCTCTGGAAGTGCCTTTGAAATATATCTCCACAGCCTACAAATGATTTGAAATGGACGGTTTTGTCTTGATGTCATTATATGCTATTGATAAGGTGGATGCAATACGTTATTTGTTTTGATTTGAGTCTTAATGGTTATATGGAAAGGAGATGCATTGAATTTTGTATTATGTTCAAGATGTTGTTTTTAGACGGGAGAAAGTCGCCGGTATGTCACATGTCTGACGAATGCATAATTTCAGCAACTCTGCGCTGTCCATCTATTTTATCTTGCTACAGCGCAGCAGCCCGCACAATGATAGGCAATATCCTATTATCCTGTTGGTTAACTTTTTATTTTGCCATCCCGAATGCAATTAATCTCTGAATCTGATAGTCTCCGCTCAGGAAGATGACTGATTAATGATATTTGTTTTTAAAAGTCAGCCTAATTTAATATTTGGAATGGACGAGGTGTCTGTTTGATAGGCTATGTTTCGATGGCATTAATGGCTACGTGAAGTGGATGGAACTAATGAGCAGTTATATGATTAACTAATTTAAGAAGTTCTTTTGATTTGAGTTTTAAAAGTTATATACACTACCAGTCAAAAGTTTGGACACACCTACTCATTCAAGGTTTTTATTTTTAAAATGTTTACATTGTAAAATAATAATGAATAGTGTTACAGAGCTTGCTAACGGAAGACGGAGTGGACTACCAGTGCTAATTAGCTATCTGCATCTCAAACACCTGTGTGTAAACGGAAGACAGACGCCACAAACATGTTGTCCCTTGACAGAGGGAACGGTTTCTGCAGGACCTGTTGGGGAAAGCTGTGCCAGGGAAAGTGTGTACCCCCTTCTACAGAGGTGGGACAGCAGGCAGGGATTGAGGGATACGGGAGAAGAGGGTGTAGAATGGATAGACAGTGCGTGGGTGGTAGACGGATAGAAACAAGTAAAGTTGGAGTGGTACATGGGGAAGTATATGTGTGGAGACAGTGAAGAATGGTGGGTGGTTAAGAGCGTTGGGCCGGTAACTGAAAGGTCGCTGGTTCGAATCCCTGAGCCAACTGGGTGAAAAATGTCGATGTGCCCCTAGGTGAAAAATGTCGATGTGCCCTTGAGCAAGGCACTTAACCCTAATTGCTCCTGTAAGTCGCTCTGGATAAGAGCGTTTGCTAAATGACTAAAATGTATAATATAAATATAATACATAAATATAATATAATATATAAATATAAGACATCAAAATTATGAAATAACACATATGGAATCATGTAGTAACCGAAAAAGTCTTAAACAAATCAAAATATATTTTATATTTGACATTCTACAAAATAGCCACCCTTTGCCTTGATGATAGCTTTGCACACTCTTGGCATTCTCTCAACCAGCTTCATGAGGTAGTCACCTGGAATGCATTTCAATTAACAGGTGTGCCTTGTTAAAAGTTAATTTGTGGAATTTATTTCCTTCTTAATGCGTTTGAGCCAATCAGTTGTGTTGTGCCAAGGTAGGGGTGGTATACAGAAGATAGCCCTATTTGGTCAAATCAAGTCCATATTATGGCAAGATCAGAGAAACAACAGTCCATCATTACTTTAAGACATGAAGGACAGTCAATACGGAACATTTGAAGAACTTTGAAAGTTTCTTCAAGTGCAGTCGCAAAAACCATCAAGCACTATGATGAAACTGGCTCTCCTGAGGACCGCCACAGGAATGGAAGAGCCAGAGTTACCTCTGCTGCAGAGGATAAGTTCATTAGAGTTACCAGCCTCAGAAATTGCTGCCCAAATAAATGCTTCACAGAGTTCAAGTAACAGACACATCTCAACATCAACTGTTCAGAGGGGACTGTGTGAATCAGGCCTTCATGGTCGAATTGCTGCAAAGAAACCACTACTAAAGGACACCAATCAGAAGAAGAGACCTCCTTGGGCCAAGAAACACGAGTGATGGACATTAGACCGGTGGAAATTTGTCCTTTGGTCTGGAGTCCAAATTTGAGATTTTTGGTTCAAACCGCTGTCTTTGTGAGAGGCGGTGTGGGTGAACGGATGATCTCCGCATGTGTGGTTCCCACCGTAAAGCATGGAGGAGGAGGTGTTACGGCATGGGGGTGCTTTTCTGGTGACACTGTCTGTGATTTATTTAGAATTCAAGGCACACTTAACCAGCATGGCTACCACAGCATTCTTCCATTCAGCACCTAAAGTGCACCTGACGTCAATGTTTGGAAAATAGGTATTTTCAAGGTATTTTTGCTTACTGGGTTCAATATGTAATATGTCATCACAATACTGTACATCAAGCCAAGGTTTCCCAAACTCGGTCCAGGTAAATTTCTATGGCAATGAATCCTTCAGAACTAACCTGCTCCGGGGCAGGCTAATGCAGGGCTAACTCCATTTATCCTGAATGAGGTGTCTGAGCCACGAGTTGAGGACCAATTCAATCAGATACCCTCTGCAAAGATTGTCATTGACCGATATTTTATGTGTGTACAAAAATAGTAGTGTTATAATACCTATCAATGGGGAGAAGATAAGGAACTTGTCTGTCGGCCCTGCATTAAAGACCAAAATTGGTTAAAGAAAATTGTGATAAATAAAAAAGTGTATCAGTTTTATTTAAGGACCAAACAATTGACAGCTGTGCCATACAGGTTGCAAAATAGTTGGGAAGAGATTTTCTAAATGCCGATTCCATGGCACAAGGCTTATGAACTGATACACAAAACAACGGTTGATTCAAAATGTTGAGTTTTTCAATTTAAATTATTATACACAATTAATACAACCATCCCAGCTCTGCAGATTTTGCTGCGAAGAGACAGAATCATTAGATCACTTGCTTTGGTACTGCCCATAGCTTGTTTCTGGTCGCAGGTTCAGGAATGGCTTAGGAATTGCAACATTTACCTGGAGCTAACTCTGCAAATAGCACTGCTGGGTGACTTGAAAAGCCATAGTCAATCGATCATATATCCGCCAAACCCAGATTCGTCTGTCGGACTGCCAGATGGTGAAGTGTGATTCATCACTCCAGAGAACAAGTTTCCTCTGCTCCAGAGTAGAATGGCGGCGGGCTTTAAACCACTCCAGCCGACATTTGGCATTGCGCATGGTGATCTTAGGTATACAGTGGCTTGCGAAAGTATTCACTCCCCTTGGCATTTTTCCTATTTTGTTGCCTTACAACCTGGAATTAAAATATATTTTTGGGGGATTTGTATCATTTGATTTACACAACATGCCTACCACTTTGAAGATGCAAAATATTTTTTTGTGTGAAACAAACAAAAAAGAAGACAAAAAAATTGACAACTTGAGCATAACTATTCACTAATCTCTGGAAGACTGAAACAGGTTTCCCTCAAGAATTTCCCTGTATTTAGCACCATCCATCATTCCTTCAATGCTGACCAGTTTCCCAGTCCCTGCCGATTAAAAACATCCCCACAGCAGGGGACGGTGTTCTCGGGGTGATGAGAGGTGTTGGGTTTGCACCAGACATAGCGTTTTCCTTGAAGGCCAAAAAGCTCAATTTTAGTCTCATCTGACCAGAGTACCTTCTTCCATATGTTTGGGGAGTCTCCCACATGCCTTTTGGCGAACACCAAACGTGTTTGCTTATTCTTTTCTTTAAGCAATGGCTTTTTTTCTGGCCACTCTTCCATAAAGCCCAGCTCTGTGGCGTGTACGGCTTAAAGTGGTTCTATAGACAGATAATCCAATCTCCGCTGTGGAGCTTTGCAGCTCCTTCAGGGTTATCTTTGGTCTCTTTGTTGCCTCTCTGATTAATGCCCTCCTTGCCTGGTTCGTGAGTTTAGGTGGGCGGCCCTCTCTTGGTGCCATATTCGCTTGCTTGGTGGTGCCCCTTGCTTAGTGGTGTTGCAGACTCTGGGGCCTTTCAGAACAGGTGTATATATACTGAGATCATGTGACATATCATGTGACACTTAGATTGCACACTGGTGGACTTTATTTAACTAATTATGTGACTTCTGAAGGTAATTGGTTGCACCAGATCTTATGTAGGGGCTTCATAGCAAAGGGGGTGAATACATATGCACGCACCACTTTTCCATTACTTATTTTTTAGATTTTTTTTTAATAAGTTATTTTTTCATTTCACTTCACCTATTTGGACTATTTTGTGTATGTCCGTTACAAGAAATCCAAATAAAATCTGTTTAAATTACAGGTTGTAATGCAACAAAATAGGAAAAACGCCAAGGGGGATGAATACTTTTGCAAGGCACTGTATGTGCTGCTGCTCGGCCATGGAAACCCATTTCATGAAGCTCCTGACCAACAGTTCTTGTGCTGACGTTGCTTCCAGAGGCAGTTTGGAACTCGGTAGTGAGTGTTGCAACCGAGGACAGACAATGTTTACGGGCTAAAGCACTCGGCTGTTCCGTTCTGTGAGTTTGTGTAGCCTATCACTTTGCGGCTGAGCCGTTGTTTCTCCTAGATGTTTCCACTTCACAATAATAGCACTTACAGTTGACCGGGGCAGCTCTATCAGGGCAGACATTTTATGAACTGTCTTGTTGGAAAGGTGGCATCCTGTGACGGTGCCACGTTGAAAGTCACTGAGCTCTTCAGTAAGGCTATTCTACTGCCAAT
The DNA here is from genome assembly GCF_020615455.1 of Coregonus clupeaformis. Classification (NCBI taxonomy): domain Eukaryota; kingdom Metazoa; phylum Chordata; class Actinopteri; order Salmoniformes; family Salmonidae; genus Coregonus; species Coregonus clupeaformis. The sequence continues at coordinate 33,815,922 of NC_059193.1, forward strand.
CTTTGTCTATGGAGATTGCATGGCTGTGTGCTCGATTTTATACACCTGCCAGAAACCGGCGTGGCTGAAATAGCCAAATCCACTAATTAGAAGGGGTGCCCACACACTTTTGTGTATATATAGTGTATATAATATGTATAAACTGGAAGTAGAAGCCTAAGTATTGTTGTCCATTATGTCATGACTCTCCCTTGGTGAGGATCAAAGGCCTCACATCAGCTTGGAAAATGGCCGACAACAACCAGAACCTCTTACACACAGCGGGGCTGTGCCGGTCTTGACACGTTAATGTGGTCCTCTGTAGCTCAGCTGGTAGAGCACGGCGCTTGTAACGCCAGGGTAGTGGGTTCGATCCCCGGGACCACCCATACGTAAAAATGTATGCACACATGACTGTAAGTCGCTTTGGATAAAAGCGTCTGCTAAATGGCATATTATTATTATTATTATTAATACTGCCATAAATTAGAGAGGAGGATAATCGATCTCTGGCATTCTAGTATGGTGAAAATAATGCATTTGTTTCAGAGACTTTTTGCCGCCCAAAAACCTCAACATCCAACAATGAACAATGGGACAATATATTTCAACATCCTAACGTTGGGAATGATGGGAAATGATATATGGAAAATTAATGTCTATTTTGTGATGCCATTAAAAATGGTATAAAGGCGTTATAAGGAAAACATTGTGACTTGAAGAGCTTTTACACTGTGTATATCAGGCTTACATCCTTTACCTTGTGTAGAAAATATCAAGGAGGAAGACAATGTTTTCGTGAAGATAGGAATGTGATTTTAGCCTTTAACAAAATCATGGTGATGATAATACTTTTGCCTCATAACTAGCCACGCCCGAGGGAGCTCAGAGAGCGTGTCAGTATGACGGAAACGCCCCTCTTTACCAGAGTGCATAAAAGATTGAGATAACAATTATCAGATCAGACTAGATTGTCCATATTGGTCCCGACCCTGAAAATCAACACGAGGTGAAGACGACAAAGTTGCCTCTACTAACAATCAATGTTACGGCTGAGTAGCTCGTTCTAAGTACTGTATCTAAGAAGGTGAATTTAAGTGGGACCATCCTGTTACTCTCTTCAAACCATCGTCTACTACACTGCTCTCATAAACCCACAGGGGATCATCAACACGGCTGATTAGCCGTCCTCAGAAGACCACTTCCAGAACGAGTGAAAGTACATTGATAGGACCTACAATATTAAAGGTTCTCTCGAGTTTAGACCTGAACTTTGCCCACCAGCAGAGATGGGCATTGGTCCAATACCGCTGTGCTCAGCAGACGCAAGAGCAATAAACTGTTGAGATGAAGGGACAGGTGGAGAGAATCAGGAAGCTAATGAAAGCTGACAAAGACAAGATGCTGCTTGCCGAGGAGCTGCATTTGAGAACGGATAAATTAAAAGATCTGGCAAACACTTATGACGAAGAACGAGCACAAACTCTCTAACAAATCCGTTTTCTACAAGAACAACTCGATTTAGCCAACAGTAAATACAACGAAGTCCACGCAAAACTAGATGAATCTGACGAGCTAGCTAAAACCAAGGGTGACCAACTTGATGTGCAGCAAGCAGTTTTACATGACACCACTCAAAGCAATACTGTTCTATTCCAAAAGCTGCAGACCAAAGATGATCAGTTAATGAACACCTTGACCAAGTTGGAAGACAAAACAGCGGAACTCATTGAAGTCGCTGACCGAATGAACAATGAAAGAACCCAGGTGAGGAAGTTGGAAAAGTTGACCTCTAAGCAAGCGGAGGACATCTCATCACTGAATCTCTCGCTCCGCACTCGAGACCTCTCCCTGCAAACCATGACAGATAAGTATGAGGCCGAACGGAGCAACTGCAACACTCACACGACTAAAATATATACCCTCAGTTCCCAAGTGGACTCTGCGATGCAGCAGAACACCACCCTTAGGTACAGTGGGGGGAAAAATTATTTAGTCAGCCACCAATTGTGCAAGTTCTCCCACTTAAAAAGATGAGAGAGGCCTGTAATTTTCATCATAGGTACACGTCAACTATGACAGACAAAATGAGGAAAAAAAATCCAGAAAATCACATTGCAAGATTTTTCATTAATTTATTTGCAAATTATGGTGGAAAATAAGTATTTGGTCAATAACAAAAGTTTCTCAATACTTTGTTATATACCCTTTGTTGGCAATGACACAGGTCTAACGTTTTCTGTAAGTCTTCACAAGGTTTTCACACACTGTTAGTGGTATTTTGGCCCATTCCTTCATGCAGATCTCCTCTAGAGCAGTGATGTTTTGGGGCTGTCGCTGGGCAACACGGACTTTCAACTCCCTCCAAAGATTTTCTATGGGGTTGAGATCTGGAGACTGGCTAGGCCACTCCAGGACCTTGAAATGCTTCTTACGAAGCCACTCCTTCGTTGCCCAGGCGGTGTGTTTGGGATCATTGTCATGCTCAAAGACCCAGCCACGTTTCATCTTCAATGCCCTTGCTGATGGAAGGAGGTTTTCACTCAAAATCTCACGATACATGGCCCCATTCATTCTTTCCTTTACACGGATCAGTCGTCCTGGTCCCTTTGCAGAAAAACAGCCCCAAAGCATGATGTTTCCACCCCCATGCTTCACAGTAGGTATGGTGTTCTTTGGATGCAACTCAGCATTCTTTGTCCTCCAAACATGACGAGATGAGTTTTTACCAAAGAGATATATTTTGGTTTCATCTGACCATATGACATTCTCCCAATCCTCTTCTGGATCATCCAAATGCACTCTAGCAAACTTCAGACGGGCCTGGACATGTACTGGCTTAAGCAGGGGGACACGTCTGGCACTGCAGGATTTGAGTCCCTGGCGGCGTAGTGTGTTACTGATGGTAGGCTTTGTTACTTTGGTCCCAGCTCTCTGCAGGTCATTCACTAGGTCCCCCCGTGTGGTTCTGGGATTTTTGCTCACCGTTCTTGTGATCATTTTGACCCCACGGGGTGAGATCTTGCGTGGAATCCCAGATCGAGGGAGATTATCAGTGGTCTTGTATGTCTTCCATTTCCTAATAATTGCTCCCACAGTTGATTTCTTCAAACCAAGCTGCTTACCTATTGCAGATTCAGTCTTCCCAGCCTGGTGCAGGTCTACAATTTTGTTTCTGGTGTCCTTTGACAGCTCTTTGGTCTTGGCCATAGTGGAGTTTGGAGTGTGACTGTTTGAGGTTGTGGACAGGTGTCTTTTATACTGATAACAAGTTCAAACAGGTGCCATTAATACAGGTAACGAGTGGAGGACAGAGGAGCCTATTAAAGAAGAAGTTACAGGTCTGTGAGAGCCAGAAATCTTGCTTGTTTGTAGGTGACCAAATACTTATTTTCCACCATAATTTGCAAATAAATTCATAAAAAATCCTACAATGTGATTTTCTGGATTTTTTCCCCTCAATTTGTCTGTCATAGTTGACGTGTACCTATGATGAAAATTACAGGCCTCTCTCATCTTTTTAAGTGGGAGAACTTGCACAATTGGTGGCTGACTAAATACTTTTTTTCCCCCCTGTACCATCTGGAGGAACTCAAATTTCTGTGGTACGGAATGATCAGTAAGACCCGGGTTCGTGCAGACTTAAAGAGTCTACGACTTTCAGAGTGAGACTGATATGAGGTAAATGATTAATAAATGACTGTTAAATTATAAGAGATATCTAGAGTTAATTCGGGAAACGGTAACTCGTTAAACAACTTTTCCTGTGGTGCCCCAAATTCCTAATGAGTTAATTGTTACATGATTAGTTTAATCTAGTAACAATTAAAAATAGTAGGTAATTATTCTATAAATAATAGTCATCACAATAATGAAAGTCACGTCACGACAATTAGTTTACTCCAATTTGGGGTGGTAGAGTAAAGGGGGATATACATTGATAGAACCTACAATATTAAAGCAGATCCCCTCCTCCCATCATGTTACACACTTAGTAATGACAGCATTTGCTTTCCAAACTGCACGTATTTCGCACAATTACATTTTGAAATTTGTGAAAGGCAAATTGACAGCAGCAACTAACCACCATAGACATATAATCCATAGATGGCAGTTCCCATTCAAGTCAAGACTGGCAGCCATTGCTAGTTTAACAGTAAAATTGTCAGGGTTGGATTATATATCTATGGCCACAATGCAACAAGCTGTTCCACAGAAGAAGGAGCGATAGGAGTAGGGGGAAAAGGTGTTTGTGCATTGATAAGCACACCAAAGGCAGCATTAAGGAGAAGTAATCAAATAAAGATGCACTTCTAAAAGCCTATTTCACACCATAGCATGCTAAATTTGCAAGATAACCTTTCTTTCATTTTGATTTTGGCACAAATTAAAATGTGGCACTGACCAACCCATGGATTGACTTTTCAGCATTGTCTCAATGAAGAGTTCAGTGTTCGATTAGCCATGTGCGACATGCATTCTCAGTTACAATCCTGCTGGAGTTTGCGGCAGGCAGACGAGCAATATCCACCATCATAGTACAGATTAAGCCTGGGCTGGAAAGTGAAGCCAATTGAAGCCGGCTAGCTTTATAAAAGCCTGAGTAGATCTAGCTTGCTTCATAGTATACCACTCTAGTGCACATCCATGGGCATGTACTGCTGAGAGGAATCATGCTGAAATGCATCATGCTGCCTCCTTTGACTTTGTAATTCAACTTTCAAAGCTAATGCTCAGAATCCACAAAGAAAAGCAGATTGGTTACTGTGCCTCCAATAACTGTTATCACTGCATTGACAACCACATTTTAAATAATAAAGGGGTATTCTGTTGTTCAAAATGGGGTTGCATCAACCCTGGCATAGTGAACAAAGGATGTCACTTGCTCTTGTTATTCAAGGACACCCAATAAAGTAGATATATGCAAGAAAACGGTCCAACTGAAATACCTTCAGAATTTCAATTGCCTCATAGAACTACAAAAAATGTATTTCACATTCAAATCGGTGTGATCTATTTAGATAAGTATTGCAGGAGGTCGGGGTCCCAAATGCGGTAGTGCCGGTCAGATAATACATTTGGAACATTTTAGTCATTTAGCAGAGGCTCTTATCCAGAGCGACTTACAATTAGGGTTAAGTGCCTTGGGCCAGTAACCAAAGGTCGCTGATTCGATTCCCCAAGCCAACTAAGTGACAAATCTGTCGGTGCCCTTGAGCAAGGCACTTAACCCTAATTGCTTTTCTAAGTCGCTCTGGATAAATAGGGTCTGCTAAATGACTAAAATGTAAATAATCTCAATGCTCGTCTCTGTTTTGCATTAATTAGTTGAGATCATAAGATTATATTATATTATATCGCCTCAAGGAGATTTAGATTAGTCAGAAAAACCTGAAGTAACTATCAGGGGGTGTTACATAAAGACTGTTGGCATGTGTGAAACATCAAAGCCATCTGAACTTTGTCTAATGAATCTTCTTAATCAAGTTCTCAGAAGAATTGTTGATTCAACGTCATCATATTGCATTTTTGTGTTGAAATGACTTGGAAATCACATTGATCCAACTAGTTTTTGCCCAGTGGGACAGGCAGCCCAATTCTTATGCCCAATTGTTGGCAAAAGAGCTGATCTGATTGGTCAAAACACCCATGAGTTAATAAAATATCAGAATTGGGCTGTCTGTCCCACTGGGCAAAAACTGGTTGGATCAGTGTTGTTCCCATGCCATTTCAACAAAAACATTAAATGAGATGACGTTGAATCAACGTGGAAAACAGATTAATTTATTTTATTTTATTCATCAACGTAAGGGAACGTCATCTTTTTTTTCACCAAACTTTTATCCTAAATCCAATGACGTGGTGTCATTTGTTGATTTCACATTGAATTCACGTTAGTTGACGATTCAACCAAATGTAAATCAAAACTAGACGTTGAACTGTGTCCTAAGCACCGCCTTTGAACATCACTCAAATGAATCATGGAGGAAGGAATAAGGGCTTTGACTGAGAGGCATTTTCAAATGAATTATGGTTTAGAGAGTCAGGGACATAACTCACAGTTGTGGGGAGAGGTGACATGAATTAGTACAGTGACTAGGCCAAGTGGAGGATCTTGACAACCCTTCATCGACTCTGGCAAAGAGTCCAAGAGGTTTTACATGTTTAACCTAAAACAGCAGGTGACGGCTGGAGACTGATCTGTTAGTCTTTTATAAAGCATCTGAAAAGATAGAGGCCAGCTATCCGATGGAGCTGGTAATGCAAGAAATTGACAAATAGGGGAAGGTGCTGAAATTCACAAGCTGACCTATATACACTGAACAGTGTTGGTCCCATGTTTCATGAGCTGAAATAAAATATCCCAGAAATCTTCCATTCGCACAAAAAATGTTGTGCACAAATGTTTTACATCCATGTTAGTGAGCATTTCTCCTTTGCCAATATAATCCATCTACCTGGCAGGTGTGGCATATCATGAAGATGATTAACCCTCCCGTTGTCCTAGGGTCAAAATGACCCGCCACTGTGTTGAACCAACTTTATTTAATTTTTATATTTTTGGGATCATTTGTGAGAAGGAGGCAGTGAGACTTTAAAGAAAGTATCACTGCCTCCTTCTCACAAATGATCCCAAAAATATAAAAATTAAATAAAGTTGGTTCAACACAGTGGCGGGTCATTTTGACCCTAGGACAACGGGAGGGTTAAACAGCATGCTCATTCCACAGGTGCACCTTGTGCTGGGGACAATAAAAGTACTAAAATGTGCAGTTTTGTCACACAACACAATGCCACAGATGTCTCAAGTGTTGAGGGAGTGTACAATTGGCATGCTGACTGAATGAATGTCCACCAGAGCTGTTGCCTGCTACCATTTCTCTCCAACGTTGTTTTGGAAGATTTGACAGTACGTCCAACCGGCCTCACAACCGCAGACCATGTGTAACCACGCCAGCCCAGGACCTCCACATTCGGCTTCTTCACCTGCGGGATCATCTGGGGTGGGGGGTTGCTGAGGAGTATTTCTGTCTGTAATGAAGCCCTTCTGTGGGGAAAAACTAATTCTGATTGGGTGGCCCTGTCTCCCACCCATGGCTGTGCCCCTGCACAGTCATGTGAAATCCATAGATTAGGGCCTAATTTACTGATTTCCTTATGAACTGTAACTCAGTAAAATCTTTGAAATTGTTGCATATTGTGTTTATATTTTTGTTCAGTATAAATATGCATGTCTATGGTCTTACAGGTTCTGTTGTATTGAATTCTGTAATATAAGATGGCAGTAATGGCCGGATGTTATTTACAGGTATCCTATCTGTGTTTATTTCATGATAAAGACCAATTAATATTATTAACATTCCATGACGTGAAAATAGGAAATAATTATTAAATCCCAATGATTGAAAGACACTTAAATGTCTCATAAATAAGATATTGGCAGATTGGGGAGAGCTGAGACTTGAACTGATTCATGCAAAATGCAGTTGCGGGAAAAACACAGTTTATAAAATGAGTGCTGTTGAAGAGCGCTCTCGATATTGAGCAATATGTCTTTGAGTTGCAGAGCGCACAAGGCGCACGTTGGCCATTTAAGGTGAGTGCTAGTAGGCTACCACTGGAAAGTATTTTTTTAGGACATTCAATTTATGTTAGATGAATCAACTACACGGCTTGCTATCAGCAATATTTACAGTTAACGATCTAGCTAAAGTGTTTTGAGTTTCCACTTGCTCAGGTGGCGAATTAGCCCCAAATAAATTAGCCTATTAGCTAGTGCACAACATGTAGGCAAATGGCTCTCTATTGAGCAAAGAAAATATGAACATTTTGGAGCCCTATTTTGACAGTAAAATATAGCAACAAAAACCTCACTGTCTACCCAAAATTCATGACAATCCCTGGTTTAGGTTGCACATCGAAATTACGTTCACATGCTTGATGAAAAAAATGCATTTATTTAATCTCAGTAGTTCATTTTTGGCAATATAGCCCTGTGAATGGCTTTCTAAGAAGAACATTTTTGATTTTGCATTACGCCGGCACAGGATTTTGGTGCGACCAAATCATGGATTGGTGCCACTAATTGAAAGAGTTAGTGGCACCAGTGCCACCAGGGGAAAACCTTAGTCTAGAGCCCTTCTATGGTCATAAGCTTACTATATGCTTCCCAGTCAAAACAGTTCATGCATATTAGGCCTCTTCCTCAACGTCAACAAACCGAAGGAGCTGATCGTGGACTTCAGGAGACAGCAGAGGGAGCACACCCCCATCCAGATCGACGGGGAGTGGAGAGGCTGAAAAGCTTCAAGTTCCTCTGCGTGCACATCACTGACAACCTGAAATGTTCCATCCACACAGACAGGCGCAACAGCCTTTTTCATGCAAAGGTATGTTAAGGAAGTATGCGAGCAAAGGCGTTCACTTCGCTTAGCCGAGTTCTTGTAGGAGCGAACCTACAGTATGTATGCAGATGACTTTACTGGTTGTGTTGTATTGATTACTGTAATGTAAAATGGCAGTGATTCAGCATAGGCTATCTGTAAATAACCCTATCTGTGTTTATCTGTTCCATGATGTGAAGAGGAAATAAGTGTTCAAACCTATTGATTGAGAGACACTTACGGTGCCTTCAGAAAGTATTCACACCCCTTTATTTTCTCCACATTTAGAATGAATTTACTGTAATTGTCTTTTTGTCAACTATCTACACAAAATACAAACAATTATAATATTTGGAGAAAAAAAAAAAGAATATTTCTTGATTAGATACGTTTTCAACCCCCAGAGTCAATTCATGTTAGAATCCCCTTTGGCAGCGATTACCGCTGTCAGCCATTCTGGGTAAGTCTCTAAGAGCTTTGCACACCTGGATTGTACAATACTGTATTTGCCCATTATTCTTTTTTAAATTCTTCAAGCTCTGTCAAGTTGGTTGTTGATCATTGCTAGACAGCCATTTTCAAGTCTTGCCATAAATGTTCAAGACGATTTATGTCAAAACTGTAACTAGGCCACTCAGGAACATTCAATGTCGTTTTGGTAAGCAACTCCAGTGTATATCTGGCCAGACTGAAGCAGGTTTTCCTCTAGGATTTTGCTTGTGCTTTGCTCCATACCATTTCATTTCATCCTGAAAAAGCATACCCATACCATGATGCAGCAACCACCATGCTTGAAAATAAGGAGACAGATACTCAGTGATGTGTTGTGTTGGACTTGCCCCAAACATAAGGCTTTGCATTTAGGCCAAAAAGTGTATTCCTTTGCCATTTTTGTTTGTTTATTTGTATTACTTTAGTGCCTTGTTGCATACAGGATGCATATTTTGAAATATTTTGTATTCTGATATTTGTATTCTTTCACTGTCATTTACAGTAGCTGATTATTGTGGAGTCACTCAAATGTTGCTGATCTATCCTCAGTTTTCTCCCATCACAGCCATTGAACTCCGTAGCTGTTTTAAATCACCAATGGCCTCATGGTGACATACAGTGCATTTGGAAAGTATTCAGACCCCTTGACTTTTTCCACCTTTTGTTACGTTACAGCTTATTCTAAAATTGATTAAAAATAATAATAATCCTCAACCTACATACCCCATAATGACAACATACCCCGTAATGACAAAGCGAAAACAGTTTAATTGTTTTTGTGCACATTTATAAAAAATAAAAAACAGAAATACCTTATTTGCATAAGTATTCAGACCCTTTACTATGAGACTCTAAATTGAGCTCAGGTGTATCCTGTTTCCATTGATCATCATTTTGATGTATCTACAACTTGATTGGAGTCCACCTGTGTGGTAAATTACATTGATTGTACATGATTTGGAAAGGCACACACCTGTCTATATAAGGTCCCAGAGTTGACAGTGCATGTCAGAGCAAAAACCAAGCCATGAGGTCGAAGGAATTTTCCGTAGACCTCCGAGACAGGATTGTGTCGAGGCACAGATCTGGGGAAGGGTACCAAAAAAGGCTGCAGCATTGAAGGTCCCCAAGGACACAGTGGCCTCCATCATTCTTAAATGGAAGAAGTTTGAAACCACCAACACTCTTCCTAGAGATGGCCGCCTGGCCAAACTGAGCAATCGGGGGAGAAGGGCCTTGGTCAGGGAGGTGACCAAGAACCCGATGGTCCCTCTGACAGAACTCCAGAGTTCCTCTGTGGAGATGGAAGAACCTTCCAGAAGGACAACCATATCTGCTCACCACCAATCAGGCCTTTATGGTAGAGTGGTCAGACGGAAGCCTCTCCTCAGTAAAAGGCACATGACAGCCCGCTTAGAGTTTGCCAAAAGGCACCTAAAGGACTCTCAGACCATGAGAAACAAGATTCTCTGGTCTAATGAAACCAAGATTGAACTCTTTGGCCTGAATACCAAGCGTCACGTCTGGAGGAAACCTGGCACCATCCCTACGGCGAAGCATGGTCGTGGGAATGTTTTTCAGCCGCAGGGACTGGGAGACTAGTCAGGATTGAGGGAAAGATGAATGGAGCAATGTATAGAGAGATCCTTGATGAAAACCTTCTCCAGAGCGCTCAGACTGGGGCGAATGTTCACCTTCCAACAGGACAACGACCCTAAGCACACAGCCAAGACAACGCAGGAGTGGCTTCGGGACAAGTCTCTGAATGCCCTTGAGTGGCCCAGCCAGAGCCCAGACTTGAACCTGATCAAACATCTCTGCAGAGACCTGAAACTAGCTGTGCAGCGACGCTCCCCATCCAACCTGACAGAGCTTGAGAGGATCTGCAGAGAAGAATGGGGGAAACTCCCCAAATACAGGTGTGCCAAGCTTGTAGCGTTTGGGACCCATCTCGTCCAAAAAGTTGACTCAAGTTATCCAAAAAGCACCTGGATGATCATCAAGACTCTTGGAAGAACGTTGTATGGACAGATGATTCAAAAGTATTACTTTTTGGACGACATGGTAATGCCTGGCGAAAACCAAACTCTGCATTCCACAGTAAGAACATCATACCAAAGGTCAAGCATGGTGGTGGTGGTGTGATGGTTTGGGGATGCTTTGCTGCCTCAGGACCTGGACGACTTGCGTTAATAGAAGGAACCATGAATTCTGCTCTGTATCAGAGAATTCTACAGGAGAATGTCAGACCATCCGTCTGTGAGCTGAAGCTGAAGCGTAGCTGGGTCATGCAGCAAGACAATGATCCAAAACACACAATCAAGTCTACATGAAAATTGCTAAAAAGCAACAAATTGGAAGTTTTGGAATGGCCTAGTCAAAGTCCAGACCTAATCCCAATTGAGACGTTGTGGGAGGACTTGAAACGAGCAGTTCATGCTTGAAAACCCACATGTCACTGAGTTAAAGCAGTTCTGCATGGAAGAGTGGGCCAAAATTCCTCCACAGCGATGTGAGAGACGGATCAACAACTACAGGAAACATTTGGTTGGAGTCATTGCAGCTAAAGGTGGCACAACCAGTTATTGAGTGTAAGGGGGCAATAACTTTTTCACACAGGGGAATTGGGTGTTGCATAACTTTGTTTATGAAATAAATATGTAATTGTTGTGTTATTTATTCACTTATGTTCCCTTTATCTAATATTAGGTTTTAGTTGAAGATCTGATAACATTCAGTATCACAAATATGCAAAAGTAGAGAAAATTAGAAAGGGGGCAAATACTTTTTCATAGCACTGAATATAATAAGAAGCCACGTCTGTTTTAGAAACTGACCACCTGGGCCCACCTTTCAGCTAAGTGGAGGAGCCTCCTGGGCTGATCCAGCTTCTATTGCCAGTCTGCCAGACTTATCACCATCTGGTCCAGGTGAGAGTGGGATTGTTATGCCCACTTAGACCAGAGGGGTGTACTACAAAACAGGATCATTGGCAGACCTAGACCCTGTCATACTGAATGAGCCAAGACGTCCGACAATCGTTTCGACCTAAGAATTGGCACACAACGTGGATATTGGGTCTAGGAAGGCAAAATCGTGGCATAAGATTGCTAAAATCATACAGGCTGCGCGGACCTTTACTCTCCCAAACAAGGTGGGATTGAGTTCATTGAGATCAGCCCACGATTGTCGAAATGTCTCCCCTTTGCTCGTTGATGAGTCAGAACCAAATTGGAAGAAGAAAGGCAGGGGAGCCTTCTCTCTATATTTGGCCCAACATACTCTTGCATAATTGCAAAGCTGAATCACCCTTTTCCCTTGAACTTCATCCTCTTCTTTCAAGTTGTTTTCATCCCCCCTTTCTTATGTGTGCTGCACTCTCTCATCCTAGCTGCCAGAGATCCTCTCAAGGAGGTGGAGTGCATATAATCATGATAATTTGTCAAATGGTGGCTCGCATCGGCTGCTAGATACTAGATAATTATGATTCATGTCTGGTGGCTGTGTGTGTCAGTCTCTGCAGGTATCATTAAAACATATTTTTTTTTATCTTTATGCATGGTGGTATTCTTTGACAAATGTGCTTGGGAAATGTCTCGCCAGGGCAGAGGACCATGAGGCTTAGCAGGCGGCCATATGCGCGACACAGATAGATGGTCTTGGTCCTAACGGTCTGGGGAAAGTAGATAAGTCATCCCCATTGCGGTTGGGTGTATGAGTGTACGTGTTCACGAAAGTGTGTGTGTGATTGAGTGTGGGTGTGCATGTGTTTGTGTGGGTGTGCATGCTTTTTCAGACCTCAACAGTTATTCATGTTGGGCTTTAGCCATCAAAATAGTAGGAGGGCATCTTTGCTCTTAAAAGGTCCATTAATCCTCAAAAGTCAAAGCCCTGTCTAAGCGGCGGGGTGGTGTTCTACATAAATATATTTCATCTCCGTCTTTCTCTCTCTGCACACTTAATAGAACACAATAATACAGTCACTCTTTGTAGGGCCCTATAAAATCTGCGATGCGGAGAGCACGGACGGAATCACGGAATCCAGACATTCAAACGGAATTCAACAATATATATGTATTTATTGAACTTAGTAGGAAATCAACTAAATGAATTGAACTTATTGGAACATTCATAAATGTGCCCAAGATAATCATGCCATGAACAAAATGCATCAGTGTTTTGTATTTTCCTTCAAGTTTCTGAAGAGGCAATGGCACAGGAATGCCCCTGTCTGTGTGAGCGCGTTTGTCTACCACTTTGTGTAGTCCGTAGCGATGATGCTAACCATCTTCTGGTAGATGAAAACGCTTTCCCAAAAACCTTCTCAATTAAATGTTAACTACAAAGTAGTCTATGCCTACCTGGGAGAATATCATGATCACCTGCATCAATCCATTGTTTAGCATACCAATTCCATTGACTAGTCAATCAGGTGCAATCCTTTTGAGATATGAATTTCCATTACCTCTGTTACTAATGACTCGGTCTGAGTGCTTAAGCGTTAACAACTACAGTATGCAATGTGAAAAATAAGTAAAGTACTACTCCCATCAGCCGAAGGACTCACAACTTGTTGGTAGCAACTACAAATATTTACTTGATAATAGATACTTTGGTCACAAATTCGTGGAGAATTGGAAAGTCTGAAAATCATTGGACTTTGTGTTTTTTGTAGCGGATTTTTTATATGCAATGAACATAACTTGACACTCCTCTAGACAACATCAAAGCAATCGGGATAATCTCGCTTTTCAAAAGAGAAGAGCATAAAAATCGGTGGATTTTTACAGAAATAAATGAAACAGTACTACATAACGGTTATTGAATGGTGGCCTTTGCCTGCAATTAAAGCATACGGCAAAAGTTCATATTATTACCTTGTAAATTGATTATCTAAAGAAACACATGCTCTGCATGCTAATATGTTGAATAGTTTTGCCTGGCACCATACAGGAGAATGTCAGGAGAACAATATGTGCTCGGTCTTTACTATTGTCAGACTTATAGCTTGTGAAAATTCACACTGTGTTTAAAAACAATCTGTTAATTACTAATCCTGCATGTCACCATTCTGTCATTGGAATGTACATTTTTGATGACACTCTCCTGTCACCATTCATACTGGAAAAACATTGGGAAGTTTGTGGCCTATTTGCTGTGGGCCAGATGTGGCCAACTACTGTTTTGACGAGAGGAAAGAGGACCCAAACCAATTCATTTTGGGTCGTGTTGGTGGCCTCAGTGTCTGTCTGTAGTTAATGTACTGTATCCTAGGAACATTGCAATAGCCTAGTCTGAGCAAAGGAAGTGTGTGTGTGTGTGTGTGTGTGTGTGTGTGTGTGTGTGTGTGTGTGTGTGTGTGTGTGTGTGTGTGTGTGTGTGTGTGTGTGTGTGTGTGTGTGTGTGTGTACTTGTTTTCCTACCTTATCAGGACCCCAATGTCCTAACAATTCACCCGAATGTCCTGACAAGGAAGGAAAACAATAACTTTTGTGTGTGTGTTGGGGGTATCTGTGCATCCAATATATGAGTCACATTCATATTTCACCCTAAATAGAATGCAGATAAAACGTTGAAATGACAAAGATTTACCCGCAAAGTCTTCTTGGGGCCATTTGTTATGCTCTCAATATATATGCATTTTATTTTTGGTTTGTGAATACAAGATTTCATCATGAAATTATAAATGATATGTCTATGCTGCTTATATTGGAAGGATACAGCAGCAGTTTCAACAACTGGAGCAGTAGCTGAGCTAGATATTTACATGTTGGCAGGGATTAGGAGAAAGTGACTGGTAGCAGGATAAATAATACATAATAATAATAATAATAATAATAATAATAATAATAATAATAATAAACAATATAGCAGTGTAAACAGAGCTGAAAAGCAACTGGTAGCAGGATTCCTGCTGCAGGAATGTATAAATACTTATGGTAATATATTAATGATAATATATGTAAACAGGAGTAATAGTGACAAATAGATGGATACGCATGGTAATGGAAATCAATAATAATTGAACAGCATCGTAATGGTAGTAATAAATCTAATCAATAATCATTTTTGCAGCAGCGTAGGTGTGTGTGGATGGGCATAGTCAGTGTGGATAGTCTGTGGGAGAGGGAGAGCAGTAGCTGTTAGCCATTTAACAGTCTTACGGCCAGGGGATAGAAGCTATTTAGAAGTCTGTTTGTCTAAGCCTTGATGCTCCAGACGGGAGCATGGAGAACAGTCCATGTCTCAGGTGGCTGGAGTCTTTGGCAATTTTTGTGGACTTTCTCAGACACTGCCTGGCATATACGTCTTGGATGGCTGGGAGCTCACCCCCAGTGATGCGCTGGGCCGTCCGCACCACCCTTTGTAGTGTCTTCCGGTCGAGTGCGGTGCAGTTGCCATACCAGATGGTGATAGAACCAGTCAGGATGCTCTCAATGGTGCAGCTGTAAAAGTTCCTGAGGATCTGAGCGGACATGTCAAATCATTTCAGCCTCCTGAGTGAGAAAAGGCGCTGCCATGCTTTCTTCAAAACGTCTGGTTCGAGAGGACCATGTTAGGTCCTCAGTGATGTGGACACAGAGGAACTTAAAGCTCTTGAACCTCTCCACTGCAGCCATAATTGCTTCCCTTGGGCATATAATATTAAAACATTGCAGACTATGGAGGTTCTAACACACATCCAAACTTTTCACAGTAGCTGGACAAAGATCCAATATAAAGAGAAAGGGAGAATGTCCACTCAATGGCCTCCCAAGTGGCGCAGCGGTCTAAGGTACTGCATCGCAGCGCTAGAGGCATCGCTACAGACCCGGGATCGATCCCAGGATGTGCACCGCCTCATGGGTCTCCTAGACCAGGAGACCCATGAGGCGGTGCACAATTGGCCCAGCGTTGTCCAGGGAAGGGTTTGGCCAGCCGGGATGTCCTTGTCCCATCGTGCTCTAGCGACTCCTTGTGGCGGACGGGTGCATGCACGCTGACTTCGGTTGTTCTGTGTTTCCTTCCACACATTGGTGCAGCTGGTTAAGCGAGCAGTGCGGCTTGGCAGATTCGTGTTTTGGAGAACGCAACGGGAGTTACAGCGATGGGACTGTAACTACCAATTGGATGTCACGAAATTGGTGTGAAAAATAATAATAATAATAATAATAATAATAAACAAAAAAATAGAATGTCCACTCAATGTTATACTGCTCCCAAATATAATGTTTTATATATACTACCGGTCAAAAGTTTTAGAACACCTACTCATTCAAGGGCTTTTCTTTATTGTTACAATTTTCTACATTGTAGAATAATAGAGAAGACATCAAAACTATGAAATAACTCATATGGAATCATGTAGTAACCACCCTTTTCCTTGATGACAGCTTTGCACACTCTCTTTGGCATTCTCTCAACCAGCTTCACCTGGAAGGCTTTTCCAACAGCCTAGAAGGAGTTCCCACAAAACCCTTGAATGAGTAGGTGTTCTAAAACTGTAGTCTCGTGTAGCTCAGTTGGTAGAGCATGGTGGTTGCAGCACCAGGGTTGTGGGTTCGATTCCCACGGGGGACAAGTATGAAAATGTATGCACTCACTACTGTAAGTCGCTCTGGATAAGAGTGTCTGCTAAAATGTAAATATGCTGAGCACTTGTTGGCTGCTTTTCCTTCACTCTGTGGTCCGACTCATCCCAAACCATCTCAATTTGGTTGAGGTCGGGGGATTGTGGAGGCCAGGTCATCTGATGCAGCACTCCATAACTCTCCTTCTTGGTAAAATAGCCCTTACACAGCCTGGAGGTGTATTAGGTCATTGTCCTGTTGAAAAACAAATGATAGTCCCACTAAGCCCAAACCAGATGGGATGGCATATCGCTGCAGAATGCTGTGGTAGCCATGCTGGTTAATTGTGCCTTGAATTCTAAATAAATCACAGACAGCGTCACCAGCAAAGCACCCCCACACCATAACACCTACTCCTCCATGCTTTACGGTGGGAAATACACATGCAGAGATCATCCGTTCACCCACACTGCGTCTCACAAAGACACGGCGGTTGGAACCAAAAATGTCAGATTTTGACTCCAGACCAAAGGACAGATTTCCACCGGTCTAATGTCCATTGCTCGTGTTTCTTGGCCCAAGCAAGTCTCTTATTATTATTGGTGTCCTTTAGTAGTGGTTTCTTTGCAGCAATTCGACCATGAAGGCCTAATTCACACAGTCTCCTCTAAACAGTTGATGCTGAGATGTGTCTGTTACTTGAACTCTGTGAAGCATTTATTTGGGCTGCAATTTCTGAGGCTGGTAACTCTAATGAACTTATCCTCTGCAGCAGATGTAACTCTGGGTCTTCCATTCCTGTGGCGGTCCTCATGAGAGCCAGTTTCATCGTAGCGCTTGATGGTTTTTGCGACTGCACTTTAAGAAACTTTCAAAGTTCTTGAAATGTTCCGTATTGACTGACCTTAATGTCTCAAAGTAATGATGGACTGTCGTTTCTCTTTTCTTATTTGAGCTGTTCTTGCCATAATATGGACTAGGTCTTTTACCAAATAGGGCTATCTTCTGTATACCACCTTGTCACAGCACAACTGATTGGCTCAAACGCATTAAGAAGGAAAGAAATGCCACAAATTAAATTTTAAGAAGGCACACCTGTTAATTGAAATGTATTCCAGGTGACTACCTCATGAAGCTGGTTGAGAGAATGCCAAGAGTGTGCAAAGCTGTCATCAAGACAAAGGGTGTCCATTTGAAGAATCTCAAATATAAAATATATTTTGATTTGTTTAACACGTTTTTGGTTAATACATGATTCCATATGTGTTATTTCATAGTTCTGATGTCTTCACTATTATTCTACAATGTAGAAAATTGTAAAAAATAAAGAAAAACCCTTGAATGAGAAGGTGTTCTAAAACTTTTGACCGGTAGTGTACATATTGGAACGCATTCACAATTCTTCAGAAGTTGCATTGCATGCGTGCCATGGACGTTCTCACCATAAAACCAGGACAGTGAATCATTCTCATAAATCTGGTTTTAATCAAATTCAACGAAAAACAAGCAATCTGATCGTTTTTAGCTTGGGTGGTTAAGATTTATTTCCAAGCAGTCTCATGACCCAAACACTTTATCAATGGTCAATGGGCTTGACTAGCCTACTTGATTACATTTGGCAGGACAAAAATAAAACAAACTTAATTGAGAGAAGGGGAGCCTATGCTTGGTTTTTAATCAAATAAAACAAAATGGGGAAGAAACATTAGTGTTTTATGTTTCTAAATACTAAGTATACAGGCACCAAATCACATTTTGTTCCATGTGCATATGGGCAGTGTGCGACACGGCTGGATAGGCTGCGTTTCTGCTGTCAAAATTCATGCCATTACCAACTTCGTTACCGCTAAAACCAGCTTTTGGTTGGACTTAAATATCCCTACCAGCGCTGCCTGAAATTAGGACTTTGGGTCATGTTTTTAAGGACACGCCTCAAATATTTCCACCCCTCCCATCTGAGCGCAAGCTTGCTGATGTTAGACAGGTAAATGGCCGAACCTGACATTAGGGCCGGAAAATGCCTGTACGACAGTTTTTACATGACAAAATTACAGACTAGCATTAGACACTAGCGCCGCCTTAACGGCAGCCGAAAATAGAGCCCCCAAAGTCATATCAAACCATTATGCTAATTTCAAGCAATAGTGGTGTGTGGTCACCTAGATAATACTTTCAGCACCACCAGTTAGATTGGGACAGCGCCATTGCACAGCTTTGAGACAAGCATGGGGGACTCGTCTTGATAAATCAATCAATGTCAGATTTATGTTTTCACTGAATCTCCGTTTGGATATTTGGTAACAATTAGGCTAGGAAGATGTTAGCTAAGTTAAGGTGAGTGCTCATGATCATCTTTATTTTAGTTTACTCATATATTAGCTGATCAGAACATTTTGCTAGCATGTTATGTAGCTTAACAAGTTAATTTTGCTCTTCACTCACATAATTTAGTAGCCGGTCCTACTCCTGACCAAAAGCCTGTGACTTGTCTGATAATCAATCAATGTGATATTGTTTCACTGAATCTTCGTATATTTGGTTACTTGATCTCTGGCTGGGCAAATGGAGGTGGTAGCTCATTTATTTGTGTGCTCATCTATCACTGACCAGAAACATTTAGCATGCAATAATGTAGCCGAAATCAAGTGTATTATTTTGCTCTGGACTCTAGTAGCCTAATATAATCTATCCATCATCAAGCTGTAAGAGCGTGTCCTGTTTTATCTTTCTTAACGTAACTTTGCTTAGTTTAATATAATGAAACAATAATTAATTCATTTCATTACACAGCATATGAGTCATTCATGCCTTTAATTGAAATCAAGCATTTTATTTTGAAGTGAAATAACAAAGGGAGCCTTGAATAAATAAATACAATTTTCCGCCAAACATCCATTCGGATCAGTTATGGGTCTACTTTCAATAGTTTTCAAGGTTCACCAAGGCACATTAGCAGGTCAGTATTTTTTAGGCTATATCGGCGTTATGATGCCATTGGAATATGGGCTTCTCCTAATACTGAAATGCACTGCCTATCGTGGTCTTGTGGTTCATCGTTCTACCGAGTGCACCCCAGCCTATTTGTATCGCAATTTGAAACATGACAGTCATCAAAAAAATAAATGTCAGCATATCCACAAATTTCCCTGGCCCAGCCAATAACGGAATCCTGTCGCCGCTAGTGGCAGCTGTGGCTGAGAAAGAGCCGTAGTAGGCTAAAAGGAGTGCAGACACGTAGTACATTTTTTATTCACACAGCACCGCAAGCCTGAGACCCGCCCTACCCGAATCAATTCACAGAATTTGAGGCCGGTATAAGACCGGGCCCGTCGGGTTGGGGCTGAGAATGTGAATTCTAGTGGGGATTACAGACTGGGACAAGGACAGGTTGAAAGTGACCGTGAAGATGCGTGTGCGTGCGTGTGTTTGGTCTTACTATTCTTGTGGGGACCAGAAGTCCTCACAAGGAAGATAAGACAAGGAAAATTTGGACAAGCAGGTACATTTCGTCGGTCCACACAAGCCTATTTTAAGGCTTAGGGGTTAGGTTTAGGGTTAGAAATTAGGATTAGGGGTTTGGGGTTAAGGTTAAGGAAAATAGGATTTTGAATGGGAATCAAATGTTTGGTCTCCAGAGGGATAGTAAATCAAACGTGTGTGTATACTGTATGTTTGGGTGCATGTATGTTTGGGTATGTGCCTGGGCTTGTGAGTATGTGTGTTTGCTGTACATGGTGTTTAAGGCCCTAACTTGTATAGAAATAGGATCATAATTTGATCACCCTGTTGGAAATGTTTTACTTGTAGTGAATTTGAGGTTTAAAAAGGCTACTGAAGTTAATAATTTCCACTTTGAAATTTCAGATTTAATTTTCCCTTACTGAAAATGCATCAACCCCTACAAAAATGTCCATTAATTATAATGCACATAATAATTAACATTTGCTGTTGTTGAAGGATTATTTTCCTGCTGTAGCAAACTGGCTCAAATTATGATCCTACATCTGTATATGATCAGTGAAGCAGAAGATCCATGCTGAACTTTTGAAATATGTGACTGTGGTGATTGATGATGCTGCAGTAGGTTGAAGGGCAGCAAAAACAGCATAACCATTTGCACTGGTAATGGGGGAGCTGTTAGAAAGGATACATTATTCATTGTTAACATAATGGCATCTTTCTGTGTCTAAGGAAGTAAAAAAAAAAAATGAATGGATCTATTGAGATGGTTTATCCTAAAAGCTTGTAGTATTTGTACTGAACAAAAATATAAATGTAAAATCAAAATCTAATCAAATGTTATTTGTCACATGCGCCGAATACAACAGGTGTAGACCTTACAGTGAAATTCTTACCCTTAATCAACAATGCAGTTTTAAGAAAAATAAGTGTTAAGAAAGTATTTACTAAAATAAACAGCAACAATAAACTGCAACTGCAACAATAAACTGCAACAATTTCAAAGGTTTTACTGAGTTACAGTTCATAGAAGGAAATCAGTCAATTGAAATAAATAAATTAGGCCCTAGTCTATGGATATTTTAAAATATTTTGTTTATTTCACCTTTATTTAACCAGGTAAGCCAGTTGAGAACAAGTTCTCATTTACAACTGCGACCTGGCCAAGATAAAGCAAAGCAGTGCGATAAAAAACAACAACACAGAGTTACATATGGGGTAAAACAAAACATAAAGTCAAAAATACAACAGAAAATATATATACAGTGTGTGCAAATGTAGCAAGTTATGGAGGTAAGGCAATAAAAAGGCCATAGTGCAAAATAATTACAATTAGTATTAACACTGGAATGATAGATGTGCAAGAGATGATGTGCAAATAGAGATACTGGGGTGCAAATGAGCAAAATAAATAACAATATGGGGATGAGGTAGTTGAGTGGGCTAATTTCAGAAGGGCTGTGTACAGGTGCAGTGATCGGTAAGGTGCTCTGACAACTGATGCTTAAAGTTAGTGAGGGAGATAAGAGTCTCCAGCTTCAGAGATTTTTGCAGTTCGTTCCAGTCATTGGCAGCAGAGAACTGGAAGGAATGGTGGCCAAAGGAGGTGTTGGCTTTGGGGATGACCAGTGAGATATACCTGCTGGAGCGCATACTATGGGTGGGTGTTGCAATGGTGGCCAATAAGATAAGATAAGGCAGAGATTTGCCTAGCAGGGATTTATAGATGGCCTGGAGCCAGTGGGTTTGGCGACGGATATGTAGTGAGGACCAGCCAACAAGAGCATACAGGTCACAGTGGTGGGTAGTATATGGGGCTTTGGTGACAAAACGGATGGCACTGTGATAGACTACATCCAATTTGCTGAGTAGAGTGTCGGAGGCTATTTTGTAAATTACATTGCCAAAGTCAAGGATCAGTAGGATAGTCAGTTTTACGAGGGCATGTTTGGCAGCATGAGTGAAGGAGGCTTTGTTGCGAAATATGAAGCCGATTCTAGATTTAACTTTGGATTGGAGATGCTTAATGTGAGTCTGGAAGGAGAGTTTACAGTCTAACCAGACATCTAGGTATTTGTAGTTGTCCACATACTCTAGGTCAGACCCGTCGAGAGTAGTCGGGTGGGCGGGTGCCAGCAGCATTCGATTGAAGAGCATGCATTTAGTTTTACTAGTGTTTAAGAGCAGTTGGAGGCTACGGAAGGAGTGTTGAATGGCATTGAAGCTCGTTTGGAGGTTTGTTAACACAGTGTCCAATGAAGGGCCAGATGTATACAAAATGGTGTCGTCTGCGTAGAGGTGGATCTGAGAGTCACCAGCAGCTAGAGCGACATCATTGATACACACGGAGAAAAGAGTCGGCCCAAGAATTAAACCCTGTGGCACCCCCATAGAGACTGCCATAGGTCCAGACAACAGGCCCTCTGATTTTACATCACCAGAGGAATAGAGGAGGACTAGAATAAGGATACGGCTAAAGGCTTTAAGAACTGGTCTTCTAGTGCGTTGGGTACAGAGAATAAAGGGGGCAGATTTCCGGGCGTTGTAGAATAGATTCAGGGCATTATGTACAGACAAGGATATGGAAGGATATGAGTACAGTGGAGGTAAACCTAAGCGTTGGGTAACAATGAAAGCGATAGCATCACTGGAGGCACCGATTGAGCCGGTCTCGGCGTGTATGGGGGGTGGAACAAAGGAGCTATTTGAGGCAGTTTGAGAATGACTTGGGGTTCTATATTGAAATTGTATAATAATAACTAACTGGAACAGCAATAGGCAAGGCATATTGACATGGGAGAGAGGCATAAAGCAATCACAGGTGTTATTAGAGAGAGCTAAGACAACAACTGGTAATGGCGATGAAAGTTTGGGCTGAGGCTAAACAGATAAACAGGACAGGGTACCGTGTAAAGGAACAGTCCAGCAGGCATCAGCTGTGCAGCTGAGTGATCATAAGGTCCAGTGAACAGCAATATGTGAGTCCGAGAGCAGTTCGAATTGGTGCTACAGCACAGCGAGCAGGAAGCACGGCTGTTGTTTGCGTGTGCTAGCGGGCCGGGGCTAGCAGATGGATCTTCGTGGTCGTCGCAACGGGAAGCCTGTTGAAAGCACAGACGATTATTACATTTACATTTTAGTCATTTAGCAGACGCTCTTATCCAGAGCGACTTACAGGAGCAATTAGGGTTAAGTGCCTTGCTCAAGGGCACATTAACGTCATTTAGCAGACGCTCTTAGCCAGAGCGACTCACAAATTGGTGCGTTCACCCTATAGCCAGTGGGATAACCACTTTACAATTGGGGGGGGGGGGAAGGATTCCTTTATCCTATCCCAGGGGTTTCAAATGTCTCCGGAAGGTGGTGAGTGACTCCGCTGTCCTGGCGTCGTGAGGGAGCTTGTTCCACCATTGGGGTGCCAGAGCAGCGAACAGTTTTGACTGGGCTGAGCGGGAACTATGCTTCCGCAGAGGAAGGGGAGCCAGCAGGCCAGAGGTGGATGAGCGCAATGCCCTCGTTTGGGTGTAGGGACTGATCAGAGCCTGAAGGTACAGAGGTGCCGTTCCCCCACTGCTCCATAGGCAAGCACCATGGTCTTGTAGCGGATGCGAGCTTCAACTGGAAGCCAGTGGAGTGTGCGGAGGAGGGGGGTGACGTGAGAGAACTTGGGAAGGTTGAACACCAGACGGGCTGCGGCATTCTGGATGAGTTGTAGGGGTTTAATGGCACAGGCAGGGAGGCCAGCCAACAGCGAGTTGCAGTAGTCCAGACGGGAGATGACAAGTGCCTGGATTAGGACCTGTGCCGCTTCCTGTGTAAGGCAGGGTCGTACTCTCCGAATGTTGTAGAGCATGAACCTGCAGGAGCGGGTCACCGCCTTGATGTTGGCGGAGAACGACAGGGTGTTGTCCAGGGTCACGCCTAGGCTCTTCGCACTCTGGGAGGAGGACACAGCGGAGTTGTCAACCGTGATGGCGAGATCATGGAACGGGCAGTCCTTCCCCGGGAGGAAGAGCAGCTCCGTCTTGCCAGGGTTCAGCTTGAGGTGGTGATCCGTCATCCATGCTGATATGTCTGCCAGACATGCAGAGATGCGATTCGCCACCTGGTTATCAGAAGGGGGGAAAGGAGAAGATTAGTTGTGTATCGTCAGCGTAGCAATGATAGGAGAGACCATGTGAGGATATGACAGAGCCAAGTGACTTGGTGTATAGGGAGAAAAGGAGAGGGCCTAGAACTGAGCCTTGGGGGACACCAGTGGTGAGAGCACGTGGTGCGGAGACAGCTTCTCGCCACGCCACTTGGTAGGAGCGACCGGTCAGGTAGGACGCAATCCAGGAGTGAGCCGCGCCGGGAGATGCCCAGCTCGGAGAGGGTGGAGAGGAGGATCTGATGGTTCACAGTATCAAAGGCAGCAGACAGGTCTAGAAGGACAAGAGCAGAGGAGAGAGAGTTAGCTTTAGCAGTGCGGAGAGTCTCCGTGACACAGAGGAGAGCAGTCTCAGTTGAATGACCAGTCCTGAAACCTGATTGGTTTGGATCAAGAAGGTCATTCTGAGAGAGATAGCAAGAGAGTTGGCTAAAGACGGCACGCTCAATAGTTTTGGAAAGAAAAGAGAGAAGGGATACTGGTCTGTAGTTGTTGACATCAGTGGGGTCGAGTGTTGGTTTTTTGAGAAGGGGAGCAACTCTCGCTCTCTTGAAGACGGAAGGGACATGGCCGGCGGTCAAGGATGAGTTGATCAGCGAGGTGAGGTAGGGGAGGTGAGGTGAGGTAAGGTCACCGGAGATGGTCTGGAGAAGGGAGGAGGGGATGGGGTCAAGCGGGCAGGTTGTTGGGCGGCCTGCAGTCACAAGTCGCAGGATTTTATCTGGAGAGAGAGGGGAGAAAGAAGTCAAAGCATAGGGTAGGGCAGTGTGAGCAGGACCAGCAGTGTCATTAGACTTAACAAACGAGGATCGGATGTCGTCAACCTTCTTTTCAAAGTGGTTGACGAAGTCATCCACAGAGAGAGAGGGGGGGATTCAGGAGGGAGGAAAATGTGGCAAAGAGCTTCCTAGGGTTAGAGGCAGATGCTTGGAATTTAGAGTGGTAGAAGGTGGCCTTAGCAGCAGAAACAGATGAAGAAAATGTAGAGAGGAGGGAGTGAAAAGATGCCAGGTCGGTAGGGAGTTTAGTTTTCTTCCATTTCCGCTCCGCTGCCCGGAGCTCTGTTCTGTGAGCTCGCAGTGAGTCATCAAGCCACGGAGCTGGAGGGGAGGACCGAGCCGGCCGGGAGGATAGGGGACACAGAGAGTCAAAGGATGCAGAAAGGGAGGAGAGGAGGGTTGAGGAGGCAGAATCAGGAGATTGGAGGGAGAAGGATTGAGCAGAGGGAAGAGATGATAGGATGGAAGAGGAGAGAGTAGTGGGAGAGAGAGAGCGAAGGTTGCGGCGGCGCATTACCATCTGTGTAGGGGCAGAGTGAGTAGTGTGGGAGGAGAGCGAGAGAGAAAAGGAAACAAAGTAGTGGTCGGAGACTTGGAGGGGAGTTGCAGTGAGATTAGTAGAGGAGCAGCATCTAGTGAAGATGAGGTCAAGCGTATTGCCTGCCTTGTGAGTAGGGGGACGGTGAGAGGGTGAGGTCAAAAGAGGAGAGGAGTGGAAAGAAGGAGGCAGAGAGAAATGAGTCAAACGTGGACATAGGGAGGTTGAAATCCCCCAAAACTGTGAGGGGTGAGCCATCCTCAGGAAAGGAACTTATCAAGGCGTCAAGCTCGTTGATGAACTCTCCAAGGGAACCTGGAGGGCGATAGATGACAAGGATATTAAGCTTAAATGGGCTAGTGACTGTGACAGCATGGAATTCAAATGAGGAGATAGACAGATGGGTTAGGGGAAAAATTGAGAATGTCCACTTGGGAGAGATGAGGATTCCTGTACCACCACCCCTCTGACCAGATGCTCTCGGGGTATGCGAGAACACATGGTCAGACGAGGAGAGAGCAGTAGGAGTAGCCGTGTTTTCAGTGGTGATCCATGTTTCCGTCAGCGCCAGGAAGTCGAGGGACTGGAGGTTGGCATAGGCTGGGATGAAGTCAGCTTTGTTGGCAGCAGAACGGCAGTTCCAGAGGCTGCCTGCGACCTGGAACTCCAGGTGAGGGGTGCGTGCAGGGACCACCAGGTTAGAGAGGCAGCAGCCGCGCGGTGTGGTGCGTTGTTTGTGTAGCCTGTGCAGAGAGGAGAGAACAGGGATAGGCAGAGGCATAGTTGACAGGCTGTAGCAAATGGCTACAAAAATGCAGAGGAGATCGGAATGAAATGAGCTAAGCATCTGGGAGAGGAGAGAGGGGGGCCTCCCTCACCAAAAACTTCTACCTCAGAAACTAAAATTGTTTCACTGAACCACCCGAACAAAAAACTCTCCCAACTTCCACCTTTAGAAATCAGAAATTGTTGTGAACCACAGTTGTTCAATGTTTAAAGGAATAGACTCAACCCACTTTATTCAGCTAGCTAACTATGACACCATAGCTGACTAGCATGCTAGCATCCAATAACACACAGTTTAACACACAGTTAAGCACCAATACTTGGTCACAACAAACCACCAATAGTGTGTTAACTAGCTAACTAGCATGCTAGCATCCAGTAACACACAGTTTAGCACAAACACTTGGTCACAGCAAACCACCAATAGTGTGATAACACACTAAACAGATCATTCGTGTCTGTGTCAAGTTCCTTTCATGACGCAGCAATGATTCAACGTTGGCTAGCTAGGACAAGTATATTGTAATTAGCTACTACCGTACAGTTCGCTGGTCGTGTTGGGTAGCTAGCAATGGCCACTGTGTTGACTTTGTTTGAAGAACGGCTAGCTAGCTAGCTTCGTGATACACCCGGCACACAATGGCTACTGTGTTGACTCTGACTCTGTTCGAAAAAACGGCTAGTTAGCTCGCTTCGTGCTACAGCCGGCACGGCGGAAGACACTGCCAAGACACAGTAACTACCCACGATACCTAGCTATGACGCCGTAGCTAACTAGCAAGCTAGCATCCATTAACACACAATTTAGCACCAATACTTGGTTACAACAAACTGCCAAGAGTGTGTTAGCACACTAAACAGATAATTCATGTCCGTGTCTAGTTCCTTTCATAACGCATAACGCAGCAAAAATTAAACGTTGGCTAGCAGCACATTTAACATTGGAAACAGCTAATCGTTACCAGTAGCTACCCGCTAGCTAGCTAGCCTCGTGCTTCGATACTAACCTACAATTACCTACGGAAACCTACAATAACAACAATACTAACCTATAATAAATACAATACCTAACTACAACTAACTACCAACCTACGATCTAATACATGGTTAAGCTTTACTCAACACCAAATGAGAAGCTTACCTCCTGCTTACCTCCAGCTAGAGAGCTAGAGAAAAACACAACCTCTCCCGACCGCTGCTGCTGGTTGCAGCTAGCTAGTTGTGATGATCTGGTGTTAAAGGTCCAGTGATTTAGTGATTCTGGCAGAAAATTCTATATGTTCTGGGTCGATAACGCACTGTGCAGACAGTGCAGACTGGCCGATAATAGTCCAGGCTAGAGCTGGCTGGTAGGTAGTGCAGGCCACGGACAATGGTGAAAAACCGCTAACGGTGGCTAATAGCAAGTAGCTAGTTAGCTGGCTACTCCCGTCCGGTAGACAAAGAGGTAGATAGCCGGGATATGGGCCTGGCTCGAGGCTAGCTCAAGGCTAACTGGTGCTTGCTTCGGGGGCAGTGGTGATTAGCCTACAGCAACATCCATTTGGTTGCGGCTAGCTAGTTGCGATCCGGTGTTAAGGTCCAGTGATTCAGTTATTCCGGCAGAAAATCCGATGTTCTGGGTGAAAACCGCTAACGGTGGCTAATAGCAAGTAGCTAGTTAGCTGGCTAGCTAGTTTCAACTGGAGATTCTAGATAAAGGTGAGTAAATAATAGAATCTGTTCCACATTGAATGAGGTGGGTTGCAGGAAAGTATATTTAGTAGAAGGATGAAATGTGTGATAGGGAAATATATACATAAAATACAACAAAAAAAATACAAAAAACTGGCTATTTACATGGACACAACAGAGAACACGACCGCACTGCTACGCCATCTTGGATCTTGGAAGAGGTTTCATATGACTGGGAATACAGATATGCATCTGTTGGTCACAGATATCTTAAAAAGAAAAGGTAGGGGCGTGGAACACAAAACCATTCAGTATCTGATGTGACCACCATTTGCCTAATGCAGCTCGACACATCTCCTTCGCATAGAGTTGATCAGGCTGTTGATCGTGGCCTGTGGAATGTTGTCCCACTCCTCTTCAATGGCTGTGCAAAGTTACTGGATATTGGGAGGGAACTTGAACACGCTGTCGTACACGTTGATCCAGAGCATCCCAAACATGCTCAATGGGTGACATGTCTGGTGAGTATGCAGGCCATGGAAGAACTGGGACATTTTCAGCTTACAGGAACTGTGTACATATCCTTGAGACATGGGGCCATGCATTATCATGCTGAAACCTGAGGTGACGGCGACAGATGAATGGCACGACAATGGGCCTTAGGATCTCGTCATGGTATCTCTGTGCATTTCAATTGCCACAGATAAAAAGCAATTGTGTCCATTGTCCGTAGCTTATGCCTGCCCATACCATAACCCCACCGCCACCATGGGGCACTGTTTACATTGTTGACATCAGCAAACTTTTTGCCTACACGACACCATACATGGGGTCTGCGGTTCTGAGACCAGTTGGACAATATTGCCAAATTGTCTAAAATGACGTTGGAAGTGGCTTATGGTAGCGAAATTAACATTAATTTCTCTGGCAACAGCTCTGGTGGACATTCTTACAGTCAGCATGCCAATTCCACACTCCCTCAAAACATGAGACATCTGTGGCATTGTGTTGTGTGACAAAACTGCACATTTTAGATTGGCCTTTGGTCCCCAGCACAAGGTTCACCTGTGTAATAATCATGCTGTTTAATCATCTTCTTGATATGGCACACATGTCAGGTGGATGGATTATCTTGGCAAAGGAGAAATGCTCATTAACAGGAATGAAAACAAATTTGTGCACAACATATCTTTGAGAAATAAGCTTTTTGTGCTTATGGACCATTTCTGGGATCTTTCAGCTCATGAAACATGGGACCAACACTTTACATGTTGCATTTTTATTTTTGTTCAGTGTATATTGGCAATCCCAAACTTCATTCCAGATTGATCTACCGAAATAGGTTAAATGAATGAGCCCTAGAAAGCCTGGTCCCATATCCCGTAGTGCTCCTGCCAACTCCATTGCTGTCATTGTCAAGCCAAACATGATAATTCCATAAGGAATTGGCAAGAGAGCAGAAACAGATTGGCACCTAGTCTAAGACTTCTTAAGGGAGAATCTGCAGTGTCAAAACCTGAGGCCTACTGGCTTGTTTATGGATGTCAAGCTGATGTCAAGCTGAAAGTAGATTTTTCCTGCTGTGTTGTAGAAGGTATTAAAAGAACACCTTGGCATGCATCTAAATTATTAATAGAAGCATGCTACAACATTGATGTTTGCTCTGTGGAAGATGGACAGGCTCAGTTGGTAGAGCATGGCGCTTGCAACGCCAGGGTTGTGGGTTCGATTCCCACGGGGGACCAGTATGAAAATGTATGCACTCACTAACTGTAAGTCGCTCTGGATAAGAGTGTCTGCTAAATGACTAAAATGTAAATGTAAATGTGACAGGTGTGCCATATCAAGAAGATGATTAAACAGCATGATCATTACACATCGAGAGCATCCTGACTGGTTGCATCACCGCCTGGTATGGCAACTGCTCGGCCGCAAGGCACTACAGAGTGTAGTGCGTACGGCCCAGTACATCACTGGGGCCAAGCTTCCTGCCATCCAGGACCTCTATACCAGGCGGTGTCAGAGGAAGGCCCTCAAAATTGTCAAAGACTCCAGCCACCCTAGTCATAGACTGTTCTCTCTGCTACCGCATGGCAAGCGGTACCGGAGCGCCAAGTCTAGGTCCAAAAGGCTTCTCAACAGCTTCTACTCCCAAGCCATAAGACTCCTGAACAGCTAATCATTGCTACCCGGACTATTTGCACTGCCCCCCCACCCCCCTCTTTTACGCTGCTGCTACTCTGTTTATTATTTATGCAGTCACTTTAACTCTACCCACATGTACATATTACCTCAATTACCTCGACTAGCCGGTGCCCCCGCACATTGACTCTACACCGGTACCCCCCTGTATATAGCCTCCCTACTGTTATTTTATTTTTCTGCTGCTCTTTAGTTATTTGCTTTTATTTTTTTACTTAACACTTTTAAAAAAAAGATTATTTAAAAAATGCATTGTTGGTTAAGGGCTTGTAAGTAAGCATTTCACTGTAATGTCTACACCTGTTGTATTCGGCGCATGTGGCAAATAACATTTGATTTGATTTGATTTGACATACTTTGTATTATTTCTGACCAGTAAAATAATGTGTTTATATTTTGTTTCCTAGGAGATAACAACGGATGGCCCCATCTTTTTGACAAGTATTTTGGGATGCCCAACATCGACATTGGGACCAAATCTGATAAATGCTGTAAGTACTGTACAGTTCATAAATGTACTGTCTCCCCTTTCGCCAATATCCATTATGCTTATGACAGGTAAGTTGAGTCAAATGTATTCAAGGAACCAATAAGCAAGTGCATTAGTGCAGAACGACAACCTATCTACCTACTGGATCAGTGCTTTTAGTTTTATTTATTTTTTATCCGTCAATCTTTTTTGGCAGTTTTATAACTTCACAACTCACAAGCAGTATACAGGAACATTTCTTCAAGTCGTCTTGACAGAAATACTACCAAGCAAATACAGTGCATTCGGAAAGTATTCAGACCCCTTGACTTTTTCCATATTTTGTTATGTTACAGCCTTATTCTAAAATTGAGTAAATCGTTTTTTTCCCCTCATCAATCTACACACAATACCGCATAATGACAAAGGAAAAATAGCTTTTTAGAAATTGTAGCAAATGTATTCCAAAAACGGAAATATGACATTTACATAAGTATTCAGACACTTTACTCAGTACTTTGTTGAAGGACCTTTTGCAGCGATTATAGCCTTGAGTCTTCTTGGGTATGACGCTACAAGCTTGGCACACCTATATTTGGGTAGTTTCTCCCATTCTTCTTTGCAGATCCTCTCAAGCTCTGTCAGGTTGGATGGGGAGCGTCGCTGCACAGCTATTGTCTTGGCTGTGAGCTTAGGGTCATTTTCCTGTTGGAAGGTGAACCTTCACCCCAGTCTGAGGTCCTGAGCGCTCTGGAGCAGGTTTTCATTACATTTTACATTTTAGTCATTTAGCAGACGCTCTTATCCAGAGCGACTTACAGTTAGTGAATGCATACATTTTCATACTGGTCCCCCGTGGGAATCAAACCCACAACCCTGGCGTTGCAAACGCTATGCTCTACAAACTTAGCTACATGGGACTATTCATCAAGGATGTCTCTGTACTTTGCTCCGTTCATCTTTCCCTCGATCCTGACTAGTCTCCCAGTCCCTGCCGCTGAAAAACATCCCCACAGCATGATGCTGCCACCACCATGCTTCACCGTAGGGATGGTGCCACGTTTCTCCAGACGTGAAGCTTGGCATTCAGGTCAAATAGTTCAATCTTGAGAGAGATTCTTGTTTCACATGGTCTGAGAGTCCTTTAGGCGCCTTTTGGCAAACTCCAAGCGGGCTGTCGTGCATTTTACTGAATGACTTCCGTCTGGCCTGATTGGTGGAGAGCTGCAGAGATGGTTGTCCTTCTGGAAAGTTCTCCCATCTCCACAGAGGAACTCTGGAGCTCTGTCAGAGTGACCATCGGGTTCTTGGTCACCTCCCTGACCAAGGCCCTTCTCTCCCGATTGCTCAGTTTGGCCGGGTGGCCAGCTCTAGGAAGAATGTTGGTGGTTCCAAACCTCTTCCATTTCAGAATGATGGAGGCCACTGTGTTCTTGGGGACCTTCAATGCTGCAGACATTTTTTGGTACCCTTCCACAGATCTGTGCCTCAACACAATCCTTTCTCGGAGGTCTACGGACAATTCCTTCGACCTCATGGCTTGGTTTTTGCTCTGACATGCACTGTCAACTGTGGGACCTTATATAGACAGGTGTGTGCCTTTCCAAATAATGTCCAATCAATTGAATTTACCACAGGTGGACTCCAATGAAGTTGTAGAAGCATCTCAAGGATGGTCAATGGAAACAGGTTGCACCTGAGCTCAATTTTGAGTCATATAGCAAAGGGTCTGAATGCTTATGTAAATAAGGTATTTGTTTTTTATTTTTTATACATGTGCAAAATTTATTCAAACCTGTTTTCACTTTGTCATTATGGGGTATTGTGTGTAGATTGATGAGGAACATGTTTAATTCAATCAATTTTAGAATAAGGCTGTAAGGTAACAAAATGTGGAAAAAGTAAAGGGGTCTGAATACTTTCAGAGTGCATTGTACATGTTAGAATCACCTTTGGCAGCGATTACAGCTTTGAGTCTTTCTGGGTAAGTCTCTAAGAGCTTTGCACATTTGGATTGTACAATATTTGCACATTCTTTAAAAAAATTCTTCAAGCTCTGTCAAGTTGGTTGTTGATCATTGGTAGACAGCTATTTTCAAGTCTTGGCATAGATTTAAGACGATTTAAGACAAAACTGTAACTCGGCCACATTCAATGTCGTCTTGGTAGACTCTAGGAGGAAGGCCATTAAAGGTAGGCCAGACGATTTTAGGCGGGAGATGTTCTTCAGGTGAAAGAATGACGTTTTACAGACGTGACTAATGTGGGCATGGAAAGAGAGAGCGGAGTTGAATTTCATACCCAAATTAGTGATGACTGAGGAGAGAGGGATGATGTGTCCATGTAGTAGGGTAATAATGATCATATATGCATATTATATACACCTCACATGTGACTCGTAATAAGACTATGCAATTAATATGTTAACAAAGTCTATTACATTTATTATCTGAATCCAGAAGATGATTTAGCAATATGCTTGAGACTATAGTTGATACAGTAACAAGCAATCAGGAAATGTCTGAGAATGGAATTCTAAATACAAGTGTATTTCATTACTTTGTAAAATTAATGGATTCACATACAAGGCATGAAGCTTAAGTTACAAAGCATTAACAAGCATTACAAGGCGTTATTGTAAGCATGATCAGAGAGAGAAAGAGACAAAGAAATCATGGCTTGTGCCATGGCCCATAGCTCATGGGAGAGGGAGAGAGAAAGAAAGAGTATAGGTATCTCACCAACGCAGGTCAGGACCATAAGAGAAAGAGACAGTGAATCTATGACCCTTCATAACATCTGAGTTGTTTGGATCCAAAATCTGATTTGTTGACCAATAGTATTACTGTAAAGTTAACCTCCAATCAGACATCAGAACTACAGACCTATAACGACAATGGAGCCTCTGCTTCTCAGAGCTGTGACTGATTGGAGGTTCGAGAAATAATACAGAGAAGGCTGAATTCCTGAGATGAAAATAAAACCTTTTTTATAAGAGTGTTGATAAGAAGAGTAACTTTGGGGGCTGCCCTACAGCCATCCATGACATGGTAGATGCTGTAGGATTTGGTGATCTGCTGGGGGGTGCCTATCAGCATTGCCTCTGTCTTGCTGCTGTTGAGCTGGAGGAAGTTGTTTTGCATCCAATATTTTACCTCTTCCAGACAGTTGGACAATGTTGACAGAGCAGATTTTGTGTCAGGCTTTGTTTTAAAGTACACCTGTGTGTCGTCTGCGTAGCAGTGGAATTGGACACTGTGCTGTCTGAAGATGGGAGAGACGTAAAGGAAGAGGACAGGTCTCAACACCGACCCCTTGTGGGACACTGCAGGTTATGGTGGCCTCCTCTGATCTTGCCTCACCGAGGGTGATGTACTGCTTGCGGTTAGAGAGGTAGGAGGTGAACCAGTTAAGTGCAGTCCCACAGACGACAGTGTGCTCTCTGAGGCGCTGCAGTAGAATGGTGTGATCTACTCTGTCAAAAGCAGCACTGAGGTCCAGAAGAATCAAGATAGTGGAGGATCCTGGATCTGCAGCCATGAGCAGGTAATTTACAACCTTCACCAGCGCTGTCTCTGTACTGAACATGGGTCTAAAGCCAGATGGGAGAGCCTCATAAAGCTGGTTAGCACTGAGGTGTAAGTGAAGTGGAGTTGCCACTGTCTTCTCCAGGACTTTAGATAAAAATGGGAGGTTTGAAATAGGCCTGTAGTTTGAGAGGTGGTCTTGGTCAAGGGATGGTTTCTTGAGCAAAGGGGTGATGGCAGTGATTGTGAACAGTGATGGCACCTGCCCAGTGTGGAGGGGCTTGTTGAACAGGTTGGTTACAAACTGGATGAGAGCAGCTGAGTATGTTTTGAACAGTGATGTTGGAATAGGGTCGAGGGGTTCACGGGGGGGGAGTTGAGGATACAATGTTCTGTCGGATTGCGTTGATTTTAGCCTTGAAGAACTTAGCAAATCGGTTGCATTGTTCGGTAGTTGCTGTGGGAGGGCCAGAGTCTGTAGGGTGGAGGAGGTGACTGATGGTGGAAAACAAGATCCTGGGATTTCCTCGGTCATTGTCTATAATGGCAGAGTAGAAAGTGGACCGGGCTTCTTTTAGTGCTTTGAAATACATTACAAATGTTGTCATTTAGTAGACTCTCTTATCCAGAGCAACTTACAGTAGTGAGTGCATACATTTTCATATTGGTCCCCCATAGGAATCGAACCCACAACCCTGGCGTTGCAAGCGCGATGCTCTACCAACTGAGCCACACGGGAAATAGCAAGCCTGGTGGTCATTAAGGCCAGTAGGTGGACAGTTAGGCCAGTAGGTGGACAGTTTGGCAGACGCTCTAAACTGAGGCCATGGGTCTTCATGCTGCGCAGCTCCTCTGTGAACCATGGGGAGGACCGTTGGAAGGATACTTTACATGTTTTTTCAGGGGCAAGGCTGTTGCTTAGAGTGCTATTTTACAGGTCGACCATCTCGTCAGGAATGGACTCAAGGCAGTCAGTCAGCTTGTAGGGCAGAGCGAACAGACTCCTGGAAGAGGGATGTGTCAAGGGATGTTTTTTAATAGTGTGCTTGGGGCGGAGCTGAAGTGAAGGAGTACTCAGACATTGTCATGGCCCTATGGTCAGATACACCTAGCTCATGTACATCCAGGACTTCTCCAGTGATGAGGTCTAGTTGTATGCACACGATTGTGTGTGGGGACATTGACATGCTGTACCAAGTTGAGACAGTCAAGCACATTCAGGAAGTCAGTAGCAGAGGAACATTTTGTTGAATCAATGTGAATGTTGAAATCACCTAGGATAACAACATTGGAGAGGGTAGGACACAGAGAGGTGATCAACTCAGAAAACTGTTAAAAGAGACTGTTTATTTTAGGGAGGCGATAGATATGTATCACAGTGAGAGGACTGAGATTTCATTCTAAAAGCCATGTACTCAAATGATAAGACAGCAGGGGCAGGCAACATTTTCAGGTCAAAACAGTCTATGTGGAAAACCGCAAGACCACCACCCCTGCCATGGGCACGGGCCTTTTCCAGATATTTATAACCAGGTGGAGATATTTCATTGAGTAGGTATAAATCACAATTTCTGTGCCACGTTTCCGTCAAACATATTAGTCCCAGGTCATTGTCAGTGATGAACTCTTGTACTAGTAGAGACTTATTTGTTAGAGACTACACATTAAACAGTGCCTAGTTTTAAAGGGGCCTAAGATAGAGGCGGTACATGGACTTTTTTAACAGGCTGCAGAGTCAGAATCTGCGCTGCATAGAGGGGGAAGAATGGAAGACGTACAGTTCTGTGTGGACTCTTTTGTTTTATGAATGGAATTCGTACCGCTTCTCCGTCCTCAATTTGTGAGCTTTTTCCATAGTATATAAGTTGAAAAAGTCATTTTTTTTACTCCTTACTCAGGGTTTGTTTAATCCTCTTGAAACTATGAAGGAATCCTCCTGAGTAAAATATGCGAGTGTCCCCCATTTCTGTACTTTGTAGTCCTTTGCAGTCCTCAGGAGATAGTAGGTGAAACACTCTTCAATGCAGGTATTACAAAGAAAACAAACAGCTATCTATACTTTGTTGGTGGCAGGAAAGTCCAATTTCTTAACTGATTTTAACATTGAGGTTCAGAATTACTAAATTAAAACGATCCGTACTTGATTAGCTACTCAAAAACAAAAGGTTATTCAAGAAAAATGCACATTTAAAAAACACTTAACACTAAATTGCAACTAAAATAGTAGAGCAATACTGCCCTACAAAGGCAAAACGCAGTAACTACTAATTTGGTTAAAAGTATTTCATCTGTTCTAATGGCCAGGTATATTATCTGATTAATGTGGTATGTAGTTTCCTGACACAAGAACAAGCCAGTTGATCAGAATATATCATAGAGTATCAGAAATTGCTGTCTGTCTAGACAGAAAAAGACTTTGAAGTCAGATTTTGCTTTAAAGAAAATTACTTAGCACTGCATTTTGCCTTTGTAGGGCAGAATAAGGCTGCCATAAGGGCGCCATGGCAACCATGGAATCAAATAGACAATAAGAGTATCACATTTATATAGTCCCAGTCGGTATTAGATACAGTGCCTTCAGAAAGTATTCATATCCCTTGACTTATTCCACATTTTGTTGTGTGACAGTCTGAATATAAAATGGATTCAATCGTTTTTTTCTCTCGCCCATCTACACATAATACGGAACATTAAGCTAGCCAAACTGACTATATACAGTAGCTAGAAGTAGAAATTGGAGTTAAAAACGGACTATACTAAACAAGTTAAATGTTTTACCTGTGATTAAATCTTTTCCACACATAACTACGTGTAACCTACTTGGACACCGGGTCCCCACATTTCATACTCTCATGCCGAATAGCCTGAAGCCACAGGGCTCTTCTCGAGGCTCTATTTCCCTTCGTGGGAGAATTGTGAAACCGTAGGTCGGGATTTTTTTACCTGGTTACATGTACATTGAACAACAGTAGATTTTCAGCATTTTTTGTTATTTCTGTATAACAAAGTTTGCTTTTTTACAATGGGGGTCAATAGGAAAGTATGTTTGTTTTCCCTAATTTGTGGGCGTGGTCGAGGGGAATTCCTTGTTATCATGTGAATATCGACTCAGTATTAGGCCTTTCATCAGATGTCCATATAGCACTCTGTGTAGGATGTGGGTCGTGCACAATTGGTACTCTTCAAAAGTATTGGACCAAAAAACACAATCTCAGTCAATTAGCTATCTCCACATTCAGTTTTAGATTTATCAAGCAATGCTTGACAGATTTATGAAGCAATTGTAGTTGTCGCGAACTTGATTTGCAAAAGTCCGAATGATAAACAGGAGTTCACACAGTTCAGATTGTATTATTGGATTGTTTACTGTACATGAGAAATTCGTCCAAGAGCATACTATAAATGCCCTTTAGTAATTTACATAAACTATGTATATAAAAAGTATTTATTACACATCCATGATATGCATTAATTAATGAGGAGCTACTTAGAATATTAATACTTTGATGTATTTGACATAGCATATGATAGTGAATGGTTAAACAGCCATGGGTAAGAAATACCCTTACAAGTTATATTTTGCTTATTCAATTAAAGTAAAAAATGTGGGGGTGGATGCCTACCAGCCAGGGTTTGAGATCCAAGGTACCAATATGTGCTCGTGAGCTAAATATCTCCAGAGCCGCTGCACTGCAGCTGACCCTTTAACTGACCCTGTGTTCCTCCCAAATGTGTAAGCTAGTTGTTTGAACCCCTATTGTGTATTGTAATGTGAAAGAACAACTATACTATCTTTGAATGTAGACAAAAACATATCGACTGAAGCAAAGTTTTGATATAACAACTGCTTCATTCCAATTCGCTCGATGTCCTGTCCAGGTAT
Source organism: Coregonus clupeaformis (assembly GCF_020615455.1). Lineage (NCBI taxonomy): Eukaryota > Metazoa > Chordata > Actinopteri > Salmoniformes > Salmonidae > Coregonus > Coregonus clupeaformis. The sequence goes on from NC_059193.1 coordinate 33,853,794, forward strand.
TTAATTAATCCCTAATCTCCAATTCAAACATTCAGATGCCTTTATTTATTAGGGGTTCACAGCAAAGCTGTGAAACCTATTGTTAGATTTTGTTTTCTTGAAATGGTGTAATAACTCAAGCATAGATTGCTAACTTTTTTTCTAAGTCAGAACACAGAAACTAGAGGCCATGAGTAACTTGGTTAAAAAGAATAGCATTGTGGCGCAGCGGTCTAAGGAACTGCATCTCAATGCTTGAGGCGTCACTACAGACCTCCTGGTTCGAATCCAGGCTGTATAACAACCGGCCGTGATTGGGAGTCCCATAGGGCGGCGCACAATTGGCCCAGCGTCATCCGGGTTTGGCCGGTGCAGGCCGTCATTGTAAATAAGAATTTGTTCTTAACTGACTTGCCTAGTTAAATAAAGGTTAATAATAATTGGCCTAAAGGGGGTGCTGTTAAAAGCAGACTCATTTAAACCCTCATATCTGTTGCCCCGTTTGACCTTGAAACTTTATGTGTCTTTCCTAATGCTGAACAAATTTGCCTCAAGGACCCATAAGATCTGTCAGGATACATTTTCCTCCTTCTTGGAAATTTGGGAAAACATTTGAAAGAAACATATTCTCATAAGACAATTCGGTACGTAGGCCCATGGTACATATCTTAAATTAGTTTGAGAAAAGCTAAGGGATTGGTTAAGAGATGGTTGAGTTATTAATAAATCAGGAACTCAGATTTTACATATCCATTTAAATCCACTCCACAATGGCCTATAACTTAACTATTTGGGGCCACCATGATGAACCATGTTAAGTTTGGCATTGATATCTTAAAGAATAAGGAAATTATTAACAATTCACTTTTTTCACTATGTAACGCTAATGCTTAAAATAATCATATAAAATCTTCTTCTCATGGACTAAAAGTCAGATTCACTCCAAATTTGGTCTTTGGACTCATCACAATAGTCCCTAAAGAGTTTGAGAAAATAATGTTGATGAATTATAAGATGGCCACACTATACCAGTAGATCAGGGGTCTTCAATCTTTCCTTGCCCAGGGACCCCCTCCCAGGCAAACTGGGGACCCAGGGACCTCCATCATATATTAGCAAAATAAAATAAAAAAGACATCTTGTCTTATCATCAGGTGAATAATAATGGCAAGGAGAAGTAATCAACATTTAAAAATGAATAGATTTGGTAGATAGTTTTTCATTATTTTGACCTCCCCACATTATAATTGGAAGAGGAAGTATAAACTCTAACATAGCCTATTAGCTAGAAAGGTAACTCCCTTAACATTAAGAGCAGCTGTTTAGCTGGTTAAACAAAGGTTAGCCATGTGTTGGCAAAAATGTATGTCTAAGCCAGTCTATTCGTGGGTGATTTTTCAAAAACTATAGTGCATTCGGAAAGTATTCAGGCCCCTTGACTTTTTCCACATTGTGTTACTTTACAGCGTTATACTAAAGTGGATTATATAATTTTTTAAAAATCATTTTTTACATTTTCCTCATCAATCTACACACAATACTCCATAATGACAAAGCACAATCCGTTTTTTTAAAATACCTTACTTACATAAGTATTCAGAACCATTGCTATGAGACTCGAAATTGAGATCAGGTGCATCCGGTTTCCATTGATCATTCTTGATATGTTTCTACAACTTGATTGGAGTCCACCTGTGGTAAATTCAATTGACTGGACATGATTTGGAAAGGCACACACCTGTCTATATAAGGTCCCACAGTTGACAGTGCATGTCAGAGCAAAAACCAAGCCATGAGGTCGAAGGAATTGTCCGTAGAGCTCAGAGACAGGATTTTGTCGAGCCACAGATCTGGGGAAGGGTACCAAAACACGGTGGCCTCCATTATTCTTAAATAGAAGAAGTTTGGAAACACCAAGACTCTTCCTAGAGCTGGCCGCCCGGCCAAACTGAGCAATCAGGGGAGAAGGGCCTTGGTCAGGGAGGTGACCAAGAACCCGATGGTCACTCTGACAGAGCTCCAGAGTTCCTCTGTGGAGATGGGAGAACCTTCCAGAAGGACAACCATCTCTGCAGCACTCCACCAATCAGACCTTTATGGTAGAGTGGCCAGACGGAAGCCACTCGTCAGTAAAAGGCACATGACAGTCCGCTTGGAGTTTGCCAAACAGCACCTAAAGGACTCTCAGACCATGAGAAACAAGATTCTCTGGTCTGATGAAACCAAGATTGAACTCTTTGCCCTGAATGCCAAGCGTCACGTCTGGAGTAAACCTGGCATCATCCCTACGGTGAAGCATTGGGTTGGCAGCATCATGCTATAGGGATGTTTTTCAGCAGTAGGGACTGGGTGACTAGTCAGGATCAAGGGAAAGATGAACGGAGCAAAGTACAGAGAGATCCTTGATGAAAACCTGCTCCAGAGCACTCAGGACCTCAGACTGGGGTGAAGGTTCACCTTCCAACAGGACAACGACCCTAAGCACACAGCCATGACAACGCAGGAGTGGCTTTGGGACAAGTCTCTGAACATCTTTGAGTGGCCCAGCCAGAGCCCGGACTTGAACCCGATCTAACAACTCTGAAGAGACCTGAAAATAGCTGTGCAGCGACGCTCCCCATCCAACCTGACAGAACTTGAGAGGATCTGCAGAGAAGAATGGGAGAAACTCCCCAAAAACACGTGTGCCAAGCTTGTAGCATCATACCCAAGAAGACTCAAGGCTGTGATCGCTGCCAAAGGTGCTTCAACAAAGTGCTGCGTATAGGGTCTGAATACTTACGTAAATATGATATTTCTGTTTTTTACAAATTAGCAAAAATTGTCTAAAAACCTGTTTTTGCTTCGTCATTATGGGGCATTGTGTGTAGATTGTTTTTTTTCCTTAATCAATCTAATCAATTTTAGAATAAGGCTGTAACGTAATAAAATGTGGTAAAAGTCAAAGGGTCTGAATACTTTCTGAATGCACTGCATGTCAGATACTCCAATGTATCCAATACAGGCTCCAATGTACTCCAATACAGGCTCAAATGAGTGTAATTTGCTCAATATTAGGAGTTGAGAATTAAAATAGGCATTATTAGAAATAATATATTCTCCTCTATTCGACTGTGGGTAGATGAAGTAGATGCATATTAGCACATATACAGTGGGGGAAAAAAGTATTTAGTCAGCCACCAATTGTGCAAGTTCTCCCACTTAAAAAGATGAGAGAGGCCTGTAATTTTCATCATAGGTACACGTCAACTATGACATACAAAATGAGGAAAAAAAATCCAGAAAATCACATTGTAGGATTTTTTATGAATTTATTTGCAAATTATGGTGGAAAATCAATATTTGGTCAATAACAAAACTTTCTCAATACTTTGTTATATACCCTTTGTTGGCAATGACACAGGTCAAACGTTTTCTGTAAGTCTTCACAAGGTTTTCACACACTGTTGCTGGTATTTTGGCCCATTCCTCCATGCAGATCTCCTCTAGAGCAGTGATGTTTTGGGGCTGTCGCTGGGTAACACGGACTTTCAACTCCCTCCAAAGATTTTCTATTGGGTTCAGGTCTGGAGACTGGCTAGGCTACTCCAGGACCTTGAGATGCTTCTTACGGAGCCACTCCTTAGTTGCCCTGGCTGTGTGTTTCGGGTTGTTGTCATGCTGGAAGACCCAGCCACGACCCATCTTCAATGCTCTTACTGAGGGAAGGAGGTTGTTGGCCAAGATCTCGCAATACATGGGCCCATCCATCCTCCCCTCAATACGGTGCAGTCGTCCTGTCCCCTTTGCAGAAAAGCATCCCCAAAGAATGATTTTTTCACCTCCATGCTTCACGGTTGGGATGGTGTTCTTGGGGTTGTACTCATCCTTCTTCTTCCTCCAAACATGGTGAGTGGAGTTTAGACCAAAAAGCTCTATTTTTGTCTCATCAGACCACATGTCCCTATCCCATTCCTCCTCTGGATTATCCATATGGTCATTGGCAAACTTCAGGAGGCCTGGACATGCGCTGGCTTGAGCAGGGGGACCTTGCGTGCGCTGCAGGATTTTAATCCATGACGGCGTAGTGTGTTACTAATGGTTTTCTTTGAGACTGTGGTCCCAGCTCTCTTCAGGTCATTGACCAGGTCCTGCCGTGTAGTTCTGGGCTGATCCCTCACCTTCCTCATGATCATTGATGCCCCACGAGGTGAGATCTTGCATGGAGCCCCAGACCGAGGGTGATTGACTGTCATCTTGAACTTCTTCCATTTTCCAATAATTGCGCCAACAGTTGTTGCCTTCTCACCAAGCTGCTTGCCTATTGTCCTGTAGCCCATCCCAGCCTTGTGTAGGTCTACAATTTTATCCCTGATGTCCTTACACAGCTCTCTGGTCTTGGCCATTGTGGAGAGGTTGGAGTCTGTTTGATTGAGTGTGTGGACAGGTGTCTTTTATACAGGTAACAAGTTCAAACAGGTGCAGTTAATACAGGTAATGAGTGGAGAACAGGAGGGCTTCTTAAAGAAAAATTAACAGGTCTGTGAGAGCTGGAATTCTTACTGGTTGGTAGGTGATCAAATACTTATGTCATGCAATAAAATGCAAATTAATTACTTAAAAATCATACAATGTGATTTTCTGGATTTTTGTTTTAGATTCCATCTCTCACAGTTGAGTGTACCTATGATAAAAATTACAGACCTCTACATGCTTTGTAAGTAGGAAAACCTGCAAAATCGGCAGTGTATCAAATACTTGTTCTCCCCACTGTATATGTGCTTTCTTGAGCAGGGGGACTTGCGGGCGCTGCAGGATTTCAATCCTTCACGGCATAGTGTGTTACCAATTGTTTTCTTGATGACTATGGTCCCAGCTGCCTTGAGATCATTGACAAGATCCTCCCGTGTAGTTCTGGGCTGATTCCTCACCGTTCTCATTATCATTGCAACTCCACGAGGTGAGATCTTGCATGGAGCCCAAGGCAGAGGGAGATTGACAGTTATTTTGTGTTTCTTCCATTTGAAAATAGTCGCACCAACTGTTGTCACCTTCTCACCTTCTCACCAAGCTGCTTGGCGATGGTCTTGTAGCCCATTCCAGCCTTGTGTAGGTCTACAATCTTGTCCCTGACATCCTTGGAGAGCTCTTTGGTCTTGGCCATGGTGGAGATTTTGGAATCTGATTGATTGATTGCTTCTGTGGACAGGTGTCTTTTATACAGGTAACAAGCTGAGATTAGGAGCACTCCTTTTAAGAGTGTGCTCCTAATCTCAGCTCGTTACCTGTATAAAAGACACCTGGGAGTCAGAAATCTTTCTGATTGAGAGGGGGTCAAATATTTATTTCCCTCATTAAAATGAAAATCACTTAATAACATTTTTGACATGCGTGTTTCTGGATTTTTTTGTTGTTATTCTGTTTCTCACTGTTCAAATAAACCTACCATTAAAATTATAGACTGATAATTTCTTTGTCAGTGGGTAAACGTACAAAATCAGCAGGGGATCAAATACTTTTTTCCCTCACTGTAATTCTTTGATTATATCCAATGTTCTCTCAATTCTCCTTGGCAGAGTCAGAGGTTTTCAATTAATTAGTAACTTTATTCTTAGTACAACAGAGGTCACTGATAAGAAAGTATTAAAATAGCAAATTCTCCATCTTTCAAAAATACTTTTGAAATGAGTGACGAGTATGGGATTTCACACTTTAGGTGAAATGCAAATCTTGGATTCATTTTATTCATTAGACATGCATTGCATTAGATGTCAGATGTACAGAAGATTATTCTTTCTTCATATACACTGCTCAAAAAAATAAAGGGAACACTTAAACAACACAATGTAACTCCAAGTAGATCACACTTCTGTGAAATCAAACTGTCCACTTAGGAAGCAACACTGATTGACAATAAAGTTCACATGCTGTTGTGCAAATGGAATAGACAACAGGTGAAAATTATAGGCAATTAGCAAGACACCCCCAATAAAGGAGTGGTTCTGCAGGTGGTGACCACAGACCACTTCTCAGTTCCTATGCTTCCTGGCTGATGTTTTGGTCACTTTTGAATGCTGGCGGTGCTTTCACTCTAGTGGTAGCATGAGACGGAGTCTACAACCCACACAAGTGGCTCAGGTAGTGCAGCTCATCCAGGATGGCACATCAACGCGAGCTGTGGCAAGAAGGTTTGCTGTGTCTGTCAGCGTAGTATCCAGAGCATGGAGGCGCTACCAGGAGACAGGCCAGTACATCAGGAGACGTGGAGGAGGCCGTAGGAGGGCAACAACCCAGCAGCAGGACTGCTACCTCTGCCTTTGTGCAAGGAGGAGCAGGAGGAGCACTGCCAGAGCCCTACAAAATGACCTCCAGCAGGCCACAAATGTGCATGTGTCTGCTCAATTGGTCAGAAACAGACTCCATGAGGGTGGTATGAGGGCCGATGTCCACAGGTGGGGGTTGTGCTTACAGCCCAACACCGTGCAGGACGTTTGGCATTTGCCAGAGAACACCAAGATTGGCAAATTCGCCACTGGCGCCCTGTGCTCTTCACAGATGAAAGCAGGTTCACACTGAGCACATGTGACAGACGTGACAGAGTCTGGAGACGTCGTGGAGAACGTTCTGCTGCTTGCAACATCCTCCAGCATGACCGGTTTGGCGGTGGGTCAGTCATGGTGTGGGGTGGCATTTCTTTGGGGGGCCGCACAGCCCTCCATGTGCTCGCCAGAGGTAGCCTGACTGCCATTAGGTACCGAGATGAGATCCTCAGACCACTTGTGAGACCATATGATGGTGCGGTTGGCCCTGGGTTCCTCCTAATGCAAGACAATGCTAGACCTCATGAGGCTGGAGTGTGTCAGCAGTTCCTGCAAGAGGAACACATTGATGCTATGGACTGGCTCGCCCGTTCCCCAGACCTGAATCCAATTGAGCACATCTGGGACATCATGTCTCGCTACATCCACCAACACCACAGACTGTCCAGGAGTTGGCGGTTGCTTTAGTCCAGGTCTGGGAGGTGATCCCTCAGGAGACCATCCGCCACCTCATCAGGAGCATGCCCAAGCGTTGTAGGGAGGTCATACAGGCACGTGGAGGCCACACACACTACTGAGCCTCATTTTGACTTGTTTTAAGGACATTACATCAAAGTTGGATCAGCCTGTAGTGTGGTTTTCCACTTTAATTTTGAGTGTGACTCCAAATCCAGACCTCCATGGGTTGATAAATTTGATTTCCATTGATAATTTTTGTGTGATTTTGTTGTCAGCACATTCAACTATGTAAAGAAAAAAGTACTTAATAAGATTATTTCATTCATTCAGATCTAGGATGTGTTATTTTAGTGTTCCCTTTATTTTTTTGAGCAGTGTATTTAATTATTTGAATATCAGAACATGATTCAAATGTGTTCTCAAATATGTCCCCATCAGAACATCAGTATTCAAAACCAGACCGCTGATTTCCATTCTTCCCTTTTAATCAGAGACTAATTTAGTCAGGACCCAATGAGTGTACTCGATGACATTGATCAATCAATTAACTAGCAAGGTAAAAGGAAATCAACACTACAGAACGTGAAGATGTGATTTGAATACCCTTGATATTTTAGTATTCCCATGGAGTCTAATCATTTCCTTTATGCCTGATTATAAATCCCCTCAGATACATTATAAAGGAATTATTTCTGATACCTACTTTACTGAATGCTATATAAAACATAGTCCCTTATCCCTTTACAAATTTCCTGTCGGAACCTGGACTTCTTGTCTTTAACAAATAATCCATAAACTAATCTCGTAATCACAGTCCTTCTCTCCATTTCTGGAGCTACCCAGTCTGTCTTTTCCTCTGGCATGAGGCCCCAATTCAATCGATTGCAGCTTCAATTAAATTCTCTGTGGCCATGTGTAACGGTGTTGAGATTGTGCAGTAACCTCATTCCACATCTTGAAATGTCTCCACTCATGCTAACAAATTGGTACCTTTTCGGTGGCATAATGGGCTAAGACGTTGTCAAGTGGGCGGTAACGTGTGTTTGCGAAGCAGAGGGTACCTGGAGCCTTTGCAAGGACAGTGTTCCCAGACAGGGAAGGAAACTAAACTGCAAAGCAAGCACAGTGACATCCGTCACGTGTGGCTCTACTGTATGCAGTGATTGAGGTTGGTCCCTGATGCTCTCCTATGTCTCCCTGTAATCTTAAGTAAAGCTAGTTCTACAACAACAATGCTATCTTTTTTGGTCCAGTTCCTATATGACACGTGGATGTGCATCAGTCATTAATACCTTTCTTCCCTCTATCTTGTCTCTTCCTCATCCAGTGCTGGTGGCCGTTCCAGAGCTGTGCCAGTGCAGAGACCTGGAGCTAGACTGTGACGGCGCCCAGTTTCACCATGTCCCAGCGGTGTCCGTTAACGTCACCATGATGTGAGTTGCCACACACACACAAACACACACATTTGCATCTGACTGGAAGTGTGCAGATACTTCTATGAATTAGAAGAGAAGGATTCAAAGAAAGTGTCTCTTGCAGTTATCCAAGCGTTTCTCGCACTTAGCTAATGAGTGTCTCGATGGAAGTTTGTTTGTGAAGGTTGGTTTAAGTCTTAGGGCTGTTCTCTCCTGTAATGGAACATTATTTTTCTGAATTGGAAGAGTAAAACGAGACATTAACTTCTTTACTGAAGCCTAATGTAATGTGAGAAAAACTGAAAACAAGGAAATCATTATGACAGAAGTAATTTATCAAAGGAGGATATATTATATACATTATCATTTCAATCCATACATTATGCAAAAGAATGACTGCAATGACTATAAATTATCACATAGAGCTCGCCCTTACTTGGTCTCACAATTGTGTGTGTCTGCCTGTCATATTGTCCCCACATTGTTTAGATAATGGCACATTGGGGCCCTATATTTCTCATCTGTCCCCATCCAGTTCCACTTCACTATTCATTTGCTCGATGGGTAAACCTCGAAAGCCCAATTGCATATCATTGCCGCCTCCTCCTTCTCAAATTGGCTCGTCTTTCATCAAGGTCCTGTAGACTGCTGCGGCATGCTCCGCATTATTCACTTTCAATTAAAATCCTTTCTTCGCTAATTTAAAGCTTATCTCCAAAACCTCGGGTAAACGTGGTCACCGTGCTAATCGAGGTGGAATGAGTTTAGATAATGATTAAAATGGCAAAATTATGCATGATCTCTGTCACACTATAAAGAAAGATGCTCCTTCTGTTTGGAATAATGATATGCTCTATCACCAATTCCATTTCAAATGTAATTGGAAGATTGTTTGTATTCGGGACAATGTGTGGTCACATAGAAATGTGATTAGTTCCAACCTCAAACAGACAATGGCCCGAGAACCTAGTAATTAAAATGAATAAAAGGTTTTGGCCTTTTTTAATTCACACAGTATTGTTTGGTGGCACAATGTTGTGTTTATGATGTTTTTTTTAACCTGGTTGACCTTATGAACTATTCACATCCCATAGGTCCCTGCAAAGGAACCGACTCCGGATATTGAACGGCGACATATTCTATAAGTACCAGAGTCTTCAGAAACTGTAAGTTGTCGTTGAATTATTTATTGCGTTTTAAAAATGACTTCAGGCGAGAGAAGTCACTTGATTAAGTTGTAGTCAGCAAGTAAAGCATTTTGTCATTCAGAAAATATTTTTGATAGCACTTCAAAAACACTTTCTGATAGACTAACCACTCAAGGCCACTTTGATAGCCGCGGAAAAAATTCAAAGCATTTTCCGTCCCCTTTTGATGCTTGTGATGGCCAAAACAAGCTTACATTGGCTGTTTTTAACATTAATTCAGCAAGACTTACCTTTAGATGATGGTGTGAGGAAAATAGACTTTCACAATTGTTCAGCACATCATTCAGTCCATCTTGTTGTGCCATCACATTCGAGGCCGGATTACCGTATTATACTTTTTTGTTGTTGGGGGCCCCCGGAGGTCAGGGCCCCCCCCCAGATAGCATATGAACACATCATAAGCAATGGCAAAACATGTAGAATTGCAGGGAGTTCGCTTTAAAACTGCCACATTTTCTCTCAGGCTCATGGCAAAATGTATCAAGTCGTTCAAACATTATAGGCCCCATTTGTTATGCATCTTGTCAGACCATGTAATGGTTGCTGCAGCCATTCATTCACTGATTTCATCATTGATATGATTATTCATTGAAAAGTTATTTGATATAAAGCAGGGCTGCTTTTGAATGCCAGAGAATGTAAGTGGGCGAGCGTGGAGCAAGGAGCAGAGCTTAATACGAGCAGATTTTTAAAATGGTGTCGGCCTTCTCTCCCGCTCCAATTTCGCTCTGGTACTGCTCAGCCACAAGCTCTGGGCATGCTCTGCCTAGCATTTTTCATTTCCTTTATCACTATTCTTTTAATTAGGCCTATTCGGTTGTAATTATTTAGCCTGCCCACCCACAGTAGCCTATATCTAGATTATATTTGACTTTCTAACATTAGGATATGTTGTTTATTTTGAAGGACTTCAAATGTATTAACGGATGTTTTAGGTAGGCAATACATAGGCTACTGTAAAATGTATTTTGGTTTATCTTGGAATAGAAACATCATAATATAAATCTATTTAATGAAGTTAAAATATCAGAACAAAACCGTTAATAATAAAGGCCAGTATCAGCTTCATTTCATAAATAAAAGAGAATAAATCATCTCAAACTGCAGCGGTCAAATGCGCTCTACAAATTAAATATTATTATTATTATTATTATTATTATTATTATTATTATAATAATAAAGGCAAAAAATACACGTAAAAGCTAAATTACATTAAGGAATATAAGTGGTATTATAGCCAAAATATAAACAAGAGAAAGGAGAATGGAATATATTTAAAAAGCCTAAAATTGAAAAATGCATTGAAATGAAGCCGCCCCATGTGAGGATGCTATTTCTCAAAAATCTATTTCATTTAAGTAGGGACTGGCACAGAGTCCAGTAGGACAGTGTCACAAGGCTACATAGCCATAAGCCTACACTTCACCACTGCTGGAGGGAATACACAGCCGTCCTTGATTGTGAGCTAGAATGAAATGTGTGGAATCAATGTTGGGAGGTAACGTGATATCATATGGGAATTGCTTAGACCACACTTACCGCTAAGACTAGTTATCTCACACACTCTGGCAGAGAAGAAGCCTATGTGAGCGCTTTAATAGTAGCCTAAACGTACAGTTAAAGGATCCATCACTAATAAATGAATGAACTTCAGAGATAATAGGCTGGTTTATGCTGCGAACAACATGCTTTTATTAGCCTACCAGAATCACCTACAAAAAGAGGTTTGTGATAGGCCTTCAATTGAAAGGTTTTACCATAACAGGAAAAAGTACATTTAAATCACTGAACTAAAATGAAGAGATAGTAAACTTTCATGATGACACTGGTGGTCCTCAGTAGCTCAATTGGTAGAGCATGGCGCTTGTAACGCCAGGGTAGTGGGTTCGATCCCCGGGACCACCCATATGTAAAGATTTATGCACACATGACTGTAAGTCGCTTTGGATAAAAGGCAAAAAAATAGCATATTATTATTATATTATTACTTGGTTTAATCTTTGAAGTGTTGGCTAACGGTTTACTGAAACATAAGTAAGCTATACGATTTTCAATCGCACCGATGATAACAACCTATTAATTTGATGATAAGGCAAAGAAAAAGTATTGATTTGAAAGCATCCTTGAGATGGACTGCTTGAGAGGGAGAACCGTGCATGGATAGATTTGGCAGACGGGTTGCGAAATAAATCCTTGCATTGCAGGGATCAACTTGCTGTGGCAGTTTTATAGCCTCATGCATTAGTAGCAGTAATAATAATAATAATAATAATAATAATAATAATAATAATAATACATTGATTACTACCTTTCTATTCTGCGCAGGCTGACGCAGACCGATTAAGCTATTTCAAACACTTCAAGCTACCAGGAGTCAAAAGCCACCTACTGGGCAAAAAATGTCTGAGGTCTGATTATTTGGACAATAATGTTGTGTGGAGTCGTTTTTATTAGCGGGAAGAAGTTAAACTAATGTCTAATTGTGGGGTCTTTGGTAAACAAAAGTGTCACAATACATAGGGGCATATTTATCAGTCAGGGCATTTGAAGCCGAGCAGTGATCTTCATGCCTTCTGCCAAACCTGGTCTGATATCGCAAAGAAGATTTGTCCCTTTGGGGATTTAGATAAGTACAGTGAGGGAAAAAATTATTTGATCCCCTGCTGATTTTGTACGTTTGCCCACTGACAAAGACATGATCAGTCTATACATTTGAATGGTAGGTTTATTTGAACAGTGAGAGACAGAATAACAACAAAAAAATCCAGAAAAATGCATGTCAAAAATGTTATAAATTGATTTGCAATATGAATGAGGGAAATAAGTATTTGACCCCTCTGCATGACTTAGTACTTGGTGGCAAAACCCTTGTTGGCAATCACAGAGGTCAGACATTTCTTGTAGTTGGCCACCAGGAGGGATTTTGTCCCACTCCTCTTTGCAGATCTTCTCCAAGTCATTAAGGTTTCGAGGCTGACGTTTGACAACTCGAACCTTCAGCTCCCTCCACAGATTTTCTATGGGATTATGGTCTGGTGACTGGCTAGGCCACTCCAGGACCTTAATGTGCTTCTTCTTGAGCCACTCCTTTGTTGCCTTGGCCGTGTGTTTTGGGTCATTGTCATGCTGGAATACCCATCCACGACCCATTTTCAATGCCCTGGCTGAGGGAAGGTGGTTCTCACCCAAGATTTGACGGTACATGGCCCCGTCCATCGTCCCTTTGATGCGGTGAAGTTGTCCTGTCCCCTTAGCAGAAAAACACCCCCAAAGCATAATGTTTCCACCTCCATGTTTGACGGTGGGGATGGTGTTCTTGGGGTCATAGGCAGCATTCCTCCTCCTCCAAACACGGCGAGTTGAGTTGATGGCAAAGAGCTTGATTTTGGTCTCATCTGACCACAACACTTTCACCCAGTTCTCTTCTGAATCATTCAGATGTTCATTGGCAAACTTCAGACGGACCTGTATATGTGCTTTCTTGAGCAGGGGGACCTTGCGGGCGCTGCAGGATTTCAGTCCTTCACGGCGTGTGTTACCAATTGTTTTCTTGGTGACTATGGTCCCAGCTGCCTTGAGATCATTGACAAGATCCTCCCGTGTAGTTCTGGGCTGATTACTCACCGTTCTCACAATCATTGCAACTCCACGAGGTGAGATCTTGCATGGAGCCCCAGGCCGAGGGAGATTGACAGTTCTTTTGCTTGTTTCTTCCATTTGCGAATAATCGCACCAACTGTTGTCACCTTCTCACCAATCTGCTTGGCGATGGTCTTGTAGCCCATTCCAGCCTTGTGTAGGTCTACAATCTTGTCCCTGACATACTTGGAGAGCTCTTTGGTCTTGGCCATGGTGGAGAGTTTGGAATCTGATTGATTGATTGCTTCTGTGGACAGGTGTCTTTTATACAGGTAACAAACTGAGATTAGGAGCACTCCCTTTAAGAGTGTGCTCCTAATCTCAGCTCATTACCTGTATAAAAGACACCTGGGAGCCAGAAATCTTTCTGATTGAGAGGGGGTCAAATACTTATTTCCCTCATTAAAATGCAAATCAATTTATAACATTTTTGACATGCGTTTATCTGGATTTTTTTGTTGTTATTCTGTCTCTCACTGTTCAAATAAACCTACCATTAAAATTATAGACTGATCATGTCTTTGTCAGTGGACAAACGTACAAAATCAGCAGGGGATCAAATACTTTTTTCCCTTATTTTAGGGACTGCAGATTACCAGCGTGGATTTCATATTATGCACCAATAATCTGTGTTCTCTTTCGGTGATATCACCATTGGATATGTCTATACGCACCAGTCTGTAGTACGTATCCACAGCTTGGTCAATAGGCCCAGGTGGATTGAACGTAGATGGAGACCTAAAAACACTTTTATTGGAGACAAAGGGGTTGCAATCTCTAAAGAACAGTTTCAGATGCAATGTGCGTATGAATTAGTAGTCGAAGAGCGTTGCAGTTGTGCGTCCTGATATTCAGGCTGTATAATCCTATATGTATTATTTTGTATATACAGTGCCTTCGGAAAGTATTCAGACCCCTTGACTTTTTCCACATTTTGTTACAGCCTTATTCTAAAATGGATTAAATAAAACAAATTCCTCAGCAATCTACACACAATACACCATAATGACAAAGCGAACACAGGTTTTTTAGAAATACCTTATTTACATAAGTATTCAGACCCTTTGCTATGAGACTCGAAATTGAGCTCAGGTGCATCCTGTTTCCATTGATCATACTTGAGATGTTTCTACAACTTGATTGGAGTCTATCTGTGGTAAATTCATTTGATTGGACATGATTTGGAAAGGCACACACCTGTCTATATAAGGTCCCACAGTTGACAGTGCATGTCAGAGCAAAAACCAAGCCATGAGGTCGAAGGAATTGTCCATAGAGCTCCGAGACAGGATTGTGTCGAGGCACAGATCTGGGGAAGGGAACGAAAACGTTTCTGCAGCATTGAAGGTCACCAAGAACACAGTGGCCTCCATCATTCTTAAATGGAAGAAGTTTGGAACCACCAAGACTCTTCCTAGAGCTGGCCACCTGGCCAAATTGAGCAATCGGGGGAGAAGGGCCTTGGTCAGGGAGGTGACCAAGAACCCGATGGTCACTCTGACAGAGCTCTAGAGTTCCTCTGTGGAGATGGGAGAACCTTCCAGAAGGACAACCATCTCTGCAGAACTCCACCAATCAGGCCTTTATGGTAGAGTGGCCAGACGGAAGTCGCTCCTCAGTAAAAGGCACATGACAGCCCGCTTGGAGTTTGCCAAAAGGCACCTAAAGGACTCTCAGACCACGCGAAACAAGATTCTCTGGTCTGATGAAACCAAGATTGAACTGATTGACAAGAGTCACGTCTGGAGTAAACCTGGCACCATCCCTACGGTGAAGCATGGTGGTGGCAGCATCATGCTGTGGGGATGTTTTTCAGCAGCAGGGACTGGGAGACTAGTCAGGATCGAGGCAAAGATGAACGGAGCAAAGTACAGAGAGACCCTTAATGAAAACCTGCTCCAGAGCGCTCAGGACCTCCGACTGGGGGCGAAGGTTCACCTTCCAACAGGACACGACCCTAAGCACACAGCCAAGACAACACAGGAGTGGCTTCGGGACAAGTCTCTAAATGTCCTTGAGGGGCCCAGCCAGAACCCGGACTTGAACCCGATAGAACATCTCTGGAGAGACCTGAAAATAGCTGTGCAGCAACGCTCCCCATCCAACCTGACAGAGCTTGACAGGATCTGCAAAGAAGAATGGGAGAAACACCCCAAATACAGGTGTGCCAAGGTTGTAGCGTCATACCCAAGAAGACTTGAGGTTGTAATCCTAGCCAAAGGTGCTTCAACAAAGTACTGAGTAAAAGGTCTGAATACTTATGTAAATGTGATATTTCAGTTTTTTATTTGTAATACATTAGCAACAATTTCATTATGAGGTGTTGTGTGTATATTGATGAGGGGAAAAAAACAATTTAATCAATTTTAGAATAAGGCTGTAACCTAACAAAATGTGGAAAAAGTGAAAAGGTCTGAATACTTTCCGAAGGCACTGCATTTTCTGTAAATAGTTCACTCAAGTTTATTGCACCATACTGGCCGCCTACTTGGTTTCTTTGTCGAATATATATATATATATATATATTTTAGCACAATAGACACTACGAAATCTCTGTATTTTTTATTTTTATAGAATCCACACACAGGGGAGGCTTAATCTCAGTGTATTTTAAAGAGAAGGTCGACACAATTTGTTTTATCTGCTCGAATTACACTGTGCTCCTCGCTCCACACTCGCCCACTTACATGCTCTGGCATTCAAAAGCAGCTAGTGGCAGAACAATACCAGTATCGCAATACTCAGTGTCATGGCAAGGAAACAAAACACGAGGCGGATTTAACTTCTTCAGGAAAACAGCCCTAATGTTGGAAACAAACATCATTATGTTGACATCCAGAGTCACATGTATTTATTTTCCATGCTATAGCACACAATATTTGACATACAGCAGGTTTTTAAAGGACCAAAGTGTTTGGTCTGCTTCGTGTTTACATTTTTGCTTTAAAAAAAAAACGTCCTGGCCCTAAAAGCAGCCCTGCTTTAGGCTGACAAAGAACTGGCAATGAATAATCATATCAATGGAAGGAATCAGTGAATGAATGGCTGCAGCAACCATTACATGGTCTGACAAGCTGCATTACAAATGAGGCCTAATTAGACAAAATAACAATTAAGTCGTTCAAACGAGACACTAATTCGGACTCTGGATAAGAGCGTCTGCTAAATGACTTAAATGTTCAATTTCATGCTCTTCTTCACATTTTGCCATGAGGATGAGAGGACATCTTGCAGTTCATTTCCTGCTATTCTACACGTTTTGTACAAAATGCCCTGAAGCGCAAGGCAAAAAATATATAATAGACTATTGGAATTATCTGGTTTGAACGACTTAGTATCTCGTTTGAACGACTTCGTAAAAAAAAAAAAAAAGAGTAAATTTGAATGAGATACTAAGTCGTAGAAGGATTACTGTTATACTATTCCAGGTATTCCTTAAAGAGGTAGGGTTTCAAGTGTCTCCGGAAGGTGGTCAGTGACTACGCTGTCCTGGAGTCACTGACCACCTTCCAGAGACACTTGAAACCCTACCTCTTTAAAGAATACCTGGAATAGTATAACAGTAATCCTTCTACCCCCCCTCCCCCACCCCCCACCATTAAAAAAAAATAATATAATAAATAAATAAAAAATAGGGTAAGCTATAAAACAGCACAGGAGGGGGTGCCTCTGGAGGTAGGTGCCCCGTGGCCCCAAATGCAGTAGTCTGGATCACATTGGCCTTGAAACATATTGGCAGCATGGAAGTAGTAGCATGATGAGGAGACTAAAAACATGCCTCATTGACTGCCAATAACTATCTATAGAATAAAGTCAGCTATGCAGTATTGTTTGGGTAATTTTCTTCTTCTAAAAAAACTGTTATCAAACCACATACCATAAAAGTATGTACCAATTGGTATTTTTATTTTGTTGTTCTACAGGGACCCGTTTATATTTAGGTATTTAATGTATACATGTGAGGCTTCTATACTTGTTGTAACTCATTTTTCACTTGTTTGTCATCGTGACAATTGTTCTCCTCAACACACAAATGAATATAAGACTATGGCCGTGTCCGAATACCTGTCCTTGCATTCTTAATAGTAGGCTTTAAATGCCAGGATGTCATACTCATTTCGGCTTTTCATCAAGTAGAAGTCGATGCACACTATTGAGAATTGTCATTTCACACTCACGTATTTTGACAACAGCGGATAATCAAAATAGGGGTGCTTTACAAAAATATACAAATGGCAGGGAACAAGCGCTATTGTGCATTAGAAGCGCAATTGCACATACTTCTCAGTATGGATTGTTGATATTTGTTGCTTACTGCATACGTTTTTGCTAAACAAAGCGTTTTAAATAGTATGTAGTACTATTAGTACACAGTATGTCGTTTTAGTAAGTAGTACATATTTTGGACACAGCCAATGTTATTTTAAACAATATATTTTTTAACATACTTCTAACGTACTACTTTTCAGATATTTACAACATAACAGAATTCGAGCTGTGAGCCCTAACGCATTCAGAGGACTATACAATCTAACAAGACTGTAAGTTCATTATATTCATCCATCCATCCGTGCACTTGACCGTGTTATGTTGGACTTTATAATGAATTTTGTTGATTTAAGTTTTCCTTATCAAAGTTGCTTATGTTTGAAATAAAGGGTAAATAATTCCTATGAATTGTATCAGTGAACTGTGCATATTTCAAATTAGTATTTTCTGCCCCAGATATTTAAGCTACAACAAGATATCCATCCTGATGCCCGGGGTGTTCCAAGATCTACACAAACTGGAGTGGTTGTAGGTTTCCCTAACTGGCACATTCTGTATATCCTGTTTGCAAGACATACTGCTAACAAATGCGTACAAAGACTACATTTTTAGACAGCCTTCAGAACTCTCGCATAAAGCTTGTGTCGCTGCAGTTTCCTTTAAACCAATGTTCAACCAAATACTTAATTTATTAAGTGAGCTGAAAATAAACTCTACCCTTTGGTTGTAGGATCCTTGAAAACAACAGTATCCATGAGATATCCCCCATGACCTTTTCAGGCTTGCGTTCCTTGGTACTCCTGTGAGTTTCATTTCTACCTTTACCTTCTTGAGTTGGGCTTTTGCTTTTTCCATCTAATAAGTTATTTCATACATAGCAGTGGGAAGTAGGGGTGCTGAGGGTGCTGCTTCACCCCCTGAAAAAATAAATAAAAAGAAAATCATTATTATTATTTGTATTTATTTAAAAAAATCAAATAAAAAAATCACTAAAGTATTGCCTTTACTAGTGCTGTAAAAAATAAAATAAATAGAGACAATCAGCCCAACCCCCCCAGCTGGCAAAATAAAATATCCCAGCACCAGCACCCCCACCCCCAAAACTACTTCCCGCGGCTATGCTTTCATATGCACTTTATTGAAGTGCCCCAGTATTATTAAGGGCCAATGTGATATGCTAAAGCATATTGTCAGCGAGTGTTGTTTCTTTGAATGGCACAAAAATCTGACCTCTCTTGTTTTGATGTTTTTGTTCGCAGGGTTTTGTTGAACAACGCTCTGACAAAGCTGGATGACATCTGCCTGGAAATGCCAAGACTAAACTGGCTGTAAGTTTGGAAGTCAGCAAATCAAAGAGCTTTGTTATCGGCATGATATGACTTTTAAATATGTTTTTGTGCACTTGTGTGTCTCCAGGGACATGGAGGGAAATCAAATTGAAAGTGTCGGAAACGTAACATTCTGGTCGTGCAACATGATGACTGTGCTGTAAGTGTGACTTAATTATTTTCAATCTTTAGAATAGATTTTGTTTTCCCCATTTTTGTTATTGTGTCCTTGGCTATAACCCATTCAAATGCCAAATATCTATTTGTTTCCACAAGGGATTCTAAATAGTGGACCCCAAAACAACAATCTTGTTTAATTGCTTTTAGAACCAACAAAGAAGATGAGGGGAATAAAGTGAGAAAATGTCTTTGTCTGTTTTATAATTCTTTCCTTAACTCTTTCTAGTGTCCTACAGAGTAACAGAATCAGTCACATACATGAACAGGCGTTCTCATTTCTACAGAAACTTGGGGAATTGTAAGTTGTTATGTTTTGTATGCCTCAGAAATACCCAGACACAGTGATACTGCACATCTTCACCTATTCCACTGACTTTTTGAAGAATTCAGATAATACCATATAATCAGTTCAGACTGCACTATAAATATACAACATGTTCCCAGGCCAAGAAGATGTTCATTATGATTTATATTTCATGAGTTTTGGTTAATTCTAACAATTATTCTGACATGCATTTCCACTGGTTTCCGGATTTGCAGAACAGGTGGTCATGTAAGCCATGTAAACCTTGTGTAAGTTTCATATATGTAATGGATAAATGTCTCCGTTCTGTACATTACCTTGGAAAAATGAACTCCACAAAGGGACTTGGCTCCGCCTCGTCCCGCTGCATTGCCCATTATTTCCAAGGTAATGTACAGAACGGAGGCGTTTATACTGCTTATACAACAGTTGCCAAAGAAAACAATACTAAAGCACTCATTTACCGGTATATATATAATAAAAAAGTACAGTGGGGAGAACAAGTATTTGATACACTGCCGATTTTGCAGGTTTTCCTACTTACAAAGCATGTAGAGGTCTGTAATTGTTATCATAGGTACACTTCAACTTTGAGAGACGGAATCTAAAACAAAAATCCAGAAAATCACATCATATGATTTTTAAGTAATTCATTTGCATTTTATTGCATGACATAAGTATTTGATACATCAGAAAAGCAGAACTTAATATTTGGTACAGAAACCTTTGTTTCAAATACAGAGATCATACGTTTTCTGTAGGTCTTGACCAGGTTTGCACACACTGCAGCAGGGATTTTGGCCCACTCCTCCATACAGACCTTCTCCAGATCCTTCAGGTTTCGGGGCTGTCGCTGGGCAATACGGACTTTCAGCTCCCTCCAAAGATGTTCTATTGGGTTCAGGTCTGGAGACTGGCTAGGCCACTCCAGGACCTTGAGATGCTTCTTACGGAGCCACTCCTTAGTTGCCCTGGCTGTGTGTTTCGGGTGGTTGTCATGCTGGAAGACCCAGCCACGACCCATCTTCAATGCTCTTACTGAGGGAAGGAGGTTGTTGGCCAAGATCTCGCGATACATGGCCCCATCCATCCTCCACTCAATACGGTGCAGTCATCCTGTCCCCTTTGCAGAAAAGCATCCCCAAAGAATGATGTAATGATGTTTCCACCTCCATGCTTCACGGTTGGGATGGTGTTCTTGGGGTTGTACTCATCCTTCTTCTTCCTCCGAACACGGCGAGTGGAGTTTAGACCAAAAAGCTCTATTTTTGTCTCATCAGACCACATGACCTTCTCCCATTCCTCCTCTGGATCATCCAGATGGTCATTGGCAAACTTCAGACGGGCCTGGACATGCGCTGGCTTGAGCAGGGGGACCTTGCGTGCGCTGCAGGATTTTAATCCATGACGGCGTAGTGTGTTACTAATGGTTTTCTTTGAGACTGTGGTCCCAGCTCTCTTCAGGTCATTGACCAGGTCCTGCCATATAGTTCTGGGCTGATCCCTCACCTTCCTCATGATCATTGATGCCCCACGAGGTGAGATCTTGCATGGAGCCCCAGACCGAGGGTGATTGACCGTCATCTTGAACTTCTTCCATTTTCTAATAATTGCGCCAACAGTTGTTGCCTTCTCACCAAGCTGCTTGCCTATTGTCCTGTAGCCCATCCCAGCCTTGTGCAGGTCTACAATTGTATCCCTGATGTCCTTACACAGCTCTCTGGTCTTGGCCATTGTGGAGAGGTTGGAGTCTGTTTGATTTTTGTTTTAGATTCCGTCTCTCACAGTTGAAGTGTACCTATGATAGAAATCCAGACCTCTACATGCTTTGTAAGTAGGAAAACCTGCAAAATCACTCCACAAATTTCTTGTTAACAAACTATAGTTTTGGCAAGTCGGTTAGGACATATACTTTGTGCATGACACAAGTAATCTTTCCAACAATTGTTTACAGACAGATTATGTCACTTATAATTCACTGTATCACAATTCCAGTGGGTCAGAAGTTTACATAGACTAAGTTGAATGTGCCTTTAAACAGCTTGGAAAATTCCAGAAAATGATGTCAAGTCTTTAGAAGCTTCTGATAGGCTAATTTACATCATTTGAGTCAATTGGAGGTGTACCTGTGGATGTATTTCAAGGCCTACCTTCAAACACAGTGCCTCTTTGCTTGACATCATGGGAAAATCAAAAGAAATCAGCCAAGACCTCAGAAAAATAATTGTAGACCTCCACAAGTCTGGATCATCCTTGGGAGCAATTCCAAACGCCTGAAGGTACCACTTTCATCTGTACAAACAATAGTAAGCAAGTATAAACATCATGGGACCATGCAGCCGTCATACCGCTCAAGAAGGACACGCTTTCTGACCCCTAGAGATGAATGTACTTTGGTGCGAAAAGTGCAAATCAATCCCAGAACAACAGCAAAGGACCTTGTGAAGATGCTGGAGGAAACAGGTACAAACGTATCTATATCCACAGTAAAACAAGTCCTATGTTGACATAACCTGAAAGGCTGCTCAGCAAGGAAGAAGCCACTGCTCCAAAACCACCATAAAAAAGCCAGACTACGGTTTGCAACTGCACATGGGGACAAAGATCGTACTTTTTGGAGAAATGTCCTCTGGTCTGATTAAACAAAAATAGAACTGTTCGGCCATAATGACCATTGTATGTTTGGAGAAAAAAGGGGGTAGCTTGCAAGCCGAAGAACACCATCCCAACCATGAAGCACGGGGGTGGCAGCATCATGCTGTGGGGGTGCTTTGCTGCTGGAGGGACTGGTGCACTTCACAAAATAGATGGCATCATGAGGAAGGAAAATGATGTGGATATATTGAAGCAACATCTCAAGACATCAGTCAGGAAGTTAAAGCTTGGTCGCAAATGGGTCTTCCAAATAGACAATGACCCCAAGCATACTTCCAAAGTTGTGGCAAAATGGCTTAAGGACAACAAAGTCAAGGTATTGGATTGGCCATCACAAAGCCCTGACCTCAATCCTATACAAAATCAGTGGGCAGAACTGAAAAAGCGTGTGCGAGCAAGGAGGCCTACAAACCTCACTCAGTTACACCTGCTCTGTCAGGAGGAATGGGCCAAAATTCACCCAACTTATTGTGGGAAGCTTGTGGAAGGCTACCCAAAACGTTTGACCCAAGTTAAACAACTTAAAGGCAATGCTACCAAATACTAATTGAGTGTATGTAAACTTCTGACCCACTGGGAATGTGATGAAATAAATAAAAGCTGAAATAAATCATTCTCTCTACTATTATTCTGACATTTCACATTCTTAAAATAAAGTGGTGATCCTAACTGACCTAAGACAGGACATTTTTTCTAGGATTAAATGTCAGGAATTGTGAAAAACTGAGTTTAAATGTATTTAGCTAAGGTGTATGTAAACTTCCGACTTCAACTGTATATGTTCCGTTGCCATGCTCGCTGGCAACGTTCTTATCCCTTGCTTGCTAGCTCGCCAACTAGCTATGGCTAACACAGTCACGACCCCTACAGCCAGAATAACAGCAAACTAGCTGCATATGTGTTTGTTTAAGCTGTTTTCTATTGACATTCATTTAGATACATCCATAACAATGAGCTGATAATGCCCGATTTTGCGTGGCATAGCTAGAAAGGTTTGCCTTCTCGTCAGGACACTCGACACTGTTCATTACGAGGAGATCGTACTGCATATCAAACACTAGGCTAGAAGCTAGCTAAATAGTTTGTTGCTAGCTGCCAATATGACAACTGAATAAAAAAATAAAAGTTGCTGAAAACAGCTGGTCAAACTAGAAACGTGGGAGGATTTGACAGCGTAACGCCACTTGCGTCATGACTGCAACAGTAAGGACCAGAGAAAGTCATGTTCATCACTCACCATTTTAGGTCATCAGATGCTCCAAAAATATATCTCTCTGCAAAAACAAATCAATGTTAGCTAGCTATGTTTTTCATCGTTGGACCTGCGTTTACAATGTATCCAATTTTGGTTTGTGCAGTTGTTGGTTTAGCTTTCTGTATCTTTGTAGCAAGTACGGTCTGCATGTGTAGGCGCATATTGCGTCATGATTCCAAGGTGTCCCAATATCTTTTCCAACTGTCCATTATCTGGTTTTAATGCCCATTCTAGAATGCACTTCTGGACAATCGGAAATGAGTATTCAACAATGCCGTGGTATAAATGGTTCTTATAGTTTGTTTCCAGTAAATAGCTTTGTCTACACAGAGATCTGTCCAGCAACAGACTCGTGGCAATCCCTCCCAATCTCTTTGTTCATCTGGGAGATTTACTACAACTGTGAGTCAGATCCACACTCTGCTATATGCACATTCTTTGAATATGTTATGCTATAGTTATCGTTGAATATTATGTCTTATAATTGATGCTGTTATTGGAGCTCTGATGTCAATACTTTTACATGTTTTTTAGGAACATCTCGTATAACCCTATCGTGGATCTCCAAGTTGACCACTTTGATAACTTGCATAAATTGAAATCATTGTAAGTAACCTTTATGTTTGTTTTACTGCTCACTTTGTGCATGAATGTTACACTTGAGAGGGAAAAGAATCAGTAGGGTAGCACTTTATAATAACACCTTGTAATAAGGCATTTATAATGGTTTAGTAAATAGTTTGTTTATCATTTATGAATCATTACACCCACGTGTTAATGTTAGTAAGCTAGTTATTCACACATTGATAAAAAAAAAAAACATTCAATCAAAACCGTAACTTTCTAACATTCAATCAAACCGTAACTGAATGCCTTGATGCCTGTCTGCCTGCTTTACATAGCAAGCCATGGCAACGTGACTCACTGTCTGTAAGAGCGATCCATTTTTCTGAACGGGGTGGTGTAGCTAATAAACTGGCCGGTGAGTGTATACTTCCATATTTTAAAATAAACTGGTACCATGTTACCTTCAGATGAGGCTTGTGAGGCTTGTGGGCATCTTAGAGCAAAACAACCAACATGTTCTTGTTCGTGAGTCTCCTCTTTCCATGGAGGTACCATAGCTTAAACGTTCATGTTTCTTAATTATTATGCTAATTCGGTGTCCATGCTGAGATACTTTTGAATTACCAGTGTAATTTCTCACATTGGTAGACATTCCAGCAGTACCTGATGCTCTTTAAGGTCTCAAAATGGTAAAAGAATAAGCACACAACACAGGATGTTTAAGGAAATATTTATTAACATTTTATTCACAAAAACTGTTGTAAAACAACTGTTGCAAGGACGTAAGGAAGAGTTGCAATTATTTTTTTAAATTTTTTTTATTTAACCTTTATTTAACTAGGCAAGTCAGTTAAGAACAAATTCTTATTTGTGAATGTCTAATGTCAACCTCGCAAATGCAAACTAATCATAAAACAGGGAGATGTACCCTCACACACAACATTAGGCTGGACCGGCCAGTTTTTCTCTAGTAGATTTTTATTCCTTCATTACTACTGATATGTGATTCAGGTATAAATATGTTACATGTATAACCTTTAAATGTTTCCAGTGCGTCAGTGTTTTAACCATTTAACTATTTTCACACTTTGCTTTGTTTGGCGGCATTTTTACTGGGCCTTTAATAATATTTGAAGGTAGTAACTCTTGGCTAGTTCAGCAAAATAATGTATTTAGATACACTATATATACAAAAGTATGTGGACTTCGGCCCTGCTAGTGCTGCCCCGGTCAACTGTAAGTGCTGTTATTGTGAAGTGGAAACGTCTAGGTCAACAACGGCTCAGCCGTTAAGTTGTACGCCACACAAGCTCACAGAATGGGACCGCAGAGTGCTGAAGCGCGTAAAAATCGTCTGTCCTCGGTTGCAATACTCACTACCTAGTTCCAAACTGCCCCTGGAAGCAACGTCAGCACAAGAACTGTTCGTTGGGAGCTTCATGAAATGGGTTTCCATGGCTGAGCAGCCGCACACAAGCCTAAGATCACCATGCGCAATGCCAAGCGTTGGCTGGAGTGGTGTAAAGCTCACTGCCATTGGACTCTAGAGCAGTGGAAACGCGTTCTCTGGAGTAATGAATCATGCTTCACCATCTGGCAGTCCGACGGACGAATCTGGTTTTGGTGGATGCCAGGAGAATGCTACCTTCCCGAATGCATAGTGCTAACTGTAAAGTTTGGTGAAGGAGG
The DNA here is from genome assembly GCF_020615455.1 of Coregonus clupeaformis. NCBI lineage: Eukaryota > Metazoa > Chordata > Actinopteri > Salmoniformes > Salmonidae > Coregonus > Coregonus clupeaformis. The sequence continues at coordinate 33,879,259 of NC_059193.1, forward strand.
AATAATGGTCTGGGGCTGTTTTTCATGGTTCGGGCTCGGCCCCTTAGTTCCATTGAAGGGAACTTTGTGGGAACAGTTTGGGGAAGGCCCTTTCCTGTTTCAGCATGACAATGCCCACGTGCACAAAGCGAGGTCCATACAGAAATGGTTTGTCGAGATCGGTGTGGAAGAACATGACTGGCCTGCACAGAGCCCTGACCTCAACCCCATCGAACACCTTTGGGATGAATTGGAACGCAGACTGCGAGCCAGGCCTAATCGCCCAACATCAGTGCCCGTCCTCCCTAATGCTCTTGTGGCTGAATGGAAGCAAGTCACCGCAGCAATGTTCCAACATCTAGTGGAAAGCCTTCCCAGAAGAGTGGAGGCAGTTATAGCAGTAAAGGGGGGACCAACTCCATATTAATGCCCATGATTTTGGAATTAGATGTTCGACGAGCAGGTGTCCACATACTTTTGGTGATTCAGTGTATTTGTTTCCTTACCTCGTAAGCAGTCTATGGACTGCTCTAAACCATGAAACACACTGAGAATCTGACTGCCGATAAGTACTCATTACAGTAGGAGGCCGTTCCTTCTCTTGCTAGAACAAAAGACGTACCTGCTGCATACCTGACGAACCTGCCATTTCTACTTGTAGAATCGCAATGCTCCTCAGTGGCCAACAACTTGACTTAAAGCCAATCAGAGGTCATGAACCTCCAAGTGGGAGAGCTGACAGGAGTGACAACAAAAAGGAAAAAATATGTTGTGCAAGCTAGCGAATAAAAAAATTAATATATATATATATAATTTTTTATTCGCTAGCTTGCACAACATCTTATTTATATACAGCGGGGAGAACAAGTATTTGATACACTGCCGATTTTGCAGGTTTTCCTACTTACAAAGCATGTAGAGGTCTGTAATTTTTATCATAGGTACACTTCAACTGTGAGAGACGGAATCTAAAACAAAAATCCAGAAAATCACATTGTATGATTTTTAAGTAATTAATTTGCATTTTATTGCATGACATAAGTATTTGATCACCTACCAACCAGTAAGAATTCCGTCTCTCACAGACCTGTTAGTTTTTCTTTAAGAAGCCCTCCTGTTCTCCACTCATTACCTGTATTAACTGCACCTGTTTGAACTAGTTACCTGTATAAAAGACACCTGTCCACACACTCAATCAAACAGACTCCAACCTCTCCACAATGGCCAAGACCAGAGAGCTGTGTAAGGACATCAGGGATAAAATTGTAGACCTGCACAAGGCTGGGATGGGCTACAGGACAATAGGCAAGCAGCTTGGTGAGAAGGCAACAACTGTTGGCGCAATTATTAGAAAATAGAAGAAGTTCAAGATGACGGTCAATCACCCTCGGTCTGGGGCTCCATGCAAGATCTCACCTCGTGGGGCATCAATGATCATGAGGAAGGTGAGGGATCAGCCCAGAACTACACAGCAGGACCTGGTCAATGACCTGAAGAGAGCTGGGACCACAGTCTCAAAGAAAACCATTAGTAACACACTACGCCGTCATGGATTAAAATCCTGCAGGGCACGCAAGGTCCCCCTGCTCAAGCCAGCACATGTCCAGGCCCGTCTGAAGTTTGCCAATGACCATCTGGATGATCCAGAGGAGGAATGGGAGAAGGTCATGTGGTCTGATGAGACAAAAATAGAGCTTTTTGGTCTAAACTCCACTCGCCGAGTTTGGAGGAAGAAGAAGGATGAGTACAACCCCAAGAACACCATCCCAACCGTGAAGCATGGATGTGGAAACATCATTCTTTGGGGATGCTTTTCTGCAAAGGGGACAGGACGACTGCACCGTATAGAGGGGAGGATGGATGGGGCCATGTATCGCGAGATCTTGGCCAACAACCACCTTCCCTCAGTAAGAGCATTGAAGATGGGTCGTGGCTGGGTCTTCCAGCATGACAACCACCCGAAACACACAGCCAGGGCAACTAAGGAGTGGCTCCGTAAGAAGCATCTCAAGGTCCTGGAGTGGCCTAGCCAGTCTCCAGACCTGAACCCAATAGAACATCTTTGGAGGGAGCTGAAAGTCCGTATTGCCCAGCGACAGCCCCGAAACCTGAAGGATCTGGAGAAGGTCTGTATGGAGGAGTGGGCCAAAATCCCTGCTGCAGTGTGTGCAAACCTGGTCAAGACCTACAGGAAACGTATGATCTCTGTAATTGCAAACAAAGGTTTCTGTACCAAATTTTAAAGTTCTGCTTTTCTGATGTATCAAATACTTATGTCATGCAATAAAATGCAAATTAATTACTTAAAAATCATACAATGTGATTTTCTGGATTCCGTCTCTCACAGTTGAAGTGTACCTATGATAAAAATTACAGACCTCTACATGCTTTGTAAGTAGGAAAACCTGCAAAATCGGCAGTGTATCAAATACTTGTTCTCCCCACTGTATATATGGGCTGGCACTGGCAGTATGGGATTATGGAGAGTTAATTAAATTGTTCCTTTGTCATCTTGCTAGCTAGTTATCTAGCTGTGGCCATCTGGCTAGTATCAACAAGGGCTTTCTACAACAATAGCAAATTAGCACAGCTAGCTAGTTAGCCAACATTGGATACCTAACAAAGCAAAATACACAGGGACTAGCATTGCCAAACTAAGCATAAGAATGCAACTCTACTAATGTTAGCACTTCACTCAGCATAGTCACACATCATACTATTACAACAGTGTGGCTGTTTTGGAATAAAATGCTCAATATATTTTCTTAAAACCTTTTACTACATTGGGCTAAATCAGGGTCACACAGAGTGTTTCTTGTCTTAAACAAATCTACTTTGAAACAAAAGTATGGTTATGGGCTTAAAAAAAGAAGACACCTTTACCATGTCAGATATAGAGTTGAAATATTGTTCAATTTTGTGTTTGCATCCCAATATTACACTTTATATACAGTACCAGTCAAAAGTTTGGACACACCTACTCATTCCAGGGTTTTTCTTTACTTTTACTATTTTCTACATTGTAGAATAATAGTGAAGACATCAAAACTATGAAATAACACATATGGAATCATGTAGTAACCAAAAAAAAAGTGTTAAACAAATCAAAATATATTTTATATTCGTCAAAGTAGCCACCCTTTGCCTTGATGACAGCTTTGCACACATATATTTGGATTTGTTTAACACGTTTTTGGTTACTACATGATTCCATATGTGTGATTTCATAGTTTTGATGTCTTCACTATTATTCTGCAATGTAGAAAATAGTAAAAAATAAAGAAATACCCTTGAATGAGTAGGTGTGTCCAAATTTTTGACTGGTACTGTACATCACAGAAGACTGAAATATAACAAAATCTTTTGACATAGAAACACTGGATGTTCTGTGTTTTCTTTTAAATTCTAATAACACTCCCTCAACCCATGAGGCCACTAGAGGTTGCTTTGGTCATTCGACTGCAAGAAAGGGGTACACATCCTCTGTATTGTATGCTTATTGTTTAACCATTAATATGTTCTAGGGTCCATTTTGCGACATTAATGAGCATTAGGTACTGCTGGAATGTCTACCAATGGCATATCCATCTTTTTGTGAGAAATTTAACTGGTCACTTGAAACAAAGTATAAATAGCCCTCACTTTAGATGAGACCATGCAAACATACTTTACTAATGATTGGTAAATGGTTTAAGGACCTATATTAAACATCTTATGAATCATTATTACATAGCCTACTTTAAAAAGTTTTTATAAATGTGTGAATAACTAGCTACCTAACATGAACAAATGTGGGAGTAATGATTAATAAATGATTAACTATTTACTAATCCATTATTAATGCTTGATTATGTGGAGTTATTATAAAGTGCTACCCATCAGTAGTAATACCATGTTTAAAATATATATATAGTTCTAGTAAATATGCAAGGGGCCATTTAAATTAAATGTACATAATAATAAAAAATTAACAATTAGGCAAGCATGAGAGATTGATAAAGGGAAGTTGTGTAGAGGTAGTACATCTTCTCTATACATCCCTTTCTGTGGCCCTTTCAGACTAACTAGAAATCCATGATCTACTCCATGCAATTTCACATACAATCATAGCTTGCATCATCCCCAGAACAAAGGCACGTGACCTTCCAATGTGCACCCTTTTATAATACAAGACAATTATGTGGCTACATAACATGCAGTGTTTTATGTGTTATCCTATTGGAACAGAGTGCACTTACTGGCCCATACATGAGGAATTCCCTTATTCACACATATCAGGAAAGACAACAAATAGCATTTTAGGTCAAACATCAAAGCTTCCCCCACCAAACAAATGTGTAAAAGACCAACAATTTTGGGGAAAGAATGTTGCAAAGAGGGTCTCTGAAATTCAAATATTTTGTTTTTCTATGTGAGCTCCTAAGGGGAACAACTTTTGTTTGTGTTTTTTAGGAGCATAGAGGGAATCGAGATTGGGAACATACAACGAAGGATGTTTGAACCACTCAAACAATTGACCCACATGTATGTACTTTGTTCATTTTGTTTTATCATAACGTTTTTGGAAATTAAATTGAAGACCAATCCGAAATTACACTATGAACAAAATCATTTTTATCTGGCAAAAAGATTGAGTTTAATGCTTTCGTAAGTTATTTAAAAAGCATTTGCACCTCTTAATTCTTATCCCTCATCCAATATTTACTTTAACTTTTGCTCTTCCTTTTATCTTTCAAACCATTGCAGTTGCAAACTTTTCCACCACTATTGTAAAAGTGTCCTAGTCAATCTGGCCCCAGGTCCTTATCTGAAGCTTCAAGATGTTCACTCCCAACGGTGTGATCCTGTCAGGCGACGTGTATGCGGTTAGCGAAGTCAAATGCAGGACACAGAGCGGCTGGCAACGTTCTTTACTGAACACAGTAAAATAAACGTACAAAAACAACAAACCTCCAAACAGGGAGGAAAACACAAAGACCCGTACATACAAGAAACTGCCGGAATGACAAACGAACAATAACACACAAAATAACCAATGAGAGAGAGGGGGTAATATAGGGAATACAATCCAACATAATGGGAAACAGGTGTAAACAATAAAGACCAAACAAGACAAACACCGAAACATCGATCGGCAGCAGCTAGTACTCCGGGGACGACGAACGCCGAAGCCTGCCCGAGCAAGGAGGAGCAGCCTCGGCTGAATCCGTGACAGCCAGGAGGACGCGGAGCAGGGCGAGTCGGATGACTCCGGTGGAAATCCCTCAACAGGGACGGATCTAGGATGTCCCTCCTAGGGACCCAGCACCGTTCCTCCGGACCGTACCCCTCCCACTCCACGAGATACTGCAGACCCCCCATCCGACGCCTCGAATCCACGATGGAACGGACTGAGTACGCCGGAGCCCCCTCGATGTCTAGTGGGGGCGGAGGAGCCTCTCGTATCTCATTCTCCTGGAGTGGACCAGCTACCACCGGCCTGAGGAGAGACACATGGAACGAGTGGTTAATGCGGTAATTAATGGGCAGTTGTAACCTATAACATACCTCGTTCATTCTCCTCAGGACTTTAAATGGCCCCACAAACCGAGGGGCAGGTTTCGGGTCGAGAGCCAGACCCGATCTCCCGGTGCATAAACCGGAGCCTCACTTTTGCCATCTAATAGCCCGCTGCAGATGGACATGCGCAGCGTTCCATGTTTCCTCCGAGCGCCGAAACCACTCATCCACCGCAGGGGCTTCGATCTGGCTCTGATGCCAGGGTGCCAGGACCGGCTGATAACCCAGCACACACTGAAAAGGCGTAAGATTAGTGGAGGAGTGGCGGAGTGAGTTTTGGGCTATCTCTGCCCAGGGGATATACCCCGACCACTCCTCCTGCCGGTCCTGGCAATAGGACCTCAGAAACCTACCCACATCCTGGTTTACTCTCTACACCTGCCCATTACTCTCAGGGTGAAAACCCGAGGTAAGGCTAATCGAGACCCCCAGACGTTCCATAAACGCCCTCCAGACTCTAGAGGTGAACTGGGGACCCCGATCAGACACTATATCCTCAGGCACCCCGTAGTGCCGGAAGACGTGAGTAAACAGGGCGTCAGCCGTTTGTAGGGCTGTAGGAAGACCTGGCATAGGAATGAGACGGCAGGCCTTAGAAAACCGATCCACAACGACCAAGATCGTGGTATTCCCCTGGGAGGGGGGAAGGTCCGTGACAAAATTCACCGATAGGTGAGACCACAGCCGTTGTGGAACGGGTAAGGGTTGTTACTTCACTCTGGGCAGGTGTCTAGGCGCCTTACACTGGGCGCACGCCGAGCAGGAAGAAACGTAAACCCTCACGTCCCTAGCTAAGGTGGGCCACCAGTACTTCCCACTAAGGCAGTGCACTGTCCGACCAATACCAGGATGACCAGAGGAGGGTGACGTGTGAGCCCAATATATCAGTCGATCACGAACCTCGAGCGGCACGTACCTCCGTCCCTCTGGACACTCTGGGGGAGTAGGGTCGGCACGTAACACCCGCTCGTTGTCCGCATCGACCTCCCACACCACCGGTGCCACCAGACAATACTCTGGAAGTATGGGAGTGGGCTCAATGGACCTCTCCTCTGCGTCATAACGTCGGGACAGGGCGTCTGCCTTAGCGTTCTGTGACCCTGGTATATAAGTGAGCTTAAATACAAACCGGGTAAGAAACATGGCCCACCTAGCCTGACGAGGGTTCAGTCTCCTCGCTGCCCGGATGTATTCCAGGTTACGATGGTCAGTCAGAATGAGAAAAGGGTGTCTAGCCCACTCAAGCCAATGCCTCCACACCTTCAGGGCTTGGACCACCGCTAGCAGCTCCCTGTCCCCCACGTCATAATTGCGTTCCGCCGGACTGAGCTTCTTAGAATAGAAAGCACAGGGGCGGAGTTTTGGAGGCGTGCCCGAGCGCTGAGACAGTATAGCACCGATCCCCGCCTCGGAAGCATCCACCTCAACTTGGAACGCCAAAGAGGGATCCGGATGTGCCAGCACCGGAGCCGAGGTGAACAGGTCCTTCAGATGTCTAAACGCCCTGTCCGCCTCAGCCGACCACTGCAAACGCACCGGGCCCCCCCTTAGCAGGGAGGTGATGGGAGCTGCTACCTGTCCAAAACCCCGGATAAACCTCCGGTAGTAATTGGCAAAACCCAAAAACCGCTGCACCTCCTTCACCGTGGTGGGAGTCTGCCAATTACGCACGGCTGAAACGCGGTCAATCTCCATCTCCACCCCTGACGCGGACAACCAATGTCCCAGGAAGGAGATGGACTCCTGGAAGAACAGACATTTCTCCGCCTTCACATACAGGTCATGCTCCAACAGTCTACCCAGCATCCGACGCACCAGGAACACATGCTCGGCTCGTGTAGCGGAGAATATTAGAATGTCATCAATATACACCACTACACCCTGTCCATGCAAATCCCGGAAAATCTTGTCCACAAATGATTGGAAGACTGAAGGAGCATTCATTAAACTGTATGGCATGATGAGGTACTCATAGTGACCCGAGGTGGTACTGAACGCTGTCTTCCACTCTGGGGGGGATGATCGAACACTGCCCTGAAGCGGCGGGTGAACTCTGCATAGTTGACTGTAGCGGCGTCTATTCCCCCCCACTCGGCGTTGGCCCACTCCAGTGCCTTGCCGGACAGACAGGAGATGAGGGCGGACACGCTCTCGTATCCCGAGGGCACCGGGTGGATGGTTGCCAGGTAGAGTTCCACTTGGAGCAGGAAACCCTGACACCCGGCCGCGGTGCCATCATAAGCCCTCGGGAGCGAGAGCCGAATCCCACTGGACTCCGGAGGTGAGGCGATGGGTATAGTTGATGGTGGTGGTATCCTCGGAGGAGGTGTGGGCAAACCTCCTCTTTCCCATCGCTCCAAGGTGTTCATCACCCCTTCCATGGCGGTGCCAAGAGCCTGGATCATGGCCGCTTGTTGTGTTACACGCTCCTCCAGTGATCCATCTGGCACCGCCACTCCTGCTGACATGTCTTGGTGTGTTATTCTGTCAGGCGACGTGTATGCGGTTAGCGAAGTCAAATGCAGGACACAGAGCGGCTGGCAACGTTCTTTACTGAACACAGTAAAATAAACGTACAAAAACAACAAACCTCCAAACAGGGAGGAAAACACAAAGACCCGTACATACAAGAAACTGCCGGAATGACAAACGAACAATAACACACAAAATAACCAATGAGAGACAGAGGGTAATATAGGGAATACAATCCAACATAATGGGAAACAGGTGTAAACAATAAAGACCAAACAAGACAAACACCGAAACATCGATCGGTAGCAGCTAGTACTCCAGGGACGACGAATGCCGAAGCCTGCCCGAGCAAGGAGGAGGAGCAGCCTCGGCTGAATCCGTGACAGATCCCAAGCTGTGCGTTACATAATTGACATGCCTGTGAGTAAGGTCATCCCAAAACACTGTTGGTCCAGGATGAGATTAATTGAAAAACCAATCCTTGTCCTCTCACCGTGTGCTGCACAACTTTGTATCATATACTTTTTTGCTCCGCTTCTATGCAACCTTTGGATGTGCACTATCCCCTATCCTGATAGGGGCCCTGAAACAATCACTAACCCCTACACCCTAGGCAATTGTGTAGATCTGAAAGGACATGATAGATGTAAGCAATATGGCAGAAATACCACCTAGCCTATCAGAGCGCAAGGTAGAGCTTAATCACATATTGCTTCAGATCATGAACTGCCTAGAGCAGTGGTTACCAACCGGTCGATAGCGATCGACTGGTCGATCTCCAAGCCATTCCTAGTTGATCACCAAACATTTCTGGAAAAAAACAATGTTAAAGCCTTGCGTTCCTATTTTTTTTAAATGTGTTTCGCGCTGTTGTCGGTAGGTGCACTAGATTCAGCAGCCCTTGTGCCGGGAAGGCATAGTGTTCCCATTTTGAACCATTTCATGTGTCTGAAGATAGAACTCTGCCTACCTGGCAGGCCCAGAGTGCAAATCAAGTGCACCTATAGGCAATGTTCCCTCTAAGCTACGCACGTGAGTGACCGCACACTTCCTCCAGGACTGCTGGGCAGAAGAAATGCCATGCTGCGCAGAGAGGCAAGAGATTGAAATTCCCTGACCAACCCATTAGTTTGCACTATATACAGTACCAGTCAAAAGTTTGGACACACCTACTCATTCCAGGGTTTTTCTTTATTTTGGCTATTTTCTACATTGTAGAATAATAGTGAAGACATCAAAACCATGAAAAATCAAAATATATTTTATATATGAGATTCTTCAAAGTAGCCACCCTTTGCCTTGATGACAGGCAAAGAACAGCTCAAATGAGCAAAGAGAAACGACAGTCCATCATTACTTTAAAGGCATGAACTGCCCAGAAAATGTCAAGAACTTTGAAAGTTTCTTCAAGTAAAGTCGCAAAAACCATCAAGCACAATGATGAAACTGGCTCTCATGAGGACCGCCACAGGAAAGGAAGACCCAGAGTTACCACTGCTGCAGAGGATAAGGTCATTAGAGTTACCAGCCGCAGAAATTGCAGCCCAAATAAATGCTTCACAGAGTTCAAGTAAAAGACACATCTCAAAATCAACTGTTCAGAGGAGACTGCGTGAATCAGGCCTTCATGGTCGAATTGCTGCAAAGAAACCACTACCATCAAGAAGAAGAGACTTGCTTGGGCCAAGAAGCACGAGCAATCGACATTAGACTGGTGGAAATCTGTCATTTGGTCTGATGAGTCCAAATTTGCAATTTTTGGTTCCAACCGCGGTGTCTTTGTGAGACGCAGAGTAGGTGAACGGATTATCTCCGCATCTGTGGTTCCCACCGTGAAGCATGGAGGAGGTGGTTTGATGGTGTGGGGGTGCTTTGCTGGTGACAATGTCAGTGATTTATTTAGAATTCAAGGCACACTTAACCAGCATGGCTACCACAGCATTCTGCAGCGATACGCCATCCCATCTGGTTTGCGCTTAGTGGGACTATCATTTGTTTTTCAACAGGACAATGACCCAAAACACACCTCCAAGCTGTGTAAGGGCTATTTGACCAAGAAGGAGAGTGATGGAGTGCTGCATCAGATGACCTGGCCTCCACAATCACTCGACCTCAACCCAATTGAGATGGTTTGGGATGAGTTGGACCGCAGAGTGAAGGAGAAGCAGCCAACAAGTGCTCAGCATATGTAGTCTCCCTCAAGACTATTGGAAAAGCATTCCTCATGAAGCTGGTTGAGAGAATTCCAAGAGTGTGCAAAGCTATCATCAAAGCAAAGAAGAAAAAAAATGGTCTGTCCAAAATTTTGGTCTGTCCAAAATGTTTACTGGTACTGTAGATTTTTTCTGTGATCGAATCAACATTATATCAGGCCCTTGTCAATGCAACAAATCTAACTTTGTAAGATTGCGTCTTTGATTTTGTTGTAGGCAGAGATAGAGTGCAATGGAGAAGAATTCTCTTGGCGGGGTAGCCCATGAGCGTTATTTCAATCACCTGTGAGTAAATGCGCTTTTCAGATCAGTTTAGATCAGAGCGCAGAGCCAAGCGTGCGCACATTTGTTGATATTATTTGCTAGTTAGCGAGTTATTAGCCCAGTTATAGGTAAGTATGGGTCAGCAATGGGGAGTTACTGCTTCATGCAAGCACAAAATGTGTCTTTGAAAAGCCAGTCCGGTGTCTTAATTAAAGGGCAGTGTTGTATTTTGAGACAGGCTTGAATATGTAAATAAGCCAATAGGAGAGGGGAAGCCTGCATTGTCTAATTCTCTGTATGGTAATAATAATTCATTTGATTTTGTAAAGTGGTTTCTTGCATCATGCAACAATGCAATTTACAGTCACCAATTTGACCCATGGTTTTACAGACCAAGTAAAAAATAAAAATAAATAATGTCAAGCCCTTCATAACATGAAAACTGTTTTAAAGTCTCATGCAATGTAGGCCTGCATTGAACACCACATATAGGCTACTGTAGGCCATAGAAATCAAAAGCTATTTTCATGTGAAAATGTTATGGGATTTGCTCCATTGGTTTTGTTGGAAGGCCTACATTATGCTCAAATAGCCACAATAGCCTATTGGCTGCTGTCTAAAACTGTAAGGGTTCAGCTTCAGTGTTCAAAATTCTCGCAATGTTCAAGTTTTCCGCTCACAAGACCAAAAATTTGCTCAGTGCACGAAAACATTTGAGGGAACATTGCCTATAGGCCTACCGCTGGCCAATAAGATAGCTCAGATCACAGTGTCTGCACAGTTACCTTGCGCCATAGACCGCTGCTCCCTCCCCTCAGACTTACCATCAGATGCAGGCCATCAGTCCAGTAAAATATATATATATAAATATATATATATTATATATATATTATGCTCACTCAGCTGTGCCTCACAGGTAATACAACAAATTATATATTACCAGTGTAATCATATAGGCTACCTACAATTTTGAAATATAATTTCAAAATGGTCTGAGAAGAACAACATGCAGTGATAATGTATTGGGCCTATGGCCTACTGCACAAACCTCATTGCTACAGATCTGTTTTTAATTGGTTAATGTTTTTAGTTTTTGAAGTCATGTTTAAAAAAAATATCTGAGCGGTAGATCTCGGCTTGCATTTTGACTCAGAAAGTGATCTTGACTCAGAAAAGGTTGGTGACCACTGGCTTAGAGGCTAGGGGCTAGGAATGGTATCTGGAGTCTCCTGCTTTCATCCTGTTCATTGATTTCCCTCTTTGTGTTTAGTTACTTTAAGAAGTTCCAGTACTGCGGCTACGCCCCTCACGTGCGCAGCTGCAAGCCCAACACGGACGGCATCTCGTCCTTCGAGGACCTCCTGGCCAACATCGTCCTGAGGGTGTTCGTCTGGGTGGTGTCTGCCACCACGTGCTTCGGCAACGTCTTCGTCATCTGCATGCGCTCCTACATCCGATCGGAGAACAAGCTCCATGCCATGTGTATCATCTCCCTATGTTGTAAGAGACACCTTTCATATCAATTCAACTCAGGCCCCGATTCAATAGATTTTAGGGCTGACCCCAATTATATATATTATTTTTTTATGGCACACGAGACACCTGTCTTATTTGTGCCCATCTCAGTGAACTAATCCATTGCGGAGGCCAAGACTAATCCATTGCGAAGGCCTTGGTGATGGCACAGTAGAAGGGGAGTGTGGCTGCGCAATGCACGTCTATCTCCCGTCAATTTGTGCACATTCATTGTTTCATAACTTCATTGTGTGAATTGTTTGCATTTGATTGTTAGTGTCTATCAAGTCCCCATTACATATCACCATTAGTACATTTCCCGTTAATTCCTATCATTTCTAATCTACAATGTTTGTTTGGTTACGGTAATGTCTGTTAATGCATTCAATATATTATTATTCTAGTCTTTTACCGTTCACATTGTCGGAGTGGACACATTGTTTGCAGAGTGCACAACCTATGCTACACTTGTGAGAAACAAGTAATGTTTTCTTCACCTCACACAGCAAGAAAAAAAAGTCTGTTTTTACATCCATTGAGAATGACAATTCTTCAATGTATTTGAAAAATCATTCCAGCTCTCTCCCTTTCGATAACCACTCAGCGTGAAAGGGAAAAATGTCATGCTCTGATCCATAAAACGTCATAAAATAGGCCTACCTGATAACTTCTTATCCGTTGTAGAAATAGCCTACAGCTGTGTCTGTCCGGAGCTCACTGGCACAGGAAACTCTGAGGGCCCAGAATATTTTATACAATGTGGCAAGGATCTTCAGGCTGGACCCAAGTTAATAGTTGATACAATGGTTCAAGTTTGTTGCAGACAGGCCATGCGTAGCCAATGTGATTTATAAGATCAAAATAAATAATCTGGATATTTTCTACGGGCAGGCTGCAATGTTTTTAGTTGTTAAATTAAACTGTTCCACGAAAATGTGCATCTGAAAACCATAACTGGCACGCAGATCAGTAGAAATGGTAAGATAAATTGGCATTCCACATGAGAAAGTTTGCCGACTCCTCGTGTAGCCTATTACCGGCAATTTCAGGAGAGTAACTGCAGAATCTGCGAAAGCCAGTAGGAGCTGGAGGATGATGGTCGGGACAGGTTAAGGTTTTTTTCTTCAAGTTATCTTGATCTTTGGCTCCCTCTTGAGTAATTTGTGATTTATTTCATCAAACAGTGAGCTTAAAGCATCAGACAAGCTCAATGGGGGGGGGGGGACAGCCCAATTTCATTAAAATAAAGAAAAACCACACTGCAGCTTCAATCAGAATGTTTATGCTGTATTGTAAGGGAAGGTGAGGTTTTGCGTCAATATCCAGTGACAATGTCCGCGAGAGGGACAGCGTTCTGGGTGTGTCATTTAAGACGTGGTGAACACCTCAGATAGAGTGAACATTCTTATTGAACTCTAAGTGCAGGTTTCTCTTTTCAGCAAACAAATGAATTGGGGTCTTTAGCTTTGATATGCAGGTTTAGCTTTTGAACTGTCGACATTCACAGTGGCCACCACCAAACCATTGGTACATAGTATGTTTATGTCTTACTACCCTGGGAGTCGGAGAGAGGGCTACATTATCTGGCTACATAACATGTCTTTGTGCCTTCGCTACAAGCCAGGCCCACCTTTCTGCTCAATTAAACTAGCTTTGTCACAAATGCGGTGATGCAGGGAATGAGATAGACATATTAATGGTTACTTCCTTGGAAGTCAGCAGGATAGCTATATTACCTGCATTTTCCCTGTATCTGTGCCCTGCACAGTGAGGCACACCTTTCTGTTCAATTTAACTAAACTTTGCTACAGTATGCAAGGCTTGAGATAATATTAAAGCTGATCTACAGTGAGGGAAAAAAGTATTTGATCCCCTGCTGATTTTGTACGTTTGCCCACTGACAAAGAAATGATCAGTCTATAATTTTAATGGTAGGTTTATTTGAACAGTGAGAGAGAATAACAACAAAGAAATCCAGAAAAACGCATGTCAAAAATGTTATAAATTGATTTACATTTTAATGAGGGAAATAAGTATTTGACCCCCTCTCAATCAGAAAGATTTCTGGCTCCCAGGTGTCTTTTATACAGGTAACGAGATGAGATTAGGAGCACACTCTTAAAGGGAGTGCTCCTAATCTCAGCTTGTTACCTGTATAAAAGACACCTGTCCACAGAAGCAATCAATCAATCAGATTCCAAACTCTCCACCATGGCCAAGACCAAAGAGCTCTCCAAGGATGTCAGGGACAAGATTGTAGACCTACACAAGGCTGGAATGGGCTACAAGACCATCGCCAAGCAGCTTGGTGAGAAGGTGACAACAGTTGGTGCGATTATTCGCAAATGGAAGAAACACAAAAGAACTGTCAATCTCCCTCGGCATGGGGCTCCATGCAAGATCTCACCTCGTGGAGTTGCAATGATCGTGAGAACGGTGAGCAATCAGCCCAGAACTACACAGGAGGATCTTGTCAATGATCTCAAGGCAGCTGGGACCATAGTCACCAAGAAAACAATTGGTAACACACTACGCCATGAAGGACTGAAATCCTGCAGTGCCCGCAAGGTCCCCCTGCTCAAGAAAGCACATATACATGCCTGTCTGAAGTTTGCCAATGAACATCTGAATGATTCAGAGGAGAACTGGGTGAAAGTGTTGTGGTCAGATGAGACCAAAATGGAGCTCTTTGGCATCAACTCAACTTGCCGTGTTTGGAGGAGGAAGAATGCTGCCTATGACCCCAAGAACACCATCCCCACCGTCAAACATGGAGGTGGAAACATTATGCTTTGGGGGTGTTTTTCTGCTAAGGGGCCAGGACAACTTCACCGCATCAAAGGGACGATGGACGGGGCCATGTACCGTCAAATCTTGGGTGAGAACCTCCTTCCCTCAGCCAGGGCATTGAAAATGGGTCGTAGCTGGGTATTCCAGCATGACAATGACCCAAAACACACGGCCAAGGCAACAAAGGAGTGGCTCAAGAAGAAGCACCTTAAGACCCTGGAGTGGCCTAGCCAGTCTCCAGACCTTAATCACATAGAAAATCTGTGGAGGGAGCTGAAGGTTCGAGTTGCCAAACGTCAGCCTCGAAACCTTAATGACTTGGAGAAGATCTGCAAAGAGGAGTGGGACAAAATCCTTCCAGAGATGTGTGCAAACCTGGTGGCCAACTACAAGAAACGTCTGACCTCTGTGATTGCCAACAAGGGTTTTGCCACCAAGTACTAAGTCATGTTTTGCAGAGGGGTCAAATACTTATTTCCCTCATTAAAATGCAAATCAATTTATAACATTTTTGACATGCGTTTTTCTGGATTTATGTTGTTATTCTGTCTCTCACTGTTCAAATAAACCTCCCATTAAAATGATAGACTGATCATTTCTTTGTCAGTGGGCAAACGTACAAAATCAGCAGGGGATCAAACACTTTTTTTCCCCTCACTGTACCACCACCCCCCCATCCCCCAAAAAAGAAAAAGCTTGAGATATACAGTATGTCGAAAGCTTGGGACTATAAGGTTCAATCTGCAAAAATATTAAATGGCTTTAAAGTTCCGAACCCTCATTGGTTTGAATGGTGTCAGCAATTTTTATATTTTATTCTTTTGAACTTAACAACATGAATTGGGGTATTAATAGGACTATATAGGTAGAGAACATTGAACAGAACAAGGCTATGTCAATAACTAAACAAAAATGCAGATAGAACCTTATAGTCCCAAGCTCTCTATGTATTTAGGACTTATCCTTGTGAAGATCAGAATGTGTTTGGCAGACCCCCCACCATCCTTTACACTTTAATGTTGGTAGGTGTCAGATGAAAAAAGCTTTTTTGATTTGCACATTTGGTACCTTTCCACATCAAAGGATGTGCAATGACACGGTCTAGAGCTATGTTATGGAATGAGTCACTGAGTCGTGTAAGAGAGAGAGCCCAGTGCCATACAGAGGAAATGTGAGCTGTAAATATGTTGTTGTCTGTTTTGGCATCACCGTTACTGCAGTCAAAAACCAGCCAGATGAATTTGTCTTGGACCAAAATGTCATATGTATTCAATTTCCATGTGACATTTCTGTTTGATTTCCTTGCGCAAATATTTCATCTCTAAGTTGATTGATGGCTTACTGAAAAAGGGGACATCTCAGCAGAGTCAAACAGACTTCAAAGTTTGGTTAAAGCTTATTGCAAATATGGAGGTTTAAGATAAAGTTAATATATTACCAGAAAAGTTTGTCATTGTAAATTCGGGAGGTGCCGGAACAAAAAGTGAGCGCGAGAGGGGGGTGACCTGGGGAGTTCTGAGGTTGTGAGGTACTGGAACGCATGAAAAAAAGTGGCATAGAGCAGTAGAGTAGAGGCACTTACAGAACTTGCACACATGGGGAATATCTTTAGTAGCCTAGGGTCCGGGAAAAATTGGGCCTTTTATAAACGCCTTTCATGCAATTCTACATCATTTTACATGGCAGAATCTTTTTTAATACCGCACAAATGATCAAAATGGTACTTTGACACTGACAAATTGAGAATCTGAGATAAAAAAAACGACCTTGACTTGAATCCATCAATAGCCCAGGACTAGGTGTGTGGAGACACATATTGTAGGCTACAATGAGGAGGAAATTAGTCCTAAAAATGCATTCCAGTTTCACTGACTCACCCAATGATGCGCAGCTCACTCGCTGGTGATGGCTGATGCACTCGTGCCAAAAGCCTCTCTCTTTCTTGTTTTATTTTGTAAAACAATATTTGGAAGTTGATCAAATATTTTGGTAGCCTACAGCATAGTCTTCTCTTTTCAGCATGGGCCATTTGCTTTCCAACCTGTGTTTTCCCTAAATTGTATTTGAAATATTTTCAATCCACAGCTAGGCTATTTTTTAAAATAAGCTCTTGATCCTCTGATCCGGCTCAAATTAAGCACTGGTTGTATTACAAAGTTTGTACATGACAATGCTATTAACCCTGAATGGATTGTTCACTCTGAAATCAATTTGTCCTTCACATTTATACCTCAGAAGTGTCGAAGTTGAGCTGTGCTTTTATTCCACTTGTAGATGCTCTGAAGGCCTACTACTGAGACTAAAAGCTTGGCCCATTACATTACTGAAGTTTGCATTGCTCCAAGTCTACAGTTACTATTTTCTGCACTTTATGACTCTTAAATGACTTTAGAATTAATTGACTATAGAGTAAGTCCATGTAACCAAGGAGTTAGATTGAAAAGAAATTAGCGCTAACCGAAGTACGACGTTTCACTGTAAAAAGTTGAGCAGATAGTATTAATGCACATACTGAGTTCAATTTGGTAATAGTAATTACTCTAGCAACTCACTTCCACCACCCAGGTGCCGACGGACTGATGGGCGTTTACCTCTTCATGATTGGCGCCTACGACCTCAAGTTCCGCGGTGAGTACAACCGCCACGCCCAGGCCTGGATGGACAGCGTCCAGTGTCAGGTGATCGGCTCCCTCGCCATGCTCTCCACTGAGGTTTCCGTCCTCCTTCTCACCTACCTCACCCTGGAGAAGTACATCTGTATCGTCTACCCCTTCCGGTATTTAACCCCGGGCTGCCGGCGCACTGTCTCGATCCTTCTGAGCATCTGGTTTATTGGCTTCATCATCGCCTTCCTCCCCCTGGTCTTCAAAGGATTGTTCAGGAACTTCTATGGTACCAACGGCGTGTGTTTTCCGTTACACTCGGAGCAGCCTGAGACAACGGGGGCGCAGGTGTACTCCATCGTCATCTTCCTGGGTGGGTGTCTTATCTAATTCAATGTTACTGTCAAGGTCAAATGAGTGTTGTCTATTTCCAATGTCATTCTGAAATGACAATTGTTCCAATGTCACTCTGACAAGAGCATTGTTTTTTTCAATATAGTTCCAAGTGCTGCTGTTATTAGATGTAGCCTACATTTTAATGTCCTAATCACGGGGCTCTCTTATTACATCAGAGGTTTGAGAAGCATGCCAGTAGCCGGAGGGTTGCTGCCTGGTTCAACTCCCAAGCCTGGCAACAAGGCTGCTGTTGTCAGAATCCAAACTACCATATAAACTGAGTGTACAAAACATTAGGAACACCTTCCTAATATTGAGTTGCACCCCCTTTTGCCCTCAGAACAGCCTCAATTTGTCGGAGCATGTACTACAAGGTGTTGAAAGCGTTTCACAGGGATGGTGGCCCATGTTGACTCCAATGTGTCCCACAGTTGTGTCAAGTTGGCTGGATGTCCTTTGGGTGGTGGACAATTCTTGAAACACACAGGAAACTGTTGAGCGGGAAAAACCCAGCAGCGTTGCAGTTCTTGACACACTCAAACCGATGCGCCTGGCACCTACTACCCAGAGGAAGCTGGTGTGAGGAGCTATAGGAGGACGGGCTCATTCCAATGGCTGGAATGGAATAAATGGAACGGAGTCAAACGTGGTTTCCATATGTTTGATACCGTTCCATTAATTCCATTCCAGCCATTACAATGAGCCTGTCCTCCTATAGCTCCTCCCACCAGCCTCCTCTGCTACTACTATACCCCGTCCAAAGGCACTTCAATATTTTGTCTTGCCCATTCACCCTCTGAATAGCACACATACACAATCCATGTCTCAATTGTCTCAAGGCTTAAAAGTCCTTCTTCAACCTGTCTCCTCCCCTTCATCTACACGGATTGAAGTGGATTTAACAAGTGACATCAATAAGGGATCATAGTTTTCACCTGATCAGTCTGTCATGAAGGAGCAGGTGTTCCTAATGTTTTGTACACTCAGTGTATACTTCCATTGTGCCCTTGAGCGGTTTTCTTCAGGGTTTCTACACTGTGGGTGCTAGTGTTCCACTATCAGCCTTTCAATGAGGGTTTGGTAGAGAAGACAAATGTCCATTATCGCAAAATGTTTCAAAGTGTTTTTCTATTATCTATTTTGTTATCCGTTACAAAGGCAGTACCACATTAGGCCCCTAAAATAAATGCATTGCTTTTGTCTCATTAAAGTTGCCACACTGGCCTTTGTCCCATGTGTGTACAACTGCAATACTTGTTTGAATTGTGCTGTAAAAGCAATTTCATGTTTTACTTTGTATGATAATGGATCTACCATTGAATAAGTTCCAAGGAGCTGATTAATTTATTTTCCCTCAACAGGCCTGAACCTGGTTGCGTTCCTCATAATCATATTGTCCTACGGGAGTATGTTCTACAACATCCAGAGGACAGGGACACAGACGACAAAATATAGTAACCACATCAAAAAGGAGGTGACCATAGCCAAGAGGTTCTTTTCCATCGTCATCACAGACTCTCTTTGCTGGATACCCATCTTTGTCCTCAAGATTCTATCACTGTTGCAGGTGGAGATTCCAGGTAGGAGTTTCAGTACTGTCATAATCTGACAATTTGTATAATTTCATACATTTCATTTGGAAACCCAGACAGGCTCAATGTGTAGCCTATTAAACGTACGTAGGCTACTATGCAGTGCCATCTTACATCAAAATATAAGTCCTTTTTACAGATATTATATTTGCATCATTCAGATTAGTTCCATAATCAATCCTATTTCCTGGTTGTAAATTGAATACCAAACTTCCAGGCAGATGGGTGTTTGCATGTTTACAAATGGACCAGCATCACAGAACATCCTCCATCCATCTACTTCTCTTTCAGCCCACCAACCCACGTCACATCACCTCACCCCTACTTCCTATGTATGTACTGTATACAGGAATGGAACTTTTGAGCACTAGCCCGCCGAGTTACTAGAACATGATTTCAACTAGCCTGGGTAAATTAGGGTGCACATTTTCTGCCATGCAATATTTGAAAAGACAACATTTCACTGGCCTGACAGGCTAGTTTGGCACATTTTCTCCTAGCCTGGTCTGAAAAGTACTTGCGGGCTAGTTCTAGCTTGATTTCCATCCCTGACTGTATGTTATACATATTGTCTTCAGGGAGAATGGCATTTTAAAAAACATATTTCCGTTGCTCATATAGTAAATGGACAATAATGTAATCTTCTCCTTCTTCCCGAATAGGAACCATCAGCTCCTGGGTGGTGATCTTCATTCTGCCCATCAACAGCGCCCTCAACCCCATACTGTACACCCTGACCACACGGCCATTCAAAGAGACCATCCTCCAGGTGTGGGCCAACTACAGGCAGAGGAGACCTCTGATGAGCAACCACCCAGCCCATCAACCCTCATTCACGTTGCAGGAGATGTGGCCTCTCCAAGAGAACAGCCAGACCCTGACTAAGCCCGGCGCCTACCTGGCGCGTCCCTCAAAAATATCCTGCACGTCTCAGCTACCGCCCGTGGAAAGTACAAACGGTGTATAATGCCCTTCGGTTTCAACAATTCATGTGGGTTCATGTGAATAGTACGTTTACAGCATGTTGACGGTTGTAGAGTCGATTAACATTTTGCACTGTGATTTGTACAGACATCAAAAGGAGCTCATTTGTACACATTTGACTATGTGCCATTCTACTCTGCTGACGCTTAGACTTTGGATTTGTGAATGCCTTCAGTTTGATGTGATTATTGACACACTTATGCCTTTGATTTATGAATATAAGAAAAAACAAATCACTCCCATGAGCATTCATTTCTGTATAGTTAATTGCTCCATATGTAATGTAGCCTACAGACTGTATACAGTATTGTATAGAATAAAGCAATCACTGTCATTCTCTGTTCTGGACTTGGATTTGTCATCATGTATGTTTTAATGATTTTTATTTTGTCTCAAATACAGTGCATTCGGAAAGTATTCAGACCCCTTCCCTTTTTCCACATTTTGTTACGTTACAGCCTTATTCTAAAATTGATTAAATAAAACATTTGCCTCAATCTACACACAATACCCCATAATGACTAAGCAAAAACAGGTTTTTAGAAAATGTATTCAAAATAAAATACCTTATTTAAATAGGTATTCAGACACTTTGCTATGAGACTCAAAATTGAGCTCAGGTGCATCCTGTTTCCATTGATCATTCTTGAGCTGTTTATACAACTTGATTGGAGTACACATGTGGTAAATTCAATTGATTGGACATGATTTGGAAAGGCACACACACCTGTCTATATAAGGTCCCACAGTTGAGAGTGCATGTCAGAGCAAAAACCAAGCCATGAGGTCGAAGGAATTGTCCATAGAGCGCCGAGAGAGGATTGTGTCAGGGCACAGATCTGGGGGAGGGTACCAAAAACATGTCTACAGCATTGAAGGTCCCCAAGTACACAGTGGCCTCCATCATTCATAAATGGAAGAAGTTTGGAACCACCAAGACTCTTCCTAGAGCTGGCTGCCTGGCCAAACTGAGCAATCGGGGGAGAAGGGCCTTGGTCAGGGAGGTGACCAAGAACCCGATGGTCACTCTGACAGAGCTCCAGAGTTCCTCTGTGGAGATGGGAGAACCTTCCAGAAGGAAAACCATCTCTGCAGCCCTCCACCAATCAGGCCTTTATGGTAGAGTGGCCAGACGGAAGCCACTCCTCAGTAAAAGGCACGACAGCCTGCTTGGAGTTTGCCAAAAAGCACCAAAAGGACTCGCAGACCATGAGAAACAAGAATCTCTGGTCTGATGAAACCAAGATTGAACTCTTTGGCCTGAATGCCAAGCGTCACGTCTGGTGGAAACCTGGCACCATCCCTACGGTGAAGCATGGTGGTGGCAGCATCATGCTGTGGGGATGTTTTTCAGCGGCAGGGACTGGGAGACTAGTCAGGATCAAGGGAAAGATGAACGGAGCAAAGTACAGAGAGATCCTTGATGAAAACCTGCTCCGGAGCACTCAGGACCTCAGACTAGGACGAAGGTTCTCGTTCCAACAGGACAATGACCCTAAGCACACAGCTAAAACAACACAGGAGTGGCTTAGGGACAAGTCTTTGAATGTCCTTGAGTGGCCCAGCCAGAGCTCGGACTTGAACCCGATCGAACATCTCTGGAGAGACCTGAAAATAGCTGTGCAGTGACACTCCCCATCCAACCTGACAGAGCTTGAGAGGATACGCAGAGAAGAATGGGAGAAACTCCCCAAAAACAGGTGTGCCAAGCTTGGCTGTAATCGCTGCCAAAGGTGCTTCAACAAAGTACAGAGTAAAGGGTCTGAATACTTATATAAATGTGATATGTTTTTTATTTGTAATACATTTGCAAATTATGGAGTATTGTCTGTAGATTGATGAGGGGGAAAAAACTATCTAATCCATTTTAGAATAAGGCTGTAACGTAACAAAATGTGGAAAAAGTCAAGGGGTCTGAATACTTTCCGAATGCACTGTAATGATAATCATCTATGAGAGGAGCAGGCTATGCAGACTGCAGAGGTGACTTGTTACTTGCATTTACCATTGCAACACAAATATATCTGATGTTCCAAGGACAGTTGATCTTGGGTTTCCGACCATCTTTGACCACAGGAGGCAAGAAATGACAGGATGTTCAAAGGTCTCAATTTATACTTGTTGATAACAGTGTTACTGTGTCATTCATTCTTTGTAAGGAAGGATGAGCTATCATAACATTTTCACTGTCACTCACACACTTTACAATATGTGTGTTATCATTTGTTATTGTATTTGTAGTAATTATATGTAATTTTCACAAGTGTGTGGTGAATTTTCTTTTAACTCTTAGTAAAAAACTTTGAAGTGGTAACACGTCTTATATTCAAAACATTTTATTGTGCATTCATTTTTGTTTGGTGACATCTTTCACCACACAACCGTTGTCCAAAATATAAGTTTACTGTGAAATACCATGAGAACATTGATTTAACCACCAAAACACAACATACAGTGGGGAAAAAAAGTATTTAGTCAGCCACCAATTGTACAAGTTCTCCCACTTAAAAAGATGAGAGAGGCATGTAATTTTCATCATAGGTACACGTCAACTATGACAGACAAATTGAGGAAAAAAATTCCAGAAAATCACATTGTAGGATTTTTAATGAATTTATTTGCAAATGATGGTGGAAAATAAGTATTTGGTCACCTACAAACAAGCAAGATTTCTGGCTCTCACAGACCTGTAACTTCTTCTTTAAGAGGCTTCTCTGTCCTCCACTCGTTACTTGTATTAATGGCACCTGTTTGAACTTGTTATCAGTATAAAAGACACCTGTCCACAACCTCAAACAGTCACACTCCAAACTCCACTATGGCCAAGACCAAAGAGCTGTCAAAGGACACCAGAAACAAAATTGTAGACCTGCACCAGGCTGGGAAGACTGAATCTGCAATAGGTAAGCAGCTTGGTTTGAAGAAATCAACTGTGGAAGCAATTATTAGGAAATGGAAGACATACAAGACCACTGATAATCTCCCTCGATCTGGGGCTCCACGCAAGATCTCACCCCGTGGGGTCAAAATGATCACAAGAACGGTGAGCAAAAATCCCAGAACCACAAGGGGGGACCTAGTGAATGACCTGCAGAGAGCTGGGACCAAAGTAACAAAGCCTACCATCAGTAACACACTACGCCACCAGGGACTCAAATCCTGCAGTGCGAGACATATCCCCCTGCTTAAGCCAGTACATGTCCAGGCCCGTCTGAAGTTTGCTAGAGTGCATTTGGATGATCCAGAAGAGGATTGGGAGAATGTCATATGGTCAGATGAAACCAAAATAGAACTTTTTGGTAAAAACTCAACTCGTCGTGTTTGGAGGACAAAGAATGCTGAGTTGCATCCAAAGAACACCATACCTACTGTGAAGCATGGGGGTGGAAACATCATGCTTTGGGGCTGTTTTTCTGCAAAGGGACCAGGACGACTGATCCGTGTAAAGGAAAGAATGAATGGGGCCATGTATCGTGAGATTTTGAGTGAAAACCTCCTTCCATCAGCAAGGGCATTGAAGATTAAACGTGGCTGGGTCTTTCAGCATGACAATGATCCCAAACACACCGCCCGGGCAACGAAGGAGTGGCTTTGTAAGAAGCATTTCAAGGTCCTGGAGTGGCCTAGCCAGTCTCCAGATCTCAACCCCATAGAAAGTCTTTGGAGGGAGTTGAAAGTCTGTGTTGCCCAGCGACAGCCCCAAAACATCACTGCTCTAGAGGAGATCTGCATGGAGGAATGGGCCAAAATACCAGCAACAGTGTGTGAAAACCTTGTGAAGACTTACAGAAAACGTTTGACCCGTGTCATTGCCAACAAAGGGTATATAACAAAGTATTGAGAAACTTTTGTTATTGACCAAATACTTATTTTCCACCATAATTTGCAAATAAATTCATTAAAATTCCTACAATGTGATTTTCTGGAGAAAAAAAAACGGAGTACCACAGTATGAGTCATAATACCCATAAGACCTGGCAGTAAAACCCGGAAATGGTTCCAATTGTTTTTCCACCATTCATTTTTCCATAGGGGATTTTAGAACTACTTCATATAAGGTCTGTGTTTTGTGTAGACTTACCCTGGCATGATAACCGCGCAAATCTCTCTTGGACAAGGTAACTTTTACCAATATATTCGCCTGTAGCCCCCAAAAATGAAATGCTTATTAGCCGCCAATGTGGCTTTCATACAGAACTACACATCCTGTCACAAGCTTTGATGTCATCATTCAAGACCCAGGGTGGGGAAAACCTCCACATTTCTCCATGCAAACTCTCATCAACAAGTAGCAAATTTTGGCACTTTCTTTATTCTGTAATATGCTTTTTCTTATTCAATTATCTCATTTAAAATATTTGGTTATCAATTCATTTAAATGGATTGCCAGTAGTGTAATGTACTCAAGTAAAAATAGTTCAAAGTACTACTTAAGTCGTTTTTTTGGGTCTCTCTACTTTACTATTTATATTTTTGAAAACTTTTACTTCACTACATTCCTAAAGAAGATGATGTACTTTTTACTCCATACATTTTCCCTGACACCCAAAAGTACTCGTTACATTTTGAATGCTTGTCTAATTCAAACACTTATCAAGAGAACATCCCAGGTCATCCCTACTGCCTCTGATCTGGCGGAATCACTAAACACATGCTTTGTTAGTACATTATGTATGAGTGTTTCCCCCTGGCTATCCGTAAATAAATACATAAAAACAATAAAATGGTGCCGCCTGGTTTGCTTTATATTACATTTGTAATGATTTATACTTTTACTTTTGATACTTAAGTATATTTAAAACCAAATACTTTTACTCATGTAGTATTTTACTGGGTGACTTTCAGTTTTACTTGAGTCATTTTCTATTAAGGTATCTTTACTTTTACTCAAGTATGACAATTGGGTACTTTTTACACCACTGTGGATTGATAAGTGATGACGAAACATTCAACCACATACAAGTGCACACATTAACTTACACAACATAAGTGCACTTTACCTATAGTAGATTTTCTCATTCACGCAATCGAAACACTTATGGATAAAGATAAACAACTGACCTGAATATTGCTACACATGTAGAAAACAAATAAACATTACATTCAGTTTCAAAACAGTAGTGCAGCCATGAAATTGTCACTCTCTCTTGCACCTGCACTGCCTGCACTGAATACATTTGACACAGGCAGGGAGCACAATTTTACACAAAACCAGTAACACGTAAAACAAACTCAGAAACCTCAAAAAAATGGATTCTTTATGAAATTACTAATAGGAAATCATGTACATTTACTCAGAAAAAAGTATCTATGTGACTTGTAAAATAGTTTTCACCACAGCTAGCATAAAGCTAACATACACTCACTCACTCATTAATTCATTCATTCTCAGTCACGTTCTTCACTCACTCAGTTTGACACAAAAATAACACATACAACTTTCCCCAAACATGATCATCCCTTTACTGGTTTGTTACCCAGCATGTTATGACGTTCTTTCGATATTAGAAAGTTAAAATGTGCTGTTACCTACCTGTAGTGATATTGAGAAACGGACACAAAAGTTATTGTCTTGACAGTTCTGGCACTTTCTTTATTCTAAGGAGTGGTGCGCGCATGGCCAGAACTGGTTGCTTTCCCCATTACCACAGTGCAACAGCGCCATCTATTGGACTAAATACTGCTAAAGCGTATAGAAAATAAGAGTTTGATAAGACACAAACTTTTTTTTTTTATCAAGGGGTGTCTATTTTTAGTGACAGTTTTTCAACCTATTACACTAACAAGCTATTTTGGTTAGGTCAATGATCTGTGGTTAGCTAGATACTTATGAAAATTTGCTAGATAATCACCGACTGTAGTTATGTGTACAACGCACGTTACAAAGCATGTTCCTTACAGGTAAAAAGAAAACCAGCATAGGCTAGCATAATGACTGTTGTGACCTTTCATTATTGGCAAGTCCTTTGTGAGCTAGCCAGCTAGTTAACTTTAGCTCACGGTTTGTGTAGTCATACTTTTTCACGTGGTGACATGCTATCCCACCAGGTCAGGGATATAGCCAGCTAAATATCGCCTGGTGGGCTAGCTAATTAGGCACCTTGGTTGTCTAGTTGGCTATATTTGCTAGCCAACGTTGCACCGTATCCCACGGTGGTGTAGTCGGACTTACCCGACAGGCGGTGACAGGCTAGCGAATGTACCTAACGTTAGCGATTAGCGCTAACTAGCAAATGTTAAATATCCCTGACCTGGTTGACTAGCTAACATGTCACCACCACTGGGGAAATGTCTGACTACACGAACGATGAGCTAACGTAACTAGCTAGCTAAACTTTAGCTAAATATCCTGGTGGGCTAACATTAGCTAGCATGTCATCTCGTAGAAAAGTGTGACTACATGAACGGTGAGCTAACGTTAACTAGCTGGCTAGGTAGCTCACAAAGGACGTATGGGCTCAATGTTTTCCCATACAAAACACAAATGGTTTTTGTTCCATGAGTGCATCTGTTGTACATGACTAATCAAATGACCTGTGAAGTCAGTTGTACATGTCAGCAGGGATGGAAATTAAGCCTGAGGCTAGTACTTTTCAGACTGGGTTAGTAGACAATGTGCCAAACTAGCCCGACACAGCAGTGAAATGGCTAGTAGAAAATGTGCCAAACTAGCTTGACACAGCAGTGAAATTTTGCCTTTACAAACATCGCATGCCACTAACAGTGTTGCACAGATTTAGGACCTGAATGCTAGTAGAAATTGTGGTCTGCTGGCCATTGCCCAAAATCATTATGTTCCATCCCTGCATGTCAGTCCATTTCAGACGATCCCCCGATTACTGTTGGTCCTCCTCGGTGACCTCACGGCTGAGGGTTTTAACTTTCCTCTTGAGAATTAGAATCAGAAGTACAGTCTAGCGCAACACAATACTTCACCTCTTCGGGCAAATAGTACCCTAGACTGTCCTGATCATCTAGTTTAGCATTCCAGATAATTATTCCATCCCTGCAGAAATGTGCTATCCACATAGTAGGATTTTAGATGTGCAGATAGACCAAAACTCTGTCTATTTTACCGTTACTACAGCCAAGTCTTTTGGTTATGGCATTTTAATATAGATGTTACCATTTTAGTAATCAACTTAGCTAGCTAGTAAAATTAACTTTTTACTTTCAGATGGGCAAACTGGAAACACAGTGACAACACTCTGGTCTGCAGCTCTCATTTTCTGTTGGGAAAGATAAATGGCCCTGTATTTACCAGAAAAGGAAGCTCATCCACCATGGTAGAAGAGGAAGATCCAGACTGTTGATTGGGGACAAGAACAAACAATGAGGTATGAGGATTGGGTGTTGAGGGACCACTTGTCACATTGTCCAAGGTGTGTTTGTGTTATGATAAACAGTGTGTTTTCTGTCCAGATAAAGATGGCGATACAGCATTGAAAAATAAAAATACCTACCACTGACCAAATGTCTCCAGTCGAACAGGAGTGTATCCCTCAGACCATCCGGTGCATGGACATCCTGTGCCAGTGTGATGCGAGTGTCCTGTTGTGGAGACTACAGCACATCGGGCCTGTGGACGGACAGGTCAGTAGCTCATCAAATATGATACAATATTGTGTAAAACATTGAATTTGTAGATGCATTGACATTTTTACTTTATGTCCCATTTTCCCCATATTTTAGACATGAGGCATGACATGCAGAACATCAAATCAAATCAAATTGTATTGGTCACATGCGCCGAATACAACAGGTGCAGACATTACAGTGAAATGCTTACTTACAGCCCTTAACCAACAGTGCATTTATTTTTAACAAAAAAAGTAAAAATAAAACAACAACAAAAAAAGTGTTGAGAAAAAAAGAGCAGAAGTAAAATAAAATAACAGTAGGGAGGCTATATATACAGGGGGTACCGGTGCAGAGTCAATGTGCGGGGCACCGGCTAGTTGAGATAGTTGAAGTAATATGTACATGTGGGTAGAGTTAAAGTGACTATGCATAAATAATTAACAGAGTAGCAGCAGCGTAAAAAGGATGGGGTGGGGGGGCAGTGCAAATAGTCTGGGTAGCCATGATTAGCTGTTCAGGAGTCTTATGGCTTGGGGGTAGAAGCTGTTGAGAAGTCTTTTGGACCTAGACTTGGCACTCCGGTACCGCTTGCCGTGCGGTAGCAGGGAGAACAGTCTATGACTAGGGTGGCTGGAGTCTTTGACAATTTTGAGGGCCTTCCTCTGACACCGCCTGGTATAGAGGTCCTGGATGGCAGGAAGCTTGGCCCCAGTGATGTACTGGGCCGTACGCACTACCCTCTGTAGTGCCTTGCGGTCGGAGGCCAAGCAGTTGCCATACCAGGCGGTGATGCAACCAGTCAGGATGCTCTCGATGGTGCAGCTGTATAATCTTTTGAGGATCTGAGGACCCATGCCAAATCTTTTCAGTCTCTTGAGGGGGAATAGGCTTTGTCGTGCCCTCTTCACAACTGTCTTGGTGTGTTTGGACCATGATAGTTCGTTGGTGATGTGGACACCAAGGAACTTGAAGCTCTCAACCTGTTCCACTACAGCCCCGTCGATGAGAATGGGGGCGTGCTCAGTCCTCTTTTTTTTCCTGTAGTCCACAATCATCACCTTTGTCTTGGTCACTTTGAGGGAGAGGTTGTTGTCCTGGCACCACACGGCCAGGTCTCTGACCTCCTCACTATAGGATGTCTCATCGTTGTCGGTGATCAGGCCTACCACTGTTGTGTCGTCGGCAAACTTAATGATGGTGTTGGAGTCGTGCCTGGCCATGCAGTTATGGGTGAACAGAGAGTACAGGAGGGGACTGAGCACGCACCCCTGAGGGGCCCCCGTGTTGAGGATCAGTGTGGCAGATGTGTTGTTACCTACCCTTACCACCTGGGGGCGGCCCGTCAGGAAGTCCAGGATCCAGTTGCAGAGGGAGGTGTTTAGTCCCAGGATCCTTAGCTTAGTGATGAGCTTAGAGGGCACTATGGTGTTGAATGCTGAGCTGTAGTCAATGAATAGCATTCTCACGTAGGTGTTCCTCTTGTCCAGGTGGGAAAGGGCAGTGTGGAGTGCAATAGAGATTGCATCATCTGTGGATCTGTTGGGGCGGTATGCAAATTGGAGTGGGTCTAGGGTTTCTGGGATAATGCTGTTGATGTGAGCCATGACCAGCCTTTCAAAGCACTTCATGGCTACAGACGTCAGTGCTACGGGTCGGTAGTCATTTAGGCAGGTTATCTTAGAGTCCTTGGGCACGGGGACTATGGTGGTCTGCTTGAAACATGTTGGTATTACAGACTCAGTCAGGGACATGTTGAAAATGTCAGTGAAGACACTTGCCAGTTGGTCAGCACATGCTCTGAGTACACGTCCTGGTAATCCGTCTGGCCCTGCGGCCTTGTGAATGTTGACCTGCTTAAAAGTCTTACTCACATCGGCTACGGAGAGCGTGATCACATAGTCATCTGGAACAGCTGGTGTTCTCATGCATGCTTCAGTGTTGCTTGCCTCGAAGCGAGCATAGAAGTGGTTTAGCTCGTCTGGTAGGCTTGTGTCACTGGGCAGCTCGCGGCTGTGCTTCCCTTTGTAGTCTGTAATAGTTTTCAAGCCCTGCCACATCCGACGAGCGTCAGAGCCAGTGTAGTACGATTCAATCTTAGCCCTGTATTGACTCTTTGCCTGTTTGATGGTTAGTCGGCGGGCATAGCGGGATTTCTTATAAGCGTCCGGGTTAGAGTCCCATCAAGCTCACCCCACGAGAAGCAGTGCATGATCAACGCCATCCTCAGCAAGGAGATCTGCTAGAAGTGATGTTCTCTCTCACTCTGGGGGTAAGACATAATTTAAACATCACAGATATAAATTCGCACTGTGCCCATGATAAAATGAAATGTAAATTGTGTTGTACTACTGAATGAAACTGTGAGGGGATGCACTCAGACCAGCCTGTGATTGAACTTACGTTAACTATATTACTTTGGTTGGCTGCTTTGAGCAAAACTTGAATGTTATATAACCTTTTCTAATAACCTATTGTTTGTGTATGATCTTTATTCATTGTTCACTTGTTTTTCAACAATGTCAGGTACAGGCAGAGATGACTGGGGCCTTCAGCAAGTAAGACACAGGGGGTAAGAAATCATCTGAACCACAGATATAAATTCCCACTGTGCCCATGATAAAGTTAACCACATTACTTTTATTTGTATGTAGTATAACCTATTCTGGGAGCCTAGTGTGTGTGTATGAACTATGTGCAATATTTTTGGACCATTTGGACCACAGGTACTGACAGGAGGACAGGAGGAGCAATAGGAGTCTGTCAGAGGTTTCTGGATGGGGATGGTGATGGAGGCTTTGGTGGTCCACACCACAAAGAAGTAGGTGTCCCTTCCAGTAATGTGGAGCTGACCTTGGACCTGGTGCCAGTAAGGATGGTCTTTACGGAGGCGGTAAGACCCTACCTCCTTGATATAGAAATCCTTCAACTTCACTGCCTCTTCAATGGTAAGGTCCCTTGCACCATAGGGACACTTGACTTCCACCACTGCTGTGGCACCACTGCTGTGGTGCCCACCAGACCATCTGGTGAGGCACCCAGGATCCCAGACTCTGTGACCCAAAGCCCTGACTCCTACAGATCCATCCCTGTAGCCATTTTGAATGACTTGAGGCCCTCCTCTTCGTTATCTGTGCCCCACTTTACAGACAACACCCCATCCAATGACTGTGATCTGAGGACCCTTTTTAGCAGCGATGGAGTAATGCGCTTGGCCCTAACCACTGCTCCATAATTGCTGGCCCTAACCACTGCTCCATAATTGCTGGCCGTCAACCTCCCTTCTCCTCATGGTGTGCCAGTTGGGGTTGGTGCGCCCTTGTTTTTTAACAATGTCCGGTACAAACAGGGATGGCAGGAAGGGTAGCGAATGTTCTGGCTCAGGTTCAATGAGACATGACATTCCACTGAACCTGCCCCGGATACGGTTCCTTAGCCATTGAAGATCCTCCTCTGTTGGATCTCGGGACAGAGGGTTGTAGTCTTTGGCCGGGTACAGGTCCTCCACTAACTGCACCTGGTTGGGCACGGCTGGCTTCCTCCAGTGGCCTTCCACATCCGTACGGCCGATATTGTGAACTGCCAAAATAGGCTGCATGGCTACACTTATGAGCTCCACGGAGGCATTTGCATGTGGTAGAGAGAATCTCCTGGTCACATATAGACACCTGCCAAGAGGAATGATGTTAAGTGCCACATGTCTTTCAATGCATGACTTTGAACACATTGAGATGCATTTGTTGTAAGAAATGTGATATTTAAATAAAGTTTGATTTGATTGATAACATTACAGCTGTAGAATATTTAATAAACTGTAATTTTCACGAGGATAAGTGCAGTTTTTCCCTAAACTTTTAATTGATAACTTGGGATTTTATCACTTGGCATATAAATCGTATAGTGGGAAGGATCCTATAAATCAAGACTGTGTGAATAAATAAATACTGTGCCTTTGAAGATTTGTCATGCAACTACAATACAGGCTGGATGTCTAAACAAAGTCAATTCTGAATGTCAATAGATTTTTTGATTCATTCTCATCATTGACAACATTCTAGGACTGAGTTATCACTCATCTACATCTGGTATCCAGGGTAATCTGGTTAATGATTATATAGTTGATTAAGTGGCTCTTTCCTTGTAGAATGTTGACAGCTGTATAGAACACATTGTATTGCTAATATGCTCAAACTTAACTTAGATACACTCACTGACACAGGATAAACTTTATCCCTCATGCTGGCCCTGACCAAACCAGTAAGTTGCCCCTCACTATAGCTGCTCTTCTCCACATGGCCAGACTTGTAGTGGTGTTCTCCCCTTTTAATGCTCTTATGTTCATCCTTGAAAAATGCCATAAGGTCTAAACTAGACACCAAAGTCGACATACTGTACAAACACTTATCTTGGCTGATTTTTTGATCTACTGCTCTGCTAACTAGCTAGCTAAAGTGTGGTCAGTGGCAAGCGAAGACAGAGAAAGGGGATGGAAGAAGTTCAACACTTTATTCAGTTCATTTTAATACAGCTCATGGATTGGGCACAGGTCTCTGATCACGTTGGTGAACGGTAGCTGACAGTGTTGGCTAGAGATGACGTGCAGGAACTTCCTGCAGGAATTTTTTGTCTTGCTGCGGTTTTCTCTGTTGCTAATTAGCATTTCAAAATGTTCAGAGTAAATTGAGGCAAAAATATTGATAAAACTCACCTTGTCCAAGAGAGAATAACACGGTTATCAAAACGTCACACCAAGGTAAGCCTACACCAAACACATACTTAATTTGAAGTGCTTGTAAAATTCACTATGTGAAAAATGAATGGTGGAAAGACGATTGGAACCATTTCTGTGTTTGACCGCAAGGTTTTATGGGTATTATGATGTGTCCACTGTGGGGCTCTATAGAAAGCAATAGTAATGGCATATTTTTGTAGGCACTAACTCAGCCATGGCTTCTTGGCCAAAGCCTACGGGGAAATTAATGGAGTTTTTGGATAAACGCTGAAAATAAGGTCTGTGGTAAACATAGGCTTAGGAGATCTTATACGTTTTGTTCTATGAGATAATCTTCATCAGCTAACGTCACTTTTTGTGAATTTTGAAGCATTTATGTAATTTTGAAAAAGTACATTAAGGCTTCATAATTCATAAAGGTCATGTTTACTTAGCTACTGATATTATCTCATAAAACAAAACGTATAAGATCTCCGAAGCCTGTGTTAACCTCAGACCTATTTTCGCGGTTTATCCCAAAACTTTATTCTTTCAAATTAATTTTCCCCATAGGAATGGCTGAACGAAACAGAGTTTTTTGGACTACAAGCTGGCGACATCTATCCAGTCAGTGTGAGATCTACATTTACCCAGGTACCGCCTATTTTGAGTGACCGACAACTTCAATGGTATGTTATGAGACGAATTTTGTTGTCCAAACAGACTTGCATGATCATTGGGGTGGCTGAGCTGCGAGAGCCCTTTGCCGGTACCTAGAGGACTGCTGCTAGCTGGTGAACTAGCACTAGCAGCAATTCATACGATGTTTCCAGCTAGCAGATATTCAATTCAAGGTAAGTTAGCTTGCCAGTTTTTCACACGCCTGTCAATTTCCATATGTTCTCTGCCTCGCATTTTGACACGTATTGGTCCCCATAATTTGGCAATGATAATTATCAAAGGTATCTATAATTTGAGAGTGGCATGGACTAAGATTTTCTTAGTAAAGATGGTTGACATTAGCTTTGTGGAATCTTGAAACGCTAGCTCCAGTCTGGCACCGTCGTTGCCCAGTTTGCTAAGCTAGTTAGCTAGCTAGGTAGCTAAGCTAAATATAGGGCAAAGTCGAAATCAAATTTAATATAGGTCACATTAACGAGTCTTTTGGTCAGCCAATGTTATTTTAGTAGGTGCAAAACTAAAATACATTGGTACATTCACTCTTTCAGTGTGCGTTTTGAACTAATATTGAACGAAATTAATATCAATAGCAATGCACTTTTAAAAGTAATTGGCTTGCTAACTACCTAGCTAGCTTGACAGTGAGTGTCAATATTGACAGTTGTGACGTCAAACTGCTGACAAGCCAAGGCATGAATCATTTGTCTCGGAAAGCTAGCCATATTTGTTGACAGCTATAGATAACTTAACTGGCTGATACCAGTACTCTTTTGCTGACAATCTCATTACTTAAATAGACTTGGTTTACATGCCTATTGACAATTGCACACCAGTGGCGGTTGGTGCCGTTCAAGATTAGGGAGGACAAAGAAAACACAAAGAAACAAGTATATGGCCTTATTTCTATTACAGCATATTGGATGACTGTCATTCATATACTGTACCATTCACCCAGCTCAATCTAACATAGATGGATATACGCTTCTATGTGATACTAGAATTTGCCCTATACCCATCATGAGGTTGCTACAACCTAGCCTACAAATGAAAGTTCATAATGTAGGTGCACAGGTCGAGAGACAAATTGGAGTAATCAAGGTGACATAGTGACACATTCAATACCGACCTTGCACACTCTTGCCTGCATCTAGCTGATCTGGGGTGTAATTAGTCCAAAACGAGAGTTTCTATTGGACAAATTCAGGTAGGTCCCTCCCCGTTTCATTCCGTTTAAGAAACATTTTGCAACAGAATCGGCGGAGTGAATACCCCCGATCACCCACACACACACAGTTCACTTTCATAGCAGCCACATACAGCATGCATCAACATCACTTTGCTTGTTGTTGAATTCCTTCTCACATATACGCGCTCTTCTCCTCTCACCTTTTCCCTTCGCTTGTGGACTTCAGTGCACAACACAATAGCTGTCTGTGACCAGGTGCAAAAAAACTCTCCAAGCCAAACCTTCATACCATAACCACTACATAGCCTACATCGATGTTACCATACTAACGTTATAGTCAACAAACTAGAACTTAACGCGTTAGTAAACCCACAATCCATCTGTACAATCACGCAGTACAGTGTACAGCAAGCAGTTTAGCAGTTACACTGGCGGGCCCCAGTGGCAATAAATTAATAAAACCGAAAGCTTAGCTTAACTTGGAAGAGTTGCAGTGTTGGATAGCCTTAGCCTGCTAGCCAACGTAAATAGCATTCCTCTCTTTTTCAGCCAGGTTGTTGAGTAGGCTAAATTAGCTGCATTAGCTAAGTAAGTGAAAGGTAAACTAAGAGAAAAAATACAACAATGTAGCTATCTCTCTCTCTCTGCTGCTTCTCCTTAATTTTTGAATAAATTAATTTGTTCAAAACTGTTCAGCTATTGTCTTTCTCTCTCTTTGAGTCAACTACTCACCACACTATATGCAGTGCTAGCTAGCTGTAGCTTATGCTTTCAGTACTAGATTAATTATCTGATCCTTTGATTGGATTGACAACATGTCAGTTCATACTGCAATAGCTCTAATAGGTTGGAGGACGTCCTCCGGAAGTCGTTATAATTACTGTGTATGTCTATGAAAAGGGGTGCGAACCATGAGCCTCCTTGGTTTTGTATTGAAGTCAATGTACCCAGTGGACGATGAAAAATAGCTGTCCACCGGCTACACCATGGTGCTACCCTAGAGGCGGGTGAGGCTACTGTAGACCTTAATTGCCAAACAGTGTGTTTTAATCAGTTATTTGGTGACATGAATAATTTACTATAGTTTTATCTAAAAAATTATATCTTTTTTTTTTATCACTATTTTTATGAAATTCGCTGAGTAGGATGGTCCTCCCCTTCCCCCTGTGATAAACCTCCACTGCTGCATACACGCCCATAAAAATCTCATAGGCTGCTACGCAGAAGAATAGTGACACATTCAGTTGCAATGTATTATACAGTGTAACAGTTCTGCTGTATGACCCCACTTGAGTCATCAAGATAGCTGTAAACAAAGTAATATCTTGTTATTTCTCTCCTTCAGTTGTGATCCATCATAACCAGTGACATGAATTGCCCAGGCCACCATGAGTGTACTTTTAACTATGTGATTGTTAGTACTGTACATAAGGTAACTTGTGTACACACTCTGAAGCTATACAGTAGGACCTAACCTTATCAGCTTCCTCGTCAGTCCCAGTTGGCACTGACCGGATATGCCTTGTTTTTTTGCAGCCCATAGGTGTATACGAGCATTGAAAACAGTGCAAGCGGAACATGCACCTCCACAGCTCTACACATGGAGACGGAATTGCTCGTCTGCAGTGATGCCTCGCATAACATCACACTACACAATCTGTCCCAGGGATAAAGACCCACGATGGGAAGGTACTGTGTAATCCTCCTTACCCTTGGCACACTGTCTGAAATGGAATGTGTTATATTATGCAAGACCCAAACACCTTTGTTTTTCTCACCTTATACCAATGCTGATAACATTTGAACTCATCTCATATGTGAGAGGCGGGGAATATATTAGGTTTGTCTTCCTAAAACAAACATATGTGCAGTGTTTTCCTCTAGTGGTTACGCACTCCTTTTCAGCCGGGTACTTTTTTACAATTCGTAAGTCAGAATAAAAGTCAGCTGAGCCCTCTCCCGCTAGAATGAACGATATGAATTAGCTAGGCTACTTTTCAATTCTCAAGTCAGAAAAAAAGTCAGCCGAGCCCTCTCCCGCTAGAATGAACGATATGCATCTAATAGCGATCTATTCATAGGACAGGCGCCTGTCAGTCACAAAGTGAGCGATGACAGGGAAACATTTACATTTTAGTCATTTAGCAGACACTCTTATCCAGAGCGACTTACAGTGAATGCATACGTAGTTTTTTTGTTTTTTGTTTTTTTGTCCATACTGGCCCCCCGTGGGAAACGAACCCACATCCCTGCCGGCCAAACCCTCCCCTACCTTGGACTTACCTTAGACCACTGCGCCACTCAGGAGTCACTGCTGGTTTAAGTCTGCTGTCTGTCCCACTTCCCGGTACCTGTGTGTGTGTGTGTTGTGTACGCTGTGGTTGAAGTCAAATGTCTTTACCCGGAGGAGCATGATGCTCCTTCATCTATGTGAGTCAATTTGCATGTCCCATATAATGTGGTAACGATGAGTTGAAATCCATTTAGCCTATTGTTTTCTGGTAAAATAATGTATTTTCTTTAGCGTGTTACATATGCAGCCACGGAGTGCTGGCACATAGGCTTACTGTGATTTGATTGACGAACAGCAAGCTTGACTAGTTTATACATGCTGTCGAACTGACTGAATAAAATTGATCTCGTATACAGTATCCTTGTCATTCATAAATCATACAACGTAGTGATTATATGCCCATGGTATCACATCGGGACAAGTTAACAAACTATCTAGTTTGTATTTTCGATATGAAGCCCATCGGGACTTGCTAGACAGTGAAGTTAAAGTGAGTGCTCAATCTTCCTTTCATCAGACCAGAGAATCTTGTTTCTCATGGTCTGAGAGTCCTTTAGGTTCCCATTTGTCAAACTCCAAGCGGGCTGTCGTGCCTTTTACTGAGGAGTAGCTTCCGTCTGGCCACTCTACCATAAAGGCCTGATTGGTGGAGTGCTGCAGAGATGGTTGTCCTTCTGGAATCTTCTCCCATCTCCACAGAGGAACTATGAAGTTCTTGGTCACCTCCCTGACCAAGGCCCTTCTCCCCCGATTGCTCAGGTTGGCCGGACGGCCAGCTCTACAAAGAGTCTTGGTGGTTCCCAACTTCTTCCATTTAAGAATGATGGAGGCCACTGTGTTCTTGGGGACCTTCAATGCTGCAGACATTTTTTGGTACCCTTCCCCAGATCTGTGCCTCGACCCAATCCTGTCTCGGAGCTCTACGGAAAACCTCATGGCTTGATTTTTGCTCTGACATGCACTGTCAACTGTAGGACCTTATCTAGACAGGTGCATGCTTTTCCAAATCATGTCCAATCAATTTAATTTACCACAGTTGTACTCCAATCAAGTTGTAGAAACTTCTCAAGGATGATCAATGGAAACGGGATGCACCTGAGCTCAATTTCGAGTCGCATAGCAAAAGGTCTGAATACTTCTGTAAATAAGGTATTTCATTTATTAATTTTATAGCAAACATTTCTAAACCTGTTTTTTGCTATGTCATTATGGGGTATTGTGTGTAGATTGCTGAGGATTTTTATTTATTTAATCAATTTTTAGAATAAGGCTGTAACGTAACAAAATGTGGAAAAGGTCAAGGGGTCTGAATACTTTCCGAAGGCACTGTAGGTCTACTGATTTAATCCAAGTGTTGACAATGGAGTAGTCAAGTGCTGCTTTCAACGTAGCAAAGCCCATGATCAACATCTGCTTCATTCTTCAGTCATACCTTTTATTGAAGATAGCAGAGAAAATGCCTCTTAAAAGGAAGCTTGAAGCCTTTGGAAGTCGGCAGACTCTTACAAGATTCTTTAAGAAGAAGTTGTTAAACAAGTATTTTTTTTTGAATAAATGACATACTGCAATTCAAAGAGTTGCAAACACTTGTTGAAATTATTTCACTAATTGAACTGATGTCGTTCTATCTCTTCTCTTAACACGTATGGACCCAGAACTTAATTGAGTACCTACCCGTTTATTTTAGAGACCCATTTCAAAAAGTGCCCATCACACAATTTGTTTGATTTTTAAATTGAACCTTTTGATGTATTTATTTTTAAAGAAATTAAGTAAATAACCCAAATTCTGTTTTGATAAAAAACATAATTTGAAGAACAAAAATTCAATTCATATCTTGCAGTAAAATACTGTAATCTCGAAGACAGGTTAAATGTAAAAATAAAATAAAAGTTTAATGTTCTCTTACTTAATAAATAGTCCTGATCTTTTAGGCATATAATATTTATATAAACGAACAATACACTGAATTCATACATTTTCAGTAATTTAAATTGTAAATACAATACCACAACTAATTTGTCCAATCAGGGAGGTAAACTCAATAAAGTTTAAAATAATTTCGCTGTGTATTTCAGACGGAATTAAGGCATTAGAATGTACCAGAGGCCACGGCAATAGAGCTTGTTCGGCAATCCTGGGGGATATTGTCTGTCAACTTTTTCTATTTGGCTGGCTACTCATGTGCTTGTGGAAAACACTATTTGTCCTTAAATGTGCATCTATGGGATGCTGTTGCAAGTTAACGCTGATGTCAAAACTACAAGTTTCCACTTTTGACATTTTAGATAGTACTACATACTAATATTCCAGTTTGTCTTCATGGAGGCTTGTGTAACCTTGCCCGAGACCTGAAGACTTGCGCGATCTCCCCCAACATAATGACTAGGCTGTAGCTCAGTGGGCTAACACATTCTTGTGCCGCTCAGACGACCGAGGTTCCAAACCCAGTTGGTGACACATACCTATTTGTGTGTGGCGTTTTTGTCTCTGTGCAGGTGTGGAGATGGAGCGGTTTGCCGACGAGGCTGATGTGGTGATAGTGGGAGGGGGTCCCGCGGGGCTGTCGGCAGCCATCCGGCTGAAGCAGCTGGCCAAAGAGCAGGAGAAGGAGCTGCGCGTGTGTCTAGTGGAGAAAGCGTCTCAGATCGGAGCACACACCCTCTCCGGGGCCTGCCTGGAGCCAAGCGCCCTCAACGAACTCTTCCCAGACTGGAAGGAGAGAGGGGTATGTTAGTGTCATCTCATCTGTCTCTGTGTGGAGTCAAGTGTGTGTGTATAGGGTCTATAGGCTATCTGTCTCTAGCTTCAACTGTATCTGTTAGGCTTGGGCGGTATACCACGCAATGGTTTTTCAATACCGTTGAAACGATTTATTTTACATTTATTTATACATGTGAATATTTGTAGCAATTTCTAAAGTAAATACCTGCAGTCAACTTGTGCAATACATTAGGAGATAAAGAAGATTGCGTTCATTATGAAGTTTACAGGTAGTTGCTCTCTGTACTTTTGCTCCGTTAATCTTTCCCTCGATCCTGACTAGTCTCCCAGTCCCTGCCACTGAAAAACATCCCCACAGCATGATGCTGCCACCACCATGCTTCACCGTAGCAATGGTGCCAGGTTTCTTCCAGACGTGACGCTTGGCATTCAGGCCAAAGAGTTCAATCTAGCTTTCATCATACCAGAGGATCTTGTTTCTCATGGTCTGAGAGTCTTTAGGTGCCTTTTGGCAAAATTCAAGCGGGCTGTCATGTGCCTTTTTTTTACTGAGGAGTAGCTTCCGTCTGGCCACTCTACCATAAAGGCCTGATTGGTGGAGTGCTGCAGAGATGGTTGTCCTTCAGGAAGGTTCTCCCATCTCCACAGAGGAACTCTGTTAGAGTGACCATCGGGTTCTTGGTCACCTCCCTGACCAAGGGCCTTCTCCCCCGATTGCTCAGTTTGGCCAGACGGCCAGCTCTAGGAAGAGTCTTGGTGGTTCCAAACTTCTTCCATTTAAAAACGATGGAGGCCACTGTGTTCTTGAGGACCTTCAATGCTGCAGAAATGTTTTGGTACTTTTCCCCAGATCTGTGCCTCGACACAATCCTGTCTCGGAGCTCTACGGACAATTCCTTTGACCTCATGGCTTGGTTTATGCTCTGACGTGCACTGTCAACTGTGGACCTTTATATAGACAGGTGTGTGCCTTTCCAAATCATGTCCAGTCAATTGAATTTACCACAGGTGGACTCCAATCAAGTTGCAGAAACATCTCAAGGAAGATACTGAATACTTATGTAAATAAGGTATTTCTGTTTAGTTTTTTTCGCTTTGTCATTATGGGGTATTGTGTGTAGATTGAGGATACTTTTTTTTGGGGGGGGGGATCAATTTTAGAATAAATCTGTAACTTAACAAAATGTGGAAAAAGT
This sequence comes from Coregonus clupeaformis, assembly GCF_020615455.1. Classification (NCBI taxonomy): domain Eukaryota; kingdom Metazoa; phylum Chordata; class Actinopteri; order Salmoniformes; family Salmonidae; genus Coregonus; species Coregonus clupeaformis. The sequence continues at coordinate 33,919,995 of NC_059193.1, forward strand.
CAAGGGGTCTGAATACTTTCCGAATGCACTGAATATCTACAGAAATAAGACAGATCCTGCTTCTATTGCCTGTTTGAGTGTTTGTTTAATAGCCTACTGATTCCGTGAGCACCAAGCCTCACGCAACCACATGTCGGATAAACAATTTCACAGATTTGGCTGATTTTCATCTTTGCAATGCTGTAATAAAGGCTTTACACTTTTGTTTCATTAGAACTACCTCTCTGGTATTACTTATAATTTATTTAGTGTTTACACTGTTCCAAACAGGAAAAACACTAAGTAATGTCATTATCATTAGTAGACTTATTATAGCAGCCTTGTATAACCACCATCGATCGAGCTGTAGGCCTAAGAGCGCATCCTGTTTAGTCCTAATACCGTAACTTACTTAGGCCTATATTTCAATACTTAGGCTACTGTATGAATCAATCATTCATTCATTCAAGTCATCACACAGCATACGAGTCATTCATGATTTTAAATTCAATCAAGCATTTTAGTTTGAAAATAACATTTATTTTGAATAATTAGCTGTAAACAATAAATAAACCGTTCCATTTTGGCAATTGCATTCACGAATGCTTGCGTTTAGTCTTTGCTGTAATAAAGCCTTTACAACAACAACAAAAAAATGTTACAACAGACTCTCTGGTACGCTTATCATTTATTTAGTGTTGACATTGTTCTAAACGGTCAGAAAAATTATATTATAATCTAACAGCACCTGTTTGGCACACACGCAGTGCTTGCTCCTTAACTTATTTTTCTTGATCTCCAGTATTTTCCACAACTAGTCAAATGTATTCCACACATCTGACTTCCCCTTTACCTCCTGAGCAACCAGTAAACAAACATTCCCCCATTTCGAGTTTGTCATGTCCTCTGCATCCATTTTGCTGTCACGTGTTACTGTGTTCAGAGTTTGTTATAACCAATTTATTGATGTGATTATGATATGCTATACGTCAGGCCCTATTGGTCAAGTGCATGTGATGCATACATGTGTCACGTAAAGAGAGCAAGGGTTAAGGTTATAGGGAATATTTGTCCTTAACAAATGAGGGATTTCGGTAACAGAACTTTTCAGTCAGAAATGGCTGTAATTATGTTGCAGCGTCATCAAGACGGACAGCGTGATAAACACTGATGTTCTGTGGTGGTTGCTGCAGCAGGGATGAGAGGGAGACAACGGGTGCTAGTCACACAATCACTCGCTGTTTTTTTTGTTTTTGTTTTTTTTACACTGCAAAGCAAGTCCAAGCCCGGCCCGCACAATCAAATCAATTGTGGTCAGAAGCCCTCTAGTCGTTTGTGTGTCTTAATTATTTCGTCAAACAGTGAGCTTAAAGCATCAGATATAGTTGATTAGATTAATACACAGCCCTACTCCACTCGCTTGCTTGCTCATGTGTGTATTCTTTCTTTTGGGTAATGTAGGTGGGCAGCGATATCAATAATTAGCTGGCAAGCCTTTAGGGTTATCAGGCAAACCTACTTTACTGGTGACATGCACTCGGGGCAAATTTGAATATTTCTGCAAAACTTTGATCTATGTGCTAATATTTTGATTTTCCTTATTTTATTCTGTTAGTTATAGCAGAGTTGGAGTCAGTGGGCCATACACAGTCATGAATTGAATTACACTCCTGTGGAGATGTGCCCTATCTAGTTCCACTGAGAGAGAGAGAGATTTATAAATGAAATGCACTCACATCGGAGGGCTGCTTCAGCAGGTCTGTTGAACATGTTCAAATGTCATTCAGAAGAAAGATGCATTTTCACACAGAGTTCACTCCGCAGGAGTTTCTTTCCACTGAGAGAGATTAAAATGAAATTGTCCACAACTCTGCTCTCTATTATTGAAGTATTGAGCACGTCAGTCTAAGAAAGGTTGTTAGTCTATGAAAGGTTGTGAGGGATATGCAGCATAATTCCTTGTTTTATTTTTTCAGTCTCAGACATTACATTTAAGTAATTTTAGCAGATGCTCTTAACAAGAGAGACTTACAGGAGCAATTAGGGTTAAGTGCCTTGCTCAAGGGCACATCGACAGATTTGTCACCTAGTTGGCTCAGGGATTCGAAACGGCAACCTTTCAGTTACTGGCCCAACGCTCTTAACCGCTAGGCTACCTGCCGCCATACCTAACTGCAGACATAACTATCACAGTACATCACAGACATAACAATGAGAGTACATCACAGTCCTAGACAACACTATTGTACTACCCAAGGGGACATCTTGCAAGCAACACCTAAGCTAAAAATAAAGTGTTGATGTTCTGTTATTTGTGTACTCTTCTCTTAGGCACCCTTGAATACACCAGTGACCGAGGATTTGTTTAGCATTCTAACCGAGAAATATAGAATCCCTGTCCCAATGTTGCCAGGTAAAGGCACATGCATGTTTACATGACATCTTTTCAAATGAAAACTCTAGCTTGTCACCTGTAAGCTCTGTCCTAAACATAAAGCTATTATGGTATTAGCCTTGACTGTGCAGTTTTTGTTTTTCATTCTATTAAATTTTTTGATTTTCCCATAGGTCTGCCCATGAACAACCATGGGAACTACATTGTGCGGCTGGGTCACTTTGTACATTGGTTGGGAGAGCAGGCTGAGGAGCTGGGAGTGGAGATATACCCTGGCTACGCTGCTGCTGAGGTGAGCACCGCCCACCATTCATGACAATTTCAGAAAACACAGGCCATTTTACTAATATTGGCGTGACAATACCATTTGACAAGGTACATTGATCTTTCCTCGAACGTCAGCTTTTTCTCAGTAAACATTTACATAATTGTATGCCATTGACCAGATATACAGTCGTGGTCAAAGGTTTTGAGAATTACACAAATACTAATTTTCTCAAAGTCTGCTACCTCAGCTTTGATGATGGCAATATGCATATACTCCAGAATGTCATGAAGTGATCAGATGAATTGAAATTAATTGCAAAGTCCCTCTTTGCCATGAAAATGAACTTAATCCCCAAAAAACATTTCCACTGCATTTCAGCCATGCCACAAAAGGACCAGCTGCCATCATGTCAGTGATTCTCTCGTTAACACAGGTGAGAGTGTTGACGAGGACAAGGCTGGAGATCACTCTGTCATGCTGATTGAGTTAGAATAACAGACTGGAAGCTTTAAAAGGAGGGTGGTGCTTGAAATCATTGTTCTTCCTCTGTTAACCATGGTTACCTGCAAGGAAACACGTGCCGTCATCATTGCTTTGCACAAAAAGGGCTTCACAGGCAATGATATTGCTGCTAGTAAGATTGCACCTAAATCAACCATTTATCGGATCATCAAGAACTTCAAGGAGAGGTTCAATTGTTGTGAAGAAGGCGTCAGGGCGCCCAAGAAAGTCCAGCAAACGCCAAGACCGTCTCCTGATTCAGCTGCGGGATCGGGGCACCACCAGTGCAGAGCTTGATCAGGAATGGCAGCAGGCAGGTGTGAGTGCATCTGCACGCACAGTGAGGCGAAGACTTTTGGAGGATGGCCTGGTGTCAAGAAGGGCAGAAAGAAGCCACTTCTCTCCAGGAAAAACATCAGGGACAGACTGATATTCTGCAAATGGTACAGGGATTGGACTGCTGAGGACTAGGGTAAAGTCATTTTCTCTGATGAATCCCCTTTCCGATTGTTTGGGGCATCCGGAAAACACCTTGTCATGAGAAGACAAGGTGAGCACTACCATCAGTCCTGTGTCATGCCAACAGGAAAGCATCCTGAGACCATTCATGTGTGGGGTTGCTTCTCAGCCAAGGGATTGGGCTCACTCACAATTTTGCCTAAGAACACAGCCATGAATAAAGAATGGTACCAACACATCCTCAGAGAGCAACTTCTCCCAACCATCCAAGAACTGTTTGGTGACGACCAATGCCTTTTCCAGCATGATGAGCACCTTGCCATAAGGCAAAAGTGATAACTAAGTGGCTCGGGGGAAAAAAACATCAACATTTTGGGTCCATGGCCAGTAAACTCCCCAGACCTTAATCCCATTGAGAACTTGTGGTCGATCCTCAAGAGGCAGGTGGACAAACAAAAACACACATTCGGACAAACTCCAAGCATTGATTATGCAAGAATGGTCTGCCATCAGTCAGAATGTGGCCCAGAAGTTAATTGACAGCATGCCAGGGCGGATTGCAGAGGTCTTGAAAAAGATGGGTCAACACTGCAAATATTGACTCTTTGCATAAACTTAATGTAATTGTCAATAAAAGCCTTATGGAATGCTTGTAATTATACTTCAGTATACCATAGTAACATCTGACAAAAAGATCTCATAACACTGAAGCAGCGAACTTTGTGAAGACCAATACTTGTGTCATTCTCAAAACTTTTGACCACGACTGTAGAATGATATTTTGAGCCAGCTCCGTTTTCATGCCCGATATCGATTTCACTGTGATATGTTGACGTATCGTGACTGGCTTTCATTGATCGTTTTTGCTTGAGGTGTCATTCTACTTTCAAAAGTGTTTAATTTCTGATTTTGTTTTTAAGGTTTTGTTTCATGAAGATGGAAGTGTGAAAGGAATTGCCACCAATGATGTGGGCATCGCTAAGGATGGTTCGCCAAAGGTAATCTTATGCAGATTTATGTCAATAAAATTGACTTATCACTGTACAGAAAGTCTAAGTTATTTTCCTTGGACAATCTACAAATGTTTTTCTCCTAGGTATGGTCATTTTGTACAGTAGAGTTTGACTGTAAAAACTGAGTTTCATAAAAACAAGGAAGAATCAGCACTGAATAGAATATAATTTGTTTTATGAAAACGACAAGTAGCCTCATCCCTGGTGTATCAGAATAACATGCTCCTCTCCATTTGCCTCTGCAGGATGTGTTTGAGAGGGGGATGGAGCTCCATGCTAAGGTGACCTTGTTCGGAGAGGGCTGCCACGGCCACTTGGCCAAGCAGCTCTACAGGCAGTTCAACCTCAGGGAGAACTGTGAACCACAGACCTACGCCATTGGCCTGAAAGAGGTAAAATTCCAAAGCTCCTATTGGTTGAGAAATAGTGTCTTTGTATTTGGACCGAATTAAACAAATCATCTGTTCTGTTTTTAATTAGTCATACAATACAGATATCTTAATGGAGTCAAATCAGAATGTCATATTCATTACATTTTTGTCATTTAGCAGATGCTTTATGCATAACGACTTACATGAATGGTGTTATTTTTCTGTCTAACCAGCTGTGGGTGATTGATGAGAATAAGTGGAGACCGGGCAGAGTGGAGCATTCGGTGGGCTGGCCGTTGAACAGGAACACGTATGGCGGCTCCTTCCTCTACCACCTGAACGAGGGCGAGCCACTGGTGGCCTTGGGCTTTGTGGTGAGTCCCGGTTATGGTGGCCATTTTGGCTCCTTGCCATTGTCAACAGGCAAACTACTAGCCATGCTAACACTTGGAAATGGTCTAAACTCTAAATGAAATAACCTTTGTAAAACTGAGGTCAGTGTATGTCAATGCACTATACTTCTACCTTATCTAATTGGCGTTTTTAAGGGGATGCTTCTCAGCTTATCTTGTGAAGCTTAATTAGGCCAACTTGGGCCTAAAGGGAAAACTTGGGATATGTGATAACTCAAACTTTTATGAAGATCATACATTGAGGTCAATGAGAGATTGTAGCAAAAACGGAATGCCGTGTATTTCCCCACTTCCAGGTTGGTCTTGACTACACCAACCCCTACCTCAGCCCCTTCAGAGAGTTCCAGCGCTGGAAGCACCACCCCTTCGTTGCCAAGACCCTGGAGGGAGGTAACAGAATCGCCTACGGAGCCAGGGCCCTCAACGAGGGAGGCTATCAGGTGTGTGTGTGTGTGTGTGTGTGTGTGGTGTGTGTGTGTGTGTGTGTGTCATGTGTATGTTACTTATGTATTACTCAAAGGTGTGTGCGGCTCTGCCAAGGTTTCCGTTAGCCGGTAATAGCCGGATTTCCGCCGATAAATAAAATCGCTGCCGGCCAATTGTCCGGGAGAAGAAGAAAAATCCCATTGCGAAGTAGTGCTTTTTAACCTATTCATTGATGGAAATACCAGTCAATGGAAATACATTTGACTGGTCATGCTTATCGTTCTATAGGTTAATTTGCATAATTCTGTGGAATTAAATTGGCGCGTGTGTACAGTGTTTTATGTATCTTATTTATCACATGCCTACAGCATACAGATACAGAACCTTTGAGCGGAAAATCTGTCAGACAGCACGAGAGCTGCTGCTACAGCATCTCAAACAGAAAATGCATATGCAACGGAAGGCAGGCTTCATCAGCGCGTCACACACCACTTTGCAATGAGCTGGAGGCAGTATGCATTTTGAAAACATATACTTAAACCTGAACGTTTTATTACATATTATGAGGCATGTCTTACCTTGCTTCAAAGTAGCCTAGCCAAAATCAGACCATATCCGTAGAGGCAATTATTTTATATCAACTTTCTCTCATTGTCCAGTAGCCAAAGGCACAATCCTAGTCATATTAGCAACCCATACTAGTTGTTGCATATTAGAGCTCCCCTCTTTCAACATTTCAAACAGATATTTTCATCTCTGTCACATGAAACCGCTTGCATGTGTGGTGCACTTTGACAATGGTGTTTTCCAATTGATTGCATTATGGAACGAACATTCGCGCGTAGCCTTACTGCCTTGTGCGCGTTGCTGCGTTTATCTAAAAAAAAAAATACTTTATCAACATTTTAAGCTAAATGTTCAGATCTGTTGCATCAGACTCATTGCTTTTTTAAAAATTTTATGTAGCCTAGGCCAACTGGTTGTATGAATTTGGGATCCATCGTCCCACAAATGTCCCAGAGTCTGTTTGGAATAGGCTGTTTCTTTCTCGAAAAGCTGACCAATAGAATAGGTCAACTTTTCTACTATGGGGGATAGTAGATTGACATAGGCTAGTGATTTTGCTGTTCTTTACTCATCTTGTTGGCTGAGGAAAAGTACATGTGGACAGTTATTCTAACATCTTCAAAATGTGCATCAGAATTCGGTAAGAAGGACCACACATCGTTGCATCCTCAACTTCCATGTTCTGTTAATAATCTAAATGTGATTTCTGTCATTCTGAGCACCGTGGATGGAAACCCTAATCAGGTTATGCACCCAATGCATATGGGTCTGATAACTTAAAATGCTGCCTGTCAAATGTCCAGTGCCACATTTTCGTAATGGAAACCCTGCTCTGTGCGTGCTTCGGTGACAATGTGTGTCTCGGCATCAAAAATGGGAAATGCATTAATCTTATGTCAGGTTTTCCACTGGTTCTTATTCAGTGAAAGCATTTTACCATTACATTCAAGATTACAATCTTTACCTGTCTGTTCCTCCATCCAGTGCCTCCCTAAAGTGACATTCCCTGGGGGGATGCTTATCGGATGCAGTCCGGGCTTCATGAATGTACCAAAGATCAAAGGCACCCACACGGCCATGAAGAGTGGCATGCTGGCCGCAGAGGCCATCTTCCCCAAAGTCACAGCCGAAGACCCATCATCTGAAACGGCAGGTAGGTTAAACCAGACCAAAACCTTTTCCATTTAAATGCTCCCTCACACACACCTCTCGCTAATTGTGAGGTAAAGGCATATTTCTACACTATAAAATATGCAATGAATACACTATTAAAGAGTGTAATTTGTTAGTAATTTATCTCTAATGCTAATAGGGAAAACAAACATGCTAATTTCTTCTCTCCAGTGTGTCATTTATATATGTACATGAATGGAAATTTATTTTATTCTATCAAATACACAAAAAGTAAATGAGCAATTTCATTTGTGGGTGCAAGATAATCTCTAACATTTTACTGTCATCCGAATACAATTATACTTCTTTTCTGGTAATTTGTCCTCCAGGACTTCACGTACCGGAGTATGAGGACAATTTGAAGAAGTCTTGGATCTGGAAAGAGCTGTACGCAGTGAGGAACATCAGGCCGTCGTTCCACAACTACTTTGGACTGTATGGGGGCATGGTCTACACCGGTGTCTTCTACTGGATACTTAGAGGGAAGGAGCCATGGACACTGAAACATGCAGGTACAACATATTGATGTTTTGTATGACATATGCATCATGAAAAATGTTTGTTTCTGTTTTAGCCAAGTTGTTATTGGACAAGGCAACAACTCAGTTTTGCTAAATGCACAACAAAATTGTGCACTCATGCTGAGAATTGCCTCAAGGAACAAACCAATGTTGTTTTATCTGGCCTGTAACCAACTGAGGTTTGATAACTCTTTTACCCTAGGCTTGGACTCGGCCCAGCAGAAACCGGCTAAGGAGTGCACGCCCATCGAGTACCCCAAGCCCGATGGCAAGCTGAGCTTTGACCTGCTCTCTTCTGTGGCTCTGAGCGGTACCAACCACGAGGGGGACCAGCCCCCCCACCTCACCCTGAAGGATGACAGCATCCCTGTGGCCAACAACCTGGCCATTTACGACGGGCCCGAGCAGCGCTTCTGTCCAGCAGGTACCACTGATGCACATTTACAAATCCTACCTCAGCCCATACACCATAGGCACTTCATTTAGATCTGAAAGGGTTGGATAGGTATAAGCAATAGGTAATTATCAATAAAACGTTACAATACGGTGCAGAGCATACGATCTGGCTGTTGGGGGGCAAGGAGACCCCCAGCTCCGCTAAAATCATTGACAATTACGTGCCGATTTTCAAGGGATTGCTAAATAAATGTTATAGCTACCTAGCTAACTATTTGGCTTTAATATAGTCACCTCTTGAAGAGCATAGTCAGATCTACACATTTCTGATTATTCCACATTTAGCTAGCTCTATCATCAGTGCTTTTCATGATCAGTAAACATGAATTGATCATGTAATTTTAGTGAGGATAGCCTATCCATTGGCATGTAGCTAGCTAAGCAAACAATGTGTCATTTAGTTGCTTCATCAGATTAGGCTTTTGGAAATAGCTTGACATTGGCAAGTCCACTATTGTCATCACCACTATACAGTGGGGGAAAAAAGTATTTAGTCAGCCACCAATTGTGCAAGTTCTCCCACTTAAAAAGATGAGAGGCCTGTAATTTTCATCATAGGTACACGTCAACTATGACAGACAAAATGAGGGAAAAAAAATCCAGAAAATCACATTGTAGGATTTTTAATGAATTTATTTGCAAATTATGGTGGAAAATAAGTATTTGGTCAATAACAAAAGTTTCTCAATACTTTGTTATATACCCTTTGTTGGCAATGACACAGGTCAAACGTTTTCTGTAAGTCTTCACAAGGTTTTCACACACTGTTGCTGGTATTTTGGCCCATTCCTCCATGCAGATCTCCTCTAGAGCAGTGATGTTTTTGGGGCTGTCGCTGGTCAACACGGACTTTCAACTCCCTCCAAAGATTTTCTATGGGGTTGAGATCTGGAGACTGGCTAGGCCACTCCAGGACCTTGAAATGCTTCTTACGAAGCCACTCCTTCGTTGCCCGGGGCGGTGTGTTTGGGATCATTGTCATGCTGAAAGACCCAGCCACGTTTCATCTTCAATGTCCTTGCTGATGGAAGGAGGTTTTCACTCAAAATCTCACGATACATGGCCCCATTCATTCTTTCGCTTTACACGGATCAGTCGTCCTGGTCCCTTTGCAGAAAAACAGCCCCAAAGCATGATGTTTCCACCCCCATGCTTCACAGTAGGTATGGTGTTCTTTGGATGCAACTCAGCATTCTTTGTCCTCCAAACACGACGAGTTGAGTTTTTACCAAAAAGTTCTATTTTGGTTTCATCTGACCATATGACATTCTCCCAATCCTCTTCTGGATCATCCAAATGCACTCTAGCAAACTTCAGACGGGCCTGGACATGTACTGGCTTAAGCAGGGGGATACGTCTCGCACTGCAGGATTTGAGTCCCTGGCGGCGTAGTGTGTTACTGATGGTAGGCTTTGTTACTTTGGTCCCAGCTCTCTGCAGGTCATTCACTAGGTCCCCCGTGTGGTTCTGGGATTTTGTGGTTCTTGTGATCATTTTGACCCCACGGGGGAGCCAGGGGGAAGGTATAATAACACAGGCAAACCAAGCGCACTTATGCAGAAGTTTAGCCTGGTTCAGGCTACAATGTCTGGTGTCCTTTGACAGTGAAGGGAGTTGAGAGAGGGAAAGGAAGAGGAGCCTCTAAAGAAGAAGTCAGAGAGAATTTGTAGGTGACCAAATACTTATTTTCCACCATAATTTGCAAATAAATTCATTAAAAATACTCAGTAGTATCCGGTCACCACCCATACCAGCCGCCAAATTCACTCATACACACAGACCCCACCCCATGCCACCGAAATGCCCAACAAAACATAATAGTTCAATGGAGCCCCCTATTGGCTCTCCACTATTTATACATTACTTCCATAACCACACCAGTCATGGTCTGATCACCCATCAAACCCCATCACATGATCAAACAACGGTATAACCTTAAACTCATATTCTCTACTTTCTCACCCATTACGTACGTCTACGTTCGGGTGAGCAAGTTCATACATATACATTTAGAAATGTATAGGTACCTCTCAAATAATCGCTTCGTGGTGTTTTTAGCCAATTCTTAATTGACACAAATCACTTCTTAGTCTTTCCTGACTCTCCAAAAGCCATACTCTCGCTGTCTCCAGCCCCTCCCCTCGCGGTTCTCCCTCCTGTGTCCAGTCGGAACAGGTTTTGTCTGTTTTTCGTTTTAATTTGTAATATTTGTCCGTTATTTAATTATTTAAAGTATGTCTATCTATTTATTTAAATCAAATTATTCCCACCTAATTAGTTAAAGTCGGTGCATATTTATATTTCAACGATAAACCAAATTATTTCAGTCTAATTATTTAACCAGTATTTTGCAGGGTCAAACATCAAACGTTAAATTAAATAATAAACCAAATTGCTTCAACTTAATTATTTAAAACCAGTATTATGCTGTGTCAAACATCAAACGTTACAGTTCAGTTATATCAGTTCAAACGTTTCAGTTTAGTCATACTAGTTATTCATTATTCTAATTGTTATTAACGGGTTATACGGTTTAAGCAACCACAGACTTAACTCCTAATTCGTTTTCTATCAAGGTATACAGGTTTATTAATTTTAATAACCCGCATTCACTCTTTTATTACACTGGTATCATTCGCACTCTCATGCATACAACACCCTACACTCTAAAGTGTCCCTCTGATCCTAGCCGTATCTAGCCCTCTGATACGTGTCAATAGCGTAACACTATTAAGCCAATAATTCCCTACGTCTCCAGTTCTCACCACTGGTGATCCTAGCCTGGAGTCGACTAAAATGTAAGTGTCCCTCTGATCCTAGCTATATCTAGCCTTCTGATACGTGTCAGTAGCGCAACACTTTTAGACCAATGATTCCCTATATCCCACAGTTCCCACCCCTGGTGGTCCTAGCCTGGGGATTTCAGTATTTTCCCCGATCCTAGCCGTACCTAGCCCTCTGGTATGTGACGGTGGAACAATACTCTATAATACCATGGTTTAACATCACATTCACCACAGGTTTGCATGTCACAATATGGTGCTTATCTACTCATAATAATTTGTATAATAATTCATAATTTAGTTCACTTACATCAGACAGGTGTTTCACAAAATTAATTTGGATAAAGCCAATGTGCAGAACTTTAGTTATATAACAATAGGTGTCTGCTTACCTGTTTTTAGTAGTCCGGACTCTTTGTGAAACACACGGTCCAATGACAGAGATGTCCAATGGGCCGGACAATACCCAGCGAAGTCCCTCTACCAGATCACGTCGGTGGTCACCAATTGTTAAGTTGCGTCAATTCAAATCTGGTATTTGAACAAAAAGAGGTCAATACACGTCTTCTAAAATAGACTAGTAATTTAATTAATGCAAAACACTTCAATGGTAAATATGATGTTCGTGATATACGGGTCCACTGAAAAAACCACGAGGGCAGTCAGAGAACTGGTCCATTGTTATAAGTTCTTCTTTAAATACTCTGACAGAGATAGTTCCCGCTCCCTGCTGGCCTATCAGAGTAGAGACTGAACGTGGTTTAGACTTACTCAGCCTATCGTTGGCGCACAGGCTGGTCCCAGCCCCTTGGCGCTTCACTGTTGCCAGGTGTCAGTTGTTTTCTCCACAACTTGTCCAGAGAGTCAGCACTTTTGCAGTACACATGTCCTTGAGCAGTCTAACAAAGAGGCTGTGTGTGTGTCACAAGTCTTATCTCATCCTACCCCCTAACGTTCCTCACATTAATCACAGCTTGTTATGTTAAACAGTCTATATCAGTTCAGCACAAACCTATTATGTTTAATCATTAATGCTTTCTTATTAAGCTAACAGCACATCTAAAATAAGAGAATAATTTCCCACATTACGTTACAGCCTTATTCTAAAATGGATTAAATAAAACAATTTATTCACCAATCTACACACAATACCCCATAATGACAAAGCGAAAACAGGTTTTTAGACATTTTTGCAAATTTATAAAAAACATTAATTTAAAAAAACATACCTTATTTGCATAAGTATACAGACCCTTTGCTGTGAGACTCGAAATTGAGCTCAGGTGCATCCTGTTTCCATTGATCATCCTTGAGATGTTTCTACAACTTGGAGTCCACCTGTGGTAAATTGAATTGATTGGACATGATTTGGAAAGGCACACCTGTCTATATAAGGTCCCACAGTTGACAGTGCATGTCAGAGCAAAAACCAAGCCATGAGGTCGAAGGAATTGTCCGTAGAGCTCCGAGACAGGATTGTGTCGAGGCACAGATCTGGGGAAGGGTACCAAAACATTTCTGCAGCATTGAACGTCCCCAAGAACACAGTGGCCTCCATCATTCTTAAATGGAAGAAGTTTGGACCCACCAAGATGATTCATAGAGCTGGCCACTCAGCCAAACTGAGGGGAGAAGGGCCTTGGTCAGGGAGGTGACCAAGAACCTGATGGTCACTCTGACAGAACTCTAGAGTTCCTCTGTGGAGATGGGAGAACCTTCTAGAAAGACAACCATCTCTGCAGCACTCCACCAATTAGGCCTTTATGGTAGAGTGGCCAGACGGAAGCCACTCCTCAGTAAAAGGCACATGACAGCCTGCTTGGAATTTGCCAAAAGGCACCTAAAGACTCTGACCATGAAACAAGATTCTCTGGTTTGATGTAACCTAGATTGAACTCTTTGGCCCGAATGCCAAGCGTTACATCTGGATGAAACCTGGCACCATCCCTACAGTGAAGCATGGTGGTGGCAGCATCATTCTGTGGGGATGTTTTTCAACGGCAAGGACTGGGAGACTAGTCAGGATTGAGGCAAAGATGAATGGAGCAAAGTACAGAGAGATCCTTGATGAAAACCTGATGAAAAATGTAATCAATTTTAGAATAAGGCTGTAACCGAACACTGAAGTTAAGAGGTCTGAAAACTTTCTGTAGGCACTGTAATAATAATTGCAGTTTACAACTTAAATGTATTCTGTACATACATTCCACTAGGGCTATAGCCTAATACAGAGTCAGAATGGGAACAAATTAAAAGCATGCAAGGGAGGCTAAATGACCAGTGACAAACTGAGCTACTGGGTGAAGACTAGTGCCTATGTCTGCAATGAGTCACATTTACTGGAGTACCACAATCTAAAACAATGTTGGTCCCCTTTAATGCATAACTGCTTGGCCTTGCATTCTGGTGCAACACAAACATCCACGTCATATGCTATTTTCTATCTTTCCTGTAACAATTTCTAGAGTATTCCTCCAGTACATTGATGTTCACCTTGGCTGCGAGGGTGTGTCTGCAGCCTCAGCAGCATGTTGTCCAGTCTCTCCAGCCCCTATCTGTCCTTGACACCTTGGACAGCTTCTATTGACTGCCTGGTGCACAGGTGACATGTCTACACCGTCCTCCTCCTCAGTCGACCAGTGTCCTAAAGACAATATACAGTATATAGGCCTAATAGTACATAACAATAATACTTTATTGATTGTTACCAGGTAGACCAGGAAGATTTAGGCTAGTTATGAAAGTGACTACCAGCCTGAGCGTTCAGAAGTTATAGCAATTAGCTAGCCAAATATGTAGCTAGTTAGCTATCTAGATGACAAATAATGATATGGGTATCATACTTTACTCGTAAAATACCAATCCTACAGGAGCCTTCTCTTGTGGCTGGCAAGCTAGAATCTGGCAAGCTACTGTAGAATTAGACATTAGCCAGTTAATTTTAGCTCTTAGCTAATAGCAATGACAAATGCTCTTCAATTGGACTATGAGCATTTTATTTTGTACACTTATCAAAGACGACAACATAAAGACGAGCGCTAAATCAAGTAGATAGCTACAGTAACGTTAGCTACCTTGCCTCGTTTTGGCTGACTGCCTACTACTCTGGTTATCAGAAGTTCATTTCACAGAATCATCTTATCAATCGGAAAAAATATTATAATAACCAACCAAAATGAATTGTATACAGTTACTTACCTTAATATTGTTGTCCTGATCTCAATTACAAAGCTGTCAAAGTTAGGAGAACCCTTTCAGGTCCAGTGAAGTCGAGGAGCCTCCCAGTGGCAACGCTCACTTTCAGTCCCTTGCCAAAACTCACAATTTGCTCAAACCTGCAAATGATGCATTGGCGTCAATGTTACTATGGCAATTCAAGATGGCACTACCCATACCTCTATTGAATTTGGTTGAATAACAAAATCCAAAAAATAGATGTTTGTTAAATTTACAGTGGATTGAATACATCTCTTTACTTCCTAAGAGTTTCCATTCCCCTTAAATGACGCCCTTCTTTCCCCCCTGCTAAATGTGTATGTGACCAATACAATTTGATTTGACTAGGTGTATACGAGTACGTTCCCCTTGAGACTGGAGAAGGTATGAGGTTGCAGATCAACGCTCAGAACTGCGTCCACTGCAAGACGTGTGACATCAAGGACCCCAGCCAGAACATCAACTGGGTAGTGCCCGAAGGCAGTGGAGGACCAGCCTACAACGGAATGTGATTTTCTTTTCCAGGCATATCATGAGGCACCAATTGTAGCAGTGAGATCAGAAAAACGATACAGACCCTCTCCGTGGAGATGGCTGCAAAAACACATTCAGGGCTTGCTGCCAAGACAGCTTTTAGAATCCGATACTGTGTGCCTAGATATGAAAGATGTCACCATATTCTTTCAATATGGGCATATAACATGTACAGTTTTCTGAAAGAATAATGCTACTAAAAAGTATTTTAGATGTGTATGCCATGAGCAGAAAAAGCTGCATTGACTGGATATGGATATCTTCTAAATAGACTAACAACCCACACTTGAATCTGTGCCTACATTTTCATTAGCTATTGCAGGTACCATTAGCAACAACAGTGTATGATCTGAGAGATACTGTACATAGTCATTAGTGGGAAAAATGTGTTGGTGAATAAACATTTGCCATGCCTCGGTGTCAACTTAATCCACAAATCACAACTCTCATTGAACGTACAGGTAGAATTTAATTGCACTGCATACAGGTGGAGTAGGCAAAGTCCAGAATTTGAGTCTTAACTAACCAACCACATTTCATCTTATGGCTTATCTTAAACATTCAGACAAAGGGATATTACAGTAGTTCTTTGTAAACATGAGTATCATTGACAGAACAACCCTCCAAATAAACGAATAGTAAAATGCAGACAGGGTTGAGCTTCCTCTTTACCCACACTTCATTTTCGGCTACCCTTATGTGCCACTCATAAAACATAAAAGGAACTTCCAACAACAGCCAATATTATACAGTGATGGTTTTCAATTGGGACCTGTATTGTAGCTAGCTGCCTTACAGAAATAACTAATTACTGGCGAGTGGACTTCAAGGGTAGGCCTATATCAAATGATTGTCTGATGATCTTCATGCAAACATTTTTGCATAGATTTGCTTCTCTTTCTCCTTTTCCTCCTTCACTTTCAACTGGACTCTCTTCATCTCGTTTCCGATCGCTGTCAAAGGATGAACAAGTAAATTCACTTGTCAGGCAAGGAAAACAACCTATCACGACAAAATTAGCAAATCTATGTTGCACATTATGTCATGAAGGGGTTTTGTAAATAAGTTATTTTGATGAGCATCATACTGCTCTCACTATGGACCATTTATTCTCAGTTATAGTTAGCCTTTAGAATATTGAAAAGAACACATGGCTAAATTTACACAGGCAGCCCAATTCTAATATTTTTTCCACTAATTGGGCAATAGATTAGACTTGGGCTGCTTGTGTAAATGCAGCCATAAGGACACATGATCCGCTGGATTGATTGTTACCGTAAAGAAGCAGTACCAACCTTTGTCCTCTGGTGCTATTTCTTGAGCTTTCTTCAGATCACTCTAATGGCAAAAGGTGAGAAACATTTCAGTGAGTCGACAGACAAGTCAAACTCCAATGAGCCAGTTATTGACCACTTCCTCCAATTCTGGATTTAAAGCTGGAATCCTCAGTTGCTACATCCATTTTTGGACGTATAAATTAATGATATATATACCCATTTCATTCTTGAAGAATATAATTTATAAATGCCTCATGAGCTTAGTTCAACTGTCGTACCCCATTAGAACCCAAAATACATGCTTGTTTTATGCCAATGTTTGTAAACGATGTAAAACACTGTATAGCTTCAGAACGTGGTTAAAATGATAATGTTGATATCATGGATGGTCAGTCCTTAAATCCATAGCCCTCTCTATGCATTTGAGTGGTTACATTTCTCCAGGCACATCCCTCAGCTTTTTATCAATACACAGGTGGAGTGACCATTTTGTTATTGTTTCAATTAAGGATTCTAGTGTTAAGAATCGATTCGCCCCAACTCTTTTGATGGCATGTTTTAGTGCAAATAACCCATATGAATTCTAATCAGTGGGGGAAAATATCCTTGTACCATAGGTTCCAGTCCAGAAAGAGAGCACATTTTTGTTAGGCTGGGACCAAGGCTACACATTCTGAAGTCAGATATATGGTTGGTATGATAACAGTGTATATCAACTTTTTTCTTTACCATGGCTTTACTGTACTCCTTCAGTCCCTGCCAGGCCTGGGCCCTCCTGAACAGAGCTTTAGTGTTTTTCTGGTTCAACTCCAGTGCCTGAAAAACAAACACACAGACTAAATAGTGACTGTTCTGCACTTCTGTGTTTTTTTCCCTTTCTAACACTGAATAAGAATGTATATCTACAAATGTAACTAGAAATATTACAGTACTCTACGAAAACAAGTCCTTAGTTGCATTCACAATCAGTTCCATACTTCTATAGTACTGACCACGAATGGCCTTTGAATCTTTGCAATTATTAAACAGTTGTACCGTAGCTTAGTGGTGGGAGCGTGATAGGGCTGGCTTCTAGGATTTCGGCTGGCCTAAAATACTTTTTCTTTCCATTTAAATTGTTTGCATCATTTCTAATCCCCCTTATTTAAAAAAAAAATCCCATGATTGAGTAGGTCTGACCCCAATTATTAGACTGGTCGATATGCTGTTGGTTGACCAAGATAGTCCCCTGTAGCTCAGTTGGTAGAGCATGGCGCTTGCAACGCCAAGGTTGTGGGTTCGTTTCCCACGGGGGGCCAGTATGAAAATGTATGCACTCACTAACTGTATAAGAGCGTCTCTGGATAAGAGTGTCTGCTAAATGACTAAAATGTAAAAATGTAAAATTTCTACAGATATTGCCCTAAAAATAAATACTTTACCCAAGAGTATAACGATATTTCCCATTGACTGATTGTGGTTTTTCGCATCCCTGAACAACACAGTTTGTAGGTCCATCTGAACCCTGATATTGTGACATAACCATTCCTGGACCTGACTCCAAAAATGAGCCACTAATGGACAGTTCCAGAAAAAAATGCTCTATTGATTCTGTTTCCTGGTGGCAGAGTCTGCACAGGACTGACTGTTCAATGCCTCCATATTGGCCTAAAATACTTACCTCGTCGCAGCTGTCCATGGCTTCCTGCCAGAGCTGCATTTTCAGTTTACAGGCAGCGGTGTTGAGAATGCAGCTCACCGCCGTGGGCTCCAGCTTCGCCTGGGCTTTCTCAATCTCCTGCTCGTCTCCGCCAACCGCCAGATACCTGGCAAGAGACACGTTTCACCATTTAGTCCTTTGCTAGGCTGGTCCCAGATCTGTTTGTGCCATTTGGCCAACTCCTATGATCATTGCGCATTCAAATGCATGTCATGCTGTGACACAAGCAGGCCTAATACACACACATACTGTAAGTCACAGTGAGAGTGGAGTGAGCCCTGGACAATGTTTCACCTGAGAGCTTTGGAGTACTTCTGGATTGCAGACTGCCAGTCTTGGTTCTTGAAGAAGTTGTTCCCAATATTCTTAATATCCTCAGCAACAGACAGGACTTTGTCAACCTAACCAAAAATACTTTTATGCTATTTTCACAATCAGTGCAGCGTCAGCATTTCACAATCACTGCAATGCATAGTTCATGACACTTTTCAATTTGACAGACTAAATCAATCCACATATTAGGGGTGTGAACATTTAAACGAAATTGGGATCCTTATCGTTAAGAAACACCCCTAACCACAAATCACAGTGCAGTTATCACAAAGCATTTTATTTTCCTTGTTATAGCCCAACTAGACAATAGACTATAAAGGCCTGGGGAAAGTTGTTTAATTTAAATAGAACCAGAGACGAAGAGGAGAACTTTAGGCACATTTTTGTGAATTTGCGAGACATGCAAGACAAGACATTGCGAGATACAGATTACCAAGACATATGCGTATGGTTCTTTCAGCCTGCCCCCTCCTCTCTCCCTCGCACTGGCTCGCCTGCTCTCTCTCTCTTTGCTAATGATGCCAGTGTGTGTTCAGTCTTCGGTCTGTTGCGTGTAGAACATCCTACCCTATTCATTAATGATAGGCCCTGCTTTACTGAAGTTGTGAGACATTGCAAGCCAAGACATTGCGAAATGCAGCATTCCATTGCAAGATACAGCTTTTAATTGCCGACAGATAGGCCTAGTGCACGGTTCTGACTGTCTGGCTGGTGGCCGACCTGCATATACTGTGCCCCTCCCCCCTCTCTCCGTCCCTCGCTAGCTCGTTATAAAATATGTGAGTGTTTGTGTTCTCGGCAACTAATCATTCTCCTCCGTTCCAAAAATACTGAATCTTAGTAGTCGATTCCTATCGGAATAGAATTTTGACACTCAGAATTTGGAGTCGACTCTCCACCACTACGTTATTGTCGTTGACATTTGGGAAAATGGCAGAGAAAGACAAGCGACAGCAGCGAAGTCCTGTATGGAAATACTTTGAGAAGTTAAATGAGAAGGAAATGCAAATGCGAGGTGGAATTGAGGTACAGTAATGGTAGTACAGGTGCAATCAGTGTTTCCCCTATATGAATTTAGCAGTGGCGGCCCACCACTCCAAAATATGGAAAACTCTAAAAACTAGAAAGTCAGGGACTTACTGTCTAATTCAGTTTAGACTTCCCATAACAGAGGCCGGTAATGTGTTTTAAAGCTGGAAAAACATAAAACTGTCGACATAATGAAATGAGACCACACCACTCAGTGCTATAATACCATCTGCTAGTTTGATCATATCAGGCATAGGGGCAGAAACAGAGAGGTAGCAGGAGTATCTTCAGAGAGAAAAATGTGGTAGTCCTACTAACATCTTTTAAATCAACGTCGGAGTCCTCTGGGTAGTCTGGATGGGTGTCCCCTGAGCCATCGTTCGGTGCTAATCCCCAGTCGTCTCCATCTTTATGCTCACCACACTCAGCAATTACACATGGCTGTGGGGAAAGAATCAGAGCAGTACTGTAAATGCATGATGCGCATTTCACAAGTGTCACACACTACAGAAAAATACTAGGTCATCTACCTGCTGCAAGGCAAAACATACAGCTTGCTGCTGCGTTAATGTCCCAATACAACCTCTGAAGACAATGTCATCACACACATTACACCAAACTCCTGCTACTGAATGTTATTGAATGTGGCAATAGAGTGGTAGTTCCTTTCATTGATTTACCTTGAGAGGTGTGTCCTCGTTGGTCTCTATGGCCTCCAGTGTTTTCACCAGCCCCATCCCCTTCAAGACTTGTCCAAAGACAACGTGTTTGCCATCTAGATGAGCAGTGGGCACAGTGGTGATGAAGAACTGGGAGCCATTGGTGGCGGGTCCAGAATTGGCCATACTCAGCAAGCCATCTTTGTCGTGCTGGAGAGGAGACAGACACCCACATGTTAATTCAATGATGACCAAGAAAACAGAAATGCTAAGGTTATGATAAGGGCCAGGAGTTTTTCCTATAACTAAAGCCCAGACTTTATACTGGTCAGGAAAATCTCCTATATGTTATGCCGTGCCATTATGAAAATCCTTACCTTGTAATGGAAGTTCTCATCTTCAAACTTCTCCCCATAGATGCTCTCTCCTCCAGTGCCGTTCTGGTTGGAGAAATCTCCTCCCTGGATCATGAACTGCTTGATGACTTAAATTGATTGACAGCGTACATGTTAGAGGTCATTATCTATCTTACTGCAGTTTGTTACCATAAAATGTATGTATTACTGCATTATTGATGTGATCTATATATAGCTATGTGTAGGCAGGGCAAACCAGTTTAGGTGATTTCTGGTATATCATCAAAATAAATAAATCACAGCACGTGTTTGGACTCATTCAGCATTTTTTACCTGATTAAGTACAATACCATTGGAAATTAATTTGAAAATTATGCTGTCGCTGCTTGCTGTTCACAAGACTTTGATAAATAGACCCTAGTCCAGCTGTAAGCAAGCAGGTAAGATCTGCTGGCTAACAAACAGTGGAAATCCAGTATACTTACTCCTGTGAAAAGGACATCCTTTGAAATGGAGTGGTTTCCCGGTGGTTTTGCCAGTTCCCTTCTCACCAGTACAGAGTGCTCGAAAGTTTTCAGCAGTTTTGGGGACAACATCAGCAAACAGTTCGAACACGATTCGGCCAACTGGTGACAAACAAAATATAGATATAGCATGACATTGTGTGGATAGCTGGTCTTTATACATGCAATTTCAAAGTAGATGTAGTAACTCATAAAATAAGCCTTTTAGTCCTGAACTAGCTAATCTGGTAGATACTGGTGTGTTGACCTTTTATGAAAGACATGACAGCACGTGCTTGTTACTTCGAACGTAATGTATCAAGCGAACGGAATGAATAGTAACAAAGTAGACTAACTGGTTAAATTCAGACAGTAAAACTATCTAACAATACAAGCAGCTAAATGGTTCAAAACAGCATGCGAATTGCAAATATTTACTAATATAATTGGTCGCTGTAACGTTAACAATGTAAGACCATGATAGCTAGCATGAATGCTTTTTCTAGAAACCACCCGGTGCTGCTAGCTAGCCATTAGCCTAGCGGGTCCAGTTGAATGACTTAAAGCCCTTTATTGAAAATATCCTAACCTCTTTCACCACCAATGTCTACATCAAAGAAGACACGGGGGTTCTCTTTGTTTGAAGGCTTGGTCACGGGTGTGGCGTTAGACATTTCAAAAATTCTAAATACCAGCTAGCTAAAGTTACTTTCACCGTACTCCTGGTTATCAGCGTGTCGTCAGCAACACTCAAAAATAACTTCCGGGTCACCGAATTTCGGAAAATTTTCCAAATAAAAGCCCCCCACGTAATAGTATGAAAGTGTAATTAACCTGTGTTTATTCATTATATATGGAACATTGTCTACACATTAATAATGATTCATATTTGTTCATATTTAAGTGACATTTGCATTAAATGTGGCTTTTAAAACATGTTCCAAGGTCAAATAAATGCCCCCAATGCAAGACTCTTATAGAGAGAAAACGATTCTAGGTGCCGAAGTAAAAGTGGGGTTAAGATTACTCACTAGGGTCTGTAGAATCTGTATATGGTGTTACTTCATGGGGGACTGAGGTCTATATGCCCAGCAACACTTTCTACTCCACCCACACCATTAATGTAATAAACTATAGGCCTATAAATTACATATTAGTTTATAGAGAAAACTATTCTAGGTGCCGAAGTAAAAGTGGGGTTGGGATTAATCACTATTTTTGTTTAACATTTAGTGAACCTTGATTTAACTAGGCAAGTCAATTAAGAACAAATTCGTATTTACAATGACAGCCAACCAAGAGGCAAAAGGCCTAATGCGGGGACCAGGGTTGGGATTAAAATAGAAATGTAGGACAAAACACACATCAAGACGAGAGAGACACCGAATCTGGTAAATAATATCTTGCGGCGTGTGAAGATAATGTGTCTTGAGTATAATTTAAAGTGTTGAGACAAGAAGGAGGGGAGAGGTGTGTGGCGAAGATATGTGCGTCTCTGTCCAGAATGCATGCACTCAGCTCTCCAGAATGTGCTCCACTGTCTCCTGCCAATTCATTGTTTCATTGTGTGAATTGTTTGCCTTTTGATTATTTATTTTTATCAGTTCTCCATTACATATGTAACCAGTAGGCCTAGTAAATGTACCGTTAATCCCCATCATTTGGTTACATTCATTTCCGTTAATGCATGTATTACAGTCATTTACCGTTCTCGTTCTTGGAGTGGAAACGTTGTTTGCAGAGTTCACGACCTGCTACACTTGTGAGAAATACGTTTTGGTTTATTTCATAACCATCATTTACTTAGTTGATGATGGAAGTTATAGGCCTACTGCTGCATTGGCCTATCTCTGAGTTCCATGCTCTAATTTCTTTAGCCACCAATGGATCAAGGTGTATCAATGTATCCATATGGCAAAGGCTGGTGCTGTTGCATTAGTTGAATTTTAACTAAAAAAAAAAAAAAATCATTTTAATTCAGATTTTTATGATTAACCAAGTGACAATATTTTTTGTAACGAAAACGTTATTATTAAAATGAAACTGTTCCACGAAAATGCGCAGTTAAAAATAATCATAACTGCCATGCAGACAGGTAAAAATTGTAGGATAAATTGTAAGCTTCCCCAAACTTGAAACTCACAAGCTGCCTATGGTCTTTAATATAACATCCATTATCCTCCTTAAAACACTTCAGCGAGAAGGCCTTTCTAATTGACCTGGCCCGGGTATCCTGGATGGAGTATGAAAATGTATGCACTCACTAACTGTAAGTCGCTCTGGATAAGAGCGCCTGCTAAATGACTAAAATGTAAATGTAAATATTGACCTCATTCCATCAGTAGAGGATAACTGGTTGTTCTTTAAAAGTGCTTTCCTCTCCATCTTAAATAAGAACAGATATAGCCTACTGCATTAGCATCGAACAGCCCCCGTGATATGCAACTTTTCAGGGAAGTCAGGAACCAATATACACAATCAGTTAGGAAAGCAAAGGCTAGCTTTTTCAAACATAAATTTGCATCCTGTAGCACTAACTCCAAAATGTTTTGGGACACTGTAAATGGAGAATAAGAGCACCTCCTCCCAGCTGCCCACCGCACTGAGGCTAGGAAACACTGTCACTATAATCGAACATTTCAACAAGCATTTTGCTACGGCTGGCCATGCTTTCCACTTGGCTACCCCTACCCCGCCCACCAGCTCTGCACCCTCCGCTGTAACTTGCCCATGCCCCCCCCCCCTGCTTCTCCTTCACCCAAATTCAGATAGCTGATGTTCTGAAAGAGCTGCAAAATCTGGACCCCTACAAATCAGCTGGGCTAGACAATCTGGACCCTTTCTTAATAAAATTAGCCACCGAAATTGTCCCAACCCCTATTACCAGCCTGTTCAACCTCTCTTTCGTATCATCTGAGATCCCCGGAGATTGGAAAGCTGCCGCGGTCATCCCCCTCTTCAAAGGGGGTGACACTCGAGATCCAAACTGTTACAGACCTATATCCATCCTGCCCTCCCTTTCGAAAGTATTTGAAAGCCAAGTTAACAAACAGATCACCGACCATTTCGAATCCCACCGTACCTTCTCCGCCATGCAATCTGGTTTCCGAGCTGGTCATGGGTGCACCTCAGCCACGTTCAAGGTCCTAAACGATGTTTTAACCGCAGTCAATAAAAGACAGTACTGTGCAGCCGTCTTCATCGACCTGGCCAAGGCTTTCGACTCCGTCAATCAACGCATTCTTATTGGCAGACTAAATAGCCTTGGTTTCTCAAATGACTGCCTCGCCTGGTACACCAACTACTTCTCAGATAGAGTTCAGTATGTCAAATCGGAGGGCCTGTTGTCTGGACCTCTGGCAGTCTCTATGGGGGTGCCACAGGGTTCAATTCTCGGGCCGACTCTATTCTCTGTGTATATCAATGATGTCGCTCTTGCTGCTGGTGACTCTCAGATCCAACTCTACGCAGACGACACCATTTTGTATACATCTGGCCCTTCATTGTAAACTGTGTTAACAAACCTCCAAACGAGCTTCATTGCCATACAGCACTCCTTATGTAGCCTCCAACTGCTCTTAAACACTAGTAAAACTAAATGC
Source organism: Coregonus clupeaformis (assembly GCF_020615455.1). NCBI lineage: Eukaryota > Metazoa > Chordata > Actinopteri > Salmoniformes > Salmonidae > Coregonus > Coregonus clupeaformis. The sequence continues at coordinate 33,944,528 of NC_059193.1, forward strand.
ATGCTCTTCAATCGAACGCTGCTTGCACCCGCCCGCCCGACTAGAATCACTACTCTCGGCGGGTCTGACTTAGAATATGCAGACAACTACAAATACCTAGGTGTCTGGTTAGACCGTAAACTCTCCTTCCAGACTCAAATTGAGCATCTCCAATCCAAAGTTAAATCTAGAATCGGCTTCCTATTTAGCAAAAACAAAGCCTCCTTCACTCATGCTGCCAAACATGCCCTCGTAAAACTGACTATCCTACCGATCCTTGACTTCGGCGATGTCATTTACAAAATAGCCTCCAACACTCTACTCAGCAAATTGGATGTAGTCTATCACAGTGCCATCCGTTTTGTCACCAAAGCCCCATATACTACCCACCATTGTGACCTGTACGCTCTCGTTGGCTGGCCCTCACTACATATTCGTCGCCAAACCCACTGGCTCCAGGTCATCTATAAATCACTGCTAGGCAAATCCCTGCCTTATCTTAGCTCATTGGTCACCATAGCAACACCCAACCATAGTCTGCGCTCCAGCAGGTATATCTCACTGGTCATCCCCAAAGCCAACACCTCTTTTGGCCACCATTCCTTCCAGTTCTCTGCTGCCAATGACTGGAACGAACTGCAAAAATTTCTGAAGCTGGTGACTCTTATCTCCCTCACTAACTTTAAGCATCAGTTGTCAGAGCACCTTACCAATCACTGCACCTGTTCACAGCCCATCTGTAATTAGCCCACCCAACTACCTCATCCCCATATTGTTATTTATTTTTCTAATTTGCACCCCAGTATCTCTATTTGCACATCATCTTCTGCACATCTATCATTCCAGTGTTAATACTAAATTGTAATTATTTTGCACTATGGCTTATTTATTGCCTTACCTCCATAACTTACTACATTTGCACACACTGTATATAGATTTTCTATTGGGTTATTGACTGTACGTTTTGTTTTACCCCATATGTAACTCTGTGTTGTTGTTTTTTATCGCACTGCTTTGCTTTATTTTGGCCAGGTCGCATTTGTAAATGAGAACTTGTTCTCAACTGGCCCGCCTATAGAAATCAAATGCCCGTCCAACTGATTCGTTCTGGGGACCGGCCCTGGCATGGATATGTGCTGAGAGAAGGTTAAGGGCAGATAAAGCTTGTTGGACACTAAGAAAACTTTGTTGTAGAGCGTTTAACACAAAATCCGGGAGGGGCCAGCTGAGTATAAGACTAACATCTGAAAATAAATAGGCGAGAGCGCTTCCTCCTGCCTGAGCTATGTTGTCATAGGGTCTGTACAATCTATATATGGTGTTATTTCATGGGTACGGAGGTCTATATGAACAAAAGGGTGCAATGGGTTCGCACTCAAAAAGATGTCGCTTACAGCTTACTTAATTATTCAATGTTATTATTATTATTTTCACTGCATCAGGGATAGCGTACACAGACGTTTCGGCTTTACAGCCTTCTTCAGTTTGTAAGTAACATTTTCTTTTAATTCAAAACAGCATTTGTAAAGAACAACGGATGAGCAGCAGGTGCTTCAGGGTTGCCACTCATCTGCCAATCAGGGATGTGGCTTTTCTGGTCTATCTGTATACAAATTAGTCACAAATACCCTATAATTCTGTATGTATGGGAGCGGGCATGCAGGGCAACTGACAAATCAACCGTCCCAGGTGTCCGCTCACCTAAATACATCATATCAATTCATGAGATAGCCCACCACAAAGGACACCAGGCACAGCCGTTCATAAATATGTGGAGCCAACTCATAAACAATATCCAAAATCTGATATGGCTTATAGGAAGGAAGTGAAATCTAATTATTTGTTTAAACCGTGTGGAGATACAGAATTGAATTGATATATCCACATGTCTTCTCTTTGGAGTAATGTGTTGTCATAGTCACCTCCTCTATGTGGTGGATAAATGTTTTCGATCCTGACGCAAGGCAATTCATTAACATAATTATTTTGTTCTATAAAGTGTCTCGCAACTGTTGAAGTGATATCTTGACATCTAATAGTGGATTTACGTTCTCCAAGGCCTACTTTCAAGCCACCGGATGTTTTCCCCAATATAAATGTTATTACAAGAACACTAACATATAAAACATATTGCAAGTAGTGCAAGTTATACTTAAGCAATAAGCCCTGGGGGGGTGTGGTATATGGCCAATATACCACGGCTAAGGGCTGTTCTTAGGCACTATGCAAGGCGGCCATATACCACAAACCCCCAAGGTGCCTTATTGCTATTATAAACTGGGTACCAACGTAATTAGAGCAGTACAAATAATTGTTTTGTTATGCCCCTGGTATATGGTCTGATATACCACGACTGTCAGCCAATCAGCATTCAGTGCTCGAACCACCCAGTTTATAAATGACTTTATCTCATAGGTCCTAGAAGTCTGAGGGCATTCTAAGCTAGAACATTTCCTTATGGTGCTAGAAGAGGTACATGATCTACAGGGGAAGCATCCTTTATCCTCTCTGACCACATCTGATTGAACCAATATGTTTGATAGATTTCTTGCTCTACTGACAATTGAGATGTACAAACTACGGCATAAGGGGACGACCAGCGGATGAGAGGCAATCTGTAATTTCAATTAAGACATTAATGAGCGAGCTGGACGGACATATATAACTATTTGTTCAGCCCTTTTGAAATGTACAGCGACATAATTCAGAACATGGGCTGTTCTTACAGTGTTCTTTCTCCCTGTACACCAAGTCAGAACCGTAGGATAAATAAAGGGGGCATATAAGCAGACAATGAAAGCTCTTACAATATTAAATGATGACATTTCTCTAAAACAGGTTATAGGCTACATGTGCACCACCAAGTCGGAGCAGTAGGCTAAGTTATGAGGGGAAAAGGGACCAAATTATTAGGGTGAGGCACATGGGCTATGTCGTGGAAATTCTAATCAACAATGAGGAGAGACAAGGTCTATTATTTTAACAATCTAATTTCCCGTAGGGTAAAGTTAAAACACATCAGATGATACAGCGTCCCGTTAAGCAGAACAAACACCTTCTAAAATTAACACCCTTTCCGGAAATCTTGTTATTGTTAGGGCGGCAGGTAGCTTAGTGGTTAAGAGCGTTGTGCCAGTAACCGAAAGGTCGCTGGTTCTAACCCCCGAGCCGACTAGGTGAAAAATCTGTCGATGTGCCCTTGAGCAAGGCACTTAACCCGAATTGCTCCTGTAAGTCGCTCTGGATAAGAGCGTCTGCTAAATGTAAAAATGTAAATGTAACCTGTTGCATTGATTTAGTAAGAATATAAACCTGTTGATTAACAAATCTAGAACCTTCAACAAGTTGGTGTTGTCTCATCAGCTTAATAGTCAAAACTAACTGTAATCCACTTCAATTACTTTACACTGTTCCACGTAATGGAAACAGATTATCGGTTTAGAATACATTAACTGTTTGCTTAAATCACTGGTGTTACCCAAACTATAGAACTGAGTAATAATAATGATAAATTATCAAAACATCTCCGCATTCAACTTAGTCAAAACGCTACACCAAACTTAACCCACTTCATCCCTTACAGCCTGCTCGAGTTCAAATGATCCATAAACAGACCACTCTGAACCTCTCAGAATACTTTGTACACCCCTTACATACGTCTACGTATGGGTGCGCAAGTTGGTATATTATTATTATACATTCCATTATTACTCATCAAATCTGTAGTAATAGATTATACACACATACAATTTGTCATATCTTCATATATTCACAGAATCTATACATAAGATTAGAAATCTTAGGTACTCACATCCACCACTCCATGTGCGTTTTCAACGACTCTCCATCACCACAAAGCAGCTCCAAACATACTCCCAGCGGAAAAAAAACTCACGTTTCCCGGACGCTGCCCTGCGGGTCATGGGAATAATGCTCCACAGGTATCCTCAACGGTTCTCTAGACTCACTTGCCGCTACTGTTCTAAAATAACATCATGCGCTCAATACCACCCCGTGATATTCTATGATGGGCAGTGATGGACGGAACCAAAAAAAAAAACACTATACAGTATATCGGAACTTATTATCCAAATTTAAATAATCTTATCATGCACATTTCTATATCTTATTATCCAAATTTAAGATTAACACTTATTTCTACACTCACAACTCTCATATCACATTCACAGAATACCACAAAGACTCACAATAACATCTAACAATAGTAACCCAGGGCATAGATGTTTACCTCATTTATCAAAACATTTCCTCAAAACAGGGATGTAGCTCAGTTGGTAGAGCATGGCATTTGCAACGCCAGGGTTGTGGGTTCGATTCCAGTATAAAAAATAAAAATGTATGCACTCACTAACTGTAAGTCGCTCTGGATAAGAGCGTCTGCTAAATGACTAAAATGTAAATGTAATTACACATTATAATTTAAACGTCACCAAGTCAGATACCCTTGCAAGGTGTCACCTGCACTCTAGTTCCTCGTTCAATACATTAACCTCACCAGTCCTACTGTGATCAACCCAGTAACACGGATCTGGACTTTTGGTTGCCCGCAACTGGCTAATTTAACAATTATGTCTAAGGATACCTCACTTAAGAACAATCCTATCAACTCAACACAATCCTGCTAGTTAACCCAGCTGTGGCCCCCTTAAGGAGGACCTCGCTCTGGGCATACAACAGGAGCTTTTCTTATTTCTTTTTTTCTTATCTTTTCATCACTTATTGATAGATTGTCCAAGCTCACCTCTCAGTACTATGTTCGGGATCTGGCATCCACCCGAGCCCGCTTCCTCTCAGATCTTAGGCGGGTCAACAGGTGAAGGTTTTCCCTGAGATCCCAATTTCTGATCTCCTGTGCACAGTTTACCCAGGTCTTCAGCAGCGGTCAACAGGTGAAGTGCAGATCCCATCCTCGTCGCCAAAATTGTCATGGAAATTCTAATCAACAATGAGGATATTACGTTATTCAAAACGTATTAATAAGGTTGGGTCGAGAGCTCTGACATACAGACAATGCAAAGGTATTTTATTGCAACAATCTACATGACAAACAGCAGATGGTTAGGATTTGTATGAAATAAATGAATAATTCACAGCAGACAGTATCTGCTATGAAGACTGTTCTCATTGTATGGAAACCAGTGTTTGGCCCCCAAGACAAGGTTCTTATCATCATTATATTATTTATCCATACCCGAGCCATCTCTCCCTGGTACCTTACATTACACAAACACCGACTCATTCTATGAAAATGCAGGCTCAGTCAGACAAGAGACATCTCCCTCTCACACAACATTAATAATTAAATGGAATGTGACTGTTAGTTTTAGCACCTAGCCATCCCTGAATCAATTGTTGGCCCCCCGTGGGAATCGAACCCACAACCCTGGCGTTGCAAACACCATGCTCTACCAACTGAGCTACATCCCTGCCGGCCATTCCCTCCCCTACCCTGGACGACGCTGGGCCAATTGTGCGCCTCCCCATGGGTCTCCCGATCGCGGATGGCTATGACAGAGCCTGGATTCGAACGAGGATCTCTAGTGGCACAGCTACTAGAGATGTGGGCAGTGCCTTAGACCACTGCCCACACATTTTCTAGAGGATTGAGGTCAGGGCTTTGTGATGGCCACTCTAATACCTTGACTTTGTTGTCCTTAAGCCATTTTGCCACAACTTTGGAAGTATGTTTGGGGTCATTGTCCATTTTGAAGACCCATTTGCGACCAATCTTTAACTTCCTGACTGATGTCTTGAGATGTTGCTTCAATATGTCCACATAATTTTCCTTCCTCATGATGCCATCTATTTTGTGAAGTGCACCAGTCCTTCCTGCAGCAAAGGACCACAGCATGATGCTGCCACCCCTGTGCTTCACGGTTGGGATGGTGTTCTTCGGCTTGCAAGGATCCCCCTTTTTCCTCCAAACATAACGATGGCCATTATGGCCAAACAGTTCTATTTTTGTTTCATCAGACTAGAGGACATTTCTCCAAAAAGTACGATCTTTGTCCCCATGTGCAGTTGCAAACCGTAGTCTGGCTTTTTTATGGCGGTTTTGGAGCAGTGGCTTCTTCCTTGCTGAGCGGCCTTCCAGGTTATGTCGATATAGGACTTGTTTTACTGTGGATATATATACTTTTGTACCTGTTTCCTCCAGCATCTTCACAAGGTCCTTTGCTGTTGTTCTGGGATTGATTTGCACTTTTCGCACCAAAGTACGAAAAGACAGAACGCGTCTCCTTCCTGAGCGGTATGGCGGCTGCGTGGTCCCATGGTGTTTATACTTGCGTACCATTGTTTGTACAGATGAACGTGGTACCTTCAGGCGTTTGGAAATTGCTCCCAAGGATGAACCAGACTTGTGGAGGTCTACAATTCTTGGCTGATTTCTTTTGATCTTCCCATGATGTCAAGCAAAGAGGCACTGAGTTTGAAGGTAGGCCTTGCAATACATCCACAGGTACACCTCCAATTGACTCAAATGATGTCAATTAGCCTATCAGAAGCTTCTAAATCAATGACATCATTTTCTGGAATTTTCCAAGCTGTTTAAAGGTACAGTCAACTTAGTGTATGTAAACTTCTGACCCACTGGAATTGTGATACCGTGAATTATAAGTGAAATAATCTGTCTGTAAACAATTGTTTGGAAAATTACTTGTGTCATGCACAAAGTAGCTGTCCTAACCGACTTGCCAAAACTATAGTTTGTTAACAAGAAATGTGTGGAGTGGTTGAAAAACGAGTTTAATGACTCCAACCTAAGTGTATGTAAACTTCCGACTTCAACTGTACATATGGGTTTATAGAGAGAAACCGATTATAGGTGCCAAAGTAAAATTGGGGTTGGGATTACTCACTAGGGTCTGGAGAATCTATATATGTTGTTATTCCATGACGGACTGAGGTCTAAATGCCGAGTAACACTTTCTACTCCACCCACTCCATTCACTGCAATGCAATACACTAGGCCTATTGGTGATTAGTTACTTTAAATACACTTTAATGACCTAGATGAACTTAATGATGATGAGCCAGTTGTGTCTTTTATATATTTAAATCAGCTCAAGGCCAGCCTTGACCTGTGCCCAAAAAATGCATCTTGGCCTGACAAATAACGTCAAAGACTTAAAGTGGAGCCATTGGACACTATACGGTACAAATATTGCACTGTATAGGCAAAACGATCCATTGTGTGTCCAGAAAACCAGGGTCCAGTCTACTCACTAGAGTCCCTCGAATACAAAACAGCCAATCCCTTCTTCAAGTAAACAGATGAGGTCCATCAATGCCAGAACAGCAAGGCTCATTAACAGCACCTACTCTGAGGCCGGTGAACTCATGTTGAGCCTAAATCATACTTATGCATTGTTGTACTGTCACTTTAACTCTCTGCTGACTAATTCAGGACTATATCTACATTTTAGTCATTTAGCAGACGCTCTTATCCAGAGCGATTTACAGTTAGTGAGTGCATAAAAAAAATGTATACTGGCCCCCCGTGGGAATCGAACACACAACCCTGGCGTTGCAAACACCATACTCTACCAACTGAGCTACACGGAGCTCTAAATGACAAAACAATAAATTAACTATTTTAGCTTTCTCTTTGTTTGCTTCCAGTGTGAAATAAAACGCCATTCCAAACCAGACTTGCAGTCATGGCGTGCCCTATAATGTAGGTAAAAAATTCAGACTATTAGCATGTGATTAGGTGAGTACTAACTGCTTCAAAGAAACAATGGAAACTGCTGTATGTGATCAGTAGATGGGGTGTTAACTGGCTGGCATACCTGTAAATGACCCACATTATCCTAATGATGATGAGCAGGTTGCAGACTTTATACATTTAAATTAGCCAAGGCCTTACATGGTCAAACATGCATCAGGTCAAGCGATTTGGCTAGACAATTTTTTTTTTTTTTTTGTATCATAGTAAGATCATGCTGCTATAGATTAGTATCACTCCAATTATGCCTATAGCTTATCAACGGTTATCACCGAGGTTAACAGCGCTTTTCTTCAACCCATCCTGGTCGCAATTAATCAAAAGGTTTGCATCTTGGATATGGGTTTTTTGACTGAAAGTAGCAGGGATGTGGGTTCGAGTTTTTGTGATTGTGTGACATATTATTGCCTTGTGCTCACCAGATAAAGGTAGACTGGACCCTGGTTTTATGGACACACAATTTATACTTTTGCCTGTACAGTGCTATATTTGTACCATATGGTGTCCATGTCTCTATTTTAAGCTATTTCACCACAGTAAAAAGTCCAACAACACTTGTTATGACCTTGATTTTTGTTCAGACTCACCTGTTTTGGATTAGAGGGACTCTAGTGAATAGACTGGACCCTGGTTTTATGGACACACAATTGATTGTTTTGCCTGTACAGTGCTATATTTGTACCGTATAGTGTCTAGGGGCCCCATGCAAACCTATTTGCTCCACCTTATAATATTATTTATCTTATATAAATGAGTAATTCTCTTTCGTTCAGATTTCCCTCCATGTAGTTATACCTTTTTTACATAATGCAAAAAGATTATCACGCTGCAGTTAGCGTTTTACCGCCGACTTTTATTTTGATGGCAAAAATCCAAAAACCGGAAGTTTTAATGTTGCTGCCGGGAAGCTAATGTTGCTGACTTGAAACTAAAGCGCTTCAATCTCGGATATCGTGAAATTTAATTTCCTATATTTAGATGCGCAGATACGTTGTAAAACCGGGAACAACACTGCTGTCTACTGAGTTGGATGTGGATTTTTAAGGAGGTGAAACTACCAAAAATTAGTAGCTTTTCCAAAATGTTTAACTAAAATATGTTATATCCACATTGTTCTGTGCCCAATCCTAAAGTAGTGAACCCCTTTGCCTAATCCCATTCCATTCAACCACTGCTATAACCTACCTGAATAGTAGATATGTCCCAAAAGTGTGCATGTGAATATGTTGGCCATGTATTGATAGAAAATCACTAGAAAAATATATGCAATTTCTGTATTGCCACAAGAGGCCTTAGAAAGGGTCAGCTATTAAATGGAGGCAAGATTACCACCAAATTGAAGTTGAGCTAACAATAATATGTTGGTGTGCCTCATTACATGACATTTGGAATTCTCCGGTGCGGTAAAGGCTCCTTTCCCAATCTATTTGAGTCAGCAGCAGTTATCTGAGCTAGACTTTGGCGAATGTAATTGCTTTTGCTCAGGGGATGGATTATCTTCACACACACTTGTTATCAAAAGTTAGAATCTTCACACACACTTGTTATCAAAAGTTTGAATCTATGTCACAAGACAGGAAAGACCTGGGTCCCGGACCTGTGGTATCCAATATTGGTGTCCAAGTCATCCTTGGTGAATTGCTGTTTTTATTCTCGAGGTTCCCCATGTAGAGCTAGCAGAGCAGAACAAATCTTTGAGTACTTTTAGATAAGTGGCAAAACTTTTGAGATTTTAAAGCAAAGCCAATGGACTTAACCAAAAATGTATGGTTTACATTTTGCTATACTTTCACTTTTCAGACAAAACTTGGGAGATATTTTAATCTCATCAAATCCTTGTTTGAGGATTTAAAGAATTGCTAATTTACTGTAAATTGTTGCTGCACACTCCCCTGCGTCGGAGGACCCAGAGGTGGTGGTCTCACTTGATGCAGAAAAAGCGTTTGACCGCGTTGAGTGGGATTACCTAACAGCCACCCTTTATAGATTTGGCTTTGGCCCCAAATTCATTGCGTGGATAAAGATTCTTTATTTTTCCCCCATGGCTTCGGTACGGACTAACAACTTGTCCTCTGACTATTTTCCCTTGCACACGCGGATCCAGACAGGGCTGTCCACTCTCCCCCTTGTTGTTTGCTTTGGCAATCGAACCTCTCGCCATTGCATTACGCTCTAATGATGCCATTCAAGGAATAATCCGGACGGGCTCAGAGCAGAAAGTCTCGCTATATGCGGATGACCTCCTTTTGTTTATCTCTAACCCTGATACCTCATTGCCACGCGCCTTATCTGTTCTTAAAAGGTTTGGATCAATCTCAGGGTACAAGCTGAATCTAGGCAAGAGTGAGCTTTTTCCTGTAAACAAGGCTGCTTTAAAGTGCTCTTTTACAAGCTCTCAGTTTAGGATTGTCCGGGATCAATTCACCTACTTGGGAGTTAAAGTGACAAGGAAATATTCAAATCTGTTTCAGGAAAACTTGGTTGCTCTAGCAGACAGTTTGAAACAATCTTTTGCTTTTTGGAATGCGCTACCTCTTTCTCTTATCGGAAGGATTAATGTCATTAAAATGAGTGTGTTGCCCAAATTTCTATATTTATTTCAATGTCTACCCATTTTTATTCCAAAATCTTTTTTATTTCACTGGATCAAACATTCATGCATTTTATTTGGGATGGCAAGGTACCACGGATTGGTAGAAAACATTTACAGAAGCCTAAGTCATTGGGGGTTTAGCTCTACCAAATTTTCAGACATACTATTGGGCTGCAAATTTCAGAGCCCTTCTGTACTGGCTGCAGACTGATCCTACTGGCCCTAGACCAATCTGGGTCCAGATGGAGTCTGAATCGTGTAAACCTGCTGCACTTTCTTCTGTGTTGTGCCTGTCTCTCCCAGTGTCCCTAGGCAAAAGGTGTGTCAACCCAATTGTAAAGCAGTCTCTTAAAATTTGGAATCAGTTCCGCTTAGCCTTTGGCCTCCGAGGCTTTTCTCTATCAGGCCCAATCAATCAGAACATTTTATTTCCTCCATCTTTGAATGATGGGGCTTTTGACATCTGGCACTCACTAGGCCTCTCCTCACTAGCCCAATTATTCTTTGATGATACATTTGCCTCTTTTGCTCAGCTACAGGAAAGGTTCAACCTCCCCCAATCCCACTTTTTCCGCTATCTCCAGACTAGGAACTTTGTCAGAGCTAACACACCTGAATTTCCCCATAGGCCTGTGAATACAGCTATAGAGAGCATCCTGGAGCTGAACAAGCTTCCTAGGGGCGCAATTTCAGATGTATATACAATCATTCATGACTTACAGAACCCTTCTTTGGTGCCTTTAAAGACTCGATGGGAAAAGGATTTGGGGGAGGAACTTGGGGAAGACACCTGGGAATCTGTGCTGCGCAGGGTGCATTCGTCCTCTTTTAGCACTAGACACAGCCTCATTCAATTCAAGGTGGTTCACCGTATCCACTGGTCTGGGGCCAGACTTGGAAGAATATTCTCTGATTTTGATCCTACCTGTGTCAGATGTAAAATTGAACCGGCCACACTGTTGCATATGTTCTGGGGCTGTCATAAACTGTCAGGTTTCTGGGAATTAATATTTAAATGTTTCTCTGATATATATAACACTGTTATAGATCCCTCTCCCCTTACAGCCCTTTTGGAGTACTGCCCATAAGCACCCCCTGTCAAGAATCCAGTCGGACACTGTTGCTTATACAACTCTTTTAGCTAGACGGCTAATACTACAGAACTGGAAGATGGCAGCTCCCCATCTTATAAATATTGGGTGAGAGACGTGTTGTGCTCTCTGAAACTAGAAAAAATTAAATTCAATTCACGTGGGAACCCCAAACTGTTTAATGAGGCTTGGGCTCCATTCCGGTCTTACTTTAAACAGTCCATCCTCGGATAGCATTCCTATTAAAACCAAAATAAGTCTGTATTTGACCCCCCTGTGACTTAGGGGTTGGATGAGCATTTCTCTGTGTTTTTTTTCTGGGGTGGGGGTGGGGGCATTAAGGTTGATGTGCTTATTGATTGTGACCTGCGGATGCCTTGTTCATCTCGCCCGGGCAGAGACTAAGGTGTGAGCTTGTTTTTCCCAGTTATTTTTATTTTCTAATTCTGTTCACGCCTACATAAAATTATCAATATTCATTTTTTATTTTAAAGCATTGTAACTTTTTATTTTTGGTCCAGTGGATGATTGGTCTGTGGCCTTGACTGTCTGTGAGTGGTTGCATTTCTCCACCCCATCCCTTAACTGTTTACAGGAACAATGGTGAGGTGTTTGCTCTGTCCCTATACTATAGATTGCCCTTTAACCTTTTGTAGCCTTCTGCCTGGTGTGTTTAACTTGTCTAAAGTATGGTATCTTTAAAGTTATTATTATTATTATTATTATTTTTTATTATTTTTTATTTTTTATTTTTTTTTATTTTATATATGTATTATTTGTACTTTTGTCTAGTTGAGTATATTATTTATATTGCTTTGTCTTGTCTGTGTGTGTGTAAAACTTAATAAACAGAGTTCTCAAAAAAAAAAAAAATTGTTGCTGCACAGCTAACTGCAAAATACACCAGTGTAAGGGTGTGGTATAGTAGCCTACTTGCAGTGCTCCTAAACCGTTTCAGTGAAATAGATCATGCAAATTACTCACGAGAGTTGTAATTGAGTACTGACAGAGAGTAAAATGGTTTTATTCACTTTTGTATACAGTAGGTGACAAGGTGGTGTTTATCAGACACTTGGTCAGGTCTTCAGGACAACACAGCTGATTGAATCATCTTCCGTTCTTCACCCAAACTATTTCAGGGGAACTAATTTGTGAGGCACCTGCAGCTTTTCTCTGAACGAGTTAATCTCTCTAGGAAGGGAAAAACAAAGAAGCATTTATGAGTTGTAGGTATTTGTCAGGCAAAAATATCATAATAACCCTTCATAATAATCCTTCTAATGAATACTGTTCACTAAAAATACTACACACAGAAATGGTCAAGCATGATGTGTGGTTTGAATGGGTTCATTCACCGACCAAAAAGTGCCTTGCAAAATTATTCATAACCCTTGGATTTCTTCACATTTTATTGTGTTACAAAGTGGGATTAAAATGGATTTTAAAAAATGACAAAATCAACCATCTACATAAAATACTCTAATGTGAAAGTGGAAGATAAAAAAAAAAACTTTTTAAAAAGATGAATAGAAATTAAATAACTAAAATATAGTCGTTGCATAAGTATTCAGCCCCCTGAGTCAATACATGTTAGAAACACCTTTGGCAGCGATTACAGCTTTGGAGTCTTCTTGCGTCTTTTAGAGCTTTACACATTGTGCAATATTAGCCCATAATTCTTTTCATAATTCTTCAAGCTCTGTCAAGATGTTGGGGATCACGGCTGCACAGCAATTTTCAAGTCTTGCCATAGATTTTCAAGCAGGTTTAAGTCAAAACTGTTACTTGGCCACTTAGGAACATTCACTGTCTTCTTGGTAAGCAACTCCAGTGTACAGTAGATTTGGCCTTGTGTTGTAGGTTATTGTTCTGCTGAAAGGATAATTCCTCTCCCAGTGTCTGGTGAAAAGCAGACTGAAGCATGTTTTCCTCTAGGATTTTGCCTGTGCTTAGCTCTTTTTATCCTGAAAAACTCCCCAGTATTTGCCGATGTCAAGCATACCCATATGATGATGCAGCCACCACCATGCTTGAAAATGAGGAGGCAGTTACTCAGTGATGGGTTGGATTTGCCCCAAACATAAGTCTTTGCATTTAGGCCAAAAAGTGTATTCCTTTGCCATGTTTTTTTTTTGCAGTATTACTTTAGTGCCTTGTTGTATACAATATGCATGTTTTAGAATATTTTATTCTGTATATTTGTATTATTCTTTTCACTCTGTCATTTAAGTCATTGTTGTGGAGTCACTACAATGTTGTTGATCCATCCACAGTTTTCTCCCATCACAGCCACTCTGTAACTGTTTTAAAATCACCAATGACCTCATGGTAACATCCCTGAGCAGTTTTATTCCTGTCCTGCAGCTCAGTTCAGAAGGACTGACACTTTGATGTGTCTGGGTGGTTTAATACATAATCCACAGCATAATTATTAACTTGACCATGCTTAAAGGGATAGTCAATGTCTGATTTGTTATTGTTACCCATCTATCAATCACTGCCCATCTGTATGAGGCTTTCCAAAAGCTCCCATGTCTTTGTAGATGAATCTGTGCTTGAAATGCAATACTTGACTGAGGGACCATACAGATGTGGTATGTATGGGGGACAAAGGAAGGGTTAGTCATTAAACAATAATGTCCATGTAACTTATTATGTGATTTGTTAAGCAAAATTTGCCCTCTGAAATAATTTAGGCTTGCCTGAAGATAGGGGCTGAATACTTACGCAACGACTATATTTTAGCTATCACATTTTTATGAATCTTTAAAAGATGTTACAATTTTTCTTCCACTTTGACATTAGAGTATTTTGAGTAGATTGTTGAGAAAAAAATGACAATTAAATACATTTTAATCCCACTTCGTAACAAAATAAAATGTGAAGAAATCGAACGGGTATGAATACTTTTGCAAGGCACTGTATCACGCATGGCCCTGAAACTTTATAATGAATTTGCATCACATGTTCGAATTCCTCAAATGCTGTGGCTATAGTTTCATAATACAAAAAGTGACATATCAAATGAGAGGTCAGATACGCCCTGAGAACAAGGCCTATGCAGAAATAGGAGTGCGTGTCAAAAGAGGGGCCCCTCATCCTCTCCCTTACAATTGGGTTTACTGGGTCAAATATATCTTCCGTTATGCAATGTGTCCTTCATACTGGTGTTTGAAGGGAGGAAATGTCCCATTTCTGTAGTTAATGACTTGCCTGTTGAGAAGGAACTGTTTGTTGTTATCTGGGATGTAACAGTCGTACTTGTTGTGTGTCCATGCGAGTTTGCTGCGGGCTCCAACAGATTGCTTATCTAGAAAGTGGGGCGGTGCGTGCCTGCAAAAGTGGAAGTGGTGAATAATGGATGGAAAACAGTGCACCTACGTTCACTCAACACTCCACAAGCCTGCTGTGATGCTATCACTTTCTCATTGGAAATGTGCACAGCGTGCAGGTAAAGTGATTCTGACTGGCTGAAAATAAAATACATTAAATAAAGTGTGGGTTACCACATGTGGGGCCTACCATGGGTTTTGATATCTGTGGGTGACTCTGTCCTCAAGGGCTGAGCAGAATTCAGCTCTCTGTAGGAACAATATGGTCTGAGTCACTTTGTATGTTATAACATTTGAACGAATATAATAAATTGTCACAATTTAAGTGGCTTGTCTTAATACCGATGTAATGCCGGCATCAGAATGAGAATGTGTCAGAATAGGGTCATGAGTCATGACAACTTTGAGAATCGTGATTAGAGTATTGTTGTCTTCTGACAACATTCAAGCACTGTGGCATAATTTGTTGAGAATCATGATTACAGTTTTGAGCATTGTGACAGGTGATCGTAGTGCTTGACTTAGACTGAAATAGGTGCCGGTTCTTATTTTGGGTGCCCGTACTGTTTACATTTATAGATGCAGGAGCTCCACGATACTTTTGAGCTAATATTCTATAAGAGGAACAGGAGCTCAAGCAGTAGAAAATATGAGGTGCCGGTACACAGCTCTGGTGAGCTATGACTTCATGACTACAGTATTCTCTTATGACATCATTCTGGCCATAGTGACAGGTGAGTATAATAACCATATCATTATTAATTAGAATAGTAGAATGGACATTAACCTTATTATGAAGGTCCAAAGGTCAGCCATGTTGGTCAGGGAGTTGGTCAACCATGGTTTGCCAGTGCTGTGATACGATATTGTGTAAAACAATGAATGTGAAGAATGTATCTGCACTGTATGTGTGTTAGCTAACTAGCCAGCCAGTTTTAGAGGAATGATCCCATTAATTTTTCAAATGAACTGCCAATATGCCAACATTCCATTCAAAGAATGCAGTCCATCCATAGCCATACACTGGCTCAAATCAGTTGATGATAGGACTTGGACAAGTTGTAAATGCAACAAGTACTGATATTGTATCATATAATAGCACTCACATAAAACCCATATAAACTGTATTTATAATTATATGACAATATTTTAGGTTGACTATAATTCCATTAACAAATGTTGATAGATCACATGCCTTACTTTTAATTTCCTGCATAAGTAAAAGCAGGAAATGCATCACCTATGCCTCTCCTGCCATTCATTCCAATTAGACTGGTTTTGGATTTCTCCCTGACCAAGATGGCTGCCATTTTCACCCCATTATGGAACTTTGAGGGCTTATGACATAGCCCCTCTAGTAATTTAAGAGGATCTCTATGATTATAAAATCATGATTACACTATTGTTTTGTGACAACATTCTTACCATTGTGGCAGGTAACATCAATAATGTTACCATGAGCCATTTAAACATGCTGCATGACTTTTCAATGAGAACAAACTAACTTGTCTTAAACATAAGACAATACTCATATAGGTCTTGATAACACAAGGTTACATTTGCATATGTTGCATTTCCATTATGTCATACCACAATAAAATACATGATGCGGCTAATCTACTAAATGTTCAACAAGGTCGCCTAACTCCCTCCTTTATTAATAATCTAATTAACATCCAGCTCACAGGCTTCATTTGGGCCCCACCTTAATTTGCATATTGCTGTGCAGCGTCCTACTGTTCAACAGCTGGTGATATTGCATGCCCCATCCCACCCCTCCAATGTAGCACTGTTTGGGCATGGGGGGTGGGGTGCAGGGAGCAGGCCGGCACAGGTAATTCAAATCGCTTGTACCCTCAGGTGACAAAGGGCCATCGCCAATGTAGCGGGGAAAGTCGATCAATCTTGCCCTGTAGTCTCCAATTCCATCTGGACCTTATTAGAATCAACATAGTGAAATGTGAGAACCATTCATAAAATCGTGAGCAACACAGAGCCCTAGTCTAAAGGTTTGTTCTATCCGGAATCCTTGGGACGTCCATACCCTAAACCCTAACCCTAACTTTAAACCCTACCCTAACCTTAACTCTTACCTAACCATTACCCTAACATTAACTCGTACCTTAACCATTTTAAATGTGAACTTCCATGGGGTGACGTCAGAGTTGGGATGTCCAAAGGATCCCGTTTAGACTTTTCCCTAGTCTAAAGTAGTGCCCTAAGGAATAGGATGGTAGGGTGGTTTCATTTTACACACAGAGAGTGCATTTGCCAATGAAAATGCTGTGTCAAGTATCTCTCATCCACTCACCCCAGCAGTTTCTTGTCCTGACCTATCTATATGTCATTGAAATCACAAAATACCAATATTCATATCATGACAGACCCCTAATGTATAATTTCCAAAATAGGCCTAATTATATACACCATGAATAAAATGGAACATACTGTAGGCTACACACAATAGACTATGTAATAAGAGGTGATTGTTGTAACCTATTTCTACCCTTGTAACATTCTACATCAAACCCAATAATTATGTGACACATACCTGTAAAAAGCATCCTTTGTCCATAGGCTTGGGGGAGCCTTCCTTGTACCATTTTGCTACTCTCCATTGGAACTGTTATTTTTGGACTAGATACCAGCACCGGGTACACGGTTAAACAGCACGCCCGCGGGCGATAATGTGAGCCCAGTGCGCGCTGGTCATGGGGTCAGTGAGCTGTTGCCATGCGACTCATGGTTGTCACAGTGTCAGTGTTTGAATGCTTTAGTGCCGCGTTCTCGTACTAGTCGGAACTAGGAAACTCGGAAATGTCTGACTTGCTGACTCCACCTGCCGTATTTAACGAACTAGCAAGTTGGACATTTCCGAGTTTCCTAGTTCCGACTAGTATTTGAAAGCGACATTACTTAACTCGGTTGTGTCATAATGACCTGCAATTCGGTGTCCAATTTTACAAAATGTAAATGTACCATGGTCCACCAATTTTTCTTGAAAACCTTGAACAGCACTGGAGCATGTCAAATATAACACGTTGTTAGAATATAGTAGAAATAAGTATAATATAATTAAATGGAATTGAATAGAATAGTTTTTTTTCTCATTTCCTATTCATACAGTTGGCATTTTCCTCCATAGATCAAAGCGGAATGAAATTCCAGTCAAATAGAGCTTCAATAAATAGGCCCCCCAAACAATTAATTATAACAATGAATTATTCCTACATTTGCATTTGAGTAGCCTATTTTCTCCTTGAGTAGCCTATCTGTATGTGTTATTCCACTTTCTGTCATTGGATGGCGACAAATGATAGCTTTGTAGGCCACAATGCATTGTCCTCCGGCTCCATTTTTGGAAATGGACTCGCCCATTAGCCTCCCCTTGTGTCAGTCACCATGGTGGCATACGGCAGAAAGCTGTGGCGGCGGACCCATCGTCACTTTTAAACCCATCATAATGCTTTTTTAAAGGTTGCCTTTGTGCATGTAGCCTATTCATTTATTATAAAAAATGGACAACCGGTTATTGCCAGGATAGATTAGTAGTTTACTATTTTATTTGAAGGCGGATACATGGAATTGTGGCAAAATCAAGAATGCTGAAGATACATGTATTTGCTTTTAGCGTCGGTTTAGATAAAGGAACAGTTTTTCCATAATACAACTGTATAGCGACAAATCTACTGGGATTTGGATTCAGGATTCTTCGAGCCGCACCTTAATAGCAATTGTTTTCGTTGGGACCGGTGGCAGCCTTTTGGTATCGGTTTGGGGACAGAAGAAACCCCGAGGCTCACATTGTGGCCTGGCCATTGTGGCCTTTAGACCACTGGAGTTCTCTTATTAGTGGTTAACAGACTCCGATTGTGGCTTGGTCTGTGAATATCCAGACCGCAAATATTTACAAATTGTCAACAAGATAAGCAATTTAATTATTTTAAACTTGTCTTCAAAACAATGGCGTCTTATGTCGATAACAGCTTTCGTCAAGCTGTGATGATGAATCCGGCAGAAAGAACGCAACAGGTCAGTATAATTATTTGATAAGCCTTAAAATACTAATCTCGAGATGATGTGAAACCACTCGGTTACTGTGACAGTGTTCTATCATTTCCCGCTGCCACTCCTTCGCTACATTGTTACATTATTTCAATGTGTTGCCATTCTGCTACAGTGTTACGTATCCTGGCTACATCCCGCTAACGCTCTATCAAGGGAGATAATCTCGAGCTACTTAACATAACAGGATTTGATAGTAACCCAGCCACTTAACGTTATGTCACGAATTTATTCAGACCTGGCACATCAAAGCAAATGTTTCCTGTTTTCCAAACGGCTATGTAAACATTCGTAGGCTACATTGTTTCACAAATAGTCAAATACCAATTTGCTAGATGTAAATTACGATTTTTAAGAAAAAACAAACCTTCAAATCAATTTTTTTTGGTCACATGGGCCGAATACA
The DNA here is from genome assembly GCF_020615455.1 of Coregonus clupeaformis. Classification (NCBI taxonomy): domain Eukaryota; kingdom Metazoa; phylum Chordata; class Actinopteri; order Salmoniformes; family Salmonidae; genus Coregonus; species Coregonus clupeaformis. The sequence goes on from NC_059193.1 coordinate 33,963,744, forward strand.
ACAGGTGTAGACCTTATAGTGAAATGCTTACTTACACTAATGCTATAGGCGTAAACCAAGTCTAAACAACCCTTAAATGTGTCATTAGGCATATTGAGCTTGCATGGACATTTGATACAATAGTGTGTGTTGATTAATAGACCATTATCAATTCTGATGTACACTTTAGGCCTCTCCTATAAGTGATTTGAACATTCAGGATTCCTAATCTGTAGCCTCTTGTAGGCTATATCAGGTATTGGCCTGTATTGCCTTGATCATGACTCTCAGTTCCCATTACATTACACATAAGAGTCATTGGACAAAGGCGTTTCTGTACAGGGGAATTTTGTTAAGAGCCCCGACGCTCAGTCAGAACATAGTGTCAGAACATTAACAGGCATTGCTTGTGGTACGGTTTTGGAAGCATAAGGATCTTTCATATTAGCAAAAAAAAAAGGTTAAATTGATAGACACCTTTTTTTAATAGGGTTAGTGTTCCCACATGGTAAAATCTCCATGTCACAGCGCTTGTTTATGGAAAACAGATGGAAGACAAGCGGCAACCACCTGCGCTAATTGGCTATCTAGCATGCCCCGAACACCTGTGTGTAAGCGTAACTCAGGAAGTGTAGTTTCGTTGGGTAAGTGTAGTTTCGTTGGATGGCGGCACCCATAGCTGTATGAATCTGTGCAAAACTGCTACATTAAGTGTATCTTGAAAAAGTATGAAAAATGTATGCACTCACTAACTGTATGTCGCTCTGGATAAGAGCGTCTGCTAAATGACTAAAAATGTAAATGTATCTTTTATTTGAATGATTCTTTCTCGCTTATGAAAGATAGGGCCATATGTTTCGAAAGCCGTATTGCAAGCGATCATTATTAATGTTTCTAAACTTTAAAATACAGCGCCGGGATTGTAGTTCACATGAGCCAGTTGTGGGCGAAGCTAACGGCTGAAAACTGTAGGGAGAAGGCAGAATGCCACCTAGAGTTTACAAGGGCTATCTGTAGCCTAATAATGTACTGTTAAGGAGTGTTGGCGAGCCTACCATTACGTCTTAACATCCAAGGACCTTATAATGCATGTTATGTTGGAGGGAGACTGGCTCTGGGAGCCAAAACAGTCAAATACTCCATCTCAACATGAATCGATTTTTAATTGCGATATGCTTCTAGAAACATAAAACCCTTCACTTTGATATCACATCAAAAATAATTTCACATGCAAAATATACACTTACAGTACACTGTTTGAACCAGGTTTAACACCGTTGTAGCTGACCGTATTTTTCAGTTAAACACTTTTCCTTCCGTTACACACAGTTGTTCCCTAGCAAGATAGATAGCTAATTAGCACAGGTGGTTGCCTCGGTCTTCTGTCCGTCTTCCGGCTAAATCCATTTGAATTCAATCAATTTTTGACTGCAACCCTTTTGACTTGAACGAAACCTTCCATACATATTCCATTGTAGAAGTGCTCAGAAAGTGATGCCAAAACATTAGAGGTAAAGGTTGATCTATCAATTAGTTAGTGTTTTTACTGATATCAATTTGTTTATGAATGATTAAGTGATTAAAACTAAAATCAGTAACAGAATTTCCTAAAAAAAAAACTGAATTGTGTACAATCATGGGAAATCATAGTAGTCACAAACCACAGTTGGGTCACCTGCTACTGTCCTCCCATCCCTGTCCACTGGCAGACTGTCATGTTCAGCTGATAACACTGGACGTGCATGGACGTTGAAAAGTAGTTGACATTTGGTCAGTCCGCCCTGGCCTTGATTTCAACGTCCACAGATGTCCTTTTTTGGTCTGGTCCGGACCTGCCTTAATTTCAATGTCCACAGACATCTGGACCGGCCTTCATTTGGCCCAAACATAGACGTCTATGTTTGACAAGTTGGACAGCACAGTACAGTGAAGTAGGGCACACTAAAGAAAAGTAGAGGGTAGTTCAGTATAGTAGAGGAGTAGAGTTCAGTACAGTAAACATTAGAGGATGGGGAAAGGGGATACCTAGTCAGATGCACAACTGAATGCATTCAACCAAAATGTATTCCGCATTTAACCCAACCCCTCTGATTTAGAGAGGTATGGGGGGCTGCCTTAATCGACGTCCATGTCATTGGCGCATAGGGCACACTAAAGTTGAGTACACTATAATGTACTGTACTGAACGATACTCTACTTTACTGTATTGTACTGAAATCTACTGTACTGAACTATACTCTACTTGACTATACTAGTGTTGCACGGTATACCGATACTTTTTCTATACTAGAACATACCAAACATCTATACCAAAAACTTTATTAATTCACTTAATTGGTCTCTCTGTCACATCTCTCCATCAGCCAAAGATGATCTATTGTCTCAGCGAACACTGTGTGTGTGAATAGGGCTCCAACGGGCCGCACCCGTCTTGCCTCGTGATTGACATCATTACTGGTTAGAGACAGCGCACTTTTATAAAATAAGCTACTTCTATGCAAATATTGATCAGTACAATAAAAGTCCCAAATGGAAGGGAAACAGATTGTTTGTCATTTGTAGCCCCATGAAAGCAGCCAAAACAAGCTCCATCAATCAATGCACGCCCACAGTCCTATTGAATATGCGTTCACCTGTATTGTGAATAGGTCTGGGCTACATCTTGATTCACCCAGTTTATCATTAGATTTACCATTCAAATAAATGATTACCATTATGTTATGTAGTTAGATTGGTGATAACAAAGTCAAATTGATTGTATAATTTATTCATCAATGGCTGTCTCTGAAACATTTTGACGTAAAACATTTCAAATGTAATGCTATTGAACTCAAAACATGCCCAACGATTGAACAAAGCAGTAGCTGAGTTTGTCTGGATCAATTACCAATATTTATTTTGCTGTGGTATCATTTTGGTTTTGAGTATCACAATGTTACCCAGTATCGTGATACTAAACCTGGTATCGAAGTCAAAATTCTTGTATCATGAAAATACTCTTCTGTGCTGTACTGTACTTAAAAAAAAAAAAAAAGGTATTTGACCATTTAAAAAAAACAATATAACCACACGTGGATACAGTACAATGCCATTAAAATCATCGAGGATGACACAAAAAAGTTACACGTATTTCCATCGTTGTCCTCATGAAAATACATAAAAACAAAATATACACAAGATTGTACTCTACTGAGCTGTTATCAAACTTTGCATCTGCACAGTTCTTCCAGTAATTGTGTTTTCATAATGTCCTTGTGCATAGAGTTGTATGGTTCGTTAAACTTTGAAATCAATGGATTTTGTTTGGCATACATTTATAAGTGAAAAATCTGTATCTGCACAATTGCACTACCGTGGAATTGCCCCCATGCAATTGTTTATTGCAATATTTTCGCTTCTTATTCCCAGCACATTTCAACCATTAGGCAATGGGCCCTGCGGTTTGATGGCAGCAAGAGATACGCACAACAATAGCCTAGAGAATCGATAGTCCAACAATTAAAATAGTGGGTGAGCTGATGGTGACACAGCCACATGTTGATGTATCTGTCTATCTGACATTGAGGAAACAATTAAACGGCTGTCAAGTGTTATCATTGATAACTCGTTAACCGTGTGCTAGTATGCCAACACATTTCATGCATGTTTCATTAAACCTCATAGTGGTGGTGCATACCATTATGACATGAGTAAAGAAGTGTTTGAAAAATGTGGACTGACCACAGTCACCACACAAGTTCTCCTTGAAATATGTCCAGAATGTTTTGAATTATAACTTGACAGGCCCCCCTTGCACTTTAGTTTTGGAATTGTAACTTGTTAATCATTCAAATGTTCAGCTAGTAGTGTCCCCCATTAGCAACTGACAGTATTTGTCCTATTGGAGATGGCATGGCTTCTTGGGATTAACACCGGGTTCGGACTGGTGTGGATTTGGCCATCTTAAAGCCCTAATCGTGACCTGGCGTGCATGGTGGTAGCCTACTGAGACAGTGTGATTTTCCATGGCACTGTTGCCTTCGCTTGCCTAGGTTGCTGTTCAGTACTTTGTGGCGAATGTATTACACAAACCACCATATACACACACAGTATGATTGTTTGATAATGCGTTATGTTGATTGGGCACCTACAATATTTTTATTGGGGAAATGGAGAGGAAAGATTAAAGCTATAATTAGAAACGCACAGGCTACTTTTTCGCCTAAGATGCAGGAGCCATCCAAGAAGGGACAATGAGTCAAAGGCTTGTCTGCTCCTTGTAATTGTTTAGGCAGGGGCAAAGCCCATGAACACAGTCAGCAAGACCTCTGGCTAACAGTGAATCATATAGCTCAAACGTCAGAGCTCAGACAGTGTCCTTGTGTGCTGGATTTAGCAAGGGATTAGCATAGTAGTCAACCAGTGGCTAGGAATATCCAAGTGAAAAGGCAGTGAGGAGAAGAAGGTGGAGACAGGAGCCCGGGAGGCCCAGAGAGAGGGTGGAAGCTTGTTTCTCTCTCTAGTGAACAGCATCCTGCCCGGTGTGCGAGTGGAGAAGCAGGCCGGCAGGAAGGACTGGCTGATGGCAAAAGAAAGGAGAGGACATTTTTTAAGTGACTGTTTTTATGCTGCTTGTTTGTGTGTGGTTTATGGTTTGTGACTGCCGTCCTATTTTGAGCACCCAGTCAGAACAGAAGCATGTGAGACGGGCTTTGATTGAGAAATAAAACGGATTGCGAATCACTTTTGTCTCATGCTTTTGTTAGCTTAGCAGTTCGCTTCTGGGTAAATCCATTTGAATTCAATCACATTTTGACAGCATCCCTTTTTATTTAAACAAAACTTTCCATGCATGTTTGCCCATGGAAGAAGTGCCAAAACATTCTGGAGATAAAGGTACTCAAGGTTGAGCTGTTTGGCATACCCCACCATACCATGAGACATCACTGGAAAAGATCAACGGTTAAGTTTGGTATCATTTAAAAGCTTATAGAGATGTCAAACAATTTGAGTATATATATATATTTTTAAACCTTTATCTAAAAACGTTTTTTTCTTTTTTCTTTCCCATATGCCATATGTTGTAGCTTAGTCCCTATTTCACATCACCTGAGTATTTTGTGTTGTGCCCACCATCGGTTGAGACAACATTCTCTTGAATACAGGGTGGGTGTTATTTCAATCTTAGAAATATAATTCACGGGCCTCCCAAGTAGCGCAGCGGTCGGGAGGCGTCACTACAGTCCCGGGTTCGATCCCAGGCTGTGTCGCAGCCGGCCGCGACCAGGAGAACCATGTGGCGGCGCACAATCGGCCCACCGTCGTCCGGGTTAGGCCGGGGTAGGCCATCATTGTAAATAAGAATTTGTTCTTAACTGACTTGCCTAGTTAAATAAAGGTAAAAAAATAAATAATAATAATAATTCAACTCAACATTATCTGATGTGTGGACCTCCAACCATCTTCGTGGGATCATTTTGAAAGTAGAAATGTAAATGTTATTCCCATTTTAGTACATGTATCATCACTTCTACAATGTGAGACCATGGGACTATAAGGTTCTATTGGACATGTTTGTAAAAAATTAGTTAATAATTTATATACAGTACCAGTCAGAAGTTTGGACACCTACTCATTCCAGGGTTTGTCTTTATTTTTACTATTTTCTACATTGTAAAATAATAGTGAAGACATCAAAACTATAAAATAACACACAGAATCATGTAGTAACCAAAAAAGTGTTAAACAAAAATATTTATATTTGAGATTCTTCAAAGTAGCCACCCTTTGCCTTGATGACAGCTTTGCACACTCTTGGCATTCTCTCAACCAGCTTCATGAGGTAGTCATCTGGAATGCATTTCAATTAACAGAAGATTAACAGAAGATAGCCCTATTTGGTAAAAGACCAAGTCCATATTATGGCAAGAACAACTCAAATAAGCAAAGAGAAAAGACAGTACATCATTACATTAAGACATGAAGGTCAGACAATCCGGAAAATGTCAACAACTTTGAAAGGTTCTTGTAGTGCAGTCGCAAAAACCATAAAGCGCTATGATGAAACTGGCTCTCATGACGACCGCCATTAGAGTTACCAGCCTCAAGTAACAGACACATCTCAACATCAACTGTTCAGAGGAGACTGTGTGAATCAGGTCTTCATGGTGAAATTGCTGCAAAGAAACCACTACTAAAGGACACCAATAAGAAGAAGACACTTGCTTGGGCCAAGATACACGAGCAATGGACATTAGACCGGTGGAAATATGTCCTTTGGTCTGATGAGTCCAAATGTGAGATTTTTGGTTCCAACCGCTGTGTCTTTGTGAGACACAGAGTAGGTGAACAGATGATCTCCGCATGTGTGGTTCCCACCGTGAAGCATGGAGGAGGTGTGATGGTGTGGGGGTGCTTTGCTGGTGACACTGTTATTGATTTATTTAGAATTCAAGGCACACTTAACCAGCATGGCTGCCACAGCATTCTGCAGCGAAACGCCATCCAATCTGGTTTGGGTTTAGTGGGACTATCATTTGTTTTTCAACAGGACAATGACGCAACACACCTCCAGGCTGTGTAAGGGCTATTTGACCAAGAAGGAGAGTGATTGAGTGCTGCATCAGATGACCAGGCCTCCACAATCACCCGACCTCAACCCAATTGAGATGGTTTGGGATGAGTTTGACCGCAGATTGAAGGAAAAACAGCCAACAAGTGCTCAGCACATGTGGGAACTCCTTCAAGACTGCTGGAAAAGCATTCCAGGTGATGCTGGTAGAGATAATGCCAAGAGTGTGCAAAGCTGTCATAAAGGCAAAGGGTGGCTATTTGAAGAATCTAAAATATATTTTGATTTGTTTAACACTTTCTTTGGTTACTACATGATTCCATATGTGTTATTTCATAGTTTTGATGTCTTCACTATTATTCTACAATATAAAAAAATTGTAAACATAAAGAAAAACCCTTGAATGAGTAGGTGTGTCCAAACTCTTGACTGGCAGTGTATATAATAGATCTTTAAATGGTTCTTCATATGTATGTCTATTTAGTTAGATTTCTGAAATGTTAAGTAAAAAAAGAAGAAAAACTAGAAAGTTCTCTGCATAAACCCATTTGAACTTGGCGCTATAAGGTTTTATCTGCAATCCAATCGCAAGCCTGAACAAATACAGACGGACCAATCAGAACACATGTCTTTGCCATCTCCCTCTATAAGTATGGTGTAGGCTAGTCTAGCCATAAAAAAACAACAACTGTCAGAAATCTTAAAGTAAATGATGTTGTCACATCGTTGTTCAGAGATAACAGTTATTTTTCTGATCATAATACATTTCTTAATCTATACTGAACAAAAATATGAATGCAACATGCAACAATTTAATCGATATTACTGAGCCCACGTACTGGGGAGCCAGGCCCACCCACTGGGGAGCCAAGCCCAGCCAATCAAAATGAGTTTTTCCCCACAAAAGGGCTTTATTACAGACAGAAATACTCCTCAGTTTCATCAGCTGTCCAGGTGGCTGGTCTCCGATGATCCTGCAGGTGACGATGCTGGATGTGGAGGTCCGGGGTTGGTGTGGTTACGCGTGGTCTGCGGTTATGAGGCCGGTTGTACGTACTTCCAAATTCTCTAAAATGACATTGGAGGCGGTTTATGGTAGAGAAATTAACATTCAATTTTCTGGCAACAGCTCTGGTGGACATTCCTGCAGTCAGCATGCCAGTTGCACGTTGCCTCAACTTGAGACGTCTGTGGCATTGTGTTGTGTGACAAAACTGCACATTTTAGAGTGGCCTTTTTTTGTCCCCACCACAAGGTGCACCTGTGTAATGATCATGCTGTTTAATCAGCTTCTTGATATGCCACACCTGTCAGGTGTATGGATTATCTTGGCAAAGGAGAAATGCTCACTAACAGGGATGTAAACAAATTTGTGCACAACATTTGAGAGAAATTAGCTATTTGTGCATTTGACACTTTGCGTTTATATTTTTGTTCAGTATATTTGATTTGTTCTGACTCTATCTTGGTAAAATAGTGTTATTCTATCATTTATGTATTCCCATAGCTATACTTTTCCTAAACTGATTCAGAAGAGTCATGGCTGAACCCAGATTGACATTTCAGAGCCAAAAGGTTCTATCTTGCGATTGCACCCCCCTAAAAAAAACGATTTACATATGATTTTGAAACAATGCGCTTTAGGTGGAAGAAGTAGATTAATGTGTTATGAAATAAGAATTCACTACAAAAGTTAATAAAAACAGACTTTGCTATTGCGCACCACTGCATAGAAGCCAACCATGGCTCACTTTCCTCCCTGCGCTTTGTAGTCATAGAAGACGTCCAAATTTCACCCAAGAGGTGGTGACATCATTCGTAAACTAAAATGAAGAGAGGCATTCTGGCAGTACTCCTTAGACAGTGGATCCTAAGGGGCTAAACGATTATGTTTTCACTGTCCTCATTTCTATTATGTTGTTGCCTGGATTTTTTGGGTCTCTGTGTCTCCGGATTCACAGACACCCAAATATCATCTGTATATTTTGACATGGCCTATTGATTAACGAGACACACTATTTATTATTATTATTTTGTGCTATAATTTGCCATTTACCTTGAAACATAATTATTATGTTCTTACATTGTTGTCTCAATGGGCCACTACGCTATAAATAGGAGCTAAGTGCAATGGTCAGGTCACTCTGAGGAAGACGTCAGCTTGACGTTGAAACATCAGTCACCTAGGTGTTCGCATCCTGTACAATTGATTTATTTTAGCTCACTTTAATCCATCTCAGCTTTTTTTTGTTGAGCGCTCCAACTCCTTTCTAACTCAAATTAGTATTTTTGGAAGTTTTTCTTGGTAAGCCCTTCTCATGATTTTTGTCATTGTTGTTGAACACCCCTCCTTTCTTTGTTTACTGAAGCGTGAAGGCCCACCTGAACTCTCACTACAAAACAGTTCTGAGATCTGGGATGTGAAAACTTTTATGCTCAATATCTCCGAACTATGCTTTGTGCAGATAGAACCTTAAAGACCCAATGTCACTAATGGGCAAGCAGGAACCTTGTAGTTTGCCCATAGAACATATAGCATTGACTATTTGCTAATAGGATAAATGCTTCAAACACCCAGTCCATGAACACAAAAGCAACTTTTCTTGGTCTCCTTGCTCCGCTAACCCTGTGGAATTTAAGTGATGTCACATGTTATTCTTATATTGAAAGTGGTGGCCGAGCTCTGGCTAAAGTGGTTACACACATCACGGTTACATTTACGTATTCATCACATTTTAAATACAAAGGCAACATATTTCAAGGGAAAAAGGTGAAGAAAAGCACAAAATGCACCAATGAACGATGCCCACGCTAGCTCAGAGCACAACATTTAGGCTAAGGCAGTCCCACAATGACTAATGTATTTTAGCTCATAATGACAAATGAAATGCTTACTTATGAGCCCTTAACCAACAATAAATAGTTTTTAAAAAGTAAGTTAGAAATGTTCTAAATAAAGGGAAATTGTAACACAATAAAATAACAATAACGAGGCTATATACAAGGTGAACCGGTACCGAGTCAATGTGCAGGGGTACAGGTTAGTCGAGGTAATTGAGGTAATATGTACATGTAGGTAGGGGTAAAGTGACTATGCATAGATAATAAACAGAGAGTAGTAGCAGCGTATGTGACGAGTGTGAAGGAATGTGTGTGTGTGTTGGCGTGTCAGCGTAGTATGTGTGATGGCGTGGTTAGAGTCCTGTGAGTGTGCATCGAGCCTGTGCAAGAGAGTCAATGAAAAAAATTGTAATAAAATAAGGGGGTCAATGCAAATAGTCCGGGTAGCCATTTGACTAACTGTTCAGCAGTCATGGCTTGGTGGTAGAAGCTGTTAAGGAGCCTTTTTGTCCCAGACTTGGCGCTCCGGTACCGCTTGCCGTGCGGTAGCAGAGAGAACAGTCTATGACTTGGGTGGCTGGAGTCTTTGACAAGTTTTAGGGCCTTCCTCTGATACCGCCTGGTACAGAGGTCCTGGATGGCAGGAAGCTTGGTCCCATTGATTGACTGGGCCGTACGCACTACCCTCTGTAGCGCCTTGCAGTCAGATGCCGAGCAGTTGCCATACCAAGTGGTGATGCAACCAGTCAGGATGCTCTTGATGGTGCAGATGTAGTTTTGAGGATCTGAGGCCCCATGCCAAATCTTTTCAACCTCCTGAGGGGGAATAGGCGTTGTCATGCCCGTCACGATTGTGTTGGTGTGTTTGGACTGTGATAGGTCCTTAGTGATGTGGACACCAAGCAACTTGAAGCTCTCAACCCGCTCCACTAAAGCCCCGTCACTGTGAATGGGGGTGTGCTCTGCCCTCCTTTCCTGTAGTCCACATTGAGCTCCTTTGTCTTGCTGATGTTGAGGGAGAGGTTGTTGTACTGGCATCACACTGCCAGGTCTCTGACCTGTTCTCTGTAGGCTGTCTCATCGTCGTCGGTGATCAGGCCTACCACCGTTGTATCGTTGACAAACTTAATGATGGTGTTGGAGTCGTGCTTGGTCACGCAGTCGTGGGTGAACAGAGATTACAGAAGGGGACTAAGCACACACCAATGAGGGGCCCCCGTGTTGAGGGTCAGCGTGGAGGATATGTTGTTGCCTACACTCACCACCTGGGGGAGGCCTGTCAGGAAGTCCAGGATCCAGTTGCAGAGGGAGGTGTTCAGTCCCAGGGTCCTTAGCTTAGTAATGAGCTTGGACGGCACTATGGTGTTGAATGCTGAGCTGTAGTCAATGAACAGCATTGCCACGTAGGTGTTCATTTTGTCCAGGTGGGAAAGGGCAGAGTGGAGTGCAATAGAGATTGCGCCATCTGTGGACCTGTTCGGGCGGTATGCGAATTGGAGTGGGTCCAGGGTTTCTGGGATGATGGTGCTCATTCACCCCCCCCTCATCTCCCATGAGCATTTAGCTCATCTGGTAGGCTCTCGTCACTGGGAGCTCGCGGCTGGGTTTCCCATTGTAATCCGTGATAGTTTGCAAGCCCTGCCACATCCGACGAACGTCAGAGCTGGTGTAGTAGGATTCGATCTTAGTCCTGTATTGATGCTTTGCCTGTTTGATGGTTCGTTGGAGGGCGTAGTGGAATTTCTTATAAGCGTTCAGATTAGTATCCCGCTCCTTGAAAGCGGCAGCTCTAGCTTTTAGCTCAGTGCGGATGTTGCATGTAATCCATGGCTTCTGGTTGGAATATGTACGTACGGTCACTGTGGGGACGACCTCGTCGATGCACAGATGAATGAAACCGGTGTCTGATGTGGTATACTCCTCAATGCCATCGGATGAATCCCGGAACATATTCCAGTCTGTGCTAGCGAAACAGTCCTGTAGCATAGCATCTGCTTCATCGGACCACTTCCATATTGAGCGCGTCACTAGTAGTGTACTTCCTGTTTTTGAGTTTTTGCTTGTAAGCAGGAATCAGGAGGATAGAGTTATGGTCAGATTTGCCAAATGGAGTGCAAGCGAGAGCTTTGTATGTGTGTCTGTGTATGGAGTAAAGGTGATGTAAGAGATTTTTTCCCCTCAAGTTGCACAAGTTTCAGTTTTCCTGCATTAAAGTCCCCGGCCACTAGGAACACCGCCTCTGGATTAACATTTTCTTGTTTTCTTATGGCCTTGTACAGCTTGTTGAGTGCGGTCTTAGTGCCAGCAGTGGTTTGTGGTGGTAAATAGACCGCTACAAAGAATATAGATGAAAACTCTCTTGGTAAATAGTGTGGTCTACAGCTTATCGTGAGGTACTCTAGCTGAGGTGAGCAAAACCTCAGAACTTCCTTAATATTAGACATCGCGCACCAGCTGTTGTTGACAGAGAACCCCCCCGATCTTACCGGAGGCTGCTGTTCTGTCGTGAGATGCACAGAAAACCCAACTAACTGTATATTATCCATGTCCTTGGTGAAACATAGGATATTACCGTTTTTTTATGTCCCGTTGATAGGATAGTCTCGATCGGAGCTCATCCAGTTTATTCTCCAGTGGTTGCAGGTTTACATTTAAGTCATTTAGCAGACGCTCTTATCCAGAGCGACTTACAGTTAGTGAGTGCATACATAATTTTTTATACTGGCCCCCCGTGGGAATCAAACCCACAACCCTGGCGTTGCAAACGCCATGCTCTACTGAGCTACATCCCTGCCGGCCATTCCCTCCCCTACCCTGGACGACGCTGGGCCAATTGTGCGCCGCCCCATGGGTCTCCCGGTCGCGGCCGGCTACGACAGAGCCTGGATTCGAACCAGGATCTCTAGTGGCACAGCTAGCACTGCGATGCAGTGCCTTAGACCACTGCGCCACTCGTTTGCCAGTAGAAAGGTGGATTATCCCCTCGCTGACGCAGTCTCGGCAGGCATCCGGCTCGTCGACCTCTGTAATGGCGTCTCCTCTTCATACGTGTGATGGGGATTTGGGCCTGGTCCAGGAAGAGCAGTATATCCTTCGCGTCCGATTCATTAAAGGTAAAATCCTTGTCCAGTTCGAGGTGAGAAATCGCTGTTCTGATGTCCAGAAGCTCTTTTCGGTCATTGGAAGCGATGGAGGAAACATTACATACAAAGAAAGTTTAAAACGGCGCAGAACCCCTCTCAAAATAGCACAGGTGGTCAAGAGCCTGTAAAACGGCGGCCATCCCCTCCAGCGCCATTCTCTTCAAATGATGTGAAATCCGTGACCTAGTGGGCAGCCATTCGTTTTCTGTAACAGACAGTAGCAATAGAGGACAGGCAAATAATACGGCTGAATTCCTCATTTTGCCTGGTTTGAATTGTGGTCTACATTTGAGTTCCAGGTACTAGAGTATCTCACTGGAATACCAGGACGTTGTGTGCAAGGGTGCTCGTGTTTGACTGTTAGTAAACAAATCTAATAATGAGAAGGCCAATGAGGTAGGCCTATCCTCTATATTCAAATCCACCACAGAGACTGGTCACAAGCTTTGCAATTTGGCACACAATTTGACCACACTGGACTGCTAGAAACAAATCTGAAGTGCCACTCTCTTGCTACCTTGTCTGTACCGCTCTGATTACAGGCTACTGTATAGTTCCATCTCTGCATTACAATCTGTTGGAAGTTAATTGTTTCTACTCTGTTCTTAACAAAGGTAAGATCAGAATCCATTTGTCTCATTTTAAGGCAGTAATATCCAATATGGTTAATTATGAAATATCTGGGATACCTATACAGTGGACTAAATAATAGGCTAAATCTAAAGAATACATAGGCCTATCACTTGCTAATACCACTTGCTCTCTGTGTTTCATAGATATCTTTCAGATACAGTACTGTTATTGGAGAAGGAAAGGTGCAAATCAAGCATGAATATTCAACATAACCTTCATTCAATGGACTGGATGCTAACCAATAAGCAGTTAGCATCCAGTGCGCCCTCTGTACTTTCTTTCATCTTCTGGTCTAATGCTCGTGTGTGGAGGGCACACTCCGGGTAATGCCCCTCCACACAGTAGCTTTGAAGTCTGCCTGCTCCCATCTATCACATTGCAAAACATGTTTCTGTGATCTGCTTCCATAGATTGTACACTTTGGTCTGCAGCCATACTTACTCAGGGCAGTACAAAGACAAGACTTAGCCCCTGTTTCTTTGTATGTGTACTCACTCCTCTTGGAGTGAAAACACAATTTTCCTTGCGCTGCATGATTCCCATATCTGTCAGTGCTTGAAATATAGATGGATCGCAATTTCTTTGACAGTCATGCATTTGTCAGGCATGACTCACCGTCATTGTCTCATGGCAAAGGCATGTGTCAGATCCTTATGCTCGCGTGCCTCATGAGATATTTTTAAACGCAAAGAAAACATCAGACATGAGTCAAGGCCCCACAGTGTAAGTTCCATTGTCCTTCACTGCAGAATGCAAGAGATCAACATATCACTGAACACTACACGCTTTACATAACTTCCATTGACCTTGGCATTGCGCAAAGGGTGGAGAGAGAATAAACCCATCCACTTGCCCAGACACGCAATATTTACATTTTTGCTATTGTATTACTTGGCTCACGCTGTGCTTGAAATTGAATCTAATGCAGAACGTTATAGCGTTAGAAGAAATCAAGCACCAGAATGGCTTATGATTGAAAATTGCCTTTTGGCCTCGATCCCTACTGCACAGGGTAATCCTTCCTGTTTGTGAACTGGCCAGACATGAAGTGGATAGAACAGTGAGCTGATTAGTTGCCTGATTAGAAGTCTGTAAATCCAAAGGGGCTATAGTCCTCTATAGAGCTAATGCTTGTTTACAAAGTTTTCCATATTAGTGTCAAGGGTCATTGTCTGGGCACAGATGAAATTGTATTGTACTGGCCAGTTTTTGTCTCGACTTTTGGCCAACCTGGGTCACCCTATCCATTTGCCACTTTCCAGTTGTTGGACTACCAGCAGAAACCTTTGCCAGATGTCCACTCCTAACATATTGGCTCAAGGAGGCTCATTATTTAGATGAACTACCCTAGCACTGGTGACTGGATACATGTTGCGCCTTTTTAGTGTCTTTGAATGATCAATGTCTAAACAAACACTAAGCCAAAATGCATGCTCATCCTTCATCCCTCAGCCTACTTGCCTGAACATTTAAATTTGTCTTCTGTCTTTATACGAAACTAGAGCATTGATTGGGATAGTTCCACTATCTCTTCTGCGCAGATAAAATCAAAGCAGACTATATTTTACTTCCTGCTGACATTATGATAAAGACATCCGATCTGTCTTGTGAGTGACAGTCACAAATCTTCAATATGCTTTTGACCTATGCTCTCCCTCGCAAGTAACAGTGGAAAGACCGATCTAGCCTACTAGGGAGTGAAACTGTATTGCCCTCCCTCCATCTCTCAACCGGCCTATGGCATTCAGCCAAAGTGTAAACTAGCCTCCCTATTATGCGATGATGATAAGCTCATCTCTGTACAGCATTAGAGTTGTGACCTATATGGTGATCATCACATTTCTGTAGGTTTGTTCTAGTCGAGCTCCTGAAATGTGAGTTGATTTGCTAGACCATCTGGTGGATTAAGCGTTTCTCTCAAAAGTGGAGATGTTAACCGCACAGCATGCTATCATGGTCATCTAATTATCCCCAACTTGAAATGGACACAATCACTACTCATTCATCTACCTTCATAGCCAATGCGTGGTGTGGATTCTGTTGCAAGATGGCTACAGTGCATCACCCAGGGGGTTGCTAGACATCAATGTTGTATGGTGGGGGAGTTTCTCTTCCCAGACAATGTAAAGGGCTTTGAGACCTAGTCTAAATTAATTAAGTTGGCTTGTCATACCATATGCTAAGTGTTGTATCCACTGTGCTGTGGAGGGTATGACTGCTTGACATGTGAACAGAAAAAGCTGATTCACATCCGTTTCTTTACGAACTAAGCACAAGCATGAACAGCTGCCTTTTGTTAATGGATGCCATTGTCAAAAGAAAAACTGCAGGAAAAAACTAAAAGGAGGTTTTGACATTTTATTAAAGTAGACAACTGGACAATAAAATAATGGGGCTGGGCATTTCCATCGAAAAGGAGCCATGAGCGCCAACGTGAAGTTCAAAGGAGCATATCAAATTGGGAAATTAAGGCATAGATTAATTTTTCTACCATTTCTGTAAAGACAAATTAGGCATAAGGAAAGGCTTTGATTTCTGAATAAACCGATGGAAATGGGATCTTAAACATCTGCCAGAAAAAGTCTTAAGGTATCAGAAATTCATCAATGCACAACATTGTTGACGTAAAGACGCCTGCCAACTAATATCAACACTTATATTTAGTTTTGGAGAAATTGTTGACCTTCTGTACGTTTAAAAAATATTGCCTTGTGCCTTGTAATTCCGTTAGCAAAAACCCACATACTGTATCTTTGAGATTTTCTAATGTCTACATTATAAGGAGGGAGGATTATGAAAGTTCACAGAAGTAACAAGTAAAGGTAGACCTACCAATTAGTTAGTGTTTTTACTGATATCAATTTTCTTTCAGTTATTAAGTGATTAAAACTCGTAATTCCGTTGCCAAATTGGTAACTGAATTACCAAAAAATCTGCAACTGAATTGTCTACAATAGGAAATCATAATAGTCACAAACCACAGTTGGGTCACCTGCTACTGTCCTCCCTTCCACTGGCATACTATTATGTTCAGCTAGTAACGGTTTCTTTGTCTTTCTGTTGTCTAGTCAAACCAAGAGCATTAAAACAGTCTGAGTCTGCACAACTGCTCCCTCTCTCTCTCTACGCCTCACTCACTCACTCACTCACTCACTCACTCACTCACTCACTCACTCACTCACTCACTCACTCACTCACTCACTCACTCACTCACTCACTCTCCCGTTATTGTCACCTCCCCAGCTCTCACTGACACATACCCATGAACCCCCTTTCTTTCTATTCACTGTAACCAGCATTCTCACCCACTGAGCACCGGACGTCCATGGACATTGAAAGTAGTTAATTTGGTCAGTCCACCCTGGCCTTGATGTTAACGCCCTCATAGACTGTCTTACACGTTTAGATAGCACATTACAGTGAGTAGAGTACAGTACAGGGCAACACTTTTATTTGGATTGTTCATCTGTAACATTTCAACTATCTACTAACCCTAACCTTAGAAAGCAGTTGCTTATCAACAGATAGTTTGTTGATAGTATGACCATCTGTAGAGCATCTACAGATGGAAAATCAAGACTATCCAAATAGTGTGACCCAGTACAGTGAGTAGAGCACAGTAGAGTATACTCCTGAGTGGCGCAGTGGTCTAAGGCACTGCATCGCAGTGCTAACTGTGCCACTAGAGATCCTGGTTCGAATCCAGGCTCTGTCGCAGCCGGCCGCGACCGGGAGACTCATGGGCGGCGCACAATTCGTCCAGGGTAGGGGAGGGAATGGCCGGCAGGGATGTAGCTCAGTTGATAGAGCATGGCGTTTGCAACGCCAGGGTTGTGGGTTCGATTCCCACGGGGGGCCAGTATAAAAAATAATAATAAATGTATTCACTAACTGTAAGTCGCTCTGGATAAGAGCGTCTGCTAAATGACGTAAAATGTAAATGTAAAAATGTAGAGTAGTCTAATCCAAAACAGTACAGAAAAGTAAAGTACAGTATAATGTACTGTATTGTACTACACTGTACTCTGCTGTGCTGCGCAGTGATGCCCAATCTTGTGAAACATGAGGTGAATGACATTCATATCCATAATTATGCATTTCTGTGTAGTACAGATCAGGGACCCATGATGTCATTCCGTTACTGTAATGCCGTTACCGGGTGTAAATCCACTTCACTTAATGGCATTCAATAACCAAAATAGATTTTTCCAAACTAAAGGTGCCATGTCATAGCTGACACCCCATTATTTCTGCAGACATATTTGAACCTTAATTCTGAGCAGATGTTTAAGAGTTTTTGGAAAACGTGGTATCATAAAAACCTGAGGGAGATTTTACTGTAATTCTTACATCTGTACAGTTCTTCGACTAAATTTGTTTTAGTAAATTTTACAAATAGTTAAGTAAGCCTTACAATATATAGAGTTGTATGGTTTGTTAAACTTTGAAATCATTGGTTTTTGTTTGGCATACATTAAAAAAATTAAAAAACTGAGTCAAAGCGTAATTCCGTTACTTTGGAATTGCCCGCCTACATCAGTTGTTGTTGTTAAAGTTATGCATGCTCCTTAGCGAAATGTAAAACGATGAAGTCCACTTTTGAGTAATCAGCCTGCAACATTTGTTTTCAAATTGCCTACCCTTGTCATTTAGGCTCCAATTGCAGTACTAAAACGGTAACTAAGCCCAGCATTGTTATATTTAATCAGCAATGAGAAATCCTCAGTTGTTCCTATGGTTTCTTGTGCACTGCACAGCGGATTGGAATCAAGGTGTAGGGTATCCCTCTATTTGAAACCCTATCTGTGTAATAGGTCCCTGAGGCATTGTCTGACCTGTGGCTGGTCACGTTTCCAAGACCCTGTCCCTCTTCTTCACATCGGAGAAAATATCCTGAACCTCCGCTGCCCCGGTCAACTGTAAGCGCTGTTATTGTGAAGTGGAAATGTCTAGGAGCGTTCTCTGTAGTGATGAATCACGCTTCACCATCAGGCAGCCCAACGGACGAATCGGGATTTGGCAGATGCAAGGAGAACGCTACCTGCCCGAATGCATGTGCCAACTGTAAAGTTTGGGGAATGAGGAATAATGGTCTGGGGCTTTTTTTGATGGTTCGGGCATGGCTGCTTAGTTCCAGTGAAGGGAAATCTTAACGCTACAGCATACAATGACATTCTCTACTATTCTGTGTTTCCAACTTTGTGTCTACCGTTTGGGTAAGGCCCTTTCCTGTTTCAGCATGACAATGCCCCCGTGCACAAAGCGAGGTCAATACTGAAATGGTTTGTCGAGATCAGTGTGGAAGAACTTGACTGGCCTGCACAACCCTGACCTCAACCCCATCGAACACCATTGGGATGAATTGGAACACCGACTGCGAGCCAGGCCTAATCGCCCAACATCAGTGCCCAACCTCACTAATGCTCTTGTGGCTGAATGGAAGCAAGTCCCTGCAGCAATGTTCCAACATCTAGTGGAAAGCCTTCCCAGAAGAGTGGAGGCTGTTATAGCAACAAAGGGGGGACCAACTCCATATTAATGCCCATGATTTTGGAATGAGATGTTCAACAAGCAGTTGTCCACATACTTTTGGTCATGTGGTGTACGCTTGTAATGACACCTTCTCCAAGTCAACATTGATTTTGACTGCCTCTGTGACATCATTCAAGGATGCCCTACCTCTGTACTTTTAGGCTGAAGGGGAGGACGGTAAATCCTCAAGTGTGATGCGCTGTAAATTGCATGATGTACAGTGAGGGAAAAAAGTATTTGATCCCCTGCTGATTTTGTACGTATGCCCACTGACAAAGAAATGATCAGTCTATAATTTTAATGGTAGGTTTATTTGAACAGTGAGAGACAGAATAACAACAAAAAAATCCAGAAAAACGCATGTAGAAAATGTTATAAATTTATTTGCATTTTAATTAGGGAAATAAGTATTTAACCCCCTCTCAATCAGAAAGATTTCTGGCTCCCAGGTGTCTTTTATACAGGTAACGAGCTGAGATTAGGAGCACACTCTTAAAGGGAGTGCTCCTAATCTCAGTTTGTTACCTGTATAAAAGACACCTGTCCACAGAAGCAAGCAATCAATCAGATTCCAAACTCTCCACCATGGCCAAGACCAAAGAGCTCTCCAAGGATGTCAGGGACAAGATTGTAGACCTACACAAGGCTAGAATGGGCTACAAGACCATCGCCAAGCAGCTTGGTGAGAAGGTAACAACAGTTGGTGCGATTATTCGCAAATGGAAGAAACACAAAATAACTGTCAATCTCCCTCGGTCTGGGGCTCCATGCACGATCTCACCTCGTGGAGTTGCAATGATCATGAGAATGGTGAGGAATCAGCCCAGAACTATACGGGAGGATTTTGTCAATGATCTCAAGGCAGCTGGGACCATAGTCACCAAGAAAACAATTGGTAACACACAACGCCGTGAAGGACTGAAATCCTGCAGCGCCCGCAAGGTCCCCCTGCTCAAGAAAGCACATAAACAGGGCCGTCTGAAGTTTGCCAATGAACATCTGAATGATTCAGAGGAGAACTGGGTGAAAGTGTTGTGGTCAGATGAGACTAAAATGGAGCTCTTTGGCATCAACTCAACTCACCGTGTTTGGAGGTGGAGGAATGCTGCCTATGACCCCAAGAACACCATCCCCACCGTCAAACATGGAGGTGGAAACATTATGCTTTGGGGGTGTTTTTCTGCTAAGGGGACAGGACAACTTCACCGCATCAAAGGGACGATGGACGGGGCCATGTACCGTCAAATCTTGGGTGAGAACCTCCTTCCCTCAGCCAGGGCATTGAAAATGGGTCGTGGATGGGTATTCCAGCATGACAGTGACCCAAAACACACGGCCAAGGCAACAAAGGAGTGGCTCAAGAAGAAGCACATTAAGGTCCTGGAGTGGCCTAGCCAGTCTCCAGACCTTAATCCCATAGAAAGTCTGTGGAGAGAGCTGAAGGATCAAGTTGCCAAACGTCAGCCTCAAAACCTTAATGACTTGGAGAAGACCTGCAAAGAGGAGTGGAACAAAATCCCTCCTGAGATGTGTGCAAACCTGGTGGCCAACTACAAGAAATGTCTGACCTCTGTGATTGCCAACAAGGGTTTTGCCACCAAGTACTAAGTCATGTATTGCAGAGGGGTCAAATACTTTTAACATTTTTGACATGCGTTGTTCTGGATTTTTGTTGTTGTTATTCTTTCTCTCACTGTTGAAATAAACCTACCATTAAAATTATAGACTGTCTTTGTCAGTGGGCAAACGTACAAAATCAGCAGGGGATCAAATACTTTGTTCCCTCCCTGTATTACAGAGCATCATTTTTTAATAGCATTACCTCATATATCTGTCGTAGACCTGGTGAATTGACTCTTGCCTGGCTTGTCCTCAAGCTGCCATCCACTGCCAGAGGTTTCTCCCAGATGGCCTGGAATTTCCTTTGCACATAAACTGTTCCTGCTGAGAACAAATGCTTTGCATTAATCATCTTGTCATCATTAGTAGTCATGTTGCCTATGTGGTATGTACATAGTGTTGATGCAATATGGCCCAACAGCTAAGAATGTGGTCTTTTTTGTATAACACAATATTAGTAGTGCTTTCTCCTGGTAGATGTTTGTGCAATCTGCTTCTTTAGAAAAACATTGGGTGGAGTTATTTTGTTGTTCTCTCATAGAACTAGACAGACGGTCAGGATGGAGCTGGTGTTGCTGGCTGTCTCTCTGCCTTAAGGGCAAAGTGTGCTGCAGAGATGAGCATCAGCTGCTCCAATATGACCTCCGCTGTAAGAAAATCAATGGCAACACAATATTTATGGATTGCCATGATGCTAGTTATATGGTTAAAATCACATATCTGTTCACTTTACTTAGAATAGTTCTGTGGTCCTCCCACTACGACTCGGGAACGCATGCAGTTTATTAGGCTACAGATGAAATACAGTGGAGAGAAAAAGTATTTAGTCAGCCACCAATTGTGCAAGTTCTCCCACTTAAAAAGATGAGAGAGGCCTGTAATTTTCATCGTAGGTACACGTCAACTATGACAGACAAAATGAGAAAAGAAAATCCAGAAAATCACATTGTAGGATTTTTTATGAATTTATTTGCAAATGATGGTGGAAAATAAGTATTTGGTCAATAACAAACGTTTCTCAATACTTTGTTATATACCCTTTGTTGGCAATGACACAGGTCAAACGTTTTCTGTAAGTCTTCACAAGGTTTTCACACACTGTTGCTGGTATTTTGGCCCATTCCTCCATGCAGATCTCCTCTAGAGCAGTGATGTTTTGGGGCTGTCGCTGGGCAACACGGACTTTCAACTCCCTCCAAAGATTTTCTATGGGGTTGAGATCTGGAGACTGGCTAGGCCACTCCAGGACCTTGAAATGCTTCTTACGAAGCCACTCCTTCGTTGCCCGGGCGGTGTGTTTGGGATCATGTCATGCTGAAAGACCCAGCCACGTTTCATCTTCAATGCCCTTGCTGATGGAAGGAGGTTTTCACTCAAAATCTCACGATACATGGCCCCATTCATTCTTTCCTTTACACGGATCAGTCGTCCTGGTCCCTTTGCAGAAAAACAGCCCCAAAGCATGATGTTTCCACCCCCATGCTTCACAGTAGGTATGGTGCTCTTTGGATGCAACTCAGCATTCTTTGTCCTCCAAACACGACGAGTTGAGTTTTTACCAAAAAGTTATATTTTGGTTTCATCTGACCATATGACATTCTCCCAATCCTCTTCTGGATCATCCAAATGCACTCTAGCAAACTTTTATATATATAATCCTCATCTAATAATGTGATAGGAAGATAGTAAGCTAATTTGTAGACAATTTTGTAAATGTTCACTTCAGATGCCTGCCTGATTCTCAAATACAGACCAAAGAGTTTATTTTTTTAAATAATGGAGACCAGAGGTAGGTTATACTTATCATGCAATTGCCTATCTAGAAAATCTTCATAATTTATATACCCTCTTTAGTATTTGGATAAAGAAAAACATGCTGAGTTGGAGAGGAATCATTTCAGCAGGTTGGAGAGTAATGAGCTTTGGTATTGTGTAGGGCTGTCCCTGAAAAAAAAAGAAAATAATCTTGGTTGACCAAGAGTCTGTTTTTCCATATAGACACATCCTATGTGTTTTAATCAAATCAACTATATGCACTGAGCTTGTCTAATGCTTTAAGCAAACTGTTTGATTAAATAATTAAGAGCGACATGACTAGAGGGAGTCCAACTGCAATTGATTTGATTGTGCCACCTGGCTCAGACTTGCTGTGCTGTATAAAATATAAATAAAATAAAAAGACAGCGAATGACTGTGACTAGCGCACCCGTTGTCTGTCTCTCCTCCCTGCTGCAGCAACCACCACAGAACATCAGTGTAATAGTGCTGTTCATGTTGCTGAAGCTGCCATTTCTGACTGAAAATGTATGTTACCGAAATCCCTAATTTGTTTAGGAAAAACATTCCCTATTCCCTCAACCCTTGCTCTCTTTATGTGACACATGTATGCTTCGGATGCACGTGACCAATAGGGCCTGACCTATAGCATATCATAATCACATAAATAAATTGGTTATGACAAACTGGATGCAGAGGATGTGACAAACTCGAAACGAGGGAATGTTTACTGGTTGTGCAGGAAGTAAAGGGGAAGTCAGAAAATACTGGAGATCAAGAAAAAGAAGATAAGGTGCAAGCACTGTGTGCATATTAGGCCGACTACTCTTGGTCGATCAACATTTTTTTTGGTCGAGGACAGCCCTAATACACTCACACATACACCTCTCAAAACACTCCCCAATCCACACACACACACACACACACACACACACACACACACACACACACACACACACACACACACACACACACACACACACAGTAAATCCTGACCACCAACACTGAGCAGTACATAGAGGCATTTCAATTGCTCTACCTTCCATGTCAAGGTTACTTTCCTCCTGTCACCAACCATATGTTTAGTGTATTTCAAAAGGGGCTCTGACATCTGGGGGTTATCTGTGCAAGGACAACATGTTCCCAGTGATTTTAGGAGCAGGCCTGAAGCGAGATGCCTTTGCTAGTAACCAGATGACAGTCGCTAGAGTTCCTTCAACATTCCAGCGGTAATGGAGCTGGATCTCTCACCAGTCTCCTGTCTCTCACCTCTCTACCCGAGGGTATAATTGTCACCTACTATGTATTGTCAGTATAAAGGGGCAATGGCACTTTTGTTCCCAGTCTTTTAAAAACGTTCCTCATTGTATGCTGATGGTGTATTTGGTTAAAGTGCAAGTGTCATTGAGGTGGATACAGGAGCTGCCATGACCAAGAGACATTTAATACTTATTTAGGTTATTTCAGTGTGGCTTCCTGGCACAGGTAAAATGGCCCATTTTAGTGCCACAATTAATGAAGGCATATAACATGACTGCATCTGTTATTTAGTACTTAGTAGGAAGGCCACTACAAATCAACAGTGGTAATAAACATTAGCAATTACATTGGCCAAAATACAAAATGTGTATCATTATGCAACTGTTTAGAAAAAGCCTTGCTCTTGGAAATTAGAAATCAGTGTTTATCCAACAGACCTAGTTGGCTAACCCAGCTAGCCTTTTAATGTTCCTATACTTCCTGTTTAAAGAGTAGCCTTATCCCATCTAAGGCCCTAGCTCCTCAAAATAGGGCCCCGAACTACAGACGGTGATATTTCAAGCTACATCCTGAGGATGTTGTTTTACAAAAGAAACATGGTGGAATACATTTCACTATTGTGATCTGACGGGACCCAAGTCACATGTGTAGGCTTCCTTAAGCACTACTCATCCTGCCTAATCATGTTAGAAAAATGAAGAAGTTAGATCTTTCATTTGAGGGTAATTCTCAGAGTTTAGTGGATTTGGAAAATGAAGACTGGATATTGGTGAATTCTGCTGGTGTAGAGGAATCCATTTCAATGGGCGTTGCTGAAAATGTACTAGACTCTTATTTTTTTTTTTACAACCAATCTAAGCTTTACAGGTTGAGCAGGCCAAGGACAGATGTAGGCAACCTAGATTCAGCCGCGTGCCAATTGTTGTCGGCGTGGATGGCCAGGGGCGGGAAAATTACAATAATAATCATTTGTACACTGCAAATTGACCCCAACTAAGCCCAAAAAGAGATTGTATTTGAATATAACAACAATTTCATAACTTAATTACATTGAGACACAATCACGTCTCTTTTTTTATTTGTGGAAATACTTGTGAACAGATTTCCAGAATAAATCATTTTATTTCTGGTAATTTGAATTATTATTATTTTTTACTAAATGCTTTGGAGGGCCAAAACCAAAATCACTGTTGCCGACCCCTGGCCTAGGCTATGTGTGTTTAAAAAAAAATGATGTTTGGCATGGGTACAACCACAGTTGGTGGTAGCTGGGTAAAACCGTTACTACCAGTGTTGCGACAATGTAATTACCCTGATCATGATGGTTTTTGACAAGCAGAAGTTGGTTTCAACAGGAGGCCATTGTTTTGGGCCCACACTTGCTGGTTGGGACTCACAGTGCCAGGTTCAATGGGGAGGCATGCATAAATGGCTGTCGTCTTTCTCTCCAATTACAATCAATTACAGTCCTGATTAACATAATGCTCTTAAGTTCTCATTTAGTCCAAAAAAACTGTGAGCAAAAAATAAATCACTGCTGATTGTGAAGACAAACACATTATCCTCAAAGCAGGTAGTGTATAAAAAGTAGCCTATAATGTGAATATTGTGCCATGTCAGCAAGCTGAGTGAGTCATAGCGCTAATTAACCTCAGGTGGGCCATAGACCAAACACATTACGGACATACCCTCTACCACAACATGGCCTTTGTAATAGGCTACCCATGTGCACAAGCATGAAGACAATACCAAGGTGAAACACTGATTTAAATCCAACATAAATTGACATTGATCAATTAAAACAAATGGTCTTAGAAACCACATGATACTGTGTCTTTAAAGTGGTGTCAGAGCACAGCAAACAAAGCTGATATTAGGCCACACTTCAAGTCATTATAGTTACCCAATGGGACTGTAGTTCAGTCCTTGAGCTGTTCTTGTCTATTGATGTTATGTATTATGTCATGTTTTGTGTGGACCCCAGGAAGAGCTGCTGCTGCTGCTGCTTTAGCATACTAAATAAAGCCCCCAGGACTACATCCAACCACCAACTGACACCACACAATTGTCCCCTTGTATCATGTCTCACTTCAAGGAACTTGACAAAGTACACAATGTTTTTTTCTTCTCCCTGGTCTGCAAATTGGGTTACTCCCACGTAATAAATAATTCACTAGACTGATCACCACTAGACTGTGACTGACTTGGTTAAAAGCTCTGTGGTGGTCGGTAGGTAATATGCAAATTACCGGATGCAAACTAGCTTAGGTTAATTAAGTTCATTAAACGTAGGGGATTATGCCTGAAATAGTCCTACGGTCACAAAATGGAACTTAATGTGACAGGGTAAAGCCTGGCAGTCATGGTGTACAAGACACCTGTCTGATTCGCGCCTGTCTGAGTGGACTGCTCCATTGTGTAGGCCGTTGGGATGGCACAGGCCATCAGTCGAAGACATGTGCTACTGGAATTGTATATGGTTATATTATGTAAGAACAATGGTGCAACACAAATACAAATTATATTACTTTATAACAAATGCGCTTTCTCCCGCGTTGGATAGCGGTCGCTGTCCGCGGTTCTGAAATGCATCAGTGCGCTGTTGAATTGGCGCCTTTTCCTAGACCATGTTGCTATGTGCATAATAGCAAAGTTAACAAGAGAATAATTGTTTACACTAATTATTCAATGGTCACTTTATTTTATTTTAAAACTAAAATGCTTAATTGCATTTCACATCATGAATGACTCGTATGCTGTGTGATGACATTAACAAATAAATAATTGATACAGTAGCCTATATAAGTATTGAAATATAGGCCTAAGTAAGTTACAGTATTAAGAACAAACAGGATGCGTTCTTAGGCCTACAGCTCGATCGATGGTGGTTATACAAGGCTGCTATACTAAGCCTACTAATGATAATGACATTACTTATTATTATAATGATGATCATAATAATAATAGTAATAATAATAAGGAGATCAAGAAAAAAGGAGGGTTATTATTATTATTATTATTATTATTATTATTATTATAAAGAAATAAAAATCGGACAATGTGGAACAGTGTAAACAACACTAAATAAATGATAATTAATACCAGAGGCTGGTCTAATGAAAAAGTGTAAAACATTTATTACAGCATAGCAAAGATGGAAAAACAGGCGAATTTGTGAAATTGTTGTGTGAGGCTTGGTTAGGCTATTAATTTATAGACCTAATTAAGTTGGGTTTTCCTCCTCACCTTTCTTAGACAATTAAGGCAAGGGCTGTTTTTCTCATCTCCTAACTCTGCTGCTGCCTCTGCCGCATTGTTCTCAACACCAATATGCTGGCTAACTTTGCTATTATGCACATAGCAACATGGTCTAGGAAAAGGCACCAAATAAACAGCGAACTGATGTGTTTTAGATCCGCGGACAGCGACCGCTATCTAACGTGGGAGAAAGCACATTTGTTATAAAATAATATTTGTATTTGTGTTGCACTATTGTTCTAACATTATATAATCATATACAATTTCAGTAGCACGTCTTAGACTGATGGACTTTGCCATCCCAACGGCCTCCACAATGGATCAGTCCACTCAGACAGGAGCCAATCAGACAGTCTTTTACACCATGATTTTTTATTATTTTTTTTGCTACTGCTCGTCTAAAGAAATCTTGGTCGACCAACAGCCTATCGACCAAATAATCGACCAGTCGACTAAATGGGGTCAGCCCTAGTGTGTATAGAGGCGGAGTGATTTGGGAGAGGGATGCATTCCTTCTCTAAATGATAAAAATGATCAGTTGTGAGCAGGCCCATCTCTGTCGACCTGCATATCATAAAGGATATCTGAAGCCCCCCTGTCATTGACAACCCATCAACGAGATGAGAGAAGAGCTCGCCTCTCATCAATCTGAAGATGTCACAATTTGCCACCTTAGATTTTCTACCCCCTGCAATTCCATGTCCATCTGGCAAGGGGAGAGAGTTTTTATGCCCTTGGGGCCCAAAATATTCCCCCCTAACGAAAGCCATGATCATAGCGAAGCTGGTTTTACTGGTTGTTCTCTAGCAGCTGGGGCAAGATATCATCATAACATGGCTGGAATTGCCTTTCAGAGAATGGTGAGTGGAGAAATTGCACGGAGTAAGGAGATTGATTTTTGGATTCCATAAATACCCAAGTGGAGGCCTGAAAATATGCACTGGAGGATAGGTTGAGGATTAATGGCCACAGGAGCGGAGAGAATGGCCGAAATGCATTCAGTCACAACAGCACTGTATCGAAGCCCAGTAGAACCCAGACCTGACCTTTTTATTATTTTCATCCCAACTAGTTCTGATTCACGACCTTGGCCCAGCCCGCCCATGTTTGTATATTTAATAGGATTTTTTTGTGCATGTTTGACCCCATACAGCATATAATTTGTTTGGTCAGATAGATTTGAGTACAAATTCACCTTAGTTATTGTATCATTCTACCCAGTTTGCTTCATTTTGGGGTGGATTAGCATGAATTTATCTTTATGGGATGTTGGGTAACTTTGTGACGGTTACCCTGCACCTTTCTTTTGAAGGCTTTGTTTGGGTGAAATGGAGCGGATTTTATTTGGCCGGGCAGTTGGCTTTGTTCCCAGCTCGGACCTGCTATGACATGGTTGAATGACAGTGCTGAATGATCTTTTTTTTTTTAAACAAGTGTTCAGAGTCCACGTTTAAATCCATAATGGACCATTGTGGTAAGGTTATAGGGTTGGGCAACAGTTGTGTTGCAGTTATGAATCATGATAATAGGTTGTGGATAAAGTTCTGGTTGGCTATACGGTTAATGGTATCTCTGTGGTCACAGAAATTGTGGTTAGAGACTGGTGAGAAGTTGCTAGGAAGAGTCATGCAATTGTTTGAATTTGAGTCAGTTTGCTGCTAGTCATGGTGATTGCTGTCAGAATGGTTGAACTTGGAGGCTGTGTGGTTAGTCATTGGAGTTTGGGCAACACTCATATCCTTGTGTAGCACCTTTGTACTGATTTTAAAAAAATGTTTTAATAGCTTGCTGTCAGTTAGTTGAGGTCACTTTTTTGGACTAGTTTGGACTAGGTTTTTATTGGCTAATTCACAGATAACTGTACTTTTTAAATATTGCCATGTCTAACCATTAGGGCTGACCCCATTTAGTCAACTGGTCGATTGTTTGGTTGATAGGCTGTTGTTCTACTGCGTTTGAATTGGCGTCTTATCCTAGACCATGTTGCTACAGTGGCTTGCGAAAGTATTCACCCCCCTTGGCATTTTTCCTATTTTGTTGCCTTACAACCTGGAATTAAAATTTGATTTTGGGGGGTTTTGTATCATTTGATTTACACAACATGTCTACCACTTTGAAGATGCAAAATATGTTTTATTGTGAAACAACAATGTCTCTATAAGCTTGGCACATCTAGCCACTGGGACTTTTGCCCATTCTTCAAGGTAATTGCCCGTGACTTCTGAAGGTAATTGGTTACTCCAGATCTTATTTAGGGGCTTCATAGCAAAGGGGGTGAATACATACAGTGGGGAGAACAAGTATTTGATACACTGCCGATTTTGCAGGTTGTCCTACTTACAAAGCATGTAGAGGTCTGTAAAATCACATTGTATGATTTTTAAGTAATTAATTTGCATTTTATTGCATGACATAATTATTTGATACATCAGAAAAGCTTTATATTTTGTACAGAAACCTTTGTTTGCAATTACAGAGATCATACGTTTCCTGTAGGTCTTGGCCAGGTTTGCACACACTGCAGTAGGGATTTTGGCACACTCCTCCATACAGACCTTCTCCAGATCCTTCAGGTTTCGGGGCTGTCGCTGGGCAATACGGACTTTCAGCTCCCTCCAAAGATTTTCTATTGGGTTCAGGTCTGGAGACTGGCTAGGCCACTCCAGGACCTTGAGATGCTTCTTACGGAGCCACTCCTTAGTTGCCCTGGCTGTGTGTTTCGGGTCGTTGTCATGCTGGAAGACCAGCCACGACCCATCTTCAATGCTCTTACTGAGGGAAGGAGGTTGTTGGCCAAGATCTCGCGATACATGCCCCATCCATCCTCCCCTCAATACGGTGTAGTTGTCCTGTCCCCTTTGCAGAAAAGCATCCCCAAAGAATGATGTTTCCACCTCCATGCTTCACAGTTGGGATGGTGTTCGTGGGGTTGTACTCACATCCTTCTTCTTCCTCCAAACACGGCGAGTGGAGTTTAGACCAAAAAGCTCTAATTTTGTCTCATCAGACCACATGACCTTCTCCCATTCCTCCTCTGGATCATCCAGATGGTCATTGGCAAACTTCAGATGGGCCAGGACATGCGCTGGCTTGAGCAGGGGGACCTTGTGTGCGCTGCAGGATTTTAATCCATGACGGCGTAGTGTGTTACTAATGGTTTTCTTTGAGACTTTGGTCCCAGCTCTCTTCAGGTCATTGACCAGGTCCTGCCGTGTAGTTCTGGGCTGATCCCTCACCTTCCTCATGATCATTGATGCCCCACGAGGTGAGATATTGCATGGAGCCCCAGAACGAGGGTGATTGACCGTCATCTTGAACTTCTTCAATTTTCTAATAATTGCGCCAACAGTTGTTGCCTTCTCACCAAGCTGCTTGCCTATTGTCCTGTAGCCTATCCCAGCCTTGTGCAGGTCATTTAAATTACAGGTTGTAATGCAACAAAATAGGAAAAACGCCAAGGGTGATGAATATTTTTGCAAGACACTGTATGTGTGTAATAGCAAAGTTAACCACCATATTGGTGTTGAGAAAAATATGGTGGAGGCAGCAGTGGAGTTAGGAGACAAGATAACAGCCCTTGCTGCTGAGGAGAGAGGAAACCCCAATTTAATTAGGTCTATAATCAATAGCCTAACTGTTAAATGGGCCTGGCTTTATAAATCATCCATGTACTGTATATCTACAGAAAGAAGAGAGATCCTGCTTATGTTGCCTGTTTGAGTGTTTGTTTAATAGCCTACTGATTCCGTGAGCACCAAGCCTCACACAACCATATGTCGGATAAACAATTTCACAAATTCGACTGTTTTTCATCTTTGCTATGCTGTAATAAAGGCTTAACACTTTTTTTCCCCGTTAGAACAGCCTCTCTGGTATTACTTATAATTTATTTAGTGTGGTTTACACTGTTCCAAATTGTCAGAAATTATATTTATTATAATATTAACCCTCCTTTTTCTTGATCTTCTTATTGTTATTACTATTTTTATGATCATCATTATTATTATTATTTTTATAATAATAAGTAATCTCATCATCATTAGTAGGCTTAGTATAGCAGCCTTGTATAACCACTAACGAGCTGTAGACCTAAGAGCGCATCCTGTTTAGTCTTAATACGTAACTTACTTAGACCTATATTTCAAAACGTATTATATAGGCTACAGTACTCTATCAATCAATCATTTATTCGTTCATGTCATAACACAACATAGGAGTCATTCATGATTTGAAATGCAATCAAATAACAAAGCGACCCTTAAATAATTAGTGTAAACAATAAATAAACCGTTCCATTTCGGTAATTGTATTCATGAATTAATGTGACTGCTTTTAGTCTTTGCTGTAATAAAGACTTTACAAAAAAAACTCTCTGTTCTACGCTTATAATTTATTTAGTGTTTACATTGTTCCAAACAGTCAGAGAAATTATATTGTAATCTAACAGCACCTGTTAGGCACACACAATATGCATGCAGCTCTTGCTCCTTAACTTATTTTTATTGATCTCCAGTATTTTCCACAACTAGTCAAATTTATTCCACAACCAGTAAACATTCCCCCATTTCGATTTCATTTGTCACGTCCTCTGCATCAATTTTTCTGTCACGTGTTACGGTGTTTGGAGTTTGTTATAACGAATGTATTGATGTGATTATGATATGCTATACGTCAGGCCCTATTGGTCACGTGGTCGATTGTTCGAAAGAACAGACAACTCTGTCGACCAATATTATATATTTTTTTGGACAGCCCTACCATGCTTACATAATTGTGATCTATAGTTACACACACTATGTATTGTATGTATTGGTCATTTAGCAGACGCTCTTATCCAGAGCGACTTACAGGAGCAATTAGGGTTAAGTGCCTTGCTCAAGGGCACATCGACAGATTTTTCACCTAGTCGTCTCGGGGATTAGAACCAGCGACCTTTCGGTTACTGAAACAACGCTCTTAACCACTAAGCTACCTGCCACAACTCACACCCTGCTCAGAGCATAAAATGCAGTGCTAATTAGATAATTGTTGAGTTCCTGTATTGATGTCGCTTGACTAATGTTGTGTGGATAACGTTAAAATAACACCAGACTGAAGACCTGTGGGCAAGCTAATGCTCATTTAGCGTGGACAGATTGGCTCTTTCGCACCCAGAGGCATAGCAGGGCTACAATGTCGTGTCCTCACAATGCATAATCTGATATTCAGTGATTGGTTCACCCCCTGCATTATTCAACATGGACACTCTTTTCACTGATGTTACAACCCCCCAACAATCATACCAGCCCCCCACTCCCCATCCCCATAATTCCATTGTCTATACATAGGCTTAGCATTTCTGTTTCCCGACATTCCCCCCAAATAACATTGAAATGTTTACTCACAAACAGGACTACCGCTGCCATCTTTATTACCTCTCTGAGGATCCACTCTGAGGAAAGGTGAACATGCTCATGAATTATGCATACATGTTTATTTACCACATAAATTATTCAGAAGATATCAGTTGCTTGGGTTTTGCCAGGGGGGCTGTAGTTTGTGGAGAAACAAAAAGACAACAATAATGTTGGCTGAATTTAGCTTTCTGAACAAGAAATGATGGCTTATGAGTTTTATGAGTACCTGATGATATTGTACATGGAATTGTCTTTGCTGTTTTCAGTAATAATAATTAAGTAATAGTAGCTCTTACAAAAAGAACTAGCCTACTTATGGAAAATATTCCTCTATGCTGAAGACAACCTTTGCAAAAATGCCACTATCCCCAATAGAAGGTTTTTTGCAGTATAAAATGTGCAAATTTCCCCACCATGAAGCCTAAGGAATGTTTCGCCGAATACGCAAAACTGGAAGTTATTACCGTTATGCCAGCACAGGCAGACCTCCGGTCTCATTTAAAGTTCCTATCCCCTAGTTGTCTGCCTGAGGGTATGAGAGATGGATAGATGGTCCCGTGTGGCTCAGTTGGTAGAGCATGGTACTTGCAACGCCAGGGTTGTGGGTCCGATTCCCACGGGGGGCCAGTACTAACAAATATGAAAATGATTGCACTCACTACCTGTCAGCATAGCTTCTATTTTACATTTTAGTTAACAGTTGAATCCATTTTACCATCAGATTGTTACACATAAACAAGTGTGCCGTGTTGATAACTGAAGCTTCTCTGGTTATTTTTACCTCAGCAGCTTATTGTTATCTTGTTATTATGAGAGCATGATCTTTATGATCGTGAGATATGAATTCAGTCCCATTTAGGTAGTATTGACTACAGCCAGGTATTAATACTAAAGCTGCTATAGGTAATGTGGTTGCGGTCCCATAAGAATGAGATTAATGCAGCCATGGACAAACACACGTACACACACATACTAAATCAGTGCTGGTCAGACGTGGCGACTCAAAGCGGACAGTTGGGAGGTCAGTTGCCCTCTTCCTCCATTTTGACATGGCAAGCACTGAGAGAAAATGGGCTGTTGCCTTAGAAACGGGCCCCATTTATTGTTCACTAATTTAGTTTTGGGGATTACGATCAGTAATTAAGCACAATGTTTTTAACTCTGCACCCTCTCACCCTGCCCATAACCAACAGATGTAATCCCTAATAATTACCTCCTTATGTGACGAGGCCTGAAAGACTGCTTCAACAGCCGTGTTCACCGAACCACCCTACAGCTAATATGAATATTCAATGCTTCCAAACATGTAATTTTTGTGTCCTTTTCTACCTCCATGGTTTTCCATTCTCTTTGATGAATGAATGCAGTGTAACGGTGAATTGTACCTCTCCTGGTCCTTTTGTGATGCTTACATAGAATATTAGCAGTGCGCAAGCATTACCATGATAGCTAGTGCAGTGGTCACCAATGGTCATCAATCAAGTCCTGCACACCCTATTGGCCCCATTTGTCTATATCTTATGAATAAATGCATTGAAGATTCCTACTTGTAAATTGCTATTTAGAATGCAGAGTAGCCAATTTTGATTTACAGCTCAAACCTGATTTAAGAAATATGAAAAGGTAGTCCAAAGTGTGATTCACTACATACCACAGACCGCTCATTTTAGCGTAGCAGCATGCATACTATTTACATGCTTAAAGAATCTCACTCCGCTTTTGTTCTTAAAGGCTTTATCCTGGCAGCTGAATTGGAGGGTGCTAAGCTCATTCACATGCCTCCCTGATTCCTGTTACGGAAAGCCACAAACCCCTCCTCCCACCATTAACACAAACAGGTTGTGAAGCACTGCTAGAGATTGGGTATTCTTGAAATTAACGATTAGTATTTCCAATTTCCAGTATGTTTGACGTGACGAGTTAGCATCTGATTTGCTCTCTTACCTTAGCTTGTTGGAGTTAGCTAGCACAACCCTGCTAATGCAGCTACTAGCTACTTAGCTCTGTGAAGTGTGTGTTGGTGCCAACCTCCAATTATTTAGCAAATCATTTTAAGAGTGCACCAGGGGGGAAAGTGTTGGCCCACACCAACATTCCTACCATAGTGTAACGCACATGGAGTTTTGAAAACAACGCAGTTGGCTGTCTCTTGGCCAGGACACTCACTGAAACGGTGTGTAGCGCCCAGCTCCACTGTGACCTTGCGCTCCTACATAAAGGCTCCACTTGCTGCCTGGCTCGCACAAGGCAATTGATAAAAATACTCCTCAGGCCCCACACTCTTTGTCAATAGAGATTCAAGGACGGCAGCCAATGTCCCTTCACAGGAATATGCGCACACACACACTCACACACTGCACACATTAATGATGTAGCTTCCACAATGACAGGCCTCCTGTAGCTCAGTTGGTAGAGCATGGCGCTTGCAAAGCCAGGGTTGTGGGTTCGATTCCCACGGGGACCAGTATGAAAAATGTATGCACTCACTAACTGTAAGTCTCTCTGGATAAGAGCGTCTGCTAAATGACTAAAATGTAAATGTAAATGACACACACTTGCACAAGCGTCATGGGCCAGCCTGCCTGGGGTGTGTACATCTTCTGCAACATTTTGAATAAGTTGCTATCCTTGCTATTTTGAATGGGCTGGGGGCCTCATGACTCCAGCTTGGGACGCTGACAGAGGGCTGTGGCGTGTTTGTGCTGAACCCACAGTATAAACCTTGTAAATGCCATTTGCACATAATGCACTGTAGGAAACACTGACCTGGTGACCTTCACCTCTGTCTGTCTGTCTGTCTGTCTGGCTGACTCACTGTCCCCTGCCTCTCATTATACACTCATACCCTAACCCCAGTCTGCTGCCTTTTGCTAAATACTGATTACATTAAAGCCACTTATTTTTTTCTTATGTGTTTCAGCCCAATGGCATTAATATAAATGAGCATTGTACAGCAGGACATATTGCAGAATATGCCTTTTTTAAAGATGTATGTGGAGCATATGGGCATGTTTGGCCATTTTAGTTATTTTCACTGATGGCTAATAACACTGACTATTAGACTTGACAGTGAGTGAGTTGTCTCTGGCAAGCCCCAGGAGGCACCAGACCTGTTGTAACAAATGGCATTTTTCCTATTTTGTTGCCTGCAAAACTGCTCCAGCTCCTTCAAGTTGGATGGGTTCTGCTGGTGTACAGCAATCTTTAAGTCATACCACAGATTCTCAATTGGATTGAGGTCTGGGCTTTGACTAGGCCATTCAAAGACATTTTAATGTTTCCCCTTAAAACACTCGAGTGTTGCTTTAGCAGTATGCTTAGGGTCATTGTCCTGCTGGAAGGTGAACCTCAAATCGTCCCAGTCTCAAATCACCATCCATCATTCCTTCAATTCTGACCAGTTTCCCAGTCCCTGCCGGTGAAAAACATGGGGATGGTGTTCTCGGGCTGATGAAAGGTGGTGGGTTTGCGCCAGACATAGCATTTTCCTTGATGGCCAGAAAGCTCAATTTTAGGCTCATCTGACCAGAGTACCTTTTTCCATATGTTTGGGGAGTCTCCCACATGCCTTTTGGTGAACATCAAACGTGTTTGCTTATTTTTTCCTTTAAGCAATGGCTTTTTTCTGGCCACTCTTCCGTAAAGCCAAGCTCTGTGGAGTGTACGGCTTAAAGTGGTCCTATGGACAGATACTCCAATCTCCGCAGTGGAGCTTTGCAGCTCCTTCAGGGTTATCTTTGGTCTCTTTGTTGCCTCTCTTATTAATGCCCTCCTTGCCTGGTCTGTGAGTTTTGGTGGGCGGCCCTCTCTTGGCAGGTTTGTTGTGGTGCCATATTCTTTCAATTTTTTAATAATGGATTTAATGGTGCTCCGTGGGATGTTCAAAGTGTCATATATTTTTGTCAGATCTTTTTTTATAACCCAACCTTGATCTGTACTTCTCCAAAACTTTGTCCCTGACCTGTTTGGAGAGCTCCTTGGTCTTCATGGTGCCGCTTGCTTGGTGGTGCCCCTTGCTTAGTGGTGTTGCAGACTCTGGGGCCTTTCAGAACAGGTGTGTATATATGCTGAGATCATGTGACAGATCATGTGAAACTTTGCACACAGGTGGACTTTATTTAACTAATTATGTGACTTCTGAAGGTAATTGGTTGCACCAGATCTTATTTAGGGGCTTCATAGCAAAGGAGGTGAATACATATGCATGCACTACTTTTCCGTAATGTATTTTTTAGAATTTTTTGAAAAAAGTTATTTTTTTCATTTTACTTCACCAATTTTGACAATTTTTTTGTATGTCCATTACATGAAATCCAAAATAAAAATCCATTTAAATTACAGGTTATAATGCAACAAAATAGGAAAAACACGAAGGGGGCTGAATACTTTTGCAAGCCACTGTAGATGCCTCTTCCTCCCGGCATGTCATTCCTTCCATAGGTTAAGGAGTGGCGGGGGAATAGCATAGGCCTAGTGTGTTATTTGTGTGGACACAGAGACATTATTTTGGCAGTGTCATCTGAGGAATGCAGGCCTCAACCCTGGCTGACACACAAGATGACCCCTCTACTGTCACGGTAAGGGGATCCATTGACACCTTGACTCGGCCTGGTGGGATGGACTACCCTGTTAAAAAAGGCCCAACGGGGTAAAGGATAAAGGTCGGAATTCAAAATGGTGGCAATCAGACTGATGATAGTGTTTTTTTCCCCTCTTTCTTTTTTCGTTCCACTGCATCACCGGTCACTAGGTTGAGCTTTGAACTCGCTGCCACGAGTCTCATTGCTCAGTGTTAGCCCCCCCACCCACCCCAAAAAAAACTCTGAAGATATGGGGAAATCATCACCCTCAGTCGCTGACAAGTG
Organism: Coregonus clupeaformis; assembly: GCF_020615455.1. Classification (NCBI taxonomy): domain Eukaryota; kingdom Metazoa; phylum Chordata; class Actinopteri; order Salmoniformes; family Salmonidae; genus Coregonus; species Coregonus clupeaformis. The sequence goes on from NC_059193.1 coordinate 34,000,597, forward strand.
AGCAATTGTTGTGAATCTAGGTCGGCTCTGCTTCGAGTCGCGGGGGATTAATTTGTGCTTTTCTCCGAAAAAGAACCATAACAAATCCTCTCTGTGCAACGTGGCCCCGATTTTAAGGCGCCCTACATTGTGTTGATGGAGCAGAGAACCAGTCTCATCAGTGACAGACCCATGCCTCAGCACAGGTGGCCTCACTTTTGGCATATCTCTCTGTCACTTATGGCCAGTATTTATGAGTGAATGTCTCCTGATATACTTTTAAAATACATCCATACTTCTTTCCTTCAAGGTGATCACTGATCTGCTATAGAGGTGAATCCCGTTGACTGTCAGATCTTTAAAATATCTATGCTACGATGCATTGGATCAGGGCTTACAGCAGAATGATTGAGGTTATTATGGTAACACTGTTTTACATAATGCCTACATAGCTCATATCATTGATTTACTTCCCTTTGTGAGGTCAGTGCACCCATTGAAATGCTCATTACACTCATCCCTTTTATGTCCAAATAACATCATATAATTGTAATATACTGTGCGAACCAAAGATCGCATATTAACTACTGCCTGTCTCATGGCACCAAACAGAAAATCGAACATGTTACACATTACAAATTCTCACAAAACACTCATAAATATTGTATCATTATAATATATAGGCTATTATAAAGTGGGTGGTTCGAGCCCTGAATTCTGATTGGCTGACAGCCGTGGTATATCAAAACATTTATTTTTACTGCTCTAATTACGTTGGTAACCAGTTTATAATAGCAATAAGGCACCTCGGGGGTTTGTGGTATATGGCCAATATACCACGGCTAAGGGTTGTGTACAGGCACGCCGTGATGCGTTGTGCCTAAGAACAGCCCTTAGCCATGGTATATTGGCCATATACCACACCCCCTTGTGCCTTATTGCTTAAATATACCACAACATTGGCAGTATCTTAGGCTAAGCCAATGAGGTTTAAGAAGGTCTTGGTCAGCAGACTTGTACTGTCCTCTTTGGAGGTGATGTCCACCTTTACCTTCCCCACAGGGCCTCATTGTCTTTTAAGGTTGTGACCCCACCCTTGATGTTTTATCTACAGTATCAGTGTGATAAGATGCAGGGGGTTCTGCATTCACCCCGACCCAAATTAATCCAGGCCAATAAAGGCAGCGGACAATGAAAGCTCCCTCTTGTTAGCAGACACAGCATTGGTTTCGAGATACAGTGGGGAGAACAAGTATTTGATACACTGCCGATTTTGCAGGTTTTCCTACTTACAAAGCATGTAGAGGTCTGTAATTTTTATCATAGGTACACTTCAACTGTGAGAGACGGAATCTAAAACAAAAATCCAGAAAATCACATTGTATGATTTTTAAGTAATTAATTTGCATTTGATTGCATGACATAAGTATTTGATACATCAGAAAAGCAGAACTTAATATTTGGTACAGAAACCTTTGTTTGCAATTACAGAGATCATACGTTTCCAGTAGGTCTTGACCAGGTTTGCACACACTGCAGCAGGGATTTTGGCCAACTCCTCCATACAGACCTTCTCAAGATCCTTCAGGTTTCGGAGCTGTCGCTGGGCAATACGGACTTTCAGCTCCCTCCAAAGATTTTCTATTGGGTTCAGGTCTGGAGACTGGCTAGGCCACCCCAGGACCTTGAGATGCTTCTTACGGAGCCACTCCTTAGGTACCCTGGCTGTGTGTTTCGGGTCGTTGTCATGCTGGAAGACCCAGCCACGACCCATCTTCAATGCTCTTACTGAGGGAAGGAGGTTGTTGGCCAAGATCTCGCGATACATGGCCCCATCCATCCTCCCCTCAATACGGTGCAGTCATCCTGTCCCCTTTGCAGAAAAGCACCCCTAAAGAACGATGTTTCCACCTCCATGCTTCACGGTTGGGATGGTGTTCTTGGAGTTGTACTCATCCTTCTTCTTCCTTCAAACACGGCGAGTGGAGTTTAGACCAAAAAGCTCAATTTTTGTCTCATCAGACCACATGACCTTCTCCCATTCCTCCTCTGGATCATCCAGATGGTCATTGGCAAAATTCAGACGGGCCTGGACATGCGCTGGCTTGAGCAGGGGGACCTTTCGTGCGCTGCAGGATTTTAATCAATGACGGCGTAGTGTGTTACTAATGGTTTTCTTTGAGACTGTGGTCCCAGCTCTCTTCAGGTCATTGACCAGGTCCTGCCGTGTAGTTCTGGGCTGATCCCTCACCTTCCTCATTATCATTGATGCCCCACGAGGTGAGATCTTGCATGGAGCCCCAGACAGAGGGTGATTGACCGTCATCTTGAACTTCTTCCATTTTCTAAAAATTGCGTCAACAGTTGTTGCCTTCTCACCAAGCTGCTTGCCTATTGTCCTGTAGCCCATCCCAGCCTTGTGCGGGTCTACAATTTTATCCCTGATGTCCTTACACAGCTCTCTGGTCTTGGCCATTGTGGAGAGGTTGGAGTCTGTTTGAGTGTGTGGACAGGTGTCTTTTATACAGGTAACGAGTTCAAACAGGTGCAGTTAATACAGGTAATGAGTGGAGAACAGGAGGGCTTCTTAAAGAAAAACTAACAGGTCTGTGAGAGCCGGAATTCTTACTGGTTGGTAGGTGATCAAATACTTATGTCATGCAATAAAATGCAAATTAATTACTTAAAAATCATACAATGTGATTTTCTGGATTTTTTTAGATTCTGTCTCTCACATTTGAAGTGTACCTATGATAAAAATTACAGACCTCTACATGCTTTGTAAGTAGGAAAACCTGCAAAATCGGCAGTGTATCAAATAATTGTTCTCCCCACTGTAAGTGGCTGCCATTTTAGAATTCAGATGATGCTGTGTTGTTCCAGTGTCCCTTCCCATTTTCTTGAAAGTGAAAGGGAGCGAGTGGAGGATTGCTTTCTGGAATCTCTAAAATGTGTGATGAAAAGGTTGTAAATTCTTCACCCTCGACTGTTACAGTGATGGAAAAAGTATTTGATCTCCTGCTGATTTTGTACATTTGCCCACTGACAAAGAAATGATCAGTCTATAATTTTAATAGTAGGTTTATTTGAACAGAGACAGAATAACAACAAAATAATCCAGAAAAACGCATGTCAAAAATATTATAAATTGATTTGCATTTTAATGAGGGGAAATAAGTATTTGACCCCCCTCTCAATCAGAAAGATTTCTGGCTCCCAGGTGTCTTTTATACAGGTAACGAGCTGAAATTAGGAGCACACTCTTAAAAGGAGTGCTCCTAATTTCAGTTTGTTACCTGTATAAAAGACACCTGTCCACAGAAGCAATCAATCAATCAGATTCCAAACTCTCCACCATGGCCAAGACCAAAGAGCTCTCCAAGGATGTTAGGGACAAGATTGTAGACCTACACAAGGCTGGAATGGGCTACAAGACCATCGCCAAGCAGCTTGGTGAGAAGGTGACGACTATTCGCAAATGGAACACAAAAGAACTGTCAATCTCCCTCGGGGCTCCATGCAAGATCTCACCTCGTGGAGTTGCAATGATCATGAGAACGGTGAGGAATCAGCCCAGAACTACATGGCAGGATCTTGTCAATGATCTCAAGGCAGCTGGGACCATAGTCACCAAGAAAACAATTGGTAACACACTATGCCGTGAAGGACTGAAATCCTGCAGCGCCCGCAAGGTCCCCCTGCTCAAGAAAGCACATATACAGGCCCATCTGAAGTTTGCCAATGAACATCTGAATGATTCAGAGGAGAACTGGGTGAAAGTGTTGTGGTCAGATGAGACTAAAATGGAGCTCTTTGGCATCAACTCAACTCGCCGTGTTTGGAGGAGGAGGAATGCTGCCTATGACCCCAAGAACACCATCCCCACCGTCAAACATGGAGGTGGAAACATTATGCGTTGGGGGTGTTTTTCTGCTAAGGGGACAGGACAACTTCACCACATCAAAGGGACGATGGACGGGGCCATGTACCGTCAAATCTTTGGTGAGAACCTCCTTACCTCAGCCAGGGGGTATTCCAGCATGACAATGACCCAAAACACACGGCCAAGGCAACAAAGGAGTGGCTCATGAAGATGCACATTAGGGAGCTTATGGTTCGAGTTGCCAAACATCAGGCTCGAAACCTTAATGACTTGGAGAAGATCTGCAAAGAGGAGTGGGACAAAATCCCTCCTGAGATGTGTGCAAACCTGGTGGCCAACTACAAGAAACGTCTGACCTCTGATTGCCAACATGGGTTTTGCCACCAAGTACTAAGTCATGTTTTGCAGAGGGGTCAAATACTTATTTCCCTCATTAAAATGCAAATCAATTTATAATATTTTTGACATGCGTTTTTCTGGATTTCTTTGTTATTCTGTCTCTCACTGTTGAAATAAACCTACCATTAAAATTATGGACTGATCATAATAATAATAAATAATAATATGCCATTTAGCAGACGCTTTTATCCAAAGCGACTTACAGTTATGCGTGCATACATTTTTGTGTATGGGTGGTCCCGGGGATCGAACCCACTACCTTGGCGTTACAAGCGCCGTGCTCTACCAGCTGCTCTACCAGCTCACATCATGTCTTTGTCAGTGGGCAAACGTACAAAATCAGCAGCGGATCAATAACTTTTTTCCCTCACTGTATAGGCCTAGTTCTCCTCATAACTTCAATCCAATCCAACATGCATTGGGTGAGGTAGGATGTCAGTGGACGTGCATTGTTTAGCTAAACATTGCCACTTCCTCCTTGAATTCTGTCTGCCCAACTAATTGTCATGTCGCTCAACACAGAGTTGGAGTTGCATAACAACCCATAGAGAATGGAGACTGGAGAGGCAGCCTCAGTCATATTGTGTTTGGCCCCCAAAACAGGGAACACAAGGCTATCATTGTTAGCTAATGCCCTAATGTCCTCCTGGGAGGAAATACCTCTGATAGTTTGCCTACATTATGGTACGGTGCACTGCTACTGTCTGACTTGGACCCAGAGGTGTGGTGAAACATTATATCCCCCTAACATATCTGGTTTCATTAAGGAAATGGCTAGAAAGTGGATGGTTTGATATCAAAGCAAAATGTCCCAGACCCCATAAAGACTAGGGGCCCCGTGTAGGTCAGTTTGTAGAGCATGGCGTTTGCAACGCCAGGGTTGTGGGTTCGTTTCCCACGGGGGGCAGTATGAAAAATGTATGCACTCACTAACTGTAAGTTGCTCTGGATAAGAGCGTCTGCTAAATGACTAAAATGTAAAATGTAGAATATTATGAATCTGGAATTTCAAAAATGCAAAGGGTCAGAATGAGTACCTTTTGTACAAGCAGCTTTGAAGGAATCCTAAGTAATGTCTTAACAACAACAGCAAGTCATGGTGGCCTGGTTTATTTGGCTCCTGGAGGGGTCCACCGGGGTTCCTGGAAGGATCACTTTTGAAATGAAAACCTGGAATTTACAGTTGGTGACAGCGGTGGGATGTTATGCTGTTGGAGCTCTGGTAGCCTAGTAATTTGAAGCAGCTTGGCCCACCTCCTTTTGATCTGTCCAGAGTTGCCCCGCTCTGGATCATAACCATGTCAGTGTCTGTGAAAGGCTTTTGTACTCGGTCAGGAAATGAATATAAGATGGATGTAATTTCAACAACACCAAAGCCTAGAGGAAACATGGTGTAATTGTTAGGCTATAGCCTACTGTTAGGGTGAAATCATAGGCTAGACCTTTGTCGCAATTCCTGACAACCTGATTTGTGCTTGAAATAGCACTGTTATTAATAAACCCATCACACGCTTGCCCGAGCTTTCTCTCTCTCTCTCTCTCTCTCTCTCTCTCTCTCGCTGTCTCGCCGTCTCTCTCTCGCTGTCTCTCTCTCGCTGTCTCTCTCTCTCGCTGTCTCTCTCTCTCTTGCACACACACACATACACACATCTTACTTTACATTGCTTCACTCTCATCCCGCTCTCATACAGAGTGTATCATTGCTTTGAATATATGATACAAGATGAACTTAGAGATATCCTCTCTCCGTGTTTTTGCAGTCGGCCCCAACGTCTCAAACATTATCCGATGTAAAAACACAAACCGGAAAATGAAAGTGCATGGGAGCGAGAGGGAGTGGAAAGATGGGGTCCCTCGCATTCTTTCCATGGAGCCAATCTCAAGAGACAATTTCAAATATTTAAGACAGAAGCCACAATTGATGGTTACGAATATTTGTCTCTCTCACTGGAGCTCCTGAGTGGTGGCGCTGTTTCCCACACTGTGTTTATAGGAAAACCGACAGTAGCATGCCACCTAGTGGTCGTTCTTGGTAAGGTCTAGTTCTCTGTGTCAATGGGCCTATTGGACTTGTGCTCTAGTGTTTTGAATCCTTCTTACCACCCTTCCTTGACGTTATAGTCGCTGTTACTGTATGTGATTGGATAAGTCAAAGCAAGGTTTCCACCTTAGTGGGTTCACCTACCCAACCTCTCAAATCTGTGATTAGGCCTGGTTGTTAAAATTCTAATACATTTTACATTTTAGTCATTTAACTCTTATCCAGAGCGACTTACAGTTAGTGCATACATATTTTTATTTATTTTTCATACTGGCCCCCCGTGGGAATCGAACCCACAACCCTGGCGTTACAAACGCCATGCTCTACCAACTGAGCTACATCCCTGCCGGCCATTCCCTCCCCTACCCTGGGCCAATTGTGCGCCGCCCCATGGATTTGAACCAGGATCTCTAGTGGCAAAGCGATGCAGTGCCTTATACCACTGCGCCACTCTGGAGACTAATAGTTGGACTAACTTCAGTTTATGTGACAAAACATGCAAGTATAGTGTAGAGAATCATTGTACCATCTAAACCGCTGTGAAATGTATTTTCTATAACCAAAAATATTGTATTTTCAGCTGTTTGAAACTGATTTACAAAAAAACAAAAGTAAAAGATGTAAAAATTTAATGTAATACTGGGAAGCATAGAAATAGCGCACATAGAACATATATACCGCTTCTTAGTTTTGCTTTCAATGAGAATGACATATCTATAACTTACATTTCTATGTGAATTTGGTCGGGTCACCCAAAAAGGAAGGGAAGGGAAGACTGAAGGATGTCACTTAAGCTTTCAACAGGGCCTGTGCCTCCCATGTGAATCAACAGTGGTGGAAAAAGTACTCAATTGTCATACTTGAGTCATTTTCTATTAAGGTATCTATACATTTACTCAAGTGAAAGTCACCCAGTAAAACACTACTTGAGTAAAAGTCTAAAAGTAAAAAAGTAAAGGTTGTCAAAAATATAAATAGTAAAGTACAGATACCCCAAAAAACTACTTAAGTAGTACGTCAAAGTATTTTTACTTAAGTACTTTACACCACTGTGAATCAGAATGTTCAATGTTCTGTGTTTCCCCTATAGTCCCCAATAATGTAGCTCAGGGTCTCCAACAGGTATCGTGAGCCCTGGTTAGCTACTATTGGCTTAAAAATCCAAACGTAACACTATCTGCCAATTAATTTCCAGCAATTTTTACCCCCGTCTGTCTTTTTGGTGCTCGCGTTTGTCTATCACTCTGTATGTAGCCAGTTAGCGATGCTAATGGTAACCGTCTTGTGGGTAGACAAAGACCTTCCCCAAAAACCTTAATTAAATGTTAACTGCAAAGTAGGCTTACCACATGATTATTTTTATAAATTAGGTGGCGATTGTTTTGCTAAACCTGCAGTGAAATGTGTTGTTGTAAAAAGGGTCAGCCATAGTAGTACGGCGCCCCTGGAGCAAATTAGGGTTAAGTGCCTTGCTCAAGGACACAAATAAATACTTTTTTACCATGTCGGCTCAGGTATTTGAACCAGCAACCTTTCGCTTACCGGCCAAACACTCTAACCACTAGGCTACTTGCTGCCCTAGAGACAACCGCTATTTACATTTTAGTCATTTAGCAGACGCTCTTATCCAGAGCGACTTACAGTTAGTGAGTGCATACATTTTCATACTGGCCTCCCATGGGAAACGAACCCACAACCTTGGCGTTGCAAACGCCATGCTCTACCAACTGAGCTACACGGGGCCAATAAGGATATTTCAATACATCTTTGGTGTTATCAATTTATATTGATATATCAGCTTGCTGGATGATTTGTTTCAATGTACTGTACTATTTTATTACGGTAAATCCCAAATGAAATGGCCTATCCTGTCCTTTTACAGTAGATGGCGCCAGAGCCCAGACGGTCTCCATGCGGAATTCTCAGGCCTACACAGTGAACAAAACAGTAGGCAATTTCATAACATAAGGCTTCAATTAGGCTGGGGAAATCACTGTATGATGTAACATGGGGTGAAGTAACCCAGTCTATGGAGCTTTGAAGACCAACCTAGTTTTTTAGTTCTAATTCAACCAAATTGTCTAAACCGTGTTTTGTATTGCATGCATGCTGTGTATTTTGAGGGGATATAGGGCTTATCTTTGATACCCTATCTGCAAATCCAACTTTGCATAATAGCCAATAGGCCTTTTCTGTTCAACATGCACACATTCAAATGTGCAATTGTTCTAATAACAACTTGCAAAAGATCAGATTTCAGCTTTGATCTGTACATCTTGTGTTTGATCTATGATTTGTGTTTGAAGTAACTCACGCTTTGGTAGGTGTTTAGTTGGTGCGACCCATGGGTCATTTTAACCAAACATTCCCTCTCCTTTCTCAATCTTTGACCTCTAACCGGAGTTGCTTCAAACCTGTTGACTCCTCCATTCCTTCCCCCTTGGTGTCAGACGGTCTCAGAGCCCAGAACATGTTGTCAGCTGACAAAGTCAAGACAAATGAAGGGAAGCACCACCCGTCCAGTTTTTTTTTTTTTTGGTCTCTAAAATAAATATTTATTAGATTACGTGCTTCTCAGACATTTTTTTCTGGGTTTCTGTGAAGGGGTACTATGTTGCCCAGAATGGCTGAGGTGTGTCTGTGTCTAGGCCTAAATGTGTCTGTACCTCTGTCTTTCCATGTATGTGTGTGTTTATCTATGTCTGTGTGTACATGTGCTTCTGCTCCTGTGCATTAGGAAGGGGCAGGATGTCTGGCAGGCAGGAAGAGTTTTGCGTCGCCAGGGCCCCAGGGCTGTGTCACATGGGCTGGCTGGTGGCTGAAGAGTGGGACCTCTGTCAAAACACAGACCCTCTCTTGTTCCCCCCAATACCCCATCCTTCACTTTCAATGGACTCTATATACACACACACACACACACACACACACAGACACACAGACACACAGACTCAATACCCTCTGCACACTGCTCCAGTGAGCACCCACGCACAGTGGCTATGCTGTGTGGACTGCATGGGCACTTTGTTTCACCTCCATCTTGGAAGAGTGCAACCGACCAAGTAGAGCCTGGACGATAAACTGAACATTATAGACACCGACCATACCGGTTACTTATCTCAGGCATTTTGCCGATATCGTTCATTACAATAAGTAGCCTATACTAGAGAAATGTGAAGTTTGAAATGAAATAAGTTTGCTAATATGGGTGATTGTTAATGGGGCAATGGATGGCTGCAACCATCAAACTATACTGAACAAAAATATAAATGCAACATGTAATGTGTTGGTTTCATGCACTGAAATAAAAGATCCCAGATATTTTCCGTACGCACAACAAGCTTATCTCCAATTTTGTGCACAAATTAGTTTAGATCCCTGTTAGCGAGCGTTTCTCCTTTGCCAAGATAATCCATCCACCTGACAGGTGTGGCATATCAATAAGCTGATTAAACAGAATGGTTATTACACAGGTGCACCTTGTGCTGGGGACAATAAAAGGCAACTCTAAAATGTGCAGTTTTGTCACACAACACAATGCCACAGATGTCTCAAGTTTTGAGGGCGCGTGCAATTGGCATGCTGACTGCAGGAAAGTCCACCAGAGCTGTTGCCAGAGAATTGAATGTTAATTTCTCTACTGTAAGCCGCCTCCATCGTCGTTTTAGAGAATTTGGCAGTATGACCAACCGGTCTCACAACTGCAGACCATGTGTAACGACGCCAGCCCAGGACCTTCACATCTGGCTTCTTCACCTGCGGGATCGTCTGAGACCAGCCACCCAAATAGCTAATGAAACTGAGGAGTACTTCTGTCTGTAATAATGCAGTAGTTTATGTGTCGGGGGGCTGGGGTTAGTTGGTTATACCTGGAGTACTTCTCCTGTCTTATCCAGTGTCCTGTGTGAATTTAAGTATGCTCTCTCTAATTCTCTCGTTCTCTCTTTCTCTCTGAGAACCTGAGCCCTAGGACCATACGTCAGGACTACCGGGCATGCTGACACCTTGCTGTCCCCAGTCCGCCTGGCCTTGCTGCTATTCCAGTTTCAACTGTTCTGCCTGCGGTTACGAAACCCCTACCTGTCCCAGACCTGCTGTTTTCAACTCTTAATGATCGGCTATGAAAAGCCAACTGAGAGACCTGAGCCCTAGGACCATACGTCGGGACTACCGGCCGTGGTGACTCCTTGCTGTCCCCAGTCCGCCTGGCCTTGCTGCTATTCCAGTTTCAACTGTTCTGCCTGCTGGTTATGGAACCCCTACCTGTCCCAGACCTGCTGTTTTCAACTCTTAATGATCGGCTATGAAAAGCCAACTGAGATTTATTCCTGATTATTATTTGACCATGCTTGTCACTTATGAACATTTTTGAACATCTTGGCATGGTTCTGTTATAATCTCCACCCGGCACAGCCAGAAGAGGACTGGCCACCCCTCATAGCCTGGTTCCTCTCTAGGTTTCTTCCTAGGTTTTGGCCTTTCTAGGGAGTTTTTCCTAGCCACCGTGCTTCTACACCTGCATTACTAGCTGTTTGGGGTTTTAGGCTGGGTTTCTGTACAGCACTTCGAGATATTAGCTGATGTAAGAAGGGCTATATAAAATAAAATTGATTGATTGAAATTGATTTTGTCTGTAAAAAAAAAACTCATTCTGATTGGCTGGGCCTGGCTCCCCAGTGGGAGTGGCCTATGCCCTCCCAGGCCCACCCATGGCTGCGCCCCTGCCCAGTCATGTGAAATCCATAGATTAGGGCCTAATGAATTTATTTCAATTGACTGACTTCCTTATATGAACTGTAACTCAGTAAAATCGTTAGAATGGTTGCATGTTGCGTTTATATATTTGTTCAGTGTAGTGGTAGTTTCAAGGATCATCAAAAAAAAAAAAAAATGTAGTTCCCAAAATGCTTTAAAAAAAAAAATATATATATATATATATGTTATAAACATATCGTTCTATTTATCATTATTGCATAAATTCAGGCAATTTATGGTGATATGGATTTATTTTCAGATCGCCCAGCTCTACGACCAAGGCTCAACCTGAGACTTCAATTGGACACTGAATAGGGAGTTTGTAGTGGTACCTCTCGTCTTTTCCCCAAGCAGTAGGCTACTATTCCCCTGCCTTTCTATAACCACTCCCTCATATTTAGTCCAAAGACCTATGTGTGAGGGACAGTAATGTCCATAAAAAATTGTGGGCGCATTGAACTGCTGATTCTTCATGGCTGACCTTTTTTCCACGATATTCATACACGCGGTAAAATCTGCTAGACTACCTTGAATGATTCTAAATGTTAAAATGCAACTGCTAATAACTGACCGTCTCCTCTCTTTCCACAGGACCTGGAGATAGTCTACTCCTATCTGCACGGGATGGAGGCCCTTTCTAACCTCAGAGAACACCAGCTGAGGTGAGAGCTCCCCCATTGATTCACATTGATCACTTGAGTTGAAGTTAACAAACATTTATTTACACATGAATAGCTAATTAATTAATTGTTACAGTGCATTCGGAAAGTATTCAGACCCCTTCCCTTTTCCCACATTTTTTTACGTTACAGCCTTATTCTAAAATTTATGAAATAATTTTTTCCCCTCATCAATCTACACACAATACCCCATAATAAAAAAGAAAAAATAGGTTTTTAGAAATTTTCACATACCTATAAAAAAACAAAAACAGAAATACCTTATTTACATACAGTACCAGTCAAAAGTTTGGACACACCTACTCATTCCAGGGTTTTTCTTTACTTTTACTATTTTCTACATTGTAGAATAATAGTGAAGACATCAAAACTATGAAATAACACATATGGAATCATGTAGTAACCAAAAAAGTGTTAAACAAATCAAAATATATGTTATATTTGAGATTCTTCAAAGTAGCCACCCTTTGCCTTGATGAAAGCTTTGCACACTCTAAATGGCTTATTATTATTATTATTATTATTATTATTATTATTATTATTATTATTATTATTATTATTAGCATTCTCCCAACCAGCTTCATGAGGTAGTCACCTGGAATGCATTTCAATTAACATGTGTGCCTTGTTAAAAGTTAATTTGTGGAATTTCTTTCCTTCTTAATGCGTTTGAGCCAATCAGTTGTGTTGTGACAAGGTAGGGGGGATACAGAAGATAGCCCTATTTGGTAAAAGACCAAGTCCATATTATGGCACAAACAGCTCAAATAAGCAAACAGAAATGACAGTCCATCATTACTTTAAGACATGAAGGTCAGTCAAAAACCAAAAAAAGTTTCTTCAAGTGCAGTCGCAAAACCCATCAAGCGCTATGATGAAACTGGCTCTCATGAGGGCCGCCACAGCAATGGAAGAGCCACAGTTAACTCTGCTGCAGAGGATAAGTTCATTAGAGTTACCAGCCTCAGAAATTGCAGCCCAAATAAATGCTTCACAGAGTTCAAGTAATAGAGATCTCAACATCAACTGTTCAGAGGAGACTGTGTGAATCAGGCCTTCATGGTCGAATTGCTGCAAAGAAACCACTACTATACTAAAGGACACCAATAAGAAGAAGATACTTGCTTGGGCCAAGAAACACGAGCAATGGACATTAGACCGGTGGAAATCTGTCCTTTTGATCTGATGAGTCCAAATTTGAGATTTTTGGTTCCACCGCCGTGTCTTTGTGAGACGCAGAGTAGGTGAACAGATGATCTCCGCATGTGTGGTTCCCACCGTGAAGCATGGAGGAGGAGGTGTGATGGTGTGGGGTTGCTTTGCTGGTGACACTGTCAGTGATTTATTTAGAATTCAAGGCACACTTAACCAGCATGGCTACCACAGCATTCTGCAGCGATACGCCATCCCATCTGGTTTGCACTTAGTGGGACTCTCATGTGTTTTTCAACAGGAGAATTACCCAACACACCTCCAGGCTGTGTAAGGGCTATTTTACCAAGATGGAGAGTGATGGAGTGCTCTATCAGATGACCTGGCCTCCACAATCACCCGACCTCAACCCAATTGAGATGGTTTGGGATGAGTTGGGCCGCAGAGTGAAGGAAAAGCAGCCAACAAGTGTTCAGCATGTGTGGGAACTCCTTTGAGACTGTGGGGAAAGCATTCCTCATGAAGCTGGTTGAGAGAATGTCAAGAGTGTGCAAAGCTGTCATCAAGGCAAAGGGTGGCTATTTGAAGAATCTCAAATCCTTTAGTAGGGGTTTCTTTGCACTATTTCGACCATGAAGGCCTGATTCACACTGTCTCTTCTGAACAGTTGATGTTGAGATGTGTCTGTTACTTGAACTCTGTGAAGCATTTATTTGGGCTGCAATTTCTGAGGCTGGTAACTCTAATGAACTTATCCTCTGCAGCAGAGATAACTCTGGGTCTTCCATTCCTGTGGTGGTCCTCATGAGAGCCAGTTTCATCATAGCACTTGATGGTTTTTGCGACTGCACTTGAAGAAACTTTCAAGGTTTTTGAAATGTTCCATATTGACTGACCTTCATGTCTTAAAGTAATGATGGACTGTCACTTCTCTTTGCTTATTTGAGCTATTTTTGCCATAATATGGACTTGTTCTTTTACCAAATAGGGCTATCTTCTGTATACCACCCCTACCTTGTCACAACACAACTGATTGGCTTAAACTCATAAAGAAGGAAAGAAATTCAGCAAATTAACTTTTAAGATGGCACACCTGTTAACTGAAATGCACTCCAGGTGACTACCTCATGATGCTGGTTGAGAGAATGCCAAGCGTGTTTAAAGCTGTCATCAAGGCAAAGGGTGGCTATTTGAAGAATCTCAAATCTCAAATATATTTTGATTAGTTTAACACTTTTTTTGGTTACTACATGATTCCATATGTGTTATTTCATAGTTTTGATGTCTTCACTATTATTCTACAATGTAGAAAATAGTAAAAATAAAGACAAACCTTTGAATGAGTAGGTGTGTCCAAATATTTGACTGGTACTGTAAGTATTCTTTATTAGAGTTCAGGTGCATCCTGTTTCCATTGATCATCCTTGAGATATTTCTACAACTTGATTGAAGTCCACCTGTGGTAAATGCAATTGATTGGACATGATTTGGAAAGGCACACACCTGTCTATATAAGGTCCCACAGTAGACACTGCATTTCAGACCAAAAACCAAGCCATGAGGTTGAAGGAATTGTCCGTAGAGCTCTGAGAGGCACAGATCTGGGGAAGGGTAACAAAAAAAATCTGCAGCATTGAAGGTCCCCAAGAACACAGTGGCCTCCATCATTATTTTTTATTTTTATTTCACCTTTATTTAACCAGGTAAGCCAGTTGAGAACAAGTTCTCATTTACAACTGCGACCTGGCCAAGATAAAGCAATGCAGTGTGATTGAAAACAACAACACAGTTACATATGGAATAAACAAAACGTACAGTCAATAACACAATAGATCATCTATATACACATTCTTAAATGGAAGAGGTTTGGAACCACCAAGACTCTTTCTAGACCTGGCCGCCCAGCCAAACTGAGCAATCGGGGGAGAAGGGCCGTGGTTAGTGAGGTGACCAAGAACCTGATGGTCACTCTGACAGAGCTCCAGAGTTCCTCTGTGGAGATGGGAGAACCTTCCAGAAGGACAATCATCTCTGCAGCTCTCCACCAATCAGGCCTTTATGGTAGAGTGGCCAGACGGAAGCCACTCCTCAGTAAAAGGCACAAGACAGCCCGCTTTGAGTTTGCCAAAAGGCACCTAAAGGACTCTCAGACCATGAGAAACAAGATCCTCTGGTCTGATGTAACCAAGATTGAAATCTTTGGCCTGAATGCCAAGTGGCACGTTTGGAGGAAACCTGGAACCATCCCTACGGTGAAGCATGGTGGTGGCAGCATCATGCTGTGGGGATGGTTTTCAGCAGCAGGGACTGGGAGACTAGTCAGGATCGAGGGAAAGATGAACGGAGCAAAGTACCGAGAGACCCTTGATGAAAACATGGTCCAGAGTGCTCAGGTCCTCAGACTGGGGCGAAGGTTCAACACACAGCCAAGACAACACAGGAGTGGCTTCGGGACAAGTCTTTGAATGTCCTTGAGTGGCCCAGCCAGAGCCCGGACTTGAACCCGATCAAACATCTCTGGAGAGACTTGAAAATAGCTGTGCAGCGACACTCCCCATCCAAACTGACAGAGATTGAGAGGATCTGCAGAGAAGAATGGGAGAAACTCCCTAAATACAGGTGTGCCAAGCTTGTTCGAGGCTGTAATCGCTGCCAAAGGTGTTTCAACAAAGTACTGAGTAAAGGGTCTGAATTCTTATGTAAATGTGATATTTCAGTTTTTGATTTTTAATACATTTGCCAACATTTCTAAAAACCTGTTTTTGCTTTGTCATCATGGGGTATTGTGTGTAGATTAATGAGGGGATAATTTATTTATTGTTTAATCAATTTTAGAATAAAGCTGTAACTTAACAAAATGTGGAAAAAGTCAATGGGTCTGAATACTTTCCGAAAGCACTGTAAATTCTATACAGTTATTAGCGTTATATTTAGCTAATGAATGATGGGTTATGCATAACCTTCTAACTTATAGCCTATGTCTCTTGTACAATTCACACCTCCTCTCTCCTTAAAATACGCTTCTTAGCTTTTGGAGTCTCAGGAAAAGCTAGACTATAATTTCTTGGTTGGACATTTTCTTATAGCAGATCTTATACTAATAGACTGTTTGATGAAGGATGTGAGCTCTTATTTGCTGAATGTTAACTCCTGGGAAGTTTGAAAGAAGGGAGAACAGGCGATGGCAGTAGGCTATACCAGTTATTTATTCAGAACCATGACAATTCAATCTTCGTGAAGAGAAATGTAGGCCGTCAGCATCTTATTCTAGTCCTCTATTATTCAAGCATGTCAATACAATGATGACGATAAGGACAACAAAACTAATTTAATTTAACTGTTGAACACGAGGACGGATTGAAGCAACAATGGAGAGAAAGAGGTAGGCTAATAGGCAGGGGAAATATTATGAAAGGTATATATGCGTCAGCCTACTGAATTATAAAAATGTAAAATAGGTCCTATTCCAAAATTCTAATCAAATTCGCTAACCTATAATTGTAACTTTGTAAGGCTGCATATCCTGCACCAGCATTGCATGTTCTCTCCCAGCTTCATGGTTTGTGCGCAATTCCAGTCCATATAATACAGTATAATACAATACAGTAATACAGTCCACACTCAAAAAGATTAGCCTACTGGAGCTTGTAAAAACTTGTTTACCCAGGAGAGCATAGCTACATCTATGGGCTTTTATGTTTTTCTGTCTTGCGTAATGTGCTATCCATGTGCTGGAGAACGGCAAAATCATTTGGGCTTTTTTGGGCTTGGGCTCAATGTTTTTAGCTCATAAAATATATTTTAATGTATGTCTAATCAGGCTTAAATTTTCATGTCGATCAAAGCTCTAATCAAATTCAGACATATTTATATGCTTTAGAATGACACTTCTGGTTTTGGCGGGAAATACTGGGTTACCCGGGAGAAAAGTGATTTATTCTCGGGATGGAACATTTGTAAAATACCGGGAAAATATTAAAGCCTAGTCCGCTCCACTCTATAAACAGTCCTTAGTCTGTGGTCGGTTCCCATCAGGCCATGTGTGCATACATGTCGATTACACTGCTGGGGAACAATACCAGAGCACATGACCCAAGCCTACTAGAACATTCCAGAACTTGACCCCTTCGCTCCCTCCTTCTCCTCATACGAGCGCGTTCACGCGCACACACGAGCGCACTAACACACACACACACACGAGCGCTAACACACACACACAAGTGTGCGCTCAAAAACATACAAGCGTGCGCTTACGCACGCACACACAAACCACAAGCCCCCCTGCTTGCCCTTCTGATTCCCAAAGAATGTCCCCAACGCCTGTGGTTGAAAAGACCAATCCAGCTAGTCTTAAACATGTTAGCCCTTTAGCAAAAATCCCACTACCCTACAATCACACTAACTATGGGATAAGCTATAGGTTTTTATATTTTCTGTCTGTATGAAAGGAATGTGTTGTTTTCCTCTGCGGTAGCTAGTTCTCAGGGACCCTTTTTTTCTCCCGCTTGTTTTGAATCCTTGAGCAACAAAAACATGCATGACAAACGCTCAAAGCTATTTTGGGAGTTATATCGCTGTTTACTACGGTAAAGTTGCACAAACTCAAAGCCACTTGAGTTACTTTTTTCAATACTTTTATTTGAATGACATTTCCATCCTCTCAAAAAGGTTAGACTCTGTAGTGAGCTGCTAAAAACTAAATAAACTGAACTTAGTGGACCCACCCATCCATCTGTTCTATTGTATTTGGTAACTCGTATATCTGACTGTTGTGTTCTCCCTTCTCTCCTCTCTCCCCTTCTTTCCTGCAGGATAATATGTGAGACAGTGCGCTATGAAAAACACGAAGCCAATGAAGTGCTGTACTAGTAAGTACCCACGTGCTCGTGTGTGTGTGTGTGCATGTTTTCTTAATACATTCATTATTAATAAATCATATCTAGATATTCTCTGCCAGATGCCTTTACACTAGACATGGTCAAAGTCCAACTTATTGACATGCAGCGATTAGGCCCCCAATGCCGGCACAGCACAGAGATGAATGATTTAATTGACTAATGAAAACAAATGGCCGTGAGCATCGATGCGGTCACCAGATACCCTCTCAGTGCTACCTATGAGTGATTCTAAACCACTCTGCTGCACCGCTGAAGCAGAGACCTGCAAGGTATTCTGGAAGAATTGAATTTGGCCTACTCTACAAGTCATTGAGTTGTGGATTGATAACGAAGTGTAGATTTAATGGCTTCGAAATCGCTCATCTTGGGTCGTTAGCTCTTGGCTAGCAAGGCTATTTGAGGTAATGCTTTGAATTCTGTCTTCCAATTCAGACTGAGATAAGATAGTGGTGTGCCTTGAGAGAGTTGAAAATGCTTAGCACCTCCGTGTGTGTGTGCATGCGTGTGTATGAGCTTTTGAGCGTGTGCGTGCGTGCATGTGGTGTTTTTATGGAGTGTGTGTGTGTGAGAAGAAAGGGCCCCTCTGGGTTCCCCTGGCGCAGTTTAGTGCTCCCGTTGGCAGGGGCCGCTCATTGTCCTGCCCCAAGACATCCTGTTATGAGGCTAAGAGCCACAGAACGGACAGACGGACGGACGGACACACACGCACACACCTATCCCTCAAGTAGGCTTCCCCCAACTCTGCTGATGGACAGTCCCAGTGATTTCACACTTGATATTTGTTTCCAAAGGGAGCGTGCGCAAAAGAGATCCTCCAAGCTACCCTTACCACTCCATTAAGAGTTCATTCTTCTCCAATATCCCTACTAGATGGGAATTGTCCTCTAAAACTAAGTGACAGCAGAAGCGATTGACAGGCTAGGAGTAATGATCCATTTAAAATGATTTTTGTATCATTTGCTGTTTGAGTTGTTAATTATTAATCTAATTGTTAGCGAATGGTAATGTAGGATTTGGTTGAACAGTGGAGAGATTATATCTTTCATTTTATGGATATAATGGTGCAGCTTTTGTGCAATTTATGTAGATAAATGTTCTGTAAATGTGGTTGTACCTATTTTATTGGTATTAGGACTTACGTCATATCGAAAGGTTGAACTGTTGTCAAACATCTCTGAAGAGAAATAATGACCTTGATAGAAAATCACTTGTTATCGCTTTATCAACAGTGGCTTTAAGGTGAGGAAAAGGTCAATGAATTAACCCTATCGTTTCCTCAAAAGCCAAGAGTGGTCTAGATCCCCATCAGCTCCCCTCTTCTTTCCTCTGTGTCTGTGCACGCGAACGTATAGGAGCAGGAGCGGCTCAGCATCTCATTAAGAGCGACGCGGGAGCTGATTAAACAAACGCAATGCAGATTAGCCAGTATAGTCGTGTTATTGGAGCCCCTCTCACAGAGACCCCCTCTCACAGAGACCCCCTTAGGGCTAGTGTGGAGACACTTTCAGCACTCGCTTGCATGAATATTATTGGGCAGGGTAGGGGATTCCTCTTGTAGACATTCAGACTGGGGTTCTTCCTGGATAAGTACTGGGGACAAACAGTGGGGAAATCAGATACAATCTCCCCCTGTGGAGAATCTGATTTATGGATCTTTAGCTGTAGTGGTGCCCTTTTTACTTTTCTACCTGGGGACTCTGAGGCGTTAAAGCCAAACACTGTAAGATGTAAATACTGATGGCCCCTTTTTTAAGGTAAACCCCCATTGCTATGCACAGTAGTGCCGGGACGATACCAGTATTGCGATACTCGTTTGTACCGTGGCAAGGAAACAAAACACAAAGCAGATTTAACTTCTTTAGGAAAACAGTCCTAATGTCGGAAACAAACATTATGTTGTCATCCAGAGTCGCAGTTACTTATTTTCCAAGCTATAGCACACAACATTTTACATACAGCAGGTTTTTAAAGGACCAAAGAGTTTGGTCTGCTTCGTGTTTTCATTCTTTGCCATGGAAAACATATTGCGATACTGGTATTGTCCCAGCCCTATTTGCACAGTTCCTGAGATAAAGGCATAGACGGCACATTTTGGATTGGGAGGTGAAGTACTGTTATTGTTACAAGGCTAAGCAACTCCTATCTCACTTCCAAACCAATTCTGTCCAAACCTGAAACCCCAAAGTGAGGTTGATAGTGTGCATGCTACAGGCAACACACCGCCATCTTTGTACATCACAGTTCACTTGACAGGAATTGATTATACCCCCCAGCAGTCCTCATCTCTGGGTTTCCCTCTTCCCTGATGTGGGTCTGTGTCTGTCTTCCACTGTATGCATGTGTGTCTAACTTCCCCAGTGTTTCTGTGTGTGTGTGTGTGTCTCCCTGTGTGTGTGCAGTGCTCACACGCAGCTGTCGGAAAGTTTTCCCCACCCCAGCTCCTATTCCCACCAGGGTCCTACTGTAATCAGCTGGGAACGTGCCCGCTTGCCTCTGGAAACAAGGTCATCCGATCAGGGATAACCACTGGGAAAAATTGTATGTTACAACCAGACAACGCTCAGGGAACATTGTGTTCACATCCTCTGTTCTAGGACCATTGCATTTACAGCCTTCTGTATGTGCAGATCTAGATTGAAAACGATTTAGTTTACTATGAGAAATATCACTAAAGAACAAAACACACTGTAAAGATGGTTGGAGAAAGACGGTTGATTCAATGTGTCAACTGATGCTATACTGACTAATCGCAATGAGAGTGATGGTCTCTGTAGGAATTGGGAAGAGTCATATCAGTATTGGGGTTAACAATATTCTGTAGTAAGAACCATCATCTCTCTGTCTCTCTGTGTGTATGTCTCTCTGTGTGTCTGTCTGTATGAGACTGAGTTCAGACTGTGTGGGTACATAGGCTTACGGTATGTGGCCTTCAGATTGCAGGCCTGCCTAAGTAGAGCAAAACAACTGGCTAGGTACTGCTCTGTTTCAGCTGTTATGGGCAGTCTAGCTGTGTGGAGGAGAAGGTGCTTTTTGTTTCCTTAAGTGTCCTTGCATCAACAACCTTTGAAATGTTGAATCCTTTATGATGTAATGTGATTTGTGGATTCAAATCAAGTATTTAAAGTGTGTGCCTGTGTATAGATGTACTTGTATGTTCACATGCGCGCACGTACTTGTGCACTTGAGTGTGCAATTGCATTTGTGCTCGTCTCTTTGTTTGGGCATTCATTTATCCACATCTATCCCTCCTCTCTAAATGGGAGTGGAACACAAACCTTTGGCATGCCATATTTGCCATCGATTGATTTCCTCCAGACTACCTCTCGCAGCCCCATCCCCTGGTGGGACTTGGTAAACGCACCGACCAATAGTTACACACGACTGCCTGATGTAGCACTAGATTTTAATGGAGCCCTATGGTAAGATAAGCACATGAAGCATGCGCAGGGAGAGTCATGTCAGTATTGAGGTTATTCATATTCTGTAGTAAGAACCATGATATCAAGCACACTTTAAATGCACAGTATATACACTATACTGTAGTTAGTAGACCCGCCCCTTTAGAAATAGTGTCGGGTCATTGGTTTGACTACCCCTCCCCCAATCCCCCCTCTCACTCCAACATCATTTGATCATCATCATTTCATAAGGAAGGGTGTGTCTCATGAAAATATTGATGGTTAAACAATTTCCTCTCCAGCTTCTAACACACCCAGACCCTCGGCTCCTCTCCTACCACCTTTCATCCTGTCTCTAGATGCTTCCCGGGGGCTTGTCGTCGCCAAGCGCTTTTCCGACGATCGTTTCCCCAAAAAATGCAGGTGACCCAGTTCAGTCAAGCTGTCGTGGCGCATAAGACTCCTGTCTTTTTCTACTTTTAGTTCTCTGCTCCTCTCCTCCTTAACTAGGAGCGAGGGGGCGCCTCTGCGTGCCAGCGATTAATAATTGAACATTTCATTTGTGACTGCGATGGAGGAGAGGAGGACGATGAAGGGGCAACGAGTGCATCAGGGGAAAGGAGGGAAAACAGAAGCAGAGGGAGGGAGATGGAGAGGGAGGGATGGAGATGGAGAGGGAGGGAAGGCGGATTCGCGCTGCGTCAGTAGGGTGTGCTATACTCAGCCTCATTAGCTCCAGAATGAAGGTGTGGAGAGAAGGAAGGAGGGAGGGGGATGGGGCGAATACTTTGTTCTCAGAGAAACTCTCACACTCCGCATATTCTCTCTCTCTCTCTCTCGCTCTCTCTCTGTAAGTGTGTGTGTGTGTGTGTGTGTGTGACTGTGTGTGTACACGTACATAGGCTTACGGTATGTGGCCTTCAGATTGCAGGCCTGCCTAAGTAGAGCAAAACAACTGGCTAGGTACTGCTCTGTTTCAGCTGTTATGGGCAGTCTAGCTGTGTGGAGGAGAAGGTGCTTTTTGTTTCCTTAAGTGTCCTTGCATCAACGACCTTTGAAATGTTTGAATCCTTTATGATGTAATGTGATTTGTGGATTTAGATAGTCTTTAAAGTTTGTGTATAGATGTACTTGTATGTTCACGTGTGCACATACTTGTGCACTTGAGTGTGCAATGTGCATTTGTGCTAGTCTCTTTGTTTGGGTATTCATGTATCCCCAATGATCCCTCCTCTAAATGGGAGTGTAACACAAACCTTTGGCATGCCATATTTGCCATTGATTGATTTCCTCCAGACTACCTCTCACATCCCTCCCCTGGTGGGACTTGGTAAACGTTCTGACCAATAATTACACACGACTAGCCGATTAGCACTAAATTTAAAGGGAGCCCAATGGCAAGACAAGCACTTTAAAAGCACATGAAGCATGCACAGGGAGAGTGTGCTTACTCTGAAGAACAGCAATAGCACTGTCTACTCTGTAGTTTATGTAGGACAGAACTGTGATGGAGAAGCACAAGTATATTCCTTGTTGTAGTGTCATATGGTAGAGACTAGGGGAGTAGGCCCATAGCAAAGTGAAACCAGTGTCCATTGAACTGAGGTCTCGCGTGAATTCATATGGCTAAGCCAAAATTCCTTCCTCAAAAATAAAGCCATGTCACATTCTTATGCTCTATTTAGATGAAGGAACAACAGTGTTGTCTGACTGGAATGTGTCTGTACTGGTGTTTCCTCCTAGATCTGTGCTTCCTCGTTATCAATGTGCTGTTTTGTGTTGGAACTATTATTTGAATCGTTTTCTTGGCAAGCCGTGGTTCTGTGTCGGAAAACCCTCTCAATGGACTATTGAATCCTCCCTCATTAGCTAGTGTACTGTAGTCCTTTGGTGCTTCTGACTACTTTAAACTGCAAACCTGACAGTATCTTCACTGGAAATGCCAACTAGGCAGTTTTGATTTGGAAGCTGGACAACCGTGTGTGTGTGTGTGTGTGTGTGTGTGTGTGTGTGTGTGTGTGTGTCATCCGCTATGTTGTAATAACTTGACAGCAAGCTGAACTGTTTAGGGTCAGTGTGAGTTTGCTGTAGCATGCTGTCTGTGTGTTTTCACTTGGGTGTGGGCGGGTTTGGATATGTGATTCACCGGTTCAATTCTTTGTTTTCTCTTTCACAGCCCGGACGACGTCGGAAGCTGCTGGTTTATCCTACTGTCTGGGTCCGTCTTCATCAAGGAGTCCATGTTCCTGCCAAGAAGCAGGTACGAAAAACAGCAAGTTGATGCTGTGTTTAATCAAATTGTCGACCATTTTGTAATCATGTTTTTGACCCGAGGGTGACTTATATTTGCCTGACGACGTATCCTGAATTTCATTTGGCTGCTCTATCGATCACTCCATACGTCACTCTAAACCTGCTATCCTAGAAGTTCTTTGTGCTGATGTCAAAATTACGCGAATCGGTTTCTGGGACCAATCAGAACGGTTTGAATGTGTTCGCATTCGAGACGTCGTCAGGAAGGAAGCAAATCCAGACTCATCATGGAGAAGATGCATTATTGGGCGTGGCATTTGGCCGGCGCGATGTGGATGAATAGCCAGGCAAGTCTTATATCAGAGTAGGGCTATATGTCCAACAGACTACAGACACTATAGGTGGAGACAAGTTAATACAATTATGATGAAGGTCTATGACTGAAATGTTAGTCTCAACACCTGAAATGTTCATCCCCCGACTGAAATGTGAGTCTCAATTAATAAGCTCTGTGATGTGATCCAGTCTTGCACATGGGATTCACTTTCCCGACTGTGGGCGTCTTGAAACAACGCTCCTTTATGTAACAGACTGGCAATACAAGGCGTATACAACAGTGACTTTAGAAGCTTAGCACTAATTATTCTCCCATACCTCAGGGTCAGTATCGCACATACAACGCTCATAGCTCATATGCAACGTTTCCACAGAGTGGCACAACGCGGGCCTATTGGGAAAAGTGCCAGGACTCAGACGGCTACTCCCACTTGCTCAAATTTAAACTTTTCCGTTTTTCAAGGTGAAAGTGTGTGAGGGATTTGAGGATATTGGCAGATTAGACTTTAATGCTTGAGAGGTAACCACTAGGGAGAAGGGGTCTGAAAATGTTTACTAAGCGTATGTTGCAGGAACCATGCAGAGATGCACTTAGTCGTGCAGGAGGAGCTATATGGGTTGAATATTAGCCCACTTGTTTTCTGAACTATGCTGTTTCAACCCAATCTTTACAAAACATGCAGTGAAAGATGCTGTATGTACATCTTGGGTAGGTCTTGGAATTACTAGTGTATGTAGCTAGTATGTATGCACTTTAATAATTTGTGAATCATATGTTGTGCACGCAACTCCCAAATATACAGGCTCACATAAACTCTCCATAACAGCCAACCAACATATGGCTCGCATCCAAAGCAAGAGTGACTGACAAGTTTTTGATGACCCACAATATAAATTATTCCCCTCATCAATCTGATTGTAGGCTGCTAGAGGTCACGGCACGATAAATCATCACCACAGTTACCGTGTGACCTTACGCCGTCGTAGGCCAGCAACCAGCCAATCAGCGTTCGGGCACTGCATCAAGCCAGTCCGTTAACATGTTACCGGCGAGGGCGATAACGCGCTTCGGGCGGGCTAAATTGGTTGTGTCACGATGAACTTGAATAGACCCGAAATGGGAGTTCCTGGAGCTTTTAAAGACCAGGTGGAATGGGCCCCACTCTTCATTTCAACACCACCAGGCATGTTGGGAGAACCTGATATGCCTTCAATCTCTCTTGCTCTCTCAATCTGGGTCTCTCGCTCTTGCTCTCTCACACTTACTCGCTCTATCCAGTTTCCCCTCTCCCTCTCTCACTCAATCGCTCACTCTCATTCACGCTCTCCTCTCATTTACACCTTAATTCTCTCTCTTTCATGTTCTCTTTCTCTCACTCTCGCTTTGTCTTTATCTTGCGTTCTCTCTCTCTCTCTCTCTCTCTCTCTCTCTCTCTCTCTCTCTCTCTCTCTCTCTCTCTCTCTCTCTCTCTCTCTCTCTCTCTCGTATGCCAATAGGCCATTTCATTCAGAGAAGGAAGGATGACTCAGACAGTCATTAAATGAAGAATCACAAGAGCAGTCTGCCCTATTTAAATGAGGGTATACGTGAAATTAAAGACAAAGAATAATTAGTTTGGGTATGAATAGCACATTCTAAATGTTTTGGCTGGCATACATTTTGACACGTGCAAATGTCAAAAGCGTCACAATCTTTTTTTTGTTTTAGAAAAAGTAAAGGTTGAGTCATATTGACTTGTACAAGCGCTGGGGGTTTTATGTTTTCCTGATGTCTACTCCACTTCTGTCCAAATCTTAAATCTCTTGCCAAATCTCTCATTTAATATTTATATAGCCTTTCATTTCTTTTCGGAGGAGGTTTGAATATCTCCATTTAGTATTAACTTTGTATAGTCACAACCCTTGACTTTTTCCACATTTAGTTACATTACAGCCTTATTCTAAAATTGATTAAATAATTTTTTCCCCTCATCAATCTACACACAATACCACATAATGACAAAGCAAAAACAGGTTTTTATACATTTTTGCAAACTTATTAAAAATAAGAGACGGATACCTTTTTTTATATTAGTATTCAGACCCTTTGCTATGATACTCGAAATTGAGCTTAGGTGCATACTGTTTCCCGTGACCATCCTTGAGATGTTTCTACAACTTGATTGGAGTCCACCTGTGGTAAATTCAATTGATTGGACATGATTTGGAAAGGCACACACCTGTCTATATAAAGTCCCACAGTTGACAGTGCATGTCAGAGCAAAAATTAAGCCATGAGGTCGAAGGAATTGTCCGTAGAGCTCCGAGACAGGATTGTGTTGAGGCACAGATCTGGGGAAGGGTACAAACAATTTCTGCAGCATTGAAGGTCCTCAAGAACACAGTGGCCTCCATCATTCTTAAATGGAAGAAATTTGGAACCACCAAGACTCTTCCTAGAGCTGGCCGCCCAGCCAAACTGAGCAATCTGGGGAGAAGGGCCTTGGTCATGGAGCTCAAGAGTTCCTCTGTGGAGACCTTCCAGAAGGACAACCATCTATGCAGCTCTCCATCAATCAGGCCTTTATGGTAGAGTGGCCAGACGGAAGCCACTCCTCAGTAAAAGGCACATGACAGCCTGCTTGGAGTTTGCCAAAAGGCACTTAAAGACTCTCAGACCATGAGAAACAAGATTTTCTGGTCTGATGACACAGATTGAACTCTTTGGCCTGAATGCCAAGCGTCATGTCTGGAGGAAATCTGGCACCATCCTTACGGTGAAGCATGGTAGTGGCAGCATCATGCTGTGGGGATGTTTTTCAGCTGCAGGGACTGGGAGACTAGTCAGGATCGAGGGAAAGATGAACGGAGCAAAGTACAGAGAGATCCTTGATGAAAACCTGCTCCATAGCACTCAGGACCTCAGAATGGGGCGAAGGTTCACCTTCTAAGAGGACATCAACCCTTAGCACACAGCCAAGACAATGCAGGAGTGGCTTCGGGACAAGTCTCTGAATGTCCTTGAGTGGCCCAGCCAGAGCCCGGACTTGAACCCGATCGAACATCTCTGGAGAGACCTGAAAATAGTTGTGCAGCGACGCTCTCTATCCAACCTGACAGAGCTTGAGAGGATCTGTCGAGAAGAATGGGAGAAATTCCGCAAGTACAGGTGTGCCAAGCTTGTAGTGTTGTACCCAAGAAGACCCGAGGCTGTAATCGCTGCCAAAGGTGCTTCAACAAAGTACTGAGTAAAGGGTCTGAATACTTATGTAAATGTAATATTTCCGTTTTCTATTTTTAATAAATTGGCAAACATTTCTAAAAACCTGTTTTTGCTTTGTTATTATGGGGTATTGTGTGTAGATTGATGAGCTATCCATTTAAAAAAAATCAATTTTAGAATAAGGCTGTAACGTAACAAAATTTGGAAAAAGTCAAGGGGTCTGAAAACTTTCCGAATTCACTGTAACACAGTCCCAGCCAGCAGATCTAGAAAGGGTTAATGGAGGCAGTGCCCTATATTAACCCTTTATTGATCACATTTCCCCTTCGATTTGTCATCACTTCCCCATATTATCACCTGAACTTAGCAAACCGCCAACACTGTGTGTAAACCTTATCGCGAGTAAAAACGGACTCCTGCCTTTGTCCCAAATAGTGCCCCGTTTCCCTATGTGTGCACTACTTTTGACCAAGAGCCCACAGGGCTCTGGTTAAATATAGTGCACTCAATAGGGTAAATGGTGCCATTTGGGACAAAGCCCTTCACTCACTGTAACCGGAGTCATTTCCTAATGAGAACCAGTCACGCCTTTGTCCGATGAACTTCTCTAAAGCCTCAGCAAGACATACAATGACAAGTCTGTGACAGAAGAACGGACTTGGCACATTCATCCAGTTTTGCTGTTGTGGGAGTTGCATAATAACTTGACCATTAGAACTCAACAAATATATGTTGTTAGAATTGTTACTCACTAAAGCAATGTTGTTGCCCAACCCTTGTTTTGAGGTACACTATATATACTGTACAAAAGTATGTGGACACCTTTTTTAATAGTGGATTCGGCTATTTCAGCCATACCCGTTGCTGACAGGTGTATAAAATCGTGCACACCGACATGCAATCTCCATAGACAAACATTGGCAGTAGAATGGCCTTACTGAAGAGCTCAGTGACTTTCAACGTGGCACCGTCATAGGATGACACCTTCCCAACAAGTCAGTTCGTCAAATGTCTGCCCTGCTAGACCTGCCCCGGTCAACTGTATGTGCTGTTATTGTGAAGTGGAAACGTCTAGGAGCAACAACGGCTCAGCCGCGAAGTGGTAGGCCACACATGCTCACAGAATGGGACCGGCGAGTGCTGATGCGCGTAGCGCGTAAAAATTGTCTGTCCTCGGTTGCAACACTCACTACCGAGATCCAAACTACCTCTGGAAGCAACGTCAGCACAAAAACTGTTAGTCGGGAGCTTCATGAAATGGGTTTCCATGGCTGAGCAGCCGCACACAAGCCTAAGATCACCATGCGCAATGCCAAGCGTCTGCTGGAGTGGTGTAAATCTCGCCGCCATTGGACTCTGGCGCAGTGGAAACACGTTCTCTGGAGTGATGAATCACGCTTCACCATCTGGCAGTCCGAAGGACGAATCTGGGTTTGGCATATGCCAGGAGAACGCTACCTGCTCGATTGCATAGTAACAACTGTAAAGTTTGGAGGAATAATTGTCTGGGGCTGTTTTTTATGGTTCGAGCTAGGCCCCTTAGTTTCAATGAAGGGAAATCTTAACGCTACAGCATACAATAACATTCTAGACGATTCTGTGCTTCCAACTTTGTGGCAACAGTTTGTGGAAAGCCCTTCCCTGTTTCAGCATGACAATGCCCACGTGCACAAAGTGAGGTCCATACAGAAATAGTTTGAGATCAGTGTGGAAGAACTTCACTGGCCTGCACAGAGCCCCATCGAACACCTTTGGGATGAATTGGAACGCCGACTGCGAGCCAGGCCTAATCGCCCAATATCAGTGGCTGACCTCACTAATTCTCTTGTGGCGGAATGGAAGCAAGTCCCCACAGCAATGTTCCAACATCTAGTGGAAAGCCTTCCCAGAAGAGTGGAGGCTGTTATAGCAGCAAAGGGGGTACCAATTCCATATTAATACCCATGATTTTGGAATGAGATGTAGTGTACGTACTTTTGGTCATATAGTGTACGTCATTTTTGCTGGTGGTCACCACTCAAACTGCATAACTATTAGAAAGTTTGTCGATTTCAGCCAGTAA
Organism: Coregonus clupeaformis; assembly: GCF_020615455.1. Taxonomy (NCBI): domain Eukaryota; kingdom Metazoa; phylum Chordata; class Actinopteri; order Salmoniformes; family Salmonidae; genus Coregonus; species Coregonus clupeaformis. Next base: position 34,029,632 of record NC_059193.1, read on the forward strand.
ATCAAAACCTGATTCATGTGAGCGGTCTGCAGGGTGTGGGGGGAGCAAGGGTCACCATCTCACTTTCACTCCCACCACCCCACCCCTGGCCAAACTCCTGGCTTGTCTGCTCCCAGCCCTGCAGGAAGTGAGCCGTGCTCTGGTAGTTTGTAGCTGAAATGAAATGAGCCGTGCTCTGGAATGTTGGCTGGAGTCCGCACAGCGTAGCCAGAAAGAGGCAGAGACAGAAGCTTCCACACACACCCTCTGACACACTCACTCAAACACCAGAACGAGGGTGCGACTGCAAGCGGAGCGAAATGCTGGGATTCATCAGAACTTCCTGAACTGGATATAGCTACACTTCTAGGACTAGTTCTACACTCAGGAAGGCTTTTGAAAGAGTGGTTATACTACCAAGTGTCAACCCTCTGACAAGTTTGGAACCAAGGGGTAAGTGTCCATTGAGCTTTTCTTGACTTCCAAGCACCAGGCTTGAAGTTGTGAGAGCATATGTTTTCCCTAGGAGTAACAGTGTATGGTAGCACAGTAGTAGGTTGTAGCTGAAATTTTGACATCTCCAGCAAGGGAGCTGGTAGCTATAAAACATTTCAGTATATGAAAGATGTCAGGAATGCGAGAGATCTCTTTAATGTTTATTTTGGTATTATTAGCGAGCAAACTGTGCCGCCAGTTCAGCTCACCAGAGAGATTTGTGGGGTCGAGAAGGTTATACATCAGTTCGAAAACTTGGAGAGGGAAACTGACTACATGTACCCTCATACTTTTGAATATGTTTGGGAAATTTGTGATATGAGTAGGCTGTAGGCGTGATTGATGTCTTGTAAAGTGTCTGAGGCACTCCACCCCAATGGATGCCCTCTACTCTATTTCGGCACCATTCAAGCATCGTCAAGTCATATTTCGGGAAGCAAAAGTCACAAGTCACTCGTGAATTCTTTGCCGGGATGTCAGCGGCTATTTCCAGTTCAGGACGTCTACTGTGTGCCAGAACATTATTTGTTTGTGTTGGACGGACAAAAAGTCATCCGACTCTCAGCACCTTTTGATGCCCTCTAACCATCCAACTTTCTTTTTAGCAGTTGGTTGGTTGGATTCTGTAAACCATTCCTCTCCCGGTCGTGTTTTCAAAGGCTCTCCTTCCGCCCACCTCCTTTGGCTTCACCACCTCCAAGCACCAAATGTGTTGTGTAACCTGGGGTTTAATCTTTGTCTGGCTTATGGGCCATGGACGGTTTAAAAAAGCCATTCCACCCTGGCTCTCATCCCTCCCTGTCTCCTGGTTAAAGGGCTTAGCTGAGTGTGGAGACCCCACTGTAGGTTCAGTTCACACAGTCCAGGGCAGGGGATTTGATTTGGCCCAACCAGCCAGGGAGTCTCTATGTAGCTTGGGGGCCACAGACGGGGGGCCGGCGATTTGTGTGGAATGGCATGGAATGACATTCCAGAGGCCCCGTGTGTTGTGAAACGCAGGAATGCCGAATAGAGGCCGCCGGAGCAGGGGAGATGATGTCCGTCAACAGGCCAGGAGAATTCCTACGCACCAAGGCTAATAAAGGAACTAGTGGCGCTCTGGCATGCAGGGAATGATAATGATAGCCAGAGCACAATGGAGTCCTATGTCATATTTACATTGCATCACAGTGTTTGAACAGACGCTTACAGTCAGTCACTTACAGCTAGACAGTCAGCTCACACACACCGGCCACATTCAAACATAGGAAACGTGTGTATGCAAACAGAACTTTGTTAGCACTAACCTACTAGAACTGAGACTGGAGTGCTTCTCAGCTTTCTAATTAAGAGACATCTGAATCATTTTCTATGTAATCCTTGCTTTTTACATAACGCTTAATCACATCCCATCCTTTACAAGTAACAAGTTGTCAACCTGTGTCATGTCTTCACAGCTTATTGAACTCTTAACCTCTATTGTGTCCATCTACTTATTTACATTCCCGAAGAGCAAACACAGCATTGTTATATGACTGGTCTGGCCAGGTGGGGAAAGTTGTAGTGGATTGATCCCTAAACAAGTCCTACATCCATAATCCATTCTTAGTATCTCACCTACTGTAGCATTTGCAGGGTAGAAAGAACACTATGAAATGGCGTGTCAGAGTACTTGTGGAAAGGAGTGTAAACAGAAGGGCATTATTGAACACGCCATTTAGTGTTCTCCCATTATGGTGTAATATATAGTGCACAGTGCATCATGTTTGTCCGCCCGGTGTGTGTGTGTGGGCCACAGCTAATAGTGCATTAAGCTGCAGCTCAGTCGGTCACATGACCAGTCAAGTCAAACAGGAATGATCGGCATTAACCCCACACAGCTTAACACACTCGACATACAGTAGCTCTGCACATCATTTCTCCTTTAGAACAAGTTTGAACACGCTTTTGAACACTTTCTTGTCACTCATCAAATGTAACCTTGAAATGGTAAATACCAGCTTTTAGGATTAATGGGAACAAACAGGAATGTGAAAGGAACATTGAGAGGGTCACACGCTTGTAAGAACATTTTTGGAGTGGCAACTGCAGCACTGACAGAGAAAGAATTGAGTGATGGAGGAAGGGAATACTAAATCCCAGTCAGGTGAAGGCTAGCAGCGAGGCACATGGCTTGAGAAAGAGAGCGAGAGAGCGAGGGGTGGGTGGGTGGGTGGGTGGGTGTAGGCCTATTTCCCTCTGGGGTACACACCGATAGACTGCAAGCCAGACGAAGGCCGCCCGGCAACATGTCGCCACGGGCCGAGGGCTCTAAAACATTTGAGAAATGCCTGGCCCGAGGTCCCCACCTGTCAGACCTGACTGTGTTCCTGGGGGCTATGATGGATGGGCATACTGCCCCACTGGCCTTGGTGCAGTTAGACGCTGCACTAACCGACTTATGAGCATTGAGAGACTATGGGTTGAATGGAGAATAGTTAGCCCAGCACTTGACCTCAAAGCACCCAAATGACGGAATTAATGGTGTTTTAATGGCGTTATACATTTTAATTAATGGACCATAACAAATTAATTGAATGCGTGGTAATTCTTTGGTCATTATTTTGTAACTAATTGACAGGTATCTTGTTTATTAGATTGTAACATGCACCATTAAAAGATTGGATTAAAGCAGGGGTTCCCAAACTTTCTTGGTTCACGACCCCATTTTGATATTTCCCAAAATTCTCACGACCCATAACCATGTGAAAAAAATTATCTAATTAACAGGCAATGTTTACTTTGTTATTTTGGGCTATGGCAGTCATTTGAAAACCATTCTAACAGTATTTCGGACTGTCTTCTCAACTCATCATCACATACTTTTAATGTGGGGCTATGACAGTCAATTGCAAATTAGTCTGACATAATATCTTATCTGAGCACCACTAATGAGATGGGTGTTTGATGCATGTTGCGTTGGAGCTTCTCAAAGTCAGGGGGTGTGGTCGACAGTGAGCACCTCATCTCTGCTATCACATTCAACCTGGATCGATATTTGGTTTTATTGCAGACGAGAGCACTGAATCCAGCTTCACACAGATATGAACTGGCGAAGGGTACCATACGTTTTATGGCGCTTTCACGACAACTGGGAAATACGAGGTCAAATCATTGCGTCCGTGATCTACAGGTCGGAAAGTCGGAGCTCTAAAAAGAGGCCTGAGTTCCCGAGTTCGAATTCCGAGTTGAATGACCATTCAAAACTATTTTTCCCAGTCGGAGCTAGTTTTTTCCCCCTGAGTTCCCAGTTGTCTTGAAAGCTCAGGAGTCTGAGATTTACGAGTTCCCAGTTGTTTTGAATGCGGCATTAATGCTAAGAGTGAGAAGGCATGGTATTCCCTTTGAGTCAGGAACCGAAACTCCTCCGTAGTGACCTGTGAATGCGAGTTGTTCAGTCAGTTTCCTCTTGATTGCTAGAAATAGCATAGATTCTTTGTTTAACAGTGTTGTCTGACAAAGGTATTGTGAGTTTCTGTGCACACATTGTTTTCACCATATCAATTATGGCCGGTAATATCAAAGTCTCTGCAATAGTGTGTGATTTCATAGCCTAGTCATACACCGTGGGAATGATTCAAGTGCAACGGTCAAGTGTGACCTTTTCCCGTGATCTAAGGGCGCTCTCTGGTTTAATTTTATCTTTTAGATTTGAATAATTTTCATTTAGATTTTTAAGGTTAACCACATTATAATGATTTTGAGATACAAAGACTATAATTTATTTATACAGTACCAGTCAAACGTTTTTATTTGTACTATTTTCTACATTGTAGAATAATAGTGAAGACATCAAAACTATGAAATAACACATATGGAATCCTGTAGTAACCAAAGAAGTGTTAAACAAATCCAAATATAGTTTATATTTTATATTCTTCAAAGTAGCCACCCTTTGCCTTGATGACAGCTTTGCACACTCTTGGCATTCTCTCAGCCAGCTTCACCTGGAATGTGTTTCCAACAGTCTTGAAGGAGTTCCCACATATGCTGAGCACTTGGCTGCTTTTCCTTCACTCTGCGGGCCAACTCATCCCAAACCATCTCAATTGGGTTGAGGTCTGTTGATTGTGGAGGCCAGGTCATCTGATGCAGCACTCCATCACTCTCCTTCTTGGTCAAATAGCCCTTACACAGCCTGGAGGTGTGTTGGGTCATTCTCCTGTTGAAAAACAAATGATAGTCCCACTAAGCGCAAACCAGATGGGATGGCGTATCGCTGCAGAATGCTGTGGTAGCCATGCTGGTTAAGTGTGCCTTGAATTCTAAATAAATCACTGACAGTGTCACCAGCAAAGCACCATCACACCACCTCCTCCGTGCTTCATGGTGGGAACCAAACATGCGGTTGGAACCAGACCAAAGGACACAGTTCCACTGGTCTAATGTCCATTGCTCGTGTTTCTTGGACCAAGTAAGTCTCTTCTTCTTATTGGTGTCCTTTAGTATAGTAGTGGTTTCTTTGCAGCAATTTGACCACGAAGGCCTGATTCACACAGTCTCCTCTGAACAGTTGATGTTGAGAAGTGTTTGTTACTTGAACTCTGTGAAGCATTTCTTTGGGCTGCAATTTTTGAGGCTGGTAACTCTAATGAACGAATCCTCTGCAGCAGAGGTAACTCTGGGTCTTCCATTCCTGTGGTGGTCCTCATGAGAGCCAGTTTCATCATAGCGCTTTTTGCGACTGCACTTGAAGAAACTTTCAAAGTTCTTGAAATGTTCTGTATTGACTGACCTTCATGTCTTAAAGTAATGATGGACTGTCATTTCTCTTTGCTTATTTGAGCTGTTCTTGCCAAAATATGGACTTGTTCTTTTACCAAATAGGGCTATCTTCTGTATATCCCCCCCTACCTTGTCACAACACAACTGATTGGCTTAAACGCATTAAGAAGGAAAGAAATTCCACAAATTAACTTTTAAGAAGGCACACCTGTTAATTGAAATGCATTTCAGGTGACTACCTCATGAAGCTGGTTGAGAGAATGCCAAGCGTGTGCAAAGCTGTCATCAAGGCAAAGGGTGGCTATTTGAAAAATCTCAAATATATTTTGATATGTTTAACACCTTTTTGGTTACTACATCATTCCATATGTGTTATTTTTTATGTTAGTTTTGATGTCTTCACTATTATTCTACAATGTAGAAAATAGTAAAAATAAAGAAAAAAACCCTTTAATGAGTAGGTGTGTCCAAACATTTGACTGGTACTGTGTGTGTGTGTGTGTGTGTGTGTGTGTGTGTATACATGCATACATACAGTTGAAGTCGGAAATACATCCACTGGTACACCTCCTATTGACTCAAATGATGTCAATTAGCCTACCAGAAGCTTCTAAAGCCATGGCATCATTTTCTTGAATTTTCCAAGCTGTTTAAAGGCACAGTCAACTTATTGTATATATATATAAATATATATATATATATTTTTTGCTGAACTTCTTCTACTCTCAACCTCTCCGATCATTTTCATGATGTCCATCCGGTTTGCTTCTATATGCCATATCTTTCTAACTGTGCTCTTTCCCAAAAGCTCCCAACATACAACCTATATACACTGCTCAAAAAAATAAAGGGAACACTAAAATAACACATCCTAGATCTGAATGAATGAAATAATCTTATTAAATACTTTTTTCTTTACATAGTTGAATGTGCTGACAACAAAATCACACAAAAACTATCAATGGAAATCAAATGTATCAACCCATGGAGGTCTGGATTTGGAGTCACCCTCAAAATTTAAGTGGAAAACCACACTACAGGCTGATCCAACTTTGATGTAATGTCCTTAAAACAAGTCAAAATGAGGCTCAGTAGTGTGTGTGGCCTCCACGTGCCTGTATGACCTCCCTACAACACCTTGGCATGCTCCTGATGAGGTGGCGGATGGTCTCCTGAGGGATCTGCTCCCAGACCTGGACTAAAGCATCCGCCAACTCCTGGACAGTCTGTGGTGCAATGTGGCGTTGGTGGATGGAGCGAGACATGATGTCCCAGATGTGCTCAATTGGATTCAGGTATGGGGAACGGGCGGGCCAGTCCATAGCATCAATGCCTTCCTCGTGCAGGAACTGCTGACACACTCCAGCCACATGAGGTCTAGCATTGTCTTGCATTAGGAGGAACCCAGGGCCAACTGCACCAGCATATGGTCTCACAAGGGGTCTGAGGATCTCATCTCGGTACCTAATGGCAGTCAGGCTACCTCTGGCGAGCACATGGAGGGCTGTGCGGCCCCCAAAGAAATGCCACCCCACACCATGACTGACCCACCGCCAAACCGGTCATGCTGGAGGATGTTGCAGGCAGCAGAACGTTCTCCACGGGCGTCTCCAGACTCTGTCACGTCTGTCACGTGCTCAGTGTGAACCTGCTTTCATCTGTGAAGAGCACAGGGCGCCAGTGGCGAATTTGCCAACCTTGGTGTTCTCTGGCAAATGCCAAACGTCCTGCACGGTGTTGGGCTGTAAGCACAACCCACACCTGTGGACGTCGGGCCCTCATACCACCCTCATGGAGTCTGTTTCTAACCCGTTTGAGCAGACACATGCACATTTGTGGCCTGCTGGAGGTCATTTTGCAGGGCTCTGGCAGTGCTCCTCCTGCTCCTCCTTGCACAAAGGCGGAGGTAGCAGTCCTGCTGCTGGGTTGTTGCCCTCCTACGGCCTCCTCCACGTCTCCTGATGTACTGGCCTGTCTCTTGGTATCGCCTCCATGCTCTGGATACTACGCTGACAGACACAGCAAACCTTCTTGCCACAGCTCGCATTGATGTGCCATCCTGGATGAGCTGCACTACCTGAGCCACTTGTGTGGGTTGTAGACTCCGTCTCATGCTACCACTAGAGTGAAAGCACCGCCAGCATTCAAAAGTGACCAAAACATCAGCCAGGAAGCATAGGAACTGAGAAGTGGTCTGTGGTCACCACCTGCAAAACCAGTCCTTTATTAGGGGTGTCTTGCTAATTGCCTATAATTTCCACCTGTTGTCTATTCCATTTGCACAACAGCATGTGAAATGTATTGTCAATCAGTGTTGCTTCCTAAGTGGACAGTTTGATTTCACAGAAGTGTGATTGACTTGGAGTTACATTGTGTTGTTTAAGTGTTCCCTTTATTTTTTTGAGCAGTGTACTTATTATGGACACAGTATGCTTACATTATTAGCTATCTTTGTTATTATTTGTTGTTAAAGAGTTAATCAGGGTGATTTTTCCACAAATTGACAGGTATTTTCCTTTCCATGGTAGTAAGATCTTATCTATTTTTGCTAACTTTCTATTAAAATGTATTGAAGTGAGATCATTTATTTCCTTTGGGATATGTATTCCGAGTATATCCACATCACCATCAGAACATTTTATTGGTAAACGACATGGTAATGTAAAAATTGTATTTTTTAGTGATCCAAGATGTCCTAACAGACTTGCCAAAACGATAGTTTGTTAACAAGAAATTTGTGGAGTGGTGAAAAACGAGTTTTAATGACTCCAACCTAAGTTTATGTAAACTTCTGACTTCAACTGTACATACAGTGCATTCGGAAAGTTTTCAGACCCCTTGACTTTTTCCACATTTTGTTACGTTACAGCATTATTCTAAAATTGATTAAATAAATGTTTTCCCTCATCAATCTACACACAATACTCCATAATGACAAAGCGAAAACAGGTTTTTAGTAATGTTTGGAAATTCTTCCATGACCCCTAGTTTGGGAACCGCTGGATTAAAGATAGGCTGCCATAAGTCAAATATTTTGTAAATGTGATGCCTATTCAAATGCGTTAGCATCAGAACATGACAAGAAAAATGGCTTCTGCACAGCATATAAAACATATATTCCAAACTGGTGGATATTTCCCAGACCACTATTTGAACATACTCAGTAACCAGAGTTTATCTTGAATAAATAATCAAGGAAAATCTATTTGGGGATCACATCAACACACATTTTGGTGTTGATGATAATTTTGTAAATACAGTACAAGGGAGCCCTTGACTCAAATTTAGGTCTGAATGCATCATACAACTCTTGCAGTCTTGAATCTTCATCCAGCCCTGGGTTTTTAAATTTTTTTATTTACCCTACTCATAATTTCCATGGCTGCTGCCCCATTTCGAGACTTTTGGTTTTTCCACTTTAATATTCTACACCCCTCCTCACTGGAGAGCACACATACTGTACAGCCTGTGATGTCACCAAGTAGACTTTTCCACTTGTGGTGTTTTTTTGTGGTGTATTTTTACTCTGAGGAACTTCAGGGAGGAACTTTAGAGTGAATCTTCATCTGTCTGTTCCATCGTTGGAACAGGAATAACAGGAATTCCAGATTGAATCCCAATGATGCCAAGTGAACGGCATTAAAAGTGCTTTTTCCTGCCCTAAACTCTTCTTTCTTCTCTCTGTACTTTTCTCTCTCACCAGTTTTGGAAAGCGTTCTGCAGGGAGCCTGAGACGCGGATGCGAGTGCATCGTTCTGGAACCTTCCGAGATGATTGTGGTGAGTCCTGCCGCCATTGCCGACTTTACCACAGTGGCGTCACATCAGGCAACAGCACACCACACTCACTTCATACGCTGATGTACTGGGATGGGTGGTTTACAAAAGACGCGACTTAGGACATGACTTAGCAATGACCTAGCATGTTTAATGAGGACTTTTACACCCCACCTAATTTAGGTGCCACAATTTTAGGTATACTTAAGGATCTTTATTTTCTATTTGATGTGGAGTAACATCAACTACAAGTAATGCTAGTGCTTCTGTTGACAAATGCATACATTCAGCTATAGTACTTGCAGCTGTTTTCTTGTTCACTGGGCACTCGCATACTTGGCTAAATGTAATGAATATAATAAAGTGCTGCAGTTATTTCCACAGTTATTTTTCACTCTCTCCAGTCAAAGGCTACAGTCAGTGATATAAAGTTTGACCCAGTTTTATGGTAACATCAAATGTTGGCACAGACCTTATAAAAAGCAAAGTTGAATACCAATCAATCCAGCTTTACCAGAACATAAAAGTAGCAGCACAATGCAAACTGCTGTCGAACAGGAGGCCTTGGAGGCGTGCTAAATCTCTAAAGATATGAAAGCCCACTGTCATTTTCTCTCGTGACGTGTGCGTGCACACACACCACACATAATCACACACACGCATGATCAATCACACACACATAATCAAGTGTGTACACAGACACACACATCACACACTACAATTTGACACAGATTCTATCACCTAAAAAAATCGCTCTGTTTCAATAGAGCAATCATACATAACCAGTTACATCATGTTACTGTTAACCACCAACTTTCCTACAGTATGGCTGCCACAAAGATATTCTCTGTAATCATAGTGTCCTATGAATGTCTACAATAATAATCATATAGATGGCACCTTTTTGTTAAATGTGGCTCCAAAAGCTAAGCTTCAGCTCTTCTAATAGCCTTCTCTCCTCCTCTCTGTCCTACTGTTGATCATTACCACTTCCTGGCATAGCCTCCGCTATTATGGGAACAACAAGCACCCTATAATTACTGGGAGGATGGCTTTGGGGTGCTATGCTACTAAGACACCAGCAGCTCTCGCTCTTAAGCCCCCAGTCTCCCAACACATACTTAAAGTGATACACGCAAGCACACTTAAACTGATACACACGCAAACCAAACTGATACTCACACACCGACACATGCACTCAAACCGATACATACGCACTCATGCACAGTCAACACACGCACACTGAAACTGATTGATACACTCAAACCGAACCTATACACACAAACTGATACCCACAGCACATGCACTTTCTCTCTCCTCTCTCCAACACAACTCTCTCTCATCCACCACGGCTCCCCTGCCGTTGCCATAGCAGCAGTTGGTGAGAGAGAGGGAGAGAGGTAGAGAGATTTGATGTGTAATCCCAAAGGCTGAGTGCTGTGAAATGTGAAGCTGCAGTGAAGAAGCTTGTGAGGGAGGAGTGTGTGCCAACTGGAAATGCCTTAAATTTGTCATTCTAGCACCAGGCCTATGTCATCAGGCTACTGCACATGACTGTTAAGTATCAAGTCGTTCAAATGCTTTTTGTGAGCAGAGAAAATGCAATATTTTGCAGGCAGAACATGTATTTTTCTCGCTTTCTCTTCAACGGCAAGTTGTATTCATAAATTGAGGCCAGTTGTGCCATTATCCCATATTACGACTGTCATTTTGTGCCATTTCACGGGGCTGAGACTCCGGAAGGTGATTGACAGCAGGAGCAGAGTGATCATAAGGGAGGGAGGGCAGCATCTGACTGAATGACTGAACTCAAGACTGAATGACTGCATGACTGAATCTGAATCACATCAGGGCAAGGGGCTGGTATCTCTCCTTTTCTCCATCTCTCCTTCCATCTCCCTCTGTTTATGTTTCCCTTTATTTTCTATCTCTCTCACTCCATTCCTCCCCTCTCATGTTTTCTTTCTCTCTCTCTCCATCCCTCTCTTGAGCTCTTCCTCTGTTGTATTCCTCTTCCTTTCACACACTTCCCTTGCCAATTCTTTATGTACCTCTCTCTCGTTCCCCCTCTCCTGGAGTTGTGATAGCTCCCTTTGATGTCGGAGAGGAGTGTTGAGGCGCAGCCCACACACGCTGCAATTTTTACGCAGTGAGAGGGGCAGGAAGAGGAGGGAGGGAGGGAGGAGGAGGAGGGGGCGAGGAAAATAAGAGACAGTCACTCCTTCCTTTCCTCCTACCCCATTTCCCCAGGTGGACTATATGGATGAAAATGAGGAGTACTTCCAGCGGCAAGCATCGCACCGACAGTCCCGCCGGAGGTTCCGCAAGATCAACCAGAAGGGCGAGCGGCAGACCATCATCGACACGGTGGACCCGTACCCCACCGGCAAGCCGCCCATAGCCAGGGGATACCATACGGTGAGTCACCATTTAGCTACGTGGCTCTTCCTCTGTTTAGTTAGTAACTAGGCTGTTTTGTGTTGCTGGACACTCATTTGGCGTCCAGTTTGTGTCGTTTGAGCTTCTGTGTTGGCCTAACTTACTCCTTACCTTGCCTCTGCTTGTGTCGGCTAACGTAGTCCTTGTCTTAGCTTGTCGGACGCTTTCCTATGTAGCCTACTAATTAGTACCTTATACCCTGGTCTGTGTAGCCTACTAGTTATTACCTTACATGTATACCCTGGTCTGTGTAGCCTACTAGTTATTACCTTACATGTATACCCTGGTCTGTGTAGCCTACTAGTTAGTACCTTACATGTATACCCTGGTCTGTGTAGCCTACTAGTTATTACCTTACATGTATACCCTGGTCTGTGTGCACCCTTGTTTCTACTTTGCTGTGCTGTATAGTTACATTGTTGTCAATGTACCGTGTTTGCTGTAGGCATGCTGTGCCTTGTTTCACCATTTATATTATTATTCTACCCTTCTGGGTACCTGTACTCAAAACGTATTGTTCATGCTGTGCACCCTTTTGCTATCCTCGCTGTAGGCTACCTTGTATATACCTTTCTCTACTCCCTCTTGTGCACCATTGCTACACCCTCACAGTTAGACCTTAGTAGACTATATATAGGCTATACCCTCCTGTGTCATCTTTGGGCCCTTTCTCTGAAACGAGTGCCTCTATGCAACACCCCCTAAACCCACTCCCTTTACATCTTTCCTTCACCCCATAACCCCTAGTGCAGGGGTACTCAACTCTTACCTTACGAGGTCCGGAGCCTGCTGGTTTTCTGTTCTACCTGATAATTAATTGCAGACACCTGGTGACACAGGTCTAAAGCAGTCCCTGATTAGAGGGGAACCATGAAAAAATGCAGTGGAACTGGCTTCGAGGTCCAGAGTTGAGTCTGAGGGCCCTAGTGCATATTTACTGTGTGTCCCCTATCGCTCCAGTCGGTGTCAGTGTGGTTGTTATTCTACACAGTGTAGCTCTAGGAATACCATGTAGTTGAAGGGAGAAGCTGTGTTGAGTCACCCACCAGGGGTTGATGTGGATGGTAATTATAGAGCCAGCTGGTTTCTCCAGAGAAATCAGCAGGAGGATGACTGGAAAGGAGAGAAGAGGAGAGTGAAGGGAGAGAAGAGAGCAGTCAGTGTGGAAGAGAGAACAGGGGTCCTTTTCATCATGTGGTCCCAAAGCTGTGCCTATCTTTATGCAAACCCCTCCCCCCAAAATATTCTAAAAGGGTAGCATGTGTGGAGATGGAGAATCTCTCTTATTTTCCAATGGAGCACACCCCATATTGCTATTCATGGTAACCCATGTTCACTCTCATGATGTGAACGCACCCCATGCCCCATGTTATTTTTCATGAGCCCCAGTTCTGCCCTATTTCAATCCATTCCTCCCATTTCTGTAATTCCCAAGGGATGGTGTCAACAAGAGTACCCTGGCTTGTTTGCAATATCATGGAATAATCTGGGTTTGCCGTACAAAGCGGAAACGCACCAGACGTCATCCACCCCCCCCCCAACACTGCCTCCTAATTTCAGACTGGCTCTGGTTTTTACATAACAGGACACCCTGAACTTTCTCATGGCCTGACGACGCCTGTCACAAAATTCTAGTTCTCCTCAGAGGCCCTGTGGGAAGAATAAGTGGGGTGCCATGGTAACAAGTAGTCCCAAGTGGTGTAGAGTGCACTTGAAGTACAGTAGTGCGTAGAGGGAATAACTTCAGTTGAGACTATACTGCTGAGCGCATATGGGGAAAGCTGGATGGGCTGGGATGCTAAGCTGACATGTAGCACGCTAATCTCCCGCATTTGGAATGCCAGGCTGCGCTGGGATTTTCCTTCTCAAACCCTAAGGCGCATTTAGAGGTGAAAAATGCACCAGGGAGATGCATTTGGCAGAGGAATAGAGGGAGAGCAGCGGAACAAGCCAAGAGCTTGGGTTTGTCTTCGTAACTCACATTTACATCCCTTTAAATCTCACTTGGTAGACATTCGGAAAAGGTGTATTGCATGGACATTGGTCTTGTGTATTGTAAGGACATTTTGTTTTGTGGGGTTATCCCATTTACAGCAAGGGGCCTTTCATTCAAGGTATCTATCTACCTATGATGACACTGATCCAAATATATCTGCTCTGTCTCCACTTTCACATTTTCTTCAATAAAATGTGTATATATATATATATATATATATATATATATATATATATATATATATATATATATATATATATATATATATATATATATATATGTTGCCAATCATCTATGGTTGATAGGAGCATGCTTTATTGAAAACAATATACAGCACCCTCCCTTTAAGTGTGGGCCTTCCTTCAGTGGGGTCCATCCCCATTGAAGGCCCTCTAAGCAAAGAGATGGTCCCAAGCCTTTGTTCCCCCACCAGTGGACCTGATGTGATGGGATGTGACCAACATCTACTGTGTCTTACTACATTTTAACTGGTATACTGCCAATGGCATGCTAACCTAGCACTAGTGGTCTCCTTGGGACGTCTTGTTCTGTGTGTAGCCCAATGTCCTGTTCTTCCCCTGAAAAAGACACTTCCATGGGCAAATACGTCATTAAATAATGGATAGTTGTCACTTGCCAGACATCCATTTTACCTCAGTCCTAGAAAGCAAAAAATGATGTGGTGCTTCACCAAATGAAAAGCCTAGAATAGCCTGGCTGTTACATAAGGCTAAGGCTAATAGCTTCAAAGGCAAAAGCCAAGCTACTGAAACAATAGCAACGCTAAAGGACAAGTTCCAAATGAAAATGCAGTTAAACAGACTTAAAAATGGACGTCAAATCAGCCATTGTGGTTTAGGCTATCTGTGAGCCCTGCAGCCGACGCTATCAGACATCTTAGAATGCATCACACACCGCCCGTACGCGCTCAGACGAGGTCGGCCACACTGACTGAGCCCCTTCTGTCCTCAGAATGGGCACCACCTATTCAGTCTGGCTCTCTTTTTATCCTATTTCTCCTTCTCCCTCTTGCTCTCTCTCTCTCTCTGTCTCTGTCTCTCTCTGTCTCTCTCGCTCTCTGTGTGTGTGTATTTATAACCACTCAAAATCTGCCGAAAAGGCCTGTAAACTAGTCAGTTTCCACATTTATACAATAAACCCTTTTTCCATAACGTTACCAAGCCAATTAAGAAGGAATATCGACGTAACTTGTAATGACGTTAGAAGCATTTTCATCAAAATAATTATTGCGAGCTATGATGTGGCCATAATAAAGGAATTTGAATATGTAAAATAAAATAAAAAAGAAGCCCTTATTAAACTTTCCAGATCATTTTCCATCAATGGATGTCAATTTAACTTGTTTGACTGCAATGCTTAAGCAATAAGGCAGGAGGGGATATGGTATATGGCCAATATACCATGGCTAAGGGCTGTTCTTAAGCATGATTCAATGCGGAGTGCCTGAATACAGCCGTTAGCCGTTGCTATTATAAACTGGTTAGCAACTTTATTAGAACAGTAAAAATAAATGTTTTGTCATTCCCGTGGTATACGGTCTGATATACCACTGCTTTCAGCCAATCAGCATTCAGGGCTCAAACCCAGTTTATAATTAAGCAATAAGGCCCGAGGGGGGGTATGTGGCCAATATACCACGGCTAAGGGCTGTTCTTAAGCACGACGCAATGCGGAGTGCCTGGATACAGCCCTTTGCCGTGGTATATTGTCCACATTCCACAAACCCCAGAGGTGCCTTATTGCTATTATAAACTGGTTACAAACATAATTAGTAAAAATAGTAAAAATATTTTTTTTGTCATACCCGTAGTATACTGTCGGATATACCACAGCTTTCAGCCAAAACAGCATTCGGGGCTCGAACAACCCAGTTTATAATTAAAAATATACCTTTTGGGCAGAATTACCATGATTCCATGTACCTGCACTAGCAACACTCAAAGCTCAGTAATATATTAAACTCAATCTGCATTCAGGGCTTGAACCACCCAGTTTATAATTGTAATTCCTTTTACATGTTTTTATTTTTTTATTTTATTTTTGGTCATTTAGCAGACGCTCTTATCCAGAGCGACTTATAGTTAGTGAGTGCATACATACATTTTTTCATACTGTCCCCCCGTGGGAATCGAACCCACAACCCTGGCGTTGCAAGCGCCATGCTCTACCAACTGAGCTACATGGGATCCCTTGTATAATAAATCCCTTGAGCATATGCATAACAATAGAAAAATCCAACAGAAGAGTTTGATTGATTGATGAAAGTTGGACAGAGGATCTCCATCTGTGTGCAAGAAACACTTGGACGAACTTAAAAAAAAACAAATGTTAGTCTATTTTCTGGCAATTGTGCCGTTATTATGTGCCAGATGTTAAGACTAAAAAACAGTTAGCTGTAAATGGCCCATTTGCGAGATTGATATCAACTTTGCCATGGTTTGCTTAGCTAGATGCAGGTAGCCTATAGCCCCTGATTGGCCTACATATAATTTCAGATAGCCTACAGGAGCCTAGGCAATGTAAGCTGAACAATTTAGCAGCTTGCTTAGTTCAAATTGACAGACTAATTTATTAAACATGAATAGCGAGGCGATTTCAAAGTAAGAAGTGCTTCTGTTTCCCAATAGCCTGCTGTAATAGGCAACTGAAGATGGGGTTGTAATTTCAATCACTGAATGAAACGTTAATATGTGTATGAACTGAATATGCTTGTCAACAACAGCCAGTGTTTCTGTTTTTTTTTTAACCTGTAGCCTAATCTGAATGACTATTATTGTCAGTCTAATGTGTTCTAACTAATCGACAATTGCGATAGAGCTTTCATAACTTCCAATTTAATGCTACAACAACAATAAACTGAAGTTATATGCTATTTATTAAATCCTTTTGCCAGCTCCAGGTCGGCTACACAAGTGGCCCAAATTGAATTGCATTCACTCCAGTGATAACATCGTTTCAACATATTTGTGTCAAATGGTAGCCTACAATAGCATATAAATGAATAGGCTATTTGATGGCCAACAGATGCAAACGTATCATTCTTCACATTTAATGTCAGTTTCATTGAGGACTGTTCCCTATAACAGAAGCACGATGGAGTTCCAAACCTTCCATTTCAAATGTACACTCGCACAGCCCCCTAGACCCAAGAACTGAGCATGAGTAAAACACTTCGCTTGATACCGTTTTCCATAAACAAAGTCAACATTAGAATGGAGTTTAAAACACCTCAGAGAGAATGTATCTAATGCGCCCAAAATAGTTTTGGTGCTTTGTCGATGTTATATCTTGATGCGGATCAGTTCTAGCGTGTTAATGTTTTATAGAAAAGGGGTTGGAAATGGGTGTCTCCATAATGACAATCTAAACACCTAGCTACAACTGGTAAAAGGTTGTCACGATAAGCATGCGTGCTGCTCCGTAGCCTCTCAATCACGCGACTCAGCCAATAGTGGACTAAGCTACCTGCTGTAGTGCTCTCTCAACATAAACACACACCCCTCCGGCGCCCTCCCCACTACTCACTCACTCACTCACTCAGCAACAGCCTGGCTCACTGCCTGATAGTCATCAGCAGGTCACAGTGAAATAGATTTTTCTTTTTTAAGATTAATTCCAATGGCGGCTGCGGTGCAATTTAGAAGTAGCCCAAAAACCCACAACCTGCGACCAATACATTTTCACCCGCGATATCGTTTTCAAAGTAGCTCAATTTGTGGGAAAAACACAGACATGGCAACCCTGGGTTGGATGGTTTTATCTCTGTGATGATGGTGTTTGTCTCTCTTTCTTGCTCTCTTAATTTCTCTTCATCACTCTCTCCATTTTACCATCTTTCCCTCTCCACCCGAATGGATGAGAAAACCCTCTCTTTGGGGTCTGCCCGGTGGCTGCCAGTGTCTTGCCTAGGCCCTGAGCAGCTGTTCCCTAATTTCAATGTTGCGACGTACACGGCCGGCGGCGGCCTCAGCGAATCAATGCCCCTCAGTTCAACCTCACCTCTCGCCTCCGTCTCTGTATCCAACCAACCACGGGTTCATTTGCTTCCGTCATTGGTGTTAATTGTTTCAATGTAAAATTGAAACTCCCCAGAGGGGACTGAAGTTATTGCGTCTAATGATGATTCCGAAACCGTTTTGTCTCACAATATGGGCACATATTTGACTGTGCCCTCGCTGAATGCAATTAGGGCTTTCTTGCAATTTCTCGATAATGTTTTAGTGTGTGTGTCTGTCTTTGTGTGTGTTGAGGCTGAGTGAGTCTTGGTATAAGGTCTCTTTAATGCCCAACCAGTGAAAGATAGCTTAGTTGTGATGTGAAACAGGTAAAGGAGGATGGAAGTGTTTGGCTCAATGAATAATGTACATGTTTGTGTGTTTCTACCCCTGCCCAACTGGCACAGGATAATGCTTTTTAACAGCTGTCCATTGCAGCTACTGAAGCGCCAGGCCTAATTCTCTCTCTTCATCACTGAGTGACGTGTGGCCTGTTTAATAACTCCCATCTTCCTCTCTGCTTCTTCTTTTCATGCCGTTCATTTCATCCTGAATGCTCCCAGGAATGCATTAAAGCTCAGGTACTGTGTGTGTGGGTGTGTGTGTGTGTGTGTGTGTGTGTGTTAGTTAGAGTTAGAACAATGTATTTAAGTGTCACTCCACAATGATAAAATAATACAAAATTAAAACCACATTGTGGACCATTCAAAATGAGTTTTGACACACTAAAAACCATCATGGTCTAACATGGTACAGGTGTCATCTATAATACATTACATCTATACAAACAAAAACAAAAACAAAAAAGTGTGTGTTCGCTAACCTGTGCACTGCAGCTGTCTGTGCTAGTTCTATTTTTGTGTGTACATGATGTGCCTTTGTCTGTCTCTCACTTTCATGTCTGTAGGTAGGTTTACCTTTAGGTAGACTTACATGCCTTTCATTTGATGGTGTCTGGAATGATAACGTTTTTTTCCCCCCTTTATCCCTGATAAGAGGACAAAAATGCAATTTTTTTTATTTATTATTGAGACATGAAATGGAAAAGCAATTGTGGTTGTATAGAGTTTCACAATTTCACATCTGAATATGAGTCTCTACCCTGATATGTTAAACAGCAAATGTAAATATGTTAAGTTAGAGATACAACGTGAACATGGAATATGGTCGTAATCACATAGCCTACAGTGCAGTGAGCATGATAGTGAGGATTGCCTTACCATTTTAATGATTATAAACCGAGATAATGAGCGCAATTTAATTGTTGGAGGAACATTGAATCTCAACCGCTGAACAATGTTAGAGTGCTGTTCAAGATGGTAAAATCAGAAGCCAATAATACATGTTAATTCTGCTGTTACTTTATATCTGGGTTTAGACAATCATGATCCAATCCAAACCAATAAGTGGGTTTGTGAAGTTTGACAAAAACAAAAACAATTATTTTGCAGTATCTGAGTGCGTTTTAATTGATGTGTGATTGGGTTGAGGTTTTTCCAGTTTTTATCTGGGAACATTGCTGTGTTGACTATACAGTACATGAACCCAAACCATGAGTTGAGTAGCCTTCAAGACTATTCGTTCTTGCATAGTAAAATGCTTTAGTGAAGAAGGGTGAATCCATTTGAATTCAATCACTTTTTGGCAGCATCCCTTTTGTTTTAAACAAAACTTTCCATACATGTTTGCCCATGGAAGACGTGGTCAGAAAGTGACTTTTTTTTGGGATCTGAATGCCAAAACATTCAGGAGATAGTTTACCCATTTTGGATATCCCACCATACCATGAGACATCATGTCTTCATCACTGGAAAAGATGAACGGTTGAGTTTGATATAATTTAAAAGCTTAGTGTATTTTATTCTTGAAAAATTGTTTATTTATAAGAATTGACATTTTTAAACCTTTAACGTCATATATCTAAAAACACGTAAACATGTTAGCATATGTTATTGCTTAGACCCTATTTCATGTGTGGTGTTTGTGTTGTGCCCGCCATCGGTTGAGACACAGTATACTCTTGAATACAGGGTGGGTGTCATTTCAATCATAGAAATAAAATGGACCTATCCCTTCAGACCACTGCAATTTAGCTCGTACACCATTTGACATTTTCATTGAATTTATATTTGATCTTCTAATTGCTACCACAAAGATCCACCCACCAGTCCACCCACCGTCGAATGTCAACTTAAATAGTCATGCCTATTCTGTTATCCATCTTTCTATGATTTCAATAGGTTTACTATTGAGGATTGACAGTATGATTTAAAACAACAGATAATCCCATTCATGTTAACATTCTCTGATGTGTGGACCTCCAGCCATCTTTATTGTACCATTTGAAAGTTGACATTTTGATTTTATTCCCATTGTATTACATTTATCAGCCAAAACATGTATTCAAGACCATGTTGTCTTAACCAATGGTTGGCACAACACAAAATGTGTATCTGAAAAAATATATATGAGTTTACGCGTTTTTGCATAAAGTTTAAAAAAGGAAATCATTTTTATGTATAAAAAAAAATCTCCAGAAAATATATTTTCGGGATGGAAAAACCATATAAATAGAATGAATAGAATGTACTTGTAACCTCTAACTCTGGCAATAGATGCGGTAAAGGGGTCAATGGAACGCAGACCGTTCCATTGACCAGACAGGCACACATTCAACAAATCTGAAATAACAAAGTTTCATCCATCATGATTTATGTATTGTAGCAGGGCCACAATGTTGTTACTTAAGTCCGATTTGGATATATTGGGCTGTTTTCGCTGCATAACATTTAGAAGTTTTCCCTTTACCGGTTTAGAAGAAGTGACTGCTAAATGCTAACTCTTGTTCGTATAAGCTGGTTAACATAGCTAGCAAACAGAAATCGGTAGTGGTAGTCAGTCGTTTTTAACTGTGACTATGACACGAATATTTGTTGGGGTTGACATCCATACAAGCATTTAACTCCAATTTTTACCTCAATGAAATACACATATAAACAATAGCCTAAATGTTGGCTATTTTTGCTGGGAGGAGATTCGGGATCTTTCGAACGGCCCTTTCCCCCACGCATTTCCATGGCAATTCCATTGTTTTGGTCGAGTTCGATTGATCCCTTTACCGCATCTATATACTTATTTTTTTTGGAACCATTATTTTACCAGGTAAGTTGACTGAGAACACATTCTCATTTACAGCAATGACCTGGGGAATAGTTACAGGGGAGAGGAGCGGGGATGAATGAGGCAGTTGGAAGCTGGAGATGATTGTGGCCTTGACTGGTAAACTATTTGACTGGTAAACTCATGGTTACACTCTCAATGGCTGCCTTGTATTGTGATGCAATAATTCCCATGGTAGTGTAGAATGTTCATTCAAATGATGCTAACTGATGTGGCTCATGCAATGGAATGTATTTTTTGTAATGTCAGTTGAGTTGTTGAGCTAGCAGTATATATTTTATTTAAGTGATAATGCCTGAGAAGCCAGTGTTTGGAGGATATATTGGCACGGGTGTTGTTAGGCCCAAGACGAAGTCACCGGCTTCGAGGGCATTATCACTTTTATACAATGGGTTACCAACATGGTGATGAGACAAGATCGTAATTGGATCGCAATTGGATATCACGAAATTGGGGAGAAAAATGGGGTAAAAAAATAAGTTATTTTGATGAATTTATTCATGCTATTTCATCCTTCCACAAGATATAGTCCTGACACAAATCTAGGTTTGCTACCCAAGCCGGCTGGTAATTTGTTCTATCAGTTCGGTTGCTAGAGACGCGACCCAGTCTTTCAGTCTTTTTGTTCTGTATCTATGGACGTGACCCAGTCGTTCAGTACGGCAATGTTCCATTGCCGTACTGTCTGGCAACCTTCTTATCCTTTGCTTGCTAGCTAGCCATCTACGGCTAACTTATAGTCACGTCAAAAAGTGCAGCCAGAATAACAGCAAAGTAGCTGCATTGCATTTGTTTAAGCTGTTTTCTAGTGACATTTATTTGGATACATCCGTAACAATGAGCTAATGAGGCGCGATTTGGCATAATGTATTCACTCATCAGGACACTGTTGTTCAGAGGAGCTAGCCAACAACACAGCTAGCACAATCACTTCAAACTGAAACTAGAAAGACTGCAAAGTAGCTGCACTTTTTTCAATTGACATTTCTTTGTATATATCCATAAAAATTATGCCAGCTGATTCATGATTTCGTCTGGCTGAGAAACGCTTCCTTTCCTGTCTGTCTCATCCCGACTCCCGACACGTTCATTACTATGGGACAGCTGGAGATTGAATTTGAATATTGAAACAATGTTGCAAATGTCGGAGAGACAGACAGCAAGGTTTATACAAATCTCCACTGTTGAAAACGAAATGTTAGTCTAAAAGAAATGTGAGATAATGTCTAGATGCTTTTTATAGTGGAGATCAAGTTTATAACTTGCCTGCCTGGGCTGATGAGACAGTGGATTGCACAGTCAGATGGAACAGAGTAAATAGGCATTTTAACGTCATAGATTTAGCGTGTGGTAACTTGTGGAATAGACATCGGCTTGAATGCAGTTTTAACGAATCAGCATTCAGGATTAGACCCACCCGTTGTATAATTTATTATGTTTGAACAAAAGAACATAGCATTAGCCATAGCAAAATGCAGAGTTGCAGGAAATGTGCTTTAAAACTGCAAAATGTTCTCTCAGCTCCATGGCAGAATATGTAGAATCGCATGAAATTAGCTTTAAAACGTCTAACATTTCTCTCAGCTCCTTGGAGAAATTTGCAGAATTGTAGGAAATTAGTAAAAAAAATCCTAAAATGTCACTACACTTCCAAAATTGTTCTCTACAATTCAGCTGCTCCGAAGGGCCGACCGCCCCCATTGTCATGCCCCCTGCCACGGCCACTACCTAAGCCCCTTTTTGATCCAGAAAAAACCCTGATATCAGCCATTTATATTTTCCAGTGATGGATGTCTCATGGTATGGTGGGGTATGCAAAATGGGTCAACTTTGAGCACCTTTATCTCTTGAATATTTTCGCATTCCGGTCCAAAAAGTCACTTTGACACTTCTACAATGGGCAAATATGTATGTAAGGTTTCATTCAAATCAAAAGGGATGCTGTCAAAAAGTGATTGAATTCAAATGGATTTACCCAGAACAGTGTGTTTGTGTTACCCAAGCTGGCTATTGCTTTAGATTGAATACCACTCCTTAAATATAGTATCCTCAGGTACTCTATCAGATGTTCCGATACTCCAGTATTCTCATATCCTGATTTGACTCCAGGATGCTGCTGGCTCCGGACGAAATCGGATTAGAGATGGTGAAAAAATAGGAGTGCTAGGTGAACATTCAGTTCAGAGATGAATGAGAGCGAGAGAGATGAGTGAGACGAACCTGTCAGACACGCCCGTGGAAAAGCAGGGGTCCTATTTTTAGAGCTGTCCTTTGTGGTGGCCTGTTCTGCTGTGTCTAGGTTCAACTGCTGCATGGATACAAAAGCCCCAGGTTAAAAGGATTTACACAATATCATAGAGACACACAGAGACGGATCCAACCACTTGCTTCTGTAATGACCGACCAGGGAGAACACATCTTCAATTTATTTTTTGCTGGCTATGTAAGGAAGTTATGGTAAGGGGGCACTTTATCCTAATGTAATCATAACAGTTTTGAACGGTCACAATTCCCATGATAAGCATGTATAGATTGTTATGTAGCCTACATTTGTAACTATTGATTTGCATGAAAACTGTTGTCCTAAACATGGACTGATTTGGCATTCCCTCATATCACTGACTGTTGGGAAGAGTTTGAACTTCCAAAACAACAGTGTTGAGTAATATGCTTACAGACATTTGAAGAATAGTAGAACGAGTAGGCCTATGGAGGGAAATTGGCTCTAGTAGGGGTCATATCATGCCATCTAATCTCCCTCACTGTCCCCTGTCTCTGTCAACATTGGACGATGACATCAGCATATTGTGCCTGTTTTGTGACTTTCTCGGTACTCTTCTGCTCCTTACTCAATCTCATGTAGTCAGTCAGTCACACACACTGTCTCAGTTTTGACGGGTGAGATGAAATGTTATGCAGCCAATATAATGGGGAGGTTGAATATTCTGTGGTGTTCACCAAGCCACATTCATTTCCAGGCTTAAACACTTCAACTACCGATCTTGTTATTACATGGACCTTATTGTACAACACTCAGACCCACTTTCACATGTTCCAATGGCCATCAATCATACACTCGGTCTGCAAAATGTATCTGTTAAACGACCAAACACCTCACCGTGGCCCTGACACACATCTTAAAACAGAGGCATCTCCACCTATCCTCCAGGGCCCGGTTTCCCAATAGCGATGTAACTTAGGCTTACGACTGTTTTAACGATGCATCGTTCCAACAACGGCCGAAGATGTAACATGCATTTCCCACTCAGAGAGTGTTCGCTAAGTGCATCGTTGGAGCATGTGTCGATACTCATAGGTTCAAAAGAAAGGAAGCACTGCTCTCAGATCAGATTTCAACATTCAAATATTACCTTAACATTAGAATTATTCCATAATACTAGAGAGATATTATCACCAATATGGCTGCAAATATTGAGGCAGCTTATTCTAATGTTTGGCACATAATTGCGTTGTTACACATCATAAAATACTGTACATACATACAGTACCAGTCAAAAGTTTGGGCACACCTACTCATTCCTGGGTTTTTCTTTATTTTTACTGTTTTCTACATTGTAGAATAATAGTGAAGACATCAAAACTATGAAATAACACATATGGAATCATGTCGTAACCAAAAAAGTGTTAAACAAATCAAAATATATTTTATATTTTAGATTCTTCAATGTAGCCACCCTTTTCCTTTGATGACAGCTTTGGACAATCTTGGCATTTTCTCAACCAGCTTCACCTGGAATGCTTTTCCAACAGTCTTGAAGGAGTTCCCACATATACTGAGCACTTGTTGGCTGCTTTTCCTTCACTCTGTGGTCCAACTCATCCCAAACCATCTCAATTGGGTTGAGGATGGGTGATTGTGGAGGCCAGGTCATCTGATGCAGCACTCCATCACTCTCCTTCTTGGTAAAATAGCCCTTACACAGTCTGGAGGTGTGTTGGGTCATTGTCCTGATGGGATGGCGTATCGCTGCAGAATGCTGTGGTAGCCATGCTGGTTAAGTGTGCCTTGAATTCTCAATAAATCACAGACAGTGTCATCAGCAAAGCACCATCACACCTCCTCCTCCATGCTTCACGGTGGGAACCACACATGTGGAGATCATCCGTTCACCTAATCTGCGTCTTACAAAGACACGGCGGTTGGAACCAAAAATCTCACATTTCCACTGGTCTAATGTCCAGTGCTCGTGTTTCTTGGCCCAACCAAGTGTCTTCTTCTTATTGGTGTCCTTTAGTAGTGGTTTCTTTGCAGCAATTCAACCATGAAGGCCTGATACATGCAGTCTCCTCTGAACAGTTGATGTTGAGATGTGTCTGTTACATGAACTCTGTGAAGCATTTATTTGGGCTGCAATTTCTGAGGCTGGTAACTGTAATGAACTTATCCTCTGCAGCAGAGGTAACTCTGGGTCTTCCTTTCCTGTGGCGGACCTCATAAGAGCCAGTTTCATCATAGCGCTTGATGGTTTTTGCGACTGCACTTGAAGAAACGTTCAAAGTTCTTGAAATGTCCCATATTGACTGACCTTCATGTCTTAAAGTAATGATGTATTGTCTTTTCTCTTTGCTTATTTGAGCTGTTCTTGACATAATATGGACTTGGTCTTTTACCAAATAGGGCTATCTTCTGTATACCACTCCTACCTTGTCACAACACAACTGATTGGCTCAAACACATTAAAAAGGAAATAAATTCCACAAATTAACTTTTTACAAGGCACACCTGTTAATTGAAATGCATTCCAGGTGACTACCTCATGAAGCTGGCTGAGAGAATGCCAAGAGTGTGCAAAGCTGTCATCAAGGCAAAGGGTGGCTACTTTGAAGAATCTCAAATATAAAATGTATTTTGATTTGTTTAACACTTTTTTGGTTACTACATGATTCCATATGTGATATTTCATAGTTTTGATGTCTTCACTGTTATTCTACAATGTAGAAAATATTACAAATAAAGAAAAACCCTTGAATGAGTAGGTGTCCAAACCTTTGACTGGTACTGTACATACATGTTGTATAGGTTAAACTTTCCAGTTGCACTGACTCACCCAATGATGATGAAGCGTAGGCTGCTCACAGTTAATGGCCGATGCGCTCATGCCTATAGCCTATCTCAAGATAATCTACTTTGAAAAACAGTGCTGTTCGCTCAGAATTGCTCAAAAGGTGAGAAATAAATGTTGCTTCTATAGACAGATTAGTATTTTCAGCAGTAGGCATTTATTTGCTTTCCAAACTGTACGTTTTTCTCGTGATTTGTATTTAGAAATTTGCAAAAGGCAAACTGACAGCCACAACCAACCATAGAAATATAATCAATAGATGGCAGTTCCCATTCAAGTCAGGACTGGCAGCCATTGCTAGTGTACCCCTGATTTTAACAGTCAATTTGCCAGGGTTATAGGTTCCAAAACCATTCTATGGATTATATGTCTATGGCCATAACGCAACAAGTGGTTCTATATTTGGTGCGCATGCTGCCCAAATTGCGGCCTTCTCGAATGTTAGTGCTTGTGATAAAACTTCACCCACAGAATCTATTGATCCTCTGTGGCTAAATTATGCTCTCTGGTGTAGTATTTTGAATGATTTTATTTGTCTGTTCAGACAGGAGTAATATAGTTTTTGAAATAAATATTATTTCTATAATTTTGGGGAAATTACTTCAATTTCAGGGGATGCTGCAGCATCTCCAGCACCCCTACTTCCCGCAGTTATGGCCTTAAGATGCTTTTGGGAAACCAGACCCTGGCTGTTTTGACACCGCTTACTTGCCCTACATCCTGGGAGGAGTCTGAGCCCATTATTTCAGGCCTTTCCTCTCCCTCTTCCTGGTCCTCCCCATCCCTCTCCTCATATTGTCTGTATCAGAAAAGTTGATGAAAACAAAAATGTTTTAAGATTAGGCATAAGGTTAGCACTGTGGTTAAGATTAGAGTTAGGTTTAAAATCAGATTTTAAAAAGATAAATTGTAGAAATAGGCAGGGTTTAATTATGACTTTGTGGCTGTGGTAACCTTGTTTGGCTCGGAAAGCCTCTCCAATTCCTGCCCGGACAGGAAATGTGCCCACGCCAACTCGTGCCAACAGCAACACAATACCTTGATACCTCTTGAACTGGCATAGGTGGCGTGGGAACAGCAGTGTCAGGAAAGAGGCGTGAGCCCCTTTTATTTCCCCACAGGAAGTCGACCCTAGAGGAGGAGATGGTAGCAGGGTATTAGCAACTTATTGATATGCACAGTCTGCTATTTAACAAGGCTCTAGACTCTCTCACGTATACTAACATTAGGAATTACACCGTCATGATCGGTATTGGTGTCACGTTCGCTTAAGGAGGACCAATGCGCAGCGTTGAATGCGTACATATTATTTATTAAACAGATCCCACGATCAAAACAACGAACGAAACGTGAAGTCCTTCGATACACACAAACCAAAAGGAACAAGAAACCACAAACCAAAGTGAAAAGACCGATAGTTAAATATGGCTCCCAATCAGAGACAACCAGCTGACACTCGTTGCCTCTGATTGGGAGTCACTCAGGCCAACATAGATATACAAAACATAGACTTACACACCCTGGCTTAACATAACATAGTCCCCAGAGCCAGGGCGTGACAATTGGCAGGCTGGTAGCGTCCGTTTTAGCTGCTTTGGTTAGCTTGACTGATGCTAATCGCTTAGCTAGTTAGCTAGCTTAATCGGTTTTATATTAGTTGTTGAAATAATCAACAGTGTTGCAAAACTAGAGAGAAACCGAGATTTAGAGCCAGGCATAGTATATATTGTATTATGTGCTATTGTCCTATTTTAGAAATGGCCAATGCTACCCAATGATAAGAGCATTTGCATTGGTTAACCTTTGAAATGTGTCATTTCAGTGGTTTAACTGGCTCTGGCGGTATCTGGCGAGGTGTTAGTACCGGTATTTGCTTTGACTGGTACATATTGACTTGTAGGAAGATGCAGAGGGGGAGAGAGGAAGGTTTGAGCTCTTAGTCTTTGTCCAGCTACTAGACTGTGTGTGAGTGGGAAAGGCCATGTCAGATTTGATGTTTATAGTAACTTGATGGATTCACAATATTAGTTATCCTTGATACAGTAGCCTTGTGGAATAGACTGGGTTTTTAATTTGGCACTTTCTTTTGTCCTAATTTTCTCGTTTTCTTTGGTTCATCGTGTGCAGTCGTGCTAGTAATAAAACTAACTGTAAATTGCTTTTATCTAAAGACAGTAAATGACTATTGCTTTTATGTGCTTGTTATGTCTGCCTACAGCATGCACCTGTGTATGTCTGTACACATACATGTGAGTTTGCTTTTATCTTCCCTACCGTGGTAATGAACTTTTTACGACCCTAATGCTATGCATCCCGAGCCCATAATGTTTGGAATAAACTTATAGCCACAGTGGTTAGCAAAGAACAATACAAATGGCTGATGTCGAAAGGCTTACCGGCCCCCTCAATTGAATCTGAATCCATTAATGTTACGCTGCACTAGGATTGTTACATCAGTGTTACAATCAACTAAAATCAATGCGCCCCTGCCTTTCCTTTGCATTTAGATTGAGGTTGTTCAGCAGAATGTCAACCCCATAGTCTATGTCCCAAATAGCACCCTATAGGCCCTGGTTTAAAGTAGTGCACTATATAAGGAATTGGATGCTATTTGGGACCGAGCCATAGTCTCGTTGTCGCTGGGAAGCATTGAAGCGCGACCAAGAGTGTCTGGCTGTGGTCCCCAGACACGACCCCCCGCCCCCACCGCCCCACTCATTGCCGTGGTGATGTAATGACATAATGATGCCCTGGTCCCCTGACGATTGTTGCCAACAATGCTAATGACACCGTCATCAGCACCAGAAGCAAACACCTGAGCTTGTTTTGGTGATGCATTATATCATCGCCTGGGGCCTAGAGAGGGTGATGGGAATGATGTCACAGTGGGTATTCTCATGTTCCATTGGTCGGATGGAGGCCGACCAGCCAATAATAAATACAACCCCTGCTTTGGAGGCATTGTCTCTATTACCGCAGTAGTTATAGAGTGTATATGTGAACAAATAGCCCTCTCAAGCACGACTCAATACACACAACGTGTAAATGTAGTGTATACTATTCCATTGACCTACATTGATCTGCATCAGAGAGCCATATATAGATATACTGTACATACGTATGTTCAGAAGTTGTTGTTTTCCTATCCAACACTGCAATAAGAATCACTCTAGGTCACTTTGCCACAACCCATCCAAGGCTAATGTAAGGATGGTGTAAACAGAAAAGTTGCAAATCTGAAGGCAGCACCGGCAACACATACATTATATATACAAAAATATGTGGACACCTCTTCAAATTAGTGGATTTGGCTATTTCAGCCTTACCCGTTGCTGACAATTTCCATAGACAAACATTGGCAGTAGATTGGCTGCGAAGTGGTAGGCCACACAAGCTCACAGAACGGGACCGCCGAGTGCTGAAGTGCGTAGCGCGTAAAAATAATCTGTCCTCGGTTGGAATACTCACTACCGAGTTCCAAACTGCCTCTGGAAGCAACGTCAGCACAAGAACTGTTCGTCGGGAGCTTCATGAAATGGGTTTCCATGGCCAAGCAGCCGCTCATAAGCCTCAAGTCACCATGTGCAATGCCAAACGTCGGCTGGAGTGGTGTAAAGCTCACCGCCATTGGACTCTGGAGCAGTGAAAAAGCGTTCTCTGGAGAGATGAATCACGCAGTCCAACGGACGAATCTGGCGGATGCCAGGAGAACGCTACCTGCCCCAATACATAGTGCCAACTGTAAAGTTTGGTGGAGGAAGAATAGTGGTCTGGGGCTATTTTTCATGGTTTGGGCTAGGCCCTTGAGTTCCATTTGAAGGGAAATCCTAACGCTACAGCGTACAAAGACATTCTAGATGATTCTGTGCTTCCAACTTTGTGGCAACAGTTTGGGGAAGGCCCTTTCTGTTTCAGCATGACAATGCTCCTGTGCACAAAGCGAGGTCCTTACATTGTTAGTGTAAAAAAGCTATTTGTCTTTGACGGTCATTGTAGGAACACTGCTGGGTTTTCCTATTTGCCCGTTGGGGCTTTGATTCTCATTTGAATTACCAGTTTATTATTGTGCCACTTGGAGATAGTAATATCAGCTCCGAGTCACTCGGCTGCCTATTGTTCATTGTTTTGTGACGCGTCCCAAATGGCACCCTATTCCCTATATAGTGCACTACTTTTGACCAGGGTCCATAGTGATTATGTAGGGAATAGGGTGCCATTTCGGACACAGCCTTTTATTGCCCTTTAAGCAATTGTTCGCTGTGCCTTTTGTCATTTAAAGCGCTGTTCTTCTCATATCTCAGTGTCCGTCACCAAGCCTGGCCCACTGGCCTCATATCTGACTGGGGCCCTTTGTGTTGCCAATAACCAGAATCCCCTAGGGCAGGGTTCCCTAACTGGTGGCTATTTGGCCCACCAAGTTTCCTGGAGGGGGGTGGGATTTGTTCCAAAGTATTCCCACACATAATAGAGAGATGCACAGTATGTGATTGTGTACAAATGTGAGCAAGGTTTGAAATTAATATTAATAATATATCCGTTTGGGCTTCTTGCAGTCCATTTGCAGTCTACAAATTATTTGTAATTATATTCTGGCCCCCTGACCATCCGCTCAAGACAAAATCGGCCCCTGGCTGAATCTAGTTGTTGATCCCTGGCCTAGGGGAATGGGCGTCCCCTGTACACACACACACACACACACCATGCACGTATGCACACATGCACTCATCACCCAGTGGTATATTGTGAAGGGTGGTTATGGTGTGTGTGTCCGTGCGCGTGTGTGCGCTTGCGTGTCATCATTTGAAAGATCCATCAGCCCTGTCTGTGATGTGATACCACAGCCCATGCTTGATGGGGGCCTACTCTGGGGAGAGGAGTCGGTGACTAGATGGCTACTGTCTCTGACACAAATGTGTGCCCCCCCCTCCCCCTGTCTCTCTCTCTCTCTCTCTCTCTCTTTCTACCTCCTCCATCTTTCCGTGTCTCTATGCTTCTGTCGCCACAGCAACCACCAAAGGCCCCGTGGGGGCGAGTCATGCTCAGTCGCCGTGGTTACTATACTCCAGCCGCGTGACAGCGGTGACATCATTGTCATACCGATTTAAGTCGAACGCCGTTCGTCTCCATAGCCATTTTATTACCCACTGTCTTTGAGCAAGTCTTTATCAGGCCCACCTTTCCTCTTTTCTCCTCTCTCACTGAAGAGGATGCGCCCCCCTCTCTCTCCCTCTCTCGCATTCTGTCTACCACCCAGGAAATTGCTTTCCTGGTTCCGTTACCATGCCAACTGGCTGCAGCCGCCGTCCTCCCGCTGAAGTGAGCGTGATAATGGCATTATTCTCGCTGGGCTCGCCGCCTCTCTCCTCCCTTTCTCCCTAGTATCCTTTTGATTTCTCTCAGCGTTTTGCTCTCCTTTGCGTCCTCCATCCCTCTTTTTCTCGATCTCCCTGTGTATCTGTTTGTCTGACTCCAGCTAGCCTATTCATCCTTTATCCCTCTATCTCTTTTTAAGCCGTGTAGACTGTGTGAGTAGAACAGCAGGCACCACCGGCTGCTCTCTCAGCATCAGTGAGGAAGGGAGGTCCCTATTCAAGTCCCCCCCCCCACCCCCATCTCTCCCCAATACACACACTGACACACACACGTCCCCGTGCTTTGGTCCACAAATTAACCGAGAGTAGTGTTAACAAAGCCAGGATCGTGGTGGCTGTGGCTCCTAGGTCTCAGACTAATCTAATGGTGCGTAAAAGCCGAGTCGTTGCGTGCGCGTAGGCGTGCTTGTTTGTGACAGCCAGCCTACCATCGGCAGCGAAAGAGAGCAGAGCAGGGAGGGAGAGGTAGGATGAGGGAGCGAACGTGAGTGAAAGTGCTGTCAGCCATTTTAGCCTTTTCCCCCCCTTATTTTCCTGCCGTATTATCCACACACCGGAGCTCACTGGAGGAGGAATCTATCTAATTGGCATCAGCGTAAAAAGAAAACGCACGACGAGCATCCTCAGTCGATTTTTTTTCTCTCCCTCTTCCCTTTTATCCATCCCTGTGCTGCAAGACCATAGCGGGCGCTGGGCAATGCAGGCTGGGCTGTTCTCTCGCTGGAGTTAAACCCCGATGCAGGGCTGCTGGTGCGTCTGAAACCGAAGCCGGCTTCATTCAGCATCACCCCCTCTCTTCCCAGAACGAGAGACAGCCCGGTAGATAGCTGAGAGAGGGGAGGAGGAGGAGGAAGATGGGGGAGAGGCGCGCTGTAGCATAGAGAGCTGGACTCAGGATGTTACATTTTAGCCCGGTGTATATTGTATAATTATGAAACCATTAGCAACAGCAGCCAGCCATGGAGTCCCGAGCCAGCAAGATAAGAACCCGGTAAGTGTCGACGTGTGCATTTATTTTTTGCTCTATGACCCGATCTCTGGATATGATTAGCTACCCTATAGTCTAATGGATGCTCATCAGGTTTCTCTCAAGCCGCGCTTAGATGAATGAATACGCCGGGCCCAGCCCATTAGGCAATAGCCCAGCGCCAGACAGGAGCGCGGACGTCTTGAATCACAACCTTATTTATCCGTCAGTCCGTGTAGCCTGTGTGTCAGCAGTGTTGTAGGCTAGTCACCACGGCCATGTGCTCGCTGTCACACGCTCCCGTTGCAAGGCGGGTGGAATGGTTTACAACTGTGACTCGAGAGTATCTGGGTTCCTCATTAAGTTTTACAAGGCACTTACGAGACAATACTTTGATTGCATCTTTCTGCACGATGCGCCCTTATAAAAGAAAGGTTAGCCGACGTCTTGTGCAAATGCAATACAGGTGTCGTAGATCATATTTTTTTGCAAGGGTGGGTGTGTTGTGACGTGCGGTTTGATGGAGGCAGCCTTGTGTGGGGTGCTGTCCATGGTGCTAGTAGTGACAGCCAGACTAGAGACAGCGATCAGGCAGACATTTGTAGGCTACTGAGTGGTCTGCACATGAGCTGTAAATGAATTGATTGGCTGTCAGCGACTGCTGGCATCACTCAACCCTCCGAAGCCTTGTGCCTATAGCTGTAAATCACAGTGGTATACAGATTGTGGAGGGTAAGTTACATCTATGTAGCACACAGATTTAGCCTACTTTCTTTCTCTCGCTCTTCCACCTCAACAAGCAAGAAGTATGCAAATATTTATAAGTGAATACAGTGGGAGACAGCAATCAAAGAAGAGTATCATATTTCTGGAGTAGTGTCGTCATGCCTGTGACTAATACGGGGAAATTGCATGGCTATTTAGTGAGAGTAGGTAGTTGTCATAGTAGCATGGCTGTTATGAGGTAGTGCATCATTGTTGACCCTTCTCTCTCCCTCTTTCTCTCTCTGTCTCTTTCGCACCCTTCTAAGATATGATTACTGTCCATTTAAAGGCTCTGGACAATGCCCCATTTTTTAAACGATATTAGATTACAGTATGAGTATTTGGTGATTGTCAGTGGCAAAGTTATATTCTAATGGATGTCTTATGTGTTGGTTGGTAAGACTTTTATCTCATGTTCTCTCTCCCATCTCTGTGCCATGCCAGCCATGTTGTGTGTGTGAATATGTGCTCTGGTTGTGTTCACAGGGCAGAGTGGGTAAGCCTTGTCAGAGAGAATATCAGGTCTGTTTAATCGGACACCCAGCCCAAACGGCTTTAATCTCTTGATCCACCCGGCTCAGGAAAGCGAGAAGCCCCCACCACCAAGGTCTGGGACTAGGGAGAACTCTGGGAATAGCGCCTGCCGTATTTGGTCTTCCAACATCAGCATTTTCACACCTCTCCAAAACTCAATTTCCCATCTACCTTAGTTAAGCCTCTTTATTTATTCTCCAGGTAGAAGGAATAGCCTCCAAGCTAGGTCATCCAAGTCAGACAGTCACAGACCTAGTTTCACGGTTCACCCTCTGCTGTATACCGAAATCCCCATAAAGGGGTTGAGACCTAGTCAGCCCTTCCATCCACATCCACGGGGCTGCCGCCAGTGCGGCAATCTAGGTCATTAGGTCTACAGTGTAATTTTAAAAGCGCCACATCTGCTCACCATGAAAGGCACAATTGGGAATGCAGTGTTGTGGCTCGAGCATTAGAGGATGCAACTGTTCTAATCCTGTCATGACCAGCTGATTGTAAATATTTTTGGCTACGGATTGGAAAGAGCTGATTTCATTATTTTGATTTGTCCTGAGAATATCTAGAACAGAAGGGAGTGTCACACAAGGCCTAAATATGGATTAGGCAAATTGTGCGTTTGGATTTATTTATTTTTGACCTCGAGATATTGCATGTTAATGATTGCGCACATCCTTAGAGAGTTTGAGAAGGGGTCGCTGTAATGACACGTCAAAAATGTATAGCGATTAGCATCCTAGCAGCAGCGCTGATTAGAATAGCTTAGCGAGCCTTGTTGATGTTGTTAGCAGCCATTTTCTCAGAACTGGCCATGCCAATGAACTGGAGGGGGGGGTCTAGCCAGTTGGTTTAGGGTGGGTGGGGGGATACAGCCTGGATATTGCTATTGACATGTGGCTATCGGCCGTGTGTACTACTACCAACCTCTGGTCGCACATGTGGTTATTGATAAACCTCCCGTTGCTACATGTTCAGGGTTGTTTTCTGTTTGTCCACCGTGCCATGCACTTCTATATCATGATGGAATCAGCAATCTGCTCCACCAAACATTCAAAATGCAGGCTCTCTCAAGCTAGTCTATAGGCAGCCTTGATTTCTTTTCACCCAGAATTCTTAGCAAATAGGACAATAACATTGTGCGCTAGTCTATAGGTAGCATTGATTTTTGCGCGCAATGTTTTTTTGAAATGAAATGATACAATAGCATTGCCCCTTGTTCTATAGTGCCATTGACTGTCACTGCTGTTCAATGCATACTTTAATACAGACTGCAATTGTAGTCAGTGTGTACCATTGGAACACAATTCAGTGTCCAGTCATACAAGACGGTAACATTTCCACTTAATATATAGTGCCAAGGAATGTCATTCAGTTTGTTCAATGCAGACTGCAATTGTTTAAGATCTTCATTGTTGTAACACAATTCAGGGTCCACTAATAATCTTTCTCCACTTTGCTGGAGGGGGTTCAGATGAGAAGATGGGGAGAGTGGCTCTACCAGGCTGAGGGGCCCTGGCTCTAGCCCCCTTGGTGAACCATTTGGTTCTGTGCACCGATCCGGTTAATGAAATGTGATGGTCGTCTTTGATACACTGTAATGACATCACATTCACAATCGTATTGGGGTGTGAATGTATTGGGTGTGGGCTAGCTTTTTACTCTGTGGTACACAACACACACACACACACACACACACACACACACACACACACACACACAAACAAATGCATACACACATTCACTCACATGTGTACACACACACACTTCACAGCATGATTAGTTGCCCCAAGTTGATTCATATTTAAAAGTGTGACTTACAATTCATTGCAGTTCTACACCAACACTTTTTAAATTCCTTGACATAGTTTAGTATCTACTACAATTCTGTGGTGGTTCCTGTCAAAAAATTTATATAGCCTAATGTAAGTGTTGAATATTGAGTGATTTCTTAACCAAAAACATATTCTCCATGGAATATGGAGAATTTGGAAGTGTTAATTCCAGGAGCAGAACAGTCATCACTTTTCCCACCTTTAAAAGCTGTTGATTAAGTAATTCAAACCAATGTTAATACCTCTCCTCCTCAGCCTCACGCTCTATCCCTACACATGGAGACTGAGATTGACTATGCATACATATCGGGGGAGATGAGTCAAACCGATTTAGTTGCAAATTAACCTCGAAATGTATTATACATCCAATGTATTACATTTGTCAACCATTTGAGACCTCCAGAATTACTCTTATTGAAAGTGTTTCTCCATAATTCATCAGCGACAAAGTGGTTATTTAAGTTCAAGCATGCATCTGGGGCAGATCTTTTGTGCAGTTTCATGACTGTTGTGCAGTTTCATGACTGTTTTACGTGCGTGAATGTATTTGGTGGTTGTGAATAGCATGGTTCGGTGTATAGGCCTAATATCTGGAGCAGTACTATTTTCCTGTTCTAGTTTGTATTCAAATTTCTTAGCTGAAGCACTGCCAATGTTCTTCTTTTCACATTTTCTTTCCAGCAGTGACGCCCTGATTGAAGCAGTTTAATCACATGCACTGTGCTTTTAGGTGTGAAGATTTAAATATTCATGCACTGTCGCTGCCAGGGGTTGGGTTTAAGGAGCAACTGCCTCCCTTAAAGCTTTGAGCATGGTAATAAATAGATAAATAAAACATTAAAACTCAAATATTCTTATTTAACTATGCCTCTTGGAGTACTGTGGCCTCTAATCTCCTTTTGATACATTTAATGATTTTTCTACTCCTTACATAGGCTTGTTTCTGTTCGGATAGATATGCTTGTGGATTCATGCTCCAGAATGCTAATAGCAGTTGTTGTTGTTGTTTTGTTATTCTAGCTAGCCCTTTTGAGATTTTGCACCATTTTGCACCATTTTCTTGCATTAGCTTTAATGCTAATTCTGCCCTGGAAATTCTGGTGGCGGTGCGTCTCTCAGTCATCTCCATATAGCTTGGAAATTGGGTCATATTCATTTTAACTGGATCTAGTAGGCACTCTTCCATATTAAACACACATAATGATGGGCTACTTGAAGCCTCAATGTTACATTCACTGCCTCATGATGAGTCTATGTGTGACTAACACCACAGAATGTTTCTGGGAGTCAGGTAGTTATACATGCTTGTTGCCATTGGTACTGATGTCTTGTCAAGGCTTTAGCTCAACAGGCTAACACAATCTTGTGACATGCTGGAGACCCAGATTTGAATCCCAGTCGGTCACACCAGCACGCAAGACCCAGTACCCAACTACCCTCACTGCTTGGCCTATGGCTACTTTCTATACACACAAGATGAGCTCAGCAAATATGGACACGAAACAGAACGGCAAAGTTTGCCTACCAAACGCTGCACTTTCAAATAGAATTTGCATTTTAGTCATTTAGCAGACGCTCTTATCCAGAGCGACTTACAGTTAGTGAGTGCATACATTATTATTTATTTTGTATTTTATGTTTTATATATATGTTTTTTCTTTTCTTCATACTGGCCCCCCCGTGGGAATCGAACCCACAACCCTGGCGTTGCAAACGCCATGCTCTACCAACTGAGCTACAATTGTGCGCCGCCCCATGGGTCTCCCGGTCGCGGCCGGCTATGACAGAGCCTGGATTTGAACCAGGATCTCTAGTGGCACAGCTAGCACTGCAATGTAGTGCCTTAGACCACTGCGCCACTCTGGAGATAATTGACAATAGATCTTGGTTTTATGTGCACTTAAAAGCATTGAGTAAATGGCACTATTGCAGGGGGGCTTAAAATGTCAAGACATTTGAAAATATATTATTATTTTAATGTTAGATAAATACATGTTGTTAAACTCCATAAATGTTCCCCACGGATACCATAAAAGTGGGAAATGTTATTAATTAATTCATTTGATTATGAATTATTTGGAAGAAGTTTAGCATTAACTCACAGGCTTCATTAGTATTCTTTTCATGCATGTTCTATTAAGACTGCTGTGTAATCACAGGAGAAGGAGATGGGTTAAATTAATTTAAATGAGCTGAAGATGATGAATCATTTCCATCTAGAATCAAAAATCACTCTGGGAACTCAGAACTCGCCCACTGGCAATTCACAGGGCATTCAGCGGCAAAATAATTTCAACATCTCAAATAATTTCTACATTTTCGCTTTGGGAACTCTGTGCTCCCACACGTTCCCCTACCAACTCCACTCGTTCCCTGGCCACACTAACATCTAATACAGACGGGACTCTAATTTGATTGCAATGTTTTGGTAATGGCTAAACAAGTGCTGCACCCACCATGGAGCCAAGTGCCTTTTAAACGCCGGACAGTCGTGTGTCGGTGGTGTGAGTGGGTTGTGACTGGTGAAACTGACCATCTGTCTGTGTGTGTGTGCAGCTCCCTGCAGACTTCAGCCGACTCCACCTGGCCGACGGCTTGCACCCACAGGTGACCCACGTGTCCTCCAGCCACTCAGGATGTAGTATCACCAGCGACTCTGGAAGCAGCAGCCTGTCAGACATATACCAGGTAAGCACAGGCCCCCCCCCCCCTCGTAACGTCCTCGTAACGTCCCTACAACATCCTCTAAATGCCTGTAGAGCAGTCCCCCTTCCAACCCCCCCACTCTGAAAGTAGCAACCTACCAGGTAAGCAGGCCTCCCTCAAATGTCCCAGCAATGTCCCCCCCAACGCCCTCTAAATGCCCATAGAACAGAACAGCCCCCCCCCCCCCCCCACACTCCACCATCTCGTGACTGTAGTCAGGCCCCAAAGCCAATCGCACCTAATCCTCTTACCACACACAGGCACCCCATTGGCTCCCGGCGTCATCACCTGCTGTGTGTGTGCATCTGTGTGAGTGCGCTGTGCGTGTGTGCATTAGTCGGTGTCAGTCTGTTGCCATTTCTGTGTGTGCACGTGCACAATCTGTGTACAGTACATACTGCGTGTGGGGGGGTGGGGGCAGGTTATGCCCCTCATCCAGTCTTAGGGCCATCTGGTAGGTCGTCATTAACAGGTCTGCTGTAGCGGCCCCATTAAAGTCTACTGTTCTCCTTCGCCAGTCCGCCTCTCTCTTTATGATCTATCTGTCCATAGCTTCTCATCACTATCTTTTTCTCTCTATCCCTCCCCATTTCTATTCAGTCTTACTCGCTCACTAATGGAGGTGACCCAGACCCACCATCACTTAGTCTGAGAATGTTAGATTTACCGTCTTCAAAGCTTAGAGAAAATGGATGACACGGTAGTAGTTCCTTCCTGGACAAGCATGTTTGGGTTAATAGCTGTCCACATCATCAGGGCTGGAGCATAGAGTGAAGGAGGGTTGATCCAGCATAAAAACACAGGCCTATTTAGTCAGTGTGTAACAAAATCATGAGACTCGAATTAGATTTGTCCCGCAGCTGCAGACCAGTGACTGTGTTTGTTGCTTCAATCTCGATGATGGTGATAAGACCAATTCAAAGAGATTTTACATGATTAAAGAACAATAATTAGACAATATTGTCTATTAATAAGACTGTATGTCTATGATTAGACAACTATTCACATTTCTGAGTGTTCTTGACAGATGTCTACCAGGGTAAAGCGCTTGGCGATGCTACTCTTTCCTTTCATCCACGAGCCGTGTCCGCTGGAGTGCCCCATTGTCTTTCTCCCGGGCCAGAAGAATGGAGCTGCATCCTCACTGTCACTGCCTTGCAAACATGGCCGACTGTTTTGTGTCTGAATAAATCATGAAATTGGTTCTTCAGAAGGACACTTGAAAGCATTGATCCAAGAATAGCCCTTTTGAAATATTAACTACCCCCCCTTTTTCGCTCACCACACATTTATGGATCATACATCATACACATGCGTACACACATACACAGAGGGGTTCTGAGTTTCTCTGTATTTTCGAGATAACATTTTACATTTTTGATTAGATTTTAACGGTTCAGAATTCCCAGTGTGTTGGTAACATTGTGTAACTCATTGGAAATGTTGTCCGAATCAAATCCGAAGGTGTTGCAATCTCCCTCAGGCACACACTTCTAAATTATGATCAGCACACCACTAACAAGCATTTAGTATATTACAAGCCTGAGGTGGGTGGCTAATATGGAATTGACATACAACAATATTTAATCAATGAAAGCTACTGTGAGGACATATCTCTGCTATTTTAGGACAGTGTCCTCCTGAGGTTTGAAGCATGCCAACAATGTTTTATTTTTGTGGAATGTAGTTGTTTTCTACTGGGTTTCGGCATCAGTAGACATTCACATCAAGGTGAAGCTGAAGACAGATAGCTGTTTTCAATGCTGCTGAGATTTCCAGATATTTTCAAGACAGTTTTCTAAGATTCTCCATCTCAGCAACTCGGTTATTCCCTGTCGCATGGAAAACCGACATACCTCGATCTTCAGATTTTCCGCTGTTTCACTCCTCCACATGTCCACACTTTACCAACCCCTTCCCCAAGGGAATAACCCCGCCCCCTTTGCGCTCTCGCCCCATCAGGCCCCTCTGGCCCGCCCACCTCGCTGACCTCATGACGCCTGAGTGGCTACTCAGACGGCACCCTGAATCATTAATGAGACGTTTCCACCTGGTGGTTAAGGAGAAATGACAGGACTACGTTCTGTGAAAGACGGGGACTCTTTGAAGCTCTGAAAAATTTAAACACGACTGGCAACCCGGGCGGTAAAGATGCGTCTCGGACTAGGCTTCTGCAGGCAGTATATGAAGGCAAGATTGTTTTTAGCTCTCTCTTTGAAAAGGCAGGAATTTAGGGACTGCATTCAGGTAAGAAGAGTTGGTTAGCACTCGACACATCTGGGCCAGGATTGTTTTTAGTTTTCATCTCCCTGTGTTTCATGCGTGGTTTTCGTTCTCAAGGCGGAGCTCGTGTTGAGAGCGCAAAACATGCAATATGGCCTCTCAACGATATTTATAGTGTTTGAGAAGCCTTGATGGATGCGCAGCGCCAAACGTTCTATTAATATCACTGTGACATTGTCAATTGCATTTATTTCGCTCCTAGTTTTTCTCTCTTTCCTCCATATTTTCTCTCACTCTTTCAAAGAGGTTGTCAGGCTCTAAAGGGGAGCTGGAGAGGGAGAGCGAGAGAAAGAGTTGTGAGAAAATTAGCTGGGTGTTTTATGCATGGCAGGATGCTTGATATGCAGTGTCTCTCACATACACCAAGACCTATCAGTCTTACTGAACAGGCTAGGTGTTGAGAATACTATTGGCACTGGTAGTTTCTTTCCTTGGTTGTACTCTGTTACAACTGACATTGTCACTTTTGATGCATTGCATCGATGCAGGTTCTGCTTATCACCATTGTTAGTTTTTTTTGCCAGCCATTATGTGTAGTTATTGCACCATATTTACCAACCTCTAATCTCAGCCCACCAGTTTGCAGCTTAGTGCAGACCATTGACCATTTTCCTGCACTCATGTTACTAAAACTCACTGGTTAAGATTGATGGTTGTTGTTACGATGGAGAATACTGTTGTGTTATTGTTGTTCCTGGATGACTTGATCCAGGATGACTGACCGACATCCTTCCTCTACTTTGACCCTCAGGCCACGGAGAACGAACCGGGCGACATGGACCTTAGCGGGCTGCCCGAGACCAACGTCGACTCAGAGGAGGACGATGACGAGGAGGACATTGAGCGAGCGTCGGACCCCCTCATGAGCCGCGACATTGTGCGGGACTGCCTGGAGAAGGACCCCATGGACCGCACCGATGACGACATAGGTGAGTCCGTGCTAGCACACAGAATGTTCCTCTAACATTCCCTAAAGGTTCCCCTTTGATTGTTTGAAAAGTAACTTTCTCACAACGTTCTGGGAACCAAAATGTATTTACCTGGTAGTGTGCCAGTGTTTCCCTACCGTTATGTAGGCACTTGGCAGGGTGCCCCCCCTCCCTTCCCTGCTTTGCTATGTTGCTTCCTGCCTCAGAAATTGGCTCCTAATTGTTTTAATAGATGATTTTGGCACAGAAAGGGGCACCCAACGACTATTCCACACTACAATTGAACCCTTACGCTAAATCTAGAAACAACTGTTAATATGCCTATTCCATTGTTTAATTACAGTACTACTGCTAAAATACCTTGTAAGTGTTTGCTATTTTTTGGCAAGACATTTGAAAAAGCAATGGGAGCAAATAGGCTTAGTTCACAAAGGGTTAATCCTACCCAGAGTTCCCATTGTAGGCTCATCAGTTTAATCAAGCATTCATGATTTTAGTCAAATAATCTACAGCCACGCCCCCTCTCCCAGTGCCACGCCCTTAGTTTTGCTCTGCCCCGCCCCTCTGTATTAGCTAGCTACCGTGAATTATGTGCCAATCTGCAGGCCTTTGTGCTTCACTGCTTTCATTAGGTG
This sequence comes from Coregonus clupeaformis, assembly GCF_020615455.1. Classification (NCBI taxonomy): domain Eukaryota; kingdom Metazoa; phylum Chordata; class Actinopteri; order Salmoniformes; family Salmonidae; genus Coregonus; species Coregonus clupeaformis. The sequence goes on from NC_059193.1 coordinate 34,071,360, forward strand.
AATTTATTTTAGCCCGGAGTGATATTCTGTCTGTGCCACACAAAGCCTGTGATATCATAGGCCTGTTAGCAGCAATACAGTGATAGTGATCCAAAGAAAAGAGACTAGTTCACAGTTACTCACATTTTAAGCTTAGCTATAGATGTGGTGTGTGGATGATATAGTGGATACAAATACAGAAAGAGAGAGTGAGACAAAAAGAGAAAATACACCCACCACCCCTTCTCCTCCCCTCGACGAACCCCCAACCTCCCCGCCTCCCCTCCCTGCTCTCTGTGCCGGCAGGCTTTTTTAGGTCAACGCCGCACATCCTCTCCTCTCCCGACACATTAAAGTTTCAGTGCTTCCGAAGGCTTCACACATGACACTGTTTGCCATGCCAAGCACAGCACCCTAGACTTGCTTTAGGTGCCTAGCAAGGGGAGTCCTTTCCTGGTTCCCGGTTTAGTCCAAAATCACCCCAAAACGCCACAGCGAACTATTTCAAGGAGCCAAAAAAATGCATGGCGCAGGAATCAGGATAGGCAATGTCCTATACAGCTGAGCTGAAAGCCCCAATGTGAATTAAGGTTGACACACTGTGGAAGTGAATTTTCTTTTGAACGTCGATCACAAAATGTTTACACTCAAAAGGTTGCGAAACGCAGTGTCTGCTTTTACTTTTATGCTCATGCACAGATTTTTTTTTTTTTATCTCTATGAAAATGAAATTGATAGTTTGCCTTAGTGTACTTAAGATAATAATCCCTTTGTTGGGTACTCATCACTATTGTGGGGTTGAATTTAATTCACTTTCTCTCGCGCTAGCTGTGCCCTTGTCCAAAGCCGCAGAGAAGTTGAAGGACTGCCAAGTCCACCTATGCTCGTCCTCTCTCTCTCTCCTCTGTGTCAACCTTCCTAACCTCCTCTCCTCCCCCTCTTCAACCTTTCCACAGAGCAATTACTGGAGTTCATGCATCAGCTGCCAGCGTTCGCCAACATGACCATGTCGGTGAGGAGGGAGCTGTGTGCCGTCATGGTGTTTGCTGTGGTTGAGCGCGCCGGCACCATCGTCCTCAATGACGGGGAAGAGGTGTGTGTGGGGAGGGGGATGTGTGTGTCTTAAGTGTCTCTCTTATGTCTGTATTGTGTGTGCCTTGAATGTGTCTGGGTTTGCACATCTATGGCCTGGGCATGCACTTTGCCCTTGCCATTACCAATGAAGGTTTCTGATGTTTTTTTCCCTATTAAACATGAATGACTGCCATCTCCAAGAATCTCGGGATCATAAGATTCCCTAAGGGGACCAGAAGAGAGATCACTTATCTACTTTCTCTACAGCCTGGACAGGCCCTGGCTTTGAATTAAGCCATTTTTCCACTGCGATGCACCCAAACAATAGAGTGAAGAGCCATACCCTTAAGGGCAGTTCACTTCTATGGCAGTCCAGTCAATGAGAAATAACATCCCATTGAGCTGATTTGTGTTAGTAACATGTCCACTATAATGCCTTAGTGCATTGTCAGATTTATATGTATTGTTGATGATGCTATAGGGAAGAAATAGAGGGAGAAATCGATCTCTTGGTATAAAATATGATTTGCTTTTACTTCCATAATAAAAGGGTAAAAGCTTAGTTATTATTGTAGCGTTAAAACTGGAGTTTATTATGCTATTGAAACATTTGTGACCAGTGATTTAAAGATATCACCTGTCAAAGAATGTGATGCTCATCATCTTAGTTCAATTTGATTCCCTGCCAAAATATAGCATTAAACATCGATCCAATCCTAAATCAGACATGGCTAATGGCTAACTAATCGCTAATTGTGATTAAACAATGTGTTTAAAGGATCATTGTGGTGATCATTTCCTTTAACATTGATCCTAGCCTGATATTAAAACCATTGATGTCCACTGAATGATCACTGAGTACTTCTGACCCCCTTAGCTGGACTCGTGGTCAGTGATCCTGAACGGTTCAGTGGAGGTGACGTACCCTGAGGGCAGGCCTGAGATCCTGTGTATGGGGAACAGCTTCGGGGTCTCCCCCACCATGGAGAAGGAGTACATGAAGGGAGTAATGAAGACCAAGGTGGACGACTGTCAGGTAAGGCCCAGCACTGCGACTGGCTCATATGATGGACGATTGGTCGATGGCCCATCATAGGGGCCTTATTTCCATCAGATATATTGATCTGTATGATTTACTGGACCCTGTTATTTACTTGTGCAATTAGTCAGTTGCATTTTAAATCAAGCTTGAATTAAGTATCTAGTTATAATTTGCCAATAATTCAAATTAAGACACTGGGGTTAATTCTCTAAGAGATTGTATTTATGTCAATGGTATCATAAAATAGATTTGCTCAAAATTGATCTCAGCCATGCTGGTCTAAAAAAGATTGTGTCCCCAAGCTAACTACTTCTCCTCTCTCTCTGCTCTGCTCCAGTTTGTGTGCATAGCGCAGCAGGACTACTGCTGCATCCTCAACCAGGTGGAGAAGAACATGCAGAAGGTGGAGGAGGAGGGCGAGATCGTCATGGTCAAGGAGCACCGCGAGCTGGACCGCACTGGCACACGGAAGGGACACATCGTGATCAAGGTGAGTTCATTCATTCTTCAATAAATGCTATGTATACAACTTTGAGTGTTACCTAAAGGATTCTATTCTAATCTCTATTATCTTTGTAAATGGAATAGAACAGAAAAAAAGTATTGTCCACAAAATGTGGAAAGTTGCCTTTTGGTGTCTTCACAGTGACATGATACACATGAGACTCAAAACAAACATTAAAACGCTTCTCCTTGTACACCATCTCCCTTAGGGCACGACGGAGCGTCTGACCATGCACCTGGTAGAGGAGCACTCTGTGGTGGACCCCACCTACATCGAGGACTTCCTACTGACCTACAGAACCTTCCTCTCCAGCCCCATGGTCGTGGGCAAGAAGCTCCTCGAGTGGTTCCACGACCCAAGCCTCAGGGACAAGGTCCGCTCCCAGTTCAAAAGCTTTACTATCCATTTCAGTAAAGCATTTCAGTCATTGCATTGTAATGGAAGCTAGACAGTACTTAACATCCGTCATAGTAAACGCATAGATAATACCACATAGATCACAGATGCATGCATGCATACACTCTTACCAATGTGACCGACTGCCTGTTTTTTATATTGGATAAAAGTAGAGACTCAGAGCTAGAAAATGGTATATCATAGACTGCAGTTGAGGAACAATGGGAAAGTAATTCTGCTTTGAAAGTTGATAAACTTGTAACCTCACTTTTGAGAAAATGGTCCTTGAACGTTTTGGTACACCTACTGGAGAGCTCTTCTTTGTCTACACCCATTCAGCATCGTTCACAACCTCTTAAGCCTTAGCCCCACCCATCTCGTTAAGGATTCACATGTGAGGCCATGTGGTAAACACACGCTATATCAAATAAAATCTAAGTTTATTTGTCACATGCACAGGATGCAGAAGGTGTAAATGGTACAGTGATGGTACTTGCATAGTATCAATATCAAAAACAGAAAGTGTGCAGATAAAAATATTTTATATTTTATCATTATTAGATGACGCTTACCTGACACATTTGTCTAAATTGATGGGTCATGTGAAGCAAATGCTATAACCACCCCTCGCCCACATCTAGCTAAGTGGATGGGTCACTAATGTCTAGACATGTACACATGTTCATGAAATACAATCGATGGCCGTAATCACCCCCAGACACACCTGCTAATTTGATGGGTCATGTAATAATCCGGCCGAAGTGGAGTCTTTTGTTTAGACATGTAGCTAGCTAGGTAGCTAGCTAGCTAAACAATGAACCGGCATAACCCCAACTCATACTACTACCAATACAAACATTGTCATAGTTGTAGTATGAATCTGCAGGTAGCTGAAGCTAACAAACTAGGTTCAATGTTAACTAGCTAACATTAGGCTATAACTAGCAATGCAAATGGATTTCTGATTAGAATAATATTACTACACAGATCATACACGTAACGTTAGCTAGCGAGCCAGCAAGCTAACGTTTGCTAGCTAACTAACAGTATGCTTTAATTTGCAATAAAAATGACTTTCTGACTAAATTAGAAACGGACATCTGGAAAATGTAGCTAGACTCTTACCCGTATACATGGATGAACGCTTCACGGCAGACTGAAACCATTTAACTCTGTTTTGTTTGTAGCTTCATCTTGTTTGGCCAGCTTTGTGTCAAGTCACTCCGGTTCACACTGACCGTGGCATGTGCAGAAAGTAGCCCATCACTTTTTCCTACTGATCTGTCGATAGCGGCTGCTAAATTCAGGGCCTCAATTTTGTTGAGAAAAGTAGCAAAACTTTTGTAGTTCTCGATGGCTAACATTATCTTTAAAAAAACGGCGTGGTAGAAAGGACTGTCAACACATATTGAACAGCTCACGTTATTGACAGAAGCGTGCTACGTGGCATACCAATCCAAACTCATCTCCCGGCATGTCCAGCCCATACATTATCTCAGCCAATCATGGCTAGTGGGAAGGTTCCTGTCTTTTTCCATGGCTAAACAACTAGGCTCGTAATATAACAATTTTATTCGTATTTATGGATGTAATACAAGTTTGTTATTAAGGCACCTGAAAGTTCACATGTTCCAGAAGGCATTTCTGCCAAAAAAACGCATTTTGATAAAAAATAAAGTTTATGTTCAAATGCCTCTCCTGTGAAGTAGTGATGTGCGACATACGCCTAGTTTCCTGAAACAAGTCACATATATGGAGATTAATACATATTTGCGCACAAACACACATACATACACAGACCTAAGTGTGAGGAAATGCATCTAACTAGCTGGCATTCAATCCAAGCCATTTTTTTGTTTTACTGTGAGTGAAAATGAACCCTTCTTCTTGCATCCCCAGGTTACACGGGTAGTCTTGCTGTGGGTGAACAATCACTTCAATGACTTTGAAGGCGACCCAGCAATGACTCGCTTTCTAGAAGAGTTCGAAAACAATCTGGAGAGAGAGGTCCGTGTCTCAGTTAAGCATAGCATGTTTCATATCCAGTTCAGCCATTACTCCTCCTTTGCCTTCATTATACACTTCCAGTCAAAAGTTTGGACACACCTACTCATTCAAGGGTTTTTCTTTATTTATGATTTTCTACAATGTAGAATAATAGTGAAGACATCAAAACTATTAAAAAGTGTTAAACAAATCAACATATATTTTAGATTCTTCAAAGTAGCCACATTTTGCCTTGATGACAGCTTTGCACACTTGGCATTGTCTCAACCAGCTTCATGAGGAATGCTTTTCCGACAGTCTTGAAGGAGTTCACACATATGCTGAGCACTAGTTGGCTGCTTTTCCTTCACTCTGTGGTCCAACTCATCCCAAACCATCTCAATTGGGTTGAGGTCGGGTGATCTGATGCAGCACTCTCACTCTCCTTCTTGGTCAAATAACCCTTACACAGCCTGGAGGTGTGTTGGGTCATTGTCCTGTTGAAAAAAAAATGAGAGTCCCACTAAGCGCAAACCCGATGGGATGGCGTATCGCTGCAGAATGCTGTGGTAGCCATGCTGGTTAAGTGTGCCTTGAATTCTAAATAAATCACTGACAGTGTCACCAGCAAAGCACCATTACACCTCCTCATCCATGCTTCACGTGGGAATGTAGATTATCTGTTCACCTACTCTGCGTCTCACAAAGACACGGCGGTTGGAACCAAAAATCTCAAATTTGGACTCATCAGACCCACGGACAGATTTCCACCGGTCTAATGTCCATTGCTTGTGTTTCTTGGCCCAAGCAAGTCTTTTCTTCTTATTGGTGTCCTTTAGTAGTGCTTTCTTTGCAGCAATTCGACCATGAAGGCCTGATTCAATCAGTCTCCTCTGAACAGTTGATGTTAAGATGTCTGTTACTTGAACTCTGAAGCATTTATTTGGGCTGCAATCTGAGGTGCAGTTAAATCTAATGAACTTATCTTCTGCAGCAGAGGTAACTCTGGGTCTTCATTTCCTGTGGCGGTCGTCATGAGAGCCAGTTTCATCATAGCGCTTGATTGTTTTTGCGAATGCACTTGAAGAAACTTTCAAAGTTCTTGAAATGTTCCGGATTGACTGACCTTCATGTCTTAAAGTAATGATGTACTGTCATTTTGTCTTTGCTTATTTGAGCTGTTCTTGCCATAATATGGACTTTTTCCAAATAGGGCTATCTTCTGTATACCACCCCTAACTTGTCACAACACAACTGATTGGCTCAAACGCATGAAGTAGGAAAGAAATTCCACAAATTAACTTTTAAGAAGGCAAACCTATTATTTGAAATGCATTCCAGGTGACTACCTCATGAAGCTGGTTGAGAGAATGCGAAGAGTGTGCAAAGCTTTCATCAAGGAAAAGGGTGGCTATTTTGAAGAATCTCAAATATAAAATATATTTTGATTTGTTTAACACCTTTTTGGTTACTTTGTGATTCCATGTGTGTTATATCATAGTTTTGATGTCTTCACTATTATTCTACAATGTAGAAAATAGTAAAAATAAAGACAAACCCTTGAATGAGTAGGTGTGTCCAAACTTTTGACTCGTACTGTATATTCAGTCAAACATTTGCCTTGCGCTACTCTCTTATTTCACAATAAAAATTCTAAAATGTTTTTTCTTTTTCTTTCACATTGTAACAAAGTTGAGATACAAACACAAACCCTGAATTTAGCAAAATACTAAACATTCTCAATTTCCTTTACAGAAAATGTGTGGCCACCTTAGACTGTTAAACATTGCCTGCGCTGCTAAAGCCAAACTGCGTCTAGTGACACTGACCAAGCCGTCGAGGGAGGCCCCTCTAGCCTTCACCCTGCTGGGGGGCTCCGAGAAAGGCTTCCGCATCTTCATCGACAGCGTGGTGCCCGGGAGCAAGGCCGCAGAGGCCGGCCTCAGACGAGGAGACCAGGTGAAGTAACAAGAATGTTCTTTATATAGTGTTTTTTCATATGTTCAAAATGCTTCACGTAGAAGGAAGTGGTAAGGAAAACTTCCCTCATCCAATACCAGTGTATGTGTTGCACCCACCTGATTGATGGTATGGCACTGTTTTGTGCCAGAAAGATCACCACATATTAGACAGCAATGACAGTGTAGAAGTGAGGAGTGCTCATTCACTAGTTTACTCAGGAGTGATTTTTCACACTTTGCCCCAAGGGTTCCAAAGATCATAGGTTAAATCCAGGATGCCAGCTTGGAAACCCTGCTTGGCTGGGCTTTGGTGTAGATAAAATGTATACTCCTTAAACACTTCCCTGCAGCTGCTTCCCAAATGAAATATGAACCATAGCATCCTGCAAAGCATTTTTACTCTTACAATTCTCCTGTCAAACCTTCTCATGTATTGCCATATACACAGTGAGTGACTGTCTAACAAGAGCTCAAATACCCTTATCAATCTCCCTACCCTTTTCATCGGCCCATTAACGAGACCTCTTAGCCGAATTTACGACCAGTGTTTCTTTAATAAGGGCTGACCCAGAAACAGCCGTTAGACCTGATTTGCACCATCAGCACTGTGGTAATGACTGCAGAGGAAGGCCCCTCACTCACAGAGAGATCAAAGGTAATTTCCTGGTTCACCCAGAGATCACTTCCTGGTTCACCCAGAGGAAAGGAGGATGACTCGGTAGCACGCTCATGTGTAAACACAAAGTCCTCTCCCTTTCATGACAAGGCAGCACCTGCTACGAGGAAATAGAGACAAGTAGTGTAGTAGTGTAGCTGTTAGAGAGATGGGCATGGGAAGGGGGGATGGTTCCAACACCTGGGAGGATATGTATGAGTTTCAGTGTCATGTAATTTAATAGTTCACATGGCTCAGTAAGTTGGAGTTTGGTGCCTACATAAGAGTTGTGGATTTGACTCTTGCATGAATTAACGGGATTGAGGATGTGGATGATTACTGTATGTAATGTTTGTGGTGTCTTTGTTTGACTTTGAACAGATTCTGGAGGTGAATGGGCAGAACTTTGAAAATGTCCAGCTCACCAAAGCCAATGAGATCCTGAGGAACAACACCCACTTGTCAATTTCTGTGAAAACCAATCTTTTAGGTGAGAATTGAGGGCTAACTATAACTACGAATGTAATACTATACTGAACAAAAATATAAACGCAACATGTAAAGTGTTGGTCCCATGTTTCATGAACTGAAATCAAATATCACAAATTGTTCATATGCACAAAAAGCTTATTTTTCTCAAATTGTGCACACAAATCAGTTTATATGCCAGTTAGTGAGCATTTCTCCTTTTCCAAGATAATCCATCCACCTGACAGGTGTGGCATATCAAGAAGCTGATTAAACAGCATGATCATTACACAGGTGCACCTTGTGCTGGGGACAATAAAAGGCAACTGTTAAATTTGTCACACAACATAATGCCACAGATGTCTCAAGTTTTGAGGGAGCATGCAATTGGCATGCTGACTGCAGGAATTTCCACCAGAGCTGTTGCCAGAGAATTTAATGTTAATTTCTCTACCATAAGCCACCTCCACAATTGCATTTTATCAATGGCAAATTGAATGCACAGTGAGACCGTGACGAGATCCTGAGGCCCGTTGTCGTGCCATTCATACGCTGCCATCACCTCATGTTTCAGCATGATATTGCACGGCCCCATGTCGCAAGGATCTGTACACAATTCTTGGAAGCTGAAAATGTCCCAGTTCTTCCATGGCCTGCATACTTGCCAAACATGTCAACCATTGAGCATGTTTGGGATGCTCTGGATCTACAGTATGTTCCAGTTCCCGCCAATATCCAGCAACTTTGCACAGCCATTGAAGAGGAGTGGGACAATATTCCACAGGCCACAATCAACAGCCTGATCAACTCAATGTGAAGGAGATGCGTCGCACTGCATGAGGCAAATGGAGGTCACACCAGATACTGACTGGTTTTCTGATCCACACCCCTACCTTTTTTTTTAAGGTATCTGTGACCGACAGATGCATATCTGTATTCCCAGTCATGTGAAATCCGTAGATTAGGGCCTAATTAATGTATTTATTTAAATTGACTGATTTCCTTATATGAACTGTAACTCATCTTTGAAAATCTTTTAAAATTGTTGCATGTTGTGTTTTATACTTTTGTTCAGTATAATAACTAATACTAATATTAATAATATAAGTAACAGTAACACTATCATGGAAGCCTTGTGTTTCACACAGTATTGAAGAGGACCAAGTAAGAAATACTAATCCGTTTCCCCCCTTTCATCCACCCAGTGTTCAAGGAGCTACTAGCCCGGCCGGAGCGCGACCACGAGGCAGAGGGTGAGGAGCCACCAGAGGTGGACCGCAAGAATGGCGCCCCGGCACACCTGCCCAAGATTGGGGACATCAAGAAGAGCTCGCGCTACTCCATCCCTGACCTGGCGGTGGACGTTGAGCAGGTGATGTATTATGATGGACTACAGTACCCATAATGCTTTGTGTATGGTATCAGGCACGTGTTCATTAGGCACCAAACAGAAGAAAACAGACTGAAACAGGAAGGGACTACCTGACATTGTCCAATCAGAAATGCTTGTTTTCGTTTTCTGTTGCAAAATGTTTTGCTACAATGTGCCCTAATGAAAATGTCCCTGGTTTTATCTTAGTAAAGACATTCCTAAAGCCTAACCTAATGGTGTCCCGTCTCCTCCTTAATGCAGGTGATGGGCCTGGAGAAGGCCAGTAAGAAGGCCAAGGCCAACACTGTGGGAGGAAGGAACAAGCTCAAGAAGATCTTCGACAAGACGCTCACCAGCATCCTGCCCCCAAAACCGTACAAGTAAGAGACGAAGGGAAAATGTTGCTTCAAATTTAGAGAGGAAAGGAGAGTGGAAGAAAAATAATAATAGTGGAGTTGAAGAAAATAGGAGAGGAGAGTGTGGAATAAAATGGGGTTGGGTTATTACTGTTTAATTTGTTGTATTTCTCAAGATGTATTGAGCTCTTTCCATGACATAGACTGACCATGTGAATCCAGGTGAAGGCTATGATCCCTTATTGATGTCACTTGTTAAATCCACTTCAATCAGTGTAGATGAATGGAGACAGGTTAAAGAAGGAGTTTTAAGCCTTGAGACATGGATTGGGTGTATGTGCCATTCAGAGGATGATTTAAGTGCCTTTGAATGGGTTATGGTAGTAGGTGCCAGGTGAATCGGTTTGTCTTAACATGGACCAGCTTCCCCGTGGAACGCTTTCGACACCTTGTACAGTCCAAGCCCTGATGAATTGAGGCTGTTCTGAGGGGGTGCAACTCAACATTAGGATATTCTTAATGTTTTGTGCACTGTGTACTTTACTGTACAAACATCGCCCTCTATCCTCTGAAAGTGGAACTGCTTCTAACCCCTCCCTCTGTGTTTCGGTAGCGACGTGGGCGTGGGCCAGTCGCAGGACGATAGCATTGTGGGCCTGAAGCAGTCCAAACAGATTCCGGCCGCGCTGCCAGTCAGCGGCAACCTATCGTCCAGCAACCCTGACCTGCTGCAGTCCCACCACCGCATCCTGGACTTCAACAACCAACCGGGTGAGGACAGAGACACCCCTATTTGAACCTCTAATATACAACTGAATATTATACTGAATATTATACTGAAACTGAATATTATAAAGCATACATTACACATCTATCCGTGGTCCGTGGTCCTCTGTAGCTCAGCTGGTAGAGCACGGCGCTTGTAACGCCAAGGTAGTGGGTTCGATCCCCGGGACCACCCATACACAAAAAATGTATGCACGCATGACTGTAAGTCGCTTTGGATAAAAGCGTCTGCTAAATGGCATATTATATTATTATTATTATATAAGCACAACTTGGCTGTCTTCAGCTCTCTTGAAGCCGTCTAGTTCGCATGCATTTATATACATTGCCAACCGTGCACATACTTCGCCAGATGTCTGGCATCCAAGTTTGACACACCCATTAACGTTCTCCTACACACACTCTTTGTGTTCTTTCAGCCCCAGTCGTGACAAGTGAGTATTGCTCTGCTGCTCTGCCCACGGCAACGCTTGTCCTCTTTGCCAGCTAACTGCTTTTTCGTTTACAAGCTTCCTATGGTGTTTCTAAAACTGCTCTCTAAAGGGCAAACTTTTAACTGTGGTTATGGTCTGGTCTTGTCGGTCTTGATAAAAGCAGGCATCAAATCAGTGTGTTTTAATGGGTAATGCATGCCTGAATCTAACTGGAGTACATTTTGAAACAAATCGAGTATAAGCAGCCAGCATTACATTGACCAATTCATTCTCTGTGCATATTGGTGTGTTGCATTGTAATCGTGGTGGTATGTTGACATCAAAATGATTTAGGTGGGGATGCCATGATTTTTTTACCTTGGGGGGAAAAAAACACTGGTACTTGAATTATGTGACTGTGCATGACAAAATTGCTGAATTCGGACATATAATTGTTCAGGTAATTTCAATGCAATTAAGTGATCTACATATCCCAAATGAGGATTCCGCCCCTAATGTTTGTCCAACATTGTGTTGACGTTGTACCTCTATCCCCCCCCAGACATGTCCGACCAGGTGCTGCGGGTGTTCAAGGCAGACCAACAGAGTCGATACATCATGATTGGTAAGGACACCACGGCCAAGGAGGTGGTGGCCCAGGCCATCCGGGAGTTCGCCCTGACCGCGGCGCCCGAAGCCTATTCGCTGTGCGAGGTGTCCGTCACGCCGGAGGGCGTCATCAAGCAACGGCGGCTACCAGAGCAGCTGTCCAAGCTGGCTGATAGGATACAGCTCAGTGGCAGGTAAGGACTGGTTCTATTGATTTAATTATTTCAATTATTTATAGAGTTTTGTTCCATCTCTTGTACAAAAGATAGCAAATACTCTCAAGTCTTCCCTTCCTGTTGTGCTGATGTTCTCATGACCATTCCTATCTTAAAACCTGTTCTCCCATTGTCCCTTATTAGTAAAGACCTTGTCTTTTAATATTTTTATTCAAGTCACATTATAGTCATAAAACATCAGGTGCTTGTTAATAGTTACTCAACTTGATACTATGAATAACTAACAAAAACACTTGAATATGTGCTTTGTGTGATCTGATTCTACTGGACGAACAAAATGGAGACAGATTATCTATGTACAAAATAATACCTGCGTGTAAATACTAAAGGAACTCCCTGCTCTTCCCCTCTCTCTAGATACTACCTGAAGAGCAACATGGAGACAGAAACCCTCTGTTCAGACGAGGACGCCCAGGACCTCCTTCGTGAAGCCCAGATCTCCCTCCTCCAGCTCTCCACCGTGGAAGTAGCCACGCAGCTCTCCATGCGTGCCTTCGAACTCTTCTGCGCCATCGAGCCCACTGAGTACATCGATGACCTGTTCAAGCTCAAGTCCAAGACGGGCTCATTTTGCCTCAAGCGCTTCGAGGAGGTCATCAACCAAGAGACCTTCTGGGTGGCGTCGGAGGTGACCCGGGAGCCCAACCAACTCAAGCGCATGAAGACGGTCAAGCACTTCATCAAGATTGCTCTCCATTGTAGAGAGTGCAAGAACTTCAACTCCATGTTCGCCATCATCAGGTGAGGTGGGAGAGGAGGACGACAAGAGGAGACCCGGTGGCCATGTTGTATTGTTGTGATGTAGATGTATTAAACCAATTTTGAAGAGTTTTACACCAAATCCAGCAGTTAGGCGGAATCAGCTGTGTTTGTGTGGGGTTGGATGAAACCTTTTCATCCTCTAGAACCAGAGTTAACCCCCTAACCCTAATCCCCAGAGGTTAGCACACCCCCTCTACAGGATCAGCCTTCTAACTTCACTGTCTGTCTGTGGTCCTCCCCAACAGTGGTCTGAACCTGGCCCCAGTATCTAGACTCCGGGGCACGTGGGAAAAGCTGCCCAGTAAGTACGAGAAGCTGTTTGGGGACCTGCAGGACCTGTTTGACCCGTCCAGGAACATGGCCAAGTACCGCAACGTGCTCAACAACCAGAACCTCCAGCCGCCCATCATCCCCCTGTTCCCCGTCATCAAGAAAGACCTCACCTTCCTGCACGAAGGTAGTCAATGACACACTTGGTCATTTTGTATCACAAAATGTGTTCAAAAACATTAATTTTGGAACCCAGAACCAAATCTTAAGGAAAATAAACCCCCACCCTTCTCAAAGCTTCTGCCAAAGCCCATCCCCAGCCCCTCCCCTCCCATTTCCACTGTTATAACAAATAGTCTCTCTCGTCTTTCCCCAGGGAACGACTCAAAAGTGGACGGCCTGGTGAACTTTGAGAAGCTGCGTATGATCGCCAAAGAGATCCGCCACGTGGGTCGCATGGCCTCCGTCAACATGGACCCTGCGCTCATGTTCAGAACCAGGTAACATCGGGAAAAACACAGAAAACCAATATTCCCAGAAGACTAACAACGCTTAACCATCCCCTACACATCCAATCAAATCACTGTAGATTGTCAATGGTTGTTCACATGTAGATTGTCAATATTCCCCGCTTCCACGCTTTTCCCTTGAGCAGCCATTTCCCCGGGCAACCCAGCTGTTTCCTGTATTCTGTACTGTCCACTTATCGTTGGCATAAAACCACAGTGCTCATGTGAAAGTGTGTGTCTGACTGTGACTATGTACAGTTGAAGTCGGAAGTTTACATACACTTAGGTTGGAGTCATTAAAACTCGTTTTTCAACCACTCCACACATTTCTTGTTAACAAACTATAGTTTTGGCAAGTCGGTTAGGACATCTACTTTGTGCATGACACAAGTAATTTTTCCAACAATTGTTTACAGACAGATTATTTCACTTATAATTCACTGTATCACAATTCCAGTGGGTCAGAAGTTTACATACACTAAGTTGACTGTGCCTTTAAACAGCTTGGAAAATTCCAGAAAATAATGTCATGGCTTTAGAAGCTTCTGATAGGCTAATTGACATAATTTGAGTCAATTGGAGGTGTACCTGTGGATGTATTTCAAGGCCTACCTTCAAACTCAGTGCCTCTTTGCTTGACATCATGGGAAAATCAAAAGAAATCAGCCAAGACCTCAGAAAAATAATTGTAGACCTCTACAAGTCTGGTTCATCCTTGGGAGCAATTTCCAAACGCCTGAAGGTACCACGTTCATCTGTACAAACAATAGTACGCAAGTATAAACACCATGGCACCACGCAGCCATCATACCGCTCAGGAAGGAGACGCGTTCTGTCTCCTAGAGATGAACATACTTTGGTGCGAAAAGTGCAAATCAATCCCAGAACAACAGCAAAGGACCTTGTGAAGATGCTGGAGGAAACAGGTACAAAAGTATCTATATCCACAGTAAAACGAGTCCTATATCAACTTAACCTGAAAGGCCGCTCATTAAGGAAGAAGCCACTGCTCCAAAACCGCCATAAAAAAGCCAGACTACGGTTTGCAACTGCACATGGGGACAAAGATCGTACTTTTTGGAGAAATGTCCTCTGGTCTGATGAAACAAAAAAAATAACTGTTTGGCCATAATGACCATCGTTATGTTTGGAGGAAGAAGGGGGTTGCTTGCAAGCCGAAGAACACCATCCCAACCGTGAAGCATGGGGGTGGCAGCATCATGCTTGGGGGTGCTTTGCTGCAGGAGGGACTGGTGCACTTCACAAAATAGATGGCAACATGAGGAAGGAAAGTTAAGTGGACATATTGAAGCAACATCTCAAGACATCAGTCAGGAAGTTAAAGCTTGGTCGCAAATGGGTCTTCCAAATGGACAATGATCCCAAGCATACTTCCAAAGTTGTGGCAAAATGGCTTAAGGACAACAAAGTCAAGGTATTGGAGTGGCCATCAGAAAGCCCTGACCTCAATCCTATAGAAAATGTGTGGGCAGAACTGAAAAGGCGTATGTGAGCAAGGAGGCCTACAAACCTGACTCAGTTACACCAGCTCTGTCAGGAGGAATGGGCCAAAATTCACCCAACTTATTGTGGGAAGCTTGTGGAAGGCTACCCGAAACGTTTGACCCAAGTTAAACAATTTAAAGGCAATGCTACCAAATACGAATTGAGTGTATGTAAACTTCTGACCCACTGGGAATGTGATGAAAGAAATAAAAGCTGAAATAAATCATTCTCTCTATTATTCTGACATTTCACATTCTTAAAATAAAGTGGTGATCCTAACTGACCTAAGACAGGGAATCTTTACTAGGATTAAATGTCAGGAATTGTAAAAACTGAGTTTAAATGTTTTTGGCCAAGGTGTATGTAAACTTCCGACTTCAACTGTATGTCCACCATGCTGTGATGTCACTTCCGGGTGTCGGTGGTTGTTATCAATGTTTGTCTCTTTCTCTCTATTGTGGGCCTCTGGTAAACTTGCTCATCTTGGTGGCTCTCTGTGGTCTATCCTGTCTAAGCTTGTCTCCCTCTCTTTCTCTCTCTTTCTCTCTCTCCCCGTGCACTCTTTGCCCTCCACGCTTCACTGTTCATGGCTATCCCTTCTAGGAAGAAGAAATGGAGGAGTTTAGGGTAAGTTTTTGGTGACCGACCTTTCCATGCTTTTTTCTTTTACCCCATTTGCTGGCTCCCTTCCTTCCTCATTTCGGACACCTCGTTTGTTTGTTTTTAGTGCTGATTTTACATTTGGTTTGAAACCCTTCTAACACTGCTTGGCTCTGGCAAAAATATTTTTCGAAATGGAAATGAACATCACTTTTGCTTTTTTCAGGTCAAACTACAATTTTAGAATTCTCAAAATAATTCGCAATTATGCATTAAAACTGATATAGTGATCCATGAACTAGCAAAAGTGATTACTTTGTGTTTTCCCAGCTAAGATAGCCTACTTACCAATAATGGCATGCCTACTTTTGTTTTGGATCCGTTTGGATTTATCAGCCTCCAGACTGAATAATAATGATAATAATAAATATCTTCTTAAACATGAAAGTCTGTAGTGTGCTACAATGACAGCCAAACAGGGCATAAAATGAACACCTGCCAAATGCGGGTAGATTTAGGTATTGGCAGGTAAGAATGTCTATTTCACCAGCCACAATGGCGGGTGGTCAATTTTCAGGGCTCTACAATGCGAGCATTAAATATGCGAATAAAAAGAGTCAAAAGTCAAGTATGAGCACGTGCAAGTTTGGGTTAGAGAAATGCTGCAGTAGCAGTTTTCCAAGTATTTCTGCTGTTGTGTTTCATAGTTGTTAATTGCACAAGGAAATATGAATCCTCGGGCAGCAACACTGGCAGGGGAGTGAAGTGCTGAGATTTGTTTTTGGAGGCGCTGCGCACAAGAATTTGGACTAATTTACTCAAGTCTACAAAGTGAGACTTTGTCCTCTTGTTTTTTTAGCTATTTACATAGTTTTGTTCACAAGCTCGGTCGTTTTTCAAGACGCATCGAGTGGTCCCGTTACCTCCAGGCCTTAAAGGGGCAGCTGAACATTTTGTCCCTGATATTTTGGTTAAAAGTCTCTGGTCACAAGAAATGAAATGGAGCAATATACCACATTTACTTCTTACTAATACATTTCTTGTTTTAGAAAAATGACCAAGCATGTTCATCTGTAAAAAAAAAAAAAAATTGTAATTATGTCACAAAATAAATGGCTGGTAAAGAATCTGAGTGGATGGTAGGTTTTTTCATCTACCTGCCATAGTGGCTGGCGGACCAAAAAGTTCATTTTAGGCCCGCAGCCAAACTAGTCATGCTTTACATTACAGTGGCCAAGGAGGTACTATACAGAGCATTCATTGAGTTCAATTCCACCATACTATGCATGTACTCTGTATGTACCATAGTTTCTGCTGAAAAGGCATTTCACTAGAACTACCTTGGTGTTTACCACAGAAATGACTATACATCACTATTTGAACCCCCAACACACACACACACACACACACATCCCCTGTTTCCTGACTGATTGACCCCCTGGCCCTATTCCCTCCCCTTCTTCCTTGGAATGCATGGAATGTTCTGGAGCTGAGAGGAATGCCCCCAAAGCCTCTCGGTCTCTGCATGTCTGCCTCTCAAACGACCGTCTCAACTACCTTCCAGGAATAGTGCCCACACACCTAAATATTAGTACACACACATGGCCATAGTCTGATGGTGGTCTCGCTCTCCCCTCTCCATTTCTATGTGTGTGCGTGCCTGCGTGTGTGTGTGTGTGTGTGTGTGTGTGTCTGTGTGTGTGTGTACGCATGTGACCAGGTCTCTTAGCCAGGGCAGTGCCAACGCGGCGGTGCTAGACGTCACCCAGACGGGCGGGCACAAAAAGCGGGTGAGGCGCAGCTCCTTCCTGAACGCCAAGAAGCTGTATGAGGACGCCCAGATGGCCCGCAAGGTCAAGCAGTACCTGTCCAACCTCAGCCTAGAGACCAACGAGGAGGCGCTGCAGACCCTCTCAATGCAGTGTGAGCCCTCCATCAACACACGTAAGTGTTGGATAGAGTACATGCTGTGCACACACACACTTGTGTTCTCTAACTGCAATGTGAGCCCTCCATCAACACGTGAATGACGCACACATGCATGCTGTGTATACACAAGCACACCAGGTGGCCATTTTGACTCCGCAGCAACACTCAGTTTGTTAACGCACCACATTCTCCTTCAACCCTTTCTCAGTGCCCAAGAATGCTGGTGGCGGTAAGAGGCCAGACACGTCTCCGGTGGTGTCCAGAGCTGCCAGCCAGCAGAGGGGCCAGCTGCAGAAGGGAAACCAGGCCCTTCAGGTGCCCGCCGTAGCCCTCTACCCCTCCCGCAAGAAAGTGCCAGTCAAGGACCTGCCACCATTCGGTAAGAACCTGCGCTAGATAAGGGGAAAATCATACAGTTGAAGTCAGAAGTTTACATACACTTAGGTTGGAGTCATTAAAAATCATTTTTTCAACCACTCCACAAATTTATTTTTTACAAACTATAGTTTTGGCAAGTCGGTTAGGATATCTACTTTGTGCATGACACAAGTAATTTTTCCAACAATTGTTTACAGACAGATTATTTCACTTATAATTCACTGTATCACAATTCCAGTGAGTCAGAAGTTTACATACACTAAGTTGACTGTGCCTTTAAACAGCTTGGAAAATACCAGAAAATGATGTCATGGCTTTAGAAGCTTCTGGTAAGCTAATTGACATCATTTGAGTCAATTGGAGGTGTACCTGTGGATGTATTTCAAGGCCTACCTTCAAACTCAGTGCCTCTTTGCTTGACATCATGGGAAAATCAAAAGAAATCAGCCAAGACCTCAGAAAAATAATTGTAGACCTCCACAATTCTGGTTCATCCTTGGGAGCAATTTCCAAACACCTGAAAGTTCATCTGTACAAACAATAGTACGCAAGTATAAACACCATGGGTCCACGCAGCTCTCATACCGCTCAGGAAGGAGACGCGTTCTGTCTCCTAGAGATGAACGTACTTTGGTGCGAAAAGTGCAAATCAATCCCAGAACAACAGCAAAGGACCTTGTGAAGATGCTGGAGGAAACCGGTACAAAAGTATCTATATCCACAGTAAAACAAGTCCTATATCGACATAACCTGAAAGGCCGCTCAGCAAGGAAGAAGTCACCGCTCCAAAACCACCATAAAAAGCCAGACTATGGTTTGCAACTGCACATGGGGACAAATATCATACTTTTTGGAGAAATGTCCTCTGGTCTGATGAAACAAAAATAGAACTGTTTGGCCATAATGACCATCGTTATGTTTGGAGGAAAAAGGGGGTTGCTTGCAAGCCGAAGAACACCATCCCAACCGTGAATCATGGGGGTGGCAGCATCATGCTGTGGGGGTGCTTTGCTGCAGGAGGGACTGGTGCACTTCACATAATAGATGGCATCATGAGGAAGGAAAGTTATGTGGAAATATTGAAGCAACATCTCAAGACATCAGTCAGGAAGTTAAAGCTTGGTCGCAAATGGGTCTTCCAAATGGACAATGACCCCAAGCATGCTTCCAAAGTTGTTGCAAAATGGCTTAAGGACAACAAAGTCAATGTATTGGAGTGGCCATCAGAAAGCCCTGATCTCAATCCTATAGACAATTTGTGGGCAGTACTGAAAAAGCGTGTGGGAGCAAGGCCTACAAACCTGACTCAGTTACACCAGCTCTGTCAGGAGGAATGGGCCAAAATTCACCCAACTTATTGTGGGAAGCTTGTGGAAGGCAACCCAAAACGTTTGACCCAAGTTAAACAATTTAAAGGCAATGCTACCAAATACGAATTGAGTGTATGCAAACTTCTGACCCACTGGGAATGTGATGAAAGAAATAAAAGCTGAAATAAATCATTCTCTCTACTATTATTCTGACATTTCACATTCTTAAAATAAAATGGTGATCCTAACTGACCTAAGACAGGGAATCTTTACTAGGATTAAATGTCAGGAATTGTGAAAAACTGAGTTTAAATGTTTTTGGCTAAGGTGTATGTAAACTTCCGACTTCAACTGTACTTGATGCAATTATGCATGTTTTAGAAGATTGTATGGTGTCAGAAAGAAACAATCTGTGATTCCTTTCAGGAAAACACAGTTTCAGTTTCAGGTAAAACGTACCTGATCACAATGTTGCTTGTAGTGTGGGTAGCTAGCTTAGTTAGACAATATGGACTGGAGATTCTAAAGATTAATCTGCGTCTGGGAAACTGGCCCTTGCTGAATGCTAATGAGCAAATGCTAATGAGCAAATGCTAATTTTGGCTATTGTTTTGTTTTGAAGGCACGAGTTCCCCTCAGTCGCTGAAGAAGATCCTGTCGCTGTCGGAGGAGGCCAGCGAGCGTCACAAGCGTCAGACGGAGGACACAGTGTCTAATGCCTCCTCGCAGCGCTCCTCCCCTCCCACCTCTCCCCAAAACTCTCCCAGGAAGGGTAAGATAATAATCCCCTCAATCCAACCTTAGCCCAGTTCCCCCCTCACCCATACAGATACTCAGCAGATTACTGCTGACACCTAGTGGTCATAGAGTGGAACTACTGGTTCCGCCTCCTGTGATGTCATAATGTCATTCTGATATAGCAACAGTTACTCAAGGTTTTTGGGGCTATGGGACACTGAAAGGGTTTTCCTCTGACCCATGAAAAAGGAAAGTTGTGCTTTACTTGTGGAGTTACAATACATTAAAAGGCACACGCCACAACTAGGGCTGGGCGATATGGCCTAAAAATCGTATTGCATATTTTTTTCAAACTTATGGGCGGTTCACGATATATATCTCGATTCTCTTTATGTTCTCTCTAAGCGTTGTTGTACAATTAAAGGTCAAATACACTGCATTTCAAACAATCAGCAATAATCTAATGAATTCAGGGCTTTTAAAGTTATACCTAGGCTAAATCTAAGCCTTCCACAATCATAAGACCAACTAATCATTTAATTATTTTTTCAGAATAGTTTAGCCTGCTTTTTATAATTTTTTATAACCACTGATCTGGCTATCAAGTCTGTCTATGAAAATGCCCTTTTATGTTACAAATGTAACTAGAACCATGAATAAACACATTCACTAATGACTAACTTCTTATAGCAGGCTATAGAAAATTAACATGGGTCTCATCAACAATCTCTCAAGCCCACGTGCTAGTGACTAGCCAGCTAATCTTTAAATTTCAAGTTTAGCCAACTTGGATCTACAGTATTTGCTAGCTAACAAGGTTGAACAGTTGAATTGTTATGAACACATCCTTCTGTGTCCAACTGTTTGAAAAGTATGTTAGCCTGTCCACTTTGTTCAGATGTTGAAATCAAGTGGCCTACCTTATTTCTCAGAATGAGAACGAGTTGCCAGTTCCTTATATAATAGTTTTTTTAATGCATATTGCACATTTATAAAACAGACTAGACAGCTAGTATAACAGTCTTTGGCTAAAATGCTTCTAGCGGTAGGTGGTACCCAAATGCCACACGTGACAAACTGAGCATTCATTTTCCAGAATCAATGTTCATTGATACTCTCGTTTTAGTAGTGTCTACTCTGCGCGCAATGTGAATATTTGAGACATAAAAAGGGTATCATTCGAAAAGTTATCTTCTCCTCTATTACAGTAAAATGTCTCAATGTGTTTTGGTGTTCATATGACCGATTTCTGTTGGACCAAACCTCAAATGCAAATAGCGAGTTGAAACCACTTGTCAGAGATGAAAATGTCATCTGTCAACTTTGTTGGCGGGAGAGGTAGGGGGAGGGGCTTGGTGTGTGTGTGTGTGTAAACCATAAAGGAAGAGGTGAAAAAACCTCTCACCGAAATCTGTCCAAAATAAGGCCAATGCGTTTCTATGGGCTTATTTTGGCGCTTGTCGCCTGCCTTCCCGCCTTTGGGACACTGACTCCCATTGTTAGGGCGGAGACATGAGCATCTCGTCATTCTATACTGATTTCTGGTGTAAATGGGAAGGTGCACACAGCACAGAGGAGCGAAAGACACGAACCCAAATACAGCATGAGAACAAGCGGACATAAACGCTCATAAAAACTAAAAAGAACAAAACCTTGATTCTTGCGATACAGGCATTTGGAATATCGCGCAAAAACAGACATTCAAATTAACCAAATTCGATAGATCGCCAAGCCCTAACCACAACACTAATCTGTCCCTTAGCCATTCTTAGAGACCGCCTACACTGGTCCATATTGGAATCCGTTATCCCCTGAAACTTACACAGCAACCATCCCAGTTGCCCCTACCTCCCATCCCAGTTGCCCCTACCTCCCATCCCAGTTGCCCCTACCTCCCATCCCAACTACCTCAACCCGTACATACTGTGTTGCTGTCCTGTGTTCTATCTGTGTGTGACAGTCTCTTTGCCTTGCTGCACGTAGGGCTCGGGACACTGCAGGGCCAAAGTGTCCGGAAGGTTACCTTTACCAGTAAACAGACAGCCACAGGTAAACTGAGCCCGGCCATAAACCTAGACAGAAGCTGCTGGCCTAGAACACATATTGGGGCTCCCCCAATGATGCCCCCCTATACATGCAGGGTATTTGTTGTTCACAGCCAACCAAGTCTTAAATGATGATGACTAATATTACAACATTATTGATTAAGTAACAAATCAGGGTCGTGTTCATTAGGCACCAAATGGAAGAATATAGATTGAAACAGGGAGGGACTACCTAAACATGTCCAATAAGAAACACTCATTTCTGTTTTCCGTTGCAAAACGTAAAAAAAAAAACGTTGCGTGCCCTAATGAACACGACCCAGTTGATCTTACAAAGAGGAACTGGTTGGACCCTGTATATATAGGGGGTCCAGAGGGCTTGTCGCCCCGCTTGTCTTAGTAGCTGAGTTGCTGCTGTGATGTGTAGTAGTATTACACGTAGTACGGCAGTTGCTTCAGAAGATGGAAAAGCTCAGTTGCTGCTTCTTCACCGACATCCACTACTCCGCTTGATTCATGTCAGTGTGCTTAGAAGCCCTTCGGTCCACTGGGTAAAATCTAATTCACTCATTATTGGATGGGTTTCAGAGACTGCCTTGACGCTAGTCCACCGGACTTGGAATAGCACTCCATTTTTTGAATGGTAGCTGGAGGTTGGTTTGCCCAATGATTTAATGTCACAGAAGACTCCAATTTTGATGACTGGTGCGCAGAGTGGGAGAGGAATTTGATAGGATGACTCTGAGATGGGGTTCTTGATGTGTGTGAATGGGATTGCTTTGTAATGTCAGTCATTGTGACTCCAGGCTAAAGGTGTGAGGATCTTTGTTTTTTGGATTGGATCGCTGCCCTGAAGCACGTTCTGAGGTTTGTTATAGAGTTAGGGCTTGCTGTGTATTTCCCCTATCCTTTTCTTAGGCTTGTGATTCTAGGTGTGTAGTGGGTTCTTTGAATATTTTTCTCATGACTTAGTACTTAGGTCACAGAGGATGATGATGATGTTAAAGTTGTACGTTCTCTGGTGTGCTGAGTGAAGGTGGTGCAGTTAGAGGTGCAGTTTTGTTTTCGAGGTGCAGTTAGAACATCTCACTACAAGAAAAGTATCTCTGTCTTCTCTTATTTTGCCTGCTGTTAACCCATGCTAGGAGGTTCTGAACGTTTCAACTCTCTGAACACAACCCCATGGACTAGTAGATTGGAATCAGTCAGTTAATTGTGACTACCCCCTCCTCTCTCCAGGGTACCCCAGAATGGGAGACACCTACTCGGACTCGGGTCACAGCGAGATCTCGTCACGCTCCAGCCTGGTCAGCAACTCCTCCTTCGACATGGCCCAGGAGGAGAGGAGGGGGCTCAGGCACTCTGGAGGGGTGGGAGACCCCCACGCTGGAGGGGTGCGTCTGGAGAGGAGGGCTACGACCGACCCTGACCAGTACAGCCTCGGGTATGAATCAACTCTGCCAATTTCTAATGATTATCATCCCAAAAACGTTGTTTAAAGGGATAGTGTACCCAAGTTATACAATTGTTAAGTGGTGGTTAACTTGAAAATATAGTGTTTGGTACACATCCTATTTTAAAAGCTAGTTGAAGTGTTGAGTTTAATTTCAAAAGTTGAGAACGGAAGATTTCTCATCCCAGCCCTTTATTTCTCTACCTGTCCACTGTGTTGTTGATGAATGGAGAACCCATTGTAAAGGTATAGCTTATCTCTTATCCCCCTCCCACACAGTTCCTACTCGTCCATGCAGGACTGCCGTGGCCTGTACGCCTGCGCCATGGTGCTCTCCTCCCCCAGCTCGGAGGAGCTGACCCAGGACCAAGGGGACCGCGTCTCCCTGGACGCCGCCGATAGCGGCCGCGGCTCCTGGACCTCATGTTCCTCGGGCTCCCACGACAACATCCAGACCATGCAGCAGGGACGCAGCTGGGAGACCCTGGCCTTCGGACCGGGGGGTGTTGGTGTCCACCCTCCCGGGGGGCCTGAAGCGTTACTAGGGGGCCCCGCTGGACTGTGGGCGTCTCAGGCTAGAGGGAGCTGGGCATCGGCCTCTTCTTCATCTTCCTCTGCGGCGTACTGGGGCGAGGACTCCGAGGGCGACACAGGAACGATTAAACGGCGAGGCGGGAAGGACGTGAACACCGACCCAGAGACGAGTAGTATCACATCGATGGGGTCTGACGAGGCCAAGCAGCACGGAAGGCCTTCGCCATCACCCATCACCGCCGGCAACAAGGGCCTTATCAGTGAGTTGACCTCTGAACTTTGTTTGTCTGTTCTGTTGATGGAAGGGTTTAGTAGCCCTCATAGGCAAATGTTCCTCAACAAATAAACAGTGTCCTGGTGAAAGGGCTGATTTTAGAATGTTCTGAAAATACCAAACCTTGTGTATGCATTCATGCTTTTTACGATTTGCGTACATCCTTGGAGCGAAGTGCATGTCAGCTGAATTATGTCCACGTGAAGATCTCCACACCAACACTTTTTCTAGGTGTGTGTGTGGCGCAGATGGGTAAAGTATTAATTCCGTTTAACCCCATCATCTTTCAACCCCCCCCCCTCCTTCAGCGCGAAAGGAGAGCCGGTACCGCGAGCCCCCTCCAACCCCGCCGGGCTACACCGCCCTGACAATCTCTGACTTCAGCGAAGGCCAGACGCAGTCGCCACCCCCACCCACGGCCCCGGCCCACTCCAGCCGCCGCCCGCCCGATTACACCACGGCCCTGCAGCGCTCGCGCATGGTCAACCAGTCGCCTGACTCCCATCACCACCACCAGGCCCAACAACATGCCAAGCGCCAAGGGCTCCACCGCACCCGCTCGCCAGGCGAGGAGGAAGAGCCGGAGGAGGAAGAGGAGGGTGAGTCCTTGTCTCCCAAACTAGTCGCTCTGAGGAAGACAGTGGCACACACAACACCAGAGACAACCAGGCCATGAGATGAGAGTACAGGTTACAGGACAGGCCCCCTCAGGCTGAGGTAAATGACTGATTTATACCAACAATAACCTGCATGCCCACCAGGAACAACACAGACTTGAACCACTACCCCCATATCCACCGCAAACCTAGTCCGGTCCCAGATTTGTTTGTGCCGTCTTGCCAACTCCTATGGGGAATGGGCATTGAGATGTCAAGACAGCACAAACAGATCTGGGACCAGGCTAGCACAAACCCACCACGGCATCTCATGTGCATGAAGTCATCATGCTTGGACCAAAGCTTACCAAGCTCACCAGGCATTAGTGACATTTTGCTCCTCACTCTCTCTACTGTCTTTCACATCACGGGCAGTGTCGAATGGCATTCATCTGCGGGCACAGTTGTGTTGACGATGCTTGCACACATGCACCTCCATCCCTGGCAGTGTTTTTCACACTTTTTGCACTTAACATTGCTGTTTGTAGCCAATATGCGTATTGTTCAGTTTTGATAGTCGTTCATAATACGGTAAGTTCACATAGAAGACAGTTAGTGACGTTTTTGTGGGGGTTTCTGCCTCTGTGATGCTTTTACAGGATTTTACCATCGTGGTAACCAACATTGCTATTTTTTTCTCTTTCTCTCTCTCCAGAGGATGAACAGGTATCAGCAGTCTGAGAACGGTCTTCTGCTGGATGTCCTTTGCAGTGACTTGAAGTACCTTCCATGGGGGCGGAACAAGAGAGACTGATTTGATTGATTGATGGACAGACAGACCAATCCAGTACGTACGTGCCTGCCTCCTCTGCTGGACTCTCCCTCCTGATTGGTGGACTCCTCTGCTCGTATCCCCCCTGCCTTAAAGCATCATGGGGGGTTGAATGACCCTGCATGCAAAAAAATACTGTGAAGAAGTAGAAGAGACAAGTCAAACGGTTTTGCTGAAAAAAACACAGCGACGTGCGACAACCGCGCTCACACAAACACACAGCTGTCCTGGAACAGCTTTCCAAGACTATTAACCCCCTATCCCAACCCCACCTCGCTTTACACACAGCATCATGATGTGTTGAGCTTTGTCTGCACTTTTTAATTTTCTACTTTATAAAACGAGAACAAAACAGACGATGATGGAGGGGGAAAAAAGAATATTGATCAATTTTGAACTTCCTGCTAGGTTTTTTGGGGTCTTCTTTCCAGAACTATTGCACTCTGGGGGTAAAAGCAGCTATACCCAAGTATCATATCCCTGTGTGGACTCTGAAAAACAGATCTGTCAAAAGAGTGTTTTATTCCACAATTACAGTATTATCTTGTCATTCACATATTAGACATGACCTAGTGGTGGCTCAACCCCACTGCTAACTGGACAGTCCCAATGAGAGAAATCAGTTGGGGTGACCAATATGTCATTTGGGTGACCGACGTGTCAGTTGGGGTAACCAACATGCACCTTCATAATCTAATGTGCTGACACACACTGGCAGTCTGGCTTCAGCACTTTTCAGTGAAACCTTAGGTTTTAGTGCAACCCTCCATTCCCAACCCTGGCCTGGATATCAGTCTATTTCCGATATGGCCAGCCACAACTTCAGTTCTAGGTCATATACAGTATGTGGCAGGTTTTAAAGCTGTGGAGCATAGCAGTGGCCCAACTAAAGAGTCAATCTGGCTATTTGATATCCATGTTTTAACCTGGAGGGTCATCTGGTGACTTATATTAATTCTGTATTTGGACAGCATTGTAGAGGACAACTACAGGAGATTTCTCTTGGCTTAGTCTTGTCCCTAATGGATTGTGATGTTAAAAGATAAGCACAAAGGGTTTTTATACCTGATTGGCAAATCAACCAACTCTGGGAACGTGTTTTAGTTATGCACCCCAAAGGCAGGTCAAGTCTTAAATCCTATACAGGTGAATGGAGTTTCAGGTCTTTCAGTGGTGCTACATAACCAAACACTTTCCCTGGGTTCTGTCAACCATTTAAAGTAACTGTCCAGTGAAAATCTCACTTTTAATAGTTCATATTTTGTTAACTCATGCCCAAATAATGTTGTTGACTCATCCTATACTCGTATTTGTCGCCAAAACATGAATTGGAGGGAAAACACTTTTTTTTTTAAACACCTCAAACTTGTATCTCAAACAGACCATTTAAAAAATGCTTGCTATTTCATCATAGAGGATGATGTCATCCTTGCATGAATATGTTTTATGACAGGTATATGCCCACACCATTCTGTTGTTGGGGTACACCCATACCATTCCAACACAGAAAAGCTGCTTTTCTTTTTCTTTTTTTTTGTTGTGGAAGGAAAATGATTTTACTCATATTGTAATTATTATAGGTCAAATTTCATAGAAATCTGGAAACGAAACACTGGACAGTTACTTTAAGACTGAAGTAGAATATACCTTCTCTCCTACCTTGCTGTCGGATACATCCTCCTCTTCATTGAAAAGTCCTCCACTGTTACAGGCATCAAGATCAATGGATTTGTATATTACTAGGCAGTGCTAGCATAGAGCAACCTGTTTTCCACCATTTCTCAACATCATTGGACTTGACTGAAGAAAATGATTGAATATGTTTATTGTTTTGACTCCGGTGAGGAAGTTACCTAGATGAAACTTTGAAGGCTGCCAATCAGAATTATTAGTATAAAATGGTGTTAGTGTCAAGTTTTTGTTTCCTTTTCACTGAGTTGCGCTGATCACATTGATCAGTAGTTAGAAACGATCGACTAAGAAGAAGAAAAAGCAAGTGCTGTGTTTTTCACTGTGGTCTGTTACTACATTATTATAATTTCTGTCAATTCTTTAAATTTTTATGGCAGCCGATAGATTGTCGATAATGCGTTTAATACAATGGTGACATGAATCATCATTCACTCTCATTCAACTCTGAAGATTATGTGCATATTAGCAGGCCAAGGCCTATTTCGAAAAACAAAAAGTTGCACAACATTGTACAAGCATAAAGATAATTGTAGGAAGTAGAATTGCTACTCCGTTTTGATGTGATGTCAAGTGAGAAGTGTACATTTAGCTGGTGATTTCTCATACTTTCTTCTACTACTTTGACCTGTATGTCTTTTAAAAAGACAATCGGTGGAGTATGTTTCGGTTGTTTTTTTGTATTTTTAATACAATAATTGTAAATATTGGTTATATTTTTGTTGAAATGTACTATGTTTATGCCTCAACATCCAGCTTGTATGAAGCTGGGAAATCAATAAATACTACAAAAGTTATCAACGCATAGGTTTAAATGCACTTAGTTTTTTCCTGCATTTTGAGGTTTCCTCTTTTGAATATTGTTCCTTTCCAAGACCTCTCCTACACACCATCTAGTGTTTGCATAAGATAAGACATGGAAGCAACTTGAAATGTGTAACTCATATTTTTGTATGTCAGATATTGTTTTGTAATTTTTTATTTTTTGTACATTTTATTTGAATAGTTATGACTTACAATTTTGTTATGTTCACTGATCATATTTCTTACCAAAAATATTTTTTAAACACCGTACAAACTTTTCATAACTAAAGTTGTTCATGAACATTGACTGGAGCCTGCCCTTAAGCAAGGTAATATGTGCAAGGCTTCTTGAAGACCCCTTGTTTCTTTGCGTTCGAGTACCTTCAGACCCTGCATTAGACATTGGTTAAATTCTATCCACTGTGAATGAGGAAATGCTTTAACAAAGCAACTATTTATTCAAATCAGTTCATTTCTTTCAGTCATACATCAATGATATGTTTTCAGGCTGGGGTGAGAGCCAAGTAGACAGCCTACCAAGTCTGGTGTGCAAGGGGATAGTGTACTGATACAGTGTAAAGAAATCACATGATAATCCATCTCTACAATCCATACTGTAGGCCCATGTTCAATCCTTCTTTAAATTAGAAAAGGGGCAGAGAGGAAATCTTATTATTTTTACATTTTTAGTAATTTAGCAGACGCTCATATCCAGAGCGATTTACAGTTAGTGAGTGCGTACATTTTCATACTGGCCCCCCGTGGGAAAAGAACCCACAACCCTGGCATTGCAAGCGCCATGCTCTACCAACTGAGCTACACAGTAAACTATTCGTTTATGGAAATGCACAAACACTTATCAACACTGTTTTAAAGTGAAAAGCTGCAAAACAGCACCAGGACAGAAGAGATCCATAAGCAGGTATGAGTTGACTTCAGACAGCTGAAGTCTAAATAGAGGGTACCTGAGCCCCTCATGCAGTGGGAAGGCGACAACGTGCGCATCCTTCCTCCCTGTGTGACATGAGTGAAGCCAATGCAACTGCTAAGGTTAGAAGTAGCTCACTACACATCAACACATTGAATTAAGGCTCCAATATGCTGCTCCTTCCTCTCTGTGTGTCCTGAGGCCGTGTCTAGACTTGACAGTTCATGCAGCTTTTTGAATTCTGATCATGGAATTCAGCTTTTGTATTCTGAGTTCTGAGCATGGCATTCTGAACAGGTCATGCATCTACATTAACATTTAAATGTGTCCATGTCCACATTGTGTCCGTTCCTGTGCTATATTCAAATGCCAGTATACATTCTACAAACAGTGGAATAGGCAACATATGATAACACAACAGCTGATGGCTGTAGCTAAGTAGCCAAAGCAACGCTAAAGGGATTGCAAACGAGTTAGCATAACTCTAACCAAACAAACGTTTTTTTTCTAAATATTAGCTAGCTGGCTAGAATTTGAGGCCTGCAAACACGTTCCCCACACGCTAGGAATGTATTTCTTCCAACCTTATGAAAAGGTGCCTCTCGGTCCTAAAACGCATGTTTTCTGGAGACTTGTGGGAGGAGTGCTGATGACGTCGCCCATTGTATGCGCTTTCGGTGGCCTGATTGCGTCCAGACTGAGGAGAAATCCACACATGTCCCTGACCATGTCCTGAAGTGGTCAGACAGATCTGAACACAATCAGACTTCAAAGTGACTTTTGTGCGTCCAGACCTGTCTTTTCAATGAGCGCTTTGTATTCATATAGCAGAAGTGGCATGTAAGTATCAAGTGTAGACACGAACTGAGTAAATCCAATGCAGCCATTAAGGGTGTAAGTAGCTCACTACACATCAACACAGGATAGAAAGGCTCCATGATGCTCCTCCTTCCTTCCTGAGTGAAGCCAAAGCAGCCACTATGGTTGCTAGTAGCCATCGTATACAATTACAGCTATATAGGCTATGATACACAATGTAAGCAGTAATCGGCACTATTAAGTCCCACAGGCAGTACAGTATAGAAGACAACAGCTTATATACAATGACAACTATACTGAACAAAAATATAAACGCAACATTCAACATTTTCAAAGATTTTACTGACTTACAGTTCATATAAGGAAATCAGTCCATTGAAATACATTAATTAGGCCCTAATTTATGCATTTCACATGACTGGGAATACAGATATGCATCTGTTGGTCACAGATACCTTTAAAAAAAAGAATTAGGGGCATGGATCAGAAAACCAGTCAGTATCTGGTGTTACCACCATTTGCCTCATGCAGAGTGACAAATATGCTTCGCATAGTTGGTCAGGCTGTTGATTGTGGCCTGTGGAATGTTGTCCCACTCCTTTTCAATGGCTGTGCGAAGTTGCTGGATTTTGGCGGGAACTGGAACACGATGTCGTACACTTCGATCCAGAGCATCCCTGACATGCTCAATGGGAGACATGTCTGGTGAGTATGCAGGCCATGGAAGAACTGGGACATTTTCAGCTTCCAGGAATTGTGTACAGATCCTTGCGACATGGACCCGTGCATTATCATGCTGAAACATGAGGTGATGGTGGCGGATGGATGGCATGACATTGGGACTCAGGATCTCGTGTCACGGTATCTCTGTGCATTCAAATTGCCATTGATAAAATGCAATTGTGTTTGTTGTCCGTACCTTATGCCTGCCCATACCATAACCCCATTGTCACCATGGGGAACTCTGTTCCCAACATTGACATAAGCCCACACATGGTCTGCGGTTGTGAGGCGGGTTGGACATACTGCCAAATTCTCTAAAATGACATTGGAGGCAGCTTATGGTAGAGAAATGAACATGAAATTCTCTGGCAACAGCTCTGGTGGACATTTCCTGCAGTCAGCATGCAAATTGCACGCTCTATCACAACTAGAGACATCTGTGGCATTGTGTTGTGTGACAAAACTGCACATTTTAATGACCTTTTATAGTCCCCAGCACAAGGTGCACCTGTGTAATGATCATGCTGTTTAATCAGCTTCTTGATTTGCCACACCTGTCAGTTGGATGGATTATCTTGGCAAAGGAGAAATGCTCACTAACAGGGATGTAAACTAATTTGTGCAAAACATTTTTCGAGAAATAAGCTTTTGTGAGTATGGAACATTTCAGGGATCTTTTATTTCAGCTCATGAAACATGGGACCAACACTTTACATGTTGCGTTTATATTTTTGTTCAGTGTACATACATTGACAGAAGTAGTCGGCCCTTCAGAGGTGTCAGAGGAAGGCCCTAAAAATGTACAAAGACTCCAGCCACCCAAGTCATAGACTGTTCTCTCTGTTACCGCACGGCAAGCGGTACCGGAGCGCCAAGTCTGGGACCAAAAGGCTCCTGAACAAATCAAATCAAATCAAATTGTATTGGCCACATGCGCCGAAAACAACAGGTGCAGACATTACAGTGAAATGCTTACTTACAGCCCTTAACCAACAGTGCATTTATTTTTAATAAAAAAGTAAAATAAAACAACAACAAAAAAGTGTTGAGAAAAAAAGAGCAGAAGTAAAATAAAATAACAGTAGGGAGGCTATATATACAGGGGGGTACCGCTGCAGAGTCAATGTGCGGGGTCACCGGCTAGTTGAGGTAGTTGAAGTAATATGTACATGTGGGTAGAGTTAAAGTAACTATGCATAAATAATTAACAGAGTAGCAGCAGCGTAAAAAGATGGGGTGGGGGGGCAGTGCAAATAGTCCGGGTAGCCATGATTAGCTGTTCAGGAGTCTTATGACTTGGGGGTAGAAGCTGTTGTGAAGTCTTTTGGACCTAGACTTGGCACTCCGGTACTGCTTGCCGTGCGGTAGCAGAGAGAACAGTCGATGACTAGGGTGGCTGGAGTCTTTGACAATTTTGAGGGCCTTCCTCTGACACCGCCTGGTATAGAGGTCCTGGATGGCAGGAAGCTTGGCCCCAGTGATGTACTGGGCCGTACGCACTACCCTCTGTAGTGCCTTGTGGTCGGAGGCCAAGCAGTTGCCATACCAGGCGGTGATGCAACCAGTCAGGATGCTCTCGATGGTGCAGCTGTATAATTTTTTGAAGATCTGAGGACCCATGCCAAATCTTTTCAGTCTCCTGAGGGGGAATAGGCTTTGTCGTGCCCTCTTCACGACTGTCTTGGTGTGTTTGGACCATGATAGTTCGTTGGTGATGTGGACACCGCTCTCAACCTGTTCCACTACAGCCCCGTCGATGAGAATGGGGGCGTGCTCAGTCCTCTTTTTTTTCCTGTAATCCACAATCATCTCCTTTGTCTTGGTCACGTTGAGGGAGAGGTTGTTATCCTGGCACCAAATGGCCAGGTCTCTGACCTCCTCCCTATAGGCTGTCTCATCGTTGTCAGTGATCAGGCCTACCACTGTTGTGTCGTCGGCAAACTTAATGATGGTGTTGGAGTCGTGCCTGACCATGCAGTCATGGGTGAACAGGGAGTACAGGAGGGGGACTGAGCACGCACCCCTGAGGGGCCCCGTGTTGAGGATCAGTGTGGCAGATGTGTTGTTACCTACCCTTACCACCTGGGGCGGCCCGTCAGGAAGTCCAGGATCCAGTTGCAGAGGGAGGTGTTTAGTCCCAGGATCCTTAGCTTAGTGAAGAGCTTTGAGGGCACTATGGTGTTGAATGCTGAGCTGTAGTCAATGAATAGTATTCTCACGTAGGTGTTCCTCTTGTCCAGGTGGGAAAGGGCAGTGTGGAGTGCAATAGAGATTGCATCATCTGTGGATCTGTTGGGGCGGTATGCAAATTGGAGTGGGTCTAGGGTTTCTGGGATAATGGTGTTGATGTGAGCCATGACCAGCCTTTCAAAGCACTTCATGGCTACAGACGTCAGTGCTATGGGTCGGTAGTCATTTAGGAAGGTTATCTTAGTGTCCTTGGGCACAGGGAGTATGGTTGAAACATGTTGGTATTACAGACTCAGTCAGGGACATGTTGAAAATGTCGAGTGAAGACACTTGCCAGTTGGTCAGCACATGCTCGGAGTACACGTCCTGGTAATCCGTCTGGCCCTGCGGCCTTGTGAATGTTGACCTGCTTAAAAGTCTTACTCACATAGTCATCCGGAACAGCTGGTGCTCTCATGCATGCTTCAGTGTTGCTTGCCTCGAAGCGAGCATAGAAGCGGTTTAGCTCGTCTGGAAGTCTTGTGTCACTGGGCAGCTCGCGGCTGTGCTTCCCTTTGTAGTCTGTATTCGTTTTCAAACCCTGCCACATCCGACGAGCGTCAGAGCCGGTGTAGTACGATTCAATCTTAGTCCTGTATTGACTTTTTGCCTGTTTGATGGTTCATCGGAGGGCATAGCGGGATTTCTTATAAGCGTCCGGGTTAGAGTCCCGCTCCTTGAAAGCGGCAGCTCTACCCTTTAGCTCAGTGCGAATGTTTCCTGTAATCCATGGCTTCTGGTTGGAGTATTTACGTACGGTCACTGTAGGGACGACATCATCGATGCACTTATTGATGAAGCCAGTGACTGATGTGGTGTACTCCTCAATGCTATCTGAAGAATCACAGAACATGTTACATTTAATTAATTAATTAAATGTTCCAGTCTGTGCTCGCAAAACAGTCCTGTAGCTTAGCATCTGCGTCATCTGACCACTTTTTTATTAACCGAGTCACTGGTGCTTCCTGCTTTAGTTTTTGCTTATAAGCAGGAATCAGGAGAGCTTTGTATGCGTCTCTGTGTGTGGAGTAAAGGTGGTCTAAAGTATTTTTTTCCTCTGGTTGCACATTTAACATGCTGGTAGAAATTAGGTAGAACGGATTTAAGTTTCCCTGCATTAAAGTCCCCGGCCACTAGGAGCGCTGCCTCTGGATGAGCGTTTTCCTGTTTAGTTATGGCCTTATACATCTCATTCAGTGCAATCTTAATGCCAGCATTGGTTTGTGGTGGTAAATAGACAGCTATGAAAAATATAGATGAAAACTCTCTTGGTAAATGGTGTGGTCTACAGCTTATCATAAGATACTCTACCTCAGGCGAGCAAACCTAGAGACCTCCTTAGTATTTGATTTTGTGCACCAGCTGTTGTTTACAAATATACACAGACCGCCACCCTTTGTCTTACCGGAGTCAGCCATTCTATCCTGCCGATGTAGCGTATAGCCCACTAGCTGTATGTTGTCCATGTCGTCGTTCAGCCACGACTCGGTGAAACATAAGATATTACAGTTTTTAATGTCCCGTTGGTAGGATAACCGTAATCTTAGGTCATCCAATTTATTCTCAAATGATTGAAGATTGGCTAATAGGATTGATGGGAGAGGCAGTTTACTCGCTCGCCGTCAGATCCTTACAAGGCACCCCGACCTACGTCCACGATATCTCCGTCTCTTTCTCATGCGAATGACAGGGATTTGGGCCTTGTCGGGTGTCTGTAGAATATCCTTCGCGGCCGCCTCGTTGAATAAAAAATCTTCGTCCACTACGAGGTGAGTAATCGCTGTCCTGATATCCAGAAGCTATTTTTGGTTATAAGAGACGATGGCAGAAACATTATGTACAAAATAAATTACAAATAACGCGGAAAAAGAAACATATTAGTACAATTGGTTAGAGGGCTGTAAAACGGCAGCCATCTTCTCCGGCGCCATCTCTGCATCAGAACAGCTTCTACCCCCAAGCCATAAGACTGCTGAACAAATTAAACAAATGGCTTCCTGGGCTATTTTCATTGTCCCCCTTTTTATTTGCACTGACTCTCTTGCAACGGCTCTATGCACACTCACTGGACTCTACCCACACATACTGCACTGACACTCCAACACACACACACACACACACACTACATACACTCACACACTCACACTCTTCACGTACGCTGCTGCTACTCTGTTTGTCTATCCTGATTGCCTAGTCACTTTTAGCCCTACCTACATGTACAGTGAGGGAAAAAAGTATTTGATCCCCTGCTGATTTTGTACGTTTGCCCACTGACAAAGAAATGATCAGTCTATAATTTTAATGGTAGGTTTATTTGAACAGTGAGAGACAGAATAACATCAAAAATATCCAGAAAAACGCATGTCAGAAATGTTATAAATTGATTTGCATTTTAATAAGGGAAATAAGTATTTGACCCCATCTCAAGCAGAAAGATTTCTGGCTCCCAGGTGTCTTTTATACAGGTAATGAGCTGAGATTAGGAGCACACTTTTAAAGGGAGTGCTCCTAATCTCAGTTTGTTACCTGTATAAAATACACCTGTCCACAGAAGCAATCAATCAATCAGATTCCAAACGCTCCACCATGGCCAAGACCAAAGAGCTTTCCAAGGATGTCAGGGACAAGATTGTAGACCTACACAAGGCTGGAATGGGCTACAAGACCATCGCCAAGCAGCTTGGTGAGAAGGTGACAACAGTTGGTATGATTATTCGCAAATGGAAGAAACACAAAATAACTGTCAATCTCCCTCGGCCTGGGGCTCCATGCAAGAACGGTGAGGAATCAGCCCAGAACTACAGGGGAGGATCTTGTCAATGATCTCAAGGCAGCTGGGACCATAGTCACCAAGAAAACAGTTGGTAACACACTACACCGTGAAGGACTGAAATCCTGCAGCGCCCGCAAGGTCCACCTGCTCAAGAAAGCACATATACAGGCCCGTCTGAAGTTTGCCAATGAACATCTGAATAATTCAGAGGAGAACTGGGGAAAGTGTTGTGGTCAGATGAGACCAAAATCGATCTCTTTGGCATCAACTCAACTCGCCGTGTTTGGAGGAGGAGGAATGCTGCCTATGACCCCAAGAACACCATCCCCACCGTCAAACATGGAGGTGGAAACATTATGCTTTGGGGGTGTTTTTCTGCTAAGGGGACAGGACAACTTCACCGCATCAAAGGGACGATGGACGGGGCCATGTACCGTCAAATCTTGGGTGAGAACCTCCTTCCCTCAGCCAGGGCATTGAAAATGGGTCGTGGATGGGTATTCCAGCATGACAATGACCCAAAACACACAGCCAAGGCAACAAAGGAGTGGCTCAAGAAGAAGCACATGAAGGTCCTGGAGTGGCCTAGCCAGTCTCCAGACCTTAATCCCATAGAAAATCTGTGGAGGGAGCTGAAGGTTCGAGTTGCCAAACGTCAGCCTCGAAACCTTAATGACTTGGAGAAGATCTGCAAAGAGGAGTGGGACAAAATCCCTCCTGAGATGTGTGCAAACCTGGTGGCCAACTACAAGAAACGTCTGAACTCTGTGATTGCCAACAAGGGTTTTGCCACCAAGTCATGTTTTGCAGAGGGGTCAAATACTTATTTCCCTCATTAAAATGCAAATCAATTTATAACATTTTTGACATGTGTTTTTCTGGATTTTTTTGTTGTTATTCTGTCTCTCACTGTTCAAATAAACCTACCATTAAAATTATAGACTGATCATGTCTTTGTCAGTGGGCAAACGTACAAAATCAGTAGGGGATCAAATACTTTTTTCCCTCACTGTACATATTACCTCAACTACCTCGTACCCCTGCACATTGACTCAGTACTGTTACTCCTTGTATATAGTCTCATTATTGTTATTTTATTGTGTTACTATTTCCTTTTAAATGTTTTGCTAATTTCTCTTACTTTTTACTCTGCATTGTTGGGAAAGGGCTTGTAATTAAGCATTTCACGGTAAAGTCTACACATGTTGTGCCAAATAACATTTGATTTGATTTTGATTTGATTTGATTCTAAGACCACAGTATAGGCTAGTAGGCAGCTGCTACGTACAGTACAATGAAAGCTACACACAATTAAGCAGTAGTCAGCACTATTGAGACCACAGGCAGAACAGTATAATTGTAGACAGTGCTAGCCTAGGCTACTACAGAACACACAAACTAGACGGTGCTACTAACATTGTCCAAAAGTAGTCGCCGCTACTGAGACCACAGAGTGAGTAAGATTTCTAATGTATCGCCTACTACAGAACATAGCAAAACAACTTCACACATTAAAAATGTGCTCTTGGCTGGATAGACTGAGAGAAGATACTGAGTAGGTGATTCGCATGAGGTCAACTCTTCAATTCTTCTCTTCAGAGGGCACACTGTACCATATCATCTTCCAGTGGGGACTGAGAGAGACAATTGTGTGCTGTTGGTTTTGTGACTGCATTTGAACAAACATCAAAGCTTGATGACTCATTGTTTGAATATTGTGCTACAGTGTCAGTGAAAGGGGTCATTCTAAGAGTTGGACTTGCACAAAGAGTTGCACACAAAGGTTTTGGCCTATCTGATGGAGTCAAGACCGTAGGAGTTGTCATATGAGTTGGCATGACAATGACCATAGGAGTTGCTATAGGAGTAAGCAGGACAACAACCATAAGAGTTGGCAAGACAACACAAGCAGATCTGGGACCAGGTTACAATGGTGGTGAATGGGAAGAGTAACCACCAACCATCCTGTAGACACAGTTAATATATCTGTCTATATCTACACTATTAGAATAGGAGAACCCTCTTTGTTTCCAGGTAGAACCCTTTGGTTTTCCATGTAGAACCCAAAAGGGTTCTACCTGGAACCAAAAAGGCTTCCTCAAAGGGTTATCCTATGGTAGTAACCACCTTAGAATGTAAAGCACTTTGAGACCTACTGTATAGTTACAATTGAACAAACACTCCTACAATATAAACTCATACACACTAGTCCAAATATACAGTAAGTCTCTCTAAGCAGACATTTTGCACTGTCAAAAAACCTCTAAGGCCTTAATCTTACATCAAAAACCATTCGCCCCCCCCCCCCCACTTGATGCGCGGATCCAGCCGTGTGCCGACCCCGGCCTCGGGGACGGCCAGGAGGACGCGGAGTAGGGAGGGTTGGATGACTCTGGTGGAAATCCCTCAACATGGAGGGATCTAGGATGTCCCTCCTAGGGACCCTGCACCGTTCCTCCGGACCGTACCCCTCCCACTCCACGAGATACTGCAGGCCCCCCACCCGACGCCTCGAATCCAAGATGGAACGGACCGAGTACGCCGGAGCCCCCTCGATGTCCAGTGAGGGCGGAGGAACCTCTCGTACCTCAGACTCCTGGAGTGGACCAGCTACTACCGGCCTGAGGAGAGACACATGGAACAAGGGGTTAATACGGTAATTAATAGGAAGTTGTAACCTATAACAAACCTTGTTCAATCTCCTCAGGACTTTAAATGGCCCCACAAACCGCCGACCCAGCTTCCGGCAGGGCAGGCGAAGGGGCAGGTTTCGGTGGACTCTTGGAAGAACAGACATTTCTCCGCCTTCACATACAGGTCATGCTCCAACAGTCTACCAAGCACCCGACGAACCAGGGACACATGCTCGGCTCGTGTAACGGAGTATATTAGAATGTCATCGATATACACCACTACACCCTGTCCATGCAGGTCCCGGAAAATCTCATCAACAAACGATTGGAAGACTGAAGGAGCATTCATCAGACCGTATGGCATGACGAGGTACTCATAGTGCCCCGAGGTGGTACTAAATGCTGTCTTCCACTCATCTCCCTCCCGAATATGCACCAGGTTGTACGAGCTCCTGAGATCCAATTTAGTGAAGAAGCGCGCCTCGTGCAATTACTCCGTCATACTAGCAATCAGAGGTAGTGGATAGCTATATTTTATTGTGATCTGATTTAGACCACGGTAGTCAATGCACGGGCGTAAACCACCATCCTTTTTCTTCACAAAAAAGAAACTCGATGACGCAGGGGAAGTGGACGGCCATATGTATCCCTGTCTCAGAGATTCGGTGACATATGTTTCCATAGCCGCCGTCTCATCCTGTGACAGAGGATACATGTGACTCTGGGGAAGCGCAGCGCCTACCTGGAGGTTTATCGCACAATCCCCCTGTCGATGGAGTGGTAATTGAGTCGCCTTCTTTTTACAGAAGGCGAGAGCCAAATCGGCATATTCAGGCGGAATGTGCAAGGTAGGAACCTGGTTCGGACTCTCCACCGTAGTTGCCCCTACGGAAACACCTACACACCTCCCCAAGCACTGATCAGACCATCCCTTGAGAGCCCTCTGTTGCCATGAAATAGTGGGGTCATGAGAAGCTAACCAGGGAAGCCCCAACACCACGGGAAACGCAGGAGAATCAATCAGATTCAAACTAATCATTTCCTCATGACCTCCTGCGTCTTCATCCTGAGAGGCGCTGTGACTTCCCTAATCAACCCTGACCCCAAAGGGCGGCTATCTAGGGCATGGATAGGGAAGGGCACATCGACTGGCACAATAGGAATCCCTAACTTATGGGTAAACTGACGTTCAATAAAGTTCCCAGCTGCGCCTGAATCTACTAGCGCCTTATGCTGGGACTGAGGAGAAAACTCGGGAAACACAACATTCATACACTTATGCGCAACAGGGAGCTCTGGGTGAGTTGGGTGCCTACTCACCTGAAACGGCTCATCAGTGCGCTGCCTACTGCCTCGACTCCTAGGAGGCCCTACCCAGCACCGACCAGAAGTGTGTCATCTGCGGCCACAGTTGGTGCAGGGGACAGCCCCTCTACTGGTCTCCCTCATAGCAGCACCTCCGAGCTCCTTAGGGGTAGGGTCTGAGGTGCTGGGGGATGGAATGGACGGCCCCGGATCCGGACGTCCGCGGGTAGCCAACAGGTTATCTAGTCGAATGGACATGTCCACCAGTTGGTCCAGGCTTAGGTTGGTGTCCCTGCAGGCCAATTCCCGACGAACGTCCTCCCTCAAGCTACATCGGTAGTGGTCGATGAGGGCCCTCTCATACCATCCCGCGTTGGCAGCCAGAGTCCGAAAGTCCAGTGCGAATTCCTGCGCGCTCCTCTTCCCCTGTCTGAGGTGGAATAGACGCTCACCCGCCGCTTTCCCCTCTGGTGGATGATCGAACACCGCCCTAAAGCGGCAGGTGAACTCCGCATAGCTGACAGTTGAGGCGTCTATCCCCCCCCACTCGGCGTTGGCCCACTCCAGCGCTTTACCGGACAGACAGGAGATGAGGGCGGATTGGTGGATGGTTGCCAGGTAGAGTTCTACCTGGAGCAGAAAACCCTGACACCCGGCAGCTGTGCTGAAACAATGGGTGAAACAATGGGTATCGATGTAGGTGGTGGTGTCATCGGAGGAGGTATAGGAAGACCTCCTCTCTCCCATCGCTCCATTGTGTTAACCACACGTTCCATGGCGGTGCCGAGAGCCTGGATCATGGCCGCTTGTTGTTGTACGCGTTCCTCCATCGATCCGGCTGGCACCGCTGCTCCTGCTGACTCCATGTAGGGTGTGTGATTCTGTCAAAGGCGTCAGTGAAATGCGGTGGGCGAAGTCAAACGCAGGACACAGAGCTGATCAGAAAACATACTTTACTAGAAAGTAATCTGAGAATACACAATCTCCACACAGGGAGGAAATAACCCGCACACTAACGACTGCCGATAACAATAACAATCACACACAACACACAGTGTAAGACAGAGGGTTAAATAGGGAAGACAATACTACATAATGGGAAACAGGTGTAACCAATCAAGACAGAACAAGTCGAACATAGAAACATAGATCGGTAGCAGCTAGTACTCCGGTGACGACGAACGCCGAAGCCTGCCCAAGCAAGGAGGAGGGGCAGCCTCGGCTGAATCCGTGACATGGACGAATCTGGGTTTGGCGGATGCCAGGAGAACGCTACCTGCCCCGATGCATAGTGCCAACTGTAAAGTTTGGTGGAGGAGGATTAATGGTTGGTGCTGTTTTTCATGGTTCGGGCTTAGCCCCTTAGTGGCCTAGCCAGTCTCCAGACCTTAATCCCATAGAAAGTCTGTGGAGGGAGCTGAAGGTTCAAGTTGCCAAACGTCAGCCTCAAAACCTTAATGACTTGGAGAAGATCTGCAAAGAGGAGTGGAACAAAATCCCTCCTGAGATGTGTGCAAACCTGGTGGCCAACTACAAGAAACGTCTGACCTCTGTGATTGCCAACAAGGGTTTAGCCACCAAGTTCTAAGTCATGTATTGCAGAGGGGTCAAATACTTATTTCCCTCATTAAAATGCTAATCAATTTATAACATTTTTGACATGCGTTTTTCTGGATTTTGTTGTTGTTATTCTGTCTCTCACTGTTCAAATAAACCTACCATTAAAATAATAGACTGATCATGTCTTTGTCAGTGGGCAATCGTACAAAATCAGCAGGGGATCAAATACTTTTTTCCCTCACTGTATATCTATGACTTAATGGAACTCTATTCCACATCAAGTAACTGATGCAAGCAGTAAAATTTGATTAAAAAAACAGATAAAAATACACCTTATGGAACAGTGGGGACTGTGAAGCAAAAACAAACATAGGCACAGACACATGCATACACACACCGATAACATACGCACTATACACACACATACAGTGCCTTCTGAAAGTATTCAGACCCCTTGACCTTATTCTAAAATGTATTAAATAGTTTTTTCCCCCTCATCAATCTTCACACAATACCCCATAATTGCTCATTTATTAAAATTTAAAAAACGGACATATAACATTTACATAAGTATTCAGACCCTTTACTAAGCACTTTGTTGAAGCACCTTTTGCAGCGATTACAGCATTGAGTCTTCTTGGGTATGACAATAAAAGCTTGGCACACCTGTATTTGGGGAGTTTCTCCCATTCTTCTCTGCAGATTCTCTCAAGCTCTGTCAGGTTGGATGGGGAGAATTGCTGCACAGCTATTTTCAGGTCTCTCCAGAGATGTTCGATCGGGTTCAAGTCCGGGCTCTGGCTGGGCCACTCAAGGACATTCAGAGACTTGTCCCGAAGCCACTCCTGCATTGTCTTGGCTGTGTGCTTAGGGTCGTTGTCCTGTTGGAATGTGAACCTTCGCCCCAGTCTGAGGTCCTGAGCGCTCTGGAGCAGGATTTCATCAAGGATCTCTCTGTACTTTGCTCCGTTCATCTTTGCCTCGATCCTGACTAGTCTCCAAGTCCCTGCCGCTGAAAAACATCCCCACAGCATGATGTTGCCACCACCAAATCAAATCAAATCAAATCAAATTGTATTGGTCACATGCGCCGAATACAACAGGTGCAGACATTACAGTGAAATGCTTACTTACAGCCCTTAACCAACAGTGCATTTATTTTGACAAAAAAAGTAAAAATAAAACAACAACAAAAAAGTGTTGAGAAAAAAAGAGCAGAAGTAAAATAAAATAACAGTAGGGAGGCTATATATACAGGGGGGTACCGGTGCAGAGTCAATGTGCGGGGGCACCGGCTAGTTGAGATAATTGAAGTAA
This sequence comes from Coregonus clupeaformis, assembly GCF_020615455.1. Classification (NCBI taxonomy): domain Eukaryota; kingdom Metazoa; phylum Chordata; class Actinopteri; order Salmoniformes; family Salmonidae; genus Coregonus; species Coregonus clupeaformis. The sequence continues at coordinate 34,113,714 of NC_059193.1, forward strand.
TATGTACATGTGGGTAGAGTTAAAGTGACTAGGCATAAATAATTAACAGAGTAGCAGCAGCGTAAAAAGGATGGGGTGGGGGGGCAGTGCAAATAGTCCGGGTAGCCATGATTAGCTGTTCAGGAGTCTTATGGCTTGGGGGTAAAAGCTGTTGAGAAGTATTTTGGACCTAGACTTGGCACTCCGGTACCGCTTGCCGTGCGGTAGCAGGGAGAACAGTCTATGACTAGCGTGGCTGGAGTCTTTGACAATTTTGAGGGCCTTCCTCTGACACCGCCTGGTATAGAGGTCCTGGATGGCAGGAAGCTTGGCCCCAGTGATGTACTGGGCCGTACGCACTACCCTCTGTAGTGCCTTGCGGTCGGAGGCCAAGCAGTTGCCATACCAGGCGGTGATGCAACCAGTCAGGATGCTCTCGATGGTGCAGCTGTATAATTTTTTGAGGATCTGAGGACCCATGCCAAATCTTTTCAGTCTCCTGAGGGGGAATAGGCTTTGTCGTGCCCTCTTCACGACTGTCTTGGTGTGTTTGGACCATGATAGTTCGTTGGTTATGTGGACACCAAGGAACTTGAAGCTCTCAACCTGTTCCACCTCACCATGCTTCACCGTAGGGATGGTGCCAGGTTTCCTCCAGACATGACGCTTGGCATTCAGGCCAAAGAGTTCAATCTTGGTTACATCAGACCAGAGAATCTTGTTTCTCATGGTCTGAGAGTCTTTAGGTGTCTTTTGGCAAACTCCAAGCGGGCTGTCATGTGCCTTTTACTGAGAAGTGGCTTCTGTCTGGCATCTCTACCATAAAGGCCTGATTGGTGGAGTGCTGCAGAGATGGTTGTCCTTCTGTAAGTTTCTCCCATCTCCACAGAGGAACTCTAGAGCTCTGTCAGAGTGACCATCGGGTTCTTGGTCACCTCCCTGACCAAGCCCTTCTCCCCGGATTGCTCAGTTTGGCTGGGCGGCCAGCTCTAGGAAGAGTTTTGGTGGTTCCAAACTTCTTCCATTTAAGAATGATGGAGGCCACTGTGTTCTTGGGGACCTTCAATGCTGCAGACATTTTTTGGTACCCTTCCCCAGATTTGTGCCTCGACACAATTCTGTCTCGGAGCTCTACGGACAATTCCTTCGACCTCATGGCTTGGTTTTTGTTCTGACATGCACTGTCAACTGTGGGACCACATATAGACAGGTGTGTGCCTTTCCAAATCATGTCCAATCAATTTAATTTACCACAGGTGGACTCCAATCAAGTTGTAGAACATCTCAAGGATGATCAATGGAAACAGTATGCACCTGAGCTCAATTTCGAGTCTCATAGCAATGGGTCTGAATACTTATGTAAATAAGGTATTTCTGTTATTAATTTTTTATAAATTTGCTAAATTTCTCAAACCTTTTTTTGCTTTGTCATTATGGGGTATTGTGTGTAAATTGATTAGGAAAAATATTTATTTAATCCATTTTAGAATAAGGTTGTAACGTAACAAATTATTTAAATAGTCAACGGGTCTGAAAACTTTCCGAAGTCACTGTACACATGGATTTTGTATTGTAGATATGTGGCAGTGGTGGAGTAGGGGCCTGAGGGCACACAGTGTGTTGTGAAATCATGAACTTTACCCAGTACCAGGATATTTTAGCCAAAAACATGGTTGACTCTGCCAGCAGGCTGAAACTTGACCCCAAGTGGATTTACCAGAAAGACAATGACCCCAAAGCACACATCAAAATCCACCAAAAAATTGTTCATTGGCCACAAAATCTACATTTTGCAATGCCCTTCTCAGTCTCCGGACTTGAAACCCATTGAAAACCTGTGTTTTGAATTGAAGAGGGTGGTCCATAAAAGCAGACGAACAATATCAAGGATCTGGTAGGATTTTGTATGGAGGAAGGCTCTACGATTCTGCCCAACTTGTTCTTCAACTCATAAAACATTTTAGAAAAAGTCCTCGCAAGTTTGATAATGTCAATAATTTTGACCCCTACAAAAAATAAATGACTACTTGTTAAACAAAATATTTTTCTCGGAGTAATTGTATTAGTATACAAATAATAATATAATGTTCAAATGTTTTTTCTTTCCATGACTTAGACTGACCAGGTGAATCCAGGTGAAAGCTATGACCCTTATTGATGTCACTTGTTAAATACACTTCAATCAGTGTAGATCAAGAGTGGTTTACCACGCAAAGGACATCCAGCCAACTTGACACAACTGTGGGAAGCATTGGCGTAAACATGGGCCAGCATCCCGTGGAATGCTTTCAACACCTTGTACGGTCCATGCCCCGACAAATTGAGGCTGTTCTGAGGGCAAAATGGGGGGGATAAACGTTGATCCCTTATAATTTCATTATTTTAGTTTGTGTATCAGCTAGGCTACTTAAAAAGTGTGCGTTTGTGATACAGTATATTATTATTAATGAAACCTACTGTAACAAAATTTACACTCATTAGTGAGTTTTCGTAATGAAACTTTCTGAATCACAGAGCTGTCCTTCAGCACGACGAAATTCGCCAGCATGACCACCCGTAGTCTCTATACCTGCCGTTTAGCCGCGCTGTCCTTTCAGCACCGCACACCCACACTGAAGATGCAGACCATAATATGAACATGAACAATTGAGAATGATATAGTAATATTTTAAATATCGATGTGTACAACTTCCATGTTTATTCATACAATTTCCTCATAACTAATTGGAGGGAAAACATATGAATGCATTGAGAATGTAATATTGTTCGCTAAAGCCAACCCAATTGGTTAAGTTTTCCTCCTCTAAAATTACAAGTTTACCCTTTGTTTTCCAAGCTTTCTAAGCCTTCCAAATTCAGCCTCACATTATTCCTTCATGAACCATGGAGGGTTACTACTTTGTGGTATCGGAAGTTCAAAAAGTTGCTTCTGTAAATGGTGGTGTCATGCACGAGGGGGCACTGTTTTCTAAAGTATCGAACAGTACAACAGCAGCCAACATTCAGATTGGTCATAGACTCTCCCTCTCTCTGGTCTATTGACGAGTTAGGGTGGAAGCTCTGCAGTAGCAAAATGACAAAATATTAAGAGGTGGAAAAAATACCCAAAGAAAAAGTAGAAATAGCTTTAAAAAGCAGGCAAAGGTTTTCATTTGGATAAGGTTGACTAAGTAAGAGAACCACTCCACTGCCCCTTGTGCCCCCTACTGCTGGTCAGGTGTATTTATTTGAATGATAGGTATGATGTGCAATTAATAGATTGTTTTAATGTGAAATTAATATGGTTGATTTTTAAGGTTAGGGAAAAGTGCAGTGAATAGTGCCACTTTTTAGGATGTCAATATAAATGAATGTATTTATGATTGTTTGTAATTTTGTCTTGCCTTTTAATCATTATATGTGTTATTGTTTTTACCATCGAGGACCACTTTGGAAACAAGCGTATTAATTAATACTTTCAAGTGATATCCTCTGGGTCCACATTGTGCATTTTGTTTTATATGTCTGTTACCCCAAATAAATTCAATTCAACATTCATACTTGAGTAAAAGCAAAGATACCTTAACAGAAAATGAATCAAGTAAAAGTGAAAGTCACCCAGTAAAATACTACTTGAGTAAAAGTTTAAAAGTATTTGATTTTAAATATACTTAAGTATCAAAAGTAAATATAATTGCTAAAATGTACTTAAATATCAAAAGTAAAGGTAAGAGTATAAATAATTTCAAATTCCTTATATTAAACAAACCAGACTGCACCATTTTATTGTTTTTATTTTAATTACGGATAGCCAGGGGCACACTCCAACACTCGGACCTCTTTACAAATGAAGCATTAGTGTTTAGTGAGTCTGCCAGATCAGAGGCAGTAGAGATGACCAGGGATGTTCTCTTGATACAGAAGTTTACATACACTTAGGTTGGAGTCATTAAAACTCGTTTTTCAAACACTCCACAAATGTCTTGTTAACAAACTATAGTTTTGGCAAGTTGGTTAGGACATCTACTTTGTGCATGACACAAGTCATTTTTCCAACAATTGTTTACAGACAGATTATTTCACTTATAATTCACTGTATCACAATTCCAGTGGGTCAGAAGTTTACATACACTAAGATGACTGTGCCTTTAAACAGCTTGGAGAATTCCAGAAAATGATGTCATGGCTTTAGAAGCTTCTGATAGGCTAATTGACATCATTTGAGTCAATTGGAGGTGTACCTGTGGATGTATTTCAAGGCCTACCTTCAAACTCAGTGCCTCTTTGCTTGACATCATGGGAAAATCTAAATAAATCAGCCAAGACCTCAGAAAAAAATGTGTAGACCTCCACAAGTCTGGTTCATCCTTGGGAGCAATTTCCAAACGCCTGAAGGTACCACGTTCATCTGTACAAACAATAGTACGCAAGAATAAACACCATGGGACCACGCAGCCGTCATACCGCTCAGGAAGGAGACGCGTTCTGTCTCCTAGAGATGAACGTACTTTGGTGCGAAAAGTGCAAATCAATCCCAGAACAACAGCAAAGGACCTTGTGAAGATGCTGAAGGAAATAGGTACAAAATTATCTATATCCACAGTAAAACGAGTCCTATATCAACATAACCTGAAAGGCCGCTCAGCAAGGAAGAAGCCACTGCTCCAAAACCACCATAAAAAAGCCAGACTACGGTTTGCAACTGCACATGGGGACAGAGATCATTCTTTTTGGAGAAATATCCTCTGGTCTGATGAAACAAAAATAGAACTGCTTGGCCATAATGACCATCGTTATGTTTGGAGGAAAAAGCGGGTTGCTTGCAAGCTGAAGAACACCATCCCAACCGTGAAGCACGGGGGTGGCAGCATCATGCTGTGGGGGCGCTTTGCTGCAGGAGGGACTGCTGCACTTCACAAAATAGATGGCATCATGAGGAAGGAAAATTATGTGGACATATTGAAGCAACATCTCAAGACATCAGTCAGGAAGTTAAAGCTTGGTCGCAAATGGGTCTTCCAAATGGACGATCACCCTAAGCATATTTCCAAAGTTGTGGCAAAATGGCTTAAGGACAACAAAGTCAAGGTATTGGAGTGGCCATCACAAAGCCCTGACCTATCCTATAGAACATTTGTGGGCCGAACTGAAAAAGTGTGTACGAGCAAGGAGGCCTACAAACCTGACTCAGTTACACCAGCTCTGTCAGGAATAATTCACCCAACTTATTGTGGGAAGCTTGTGGAAGGCTACCCAAAACGTTTGACACAAGCTAAAGAATTTAAAGGCAATGCTACCAAATACTAATTGAGTGTAAGTAAACTTCTGACCCACTGGGATTGGGATGAAAGAAATAAAAGCTGAAATAAATCATTCTCTCAGGAATTGTGAAAACAGAGTTTAATTGTATTTGGCTAAGGTGTATGTAAACTTCCGACTTCAACAGTATGAATTTGACAATTTTCCTGTCCTGCTAAGCGTTCAAAATGTGACGAGAACTTTTGGGTGTCAGGGAAAATGTATGGAGTATAAAGTACATTATTTTCTTTAGGAATGTAGTGAAGTAAAAGTTGTCAAAAATATGAATAGTACTTTACACCACTGAATACATTACAAACGTAGCTTTTAGTGAAGCTCTTCAACACCTGCTCAAAAGCATTATAGAACTGAAAATCCAGTACTTATAGTGTTATTACTTTTAATCTGATAATACTACCCATAGGCTGCTTCTTCTTCTTACATTTACGTCATTTAGCAGACGCTCTTATCCAGAGCGACTTACATGAGCAATTAGGGTTAAGTGCCTTGCTCAAGGGCACATCGACAGATTTTTCACCTAGTCGGCTCGGGGATTAGAACCAGCAACCTTTTGGTTACTGGCACAACGCTCTTAACCGCTAAGCTACCTGCCGCCATTCTTCTTCTTCATTAGATTTGATTTATACACTGCTATAGGCTACTATAGCTATTACCTTGCTACTCTGACTAATTTGAGTCAATGTTTCTGTCTTTCTGTGAGTTAAAACAGACAGGGACACACGCACACACACACGAGTTGCTGTTGTGCCGATGATGAGAGTCTGTGGGCCTGTTGTGGCCTTCTGTACCCACAGAACTCGTGGAGGTGTCAGTCCAGGAAATGTGCATAGTCTACGTATGTGGTAGTCTAGTGTGGTGTGGGCTACAGTGAGTGGACAGCATCAACCCTTTGACTTGGAATATGAGCGGACATACTGTATCGGCAGCATCATTTGAGTACTGCAGCAACTGCAGCAACTTCAAATTAAATTTGAAAACAGTATTTTGAGTTTGTACTCATTATCCTTGATCTTAACCTTCAGTGTGTTTTGATATTGTGGTAAACCATCATTTTTCAGTTCCTTTAAACCTTGGAATTTCTAGAGAACCTTTTCAGGTTACAGGAAACGCAAACGTCATCATCATTCTTCTCTGTCCATTTGAAAAGCCGCCTTGAGATACAATGTACGAAATACTTGAGCTACACTTAGGTTTGATCCTGGCTGTAACCATGAAGGACCCAATAACATAACAAAGACCCATATGCTGGCATTGGAGCTTAGATAGATTATGTTCCTTTCTGTTTGCGGTCTTGGGTAATAAAACATTCCAAAACTAAACGGTGCATCTGTTCAGTTGTCTTTGTATGCTGTTCTATAATGTAATGTGAAGGACAGTGTATAATGCCACCTTCATTCCTCAATTGGGAATACAGCGCCACATCTTGAACATATGTTGTTCTCAAATCCAAAGGTTAAGATTTGTAGTGCACTCGTGTTTTCCTTCTATAGCCTTTGTCACAATCTCAATGTTACTCTTCATTGTGGTGTTGAATGATAGTCTCCATAATAACACTGGCTGTAGCAGCTTGCTAGTTATTATGTGGCCAAGTGAATGAGATTTGGCTCCATCAAGTCTTCAAAGGGGATGTGATTCAATTTAATCACAGTGTGACGCTAATAAACATGATATCCTACATAAGGTCTTGCTTCAAACTGAGCCTTTGACGTTTGTGACACACAGGCTGCCAAACAACTTATTTCGTCCCTATCCCCATGCCAAGGCCAGCCCATTTCATTTCAACCATGGATGTGCCAGGGGACTATGGCATTGAGTGAGTGTGCGTGTGCTTGTGTGTGTTAGTGTGTTGATTGTGGGCCCTAGTACAGTAGCTGTTGTAATTGTGTCGGATAGCGGAGTGTGTTGGAGGAGTGTGTGTCTGTGATGGAGTGGGTTCATAATGGGAGCTAATCAGGATTGGGTGTGTTGGGAGTAGGAAGTGAATAACAGGAGCCAGATGAAGAGAGGGAACAGGAGGAGAGACTGTGGAGAAGAGTGAACAGTACGTGAATCGAATGTGTGTGCCTGTGAGTGTGTGAGAGAGAGAGACAGACAGAACTCATCTGGCAAAGTCTATTTGGTCAACCATTAAAAACTTTCTCCACTCCTCTTCCCAGTAGAAATGTTCAAGGAAACATAATGAATATACTGTAGACAGAACTCTTTTGTTTCAGGCTGTTGGGAGTAAATAAGGGGAGGTGATGTAGGGAAATAGGTGACTGGTCTTTGGGGTTAGATTTCTCCTGAAAACTCTATATCCAAGGAAAATGTGTGTGCTATTTGATAAACATATACTTTTTATTTTTTTAAACATTTAGCAGACGCTCTTATCCAGAGCGACTTACAGTTAGTGCATACATTATTCTTTTTTATACTGGCCCCCTGTGGGAATCAAACCCCCAACCCTGGTGTTGCAAATGCCATGCTCTACCAACTGAGCTACATCCCTGCCGGCCATTCCCTCCCCTACCCTGTGCCAATTGTGCGCCGCCCCATGGGTCTCCCGGTCGCGGCCGGCTACGACAGAGCCTGGATACGAACCAGGATCTCTAGTGGCACAGCTAGCACTGCGGTGCAGTGCCTTAGACCACTGTGCCACTCGGGAGGCCCTTGTCTTGTATCCATTGGAGATAGCCTTGTAAAATTGACAGAAGGAATATAACAAAATATATTGCATCTCAACCCAAACATCTCTATTGTGTAAAATCACTATTGTGTCAACAACATTCTTAATTGCATGTTCTGTTATTTTTTAGTGGATGGCTATCCTAGGAAATGAAGAACCGTCTAAAAAGCTGTTTCAGGTAATTCAACAGGAGTATATCATTTTGCTTATGTTATGGCCATTGGTGATAGATAGATAGATAGATAGATAGATAGATAGATAGATAGAGCCCTATGTACAAGATGAGTTTCAATGAGTCATTGATGGTGAGAAGGGCTTACCAAGAAATACTTCCAAAATGACTAATTTGAGGCAGAAAGGAGTTGGAGCAGAAAGGAGAGATTTTCTTTTAGCTCACTTTAATCCAATGTACAGGATGCGAACAGGTGACTGACGTTTCGATGTCAAGCTAACGTCTTCCTCAGAGTCCTTGATGGTGCTTAGCACTGAACTATCAGTGGCCTATTTTCTAACAGCACTCATTTCAGTCCCCTGTGTATGATACAATATTAATCATATATATCAAGAGATTTCTCCTTAGGCACTTCTGTCAGCTTCTATACAATTTCCTAACCTGATACGTGAGTTCCACATGTATTTTCACTGAACATTTTGCAACCCCAACCGTTGTTTCCTAGGCAACATGTAGACCTTTGAATACCATTGCCATCTATTGCACATGAACCATGCACATGAACACGTTTTAACAATTCAATATGAACCCAATGCAATCCGGTTTTGCTCTTACTTGGGTACAGTGCTTGATGTATTTAGAAAGACTGCATAGATGTACCTATTTTCCACATGTAGTGTGTACTCCCCACCAAATAGAGGCACTGTTTCCCAGTAAATATTGTCTGGGTGAATAATCAGTCCCTCTGCCAGCAGGCCTTATCATGAAGCACCAGACATCCACATTACTCTACAGAGCAATGACCAGTTATGTGTGTAAAGCCTGGGCTCTAGCATTGTTGGCTGTGTTCAATGGGCATACTCTGGGCAGTATTATGGGGATGTCTGGGAGCCGTTCATGCTAAATTGGATGAAGATGGCATCACTGGAGCTGAAGAGAGCTGAGAGTGGAGATGTCAAGTCCTTTCACCAGGCTCTGTCTGAAGGCCAACTAGAGAAGGAAAGCAGTCATGCAATGTTAAAGTATGCATCGTTATCCTCAAAGCTAGTAAGTATATCCTGGTACATTAGTCTGAAGGCACCCTCAGCGGCGTTGGTAGAAAGCGGATGTTTCTGGTTTTCAGGGATACAGTATTTTCGACCTAACTTACATTTCCCCTGAAAAACGGAAGTGGGGACTCCGCTCAGGCATCTTTCTACGCCTGCTACATTAGGTTAGTCTGAAGGTACAGACAACAAGAAGGCAGCAGGCTGATTCATTCCCATTCTGTTTCTCTCTCACATATCCCCTCTCCCCACCCCGCTCTCTGACTGAAGTGGACTGTGGTCCCTCTGTGACAAAGCACCTGAAAATGTGCTGAGATAAGAAAAGGGGAAAAACAGATGACAAAACCCATCCTCATATAACATTCATATTAGTTACAGTCAGGAACTGTGGACATCTCTCTCTCTCTCTCTCTCTCGCTCGCTCGCTCGCTGGCTCTCTCTCTCTCTCTCTCTCTCTCTCTCTCTCTCTCTCTCTCTCTCTCTCTCTCTCTCTCTCTCTCTCTCTCTCGCTCTCGCTCTCGCTCTCGCTCTCGCTCTCGCTCTCTCTCTCTCTCTCTGACTTACCGTCTGTGCGACCACAGCTCATACTCCTGCCAGTGTCACAAAATACAAAAATATATACAAAAAATATATAAATCTATGCCATTTGCTGCCTTCTTTCCTCACGGTGGAGTGCTGACTTCATGGAACCTGTCAGCCGTTGGAGTGGCCTCATAATGTGTCTTGTCTTCCATGGGATTTGCGGAATAAATCTGAAAGAAAGGGTTTGGCATCCATCTTCGGAGCGTTTGCTTTTTCAAGTGAGGATTTTTCACAGAGAATGACAGACGGAGGCAGAAATTATTTTTTATTATCGATATGCAATGGAGGTGAACTGTGAACTTTCAAACTCAATAAACACTTAATCACAGTGTATTTTCCCTGACTGTGTCAGAGAAAACGGCTATTTTTTTACATTGGGAGAAGGGAGGATCCTATTTCATCAACAGCTAAGCAGAGAATGTAACTCAACCTGCCATGCAACAATGTTTTGAATGGTTCTGTTCTTGAAATAGCATGGCTGTTTACTTTTTAATGTGAGACGTAGCCTAGGTAAGACAGCCTGGAAATGTTGACCCTCCCTTCAATCAAATATATGTTTACCCGAGCCTCCCTGAGCACTTGAAAAAAAAACAAGTGACCCTCCCCTGTACCCAAAATAATATTTACAACATAAAGTGGATAGAAGAGAACATGTCTAACATTTACCCTCACTCCTAGGACAGACCAGGGCTGGGTTTCCCAAAATCATCATATAACTAAGATCATCTTAATTCCATTGACACTAAATGGACGGAATATTATCTTAGTGCTACAAAGCTTTTGGGAAGCCCAGAGCCTTAGATATGCCGTTTTAGAAGCTGTTCTTCATTTTGAAAGCCTTATATGGCAAAGTAGCCAGAGGTTTGTGGATTCGCAGACCACCGCAAACAAGGGTAGGGGTGAAAAGATATCCATTATAATAAAAGCACTGCATGAATCTATCATCTTATTTGCGGTCTGAGAAGAAATGGCCTTTTATAAACGTATTTAATGCAATTGTACGTCATTTTACATGACTGGAGACAAGCATGACAACGAATGAGCGCATGCTGTAGCACCGGAGGCATTTCGATTTCTATACAGGCCATTGTTAAAAAAGGGGATAGTCTACGTTTGGAACAGTGCTAAAGTTGTCTATCAACTGTCAAAATTGAGTGCAACAGAACCAGTTACAACTGAAGTATCTGATCGTCAATGAATTTGAGAAAAAGCCATTAGTTGTTTAACACAGAAACCGCCTATCATCAGTTAGGCCTATATGCATTTGTAACCTTTTTCATTTGGGAAACTATCATTTTCAAATGTATTCTATTTTATTCCATGATATTGTTGTTACAAAATAGATTTGTGTTGTCTGTGATTAGGGCATGGGAATATAAGAGCTAGGCTAAATGAACAAACTAGGCATGCATAGCTCACTGCATGATCCTCAAACCAAAGACTGGCCAAACTCGTGTTTCTAAAAGTGAATTCAAAGGCATAGCCTAATAAGGCATTTAATTCTAAGTCATTCTTTTTTTAAATGTCATTTTATACAGCCTAAATGCCAAATTTAAAGGCATGTTGTTGAAGTATTGTTGTTTGATGTGTTGTTGAAATGCTGAGCGCTCCTTCCAGCCTATAGTGTGTCACAAATGCTTCACAATTATTTTCTTAAATGGCAGACTATAGCCCTGAAATAATAATAATAATAATAATAATAATAATAATATAGCCTAAATAATTCATTTGTATTCCTACTTGGGCTACCTGCCTTGCTCCTGACTGATTTAGAGTTAGTATGTTGTTTAATAGCCTGTTTAAAAGTTGACGGTCAATTGATAGTGACTGAATCACACATTACTTCCCATGCAAAGTTTAGAAGGTTGTAGCGCAGCCTCTGAATGTCATAGAGACAAAACAAAGATATCCCATATGCATTGGAGTCTTTCTCCGACATTTTACAGCTTGTTTCTAGCATTAAGCATTGTGGACTAAAGCGTTGTTATTGATCACTTTTAATTTGTACATTTAAGGGGTAGGCCATGCTTTAGCAATTTTCTTTAACAAAAGCCACAATACCCTCACAAACCCCCTCAATTCGAGCCCTGGTTTTAACTTAACACACAAAATCTATGGATAGTAGTCTTTAATTTCATCGGTCAAACAGGTAGGCCTACCTCTTATTTCTTGAATAGGAAGGAATAGGCTCCAACACAAAGCCCTCTTGTTGTTAGTAGCCAAAAGTCTATTAAAATGAAGACTGTTTAAATGAATAAGGCCTTCTCAAATTAGCCTACTTTCAGCAACCATGCGCTGTCCATCTCCACGGCTGCCACTTCATAGTAATGTAAGGTATGTCAATTACTCGAATATGGCTCATTGTGAGGTCAATTACTCTGATAAATAGCTTAATTATGGGCAACGAAACATATTGTTTTTATTCAAATCAATTATAGCAGTAGCAAGCTTACCTCCGATCCTCCTCATCTTCGCACTCTCCCTCTCAAACTGAACAGGACATCAGTAGGCCTAGTCCGGGTGCACAGAATGATATTGAATTTTTTGGATAAATCAAATATTATTTTCGGAAGAATCCTTTGAGCCTCCTCCTGAAGTGCCACCGTACACAGGGTTTACATCAGCAAGAGCAGGGCCGGCCGGGGCTCACAAATGAAGCAGAGATGACAGAGAAAACTTTACAGATGTCAAGTAGACTGAAGCATTCATTCTAGCGATTTATGATATTCTGGTGAGCAAGGGTTTATTTACTCTTCTAGGGCAACATATGATGACAGAAGAGAAGCTGAATGTATCTAATTGTAGACAAGTTGACTAACAAATAGCCTACCAAAATGTTGGAAATTATAAGCAAAAAAATATCTAAATCAGGCAAAAACAATCCTGCACCCCCTGTCAAAAAAATCGTTCCGCGCAGCACTACTGGCTAACAAAATAAAGTGCCAGTTTCCTGGACACAAATTAAGCCTATTCCTGGAGATTCACAATTGAGCATGCGTTGTAGTCTAGGAGTAGGATTAGGGGCTAGATTCAATCAGATCCGCTTTAGCCAACATCCGCAAAGCGGTGTAGGCGGTGGAACTGTGTTAGAGCTGTCAAATCCACAAGTGGCATTATACCTAAAGCGGACATTGCCATTGGCTGCACAGAGTCGCATGAACAGAAATCCCATGCAGCCTTGTTTACAAATTTGAACACTGGAATGAGAGATGTAATCTAGTCCTCAATTAGGATAATAGAAATCCTCATTATTTTGTTTAATGATTTTTCAATTTGAGCGTAGTTATCTCTATATAGCCTACACTTTCTCATTCTGAATTTCTAAAACCAGTGGGACGGGTGTGGCTTCACGACAAAGATTGCAAGAGCAGCATGTTCACTGATTTGACGCAGTTCCACCTCAGACACAGCCAAAACATCCACTATGCGGGTGTCTGCTATTGCTGGTTAACGCTTGATCTGACTGAATCTAGGCCCAAGTCCGGGAAACTGGCCCTATATGTTTGGGCCACCTTGACTCATGAAGACCATCCTGAACATTCTCTGTTACTTCTTTAAGGGCCAAAATAAGCCCAGTCTTACTCTGAGAAAAGGACATGGGACGTCATATTCTGCTCAGTGTTGTACTGTTTTATAAACTTCATACTAAACTTCTTTACTGATTAACATGCATTATGTTATGTTTTAATATGATATTCTCTCATATGTTACTTCATTTCTCATGGGGTAAAACGTTTCTAAGGATATAGAGTACTGTGCCAGAGACTTTAAGTTTGGGAAATCTTCTGTAGAAATAGTCCACAGAATGTAATCTTTAAAAATACATCTGAAGGCATACACAATCAAATAATGAGTGCCAGATTTCTTTAATTTCTAACCATATTTGATGAATTGTCAATTAAATAAAGCCTTACAACTGAGTCTATGGGTAAGGAATATAAATTGATAACAGAATATTTTAGAATTTCATTGACTTTTAATGTGCAAGCCATTTTTCCATTTCAATATGCCTCTATATTCAGGTAGCGTGCAACAGCTAAGAGAAGAACTGAACAACCAAGTAACTCAATAAAATGTCAGAAATGTAAACATAAATAATCATTTTAAAATAACAACAGTTTAAAGAACGTTGGCTAATCCTTAATTGGTGTTTATGTCATACCCAGAAAGAATATGCATGAAATACAGGAAGTCTTCTGCCGGATAGAAAATGATGGACAGCGTTTCTTATCTTCAGTGAAAATGCTGTTTTACCCTTCAAAGGCTTTGCATAATGAATATTCAACATGTGATTTTATGCAAGGATGAGCTGAAACTGAGTGTACTTGTGAAACTGGGCTACACCACAGTGACATAGCATAAATGCCATGATTTCATAAATCAAAAAGCCCACTTCCAAATGGTCAATCATTTATTACGGTATTAACTGTGGCATAATTATACTGTATGTGGATTAAATTATATCCACCGCTGAAACCAGGGGAAATTAGGCATAAAGTAACATAAGGGGAGGTACTGTGTATACGTGTTGACTAGCTATGTACACCTGTTTCAAAACTAAATAACGTTTAGGTGCATGAGGCTGGTGAGCTTATTCGGTGTGTGGGCATTTCATTTACAGTAATTATCTATATTATCTTTTTTAGCCCAGCACTGGTATACTCAAGTTTAGGATTTGAATATCACCCTCCTATCCTTCATTACTTACAGTAAAAGTCAGAAAAAGTTTGTTTCATTTTCACAATGCACCCCTTCTATATTGGACCTGTGAATTTATAGTTAATCGTTTAAACTTCTTCAGCATCTGCTATTGCTCAGTGAACCTTAAGGTATTTCACAATTGCCTCAGTTCAATCAGAACTGCCATCAATCTTCGGTGTGTACTTTTTATCTAGCCTTTCACTTGAACCAGGCTTCTTCCTAACTCCTACTAGGATCCCTCAAAGATAACATCTGGACTCTACGAGAGAAAGAGAAAGAGGAAGAGGAGGAGCTATGACAGCCCCCCTTCAGGAGAGTTGACGCCGAGTCCTAGTTATCATCATCCTTCCAGCCTCCTTATTGCCGCTGCCTTTTCACAAGCTGTTTGCCTCATTCACCAAAAGACACAGCTAGGAGAAGTGCACTCAAACGACTCCTTCTCAAGACTAGTGGGAATGCAATTAAGGCTAGAAACCCCCTTCACACTGCATTAGGCCAAATGGGAGATACTGGATGCTGCATTTTACAACATAATCATCACATTTAGCTGTGTTTGAAATTCTACTGTAACACCAGGTTTTTTGAAAAGCCCTTCAGAGTGCTGATCTTAGGCTGATGTTAATTGTTTTGGAATGTGCTCTTACTTGTGTGGAGATTGTGAAATGGCTATAGAAATCACAGAATGGGCCTTTAAATCACAGAATTGGCCTAGACCTTGTACATGAAATATGTTAAGGGCCACATTGGACTAGGAGGGTACAAAATTACTTGTGACTAAATCGTATTGTCTGCCGATACATTTGCTTGTACAGAGCAATAGTTACCAGTAAAAATGCATAAAAATCAATGCCATCCACATAATCGTGTAGCCTATGTGTGTTCAATGCAGACACTGTTCCTATAACTTGCCAACAGGCTGGTACAGCTTGATACATGGAATGATAAAATTTTGCTGCAGTGTGAAGAAAAAACCACTGAAAGCCCCAGAGAGGGGGAAGAGAGTGGGATGGAATTGCTCAGCTTGAAACGAGTACTAAAGCGGCTTTTGGAGCCAACTGCACTGTTTGCGGCCATCACTCCCAATAACAGATGTACCTCTCTCTCTCTCTCTCTCTCTCTCTCTCTCTCTCGCTCTCTCTCAGCAGTCCTATCGAGCACCGGTAAGAGCTGAAACAGTTTGGAGATCACAAAACAGTCAAATTGATTTTATCAGAGAAGTCCCGTAGCAGCTCATCAGCAGTAGGCTCGGATGGTGGAGCTGAGCTCACTGTGGAGAACTTGTAGAAAACTACCCAGGGAGGAAGCAATAACGATGGTGGCAGTTGAAAACTATTTTCCCCTCACTTTTAGTTCAAACACAAGCCGTGATATCATATTGTTAGAGAGTGAAACTGACTGGATGTCTTTTTTATAAAGTGTTTTGGTCAGCAGCATATATTGTGGAAGGAGTTCAATAAAGTTATTCTGGAGTTTTGACAGCCATTAGGCTCTAGCACTGGGGAGATCATTTCAGTGTGTGTGATAACTTAGATTTGTAAAGAAACAAATGTTCTCATTATGGTTTGAAATGGGCCTAGGGATAATAATAATTATAACATTATTTCCAGAGTTTGAGAGGGGACTCTGCAGCAGCCAATTTGAGTAGCTTATTCTTCCCGATATTAATGAAGAGTAGAATAAACAATTGAATTACCCTTTGACATTATTGTAATAATTTAGTAATAGTCACTTTATGAAACACAACGTATTTTTTCCTTAGAAGGCCTACTGTGTATACATGCTTTAGTAATAATTCATAGGCAGTATTATACACTACGTGACCAAAAGTATGTGGACACCTGCTCGTCGAACATCTCATTCCAAATCATGGGCATTAATATGGAGTTTGTCCCCCCCTTTGTTGCTATAACAGCCTCCACTCTTCTGGGAAGGCGTTCCACTAGACGTTGGAACACTGCTGCGGGGACTTGCTTCCATTCAGCCACAAGAGCAATAGTGAGGTTGGGCACTGATGTTGGACGATTAGGCCTGGCTCGCAGTTGGCGTTCCAATTCATCCCAAAGGTGTTCGATGGGGTTGAGGTCTGGGCTCTGTGCAGGACAGTCAAGTTCTTCCACACCAATCTCGACAAACCGTTTTTGTATGGACCTTGCTTTGTGCATGGGGACATTCTCACGCTAAAACAGGAGAGGGCCTTCCCCAAACTGTTGCCACAAAGTTGGAAGCACAGAATCGTGTAGAATGTCATTGTATGCTGTAGCATTAAGATTTCCCTTCACTGGAACTAAGGGGCCTAGCCTGAACCATGAAAAACAGCCCCAGAACATTATTCCTCCTCCCCAGTTAGCACTATGATTTGTCTGTCGGACTGCCAGATGGTGAAGCGTGATTCATCACTCCAGAGAACGCGTTTCCACTGCTTCAGAGTCCAATGACAGCGAGCTTTACACCGCTCCAGCTGACGCTTGGCATTGCACATGGTGATCTTAGGCTTGTGTGTGACTGCTCGGCCATGGAAACCCATTTCATTAAGCTCCCGACTTACAGTTATTGTGCTGTCGTTGCTTCCAGAGGTAGTTTGGAACTCGGTAGTGAGTGTTGCAACCGAGGACAGGCAATTTTTACAAGCTACGCTCTTCAGCACTCGGCGGTCCCGTTCTGTGTGCTTGTGTGGCCTACCACTTCGCGGCTGAGCCGTTGTTGCTCCTAGATGTTTCCACTTCACAATAAGAGCACTTACAGTTGACCGGGGCAGCTCTAGCAGGGCAGACATTTGACGAACTGACTTGTTGGAAAGGTGGCATCCTATGACGGTGCCACGTTGAAAGTCACTGAGCTCTTCAGTAAGGCCATTCTACTGCCAATGTTCGTCTATGGAGATTGCATGGCGGTGTGCTCGATTTTATACACCTGTCAGCAACGGGTGTGGCTGAAATAGCCGAATAGACTAAGTTCAAAGGGTGTCCACGAAGCAATTTTTCAACAAATTGATCATTTTGAAGTATACAAGAATAATGAAATGTTGTTCTCTGTTATTCAAGGTCAATTCATGATTAAAAATAGATTAATTCCAATCAGTGGTTGTACCTTCCCTATTGACAAGTTACTTCATCACCTAAACCACTAGCATTGAATTCATCCTTGAAGTTGGGAGTCGAGTGTGAAGTTGGGGTTCTTGGATGCCTGGAAGGTTAGTTGCTATGTTTTACTGAGTTACACATGAGTTGGTTTTCCGTAAATGGTAGTCTGCCTTGGTTTGGTGTGTATTCCATCTCTCTTTCCCATTGTTGCCTAGTGTGGCCAGAAAAAAGTGTAAGGAACCTTTGAAATTGAGACCATTAGTTCTTATCAAGTGTAATTTTCATTTAGTTTGCAATTTCCAACTGACACCCTTTGTGGGAACAGCTTTAGAGTTTCTCCCCTGTTGTTTATTTTTGCGGTTAGAGTAAAAAGTAAGATGATGCTGATTCTCCATATGGCTCACAATTCCCTTGGTAGGTAATTCTCTATTCAACAGTTTCAAATTGTAATCAAAGTGATCGCAATACAATTAATACCCTTTCAAAATACATTATTTCAATGGAAACATTCAGGTCTGATAGGCTTTATTTTCTTGCATTTTCAGAGTGGAATACAACAATTTACATAAAACCATAAGAAATGATTGAGCAGTCCACCAGCAACTCCTACCTTCACTCCAACCTTTTTCTAACCTCTGAAGTGAGCTCTCGTTTGTTTCTTGCTGCAGTAAACATAATCAACCTTATGTAAGTATTTCTCATACTAAATTCAATGTCGATTAAGTCTAGGACTTAACCTTTATCTGCTTGTAGCCCATGTTAAAGGCCAAACATTGAACAAAATCAATACCATATCCAAATATGAAATCTGCGGTGAGGGTAAAACAAATGAACAAATGTCCTTTATGGTGGTGATTGTATCTTGTAATGCAAATGTAGTTGAAACGTTTTGTGATACCGCACCAAGGATCTACCTGGTATAAAAATCCTTCTGCTTTTGGCAGGAGGTGGGCCATATAATTATTGATCAACGTAAGGGCCTGCATTGACTATTACTCCTGTTCATGACTTGAAGACATTCTCAGATCAACAAAATGCTGTACATTTCTGTATGATTTAGTGTTTTCAATTTCCCAACAAATCCTGGACCATCTCAAGGGGTCTTAGATAATCCATTCAATGCGGATGAGTGTAGTCCCCTAGAATTTACTTTCAAAATATTTTCACCATACACATTCAGGAGTCATTTTCAACCGTTGGACCCTAACTCCTGGATGTGAAGTGTTCACACACTCTTCGACACAACCTGATTGCTGAATAATGATTGCTGTTTATGTGTGCAGTCGATTGCCCATTTGCCCCTATATAATGCTGACAACGGACAACAGTACACAATTCTCTATTTAAACCTTTCCCACTGATACTGGTAGGCCTACTCTCCACCATTTGCAGGTTTGCGACATTTGCAACGTCTTTTAATTCCACTACTTATAACTAATAATGTAACTCAAGTTTCCCTAACCTTTAACCATCTCTCATAAAACCAACAGCATGTCCATGTACCTCTTCTTAGCCAGTGATGGGACATAATCGCTCTTCCCTCCAAAACAGTTGTGTCACCAAGATGGCTGCCTTTTTAACGCATGACCACATGGCTGCTTTGTGGCAAGGAAATAGGGCTGGTGGGATAATTAGCCAGCAAGCGGATAGCTAGAGTGTCAGTGAAAGTCATGGTCTCCCTCAGAGCCGGTGTCTGTCGCATGCTGATATCATTGACATGCCCCCTTCTCCGTGGCTGTCTCTCAAACCCGCCGTTGCTTTGCAGACAATGGTTGAGGAAAGGAGACGAGGAGGAGGAGAAGAGGAGAGGAGGAGAGGGAGATGAAAAAGACGACAGTGACAGATGAAGTGATGGTTGACCTTCGCTCATTAGAGAGGTGACCTGCCATAATCGATGGGGCTGATTTGAGGCGCAGCCAACGCCACTCGCTATGTTTTGGCCCCGTTTCACTTAGTTTTAGAGGGAGCAGTGTAAGACATTTTGCAAACTGATTAGGCAATTGAGTGCCATTTTGATACATTAGGATTTTGTCTCGGCTTAGCTGTGAAGCCAATTTGAGAAGTCCTTACATGGCTGAAATATGTCATTCTGAAAAGCAACCCAGCTGTTTGATGTCAGGGATATATGCTTCCGTAAACTAAACTCTACAGAAAACAACACACATTCATCCATTTGACTAGCCTGTTCCAGTGGAGACGATAGATTGATTTTGGACTTACATTTTCAGAGTTTGTTGGAGAGAAATAGCAACACAAGTCTTACAAAATAATTCTGACCTGCGCATCATGCGCTGTATTCTTAGTTGTAGTGTTAACCACGGACTCTGCCCTTTACTTGTTAAGTGCTCTGTGGAGAGAAATGTTTGAGAACAGACGATTGAATATATTGACCTCACCCTGTCAAAGCCTAATCCCAGATGTCACGCCCTGGCTCTGGGGACTCTGAAATGTTGAGCCAGGGTGTGGATTTTCTATGTTTAGTTTCTCGGGGTAGCTTCTATGTTGTGTTTTCTATGTTTTGGGTTTTGTTCTAGATCACATAGATCTATGTTGGTCAGGGTGGTTCCCAATCAGAGGCAGCTGTTGCTCGTTGTCTCTGATTGGGAGCCATACTTAGGTAGGCTGTTTTCAGCTATTCTTTGTGGGATCTTGTTCTGATTTGGTTTGTGTTATACCGTAGACGTCACGTTATCGTTGTTGTTTTGATCGTGTGATCATTCTAAATAAATAATATGTTCACCTTCAACGCTGCGCCTTGGTCCGCTTCATCATGTGTCAACGATCGTGACAGAAGATCCCACCTTGACTGGATCAAGCAGCGTGACGAGGAGAGAGGATGGACGTGGGAGGAGATGAGTGCGAGTCTGGCAAGAGGGATGGAGGCCTTGGCCACGGGTAGGAGTGAAGCCCATACATTTTTTAGGGGGGCTAACGCCGTGGGACGACGGGGCAGCAGGAGGACGCCAGGTTACGGGAGTCACTGGTCACCAGGGGGAAGGAGGTTGTAGAGGCACGGCGAGAGGTACTGGCGTGTGTTGCCAGTCCGGTCCGGCCTGTTCCTGATCCCCACGTAGGGCCAGTGGTGTGTGTTCCCAGTACGGTCCGGCCTGTTCCTGCCACTCGCACCAAGTCAGTGGTGCGTTTCGTCAGCCCGGCGCGGCCCGTTCCTGCTCCCCGCACCAAGTCAGTGGTGTGCTTCGTCAGCCCGGCTCGGCCCGTTCCTACTCCCCGCACCAAGTCAGGGGTGCGCTTCGACAGCCCGGCTCGGCCCGCTCCTGCTCCCCACACCAAGCCAGTGGTGTGCGTCGTCAGTCCGGCACGGCCCGTGCCTGTTCCCCGCACCAAGTCAGGGGTGCGCGTCGTCAGTCCGGCACGGCCCGTGCCTGTTCCCCGCACCAAGTCAGGGGTGCGCTTCGACAGCCCGGCTCGGCCCGCTCCTGCTCCCCACACCAAGCCAGTGGTGTGCGTCGTCAGTCCGGCACGGCCCGTAGCCTGTTCCACCGGTGGCTGGTCCGGCACCCGGTCAGATGCTTTCACGTCGGAGCTAGAGCAATCCGCTCCACCAGTGGTCAGTCCAGCTCCGGCCAGCAGGGCCAGACCGGACCAGGGGTACTGTGGGGGGTTAGAGAGGGAGTGGGGATCATGCCCAGAGCCGGATCCGCCGCCAAGGCGGAGTGCCCACCCGGTCCCTCCCCTGTGGTGTTGTGTTGGCGCGGTCGGAGTCCGCGCCTTTGGGGGGGGGTACTGTCACGCCCTGGCTCTGGGGACTCTGAAATGTTGAGCCAGGGTGTGGATTTTCTATGTTTAGTTTCTCGGGGTAGCTTCTATGTTGTGTTTTCTATGTTTTGGGTTTTGTTCTAGATCACATAGATCTATGTTGGTCAGGGTGGTTCCCAATCAGAGGCAGCTGTTGCTCGTTGTCTCTGATTGGGAGCCATACTTAGGTAGGCTGTTTTCAGCTATTCTTTGTGGGATCTTGTTCTGATTTGGTTTGTGTTATACCGTAGATGTCACGTTATCGTTGTTGTTTAAATCGTGTGATCATTCTAAATAAATAATATGTTCACCTTCAACGCTGCGCCTTGGTCCGCTTCATCATGTGTCAACGATCGTGACACCAGAACTATGGGGACAAGGGTTGGCAACAGCACAACGCTCTCTGTTTACACCACTGACTAACAACTATATGGGGATATTTTGACATTTTTGTAGAGAACACACACAAACACACACTCAAACTGGCTCACACACACATTCAAGCAGGCAGGCACACATGCACAGGAACACAGGCAAATGAGCGCGCACACACACACTTTATCACAGTCCAGCCCATGCCAAATGTCCTTGGCCGACACATTCACTTTCCTAGACTAGTGGTGCGTAAGAAGCAGGCGGGCGGCGGACGACGCTCGGCTGAAGTATCCCACGCTGCCCTGAGAGAGAGGAGCAAGGCGACTGAGGCCAGGCGTGTGATGGCGAGGGCCAGCTGGCCAGCTGGGGCTGCTGGGAGATTTGGAGCGATGACAACGGGCAGCCCTGCCAGGCGTCACGTGGACATGCCAGGTGTTGCCCGACACCTGCCACCACGCCACTGAGGTGACTGCAATGAGGCCTGTATTTCTCCCTTCTTGTGCCCTAACAAATATAAGCTAATAATTCAATTACAGACCTAATTGGTATAGATTCTTGTTAAATGCTTCAGAATCTCAACGTTTGTTCGATAAATGCGAAAATGACAAAAATGTACATTGTCGACAAATAAGTCAATACGCTTGGCTGCTCGTTAGTGGCTTGAGAGAGGATCAGCTTTATTTGTTCCTAGGTTCATAAACCATAATTTCCTTCCAGTTGGTTGACAATTAAACACTAACTGTGCAACGTGTACATTCCACAGAAGCATTGGACCACCAATGAGACACATTGGGTTAGGTTATCTATTAGCCTAATGCTAGCACTCTGCCAAAGCCTGCCAGGGATATTGACCTAGGCTTTGGTGGGTCAATCTCTGGACTATTAAGTTGTTGAGCAATTTAGGAACACTGTAGATACTGTAGAACAGTAATTTAATGCAAGAGAATGAAGGAAACATTGTTTATTGTCTATATCTATGCACAGTGTTCAGTATTTCAATTTTTTTTACCTTTGAACTCAAACGGCAGGAAAATGTGCATGATGTATTCTGTGAATTTTGTTTCAATGCATTCTAAACTATTGCTTTGCCACATTCTGCATTCAATTTGCATACATTCTTGATAGAGAAGCCGTTTTGCTCTCAGTCTTTGTACTTGTAATAATAAAACTTGTTTGTGTGGCCATGCATGCTGCGTGCGTGTTTGTGTGTATGTCTTTCTGCATGTTCACGCTAGCGTGTGTGTGTGTGTTTGCATGCAGTTGTGTATGTGTGTGAGTGCAATTAGGCGCGCTGTGTGTTTTTGTGTGTAACCCCTTTAGGTTACATTTTAGTCATTTAGCAGATGCTCTTATCCAGAGCGACTTACAGTTAGTGCATACATTATTTTTTATTTTATTTTTCATACTGGCCCCCCATGGGAATCGAACCCACAACCCTGGCGTTGCAAACGCAATGCTCTACCAACTGAGCTACATCCCTGCCGGCCATTCCCTCCCCTACCCTGGATGACGCTGGGCCATGGGTCTCCCGGTCGCGGCCGGCTACGACAGAGCCTGCCAGAGGTTAGACATCTTAGCGGTGGATTATAGGTGTGCTGCATGTGGTGAAGGCTGACAGTAATCAACCCTCACCACCTGGATTTAATTGAATAATGGAGCATTTTCTCAATTCAAACATTCCCCCTGCAACTAGCCATGGGAGTTTAGAAGACTCCGGTGACTTCTAAATCGGGAACGAAGAAAGTATCGCCAAGTAAAAGTTGATCGAAAATCTGCTGCTTATGGCTAAATAGTAGTCTGTTATCAACAGTTATCATTGTTAATGATGGGAGCCACTGCATATGTGGATAACTCAAAAACTCAAAAATCCCCTTGTGACCTGTTAAGACTTTAAGAATGTCTGAATCTAAGGTACTGTCAGTCAACAAGATCCTAAAAGTCCCAAAGACCGCCTACCCATTTTGGCAGTTATAACTCAGAAAGGAAGTCCAGGAAGCTAAACATATTCAAGAGTTTCAACCAATAATGTTGGCCTATGTCACACTGACTCAATAGCCTGAGGGCTGTTTTTGAGTCGAAAAGGGAGCTATGTCATCAAAAGTAAACGGACCATGCCTCAGTTGCAAATTTGCCACTCATTTGTCCATCCCCCCCCTCTTCTGGTCACACTGTCCAATCTAGCTAGCTTTAACTTCTCTCTAACTCGGAGTTCCTTAACTCAGGTAGACTAAGCATAGCCAGAGGGGGGGATTTCTAAGCCCACTAGTGTAGAATGGGGACCCAGTCAAAGTGGCCTAATCTTCAGAGGCTGCCCGCTCTCCCTATGGTGGTGTAGTGTACACTAGGCTGGTGCTGACAAGAAGAAGGGTCCACAGGGATTTGTATGCAAATGCAGCCACTATTGCCATCTGCTAGGCTTCAGATTAAAGGTTTTGTGTTCTTGGTTGTTTTGCTCTGTTTTCTTGTGTGCTCGGCTGCTAAGGAAATAGCATATTGGCAGTTATGCGAGAGGCATAAACACATTCTCTCCTGTCCCAGTTTTCCTTTGTCCCCCCACCGCAACCCCTCTGACACACACATTCCTTTTGTTCTTTGTATTTACTTTTGCCTCATTATCTCTCTTTCTCTCACGCACGACCGCAGGCGCACACACAGTTTATTCACACTCATTTATGTAGAGTGTGCCTACATTCAATGCTAATATACAATGTACAGCTGTTGGAAGTGCACAAGATATTGATTAGCAAATGGTTGAACGGATTACAACCACTTGTCATTGTACACCGATTCCGTGTCACAAAGCTTAACAGCTGTTTACACACACTGTTGACATTTTAGACGGCCAGTCAATGTATGTTTTTTGGCTTGAAAATTGGTCTTAAGCCCTTAAACATGTCTTAAAGGTCACCAATGCGCTTTGTCAATATTTTGTATTATTACGTTTGTTGGAATTTGAAGCTAATGGTGATTATCGGATATAACATGGACACTTAACTATCATCATTATTAGCATCATAATTTTTTTTTCGCTTTGAGCGAGACATCCAATAACGTAGTCTTGAAATATCATTTTAGAAAATCACCACCATCTAAAAAAATCACCTTTCAACTGTTGATTGAGGTTCTATCTTGGGAATCAATGGGAATCAATGGTGAGACACCACCGGTTTTTAGTCCTTTGATTCACAGATGGCTCTATGAAAGGCAAATTAAATTGAACTATGAAAGGAAAACGATCCCACTTTGATCACAGTTTAAAACCGCTTCAGTTGGCACGCTTCTCTTCATGTCCTTGATGGGGATCTCCACACGTTGAGCCTGGGAACTGTCAGAGGGGGTGGTTGGGAGGTGGTGAGAGGGGGGAACAGGTAGCAGAGGAGCACCATCTGCACCTGCGTCTGTCATGGAAGCTGGGTACTCACACACATGAGAGAACACACTCTGTAGGGAAGCTTTACAACTGCTTTCAGTGTGGAAAGGTATTTACCCAGCTAGGGCATCGTAAAGACCATGAGATAACGCACACAGGGGAGAAGCCTTACCCATGCTCCCAGTGTGGGAAGAGATATTTCATGTCATGGACTTAAAGAACAAACACAGTAGTACCACAATTGTCTCATATTTTTGACTGTTTTTTGTTTATGTCATGAAATCAAAAGGAGTACGAAGCGGACGTTTTATTTCAGAACGAGCTGAATATGGAGTCAGTTTCAAACCTGGCATATTGACCGTCCTTACGGCTCAAGTACAGTGGAAATGGCACTGTGCAGACACACATACGCACGCACACACACACACACATACGCACGCACACACACACCCTTTGCATATAGTGTACGCGAGCATATCTATGGGCTCAGTGGGTTCCTCTTTGCTTATCTCTCTGTGCTATTTGGGCAGTGAGCCACTGCTGCCAAGTCCCCAGATGTGGCCCTAATAAGGTATGTCAGGCTGGTGCCAACCACTCACAGCCTCAATGCAGGGCCACACAAGCCCCTAATGAAAACATTCACATCAAGTTTGCACTTTTGCAACCACTCCAGCATTGTCAGCCCCATGGACAACTAAAACCAGATGCATCAAGGCAAACATTTGAGTAATTACTCTTAGATTAATAGCATAAGAATTATTTTGACACACAACACTTGACAACATAATAGTATTTTTGGGATTGTCAGACATATTTTTGAGAATTTCAGAATGAAGACACATTTCTGCTAATTAAGATTCATATCCTACCGGAAGCCTAAAAAAAGCATATTGTCCTGGCATGCTAGTGCAACACATGGCTGCCGATGGCTGACAGGGCTTCCCAGGGAGGATGGAGCGCGTATCTTTAGACGGTTATCTCATTAAGTTAAACTCATTAGCAGTATGTTCGACTCGTTTTGTCTCGGCAGGGTGTTTGGCTAAATTATGCTTCAAAGAAGATGGAAGAAAATGTTAGCTTTTCATCCCAAGCGGAAGCTCACTCTCAAAATCACTCTCGATTGAATGGCTCACATCTGTTGCATTTTCATAACAATCTCTCCGAAATTGAGTTGTTGTTCATCCCCACTGTGAAGCTATGTTACAAAGTACCCTAAGGATTGTACCACAACACCAGTCTAAAGGTATAATGCATTATAATGATGTAATGCATCGTAAGACTTATCATGTGCTTGTATGACCCCCTTATAATGTATACCTGCAGGCTTAAAGTAAAGTGTTACCGATTGTTTGACCCTTATTTTGATCATTTACATTATTTCATGCGATAGTGATGTCCAGCAAAAAAGTTATTGCACCTTTCAGTAGCCAATCACAACAATGGACGAAGCAATGAACTAATGAATGACAACCACACAGTGTGAGTCATTTGCACTGGCCTAATCACCTACATTTTCTACCTCAAGCTTCCGGTTTGAAATTCAACTTTATCCACATTCACTACATGACCAAAAGTATGTGGACACCTGCTCGAACATCTCATTCCAAAATCATGGGCATTAATATGGAGTTGGTCCCCCTTTTGCTGCTATAACAGCCTCCACTCTTCTGGGAAGGCTTTCCACTAGATGTTGGAACATTGCTGCGGGGAATTGCTTCCATTCAGCCACAAGAGCATTAGTGAGGTCGGGCACTGATGTTGGGCGATTAGGCCTGGCTCGCAGTCGGAGTTCCAATTCATCCCAAAGGTGTTCAATGGGGTTGAGGTCAGGGCTCTGTGCAGACCAGTCAACCTCTTCCACACCGATCTTGACAAACCATTTCTGTATGGACTTCGCTTTGTGCATTGGGGCATTGTCATGCTCAAACAGGAAAGGGCCTTCCCCAAACTGTTGCCACAAAGTTGGAAGCACAGAATCGTCTAGATTGTATGCTGTAGCGTTAAGACTTCCCTTCACTGGAACTAAGGGGCCAAGCCCAAACCATGAAAAACAGCCCCAGACCATTATTTCTCCTCCACCAAACTTGACAGTTGGCAACATGCATTCGGGCAGGTAGCGTTCTCCTGTATCTGCCAAACCCAGATTAGTCCGTCGGACTGCCAGATGGTGAAGCGTGATTCATCACTCCAGAGAACGCGTTTCCACTGCTCCAGAGTCCAATGGCGGCGAGCTATCAACCACTCCAGCCATCGCTTGGCATTGCACATGGTGATCCTAGGCTTGTGTGTGGCTGCTCGGCCATGGAAACCCATTTCATGAAGCTCCTGATGAACAGTTGTTGTGCTGACGTTTCTTCCAGAGGCAGTTTGGAACTCGGTAGTGAGTGTTGAACCGAGCACAGACGATTTTTACGCACTACGCGCTTTAGCACGCGGTGGTCCCATTCTGTGAGCTTGTGTGGCCTACCACTCTGCGGCTGAGCCGTTGTCACTCCTAGACATTTCCACTTCAAAATAATAGCACTTACAGTTGACCGGGGCAGTTGTAGATGGGCAGAAATTTGACGAACTGACTTGTTGGAAAGGTGGCATCCTATGACGGTGCCACTTTGAAAGTCATTGAGCTCTTCAGTGAGGCCATTCTACTGCCAATGTTTGTCTATGGAGATTGCATGACTGTGTGCTCGATTTTATACACCGTTCAGCAATGGTGGTTTTAGGAATATCCTGGTTTTTCAAGCCATGTCAGGCCTGCAAGACACATTATGCTGGCTTGCAAAATGATGTGTAATTCCTATTAGAATCCAGCCAGGGTTAGCATGACCAAAAAAGTGGAATTGTAATAATACTCTTTGCAAAAATGTTTATCTTTAATTTGCAATATGTAGAATCTATGAGAACATAAAGGTTCAGAACTTTTGTAAAACATCACAGTACAGTTGAAAAATACTGGATGGTGTTCAGAGATAGATGGGAGGGGTTGAGTGGAGCTGAAGAATTGGACTAAAAACCAACAAAAGATAACTATTGTAAACTATTGTCACGCCCTGGCTCTGGGGACTCTTAAATGTTGAGCCAGGGTGTGGATTTTTCCTTGTTTGGTTTTCTAGATTTTTCGTTCTAGATCGTGTATTTCTATGTTGGCCAGGGTGGTTCCCAATCAGAGACAGCTGTTGCTCGTTGTCTCTGATTGGGAACCATACTTAGGCAGCCTGTTTTCACTAGTCATTGTGGGATCTTGTTCCGTAAGGTTTGTTTTGGTGTTAACCTAGGACTTCACGTATCGTTTGGTTTGTTGTTTTTGTTCGTGTGTGTACTTAAATAAAATGTACGCATATCACGCTGCGCCTTGGTCCGCTTCATCGTGCAACGATCGTGACAACTATACTGTGTCTGTAAAATGTATATAGTATATATAAGCTGGGAGTAGAAGCCTAAGAGTTGTTGTCCATTAGTTTACTCCAATTAGATGAAGGATGTTAGGGTTAAGGGAAAATAATAAAGGAAAATTAAAATATATATACACTACCAGTCAAAAGTTTGGACACACCTACTCATTCAAGGGTTTTTATTACATTTTTACTATTTCTTACATTGTAGAATAATACTGAAGACATCAAAACTATGAAATAACACATATGGAATCATGTAGTAAGCAAAAAAGTGTTAAACAAATAAAAATATATTTTATATTTGAGATTGTTCAAAGTAGCCACCCTTTGCCTTGATTACAGCTTTACAAACTCTTGCCAATCTATCAACCAGCTTCATGAGGTAGTCACCTGGAATGCATTTCAATTAACAGGTGTGCCTTCTTAACAGGTGTGCCTTCTTGTGGAATTTCTTTCCTTCTTAATGCGTTTGAGCCAATCAGTTGTATTGTGACAAGGTAGGGGGGTATACAGAAGATAGCCCTATTTGGTAAAAGACCAAGTCCATATTATGGCAAGAACAGCTCAAATAAGAAAAGAGAAACGACAGTCCATCATTACTTTAAGACATGAAGGTCAGTCAATATGGAAAATGTCAAGAACTTTGGAAGTTTCTTCAAGTGCAGTCGCAAAAAACATCAAGCGCTATGATGAAACTGGCTCTCATGAGGTCCGCCACAGGAATGGAAGACCCAGAGTTACCTCTGCTGCAGAGGATAAGTTCAGAGTTACCAGCCTCAGAAATTGCAGCCCAAATAAATGCTTCACAGAGTTCAAGTAACAGACACATCTCAACATCAACTGTTCAGAGGAGACTGTGTGAATCAGGCCTTCATGGTCGAATTACTGCAAAGAAAACACTACTAAAGGACACCAATAATAAGAAGATACCTGCTTGGGCCAAGAAACACGAGCAATGTACATTAGACCGGTGGAAATGTGTCCTTGAGTCTGGAGTCCAAATTTGAGATTTTTGGTTCCAACCGCCGTGTCTTTGTGAGACGCGGTGTGGGTGAACGGATGATCTCTGCATGTGTAGTTCCCACCGTAAAGCATGGAGGAGGAGGTGTTATGGCATGGGGGTGCTTTGCTGGTGACACTGTCTGTGATTTATTTTGGACTCAAGGCACACTTAACCAGCGTGGCTACCACAGCATTCTGCAGCGATACACCATCCCATCTGGTTTGGGCTTAATGGGACTATCATTTTTTTTTAAAGGACAATGACCCAACACACCTCCAGGCTGTTTAAGGGCTATTTTATCAAGAAGGAGAGTGATGGAGTGCTGCATCGGATGACCTGGCCTCCACAATCCCCCGGCCTCAACCCAATTGAGATGGTTTGGGATGAGTCGGACGGCAGAGAGAAGGAAAGGCAGCCAATAAGTGCCCCGCATATGTGGGGACTCCTTCAAGACTGTTGGAAAAGCATTCCAGGTGAAGCTGGTTGATAGAATGCCAAGAGTGTGCAAAGCTGTCATCAAGACACAGGGTGGCTATTTGAAGAATCTCAAATATAAAATATACTTTGATTTGTTTAACACTTTTTTGGTTACTACATGTTTCCATATGTGTTTTTTCATAGTTTTGATGTCTTCACTATTATTCTACAATGTAAAAATGTATAAAAACCCTTGAATGAGTAGGTGTGTCCAAAGTTATGACTGGTAGTGTATATATATTTTCATATATTTTCCTATATTATTTTCCCTTAACCCTACCATCCCTACCCTAACTGGAGTAAACTAATGGAGAACAACTCTTAGGCTTCTACTCCCAGCTTATACATACTATATACATTTTACGGACACAGTATAGTTTACAATAGTTATCTTTTGTTGGTTTTTAGTCCCATTCTTCAACCCCTCCCATCTATCTCTGAACACCATCCAGTATTTTTCAACTGTACTGTGATGTTTCACAAAATAATGAACCTTTATGTTCTCATAGATTCTACATATTGCAAATTGAAGATAAACATTTTTGCTAAGAGTATTATTACAATTCCACTTTTTTGGTCATGCTAACCCTGGCTGGATTCTAATAGGAATTACACATCATTTTGCAAGCCAGCATAATGTGTCTTGCAGGCCTGATGTGGCCTGAAAAAACAGGATATTCCTAAAACCACCGTTGCTGAACGGTGTATAAAATCGAGCACACAGTCATGCAATCGCCATAGACAAACATTGGCAGTAGAATGGCCTCACTGAAGAGCTCAATGGCTTTCAAAGTGGCACCGTCATAGGATGCCACCTTTCAAACAAGTCAGTTCGTCAAATGTCTGCCCTGCTACAACTGCCCCGGTCAACTGTAAGTGCTGTTATTTTGAAGTGGAAATGTCTAGGAGTGACAACAGTTCAGCCGCAGAGTGGTAGGCCACACAAGCTCACAGAATGGGACAGCCACATGCTAAAGCGCGTAGTGCGTAAAAATCGTCTGTGCTCGGTTCAACACTCACTACCGAGTTCCAAACTGCCTCTGGAAGAAACGTCAGCACAATAACTGTTCATCAGGAGCTTCATGAAATGGGTTTCCATGGCCGAGCAGCTACACACAAGCCTAAGATCACCATGTGCAATGCCAAGCGATGGCTGGAGTGGTGGAAAGCTCACCGCCATTGGACTCTGGAGCAGTGGAAACGCGTTCTCTGGAGTGATGAATTACGCTTCACCATCTGGCAGTCCGACGGACTAATCTGGGTTTGGCAGATGCAGGAGAACGCTACCTGCCCGAATGCGTAGTGCCAACTGTAAAGTTTGTTGGAGGAGGAATAATGGTCTGGGGCTGTTTTTCATGGTTTGGGCTTGGCCCCTTAGTTCCAGTGAAGGGAAATCTTAACGCTACAGCATACAATCTAGACGATTCTGTGCTTCCAACTTTGTGGCAACAGTTTGGGGAAGGCCCTTTCCTGTTTGAGCATGAAAATTCAAGAAAAACCCTTGAATGAGTAGGTGTGTCCAAACCTTTGACTGGTACTGTATATGTTTAAAAAATGTTTTATGGGGGATTGGAAATTATGCAGACAATTACATTGATGGAAGCCACAATCTATCTGCAATATTAATGCTGATCTACCCCCTTACATATTTGAAAAAAATGAAAAAAAACAATTGGAATTGTTAATGAACAGCAACCTGCATTCAGAACGACTGCCAGGGTAGGGAAGATTGAATGCTGAGACTACCTCAATCATCTAAATTGGAACAACCATCTCAGTAACGGGTGCAATAAATCCAATTACTAACAGAATGGATTAGTCTAGAAAACTGCATGTTATTTATCTTTATGTAGCATAAAATTAATCAACCAATCAATGTACATGCAATAGAGCATGCTGGGAACTATTATATATGATTCTACGTAGAACCCTTCTTGCCTTCCAAATAATCGTTGCCTTCTAAAGAATTATCAAAGAACCCTTTCTTCCAAAAACGGTTCTTAGGATGTTAATGGTTCTAAGTAAAACCCTTTGCCTTACAAAGAACCTTAGTCTTCCAAAAAGAGTTATTCTCATCAAAACGGTTCTTGGTAGAACACTATCCCTCCATAAAGAACCCTTTTGAAACCCTTTTTTCTTAGAGTGTACAAATACAATTATTTCAATGTTATTCACATCATCCACAGGTCAATGTCTTCTGAATCTGCACAAAGTCCATAAATTCCAAGTCTCATGAGACCTTTGCGTTAAGCAGGTCAATGTAAAGATTCTGTAATAAAGTCCTACTTTACAGTCCTATTGTTCTCCTAATCCTCCTTACACATAAGGGTTGGACCTCTGCTATTCATTCTCATTCAGATTTTTAGCATGCCTTTACACTCTGCTTGTTCCTACATTCAGGTAATTACCATTTACTGCCCTCCTGAAGGCTCTGGGTGTAAAATTCAATCAGCAGCCAACTAAGATTTAACTCCCAAATTCCCATATGTTGAAGCAAGCCCAGCTCGGGATATTGATTTAGCTGTTACACCCCACTCGCTTTTTGTCTCCTTTCATCACCATCCTCATCGCACAACTAGTGTGCTTGGACAGTTCTCTCTCTCTCTCTCTCTCTATTTCGAATACAGGGAGTATTGGCAAAAGATTGACATTGTTCGAGGGAACAGCCTTGGGAGGGATATACATGAGGTGGAGATTATTATAAGTATAATCAGTCGGTTCAAGTGGGTCCATCGCTGTTTGATTTAGTTATTCTCAAGGGTTCGAATCAAAACAGTGAACACAATCGCTTGAGTCGTTTTTTTTTTTTTAAGAGAGCGTTGCTATGAAGAGGATTTATTAGAAAGCCCACAGTGAGGCTTCCTCTCTAGCTAAAAGGCCTACTATTTGGAGAGTCACAAAACATTTGGAATTCAATAAGTTTTTCTTGGAACCAAATAAATGGCATTGGCTATGTTTGTTTGGGTTATAAAACATGTTGGAAATGCTTTTCTTTTAACCAGAATCCAATTAGAGAAGGAGTACCATGGAAACGGCTGTCATAGCTCCAATGAGAATGCACTGTTAGGTGTGAAAAATTGCATTTTGTCACGATCGTCTGAAGAAGCGGACCAATACGCAGAGCGTGGAGTGAACATGATGACTTTATTTAATAAAGCAACCACGAAAAACAACAAATGACGATAGTGAAGTCCTCTGTAACACTGACAGAAACATGGAACAAAAACCCACAATACCCACGAGAAAACACACAGTATAAATATGGCTCCCAATCAGAGATAACGAGCCGACAGCTGTCACTCGTTACCTCCGATTGGGAGTCACCTGAATAATCACGAACAATCACCACACATAGAAATGAAACAACCAGAATACCCAACATAGAAATACACCCAAACAAGGAAAATGAACAACCTGGCTCAATAATAAAGTCCATGGAGCCAGAGTGTCACAGTACCCCCCTAAAGGTGCGCACTCCGGGCGCACCAGCATACAGTCTAGGGGAGGGTCTGGGTGGGCGTCTGTCCATGGTGGCGGTTCTGGTCCAGGTCGTGGTCCCCACCCCACCTTAGTCACTATCCGCTTCCGTAGCCCCCCTCCACATGACCACCCCCCAACTAAACCCACCTGGATTAAGGCGGCACCGGACTAAGGGGCAGCACCGGACTTAGAGGCAGCACCGGACTAAGGGGCAGCACCGGACTAAGGGGCAGCACCGGGCTAAGGGGCAGCACCGGGGGGGGCAGCACCGGGCTAAGGGGCAGCACCGGACTAAGGGGCAGCACCGGACTAAGGGGCAGCACCGGGCTAAGGGACAGTACCTGACTAGCTGGCGGATCCTGGCTGGCTGGCTCAGGCGGATCCTGGCTGGACGGCTCTGGCTGATCCTGGCTGGCGGAAGGCTCTGGCTGATCCTGTCTGGCAGAAGGCTCTGGCTGATCCTGTCTGGCAGAAGGCTCTGGCTGATCCTGTCTGGCGGAAGGCTCTGGCTGATCCTGTCTGGCGGAAGGCTCTGGCTGATCCTGTCTGGCGGAAGGCTCTGGCTGATCCTGTCTGGCGGAAGGCTCTGGCTGATCCTGTCTGGCGGAAGGCTCTGGCTGATCCTGTCTGGCGGAAGGCTCTGGCTGATCCTGTCTGGCGGAAGGCTCTGGCTGATCCTGTCTGGCGGAAGGCTCTGGCTGATCCTGTCTGGCGGAGAGCTCTAGCGGCTCCGGTCTGGCGGACGGCTCTGAAGGCTCATGGCAGACGGGCGGCTTTGCAGGCTCAGTACAGACGGGCAGTTCAGACGGGCGTTGGGCAGACGGACAGTTCAGACGGCGTTGGGCAGACGGGCAGTTCAGACGGGCGTTGGGCAGACGGGCAGTTCAGACGGCGTTGGGCAGACGGGCAGTTCAGGCGCCGTTGGGCAGACGGGCAGTCTCGGCGCCGTCTGAGGCCAAGGCCGGGCGTGTGCCGGAACTGGCCGGGCGAGGAGAAGGGCTAGTGCGGGGAGAAGCAACAGGGCATGCTTGGCCCTGGGGGACGCACCGTAGGCCTGATGCGTGGTGCCGGAACTGGAGGTACCGGGCTGAGGACACGCATCTCAGGGCTAGTGCGGGAAGCAGCAACAGGGCATGCTTGGCCCTGGGGGACGCACCGTAGGCCTGATGCGTGGTGCCGGAACTGGAGGTACCGGGCTGAGGACACGCATCTCAGGGCTAGTGCGGGAAGCAGCAACAGGGCATGCTTGGCCCTGGGGGACGCACCGTAGGCCTGATGCGTGGTGCCGGAACTGGAGGTACCGGGCTGAGGACACGCATCTCAGGGCTAGTGCGGGAAGCAGCAACAGGGCATGCTTGGCCCTGGGGACGCACATAAGGGCTAGTGCGGAGAGCCGGAACAGGGCATGCTGGACCCTGGGGACTCACATTAAGCCTAGTGCGGAGAGCAGCAACAGGACGCACAGGACTCGGGAGACACACAGGAGGCTTGGGGCGTGGTGTAGGCACTGGTGGGAAAGGGCTGGCGACGCGCACCGTATCCCTGGTGCGAGTGGCCGGAACAGGCCGGGCTGGGCTGGCGAAGCGCACCGTATCCCTGGTGCGAGTGGCCGGAACAGGCCGGGCCGGGCTGGCGAAGCGCACCGTATCCTTGGTGCGAGGGGTCGTAACAGGCCGGACCGTACTGGAGGCCACACCACTGGCTCTACCCCGGGAACTGGAACGGGCCGGACCGGACTGGATACACACCTCAGTCTCTCACGCCGTGCCTCTACATCTCCTTTCCCTACTTTGGCCAGTGACCCCGTAACCTGGTTGCCTCTTGAATTCGCCCCTTCTCTGCCTCCGTTAGCCCCGTCGTCCAAGCCATGTGCCCCCCCCAAAAAACTTTTTGGGGTTGCCTCTCGTCCTTCCAACGATGATGGCCCTGCTGACGCCGTTGCTCCTCTCTCGCCAGGGCCTTGATCTTCCCCCAAGGTCCCTTGCCCCCGAGCATGTCCTCCCAGGACCACGATTTGCCCACCTGGGCCATCGCCAGCCTCTCGAGCTCCTTACCAGGCGTTTCCTCCCATGTCCAGCTGTCTTGCTCCTGGACACGCTGCTTGGTCCTTCTATGGTGGGTTTTTCTGTCACGATCGTCTGAAGAAGCGGACCAATACGCAGCGCGTGGAGTGAACATGATGACTTTATTTAATAAAGCAACCACGAAAAACAACAAATGACGATAGTGAAGTCCTCTGTAACACTGACAGAAACATGGAACAAAAACCCACAATACCCACGAGAAAACACACAGTATAAATATGGCTCCCAATCAGAGATAACGAGCCGACAGCTGTCACTCGTTACCTCCGATTGGGAGTCACCTGAATAATCACGAACAATCACCACACATAGAAATGAAACAACCAGAATACCCAACATAGAAATACACCCAAACAAGGAAAATGAACAACCCTGGCTCAATAATAAAGTCCATGGAGCCAGAGTGTCACACATTTATTGGTTTGAATTTGAGATGACACTTCACCGTAAGATAAATGAACAAGGAGGAGGAGAGACAGGAAAAACTGATTCGTATGAGAAGGTGAAGATGAAGGGGGGCCATTTAATACTTAACAATGTTAAAGAGCAACTGAACGTAATAAGCAACCTATGTGGCATCGATATGAGTCAGAAACATTTATTTGAATGTCAAAATTTACTACAACGTGTAAATAGGATAATTTTGAGTCAGTCTCGTCCAAAACTGAGATTTGCAAGATAATTAGGAAAAATAATTCTGTCACATAATGAAGGGTACCGTAACTGTTTTCCTTGGGTTGGGTTAATTTCAAGCCTGCCCACATTCCCACAGCTGGCAGAATCAAAGTAATCATCAATTCAGAGCGCAGCTACACGCGACCTATCATAATGCCCCACAGACAGACTATACAAAGTCAAACCAACTTTGCCATTGTCACACACCGGCTGGCTGTAGGTAAATGGCTAAATAAATTGGCTAACTTGCTTGCTAGTCTAGGCTACTTCCAGACACAATACCTGGTTAGACTGTTTCACGTTACCTAGAAGGGTGAGTGACTATAACTGTGTACCATTAGAGGCTGGTGGGAGGAGCTATAAGAGGATGGGCTCATTGTAATGGCTGGAATGGGATTAATGGAACGGAGTCAAACATTTGGTTTCCATATGTTTGATGTGTTTGATACCGCTCCATTTATTCCATTCCAGCCATTACAATGAACCCGTCCTATAGCTCCTCCCACCAGCCTCCACTGATGTGTACTGTTTTGGCAGAGTGAATGTACAAACGCTTCCCACATTCGAACACACACACAAGACACACCCACACCAAAGCACACCTCCAAAACCCACATCTCATTTTCAGTCGCATTTCCTAATGAAGAGAATTAAAACCGATGATTACATCCGCAGTAAATGCCTTTTCACACCAACAGGGCTGGATTAAGTAATCATAGGCCCCGGGGCTTTGTATTTTTTCGTCAGCAAGGTAAAATATACAATGCCTTCGGAAAGTATTCAGACCCCTTGACGTTTTCCACATTTTTTTACGTTAAGGCCTTTTTCTAAAATGTATTAAATAATGTTTTCCCCCTCATCAATCTACACACAAGAGATTTTTGTTCTGACATGCACTGTCAACTGTGGGACCTTATATAGACAGGTGTGTCTTTCCAAATCATGTCCAATCAATTGAATTTACCACAGGTGGACTCCAATCAAGTGCTAGAAACATTTCAAGTATGATAAATGGAAACAGGATGATGCACCTGAGCTCAATTTCGAGTCTCATAGCAAAGGGTCTGAATACTTATGTAAAGAAGGTATTTCTGTTTTTTATAAATTTGCAAAACTGTCTAAAAACCAGTTTTTGCCTTGTCATTTTGAGGTATTGTATTGTCTGTAGACGCTGTGGATTTTTTGTTTGTTTAATCCATTTTAGAATAAGGCTGTAATGTAACAAAATGTGGAAAAAGTTGAGGGGTCTGAATACTTTCCAAAGGCTCTCTCTCTGTCTCTCTCTCTCTCTCTCTCTCTCTCTCTCTCTCTCTCTCTCTCTCTCTCTCTCTCTCTCTCTCTCTCTCTCTCTCTCTCTCTCTCTCTCTCTCTCTCTCTCTCTCTCTCTCTCTCTCTCTCTCTCTCTCTCTCTCTCTCTCTCTCTCTCTCTCTCTCTCTCTCATATATATATGCTTTGTGGACTTTACCGGATAGACGTTGCTGTCCGGTTTTAACTGTGATTATATATAACAAACAGCTGCATGACCCAGGCTACACAGCATGGTCACACTATTGATTCAGGAGGACCACGGACAGTTACCATCTGCACAGGCTTCGCAAAGAAAACAAGAGAGCAGGCCTGCGCTGCCTCCGCCATTTCAGCACCACCAGCTGGCTGGACAGAGCCTCTACAGCCGTCTACAGCGGATGAGCAATAGGTCTTATGCAGTACATACATTTATTACAGAATCCTTAAAAACATTTCTTCCTCATTTTCAAAGCAGCATAATCTGCAACTATGTCGTTGAAATCAAGTGCCCTGAGTACATCATTCTGAAGAGCCATAAGATTCAAATGGTTCAGTCTTTCCTGTCCCATTATTGATCTCAGTCTGTTTTTGACAAGAGCCAGCTTTGAAAAGGACCACACCCCTGATGCATTGGTAACAGGTAAACTCAAGAATATTCGCAAGGCAATGTCAATATTGGAAAAGACTGCTTGTAGATTATTCTGTCTCAACATGTGAAGCAATGCCCTGGCAGATGTGTTTTTCTCACTTTTTATAAATTCTTTAAACTGGACGATTTCATCTGGAAAATAATGTTGCAAGTCAGATTGATATTTCCTCTGAAGGTTGAGTGCAGTTGAATGTAGGTCTTGTGAGGAAAGTGAAGGCATATTGTTACAAATCCAAAGCAGTTGTTTAGCTCTTTGTATGACTCATACCTACTATCCAACTTGGCAATAACTGTGTCAATCACAACAGTGAACACACCGCCAGCACATTTCTGCTGACCTGTCATTGATAAACGACAGTCAGGCTCTGCCTCTGACGACTCATCAGTGTGCTTTTTCTCTTCTTCTCTGTCGTTGTGTGTCAGGTTTGTAAAGCGTTGAAACGCTTGGTGACATGTCCTTTCCTTTTGCCTCAAAGCTATCAAACTGATCTCGGAGCCCAGCCACAAAATCTCTCAAGGAAGCTACCAAAACGAACAGCGTTAGACAGCTCCAGTTGGACTGCCTGAAGTGCAGTGCTTGTATTCTGAAAACTTTGGAATTTGTGTTCCACAAGTTACAGAGAAAAGCAATCTCAAGTTTATCCATTTAGGTATTGAGCCTTAGCTTCGTTTTGCTTGACCAGAGTTAGATTTTAGTCCTCAGATACTTCTAGAAGAGACTGACTAACATTGGCATAATTGAGGCATAATGCTTTTGTGACTTGTGCATGGGCAGACCACCTCGTACCGGAAAGAGATTTGATGGTTTCAATTTGACTGTTTTCATTTGGTTGTAAACTTGATATAACAATCCGCCATCGGCAAGTGGATTTGGAGCAAACGTTAAATAATTGACTGCACAAACGGGAAAAATTAATCTGTCTCAAGGCAGCAGTTCACAGTATTTACCCCAACCAAATTCAGAGTAAATGCAACGTAAGGCACCCACTCTGCCAATGGGTTGATCTCTCGTATGTTTCATTGCAGGCCTTTGGTTGTTGTTGTGCTATGTGTCTTTGTGAAACAAGTCAGTTTGGTTATTTTTTGTTTAAGTTCTTGCTCCTGCTGTTGTTTAATTTTTTTTAATTTTATTTTCCGGGCCCCACTCAAGTCACTCTCACTTTTACCCACCATTTTCAGTAGGCAGGCTAGCTAGCAAGATTTCTGTAACCACATTACACCACGTACATGTCATATGCCATATTTGGTAACAGCTTTCTGATTGGATTATGAATGACACATGACTCACAATTGACCAGTTGCATTTATTTATTATGCAGTGTATTTTTTTATTTTTTATTAACCATTTACCCAATCAAGGCAGGGCCCCCCAGTTACCCATGTGGGACCCCTACCTCCTCTCCTCCATCCATCTGATGATTAGCAGAGCGCCAGCAGGCAGCAGCAGGATGTCTACACGCATTGAGAGCGGGCTCCTGAGCCCTCCTGTGGTTGGCGGTTGCCAAAAATAAATAAATATAGATCTCCTCTAGAGCAGTGATGTTTTGGGGCTGTCGCTGGGCAACACGGACTTTCAACTCCCTCCAAAGATTTTCTATGGGGTTGAGATCTGGAGACTGGCAAGGCCACTCCAGGACCTTGAAATGCTTCTTACGAAGCCACTCCTTCGTTGCCCGGGCGGTGTGTTTGGGATCATTGTCATGCTGAAAGACCCAGCCACGTTTCATCTTCAATGCCCTTGCTGATGGAAGGAGGTTTTCACTCAAAATCTCACGATACATGGCCCCATTCATTCTTTCCTTTCCACGGATCAGTCATCCTGGTCCCTTTGCAGAAAAACAGCCCCAAAGCATGATGTTTCCACCCCCATGCTTCACAGTAGGTATGGTGTTCTTTGGATGCAACTCAGCATTCTTTGTCCTCCAAACACAACGAGTTGAGTTTTCACCAAAAAGTTCTATTTTGGTTTCATCTGAAAATATGACATTCTCCCAATCCTCTTCTGGATCATCCAAATGCACTCTATCAAACTTCAGACGGGCCTGGACATGTACTGGCTTAAGCAGGGGGACACGTCTGGCACTGCAGGATTTGAGTCCCTGGCGGCGTAGTGTGTTACTAATGGTAGGCTTTGTTACTTTGGTCCCAGCTCTCTGCAGGTCATTCACTAGGTCCCCCCGTGTGGTTCTGGGATTTTTGCTCACCGTTCTTGTGATCATTTTGACCCCACGGGGTGAGATCTTATGTGGAGCCCCAGATCGAGGGAGATTATCAGTGGTCTTGTATGTCTTCCATTTCCTAATAATTGCTCCCACAGTTGGTTTCTTCAAACCAAGCTGCTTACCTATTGCAGATTCAGTCTTCCTAGCCTGGTGCAGGTCTACAATTTTGTTTCTGGTGTCCTTTGACAGCTCTTTGGTCTTGGCAATAGTGGAGTTTGGAGTGTGACTGTTTGAGGTTGTGGACAGGTGTCTTTTATACCGATAACAAGTTCAAACAGGTGCCATTAATACAGGTAACGAGTGGAGGACAGAGGAGCCTCTTAAAGAAGAAGTTACAGGTCTGTGAGAGCCAGAAATCTTGCTTGTTTGTAGGTGACCAAATACTCATTTTCCACCATCATTTGCAAATAAATTCATAAAAAATCCTACAATGTGATTTTCTGGAGAAAAAATATCTCAATTTGTCTGTCATAGTTGACTTTTTAAGTGGGAGAACTTGCACAATTGGTGGCTGACTAAATACTTTTTTCCCCACTGTATAATGTATACTGTGTATATATAATATATACTATATATTTCCTTTATTAAATTTTCTTTGCTGCCTCTTGGGCCCCCATGTCCTGGGAAATATTTGCATAACGTCAAAAACGTGGCTGCTGTGGTCATTCTCTTGCTTTTGAGAAGGCAGTGGCCATGGCAATATGTTGTTCAAAGTTGCTAAAGAGGACAGCGTATTGGGAGATAAATAATAAAGGCTACTGAAAATATTACAGGAGCGTTTGCTTTAGTTGCGTCCCATTAAAAAGAGAGGAAACGCAAAAATGGCACCAGTCGTCAGACTCGTCACTCCCTGCAGATATGCTGATCATCACTTGTCTACATTTTTGTTATGCTCATTACAGTTATACCAATCATTCCTCCTCTCTTATTAAAGAGATGGAGTACAGATAGGATAGCCTACTTTAGGAAACTTTCTGAATGTAGCCTACATAGAGAGAATTAGCGAACTCACACTTGCGGACCCATCAAAAGGACCCATCAATCAAAACCAACAGCGCATCAGACATGAGCAAATC
This sequence comes from Coregonus clupeaformis, assembly GCF_020615455.1. Classification (NCBI taxonomy): domain Eukaryota; kingdom Metazoa; phylum Chordata; class Actinopteri; order Salmoniformes; family Salmonidae; genus Coregonus; species Coregonus clupeaformis. Next base: position 34,155,084 of record NC_059193.1, read on the forward strand.
ACATTTCTTCTTCCCTAAAAATGTATTAAAAAGCTAGGCCTACCTTTAAATCCTGGATGTAGGCTATCAGAAAGTAGGCTACATTAGAATAATGCTAAAACAATGTAGCCTATCAAATTAATTGACAAGGAAAGTTTGAAAGGGGGAGAGAGAGACATCTATGCGATAGTAGGCCTAGGCCATATGAAGATGAAATTGACAACCATTAGAAATATAGAAACAACACGCAACCTGTCCATAGCCTAATGATCAGCCGTTGATCCATTTTAGTTTAGCAATGAGTGAGTGTAGTCCTGTATGATATCTAAATCTGTGTAATATGGTCAAACCCCGGCTGATATTTGTTTTGTCGCTGTCTGTCAGTTTAGATCCTTCCTAGATATGTGATGTATTCTAAGTGTTCACCACACTGGTTTCAGGCCGGGTCATAGCACCATATCTCTCCTGCAACCTTGGTGTTAAATTATGTGGTAAAGGCTATGGATAGGAGGAAACACTGTGCTGCCCTCTTAATTGACGTACGGAAGGATTTCGATACTGTTGACCACTCTATTGAGTCAAAGATTGTCTGCAATCGTTATCGATCAGGGTATCATATAATTCTTTGGAAAATTACTTTAGTCCTTCAGTACTATACATGTCCACGGAACAAAAATAACGGAACATGCAACAATTTCATACATTTTCTGAGTTACAGTTCATATAACGAAATCAGTCAATTGAAGTAAATTCATTAGGCCCTACTTTATGGATTTCACATGACTGGGAAAACAGATATGCATCTGTTGGTCACCGATACCTTTTAAAAAAAGGCAGAAAGCCTTTGTTGAACTCAAAATGATACGTAATGCAGGTAAAACTAAGTATATGTTATTCTCCAAATCACGTACAAATGTATATGTTAATTTATGCATATGTACATTGGATGGTGCCCTCATTGATCATGTTTCCGATTTAAATATCTGAGCATCTAGATTGAAGAAAAGCTTTCTTTCAAAAACCATGTTGATGAGTTGGTTAAGACATTAAGATTTAAAATTGGTTTATTTTATAGGAATATGTCATGCCTTCCATTAAATAGCAGAAAACAAATAATTCAGTCGACATTCATACCGGTTATAGACTATGGCGATATTGTCTATATGAATGCAGCTGCCACTGTATTGAAGGTTCAGTACACATAACTGCAATCTGTATCAGAAAGTAGGATGGCCCTCTTTGAAGTCTCGTAGATCGAAGCATTGCACTCTTTTTGTTTATAAAGCCCTCCTGCATAAACTTCCGCTGTAACTTACTTCATTGTTAACTTACAGACGTACGAGATACCAGACCCGGCCTTAGGGATGGCTAACTGGAGATCACTTTGATGTCCGCTGAGTTAGGTAAATCTGCTTTTAGTTTTTTTGTGCCTTACTTGTGAAATATTCTCCAAGACTTTAAAAAATGTGATGAATTGGTGACTCTAGGGGAATTCAAAAGGCAGATTGAGGACCTTTTCTACTGAAGCATGTTTTTTTTTCTATGATTGCTTTTTTCGTTTCACGTTTCCCTGTCCTCTCTCTATTGCTTTATTGCTCTTGCACGACTAATCTCATGTGAGTCCCAGGAATAGCAATAGGCCTATAGTTTGGCCACTTATTTTGAGCAGTTTTTTAAACTAATATTCAAGTAGAAGATGCACTCTTGCTTGCTGAATAAAAAATAGGGTACATCGTTGTCAATGAACTGGTAGGGAAGTTTGAATGGCGAGAGCATGTAGCTCTGGTGTGATGTGAACACATAGGCTGGTGGTAATAAATTGGGTAACACTTTATTTGGATGGTCTCAAGTAGATGATTTGTAGATGGTCAGTAGATGTTCAATAACTGTCAACAACATTTCAACTAAATATCCACTAACCCTAACCCTTTCCTCATGGTTCTATTTATAGTCATGTTCTCAAATTGTTCCAAGAACATTAAGAAACAACATTCTTCTCTGAAAATGTCAGTGCTTCAGCATAATGTTTCCTACAGGCTTCCTTATGGTTCTATTTAAAGTCATGTTCTCAAATTGTTCAGAGAAGGTTAAAGGGAAATTTCAAAATTGTTCAACTTCATGGTGCTATTTAAAGCAAGGCTGCCCAATCCTGTTCCTGGAGGGATGAAACACTTCTGGTTTTTATTTCTACCTGGTAGTTAATTGCACTTACATGGTGTCACAGGTCTGAATTTGTCCCTGATTAGAAGGAGAGGATGAAAACCATAAGTGTTTTGGCTCTCCAGGACCGGAATTGGGCAGCCCTGATTTAAAGTAATGTTCTCAAATTGTTCCTAGAACATTAAGAAACAATTTACTTCTGTGTGAAGTTCAGTACTTCCACAGAACATTCCACAGAAGTTCCGATTCGGTTCTATTTAATGTCATATTTTTAGTACATCCTGGGAACATTCTAGCAAGATGGCGCCGATAGACATGGTTCATGGCTCCTAAGCAACTTTGCAGTTAAAAAAAATATATATTTTAAAAATCTCTCCTTATTAGCTCAGAACGCCCTTTGCATTATTACATACAGCCGAAAATAATCTTTGGATATTAGAGCGGCGGTAACTCACCAGTATTTCGACCAGAAATACGACTTTCCTGAATTGGATCCTTTGTTCTTACCCCTCAAGGCAATTCCACTTATCGCAGAGACTGCTCCAAGACGCCGGCGGAGGAGAAGAGGTATTCGGAGTGGACTCTTAGTCCGACTCAGGAGGCATGTGTACCACCCACCGCTTCTGAGTATATTACTCGCTAATGTTCAGTCCCTGGACAATAAAGTAGACGAGCTCAGGGCAAAGATCTCCTTCCAGAGAGACATCAGGGACTGTAACATGCTCTGTTTCATGGAATCATGGCTCTCTCCGGATATACTGTCCCTGTCCATACAGTCAGCTGGGTTCTCAGTACGTCGCGCAGACAGGAATAAAGAACTCTCTGGGAAAAAGAAAGGAGGAGGTGTATGTTTCATGATTAACTACTCATGGTGAGATTGTGGTAATGTACAGGAACTCAAGTCCTTTTGTTCACCCAACCTAGAATACCTCACAATCAAATGCCGACCGCATTGCCTCCCGAGAGAATTGTCTCCGGTCATCATCACAGCCGTGTATATTCCCCCTCAAGCCAATACCACGACGGCACCACGACGGAAATACACCGGAAACCGCATTTCCGGAGGCCTCATTTATTATGGCTGGGGACTTTAATAAAGCAAATCTGAGGAAAACAATACCAAAGTTCTATCAACACATCACCTGCGCCACTCGCACTTCAAAAGCTCTCGACCATTGCTACTCTCCCTTACGGGATGGCTACGAGGCCCTCCCCCACCCTCACTTCGGCAAATCAGATCACGCCTCCATCCTGCTCCTCCCTTCCTATAGGCAGAAACTCAATCAGGATGTACCCGTGGTAAGGACTGTTCAATGCTGGTCTGACCAATCGGAATCCATGCTTGAAGATATGTTCCGTGTTGCCTCTGAGAATCACATTGACTTATACACTGACACCGTGAATGAGTTTATCAGGAAGTGTATAGGGGATGTTGTTCCCACTGTGACTATTAAAACCTATCCAAACCAAAAACGGTGTATAGATGGCAGCATTCGTGCAAAACTGAAAGTGCGAACCACCACATTTAACCATGGCAAGGTGACTGGGAATATGGCAGAGTACAAACTGTCCAGTTATGCCCTCCATAAGGCAATCAAAAAGTGCCTTCTTCGCCTGCTTCGAGGGAAACACAGTGCCACCAACGAGGGCCACCACTGTTCCCGTGGACTGTGAGCTTTTGTTCTCCATGGCCGACGTGAGTAAGACATTTAAGCGTGTTAACCTTCACAAGGCTTCCGGTCCAGACGGCATCCCTAGCCACATCCTCAGAGCACGTGCAGACCAGCTGGCTGGAGTGTTTAATCTCTCCCTATCCCAGTCTGTTGTCCCCACTTGCTTGAAGATGTCCACCATTGCTCCTGTGCCCAAGAAAGTGAAGGTAACTGAACTAAATGACTATCACCCCGTAGCACTCACTAGCACTCACTTCTGTAATCATGAAGTGCTTTGAGAGGCTAGTTAAGGATCATATGTACTGACCTTGCCTTCCGGATGGTAGAGTGGTGAACAGGCCTAGAACCACTGCAATTTGCATACCGCCCCAATAGATCCACGGACAATGCCAACACACTGCACACTGCCCTATCCCATCTGGACAAGAGGAATACCTATGTAAGAATGCTGTTCATTGACTACAGCTCAGCCTTCAACACCATAGTACTCTCCAAGCTCATCATTAAGCTCAGGGCCCTGGGTCTGAAATCCACCCTGTGCAACTGGGTCCTAGACTTCCTGACGGGCTGTCCCCAGGTGGTAAAGGTAGGAAACAACACCTCCACTACGTTGATCATCAACACAAGGGCCCATCAAGGGTGCATACTCAGCCCCCTCCTGTACTGCCTGTTCACCCATGACTGCATGGCCACGCACGTCTCCAACTCAATCATCAAGTTTGCAGATGACACAACAGTGGTAGGCCTGATTACCAAAAACCACAAGACAGCCTACAGGGAGGAGGTGAGGGCCCAGGCGGAGTGGTGCCAAGAATATAACCTCTCCCTCAACGTCAACAAAACAAAGGAGCTGATTGTGGACTTCAGGAGAAAGCAGAGGGAGCAAGCCCCCATCCACATCGACAGGGCCGCAGTGGAGAAGGTGAAAAACTTCAAGTTCCTCGGCGTACACATCACTGACAATCTGAAATGGTCCACCCACACAGACTGTCTGGTGAAGAAGGCGGAACAGCACCTCTTCAACCTCAGGAGGCTGAAGAAATGTGGCTTGGCCCATAAGACCCTCACAGACTTTTACAGTTGCACCATTAAAAGCATCATTATCATCACCTGGTACGGCAACTGCGCCGTCCGCATCCGCAGGGCTCTCCAGAGGGTGGTGCTGTCTGCCCAATGCATCACCGGGGGCACACTGCCTGCCCTCCAGGACATCTACAGGACCCGTTGTCACCGGAAGGCCAAGAAGATCATGAACGACCTCAGCCACCCGAGCCATGGCCTATTCACCCCGCTACCATCCAGAAGACAAGGTCAGTACAGGTGCATCAAAGCTGGGACCGAGAGACTGAAAAACAGCTTCTATCTCAAGGCCATCAGACTGTTAAATAGACACCACTAGCCCCTGCCCAGTACCCTGCCCTGAACTTTAGTCACTAGATGGCTACCACCCGGTTACTTTACCATGCACCTTAGAGGCTGCTGCCCTGTGTACATAGTCATGGAACACTGGTCAGTTTAATAATGGAACACTGGTCACTTTAAATAATGTTTACATACTGTTTTACCCACTTCATATGTAAATAATGTATTCTAGTCAAGGCCTATCCTATTTAACTATTGCTGTACATATACTATTCTTCAGATATACTCCATATTCTATTCATATACTGTTCATATTGTGTTACACACTGATCTGTTTCACCTGACTTGTGATTGTCTCCAACCCCAACCAGGTGTCTCCCATTACCTCATGAGGATTTATACCTGCATTTTCTGTTTGTTTGTTGCCAGTTTGTCTTGTCCTGGCAAGTCCTACCAGCGTGTTCCCGTGTTTCCTGTGCTCTAGTTTTAGTTTTTCATAGTATTCCCAGTTCTGAGCCTGCAACGTGTGATCATTATTGCAAGCCTTTCTTTTTTAAGTTAGGGTGTTAAGCTTCACAACCTTTTTTTGTACATAAAAGTACAGATCAGAATCCAGAATTTGCTCATTTGTGAATATCTTGAGCAAAATGCAGGGAAAGATAATGAAAGCTCTTCTTCTGACATAAGCAGTGAGTTCTACACTCTACCCCCCTGCCAGCCATTCTCACACCCTACAGTGCCTTGCAAAAATATTTTTCCTATTTTGTTGCATTACAACCTGTAATTTAAACGGATTTTTATTTGGATTTCATGTAATGGACATACACAAAATAGTCCAAATTAGTGAAGTGAAATGAAAAAATAACTTGTTTCAGAAAATTCGAAGGAATTAATAACGGGAAAGTGGTGCGTGCATATTTATTCACCCCCTTTGCTATGAAGCCCCTAAATAAGATCTGGTGCAACCAATTACCTTCAGAAGTCACATAATTAGTTAAATAAAGTCCACCTGTGTGCAATCTAAGTGTCACATGATCTCAGTATATACAGTCGTGGTCAAAATATTTGAGAATGACACAAATACTAATTTTCATAAAGTCTGCTGCCTCAGTTTTGATGATGGCAATTTGCATATACTCCAGAATGTCATGAAGAGTGATCAGATGAATTGCAATTAATTGCAAAGTCCCTCTTTGCCATGAAAATGTACTTAATCCCCAAAAAACTTTTCCACTGCATTTCAGCCCTGTCACAAAAGGACCAGCTGCCATCATGTCACTGATTCTCTCGTTAACACAGGTGAGAGTGTTGACGAGGACAAGGCTGGAGATCACTCTGTCATGCTGATTGAGTTAGAATAACAGACTGGAAGCTTTAAAAGGAGGGTGGTGCTTGAAATCATTGTTCTTCCTCTGTTAACCATGGTTACCTTCAAGGAAACACGTGTCGTCATCATTGCTTTGCACAAAAAGGGCTTCACAGGCAAGGATATTGCTGCTAGTAAGATTGCACCTAAATCAACCATTTATCGGATCATCAAGCACTTCAAGGAGAGTGGTTCAATTGTTGTGAAGAAGGCGTCAGGGCGCCCAAGAAAGCCCAGCAAGCGCCAGGACCGTCTCCTAAAGTTGATTCAGCTGTGTGATCGGGGCACCACCAGTGCAGAGCCTGCTCAGGAATGGCAGCAAGCAGGTGTGAGTGCATCTGCATGCACAGTGGGGCAAATACTTTTGGAGGATGGCCTGGTGTCAAGAAGGGCAGCAAAGATGCCACTTCTCTCCAGGAAAAACAGACTGATATTCTGCAAAAGGTACAGGGATTGGACTGCTGAGGACTGGGGTAAAGTCATTTTCTCTGATGAATCCCCTTTCCGATTGTTTGGGGCATCCGGAAAACACCTTGTCCGGAGAAGACAAGGTGAGCGCTACCATCAGTCCTGTGTCATGCCAACAGTAAAGCATCCTGATACCATTCATGTGTGGGGTTGCTTCTCAGCCAAGGGAGTGGGAACACTCACAATTTTGCCTAAGAACACAGCCATGAATAAAGAATGGTACCAACACATCCAAAACTCACTGACCAGGCAAGGAGGGCATTACTCAGAGAGGCAACAAAGAGACCAAAGATAACCCTGAAGGAGCTGCAAAGCTCCACAGTGGAGATTGGAGTATCTGTCCATAGGACCACTTTAAGCCATACACTCCACAGAGCTGGGCTTTACGGAAAAGTGGCCACAAAAAATCCATTGCTTAAAGAAAAAAATAAGCAAACAAGTTTGGTGTTCGCCAAAAGGCATGTGGGAGACTCCCTGAACATATGGAAGAAGGTACTCTGGTAAAATGAGACTAAAATTGAGCTTTTTGGCCATCAAGGATAACGCTATGTCTGGTGCAAACCCAACACCTCTCATCACCTCTCATCATCCCGAGAACACCATCCCCACAGTGAAGCATGATGGTGGCAGCATCATACCGTGGGGATGTTTTTCATCGGCAGGGACTGGGAAACTGGTCAGAATTGAAGGAATGATGGATGGCGCTAAATACAGGGAAATTCTTGAGGGAAACCTGTTTCAGTCTTCCAGAGATGTAATGCTGGGATGGAGGTTCACCTTCCAGCAGGACAATGACCCTAAGCATACTGTTAAAGCAACACTCGAGTGGTTTAAGGAGAAGCATTTAAATGTCTTGGAATGGCCTAGTCAAAGCCCAGACCTCAATCCAATTGAGAATCTGTGGTATGAATTAAAGATTGCTGTACACCAGCGGAACCCATCCAACTTAAAGGAGCTGGAGCAGTTTTGCCTTGAAGAATGGGCATAAATCCCAGTGGCTAGATGTGCCAAGCTTATAGAGACATACCCCAAGAGACTTGCAGCTGCAAAAGGTGGCTCTACAAAGTATTGACTTTGGGGGGTGAATAGTTATGCACGCTCAATTGTTTTGTTTTTTTGTCTTATTTCTTGTGAAATGGCCACGTCCATCGTCCCTTTGATGCGGTGAAGTTGTCCTGTCCCCTTAGCAGAAAAACACCCCCAAAGCATAATGTTTCCACCTCCATGTTTGACAGTGGGGATGGTGTTCTTGGGATCATAGGCAGCATTCCTCCTCCTCCAAACATGGCAAGTTGAGTTGATGCCAAAGAGCTCGATTTTGGTCTCATCTGACCACAACACTTTCACCCAGTTCTCCTCTGAATCATTCAGATGTTCATTGGCAAACTTCAGACGGGCCTGTATATGTGCTTTCTTGAGCAGGGGGACCTTGCGGGCGCTGCAGGATTTCAGTCCTTCACGGCGTAGTGTGTTACCAATTGTTTTCTTGGTGACTATGGTCCCAGCTGCCTTGAGATCATTGACAAGATCCTCCCGTGTAGTTCTGGGCTGATTCCTCACCGTTCTCATGATCATTGCAACTCCACGAGGTGAGATCTTGCATGGAGCCCCAGGCCGAGGGAGATTGACAGTTCTTTTGTGTTTCTTCCATTTGCGAATAATCGCACCAACTGTTGTCACCTTCTCACCAAGCTGCTTGACAATGGTCTTGTAGCCCATTCCAGCCTTGTGTAGGTCTACAATCTTCTTCCTGACATCCTTGGAGAGCTCTTTGGTCTTGGCCATGGTGGAGAGTTTGGAATCTGATTGATTGATTGCTTCTGTGGACAGGTGTCTTTTATACAGGTAACAAACTGAGATTAGGAGCACTCCCTTTAAGAGTGTGCTCCTAATCTCAGCTCGTTACCTGTATAAAAGACACCTGGGACCCAGAAATCTTTCTGATTGAGAGGGTGTCAAATACATATTTCCCTCATTAAAATGCAAATCAATTTATAACATTTTTGACATGTGTTTTTCTGCATTTTGTTGTTGTTATTCTGTCTCTCACTGTTCAAATAAACCTACCATTAAAATTATAGACTGATCATTTCTTTGTCAGTGGGCAAACGTACAAAATCAACAGGGGATCAAATACTTTTTTCCCTCACTGTATACATTTTATGGACACAGTCAAATTCTACAATAATTATATTTTGTTTGTTTTTACTCATGAACTTCCTCCGATCATTTTCATGATCTCCATCTGGTTTGCTTCTATATGCTATATTTTTCTAACTGTGCTCTTTCACAAAAGCTCTCAACCTATAACCTATATACTTATTATGGACACAGTATGCTTTACATTAGTTATCTTGTTGTTATTAGTTGTTGTTATTAGTCCCATCCTTCAGCTCCATTCAACACCACCCATCTATCTCGTAACACCATCCATATTGGATTTCTGGGGGCGGCAGGTAGCTTAGTGGGTAAGAGCGTTGTGCCAGTAACCGAAAGGTCGCTGGTTCTAATCCCCGAGCCGACTAGGTGAAAAATCTGTCGATGTGCCCTTAAGCAAGGCACTTAACCCTAATTGCTCCTGTAAGTCGCTCTGGATAAGAGCGTCTGCTAAATGACGTAAATGTAAATGTAAAATTTCTATTTGCTATATATTTTTCAACTGTACTGTAATGTTTTACAAAAGTTCAGAACCTTTCTATTCTCATTGTTTCTACAGATCGTAAATTGAATATAAACATTTTTGCTAAAAGTATTATTATATTATTGATCGATTGACTATGACTTTTCAGATCACCCAGTAGTGCTATCTGCAGGGTTAGCTCCAGGTAAATATTGCAATCCTTTAGCCATTCCTGGACCTGTGTCCAAAAACAAGCTACAAATGGACAGTACCAAAACAAATGATCTAATGATTCTGTCTCTTCGCAGCAAAATCTGCAGAGCTGGGAAGATTGTATCCCCCATATAAATAATATTCTATTGGTAGCAAGAATTTTATATAATAAATTACATTGAAAAATTCTAAGTTTTGAATCCAGTGTCGTTTTGCGTATCAATTCATAAACACTATGCCATGGAATAGGTACGTCAAAAATCTCTTCTCAACTATTTTGCAGTCTATATGGGACGGCTGTCAATCCTTTGGTCCTTAAATGAAACTGGTATACTTTTTTATTTATCACAATTTTCTTTAACCAATTATATTCTTTAATGCAAGGCCGACAGACAAGTTCCTTACTTTTTCCCCCTTCCACTTTCCTTTTCCATTTTTGCAGTAATGCTGCAATTATTTGGTTGTAATTTTGGGTAGAGCAGACATTTCCATATGTTTTTGTTAGCTGCATGTGCGACATGACTCCATAAGTCCTACCGATAATATCATTTACGAAGATTATACCTTTTTAAACATTTTGTCAAAAAAAAAAGTTTTTTTATCAATTAGTATATTTGAGTTTAACCACAATATTTGTAGCATTATTTGTTCTGTCGTTTCTGGACGATTAAATTGAAATTGCAACCAACTTTCTATGGCTTTTTTTTTTTGAAATAGTGATATTTGGGAGATTATTTCCTTTTCAAATAACTTAAAGTGAGAGGTTGTAATCTGAATAAAGGGAAAAAGGCCATTCTTGAACATTGGGTGAGACAATCTTACTAATTTCCTAGAGAACCAGTTCGGATTTAAATATAACTTTTCTATGACTGAAGCTTTTAGTGATAGGTCTAATGCTTTAATATTGAATACTACAGACTCCCTGGTTCGATTCCAGGCTGTATCACAACCGGCCTTGATTGGGAGTCCCTTAGGGCGGCACACAATTGGCCCAGCGTCGTCCGGGTTTGGCCGGTGTATGCCGTCATTGTAAATAAGAATTTGTTCTTAACTGACTTGCCTAGTTAAATAAAGGTAAAAATAAATAAATAAATAAAAATAATAATAATTTATTTCCTCCGAATTCATATTCATTATATAAATAGGCCTGTTTAATTTTGTCTGGCTTGCCGTTCCAAATAAAATGGAATATTTTTTTCTCATATAATTTAAAAAACTGTTCACTAGGAGTAGGCAAGACCATAAGCAAATAGGTCAACTGGGATAATACTAAATAGTTAATCAAGGTGATTTTTTTCACAAATTGACAGGTATTTACCTTTCCATGGTAGCAAGATCTTATCTATTTTTGCTAACTTTCTATTAACATTTATTGGAGTGAGATCATTTATTTCATTTGGGATATGTATTCCGAGTATATCCACATCACCATCAGACCATTTTATTGGTAAACTACATGGTAATGTAAATGTTTTATTTATTAGTGATCCAATACATAATATAGTACATTTATCATAATTTGGTTGTAATCCAGAGTGGTTAGAAAATGTATCTAGATCCTCTATGAGGCTGTGGTGGGATTCAAGTTGTGGATTTAAAAGAAAACATGAATCATCAGCATACAATGACACCTTTGCTTTTAAGCCCTGGATTTCTAATCCATTGATATTATTGTTGGATCTGATTTTAATAGCTAACATCTCAATGGCAATAATAAATAGATATGCCGATAGTGGACAACCTTGTTTCACTCCTCTTGACAGTTTAAAACTTTCTGAGAAATAGCCATTATTTACTATTTTACACCTAGGGTTACTATACATGATTTTAACCCAATTTATAAGAGATTATACAAAATTGAAATGATGCAGGCATTTATATATAAACCCCAGTCGTACTTTATCAAATGCCTTTTCGAAGTCTGCTATGAATGGTCGGCCTGGTTTCCCAGATTTTTCATAGTGTTCTATTGTTTCCAGTACTTGCCTTATATTATCTCCAATGTATCGCCCATGTAAAAAACCTGTCTGATTAGAATGAATAATGTCCGACAATACCTTTTTAATTCTATGCGCTATACATTTTGCTAGAATCTTTGCATCACAACACTGAAGTGTAAGGGGCCTCCAATTTTTTTAATGGACTAGATCTTTATATTTTCCACTTGTATCCTGTTTCAGTAATAATGAAATCAGACCTTCTTCTTGAGTGTCTGATAATCTACCATTTACATAGGAGTGGTTAAAACATGCTAATAACGGTCCTCTGAGTATATCAAAAAAAGGTTTGGTATACTTCGACTGGTATGTCATCCAACCCTGGAGTTTTCCCGGATTTAAAGTCTTTAATTGCATCCAGAATGTCCTCCTCTGTAATTTCACCTTCACATGAGTCTTTCTGCATGGCTGTTAATTTTACATTATCAATAGAAAAAAAATCTCTACAATTTGCTTCAGTTAGAGGAGATGGAGGCGACTGAAACGAAAACATATGCTTAAAGTACTTTGTTTCCTCCTTCAAAATATCATTTGGTGAATCATGGGTGACTCTTTCATTTGTAACCAGTTTCAATAAATTCTTTTTGGTAGCATTCCTATGTTGAAGATTAAAAAAGAAGTTGGTGCATTTTTCCCCATATTCCATCCAGTTTGCTTTATTTTTATAATATATTACACTTGATCTTTCTTGAATAAGTTTCTCAATTTCTTTTAGTTTTTCCTCTAATTTATTCTGAGCCTTTATGTTACAGTTATTATTGCTATCTATCTGTTCTGTTAGACTTTCTATTTCCTTTGTTAGTATGGACTCTTTTGCCCTAAATGGCTTTTGTTTTCGAGATGAGTACTGAACTGCATGGCCTCTAAAGGCACATTTAAAGGTGTCCCATACAATAAGGGGATTTGCTGTACCTATGTTATGTCGGAAAAAATCTGTTATAAATTCCTCTGTCCTAGTTAAAAACAAGTTATCATCCAATAGGCTTTGATTAAATTTCCAATATCCTCACCCACGTGGAAATTCAGTAAGAGTAATGTATATGCCAATTATATGATGGTCCGACTGCATTCTGTCCCCTATCAACACTTTTTAAACCTTTGGTGCCAATGAAAATGACATAAGAAAGAAGTCAAGACGACTAGCTTGATTGAGTCTCCGCCATGTATATCTCACTAGATCAGGATATTTAAGCCTCCATATATCTACTAGTTCTAATGTATCCATGATTTTCACGATTTCCTTAAGAGCATGAGGGTGATTGTTTGTAGTGTGATTTCCTTTACGGTGCATTGAGCTATTTCAAGGTATTATAATGTCCCACCATAATTATAGAGTCTTGAATTGCTTGCAGAGTTGATAATTTTTTATACAGTGGGGGAAAAAAGTATTTAGTCAGCCGCCAATTGTGCAAGTTCTCCCACTTAAAAAGATGAGAGAGGCCTGTAATTTTCATCATAGGTACACGTCAACTATGACAGACAAAATTATTTTTAAAAAATCCAGAAAATCACATTGTAGGATTTTTAATGAATTTATTTGCAAATTATGGTGGAAAATAAGTATTTGGTCAATAACAAAAGTTTCTCAATACTTTGTTATATACCCTTTGTTGGCAATGACACAGGTCAAACGTTTTCTGTAAGTCTTCACAAGGTTTTCACACACTGTTGCTGGTATTTTGGCCCATTCCTCCATGCAGATCTCCTCTAGAGCAGTGATGTTTTGGGGCTGTCGCTGGGCAACACGGACTTTCAACTCCCTCCAAATATTTTCTATGGGGTTGAGATCTGGAGACTGGCTAGGCCACTCCAGGACCTTGAAATGCTTCTTACGAAGCCACTCCTTCGTTGCCCGGGCGGTGTGTTTGGGATCATTGTCATGCTGAAAGACCCAGCCACGTTTCATCTTCAATGCCCTTGCTGATGGAAGGAGGTTTTCACTCAAAATCTCACGATACATGGCCCCATTCATTCTTTCCTTTCCACGGATCAGTCGTCCTGGTCCCTTTGCAGAAAAACAGCCCCAAAGCATGATGTTTCCACCCCCATGCTTCACAGTAGGTATGGTGTTCTTTGGATGCAACTCAGCATTCTTTGTCCTCCAAAAACGACGAGTTGAGTTTTCACCAAAAAGTTCTATTTTGGTTTCATCTGACCATATGACAATCTCCCAATCCTCTTCTGGATCATCCAAATGCACTCTAGCAAACTTCAGACGGGCCTGGACATGTACTGGCTTAAGCAGGGGGACACGTCTGGCACTGCAGGATTTGAGTCCCTGGCGGCGTAGTGTGTTACTGATGGTAGGCTTTGTTACTTTGGTCCCAGCTCTCTGCAGGTCATTCACTAGGTCCTCCCGTGTGGTTCTGGGATTTTTGCTCACCGTTCTTGTGATCATTTTGACCCCACGGGGTGAGATCTTGCGTGGAGCCCCAGATCGAGGGAGATTATCAGTGGTCTTGTATGTCTTCCATTTCCTAATAATTGCTCCCACAGTTGATTTCTTCAAACTAAGCTGCTTACCTATTGCAGATTCAGTCTTCCCAGCCTGGTGCAGGTCTACAATTTTGTTTCTGGTGTCCTTTGACAGCTCTTTGGTCTTGGCCATAGTGGAGTTTAGAGTGTGACTGTTTGAGGTTGTGGACAGGTGTCTTTTATACTGATAACAAGTTCAAACAGGTGCCATTAATACAGGTAACGAGTGGAGGACAGAGGAGCCTCTTAAAGAAGAAGTTACAGGTCTGTGTGAGCCAGAAATCTTGCTTGTTTGTAGGTGACCAAATACTTATTTTCCACCATAATTTGCAAATAAATTCATTAAAAATCCTACAAAGTGATTTTCTGGAGAAAAACAATCTCAATTTGTCTGTCATAGTTGACGTGTACCTATGATGAAAATTACAGGCCTCTCTCATCTTTTTAAGTGGGAGAACTTGCACAATTGGTGGCTGAATAAATACTATTTTTTCCTCACTGTATATATTGTTAAAGAAATGTGGATCATCATTATTTGTTCAGTAAAGGTTAATGAGCCATATCTGTTTATGGTCCAATAACATATTTAAAATAATCCATCTATCTTGTGTATCTGTTGGACAATTTGCACATTCTGATCGAAATTACTGTTAATTAATATCATCACCCCTTTTGAGTTTCTTTGCCCATGGGAGAAGTATAGCCACCCTTTGCCTTGATGACAGCTTTGGACACTTTTGGCATTCTCTCAACCAGCTTCATTAGGTAGTAACCTGGAATGCATTTCAATTAACAGGCGTGCCTTCTTAAAAGTTAATTGTGGAATTTCTTTCCTTCTTAATGTGATTGAGCCAATAAGTTGTGTTCTGACAAGGTGGGTCAGAAGTTTACATACACTAAGTTGACTGTGCCTTTAAACAGCTTGGAAAATTCCAGAAAATGATGTCATGGCTATAGAAGCTTCTGATAGGCTAATTGACATCATTTGAGTCAATTGGAGGTGTACCTGTGGATGTATTTCAAGGCCTACCTTCAAACTCAGTGCCTCTTTGCTTGACATCATGGGAAAATCCAAAGAAATCAGCCAAGACCTCAGAAAAAATATTGTAAACCTCCACATGTCTGGTTCATCCTTGGGAGCAATTTCCAAATGCCTGAAGGTACCACGCTCATCTGTACAAACAATAGTGCGCAAGTATAAAGACCATGGGACCACGCAGCCGTCATACCGCTCAGGAAGGAGACGCGTTCTGTCTCCTAGAGATGAGCGTACTTTGGTGCGAAAAGTGTAAATCAATCCCAGAACAACGGCAAAGGACCTTGTGAAGATGCTGGAGGAAACAGGTACAAAAGTATCCACAGTAAAACGAGTCCTATATCGACATAACCGGAAAGGCCGCTCATTAAGGAAGAAGTCACTGCTCCAAAACCTCCATAAAACAGCCAGACTACAGTTTGCAACTGCACATGGGGACAAAGATCGTATTTTTTGGAGAAATGTCCTCTGGTCTAATGAAACAAAAATAGAACTGTTTGGTCATAATGACCATCGTTATGTTTGGAGGAAAAAGGGGGTCCCTTGCAAGCCGAAGAACACCATCCCAATCGTGAAGCACGAGGGTGGCAGCATCATGCTGTGGGGGTGCTTTGCTGCAGGAGGAACTGGTGCACTTCACAAAATAGATGGCATCATGAGGAAGGAAAATTATGTGGATATATTGAAGCAACATCTCAAGACATCAGTCAGGAAGTTAAAGCTTGGTCGCAAATGGGTCTTCCATTATGAACAATCACCCTAAGCATATTTCCAAAGTTGTGTCAAAATGGCTTAAGGACAACAAAGTCAAGGTATTGGAGTGGCCATCACAAAGCCCTGACCTCAATCCTATAGAAAATTAGTGGGCAGAACTGAAAAAGCGTGTGCAAGCAAGGAGGCCTACAAACCTGACTCAGTTACACCAGCTCTGTCAGGAGGAATGGGCCAAAATTCACCCAACTTATTGTGGGAAGCTTGTGGAAGGCTACCCGAAACGTTTGACCCAAGTTAAACAATTTAAAGGCAATGCTACCAAATACTAATTGAGTGTATGTAAACTTCTGATCCACTGGAAATGTGATGAAAGAAATAAAAGCTGAAATAAATCATTCTCTCTACTATTACTACATTTCACATTTTTAAAATAAAGTGGTTATCCTAACTGACCTAAGACAGGGAATTTTTACTAGGATTAAATGTCAGGAATTGTGAAAAACTGAGTTTAAATGTATTTGGCTAAGGTGTATGTAAACTTCCGACTTCATCTGTACATACCTCAACCAGAAGCCATGGATTACAGGCAACATTCGCACTGAGGCAAGCAACACTGAAGCATGCACGAGAGACTTTTAAGCAGGTCAACATTCACAAGGCCGCAGGGCCAGACGGATTACCAGGACGTGTACTCCGAGAATGCGCTGACCAACTGGCAAGTGTCTTCACTGATAATTTCAACATGTCCCTGACTGAGTCTGTAATACCAACATGTTTCAAGCAGACCACCATAGTCCCTGTGCCCAAGAACACTAAGATAACCTGCCTAAATGACTACCGACCCGTAGCACTAACGTCTGTAGCCATGAAATACTTTGAAAGGCTGGTTATGGCTCACATCAACACCATTAATACCAATATCCCAGAAACCCTTGACCCACTTCAATTTGCATACCCCCCCAACAGATCCACAGATGATGCAATCTCTATTGCACTCCACACTGCCCTTTCCCACTTGGACAAGAGGAACACCTGTGTGAGATTGCTATTCATTGACTACAGCTCAGAGTTCAACACCATAGTGCCCTCAAAGTTCATCACTAAGCTAAAGACCCTGGGACTAAACACCCTCTCTGCAACTGGATCCTGGACTTCCTATCGGGCCGCCCCCGGGTGGTAAGAGTAGGTAACAACACATCTGCCACGCTGATCCTCAACACGGGGGCCCCTCAGGGGTGCGTGCTCAGTCCCCTCCTGTACTCCCTATTCACCAATGACTGCATGGCCAGGCACGACTACAACACCATCATTAAGTTTGCCGACGACACAACAGTGGTAGGCCTGATCACCGACAACGATGAGACAGCCTATAGGGAGGAGGTCAGAGACCTGGCCGTGTGGTGCCAGGATAACAACCTCTCCCTCAACGTGATCAAGACAAAGGAGATGATTATGGACTACAGGAAAAAAAAGAGGACTGAGCACGCCCCCATTCTCATCGACGGGGCTGTAGTGGAACAGGTTGAGAGCTTCAAGTTCCTTGGTGTCCACATCAACAACAAACTATCATTGTCCAAACACACCAAGACAGTTGTGAAGAGGGCATGAAAAAGCCTATTCCCCCTCAGGAGACTGAAAAGATTTGGCATGGGTCCTCAGATCCTCAAAAAGTTATGCAGCTGCACCATCGAGAGCATCCTGACTGGTTGCATCACCGCCTGGTATGGCAACTGCTTGGCCTCCGACTGCAAGGCACTACAGAGTGTAATGCGTACAGCCCAGTACATCACTGGGGCCAAGCTTCCTGCCATCCAGGACCTCTATACCAGGTGGTGTCAGAGGAAGGCCCTAAAAATGGTCAAAGACTCCAGCCACCCTAGTCTTAGACTCTTTTCTCTGCTACCGCACGGCAAGCGGTACCGGAGCACCAAGTCTAGGTCCAAACGGCTTCTTAACAGCTTCTACCCCCAAGCCGTAAGACTCCTGAACAGCTAATCATGGCTACCCAGACTATTTGCATTGTCCACCCCACTCCACGCCACCCCACCCCCTCTTTTACGCTGCTACTACTCTTTTTATTATCTATGCATAGTCACTTTGACTATTTTATTTTACTGCTGCTCTTTAATTATTTGCTATTTAAATTTGTTACTTATTTATTCTTTAATTAACACTTTTTTTTATTTTCTTAAAATCTGCATTGTTGGTTTAAGTAAGCATTTCACTGTAAGGTCTACACATGTTTTATTGGGCGCATGTGGCAAAAATAATTTGATTTGATTTGAAATAAAGTAGTGGGTGGGAGGGATAGGGAACAGGTCGCTTCTAAGCATAGAAGTAGTATATCAAGGGTTAAACTGATCCAAAAGTTGGTAACAGGCAAAGAAACGTGATTTGGCAATTTAAAGGTGCTGCATATAAAATGGATTAAGCAAAGGGTTCGTGGTTCTTGATACATGTCTCAAAAGACAATATCACATTTGTATTGAAAAAACTCACCTCACCATACGGTCTACCAGAGTATGGAGCTGGCCCTCAGGAATGAGCATTAGAATACAATGCACATTTAAAGTTATACATAGAAAATATATGGTCAACTCACCCAAGCATCAGAGTATCTGTATTAGCAGATAAGATATATTGTCGGAGACAAAACTATGTCTTATGGTATTAAACATTATGTAATTGACAGTACAGCCCTTGCGGAAAAACTACAACATTTTATGTGAAGTTAATCTTATAACGTGACAACATGTAAAAGCAACGTGATAACATGAAACTACACATGTAAAAACATTTGAGCACGTGACATTTTTTTGACAACATTGGGATGCAAAATGTAAACGTGATACCATGAAACTACACGTGACATTTTAACGTTTTCCACATGTGAAAAAGCAAATTCGATTTTCACATTGAATACAGGTGAACATATGGTTTCACATGTGAACATGTCTGTTTTGTTTTCACGTGACAATTTCAGCTTAACATGTGAAAACAGTTATTTCACGTTTTTTAGTAAGGGAATGAATGAAATGGTAAGTCTTTAATCAATGACTATTTGACATGATCACTTAGTACTGACTTTTCAATACAACCCCACATGGGATTTGAACTTGCAAACTCTGGTTTTGTAGTATGCTGATCTTTCTGCTGTGTCACAAAGTCTGTAGCATTCTCAGAACTTCCCTAAACATTCATTACCCATAATACATCTCCTCACTTAGCAAAAGAGTGCCATCTGCACTGCTATTTTAGTTATCAATTAATCTGAGGATTCTCTAAACACTGATTTAATTAACTTATTTCAGCAATTTGACGGTTTTCTCTATAGTTGTCTAATGTTG
Organism: Coregonus clupeaformis; assembly: GCF_020615455.1. NCBI lineage: Eukaryota > Metazoa > Chordata > Actinopteri > Salmoniformes > Salmonidae > Coregonus > Coregonus clupeaformis. The sequence continues at coordinate 34,174,494 of NC_059193.1, forward strand.
GTGGGGCATATTATTCTGTCACTCCTGAACCACTATGATGCATACTATATAATAGTTTTTCTTGAGTGTATCATTCAAAGCTGAGATTTACTCTGAAGTCCAAAGTGTAAGAATATAGGTGAAATCAGACGTTGGCACAGACATGGTGGAATAGCAGGATGATTGGAATGTCGTGAACCAGGAGGTTGTGAGTTCAAATCCCATTTTGAACAGTAATTACTGTATCAATAAACATACACAATGTGGTCATGTTTGTCAAATGTGTTAGTTGCGGCTATTTCGTGATGTTCCGGAGACATCCTAATGACTAATTTGTGTTTGCAGGGCATCATGGGAAAATTTGAATCCACAGGGTTATGTGATCAAATGTGAAAATCCACATGTGAAACTTCATGTGGAATATAATCACATGAAGTTTTCCAAAACCACATGGTTTCACATGATTTCACAGTGTGCAAAACATGTGGAAATTTCACATGTGAAATCATGTGGGGGGTTTTCGAAAGGGAGGGCTCTAAAATATACACTACCGTTCAAAAGTTTGGGGTCACTTAGAAATGTCCTTGTTTTTGAAAGAAAAGCAATTTTTTTGTCCATTAAAATAACATCAAATTGATCAGAAATACAGTGTAGACATTGTTAATGTTGTAAATGGCTATTGTAGCTGGAAACGGCAGATTTTTTATGGAATATCTACATAGGCGTACAGAGGCCCATTATCAGCAACCATCAGTCCTGTGTTCCAATGGCACATTGTGTTTACTAATCCAAGTTGATCATTTAAAACACTTTTGCAATTTTGTTAGCACAGCTGAAAACTGTTGTGTGATTAAAGAAGGAATAAAACTGGCCTTCTTGAGACTAGTTGAGTATCTGGAGCATCAGCAATTGTGGGTTCGATTACAGGCTCAAAATGGCCGGAAACAAATAACTTTCTTCTGAAACTCGTCAGTCTATTCTTGTTCTGAGAAATGAAGGCTATTCCATGCGAAAAATTGCCAAGAAACTGAAGATCTCGTACAACGCTGTGTAGTACTCCCTTCACAGAACAGCGCAAACTGGCTCTAACCAGAATAGAAAGAGGAGTGAGAGGCCCCGGTGCACAACTGAGCAAGAGGACAAATACATTAGAGTGTATAGTTTGAGAAACAGACACCTCACAGGTCCTCTACTGGCAGCTTCATTAAATAGTACCCGCAAAACACCAATCTCAATGTCAACAGTGAAGAGGCGACTCCGGGATGCTGACCTTCTAGGCAGAGTTGCAAAGAAAAATGGCCAATAAAAATAAAAGATTAAGATGGGCAAAAGAACACAGACAGTGGACAGAGGAAGATTGGAAAAAAAGTGTTATGGACAGACAAATCGAAGTTTGAGGTGTTCGATCACAAAGAAGAACATTTGTGAGACGCAGACCAAATGAAAAGATGCTGGAGGTGTGCTTGATGCCATCTGTCAAGCATGGTGGAGGCAATGTGATGGTCTGGGAGTGCTTTGGTGGTGGTAAAGTGGGAGATTTGTACAGGGTAAAAGGGATCTTGAAGAAGGAAGGCTATCACTCCATTTTGCAACGCCATTCCATACTCTGTGGACGGCGCTTGATTGGAGCCAATTTCCTCCTACAACAGGACAATGACCCAAAGCACAGCTCCAAACTATGCAATAACTATTTAGGGAAGAAGCAGTCAGCTGGTATTCTGTCTATAATGGAGTGGATAGCACAGTCACCGGATCTCAACCCTATTGAGCTGTTGTGGGTGCAGCTTGACCGTATGGTACGTAAGAAGTGCCCGTCAAGCCAATCCAACTTGTGGGAGGTACTTCAGGAAGCATGGGGTGAAATCTCTTCAGATTACCTCAACAAATTGACAACTAGAATGCCAAAGGTCTGCAAGGCTGTAATTGCTGCAAATGGAGGATTCTTTGACGAAAGCAAAGTTTGAAGGACACAAATATAATTTCAATTAAAAATAATTATTTCTAACCTTGTCAATTTACATTTTAGTCATTTAGCAGACACTCTTATCCAGAGCGACTTTCAATTAGTGAGTGCATACATTTTTCCCCCGTGGGAAACGAACCCACAACCCTTGTGTCACGATCGTCGAAGGAGGAGGACCAAGGTGCAGCGTGAAATGCAAACATACTTTATTATCAATAGTGATAACAAGAACAAAACAACAAACGATAACGTGACGTCCTAGGTCTAAACACAACCAACACGGAACAAGATCCCACAACTACTGTGGGAAAACAGCCTGTCTAAATGTGGTTCCCAATCAGAGACAACCAGCCACAGCTGACACTCGTTGCCTCTGATTGAGAACCACACTGGCCAACATAGAAATAGAACAACTAGAATCTACAACATAGAACATAAACACATAGAATTTACACACCCTGGCTCAACATATAGAGTCCCCAGAGCCAGGGTGTGACAGTACCCCCCCCCCCCAAAGGCGCGGACTGCGACCGCGCCTAAACACAAACCAAACAGGGGAGGGCTGGGTGGGCATTCCTCCTCGGAGGCGGTTCCGGCTCCGGGCTAGACCACCACCCTTCAACCATCCCCCCGTAGCGCCCCTGGTCCGGTCTGGCCCCGCTGGCTGGAGCTGGACTGGACATCGTAGGAGCGGATACCTTAGGCTCCGGTGTGGAGCAGCTGACCGGTACCTGACCAGGCACCGGTGACCCAGGCACGGGTTGTGCTGGACTGACGATGCGCACCCCTGGCTTGGTGCGTGGAGCAGGAACGGGCCGGACCGGGCTGACGATGCGCACCCCTGGCTTGGTGCGTGGAGCAGCAACGGGCCGGACCGGCTGACGACGCGCACCCCTGGCTTGGTGCGTGGAGCAGGAACGGGCCGGACCGGGCTGACGATGCGCACCCCTGGCTTGGTGCATGGAGCAGCAACGGGCCGGACCGGGCTGACGATGCGCACCCCTGGCTTGGTGCGTGGAACAGGAACGGGCCGTACCGGGCTGACGACTCGCACCCCTGGCTTAGTGCGAGTGGCAGGAACAGGCCGGGCCGGGCTGGCGACGCGCACCGTAGGCTTGGTGCGGGGAGCAGGAACAGGCCGGGCCGGGCTGGCGACGCGCACCGTAGGCTTGGTGCGAGGGGCAGGAACAGGCCGGGCCGGGCTGGCGACGCGCACCATTAGCTTGGTGCGGGGAGCAGGAACAGGCCGGGCTGGGCTGGCGACGCGCACCGTAGGCTTGGTGCGAGGAGCAGGAACAGGCCGGGCCGGGCTGGCGATGCGCACCGTAGGCTTGGTGCGAGGGACAGGAACGGGCCGTACCGGGCTGGCGACGTGCACAATTAGCTTGGTGCGGGGAGCAGGAACAGGCCGGGCCGGGCTGGCGACGCGCACCGTAGGCTTGGTGCGAGGGGCAGGAACAGGCCGGGCCGGGCTGGCGACGCGCACCATTAGCTTGGTGCGGGGAGCAGGAACAGGCCGGGCCGGGCTGGCGACGCGCACCGTAGGCTTGGTGCGAGGGGCAGGAACAGGCCGGGCCGGGCTGGCGATGCGCACCACTAGCTTGGTGCGGGGAGTAGGAACAGGCCGGGCCGGGCTGGCGACGCGCACCGTAGGCTTGGTGCGAGGAGTGGAACAGGCCGGGCCGGGCTGGCGACGCGCACCGTAGGCTTGGTGCGAGGGGCAGGAACAGGCCGGGCCGGGCTGGCGACGCGCACCATCAACTTAGTGCGGGGAGCAGGAACGGGCCGGACCGGACTGGTGACACACACCACTTGCTTGGTGTGAGGAGCGGGACTGGGTTTCTTCATAACCCTCCGCTCCCTCAGCTGCCTACACAGTTATTCTCGCCGTGCCTCTACTTTCTCCTTCTCCCTTATCGCCTCCAGTAGCTCCTCCCTCTGAACCACTAACTCCTGCTCCCTCTGGACCAATAGCCCCCTTAACCTGGTGGCCTCCTCACCTAACCTCCCAATACGCCCTGTAGCTGCCTCCTGCTGCCCCGTCGCCCATGCCGTGTGCCCCCCCCTAAAAATATTTTGGGGTTGCCTCTCGTCCGTCCGCCGACAACACTGTTGACGCCGTTGCTCCTCTCCTGCCTGGGTTTCCCCCTTCATAGCCTTCCGGTACCGGACGGCCTCCTCCTCCGTAATCTGCCCCCAACCGAGGAGGACATCCACTAGAGTTACCTCCTGCGTGTGTTCCTGGACACGCTGCTTGGTCCTGGCATGGTGGGATCTTCTGTCACAATCGTCGAAGGAGGAGGACCAAGGTGCAGCGTGAAATGCAAACATACTTTATTATCAATAGTGATAACAAGAACAAAACAACAAACGATAACGTGACGTCCTAGGTCTAAACACAACCAACACGGAACAAGATCCCACAACTACTGTGGGAAAACAGCCTGTCTAAATGTGGTTCCCAATCAGAGACAACCAGCCACAGCTGACACTCGTTGCCTCTGATTGAGAACCACACTGGCCAACATAGAAATAGAACAACTAGAATCTACAACATAGAACATAAACACATAGAATTTACACACCCTGGCTCAACATATAGAGTCCCCAGAGCCAGGGTGTGACACCTTGCATTGCAAGCGCCATGCTCTACCAACTGAGCTACAGGAGGGCCAATAATGACTACATTTCCTATTCATTTTTCTATATTTCCTATTCAAACTCATTTCATGTATGTTTTCATGGAAAACAAGGACATTTCTAAGTGACCCCAAACTTTTGAACGGTAGTGTATTTGTCTCTTCCCTCTCTCTTTAAAAGGTCTTGACAGTCAGATCCTCCTGTTCAGGCTGGAGAAGCTCTCATCTTTAAGTGACTGTACCTAACTTCCTCCCTCAGGCCATTTAGAACAAAATAACCCATCTAAGGGAGGAAATAAAAACCCTTCCTTCCTTCTTTCCTTCCTTCAACCTCATCTCCTCATCACCCTGAGTCCACTACACTACACCACTATCCACTATGACAACTAACCGGTTCCGATGGCAAACTTGCAGACTTTGTGAGGCAGCGATCAAGCTGTCAGTGGCAAACTGGATTTACTTCACAACGAGGACCAGTACTGTGCAATGTGCAGGTAGTCTTGGGTGATGCTTAACATTTTAGTAGAGAAGCTGGGGTACACTAGGGAGAATGTCTTTGATGCTGAGCACCATCTCCAGAGAATTTCATCTCTAATTGCTTCAGAGATCCGTCTCTCTCTCTCCCTCCCTCTCTCCCTCCCTCCTTCATCCCTCCATTTCTCACCCACCTATGAGCCGTTCTGGGGTTTGCCAAAAGAAAGCCTGTTTCCTGCCAATGTTTGAAATCCACTTAATTTCATTTCAAGCTGCAGTTTGATGGGAAAGCACTTGAACAGCCAGCAACTAATGACTACCCGAAATACATAATGTTCATCTACAGCACTGACTGCACAGTGCACATACACATGAATCCACAGCACTGACTGCACATACACATGAGTCCACAGCACCGACTGCACATACACATGAATCCACAGCACTGACTGCACATACACATGAATCCACAGCACCGACTGCACATACACATGAATCCACAGCACTGACTGCACATACACATGAATCCACAGCACCGACTGCACATACATATGAATCCGTAGCTGCGGAACAAAGTGAGAAGCTGAGAAGCCCAAGACAATGAAACTTGACTCGTCACACCTTCAACATTCTTTCTTCAACTCTGACTTTTAAAAAGTGAGTGAGCAACAATCATTTGTGAACTTATTAAAAGTATGTAGGGTCTTTAAGATGTCCAGTAAAGGTAATTCAGTCACTCCAATCTTCCACAATGAGCTGTGTTTTCAATCTTGATCACTCTTTAATTTTCGAACGATGACTCCAGTCAAGACTGACGTACGACAACTAATTAACGTTTAATGAAAGGGATCCTCTCTGAACCCCTGGTTTTATATTCACATATAATTACGACGCCCCCACACCTTAGTGGAAAGCCATGCAGCGTCCCACGAAGCAAAGAAAATGAAATTGTCAAGATATCACATTTTAAAAATTATTTTCTTTGGTGCCATCTTCTCCCAGTCATTTACAATGTGCCCAGAATTTGTCGATGCATGTGGAGTGAGGGGGGTAATCAAACTCATCCCTAACACCCATTGTCTGTCAGTTGAATTTAATTCCACATTAAATTGAGTGAGTGCGAGCAGCGAGTGAATCGCCCTGCTACAGACCCCACCCGTTCATTGTTCACAGCCAGACTCATTAAATCTTTCAAATGCCCATTTCCCTGTTCCGGCTTTGTGCCCTCATATTTTAATTAATTGCCAGGCAATATTATGGTAGTTTATAGTTATAAATGGGTGTGTTGCCAGGGTTGCAGTGGGGTCTTGACAAATATCTTGATCATTATGGCGAAGTAGCCCATTTATGAAAAACTAGTAAGATAGCGCATTGTGTTGAGGGATTTTACTGTGTTACATTAAATGATGTGTCGTATTGCATGCATGGACCAATCATATTGTAGTTTGTCTCCCGGATTGTTGACTGCATCCTCAAATTGGGGGCCATATAATTCAAATGAATGGTTTGGGATGTACATACAGCTACTACTACATCCTTCCTGAATAAGTGACAACTAATACATACACTAGTACATGTCCATGTTATTATACAGAAGCCCCAGTAGTTACAGTGCCTTCAGAAAGTTTTCATATTGTGATGAGGTGATTTCGAAGGAGTCAGGCGCAGGAGGGAAAATCACAGAATAACAGGATTTATTCCGGAACACAGAGTTACGCAGTAATGCGTCAAAACACTCCAGTGGTAAAATAGGCGCACTGGAAAATACAAGGTACACGGGGAAATATCCTGCCGATACAAAATACACGGAGCTCCACCGAGCTTATCTATCCTCCACAATAAACAATCACACACAAAGACAAGGGGGCAGAGGGAACACTTATACAGGTACTGATGAGGGGATATGAACCAGGTGTGTGTAATAAACAAGACAAAACAAATGGAATGATGATATGAGGAGCGGCAGTGGCTAGAAGGCCAGTGACGATGAACGCCGAAGCCTGCCCGAACAAGGAGAGGAGGCAGCTTCGGAGGAGGTAGTGACACATTTCCCTTGACTTATTCCACATGTTGTGTTACAGCTTGAATTCAAAATGTATTAAATATATTTTTTTCTCTCACCCATCTACACACAAAACCCGATAATGACAAAGTGAAAACATGTTTTAGAAATGTTTGCAAATTTATTGAAAATGAAATACAGAAATATCTTATTTACATAAGTATTCACACCTCTGAGTCAATACTTTGTAGAAGCACATTTGGCAGTGATTACAGCTGGTAAGTATCTCAGAGATTTCCACACCTGGATTGTGTAACATTTGTCAAGAATTTATTTATAAATTCTTCAAGCTCTGTCAAATTGGTTGTTGGTCATTGCTAGACAACAATTTTCTGGTCTTGCCATATATTTTCAAGTAGATTTAAGTCAAAACAGTAACTCGGCCACTCAGGAACATCCACTGTCTTCTTGGTAAGCAACTCCAGTGTAGATTTGGCCTTGTGTTTTAGATTATTGTCCTGCTGAAAGGTGAATTCATCTCCCAGTGTCTGGGGGAAAGCAGAATGAACCAGGTTTCCTTCTAGGATGTTTCTTGTGCTCAGATCCATTCCATTAATTTTTTATCCTGAAATACTCCCCAGTCCTTAACGATTACAAGCATACCCATAACATTATGCAGCCACCACTATTCTTGAAAATATGGAGAGTGGTACTCATTAATGTGTTGTATTGGATTTGCACCAAACATAACACTTTGCCACAAGGCACTAAAGTAATACTGCAAAAAATGTGGGAAAGCAATTCACTCTTTGTCCTGAATACTAAAAGGATGCATGTTTTGGAATATTTTTATTCTGTACAGGCGTCCTTCTTTTCAGTCTGTCAATTAGGAGTAACTGATCCATCCTCAGTTTTCTCCTATCAGAGCCATTAAACTCTGTAACGATTTAAAGTCACCATTGGCCTCGTGGTGAAATCCCTGAGCAGTTTCCTTCCTCTCAGGCAACTGAGTTAGGAAGGACACTTGTATATTTGTAGTGATTGACTGTATTGATACACCATCCAAAGTGTAATTAATAACTTCACCGTGCTCAAAGGGATATTCAATGTCTGCTTTTTTTTTACCCATCTACCAATAGGTGCCCTTCTTTGCGAGGCATTGGAAAACCTCCCTGTTCTTTATGGTTGAATCTGTGTTTGAAATTCACTGCTCGACCGAGGGACCTTACAGATAATTATACAACTCAATATGAATAAGGTGTTCTTAATGTTTTGTACACTCATTGTATGTGTGGGGTACAGAGATGAGGTAGTCATTCAAAAATCATGTTAAACACTATTATTGCACACAGAGTGAGTACATGCAACTTCTTATATGACTTGTTAAGCACATTTTTACTCCTGAACTTATTTAAGCTTGCCATAACAAAGGGCTTGAATACTTATTGACTCAAGACATTTCAGCTTTTCATTTTTAATACATTTGTAGAAAAAAAATGAAAACATCATTCCATTTTGACATTATGGTGTATTGTGTGTAGGCATTGACAAAAAAAAAACTATATCTAAAACATTTTAAATTCAGGCTGTAACACAACAAAATGTGGAAAAAGTCAAGGGGTGTGAATACTTTCTGAAGGCACTGTATCTCTTCCCTAAAACCAATTGCATGCCTCTAAGGCACACGGGACACTTCAGGAACTAAAGAAAGAGACACTGAGATAGTGCCGAACTGCTCCAGTTTCTTTAGGCTACAAAATCAATTGACAACAGGGGGCTATTCATTTATTTTTGTGCTATTTAAAAACAAATTCACCCCATGTTTTTTTGCCTCACTCTGCTCCAGGGGATCGTTTCAACAACACTGTGTGTAGGCTATATATGCAGTGTTAGCGTTTGCATTTTTTATGTAATCTTCTGATGGAGAGCATACTAATAAATATTATTGTTACAGCTAGTACGGGATGTCCTAGCGAGCCCATTTCCACACAGCACCCCCATAAATGTCTTTCTTCCTGAAGACACAGTTGCCACACTTTGGAACTGTGTCAATAAACGAACCGAATGCCGGCCTTGTGCAAGGGGCAGAATTACAATTTATTTGTTGACGTCCTCCACAAATATGAGGTTTTACTCCCGTTCTTGTCTAAGGCGAGACATAAATCTAGCGAACACAATAAGGTAGAGGTGGTTCTCTTTAATGAGTTGTTCTTGAAATTGTTGACTGGCTGCCTCCAGTCATATATGTATTTGGCCCTGCAACAGCAGGCAATGAATGTTCCACAGAAAGTAACCGTTTTTTAAAAACTAGGTGTACATCGGTTTTCTTGCAACTAGGGGACGTGTATTGTGTAACAATCAGCTTGGAAGTTGGAACTCAAACCATTAAGGTCAGTTTATACTGTGTTAACCAGAGAGACAGCAATATGAGGCAACAAACAAACAGAACATCTGTGGTGAGTAGTAAGGCATTGTCTAGACTGTAGGAGGATCCCTCGCTGCCCAACCAGTCAAGTTTCAAGTTTTACTTGCACAAGTACAGTAAAATGCCTTTCTTGCAAGCTCTAACCCCAACAATGCAGTAATCAATAACAATGTAATACAAAAAATAACAAGGTAGAAGAAAAACACACAAGATATAAAAATAAGAAAGAAGAAGAACACGATAAAGTAAGTAAGCATACTATATACAGGGTCAGTTCCAGTACCATATTTACAATGTGCAAGGGGACTGGATCGATAGAGGTAGATTTGTATAGGGGTAAGGTGACTAGGCATCAGGATATATGATAAACAGAGTAGCAGCAGCGTATATGATGATTGTATGTGAGTCGGTGTGCTTGTGTGGAGAGTCAGTATAAGTGTATGTGCATATTATGTGTATGTGAGCACATTACAGAGTGACTGTTTGTATGTGTGTTGGAGTATCAGTGTGTGTAAGTGCCTAGGGCCTTGTGAGTGTGCATAGAGACAGTGCAAAAATAATAATAAAATACAATGGTCAACTCAGATAGTCTGTGTAGCCATTTTGTTAGCTATTTAGTTAGCTATTTAGCAGTCTTATGGCATGGGAATATAAGCCTTCAGGGGCCTGTTGGTGTCAGACTTGATGCACCGAAACTGCTTGCCGTGCGGAGAGAACAGTCTATGGCTTGGGTGGGAGGAGTCTTTAACGATTTTCAAGGCCTCCTTTCACACCACCTGACATAGAGGTCCTGGATGGCAGGGAGTTCAGCCCCAGTGATGTACTGGGCTGTCCCGCACCACCCTCTGTAGTGCCATGCGATCGAGGGCGGTGCTATTGCATACCAAGCATTGATGCAGCCAGTCAAGATGCTGTCAATGCTACAGCTGTAGAACTTCTTGAGGATTTGAGGGCTCATACCAAACCTTTTCAACCTCCTGAGTGGCCTAGCCAGTCTCCAGACCTTTATCCCATAGAAAATCTGTGGAGGGAGCTAAAGGTTTGAGTTGCCAAATGTCAGCCTCAAAACCTTAATGACTTGGAGAAGATCTGCAAAGAGGAGTGGAACAAAATCCCTCCTGAGATGTGTGCAAACCTGGTGGCCAACTACAAGAAACGTCTGACCTCTGTGATCGCCAACAAGGGTTTTGCCACCAAGTACTAAGTCATGTTTTGCAGAGGGGTCAAATACTTATTTCCCTCATTAAAATGCAAATCAATTTATAACATTTTTGACATGCGTTTTTCTGGATTTTTTTGTTGTTATTCTGTCTCTCACTTTTCAAATAAACCTACCAATAAAATTATAGACTGATCATGTCTTTGTCAGTGGACAAACGTACAAAATCAGCAGGGGATCAAATACTTTTTTCCCTCACTGTATGTTCTCAGAGGATGTGCAGAACAGCTGGCAGGCATATTCACGGTCATCTTCAACCTTTCCTTGTCCCAGTCTGTAATCCCCACATGTTTTAAGATGACCACCATCATTCCTGTTCCCAAGAACTTCATGCCACAATGACTACTGCCCTGTAGCACTCATATCTGTAATCATGAAGTGCTTTGAGAGGCTGGTTATGGCACACATAAACTCAGACACCCTAGACAACCCACTCCAATTTGCATACCGCCCCAACAGATCCATAGACGACGCAATCTCAATTGCACTCCAAACTGCCCTCACCCACCTAGGTAAGAGGAATACCTATGTGAGAATGCTGTTCTTTGACTACAGATCAGCGTTCAACAACATTGTCCCCTCCAAACTCGTCACCAAGCTGAACACCTCCCTCTGCAACTGGATCCTGGACTTGCTGATCCCAGATCCCATCCACGACCCATTTTCAATGCCCTGGCTGAGGGAAGGAGGTTCTCACCCAAGATTTGACGGTACATGGCCCCGTCCATCATCCCTTTGATGCGGTGAAGTTGTCCTGTCCCCTTAGCAGAAAAACACCCCGAAAGCATAATGTTTCCACCTCCATGTTTGACGGTGGGGATGGTGTTCTTGGGGTCATAGGCAGCTATCCTCCTCCTCCAAACACGGCGAGTTGAGTTGATGCCAAAGAGCTCAATTTTGGTCTCATCTGACCACAACACTTTCACCCAGTTCTCCTCTGAATCATTAAGATGTTCATTGGCAAACTTCAGACGGCCCTGTATATGTGCTTTCTTGAGCAGGGGGACCTTGCGGGCGCTGCATGATTTCAGTCCTTCACGGCGTAGTGTGTTACCAATTGTTTTCTTCGTGACTATGGTCCCAGCTGCCTTGAGATCATTGACAAGATCCTCCCGTGTAGTTCTGGGCTGATTCCTCACTGTTCTCATGATCATTGCAACTCCACGAGATGAGATCTTGCATGGAGCCCCAGGCCGAGGGAGATTGACAGTTCTTTTGTGTTTCTTCCATTTGCGAATAATCGCACCAACTGTTGTCACCTTCTCACCAAGCTGATTGGCGATGGTCTTGTAGCCCATTCCAGCCTTGTGTAGGTCTACAATCTTGACCCTGACATCCTTAGAGATCTCTTTGGTCTTGGCCATGGTGGAGAGTTTGGAATCTGATTGATTGATTGCTTCTGTGGACAGGTGTATTTTATACAGGTAACAAGCTGAGATTAGGAGCACTCCCTTTAAGAGTGTGCTCCTAATCTCAGCTCGTTACCTGAATAAAATACACCTGGGAGCCAGTATCTTTCTGATTGAGAGGGGGTCAAATACTTATTTCCCTCATTAAAATGCAAATCAATTTATAACATTTTTGACATGCGTTTTTCTGGATTCTTTTGTTGTTATTCTGTCTCTCACTGTTCAAATAAACCTACCATAAAAATTATAGACTGATCATTTCTTTGTCAGTGGGCAAACATACAAAATCAGCAGGGGATCAAATACTTTTTTCCCTCACTGTATACTCTGGAATACCATCGGTTCCCGCGGCCTTGTGGGTGTTGACCTGATTAAAGACTTTACTCACGTCGGCCTCGGAGAGCGAGATCACCCAATCCTCTGGGTCGGTGACAACCCTCACACCCAGCACGATGTTGTCATTTTCAAAGCTTGCATAAAATGCATTGAGTTCGTCTGGTAGAGAGGCATCGTTGGGCAGATCACGGCTGGGTCTTCCTTTGTAATCCATAATGGACTGTAGCCCCTGCCATATGCAGCGGGTGTCGGAGCCTGTGTAATATGACTCCACCTTATTCCAATATTGTCCTTTTGCTCGTTTGATGACTCTACGAAGTTGATAGCGGTACTTCTTGTACTTGGGCTCGAGTCAGCACATCAGTTGTTGTTGATGAAGAGACAAACCCCTTCCCCTCTCGATTTCCCCGACTCCAATGTCCTGTCCACACGATGAATGGAGAATCTTGTCCGAGAGCCATGTTTCAGAAAAACAGAGAATGTTGGAGTCTCGAGAGTCCCGTTGGTTACAAATTCGCGATTGGAGGTCATCCATCTTATTATCAAGTGACTACATTGGCCAGTAGAATGGAGGGAAGAGGTGTCCGGTTCTCCCTTCACCTTAATCTCGCCAAGATCCCCCTTCTCTTGCCTCTGTAATGTCGGCGTTTGCTCTTGGGTAGTCTGAAAATTGGGTTGGAATTACAGAAAGAGCCCAGGGCGATGAGTCGAAGTCAAATTTGAAGCCAGAATTTAGGTAAGTAACTGCCGATCTGATGTTCAAAAGTTATTGTTGTTGATAGCGGATACATTTTGTGAAAATAAAGTACAAATAAATGACAAAATAGCAAAGTTGGGTCGTAGCTTGCAAAACGACAGCCTGTTGTCCACATTGTTGCTCATCATTATGATTTTAACATTAAATACAGCCATGCCTTTTCTACCATCTGCAGATGCTCGGACTTGATTAAAACGGTTAGGCCCAGATTCAATCAGATCAAGCGTTAACCGGCAATAGCCGACACCATAATAGCTGACTTTTCAGGGGGCCATTATGAAAATGTATGCACTCACTAACTGTAAGTTGCTCTGGATAAGAGCGTCTGCTAAATGACTAAAATGTAATTGTCACAAAGCCACGCCAATCCCAATTGCCTTAGAAGTTCTGAATGAGAAAGTGTAGGCTATGGCTATACAGAAATAATGACGCTCAACCTAATCGAGGTGTAGATTACAAGGCTGCGTGGTATTTCTGTTAATATGACTCCGTGCAGTCAATGTCACAGGGGTTCCCAAACATTTTTGGCCCACGACCCCAGTAAGATATCTGAAAATTATCGGGACCCCAAATATGTGAAAAATATTATTTAATTAACAGCCAATGTTTACTTTTTTATTTGGGGCTATGGCAGTCAATTGAAAAACATTCTAACAGTATTTCTGATTGTGTTCTCAACTCACCATCACATATTTGTAATGTATTCTGACATAATGTCTCTTATCTCACCACCACTAATGAGATGGGCTTGATGCATGTCACATTGGAGCTTCTCAAAGTCAGGAGCCATGGTCGACAATGCACACCTCATCTCTGCTGGCACATCCAACCTGGATCGATATTTTGTTTTAATGCAGAGGAGAACACTCAATCCAGCTTCACACAGATATGAGCTGGTGAAGGGTAGCCTACCATGAGTTTTAAAGTGCTTTCAAGACAACTGGGAACTAGGAAAAATATGAGGTCAAATCATGACGTCCGTGATCTTCAGGTCGGAAAGTCAGAGCTCTAGAAAGAGGCCTGAGTTCCTGAGTTGGAATTTCGAGTTGGTGACCGTTCAAAACGATTTTTCCCAGTCGGAGCTCGTTTTCTTCCAAGTTCCCAGTTGTCTTGAGCGCAATTAAGTCAGAAGTTTGATATTTCCGAGTTCCCAGTTCCAAGTTCCCAGTTGTCTTGAGCGCACTTAAGTCAGAAGTTTGATATTTCCGAGTTCCCAGTTCCCAGTTCCCAGTTGTTTTGAACGCAGCATTAATGCTCAGAGGGAGAAGGCAGGGTATTCCCTTTGAGTCAGGAACCAAAACTCCTCCGTAGTGACCCGTGACTGCGTTATCTGCAGTCACATGACAGCTCGATCAGCTGTTCGATTTCACCTACCGGCATGTCATCTGAGCCAGGATCACAGTCAAACGGATTGGGAAGTAGGTCCCAAAGTGTTCTTCCAAGCGTTGGAGGTGAGCAGTCATCACTCGTGTGGTACACTCACTGAAGCTGATTTCTGTTAGAAACATGCACAGCCGAGGGAATGGGGCATGGTTCGCTTTTGAAAGAATCTCTCTCCAATAAGAAATATTTCCTCTGAATCCACTGATTCGGTCACTCATTTGTAGAATGTTTTTGTATTTCCCCTGCATGCTTGCGTTCAGTTCGTTCAGTTTCCCAAATATGCCTGTTACATAAGCAAGAAGACACATTTTATTTTCATTACACAGAAAGTCAACCAAGTCAGTTTTTTTTTTACATCCATAGTGAATGACAACAATTTCTCTCTCAATGCAAAAAATATTTTCAACACTCTTTTAGATTTCAATAATTCTCATTTAGATTTTTAAGGTTAACAACATTACAATGATTTAGAGATACAAAGACGATATTAAAATAAATATTTTTTGGGATATTTTGTTTTTTCTTCAGG
This sequence comes from Coregonus clupeaformis, assembly GCF_020615455.1. Classification (NCBI taxonomy): domain Eukaryota; kingdom Metazoa; phylum Chordata; class Actinopteri; order Salmoniformes; family Salmonidae; genus Coregonus; species Coregonus clupeaformis. The sequence goes on from NC_059193.1 coordinate 34,189,609, forward strand.
ATTTTCCCACGACCCCATCTTCATATCAGGTCGCAACCCCTAGTTTGGGAACTGCTGGCTTTAGGTATAATGCCAGGAGACGCTTGTGGATTTGACGTCTCTAACGCAGCTCCACCTCCGACACCACCAAAACAACCGTTATGCGGATGCCGGCTAAAGCGGATCTGATTGAATCAAGTCCATAAATGGGCGGATTATTATGGCCAGAGAGGCAGCCAAAACCCAACACAATCCAACATGACAGGGGAGATGGGAATAGATAATGCAATGTAATTGCGTCCCAGACAGATCTCACCAAGATGGCCATTGCAGACAAATTTCATTTTATGAACCTGACATTTTATTTCAAATCTGTGCCGTGTATGGATTGCATTTGCAGTTATAGTTATTATGTCCTTGGCCACTATTTTAAGTACTTTTAGGTCTTCACATTTGTGGCTACTTTATCTAAGAATACCTCCATTAGTCACTGTTTGAAGACACTGTTTGATAGTCTCAGAACATTGGAATATCTTCTAAATAAAAGTCCCCTGAACAAGCAGTTCTCATAGTTCCCTGCTTTTGTCCCCTGCTTGTGGCGTAAAGCTCTTCGGTTTTCTCCAAAGCCTGCCGACAATGAGTTGGCAAAAGGCTAATGAAAATGAGTGCAAATCACACACAGTAAGTATGAATTAATACATTAGTTAATATTTAATAATGTTCTAACCAAGCATTATGAATCATGTATAATGTTTATGTGCACACAAATGTATCACAGTCCTGATGAGAAAATATCCTGGATATTATATTAGCACTACTATACAAAACGGAACACCTTTCCTTTTATCACAATCCTTATTGAAAATGTGTTTTTGTAATGAATTCTGTCACAATTCCAGGCTGTATCACAACCGACCGTGATTGGGAGTCCCATAGGGCGGCGCACAATTGGCACAGCGTCGTCCGGGTTTGGCCGGTGTAGGTCGTCATTGTAAATAAGAATTTGTTCTTAACTGACTTGCCTAGTTAAATAAAGGTAAAATAAATAAATAAATAATCAGAGAGTATGCTAAAGGAATAGTTGTTTTTAACTGACTGAAATCATACTAAAGTTATATTAATTATATATGAATACAGATTCAATCTTTGGGTTTAATCTTCTCAAAGGTATTTCAAATGTGCAAAACTTTGCCTACAATAATCTGAAATCTGAAATCTGTCTTTATATATCCAATTACAGCTACAGCTCTTAACTCTGTTTATGCATGGGCACACATACTTTTGCGCAGCTTAGTCAAGGTGTAGTGCCTCCCAGTATCAAAACTAAATTTATCTGCTGAGATATGGGTTTGTGTCCCAAATGGCCTCTTATTCCATATATAGGGAATACGGTGCCATTTGAGACACAGCCATGCTAACACTTGTTAGCTCAACACATTAAGGCAGATGGGTCTACATGCTAATGATACATGTTATCTCAGTTTTATCTGTATTAAGATCTACATGCTCCAACCAGAAAGATTCATAAATACTATTGTCTGTTCTATTACACTGTGGTGATACTCTTAACTATTCATTAAGGTAGTGGTGTGAGTGTCAAATGCCCACTTGTGTATTGTTGTAGAATGTGGTTTACCATTTCCTAGCCTTGGTCTTAGATTGCAACATCCTCATCATATCAGTTGTAATACTTTGTTTTATATTCCTTGTTTTACAATAACCAGTACATCATTATTATTCTGATCTAATCGCATGTACAGTACATTTCCGTGTGCCAAGAGGCAGTTAAATTAATTAGGGCTGAATGTCAATGTATATTCCTACTGCTTTATTAAATCTCAATCTTTAATCTCCTGGATATATTTATGTTTTGTTTTCATAGAAAATGAAATTACTTCATTCCCCTTTAACCCTGAGTTAATAATCAAACACTATTGTGAGTTCACTCACTTCAAGTCTATTTTCATTGTTATATTAAACTAGTCCATTGTGATAAGAGAGATTTTAATATGTGACAATACATGTCGGCAATCAGCCCTCCTTGAAGAGTTTGAATTACATTAAATAACTGGTGCTTTTGAAGATAAAGATTATTGCCTGCCTGATCGTGTTTTTTGACTTCCCTCTATTTCATAAAAGGGAATATTACATAATTGACCTTTGGCTAAATGTGCCTGCATGGTCCGCTTTTACGGCACCTGGCTGTGGGCTTGACGTGCACTTAGAACTCACTCTGAGTTGATTGATTGAATGTATTGCTGCTCTCCTTACAACTGAACATGCTCACTCTGTTAAGACTTAATAAAAAGCACAAGCCAAAATATGACAAGTGAATGGAGATGGAGACCGAGATAGAGAAGTAGAAATTGAGCATCAGTCGACATGTTTAGAGACATACATTGTGAAGGTTGCAAGGGAGGTAGCTACTTTCACAACCCCATTGCGAGATCATGGTCAGGTTTGGGGATTTTTGAGCACACATTGCAAACTAAGGCCATACAAATGTATTAACATATAATATATTTTTTAAGTGAGGCAAGAGAGCGAAAAAAGTAGACCTTCTTGATAACATACTATAGTGACTGTAGTTCAACATCTAGCAACCAAATAAAGAGATTTGAGCCTCTTGGAGAGGCTAAAAGAGGCATAGTTCAGCCATAATCTGAGAGGAAGTTGTGTATCTGTTTACTTGCAGTCTGTCTAGACAGACAGGTTGCCTCCCACAATGTACCAATGCTGCAGCTTACACGTCTGAAGAAGTTCCGTAGTCAGTTGGGACAGAGAGGACGAGTCAGAAATGGGACGCACGTCACAGGTGACGTCACCCCGAGAATATTTTTTTTCCCCTTTTCAAAATGTCCAAGAGAATTTGACATCATTCTCAGACCGTGTGCTCTTGCTCCTGGGTCTGGGTTTTCAAGACTAGGAAGTTTGAGGACATTATTTTCGCTATAATCATGCAATTTGTGAAGAGAGGTTTCCTTTAAAAACATTTAAATCAATTTGTATGGCCTAAGCTGTTTCTTGGACATTTGGCCACTGATATATTGGTAGCACTTTATTTGAAGTGTGCCTAAACAGGGACATAAGATTAACATGACATAACAAATGACAGGCAGTGTTATTCTGCATGTATTGGGAACATTTACAAATGCAGGGGGCGTTAGTGTCGATTTGGAATTGGACAACGTCATCCTCTGCTCTCACAGATGCAGAGAATAAGCTTCCATTTGAGATGCAGTCTATGACTGGACATGTGAACCAGGTTAAATAAAGATAATGAAGGTGGCATATTTGTCTTTATACCTGGATGGCATTCTGACACACACACAATTTTTATAAAAAATTTTATCCAGTCGGATAAACACTCCAAACAGCCTACCCGACCGCTCGGAGGCGTCCGCATGGTCCTAAAGCACTTCGTCGCCTCGTTTTGTATCACATTCCAATGATAAAACTGGGAGGGACAAAATTTAATTTCAGAATGTGGGGGGGACATGTTATGTTATTTGTAATATGTCTTTGTACTGTGTATTCACTGTATGGCACTAAGCAGGTTTCCTTCCATTGAACCAGGTTTATTCGACAAAAACAATGTCGCAAAAGAAAACATTGTGACGTAATGAAAACGGCAACTATAGGAGAAATTTTCTAAAGCTCAACAACATTTTAATCTGTTCGACAGGGGGATTTCTCTTTTGTCTAACTTTTTTTATTGCGACAAATGATGATGGAAACTGTTTTTTGAATAAATTATGATTGCTGCATAATTTTGAAGGTACGCGGGGCACGTGATGTCATCATTTAACTATTAAGCTCCACTCCACATTTAATTCTGAATGCCTACAGCTTGCTAAATAATTTTTCATCATAGCAAAACACAATAATGGCTGAATTGCTTCACCTTGCTTTTCTGGTTGGCTGGATGCAAGTTTCACCATCCGATTATTTCAGATCTACAGGAGTGCAAGTTTCACCATGGCACAGACCATGGCGATATGTTGGCACATGAACATTATTTGAATATGGCAAATAAATTTTTGCATTGTATCCATGCTGGCTTTTGCGGGCTACATGAGACATGAAACATATCGGTGAGAGGGCATATAGGCTGTCGCCAATTTATTGATGCACAATTTGCCTAAATGGATCGTGGAAACACTTCAAGTGCTTAATTTGTATTCAACACTAGTTTTTTTAGATTCTTTATTTTTAGGTGAGCCATTACATCCAGCTGTTTTTATCGATACAATGGAAACGCACCGTAGCAGGCAATTGTTGCATCTATTTTCTATGCAAACTTTCTAAATGTTGTCAAAACAATCACTGGACAAGTTAATGGAAACATTGCTACTGAATGGTATCTAATTCAACCCTTTTATTTATATCATTACATGGACGTCTTTACCCTCCAACAGCCTCCCCTCCATCCAACAATGTGTTCCAGGCTGACAACTTTGCAGGCGCATGCCAGATCTCACAATGCCTGGATGTGTTTAGCATATCAGCTAACCACATCATATGATCTAGCGATCTGATCCAGTCCATTTTAGGACACTCTGTCTCAGTAAGACTTCTATCATCCTCGTGAATTTTAACTCGTTTTTCTTTTCTTTTTTTAGATTATTGTTTTATTGTTTTGCATTTTCAACCTAAATTGCAATCAATCAACTGAAAGTAACTGAAAGGCAAAGAAAATTCAGTTGACAGTTGATTTGTGGTAATTTAAATTAACAATATAGCCATTGATTCTAGAATATAATAATAACATTTCTATCTATCTATCTATCTATAATAATGAATATTATCAGATGATGTGTCACGATGACGCTGGAGATGTTCAAGAGAGTAATATCATTCCTTGTTTTGTGTGGCTCAGTTGCTAGAGCATGGTGCTTGCAACGCCAGGGTTGTGGGTTTTGTTTCCCATGGGGGGCCAGTACGAAAATGTATGCACTAACTACTGTAAGTTGCTCTGGATGAGAATGAATGTAATGAAGCTTACATTTGTGGGGGGACCAGCATGGCCACATTCGGTAGCCAAACATTGTCGAACATTGCAGATAGAAATGCCACGAATAGAGCCTACGAGATACCTTATTCTACATGTCAGAGAGGGGTGTTTGTTCTACATAGTATATTTATATCTGAACTTTCCAAAATGTTGCATCCTGCTGAATATACCCCTGGTGCAAGCACACTGACAGCCCACCTGACAAACAGACCAGGGGTGCATTCAGCAGGATGCAACGTTTTAAAACGTAAAAAAAATATATTTGCCATGTAGAATATGGAATCACGGTGGCTCTATTCGTGTGATCTAGCTGCGATGTTCGAACGCTACCGAACGTGGCCCTAGATAGATAGGGGGGGAGTAAAGTTCACTATGAGAGCCAGGATGTCACATTCGTTGAAGGACGGGTCAGACCAAGGCGCAGTGTGAAATGCAAACATGTTTATTTAACAGAATAAACATACAAAACAACGAAACGTGAAGTCGAAGGCTATACACTCTAACAAGCCAACTCACCGAACACAAACAAGATCCCACAACACAGGCAGGAAAACTGGCTGCCTAAGTATGATCCCCAATCAGAGACAACGAGTGACAGCTGCCTCTGATTGGGAATCACACCCGGCCAAACATAGACATACAAATACTAGACTCTAAACATAGATCTACCATCACATCGAACTAAACATGCACACCCTGACCAAACTAACTAGAGTTGTATAGGTCAGGGCGTGACACAGGATGACCAAGACTTCAGTCTTGCAATGTGTTACTTATTTATTGTTGTCCAGCACAAGCAACAGAACTGTCAACCATGGGGACCAAACAGACAAACAGTGAGAAAGAGTTGGAAGAACTGAAGAGACAGAATGCAGGTAATGTAGCTTTTCCCAATCTTAGTAGCTATAGTGGTGAATGGATAATGACCAACTGTAAATAGCGTGTTTTGTTTTTAAAATGTTGTTGTGTTAACATTAACCAGCAGAAATATAAACATATCATATGTTTTTATTGGTACAATCGCAGCAGCAGAACTGTAATCCATGGGGACCAAGGTGACAGTCAGTGAGAGTGAGGTGGAGGAACTGAAGAGACAGAATGCAGGTGAGAAGATGTGGCAGTACGTATTGGTTTTTATTTAATTAGGGACTATCTCAACAAACGTTATATTGACTCAATAACACAGTACCCATCAATTATTCTTTATGGGGGAATTCAGACCCGAGTTCTAAATGTAAATGGGATTTAATTATATTTTTATGCACTTCTCTCTCTACTCGTGTTCTCACCTTGAACTTAAGCATGAGGTAAAGCATGTACCAGCTAGTTATTCGTTTGGTGTGGAGATTATAGAAATGGAGGTGTGGCAGGGGTGTGTCTACAGACAGGCCGTATTCTGACCTTGATTTAATTCCCTCATAATTCGACCACTTTTACGAGTGAGGAAACCATGAATAAGGTTGAGCAAACTGTCGGTTCACTGCACCAATCACCATGAACTGCAATTTACAAATTGATAAGAGCTATTGATAAAACCTTTATAAATTCATAAGCGCTATTGATAAGACCTAGGTAAATTAGTAATCTGTTTGGATAATGGGATCGTAAATATAAATAAAAATTGTTTTAGATCTATTTTACCGTATGATCACTGGAGAAAAATGTGCAACCAGTCATATTTCAGCAAACTGAAAATCATGTCAACATGACAGGTCTTTCGTCCTCATTTCCACAGTGAAGTATAAATAGCAGTGTCGTTATTCAGAATTGTAATTGTAGGCCTATGGTTTCAGAATTTGTGGGGGTGGAATCAAACCAATGTATTTTTGATTCACCAATACATTTTGTGCGTAAAGGCTCTCCAACCCTGTTTATGTATGATTCATAAATACTTTCCTAACCCTAAATAGTCTACAAGATCATAGTATTTTTTAATCTACCAATTGGTGCTGAAAAGGAGATTAATGTTTGTGTATTTACAGTTGAAGTCGGAAGTTTACATACACTTAGGTTGGAGTCATTAAAACTCGTTTTTCTACCACTCCACAAATTTCTTGTTAACAAACTATAGTTTTGGCAAGTCGGTTAGGACATCTACTTTGTGCATGACACAAGTAATTTTTCCAACAATTGTTTACAGACAGATTATTTCACTTATAATTCACTGTATCACAATTCCAGTGGGTCAGAAGTTTACATACACTAAGTTGACTGTGCCTTTAAACAGCTTGAAAAATTACAGAAAATGATGTCATGGTTTTAGAAGCTTCTGATAGGCTAATTGACATCATTTGAGTCAATTGGAGGTGTACCTGTGGATGTATTTCAAGGCCTACCTTCAAACTCAGTGCCTCTTTGCTTGACATCATGGGAAAATCAAAAGAAATCAGCCAAGACTTCAGAAAAGAAATAGTAGACCTCCACAAGTCTGGTTCATCCTTGGGAGCAATTTCCAAACGCCTGAAGGTACCACAATCATTTGTACAAACAATAGTATGCAAGTATAAACACCATGGGACCACTCAGCCGTCATACCGCTCAGGAAGGAGACGCGTTCTGTCTCCTAGAGATGAACGTATTTGGTGCGAAAAGTGCAAATCAATCCCAGAACAACAGCAAAGGACCTTGTGAAGATGCTGGAGAAAACAGGTACAAAAGTATCTATTTCCACAGTAAAACGAGTGCTATATCGATATAACCTGAAAGGTCACTCAGCAAGGAGGAAGCCACTGCTCCAAAACCGCCATAAAAAGCCAGACTATGGTTTGCAACTGCACATTGGGATGAAGATCGTACTTTTTGGAGAAATGTCCTCTGGTCTGATGAAACAAAAATATAACTGTTTGGACATAATGACCATCGTTATGTTTGGAGGAAAAAAAAGGGGGATCCAAGCCGAAGAACACCATCCCAACCGTGAAGCACGTGGGTGGCAGCATCATGCTGTGGGGGTGCTTTGCTGCAGGAGGGACTGGTGCACTTCACATAATAGATGGCATCATGAGGAAGGAAAATTATAATAATAATAATATGCCATTTAGCAGACACTTTTATCCAAAGCGACTTACAGTCATGTGTGCATACATTTTTACGTATTATGTGGATATATTGAAGCAACATCTCAAGACATCAGTCAAGATGTTAAAGCTTTGTCGCAAATGGGTCTTCCAAATGGACAATGACCCCAAGCATACTTCCAAAGTTGTAGCAAAACGGCTTAAGGACAACAAAGTCAAGGTATTTTAGTGGCCATCACAAAGCCCTGACCTAAATCTTATAGAAAATGTGTGGGCAGAACTGAAAAAGTGTGTGCGAGCTAGGAGGCCTACAAACCTGACTCAGTTACATCAGCTCTGTCAGGAGGAATGGGCCCAAATTCACCCAACTTATTGTGGGAAGCTTGTGGAAGGCTACCCGAAAAGTTTGACCCAAGTTAAACAATTTAAAGGCAATGCTACCAAATACTAGTGTATGTAAACTTCTGACCCACTGGGAATGTGATGAAAGAAATAAAAGCTGAAAGAAATCATTCTCTCTACTATTACTACATTTCACATTTTTAAAATAAAAGTGGTGATCCTAACTGACCTAAGACAGGGAATTTTTACTAGGATTAAATGTCAGGAATTGTGAAAAACAGAGTTTAAATGTATTTGGCTAAGGTGTATGTAAACTTCCGACTTCAACTTTAGATGGCTTTCTTTCATTGATCCCTATTCTGAACGCGTTCTCTCTATTATATATTCTAGTGAGTCTGTTGAGAAAATTTGAATTAAAAAAGTATACCATATTAAAATGGATGGCTTTAGATAAATGTACTGAAAACCCTACTGAATGAAAACTCCACAAGAAGATCTGTTGGCCAGCAAGAGGGAGGGTTTTCAGAGGTACAAAGGCCAGTATGCAGCTGCATATGGTAAGTCTGAATACCAACTTCTGAGAAGTGCTTAAATCAAAACACTTAAAAAGGGAATACATTTCCTAAGTCTGAATTGGGACAAGAGTGCTTTTATCAATCACAAGATGCTAAATATTTGTATTGCATCAACTCGGAAGCAACGATATACCAAATATTTCAAGAACTTTGCTAGCTAAGTGCATCCGGTATACTTCTTAAGAATACAATGACTATCTTCTCTCTCATCTTCACACACAGACCAAAGCTGGTGTTCTTCACTGCTCTAACTAACAATAGTGAAGTAGGACCGAACAGCACTGATACAACCCTAATCTACAGCAAAGTCATAAAAACATCGGCAAGGCCTATAACCACATTACAGGCACGGTTCTAAATTAACATATTTTATTGGTGGCACTGGTGCTCCTAACTTAGAAAAGTTAGGACCACCACATACAATTTAGGAGCACCCGAAAAAGAGATGTTTTAATTGATTGAAATATAGCCTACATTGTCCGATATGAATCCTACTTAATTTTAAAACCCGTCTCCTAAAGAATATCTCACGTCCTTTATTTCTGTGGCACCAAATGAAAAGTTACCAGGTTGTTAGTAGGGCTGCACGATATGGGCAAGAAATCTAATCATGATTGCGATTTCACTTGCGATATACAGAACCAGTCAAAAGTTTGGACACACCTACTCATTCAAGGGCTTTTCTTTATTTTTACTATTTTCTACATTGTAGAATAATAGTGAATACATCAAAACTATGAAATAACACATATGGAATCATGTAGTAACCAAAAAAGTGTAATGGAGGATCAATATGATGTTGTCTGTGATTGTTTCTGTTGAATTGTGTTTTTGTTTTGTATGTTTGAAATGTTCTTGTCTGTATGTCTAAAACTGTACATGTCAACATGTTTACACAGGGCACAGCCGTAAAAGAGATCCAGGTCTCAGTCTGTTTTTCCCTGTTAAAATAAAGATTTGAAAAAATTAAAAAAATTAAAAAATATTTTTTTATTTTTTTATTTGACATTCTTCAAATAGCCACTCCTTGCCTTGATGACGCTTGGCATTATCTCAACCAGCTTCACCTGGAATGCTTTTCCAACAGTCTTGAAGGAGTTCCCACATATGTTGAGCACTTGTTGGCTGCTTTTCCTTACTCTGCCGTCCGACTCATCCCAAACCATCTCAATTGGTTTGAGGTCGGGGGATTGTGGAGGCCAGGTCATCTGATGCAGCACTCCATCAATCTCCTTCTTGGTTAAATACCCCTTACATAGCCTGGATGTGTGTTGGGTCATTGTCCTATTGAAAAACAAATGATAGTCCCACAAAGCCCAAACAAGATGGGATGGTGTATCGCTGCAGAATGCTGTGGTAGCATGCTGGTTAAGTATGCCTTGAAATCTAAAGAAATCACAGACAGTGTCATCAGCAAAGTACCCCCACACCATAACACCTCCTCCTCCATGCTTTACAGTGGGAACTACACATGCGGAGATCATCCGTTTACCCACACCGCGTCTCACAAAGACACAGCGGTTGGAACCAAAAATCTCAAATTTGGACTCTAGACCAAATTACACATTTCCACCGGTCTAATGTCCATTGCTTGTGTTTCTTGGCCCAAGCAAGTCTCTTCTTCTTATTGGTGTCCTTTAGTAGTGGTTTCTTTTCAGCAATTCGACCATAAAAGCCTGATATACACTGTCCCCTCTGAATAGTTGATGTTGAGATGTGTCTGTGACTTGAACTCTGTGAAGCATTTATTTGGGCTGCAATTTCTGATCAGAGGTAACTCAAGTTTCATCATAGTGTTTGATGGTTTTTGCGACTGCACTTGAAGAAACTTTCAAAGTTCTTGAAATGTTCCGTATTGACTGACCTTCAAATCAAATCATATCAAATTTTATTTGCCACATGCACAGAATACAAAAGGTGTAGACCTTACAGTGAAATGCTTACTTACAAGCCCTTAACCAACAATGCAGTCTTAAGAAAAAAAAAAAAAAGTGTTAAGTAAAAAATAGATACAAAGCAAAAAATTAAAGAGCAGCAGTAAAATAAAATATAGCCATGATTAGCTGTTCAGTATTCTTATGGCTTGGGGGTAGAAGCTGTTAAGAAGCCTTTTGGACCTAGACTTGGCACTCCGGTACCGCTTGCCGTGCGGTAGCAGAGAGAGAACAGTCTATGACTAGGGTGGCTGGAGTCTTTGAACATTTTTAGGGCCTTCCTCTGACACCGCCTGTTATAGAGGTCCTGGATGGCAGGATGCTTGGCCCCAGTGATGTACTGAGCCGTACGCACTACCCTCTGTAGTGCCTTGCGGTCGGAGGCCGAGCAGTTGCCATACCAGGCAGTGATGCAACCAGTCAGGATGCTCTCGATGGTGCAGCTGTAGAACGTTTTGAGGATCTGAGGACCCATGCCACATCTTTTCAGTCTCCTGAGGGGGAATAGGCTTTGTCGTGCCCTCTTCACGACTGTCTTGGTGTGTTTGGACCATGATAGTTTGTTGGTGATGTGGACACCAAGGAACTTGACGCTCTCAACCTGTTCCACTACAGCCCTGTAGATGAGAATGGGGGCGTGCTCAGTCTTCTTTTTTTCCCTGTAGTCCACAATCAGAGGTTGTTATCCTGGCACCACACGGCCAGGTCTCTGACCTCCTCCCTATAGGCTGTCTCATCGTTGTCGGTGATCAGGCCTATCACTGTTGTGTCGTCGGCAAACTTAATGATTGTGTTGGAGTCGTGCCTGGCCATGCAATCATGGGTGAACAGGGAGTACAGGAGGGGACTGAGCATGCACCCCTGAGGGGCCCCCGTGTTTAGGATCAGTGTGGCAGATGTGTTGTTACCTACCCTTCCCACATGGGGGCAGCCCGTCAGGAAGTCCAGGATCCAGTTGCAGAGGGAGGTGTTTAGTCCCAGGATCCTTACCTTAGTGATTAACTTTGAGGGCACTACGGTGTTGAACGCTGATCTGTAGTCAATGAATAGCATTCTCACGTAGGTGTTCCTCTTGTCCAGTTGGGAAAGGGCAGTGTGGAGTGCAATAGAGATTGCATCATCTGTGGATCTGTTGGGGCGGTATGCAAATTGGAGTGGGTCTAGGGTTTCTGGGATAATGGTGTTGATGTGAGCCATGACCAGCCTTTCAAAGCACTTCATGGCTACAGACGTGAGTGCTATGGGTTGGTAGTCATTTAGGAAGGTTATCTTAGTGTTCTTGGGCACAGGGACTATGGTGGTCTGCTTGAAACATGTTGGTATTACAGACTCAGTCAGGGACATGTTGAAAATGTCAGTGAAGGCATTTACCAGTTGGTCAGCGCATGTACACGTCCTGGTAATCCATCTGGCCCTGCGGCCTTGTGAATGTTGACCTGCTTAAAAGTCTTACTCACATCGGCTACGGAGAGCGTGATCACATAGTCATCCGGAACAGCTGATGCTCTCATGCATGCTTCAGTGTTGCTTGCCTCGATGCGAGCATAGAAGTAATTAGCTCGTCTGGTAGGCTTGTGTCACTGGGCAGCTCGCGGCTGTGCTTCCCTTTGTAGTCTGTAATAGTTTGCAAGCCCTGCCACATCCGACGAATGTCAGAGCCGGTGTAGTACGATTCAATCTGACTCTTTGCCTGTTTGATGGTTCGTCAGAGGGCATAGCGGGATTTCTTATAAGCATCTGGGTTAGAGTCCCGCTCCTTGAAAGCGGCAGCTCTGCCCTTTAGCTCAGTGTGGATGTTGCCTGTAATCCATGGCTTCTGGTTGGGGTATGTACATACGGTCACTGTGGGGACGACGTCATCGATGCACTTATTGATGAAGCCAGTGACTGATATGATGTACTCCTCAATGCGTTTTCTTGTTTGCTTATGGCCTTATACAGCTCATTGAGTGCAATCTTACTGCCAGCATCGGTTTGTGGCGGTAAATTGACAGCTACGAAAAATATAGATGAAAACTTGGTAAATAGTGTGGTCTACAGCTTATCATGAGATACTCTACTTCAGGCGAGCAAAACCCAGAGACTTCCTTAGTATTAGATTTTATGCACCAGCTGTTGTTTACAAATATACACAGACCTCCACCCCTTGTCTTACCGGAGTCAGCCGTTCTATCCTGCCGAAATAGCGTATATCCCGCCAGCTGTATGTTATCCATGTCGTCGTTCAGTCACGACTCGGTGAAACATAAGATATTACAGTTTTTAATGCCCCGTTGGTAGGATAACCTTGATCTTAGGTTGTCCAATTTATTTTCAAATGATTGAACGTTGGTTTATAGGATTGATGGAAGAGGCAGTTTACTCGCTTGCCGTTGGATCCTTATAAGGCACTCCAACCTACGTCCACGATATCTCTGTCTCTTTCTCATGCGAATGACGGGAATTTGGGCCTTGTCTGGAGTCTGTAGAATATCCTTCGCTTCCGACTTGTTGAAGAACAATTATTTGTCCAATACGAGGTGAATAATCGCTGTCCTGATATCCAGAAGCTCTTTTTGGTCATAAGAGACGGTGGCAGAAACAGTATGTACATAATAAATCACAAATAACGCGAAAAAACACACATAATAGTACAATTGGTTAAAGGGCCCTAAAACGGCAGCCATCTCCTCCGGCGCCATCTTATTCCTACCCCATCTCTCGCGAGCTCAAGCCAGTCCCCAAATGTAATGAAATGTTCTGCACAGTTTGAAGAAAAATTCTCCAATCAATGGAAACAATCTGTTGCAGTCAGAGAGAGATGGAGGGAAATATGCTCCAGGACGATTAACCGTGAAATGATGTGCTTAGCAACCGTTTGGCCCCACACTACCTGACACACATGAAAAATCCCAGTCATCATCACCTGTAGCCGCCATTCGAAATGAATTACTTATTTAGCATGTGCTGTAAATTGTAGGGATGTGCAGAAATACTACACTGAACTATATATGAAACTACAATAACAGCTGAGGTGTGCTATATGGTATGCTATGGTGCTGCTGGGTGTGTTGCTTTCATAATGCATAGGCATTGTGAAAGCAACACACACAGTGAGAAAGTACTTTTACTTAGAATTTGTCCTTTTGGAATTTTTTCTTGGTAAGCCATTCTCATGAGAAAGTGCTCTCTGGAGGAAGTACAATATTTGAACGTTCCAATGCACAGGAACTTTTTTTTGCTGATCAATGAGGTAGAAATAGAATTGCACACAAAAACTTTTCTGGGCTGAACTTGCTCACTGAGCAGAAAAAAAGGAAGAGAAATTGTGATTTAATGTCTCCTACATGTTAATGTGACAGATAAAAGACATAGCCACGTTTAGAGCACTGGGAGTTTTGCCATAATCTTTTGGCTCTGTGAACATCATAATTGGTCGGAGGCCGCCGGTTCATTACCATTTTCAGTCCATTTTGATATTTTTACCAAGCTCTGACACACTCTTTGAATTAGGGGTTACTAGAGGAACCCTGGAGTTCCTCAAGGAACCATTGCAGTCAATGGGTTCAAATTTGCACCTTTGGTTAGTTGGCGGAACCTTAAATGTTTTAATGTACTAAAGGGTTCCTGGAAGAACCTTTTTTCTGGTGAGCGCAGAGCACTTTAAATTTATTTTGTCGTTGTATTTGTTGCACTGCCAGACTCAGAAGAAGATGAAAAAAATAGTTTTTCGGCTTTATGGGATAGCAAAGTTGAATAGTACAACATTGGCCGTCAATCTACAGTAATTATATTATATTCTGAGAGCATCTGGTTGTTTCTGTGGTGGCACTAGGCTACTCCTTTCTCCTAAGTGGAGATTTTCTCTCACCTGTCCATCTCCTCATTTGAATTCCATGCTGTCACAGTCACTTGTCCACTCAAGCGTAAAGTTGTTGTCATCTATCGCCCACCAGGTGCCCTTAGAGAGTTCCTCAACGAGCTTGACACCTTGATAAGCTCATTTCCTGACAATGGCTCACTGCTCTTACTGAACGACTTCAACCTCACGACATCTGCCTTAATCCCTCCTTGCCTCTTTTGACCTCACCCTTTCCCAGTCACCTTCCACTCACAAGGCAGGCAATACACTTGACCTCATCTTTACTATAGGCTGTTCTCCTACTAATCTCACTGCAACCCCCCTCCAGGGGACTGATCACTACTTTGTTTCCTTTTCTGTCTCCGTCTCCTCCAATACTAGCCACTCAGCCCCTATCCAGATGGTAATGCGTCGTCGCAATCTTCACTCTCTCTCCCACTAGACTATCCTCTTCTATCCGATCATCTTTCCCTTCTGCTAAATCCTTCGCCCTCCTGTCTCCTGATTCTGCCTCTTCGACCCTACTCTCCTCCCTTTCTGCATCCTATGACTCGCACTGTCCCCTTTCCTCCCGGCTGGCTCGGCCCTCCCCTCCTGCTCTGTGGCTGAGTGACTCATTGCGAGCTTACAGAACAGGGCTATGGGCAGCTGAGCGAAAATGGAGGAAAAGTGAACTTCCGGAGGACCTATCCTCCTTTCACTCCCTCCTCTTTACCTTCGCTCCTCTATATCCGCTTCTAAAGCTACTTTCTATCATTCTAAATTTTAAGCTTCTGCCTCTAACTCTTTTCAACCTTCTCCTCCCTCCTTAATTTTTTATTTAACCAGGTAAACCAGGTAAGCCAGTTGAGAACAAGTTCTCATTTACAACTGCGACCTGGCCAAGATAAAGCAAAGCAGTGCGATAAAAACAACAACACAGAGTTACATATGGGGTAAGCAAAACATTAAGTCAAAAATACAACAGAAAATATATATACAGTGTGTGCGAACATAGTAAATTATGGAGGTAAGGCAATAAATAGGCCAGAAGGCAAAATAGTTACAATTTCGTATTAACACTGGAATGATAGATAGAGATACTGGGGTGCAAATTAGCAAAATAAATAACAATATGGGGATGAGGTAGTTGGATGGGCTAATTACAGATGGGCTGTGTACAGGTGCAGTGATCAATAAGCTGCTCTGACAACTGACGCCTAAAGTTAGTGAGGGAGTTAAGAGTCTCCAGCTTCCGAGATTTTTGAAGTTCGTTCCAGTCATTGGCAGCAGAGAACTGGAAGGAATGGTGGCCAAAGGAGGTGTTGGCTTTGGGTATGACCAGTGAGATATACCTGCTGGAGCGCAGACTACGGGTGGGTGTTGCTAAGGTGACCAGTGAGCTAAGATAAGATGGGGATTTGCCTAGCAGTGATTTATAGATGACCTGGAGCCAGTGGGTTTGGCGACAAATATGTAGTGAGGGCCAGCCAACAAGAGCATACAGGTCACAATGGTGGGCAGTATATGGGGCTTTGGTGACAAAACGGATGGCACTGTGATTTGGGGGGGCATGGGCAAGTTGCAGCGGAGGGTGCAGAGCTGGTGGCCGGGTAGTGGTAGCCAGGTGGAAAGCATGGCCAGCCGTAGCAAAATGCTTGTTGAAAATCTCGATTATTGTAGATTTATCGGTGGTGACAGTGTTTCCTAACCTCAGTGCAGTGGGCAGTTGGGAGGAGGTGCTCTTATTCTCCATGGACTTTACAGTGTCCCAAAACTTTTTGGAGTTAGTGCTACAGGATGCACATTTCTGTTTGTAAAAGCTAACCTTTGCTTTCCTAACTGATTGTGTATATTGGTTCCTGACTTCCCTGAAAAGTTGCATATCGCGGGGGCTGTTCGATGCTAATGCAGTACGCCACAGGATGTTTTTGTGCTGGTTAAGGGCAGTAAGTCTGAGGAGAACCAGGGGCTATATCTGTTCTTAGTTCTGAATTTTTTGAACGGGGCATGCTTATTTAAGATTGAGAGGAAAGCTCTTTTAAAGAACAACCAGGCATCCTCTACTGACAGAATGAGGTCAATATCCATCCAGGATACCCGGGCCAGGTCAATTAGAAAGGCCTGCTCACTAAAGTGTTTTAGGGAGCGTTTGACAGTGATGAGGGGTGGTCGTTTGAGGGCATCTAGTTTAGATTGTAGGTTGACCGGGGTGTTAAGCATATCCAAGTTTAGGTCACCAAGCAGTACGAACTCTGAGGATAGATGGGGGGCAATCAGTTCACATATGGTGTCCAGGGCACAGCTCTGGGCTGAGGGGGGTCTGTATTAAGCGGCAACAGTGAGAGACTTATTTCTGGAAAGGTGGATTTTTAGAAGTAGATGCTCAAACTGTTTGGGCACAGACCTGGATAGTATGATAGAGCTCTGCAGGCTATCTCTACAGTAGATTGCAACTCCACCCCCTTTGGAAGTTCTATCGAGATGGAAAATGTTGTAGTTGGGGATGGAAATTTCTGAATTTTTGGTGGCCTTCCTAAGCCAGGATTCAGACACTGCTAGAACATCAGGGTTGGCGGAGTGTGCTAACGCAGTGAATAACTCAAACTTAGGGAGGAGGCTTCGGATGTTAATGTGCAAGAAACCAAGGCTTTTACAGTTACAGAAGTCAACAAATGATAATGCCTGGGGAGTAGGAGTGATACTGGGGGCTACAGCGCCTGGGTTAACCTCTACATCACCAGAGGAACAGATGAGGAGTAGAATTAGGATACGGCTAAGTGCTTTAAGAACTGGTCTTCTAGTGCGTTGGGTACAGAGAAAAAAAGGGGCAGATTTCTGGGCGTTCTAGAATAGATTCAGGGTATTATGTACAGACAAGGATATGGAAGGATATGAGTACAGTGGAGGTAAACCTAAGCGTTGGGTAACAATGAAAGAGATAGCATCACTGGAGGCACCGATTGAGTCGGTCTCCGCGTGTAAGGGGGGTGGGACAAAGGAGCTGTCTCAGGTAGGTTGAGCTGGGCTGGGGGCTCTACAGTGAAATAGTACAATAAGAAATAACAGAAACAGCAATAAGAAGGGAATGTTGACATGGGAGAGAGGCATAAAGCAATCCCAGGTGTTATGGTGACAAAGTTTGGGCTGAGGCTAAACATAAACAGGATGCGGTACCGTATAAAGGAACAGTCCAGCAGGCATCAGCTGTATAGCTGAGTTATCATAAGGTCCGGTGAACAGCAATAGGAGAGTTCGGAGGTAGTTCGGGGGCTGCTACAGTACTAGCGAGCAAGAGGTCCGGCTTGCGTGTGCTAGCGTGCCGGGGCTAGCAGATGGATCTTCGTGGTTGACGTCGTAACGGTTAATCATCCACTCCTTCCTCTTGCTCTGCAGACGACTTTGTCAACCATTTTGAAAAGAAGGTTGACGACATCCGCTTCAAATTCAGTCAGCCTATTGGGTCCACTGGTCCCACTCACACAGATCTATTGTCACGGTTTACTAAGCCAGAACCCAGAAGCAGACCAGGACAAGGTAAGTGGTGTCAAAGGTGAGTGTTTATTTAACTGATCCACGAGTGCAGCTGAATAATCCAGGGAACAGAGCGGGCGGCGTGGATGAGTTGTTGAGGGTGCAGTAGTTGGTCCAATGATGGCTCGGCAGCCGCCGACCATCAGGCAGAGGTGGGGTGAAGGTTCCCGGACGAGTGACTGCAGGGAGAACAAAACGGAGGTAAGCATACAACAAGCAAACAAGGTGCAAAACAACAAAAACTAATGCTCTAAGCTCTAAGACTAGATCCGCTGATAAACATACTGTTCATGGCTAACGATCCGGCAGGGAATGGATGTTAGGCCAGAGCCTAAGAAGGGTGATGATCAGGACCAGGTGTGCAGATTGCTGATGGGATGCAGGTGCGGAAATCAAGAGAGCTCCCGCCTAGCAACGTTGCCCGGCAACCAGGCAGGGAGCGTTCCAGAACCCTCGGGAAACTGGAGATCACGAGCAGAAAGACTAGTACACAGACAGGACCCGACTCAGACTGCCGGGATCGTTACAGTACCCCCCCTCCGACGAACGCCACCGGGCGGACTCCCGGAGCGCCAGGATGGAGGCGGTAGAAGTCACGAATGAGGTCAGCATCTAGGATCTGTCGCCGCGGAATCCAACTCCTCTCTTCAGGACCATACCCTCCCAGTCCACGAGATACTGGAAACCCCGGCCCCGCCGTCTGGAATCCATGATGCGTCGCACCGTGTAGGCAGGACCACCTCCGATCATCCGAGGAGGAGGAGGAGGAGGCGGAGGAGGCAACAGAGGACTGAGGAAAACAGGCTTGAGGCAGGAGACATGAAAGGTGGGATGGACTCTGAGCGTCCTCGGTAGTTTGAGTCGAACTGCCACCGGATTGATCACCTTCTCCACCACAAACGGACCAATGAACTTCGGTAACAACTTCCTAGACTCAGTCCGTAAAGGAAGATCCCGTGTGGCCAACCAGACCCCTATCTCCGATGGTATAGGTGGGAGCGGGGATCCGGCGACGATTCGCCTGGAGCTGATACCGGTCCGAAACTCTAAGGAGTGCCTTTCTGGCCCGATGCCAGGTCCGGTGGCAACGGCGAATATGGGCCTGAACAGAAGGCACTGAGAGCTCCTTCTCCTGAGAAGGGAACAAGGGAGGTTGGTAGCCATACAGGCACTGGAAGGGAGACATCCCAGTGGCAGATGTAGGGGAGAGTATTGTGGGCATACTCAACCCAGGGCAACTGAGAGACCCAGGAGGTGGGGTTGGAAGAGACCAGGCAGCGTAGCGTGGATTCCATCTTCTGGTTGGCTCTCTCCGCCTGACCATTAGATTGGGGGTGAAAACCAGATGTGAGACTGACTGTAGCTCCAATGGCCAAACAGAAGGACTTCCAGACAGCAGAGGTAAACTGAGGGCCACGGTCGGAAAACGATATCACTGGGCAAACCGTGGACCCTGAAAACCTCCCTAACCAGGATCTCGGACGTCTCGAGGCAGAGGGAAGCTTGGCAATAGGCACAAAGTGGGCGAACTTGCTGAATCTGTCCACGATAGTCAGAACGACCGTGTTCCCCTCAGAAGCGGGCAACCCAGTGACAAAGTCCAGGGCCAGATGCGACCATGGTCGCCGGGGAATAGGAAGGGGGTGAAGTAGTCCAGAGCTGGGCCGATTGGTACTCTTATTCTGCGCACACACTGGACAGGCAGCAACAAAACCCCGAGTATCCTCGGCCATGGCAGGCCACCAAAAACGTCTGCGAAGAAACGCCATCGTCCGAGCCACGCCAGGGTGACAAGCCATCTTGCTGGCGTGGGACCATTTGAGGACAGCAGGACGAACCGACTCAGGCACAAACAACCGACCGGGTGGACCGTTACCGGGACCGGGCTGCGTCCGAAGGGCCGCCATCACCTCCTCCTCAATCCTCCACATAACTGCTCCCCACGACGCAGTTCCGGGGGAGAATTGTCTCGGTCTTGGACCCACTCTCTTCCGTCTTGGAGAACATCCGGGACAAGGCGTCCGCCTTGCCGTTCTTAGATCCAGGTCGGAACGTCAGGGAAAACTTGAATCGTCCGAAAAACAACGCCCACCTGGCCTGACGGAGTTGAGACGTCTAGCCGATTGCACGTAAGCAAGATTCTTGTGGTCAGTCCAGACAATAAACGGTTGCTCCGCCCCCCTCCAACCAGTGGCGCCACTCCTCCAAGGCAAGTTTCACCGCGAGAAGCTCCCGGTTACCCACATCGTAATTCCTCTCCGCAGGCGAAAGGCGACGAGAGTAGTAGGCGCAGGGATGGAGTTTACTGTCCGTGGAGCATCGCTGCGACAGGATGGCGCCAACTCCCACATCAGACGCGTCCCACTTCAACGACGAACTGACGGGCCGTGTCCGGTTGAGAGAGAATCGGTGCGTTGGTGAATCGCCTCTTCAAATCCAGAAACGCTCGATCCGCCTCCGGATTCCACTTGAAGGTCCTGATACTGGAAGTCAAGGCAGTTAACGGAGCGGCCACACGGCTGTAATCCCGGATGAATCTGCGGTAGAAATTCGCAAACCCCAAAAATCTCTGGAGCTGCAATCTCGTACCGGGCTGGGCCCATTCCAGAACCGCTCTAACCTTCTCCTGGTCCATCCTAATCTCTCCCCTGGAGATGATGTACCCGAGAAAGGATGTCGTGTGGGCGTGAAACTCGCACTTCTCGGCCTTCACGAACAGGCGATTCTCCAACAATCGCTGCAGAACCTGCCGGACATGCTGGACGTGGTCGGAAGGTTCCTTCGAGAAGATCAGAATGTCATCCAGGTAAACAAACACAAAGAGACCGATCATATCTCTCAGGACGTCGTTCACCATACTCTGGAATACCGCTGGAGCATTGGTCAGTCCAAACGGCATCACCTGATACTCGAAGTGACCCATCGGTGTATTGAAACCCGTCAACCACTCGTCCCCCTCTCTGATCCGGACCATGTGATACGCATTGCGTAGGGTCTAGCTTGGTGAACACCGTAGCACCCTGTAAGGAGTCGAAGGCAGAACTCATCAAGGGCAGGGGATACTTGTTCTTGACCGTGATGTCATTCAACCCCCCGATAATCAATACACGGTCGAAGAGAGCCATCCTTCTTACCCACAAAGAAGAATCCTGCCCCCCAGGGGTGATGACGAGGGACGACGAGACCAGCAGCTAGGGACTCCTTGATGTAGGTCTCCAAAGCCTCA
The DNA here is from genome assembly GCF_020615455.1 of Coregonus clupeaformis. Classification (NCBI taxonomy): domain Eukaryota; kingdom Metazoa; phylum Chordata; class Actinopteri; order Salmoniformes; family Salmonidae; genus Coregonus; species Coregonus clupeaformis. Next base: position 34,211,050 of record NC_059193.1, read on the forward strand.
CGTTCAGGTCGGGAGATACTGTATAACCTTCCCTTAGGGTAGACAGCTCCAGGGAACAGGTTGATGGCACAATCATATGGTCGGTGGGGAGGGAGTGACAGAGCCTTCTGCTTACTGAACACTTCCCCCAAATCGTGATATGTCTCGGGAACCAGGGACAAATCTGGGGGTTTAGCCTCAATCACCTGACTGGGAACCGAATGGGGACAGGCAGTCTTGAGACAGTTAGCATGACAATCAAGGCTCCAACTCGTTACCTTGCCCGTCACCCAATCGAACGTGGGATTGTGTTCCTTCAGCCAGGGGTATCCAAGGACCAGAGGAACATGGGAAGACGGCAGAATGAAGAATGAAATCATCTCAGAATGATTCCCCGACAACAGCATCTTAACCGGTTCAGTCCTCATCGTGATACGTGCCAGACTACTGCCGTCCAGAGTGGTAGCTTCAATGGCTTCCGGCAATTGCTCCTTGGAAAGCCCCAGCTGTTCCACCAACTCGGCATCAAGAAAGCTTCCATCGGCACCTGAATCGATAAAAGCGTTAATCGCTAAGCTCTGATTCCTGTTCATAAGGGTAGCCGGGAAACGGGGTCTGACAGAGGTATTGAGAGGTCGAAACTGGCTCGCTAAAAGTCCTCCCAACTTTAGCGAGCCGCGCAGTTTGACGACCGCCGGGAACCAGTGGCGAGGTAATGTCCCGAACCACCACAGTAGAGGCAACAGTTAGTCCTACGTCTGTGTTGGCGCTCCTCCTTGGTTAACCCGTGCACGCCCCACTTGCATGGGTTCAGAATCGGGAGACAGGACCTCTCCACTAATCCTGTGTGGTGGACGATGATCGACGTATTCTGGTCCAATCCCCGACCCGACTGGCACCTGAGAAGCTGATCGGTTGGACGGGACCCATTGCTTCTCCCTCCTTCGCTCTCGGACTCGATTATCCACCCGAATAGACAAGGCTACCAAGCTGTCCAGGTCACTAGGCTCCGGATAGGAGATCAACTCATCCTTGAGCTGCTCCGACAGACCCTGGTAAAAGGCCGCTTGCAGAGACTCCTCATTCCACCCACTCTCCACAGCCAACGTCTTGAACTCGATCACGAAGTCGGCCACGCTGCGAGTTCCTTGGCGAAGCGAAAACAGGCGCCTAGCTGCGTCCCTCCCTCGGACGGAATGGTCGAAGAGCTTCCTCATCTCGGCCGTGAACCCCTGGTATGAAGCCATGCAGGGATCCTGTCGTTCCCAAACGGCTGAAGCCCACTCCAGCGCTCGACCACGCAGCAACTCGATCACAAAGGCTATCCTAGCTTTGTCTGTGGCATAAGAGTAGGGCTGTAGATCGAACACTAATCCACACTGCATAAGGAAGGAACGGCATCTTCCCAGCTCCCCCTCATATTTATCCGGCGTCGGAACCTTGGGCTCACGGAAGGGCACAGCTCCAGACGCGGCAGGCGAGATGGGTGAAACCGGTAGTGGATCCTCCACCGGAAACTTGCGCTGGTTCTGGACCTCCGTCAGACCGGTAGACAGGTTCCGAACTGACAACGCGATCTCCTGTAGTACCGTGCTATGATGGCCCAACATCTTCTCCTGATGGGTAATGGCATGGCGAACAGAGTCCAGGTCCGCTGGGTTCATTACTGGCCGGATCGTTCTGTCACGGTTTACTAAGCCAGAACCCAGAAGCAGACCAGGACAAGGTAAGTGGTGTCAAAGGTGAGTGTTTATTTAACTGATCCACGAGTGCAGCTGAATAATCCAGGGAACAGAGCGGGCGGCGTGGATGAGTTGTTGAGGGTGCAGTAGTTGGTCCAATGATGGCTCGGCAGCCGCCGACCATCAGGCAGAGGTGGGGTGAAGGTTCCGGACGAGTGACTGCAGGGAGAACAAAACGGAGGTAAGCATACAACAAGCAAACAAGGTGCAAAACAACAAAAACTAATGCTCTAAGCTCTAAGACTAGATCCGCTGATAAACATACTGTTCATGGCTAACGATCCGGCAGGGAATGGATGTTAGGCCAGAGCCTAAGAAGGGTGATGATCAGGACCAGGTGTGCAGATTGCTGATGGGATGCAGGTGCGGAAATCAAGAGAGCTCCCGCCTAGCAACGTTGCCCGGCAACCAGGCAGGGAGCGTTCCAGAACCCTCGGGAAACTGGAGATCACGAGCAGAAAGACTAGTACACAGACAGGACCCGACTCAGACTGCCGGGATCGTTACATCTATCCTACGCCTTGACCTCTTTCTCCCCTCTCTATCCAGATTAAATCCTGCGACCAGTGAAGTCCGGCCGCCTGACAACCTGCCTGCTTGACCCCATCCCCTCCTCCCTTCTCCACACCATCTCTGAGACCTTCTCCCCTCTCTGACTTCAAAATGGCCTGAGTCACTCCCCTCCTCAAGAAACCAACATAAAAAATGCAGACCGGTATCCATTCTGTTCTTTCCAAAACACTTGAGTGTGCTGTCTCTGACCAACTCTCTCGCTATCTCTCTCAGAATTATCTTCTTGACCCTAACCAGTCAGGCTTCAAGATGGGTCACTCAACCGAGACTGCTCTTCTCTGTGTCACGGAGGCTTTCTGCACTGTCATAGCTGACTCTCTCGCCTCTGTTCTCATCCTCCTAGATCTATCCACTGCCTTCGACACCATGAACCATCAGATCCTCCTTTCCACCCTCTCAGGGCTGGGTGTCTCTGGCTCTGCACACTCTTGGATTGTATTCTACCTGGCAGGCCGCTCCTACCAGGTGACGTGGAGAGGATCTGTGTCTGTACCTCATACTCACATACTAATGGTGTCCCCCAGGGCTCAGTTCTAGGCCCTCTCCTCTTCTATACACCAATTAACTCGGCTCCAACATATCTTCACTTGGTCTCTCCTATCATTGCAATGCGGATGACATTCAACTACTTTTCTCCTTCCCCCCTTCTGACACCCAGGTGGCGACACGAATCTCTGCGTGCCTGTCAGATATCTCAGCTTGGAAATTGGCCCACCACCCCAAGCTCAACCTCGACAAGACGGAGCTGCTCTTCCTCCTGGGGAAGGCCTGCCCGCTCCAATACCTCTCCATCACGGTTGACAACTCCATGTTGTCCCCCTCATAGAGTGCAAAGAACCTTGGCGTGACGCTGGACAACACCCTGTCATTCTCTGCAAACATCAAAGCAGCGCCTCGCTCTTGCAGGTCCATGCTTTACAACATCCATACAGTACGACCCTACCTCACACAGGAAGCAGCGCAGGTCCTAATCCAGGCACTTGTCATCTCCCGTATGGACTACTGCAACTCGCTGTTGGTTGGGCTTCCCGCTTGTCCATCAAACCCCTGCAATTTATCCAGAACGCTGAAGTCTGCCTGGTGTTCAACTTTCCCAAGTTCTCCCATGTCAACCATCTCCTCTGAACACTCAACTGGCTTCCAGTCGAAGCTTGCATCAACGACAAGACCATGGTACTTGCCTACAGAGTAGCAAGAGGAACTGTCCCTCCCTACTTTCAGGCTATGCTCAAACCCTACACCTCAACTCGAGTACTCCGTTTTGCCACCTGTGGTCTCTTGGCCCTCCCACTCCTACGGGAGGGCAGCTCCCGCTCAGCCCAGTCCAAGCTCTTCTCTGTCCTGGCACCCCAATGAATGGCGGAACCAGCTTCCCCCTAAAGCTAGGAGAGCGAAGTCCCTGCCCATCTTCCGAAAACATCTGAAGCCCTACGTCTTTGAAAATGTTCATAAATAATCCAACAGCAACCCCCCCCCACAACCCTTCCTCACCCCTCCCCCCATTCAGAACTAACACTCGCACTTGACTTGACTTGACTCCCCCTTACTAGCTCTGACTTTGCTGATAGCTACTTTATTGACAAAAAAGGTACTTACTATGACTGTGATATGTGGTTGTCTGACCTAGCTATCTTAAAATGAATGCACTAACTCTAAGTCACTCTGGATAAGAACGCCTAAAATGTTAAATATATATATATATATATATATATATATATATATATATATATATATATACACAGTGGGGGGGAAAAGTATTTAGTCAGCCACCAATTGTGCAAGTTCTCCCACTTAAAAAGATGAGGGAGGCCTGTAATTTTCATCATAGGTACACGTCAACTATGACAGACAAAAAAATCCAGAAAATCACATTGTAGGATTTGTAATGAATTTATTTGCAAATTATGGTGGAAAATAAGTATTTGGTCACCTACAAACAAGCAAGATTTCTGGCTCTCACAGACCTGTAACTTCTTCTTTAAGAGGCTCCTCTGTCCTCCACTCGTTACCTGTATTAATGGCACCTGTTTGAACTTGTTATCAGTATAAAAGACACCTGTCCACAACCTCAAACAGTCACACTCCAAACTCCACTATGGCCAAGCCCAAAGAGCTGTCAAAGGACACCAGAAACAAAATTGTAGACCTGCACCAGGCTGGGAAGACTGAATCTGCAATAGGTAAGCAGCTTGGTTTGAAGAAATCAACTGTGGGAGCAATTATTAGGAAATGGAAGACATACAAGACCATTGATAATCTCCCTCGATCTGGGGCTCCACGCAAGATCTCACCCCGTGGGGTCAAAATGATCACAAGAACGGTGAGCAAAAATCCCAGAACCACACGGGGGGACCTAGTGAATGACCTGCAGAGAGCTGGGACCAAAGTAACAAAGCCTACCATCAGTAAAACACTACGCCGTCAGGGACTCAAATCCTGCAGTGCCAGACGTGTCCCCCTGCTTAAGCCAGTACATGTCCAGGCCCGTCTGAAGTTTGCTAGAGTGCATTTGGATGATCCAGAAGAGGATTGGGAGAATGTCATATGGTCAGATGAAACTTTTTGGTAAAAACTCAACTCGTCGTGTTTGGAGGACAAAGAATGCTGAGTTGCATCCAAAGAACACCATACCTACTGTGAAGCATGGGGGTGGAAACATCATGCTTTGGGGCTGTTTTTCTGCAAAGGGACCAGGACGACTGATCCGTGTAAAGGAAAGAATGAATGGGGCCATGTATCGTGAGATTTTGAGTGAAAACCTCCTTCCATCAGCAAGGGCATTGAAGATAAAACGTGGCTGGGTCTTTCAGCATGACAATGATCCCAAACACACCGCCCGGGCAACGAAGGAGTGGCTTCGTAAGAAGCATTTCAAGGTCCTGGAGTGGCCTAGCCAGACTCCAGATCTCAACCCCATAGAACATCTTTGGAGGGAGTTGAAAGTCTGTGTTGCCCAGCGACAGCCCCAAAATATCACTGCTCTAGAGGAGATCTGAATGGAGGAATGGGCCAAAATACCAGCAACAGTGTGTGAAAACCTTGTGAAGACTTACAGAAAACGTTTGACCTGTGTCATTGCCAAAAAAGGGTATATAACAAAGTATTGAGAAACTTTTGTCATTGACCAAATACTTATTTTCCACCATAATTTGCAAATAAATTCATAAAAAATCCTACAATGTGATTTTCAGGATTTTTTTTTCTGAATATGTCTGTCATAGTTGACTTGTACCTATGATGAAAATTACAGGCCTCTCTCGTCTTTTTAAGTGGGAGAACTTGCACAATTGGTGGCTGACTAAATACTTTTTTCCCCCACTGTATATATATATGACTGTAGCCTCCTGTTTTACAGTGCCTTCAGAAAGTATTCACACCCCTTGACTTTTTCCACATTTTGTTGTTACTGCCTCAATTTAAAATTGATAACATTTATATTTTTTGTCACTGGCCTACCCACAATACCCCATAATGTCAAAGTGGATTTATATTTTTCTAAATATTTACAAATTAATAAAAAATGAAAAGCTGAAATGTCTTGATTCAATTAGTATTCAATCCCTTTGATGTGGCAAGCCTAAATAAGATCAGGAGTAAAAACAAAGGAGTACAAATTCGCTTAACAAGTCACATAATAAGTTGCATGCTTTTTGAATGACTACTTCATCTCTGTACCCGACACATACAATTATCTGTAAGGTCCCTTAGTTGAGCAGTGAATTTCAAACACAGATTCTAACATAAAGACCAGGGAGGTTTTCCAATGACTCGCAAATAAGGACACCTATTGGTAGATGGGTCAAAATAAAAAAAGCAGACATTGAATATTCATTTGAGCATGGTGAAGTTATTAAATATACTTTGGATGGTGTATCAATAAACCCAGTCACTACAAAGATACAGGTGTCCTTCCTAACTCAGTTGCCGGAGAGGAAGGAAACCGCTCAGGGATTTCACCATGAGGCCAATGGTGACTTTAAAACAGTTATAGTTTACTGGCTGTGACAGGAGAAAACTGAGGATAAATCAATAACATTGTAGTTACTCCATAATACTAACCTAATTGACAGAGTGAAAAGAAGGACGCCTGTACAGAATAACAATATTCCACAACATGCATCCTGTTTGCAACAAGGCACTAAAGTAATACTGCAAAAAATTGGCAAAGCAATTCACTCTTTGTCCTGAATACAAAGTGTTATGTTTGGGACAAATCCAATACAACACATTACTGAATACCACCACTCTACAGTGAGGGAAAAAAGTATTTGATCCCCTGCTGATTTTGTAAGTTTGCCCACTGACAAAGAAATGATCAGTCTATAATTTTAATGGTAGGTTTATTTGAACAGTGAGAGACAGAATAACAACAACAAAATCTTATAAATTGATTTGCATTTTAGTAAGGGAAATAAGTATTTGACCCCTCTGCAAAACATGACTTAGTACTTGGTGGCAAAACCCTTGTTGGCAATCACAGAGGTCAGACGTTTCTTGTAGTTGGCCACCAGGTTTGCACACGTCTCAGGAGGGATTTTGTCTCACTCCTCTTTGCAGATCTTCTCCAAGTCATTAAGGTATCGAGGCTGATGTTTGGCAACTCGAACCTTCAGCTCCCTCCACAGATTTTCTATGGGATTAATGTCTGGAGACTGGCTAGGCCACTCCAGGACTTTAATGTGCTTCTTCTTGAGCCACTCCTTTATTGCCTCGGCCGTGTGCTTTTTGTCATTGTCATGCTGGAATGCCCATCCACGACCCATTTTCACTGCCCTGGCTGAGGGAAGGAGGTTCTCACCCAAGATTTGACGGTACATGGCCCCGTCCATCATCCCTTTGATGCGGTGAAGTTGTCCTGTCCCCTTAGCAGAAAAACACCCCGAAAGCATAATGTTTCCACCTCCATGTTTGACGGTGAGGATGGTGTTCTTGGGGTCATAGGCAGCATTCCTCCTCCTCCAAACACGGCGAGTTGAGTTGATGCCAAAGAGCACGATTTTGGTCTCATCTGATCACAACACTTTCACCCAGTTCTCCTCCGAATCATTCAGATGTTCATTGGCAAACTTCAGAAGGGCCTGTATATGTGCTTTCTTGAGCAGGGGGACCTTGCGGGCGCTGCAGGATTTCAGTCCTTCACGGCGTAGTGTGTTACCAATTGTTTTCTTGGTGACTATGGTCCCAGCTGCCTTGAGATCATTGACAAGATCCTCCCATGTAGTTCTGTGCTGATTCCTCACCGTTCTCATGATCATTGCAACTCCACAAGGTGAGATCTTGCATGGAGCCCCAGGCCAAGGGAGATTGACAGTTATTTTGTGTTTCTTCCATTTGCGAATAATCGCACCAACTGTTGTGACCTTCTCACCAAGCTGCTTGGCGATGGTCTTGTAGCCCATTCCAGCCTTGTGTAGGTCTACAATCTTGTCCCTGACATCCTTGGAGAGCTCTTTGGTCTTGGCCATGGTGGAGAGTTTGGAATCTGATTGATTGATTGCTTCTGTGGACAGGTGTCTTTTATACAGGTCACAAACTGAGATTAGGAGCACTCCCTTTAAGAGTGTGCTCCTAATCTCATCTCGTTACCTGTATAAAAGACAGCTGGGAGCCAGAAATCTTTCTGATTGAGAGGGGGTCAAATACTTATTTCCCTCATTAAAATGCAAATCAATTTATAAAAAAAATTATATGCATTTATCTGGATTTTTTTGTTGTTATTCTGTCTCTCACTGTTCAAATAAACCTACCATTAAAATTATAGACTGATAATTTCTTTGTCAGTGGGCAAACGTACAAAATCAGCAGGGGATCAAATACTTTTTTCCCTCACTGTACATATTTTCAAGCAGTGTGGTGGCTGCATCATGTTATGGGTATGCTTATAATCGTTAAGGACTGGAGTTTTTCAGGATCAAGAATAAATGGAATGGAGCTGAGCACAGGCAAAATCCAAAGAAAACCTGGTTCAGTCTGCTTTCCACCAGACACTTGGAGATGAATTCACCTTTCAGCAGGACAATAACATAAAACACAAGACCACATCTACACTGGAGTTATCAAGAAGAGAGTGAATGTGAATGTTCCTGAGTGGCCGTGTTACAGATTTGACTTAAATATACTTGAAATCTATTGCAAAACCTGAAAATGGTTGTCTAGAGTTTGAAGAATTTTGAAAGGAATAATGGGCAAATGTTGCACAATACAGATGTGGAAAGCCCGTAGAGACTTACAGAAAAAGACTCACAGCTGTAATCGTTGCCAAAGGTGCGTCTACAAAGTATTGACTCAGGGATGTGAATACTTATGTAAATGATATATTTCTGAATTTCATTTTCAATAAATTAGCAAAAAAAAAGTACTTCACTGGAATCTGTCAAAAGTGCCTTGAAGTGATAACTAATTTCTTGCAGCTATAACTACACTACTTTAGTTAAAAGCAACTCTAATGATCTTTGGTCAAGTTTCTGAGGCAAATGAATTTCATTTTCAATAAATTAGCAAAAAAAAATAACTTGTTATTATGGGGTATTGTGTGTAGATGGATGAGAAAAATATGTTTTTAATCCATTTTGAATTTAGGCTTAACACAACAAAATGTGGAATAAGTCATGGGGTATGAATACTTTCTGAAGGTACTGTGTAATTCCGAATGGTTTCTTGTGATGGACCCTGATGGATACATTGGGTCTGTTTATGATGATAATTATTAGGTGTTAGCTCAAGCCGCTAGCTAGCTACAGTATTTTCAACCTAGCCTACACTCTTAAAAATGTTAGGTTGTTTGGATTGCAGGCATTGGGTCACTTAGTTAGGTTTTTCTTTAAAGAGCAAGGTTGGGTTGTTGATGCTGTCTTATTGATGCTGGCTTATTCAGATATGATATCAGAAGACTGGAGGCATGGCTTAGTAGGGGTGTGGCTTTCAGATTGTTATTTTTGGCCAGCCATGAGAGTACATGTCATTGTTGTTAATCTGTTCTGTTAATCTGTTGAACACTGAGTTCCTCAAGAGCCTATGCAAATCCCATTGTTGGAATAGTTACCACTTCGGTACAATATGTATTCAGCAATGTTAATATTATTAATATTATATTACAATATGTAATATGCATAAATATTCAAGGCAAACTGAAATTTGCAGTGTAGAAACTTCACATGATGAACATTCTTACGGGTGTATATACACTGCTCAAAAAAATAAAGGGAACACTTAAACAACACATCCTAGATCTGAATGAATGAACTAATCTTATTAAATACTTTTTTCTTTACATAGTTGAATGTGCTGACAACAAAATCACACAAAAATGATCAATGGAAATCAAATTTATCAACCCATGGAGGTCTGGATTTGGAGTCACCCTCAAAATTAAAGTGGAAAACCACACTACAGGCTGATCCAACTTTGATGTAATGTCCTTAAAACAAGTCAAAATGATGCTCAGTAGTGTGTGTGGCCTCCACGTGCCTGTATGACCTCCCTACAACGCCTGGTCATGCTCCTGATGAGGTGGAGGATGGTCTCCTGAGGGATCTCCTCCCAGACCTGGACTAAAGCATCCGCCAACTCCTGGGCAGTCTGTGGTGCAACGTGGCGTTGGTGGATGGAGCGAGACATGATGTCCCAGATGTGCTCAATTGGATTCAGGTCTGGGGAATGGGCGGGCCAGTCCATAGCATCAATGCCTTCCTCTTGCAGGAACTGCTGACACACTCCAGCAACATGAGGTCTAGCATTGTCTTGCATTAGGAGGAACCCAGGGCCAACCGCACCAGCATATGGTCTTACAAGGGGTCTGAGGATCTCATCTCGGTACCTAATGGCAGTCAGGCTACCTCTGGCGAGCACATGGAGGGCTGTGCAGCCCCCCAAAGAAATGCCACCCCACACCATGACTGACCCACAGCCAAACCGGTCATGCTGGAGGATGTTGCAGGCAGCAGAACGTTCTCCACGGCGTCTCCAGACTCTGTCATGTTTGTCACATGTGCTCAGTGTGAACCTGCTTTCATCTGTGAAGAGCACAGGGCGCCAGTGGCGAATTTGCCAATCTTGGTGTTCTCTGGCAAATGCCAAACGTCCTGCACGGTGTTGGGCTGTAAGCACAACCCCCACCTGTGGACGTCGGGCCCTCATACCACCCTCATGGAGTCTGTTTCTGACCGTTTGAGCAGACACATGCACATTTGTGGCCTGCTGGAGGTCATTTTGCAGGGCTCTGGCAGTCCTCTTCCTGCTCCTCCTTGCACAAAGGCGGAGGTAGCGGTCCTGCGGCTGGGTTGTTGCCCTCCATCGGCCTCCTCCACGTCTCCTGATGTACTGGCCTGTCTCCTGGTAGCGCCTCCATGCTCTGGACACTACACTGACAGACACAGCAAACCTTCTTGCCACAGCTCGCATTGATGTGCCATCCTGGATGAGCTGCACTACCTGAGCCACTTGTGTGGGTTGTAGACTCCGTCTCATGCTACCACTAGAGTGAAAGCACCGCCAGCATTCAAAAGTGACCAAAACATCAGCCAGGAAGCATAGGAACTGAGAAGTGGTCTGTGGTCACCACCTGCAGAACCACTTCTTTATTGGGGGTGTCTTGCTAATTGCCTATAATTTCCACCTGTTGTCTATTCCATTTGCACAACAGCATGTGAAATTTATTGTCAATCAGTGTTGCTTCCTAAGTGGACAGTTTGATTTCACAGAAGTGTGATTGACTTGGAGTTACATTGTGTTGTTTAAGTGTTTTTTTGAGCAGTGTATATAATATATTATTATAAAAGTTCAAAATTGAACCCCTTCCATCACAAAAAGGTTCCTGTTTGAACCTTTACACAGTCGTTCCTCAAATAACCTTTTTAACTGAAAAGGTTCCCCCACAGTGGCAATGTTTCGAACCCCAAAAGGTTATTCGAGGCTCCTTTCCTTCTAAGAATGCATGGTACAGTTACCCTTCTAACTTTGTCTTACAGTAAGTCTTCAGTCTGTGGGCTAAATAACTGTTCCTCCAATGAATTTGCTCTATGTTTGGATCATACAGTTCAATCCTATAATAGTCCACGTGATATGTGAAAATAATGTTAACTTTTTCATAAAAGCATAACACTTGGTACACAGTTTGGGGCCCTGAACATTTTCTATTCACCTATACTACATTTTAGATATACATTATGAATTAGGAAAGCAATATCACTATTTCCCAAGAAACAGTCTGTTTCAAAGTTCAATGTGAGCAGTACATTTCAGAGCAGAACTACACAAGTTGCCAATGTTTGCAACTTCATTAAGAAAACTGTAATGGTTGTTGGTTTGTCTCAGACAGCAATTAAATTGGTCTGATCATGCTTTCCTGTCAGGTCAGGGGTCAAATTGTTGGAGAATACCGCTTCAAGTTACAAAGTTAACTGCTTAGGAGCTACCAGGTCCTGATTCAGTATCTACACTATATCTATCTGGTCCATACACTATCTCAACCTACGGTGTCCATATTAGGACCGCCTTAGAGTCACAAGGAGTGATTCTGACACCAACTAACCAACGTGTGACTCTGAGGCTGTCCTAATATGGACACCATATTGGGTGGGCATGGTAGGATACAGAAATTAGGAATAGAATCTGTCAAAAGTGGCCTTGAAGTGATAACTAATTTATTGCAGCTATAACTACACTACTTTAGTTAAAAGCAACTCTAATGATCTTTGGTCAAGTTTCTGAGGCAAATGTATCATAAGTGGACCAAGATGGACCTGCTTTAAATTACGTTCAGCTTATAAAGGCTTCATAAAGCCTTCATAAGTCCTTCATAAGCACTACATAAATGTGTTACAAAGCATCTATAACCGTATCTCATGCTTTATAAAGGGTTCATAAATGTGGCATAACTGTGTGACATAATAACCATTGTCAAATGTGACATAACCCACTATGTCGAATATGATATAAACATGTGCTTTACAAAGGGTGACATGTTGTGCTGAAGGATAGCATACGCTGTAAAGTGATGACATGTTAGTGACATACCCCAAATGCGCGGAAGGTCTGGTGGACCAACACATCAAACTTGGCCTTCATTATTTAGGGTTAGTTTTTAAATCTAATTTTAAGAAGATAAATTGTGGAAACGGGCAGGGTTTAGCAATAATTATGACTTTTTGACTCTGTTATGTAGTGACGATGACAAGTACAGTCACGCCTATAGAATTCTATGGCCGCTAAGACCAACTTTGAATGTTTGATATCCCAGGCTTATATGTGCTCTGCAATAGCCTGGGGACGATGTTACACCAAGAAATACATGATGAAAGCCCCCAAATCTAAAGGAATTGAACCAAGTTGCATGTTCCTCAGTACACAAACATGCACACAACAAAAACTAGCCATAACGCGTGGTGCTGGGCCCAGTCAGGTCTTTGACACATTCACCCACTCCCCCGATGAGAGAACAGCCACAAAATGTTGGCACCATTGTAACAGGTTGTAATCAAGCCCTGGTCTCCAGCATGGGAACAGAAGAGGAATACCTGGTGCGGTAGTCTCAGGTTGGACTAATCCAAATCATCTTGGTTCTGACACACACACACAAACACAAGTTTTGCAGGTCAATCAACCATTTAAATACCTCTCACACACACTACAGTACCATGTAGATCATGAGAGAACCTTCATAAATCAATATTTATTGACACTTTATGTAGCGTCCTGTAATACTTAATTTGAAGTGAGACACCTTTGGTCATTCATAACACATCCATAAAGACTCTATATCACATAACACTGTACTTCATTTAAAGTAAGACCACTTTGGTAATTTATAACATACATAAATGCCTTGATCATATGACTCTGTACCTACTGCAAAGTCAGACACCTTTGGTCATTCATAACACATCCATAAATGCTTAATGATGTAAACACAAATGTATTAACGCTTAAGGAATCATCACTAACAGATACAACAAATAAACATTAAAGACATGTTTAAACCATACATTTTACAAATACATGAAGTCCAGCAATGCAATGACATTGAACATTACACAGGGCTGTGAATAGTGTAGCTTGTCCCTGTCTATGATTGAATGCACTGATTGTCTAAACATTAACAATGTTTCATATTTGTTCATATTTAAGTGACATTTGCATTAAATGTGGGTTTTAAAACATGTTCCAAGGTCAAATAAATGCCCCCAATGTGAATCACTGCATGTGGAATACGTATTGGCTTAGAGCAATAACTATTCTGTGTGCAGCAGTAAAAGTATTGTAGGGAATACTCAGAAAGGTATGTAGAATGTATACAGTACAGTATACGGTGTAATTTCATCGGGCTATGAATAATACTGAGTGTTGCTGGCCTTTTACTCCACCCATTCCATTGGCGGCTGAATCACCGCACTACAGAAAACCAGCTAACCAAACAGTGCAGGGCATGCTCACTGAATCGCTGATTTTCTTGGACTTTTCCCAGACCTCAAAAGTCATCCCCTGATGTGGTTTAAGCATCCAATTTTGTTGTTTTTCTATTTAAAAAGTGTGAAAAAACTGGGGTATACCAGACTTTTGGGGGATAATCCGGAACCTGGAAAAACTAAACCAAGAAAACTGAATTTAGGAAAAAACAGAAGTAAGCTAAAAATATAAACATATTTTAAAAGGCCCTACCAAAGTTTTTTGCTGCGCATGACTGCACTTTAGAGTGTGTGTCATCCTGCAGCACAGCATTCTGGGGGAAGTTCTGGTCAGGTCCAATATTGACTATGCAACCCAAGAGAGAAAGAGGTTGGGCCATGCTAGAAATGTTTTAGTGAAATATAATATAATATATAACATTTAGCAGATACTTTTATCCAAAGTGACTTACATTCATGCGTGAATAAATGTTTATGTATGGATGGTCCCGGGAATCGAACCCAATATCCTGGCGTTGCAATGCTCTACCAAGATGCATGCAGCGTTATAAATGCTTTGTGAGGCCTCAATTTAATCTGATTTATAAGGCCTTTATTAAGCAGTGCTTATGCCACTCTTTATAAAGCACAGATTTATGTAATATTTGACATAGTGTGTTATGTCACATTTTACATTGGTGGTTATGTCACACAGTTATGCCACATTTATGAACCCTTTATAAAGCATGACATATGGTTATAGAGGATTTGTAACACATTTATGTATCGTTTATGAAGGATTTATCAAGGCTTTATGAAGCCTTTATAAGCTGCATGTCATTTAAAGTGGGACCGAAAAGATTAGTAGGATTACAGTGAAAATGTAATGGTCCGATTTTCAGATAGCTTGTTTGAGAGAGGAGTTGTTATTACTGTAACTGTCTTTCTGAGACCTCCCTGGGGCATCACACCTGTAGGCTGTGTTACAGAACTTACAGTAGACTGGACTGGAGAGAGAATTCTATAGCTAGACAGCACAGGATGTACCACTTTAGTATATAGATAGCACATGGACGAGCTGTCGGACAATTTACAGTTTCTTTGTGTGTGTGTGTGTGTGTGTGTGTGTGTGTGTGTGTGTGTGATGTGCATGTTTATGTGTTTCTATAGTGAACTCTAATACAGTGTGTGCATGCGTATTAATGTGTGTGTCTGCAGGGAATTCTATTAAGTTCATATTGAGGATATGCTGATTAGTAACAGAGGATTGTGTTTTGTTAATCACACTTTCCATCACTGTTACTAGCATAAATTCAAATTGGCTTCCCATTTATTTTTCTACAGCCCGGACCAGAGGTAATTTAAAAAGAAGATAAATTATCATTATCCACTGAAAGTACAAAGTAGCAAACAACTTACCAGAACACTACATTTGCCCCTTTGGCTTGAAGATACAGTATCAAAGGTTTATTATGAAAACTTTATGATTTGAATTTTTTTTTAAATATATTCTGTGTTGACTGCAGGTTGGGAAATATACATGATTTAAAAGGCTTGTTCGGTAAAACATAAATACAGTACATTCATAATAATTGCCTCAATTATCTCATTTTAACGATATTTCCAATGCAAAACCTTAATTAATGAATATAGTGCTTTGTGTGTCAGTAAATTATTTATGTCTTATCTCCAATCGATGCACATCTCAACAAAACCTCTCTAGCATTACATGCTTAATTAAAAATGGTGACGGAAAAAGAAACAAACACGTGTGAATGAAACGCTTCTCTGTATCTTGAAATATTCCCAATGCAACTCAGCAAATATCCACTATGATTATATTGGGTATACTATGATGTCAATCTCCAATATTGTTAAGAGACCACTTCAGGCCACTGATTGAATGATCCAATGGCTGTAACCCCATTTGTTTTCCATATCTGTCTATTATCATATATCATATTTGATTCATAAAGCCTTGCCATCTTTAAGAAAAATTTAATAATCCTTCTTGTGGTCTATAGAGCCAAACAAAAGTCCTAATTGGGTACGACAGTATGAGTCATACCTAGTGGTAAAACCCGGACGTGGTTCCAATAGTTTTTCCACCATAATTTTTTCCGTAGGGGATTTTAGAACTTCTTCATATATGGTCTGTGTTTAGTGTAGGCTTACCCTGGCATGACGTTTTGATAACAGCGCAAATCTCTCTCGGACAAGGTAACGTATCAATATATTTGCCTGTAATTACTGCCCCCAAAAATGAAACGCTAATTAGCCGTATGGCGGTCATACGGAACTACACATCCTGTAGCTTAGAAAAGTCTGACTACACCAACGGTGAGCTAATGTTAACTAGCTAGCTACCAAATATCACCTGGTGGGCTAGCTAGTTAGGCACCTTGGTTGGCTAGTTGGCTACATTAGCTAACATTAGCTAGCTAACATTGCACCGTTTCTCACCGTGGTGTAGTTGGACTTTCTCGACAGGCGGTGACATGCTAGCGAATGTGCCCTGGTGGACTAACTAGGATGTCACCACCTGTGGGGAAAAGTCTGACTACATGAACAATGAGCTAATGTAACTAGCTAACTAAATGTTAACTAAATATCTGTGCCCTGGTGGGCTAACATTAGGTAGCATGTTACTACGTGGCAAGTGTGACTACACGAACGGTGAGCCAACGTTAACAAGCTGGCTAGCTAGCTCACAAAAACACAAATGGTTTTGTTCCTTGAGTGCATCTTTTGTACATGGCTAATCAAATGACCTGTGAAGTCAGTTATACATGTTAGCAGGGATGGAAATTATGTTATCCCGAGGCTAGTACCTTTCAGACTGGGCTAGTAGACAATGTGCCAAACTAGCCTGACACAGCAGTGACATTTTACCTTTACAAACATAGCATGACACAGATTTAGGACCTGAATGCTAGTAGAAATTGTGGTCTGCTGGCCAGTGCCCAAAATCATTATGTTCCATCCCTGCATGTCAGTCCCTTTCAGATGATCCCCCGATTACTGTTGGTCCTCCTCGGTGACCTCAAGGCTGAGGGTTTTAACTTTCCTCTTGAGAATTAGAATCAGAAGTACAGTAGTATAGCTCATCGCAATACTTCTCCTCTTCGGGCAAATAGTACCCCAGATAATTATTCCATCCCTGCAGAAATGTCCTATCCACATAGTAGGATTTTAGATGAGCAGATAGACCAAAGCTCAGTCTATTTTACTGTTACTATAGTCAAGTCTGTGGGTTATGGTATTTTAATATAGATGTTACCATTTTAGTAATAAACTTAGCTAGCTGGTAAAAGTAACTTTTTTTTGGTCTTTCAGATGGGCGGACCGGAAACCCAGTGACAACACTCGGGTCTACAGCTACCATTTTCTGGTGGGAAAGAGAAATGGCCCTCTATTTACCAGAAAAGGTAGCTCATCCACCATGGCAGAAGAGGAAGATCCAGACTGTTGATTGGGAAACAAGAACAAAATATTAGGCATGAGGATTGGGTGTTGAGGGACCACTTGTCACATTGTCCAAGGTGGCTTTGTGTTATAATAAACAATGCATTTTCTGTCCAGATAAAGATGATGAAAAATACCCACCACTGACCAAATGTCTCTTTGTTTTCCAGTCCAACAGGAAGGCCATCCAGAGCATGGTGTCATGACTCTCCTTCGGGTGAGGATCAAAGGCCTCACATCAGCTTGGCAAATGGCTGACAACAACCAGACCCTCTTACCCACGGGGGAGGGGGGGATGTTACCCCACTCTTCCACCAAGGCACCTGCAAGTTCCCGGACATTTCGGGGGGGATGGCCCTAGCCCTCACCCTCCGATCCAACAGGTCCCAGACGTGCTCAATGGGATTGAGATTTACATTTTACATTTTTAGTCATTTAGCAGATGCTCTTATCCAGAGCGACTTACAGTTAGTGAGTGCATACATTTTTCATACTGATCCGGGCTCTTCGCTGGCCATGGCAGAACACTGACATTCCTGTCTTGCAGGAAATCACGCACAGAACAGGCACTATGGCTGGTGGCATTGTCATGCTGGAGGGTCATGTCAGGATGAGCCTGCAGGAAGGGTACCACATGAGGGAGGAGGATGTCTTCCCTGTAACACACAGCGTTAAGATTGCATGCAATGACAACAAGCTCAGTCCGATGATGCTGTGACACACCGCCCCAGACCATGACGGACCCTCCACCTCCAAATTGATCCCGCTCCAGAGTACAGGACTCGGTGTAACACTCATTCCTTCGACGATAAACGCGAATCAGACCATCCCCCAAGGTGAGACAAAACCGCGACTTGTCAGTGAAGAGCACTTTTTGCCAGTCCTGTCTGGTCCAGCAACGGTGGGTTTGTGCCCTTGGCGACATTGTTGCCGGTGATGTCTGGTGAGGACCTGCCTTACAACAGGCCTACAAGCCCTCAGTCCAGCCTCTCTCAGCCTATTGCAGACAGTCTGAGCACTGATGGAGGGATTGTGCATTCCTGGTGTAACTCGGGCAGTTGTTGTTGCCATCCTGTACCTGTCCCGCAGGTGTGATGTTCGGATGTACCGATCCTGTGCAGGTGTTGTTACACGTGGTCTGCCACTGCGAGGACGATCAGCTGTCCATCCTGTCTCCCTGTAGCGCTGTCTTAAGCGTCTCACAGTATGGACATTGCAATTTATTGCCCTGGCCACATCTGCAGTCCTCATGCCTCCTTGCAGCATGCCTAAGGCACGTTCACGCAGATGAGCAGGGACCCTGGGCATCTTTCTTTTGGTGTTTTTCAGAGTCAGTAGAAAGGCCTCTTTAGTGTCCTATGTTTTCATAACTGTGACCTTAATTGTCTACCGTCTGTAAGCTGTTAGTGTCTTAACGACCGTTCCACAGGTGCATGTTCATTCATTGTTTATGGTTCATTGAACAAGCATGGGAAACAGTATTGAAACCCTTTACAATGAAGATCTGTGAAGTTATTTGGATTTTTACGAATTATCTTTGAAAGACAGGGTCCTGAAAAAGGGACATTTCTTTTTTTGCTGAGTTTTAGTTGTTGGCCGAAGCAAAGTATTATCTCTCTGTCTATCGCGCTTTAGTAGCGTGAGTAAGACCAACGGCAAAAACATATATTTTATGTTTCCGCGTGTTCCGGTAAAACATTGCTAACAAAATAATCGCTGAAAGGATTAACGTGAGATGTCATTAGTCCCCTTCCCTTGTTAAAGGGGACCCTGTGTGTGCGTGGAAATTAGATTCCCTGTACAAGTAGGGTAGCTTTGCACTAGATGCTAAGCTAACGAAGGGAGAGCAGCCATTTTTGCTTTTCCGCCCCTCGGGACTCCCGTTTGATTTCAGCTTTCTGCGATCAGTGACCTCTGAGAAACAATTAATGTGAGGGCACACTCTTAACCCACTGTTACAACGGGTTACACTGTATGATATCAATCCAATCTCAACTGGTTGGATATCATTGTCTCATTCGATTTATCCGGGAAGGTGAATCGCCAAACAAACCTTTTTCAGGATTGGTCATTTGGATAAGGTCCAAATGTATTTGTTCAAACCAATGAGACATTTTAAACTTTCTCCACATTAACCTAGATACTGCAACGCTTTTCAGGTTTATTAAAGTTTAATTCCCAGATAGCCTATACAGGTATGGTTGATCATTATAATTGATTAATCAATTCAATTTGCTTTTGCAAAGCTCATTGGGCCAATCCAACAGTACTGGTCCAGTATTGACGGAAGTCCCGCCTTCACAGGAATCCCATGTGGTTCCAGCCCTTAGGAAAAAGTACCCTGGTGGTGAATGTATACTCACATTTGAATTACTGGTTACACTTAGGATATCCAGCAAATCTCAAATGATTGGATATCATTGTCTCATTCAATTTAATAAGTTAAATTGCCGACCATACCGTTTCAGGTTGATCATTTGGATGAGATCCAGACTGATTTGGTTCAACAAAGGAGACAATTTAAACTTTTCCATATTAACCTAGATACAACAATGCTATCAGATTAATTAAAGTTTAATTCCCAGATAGCCTATACAGGTATGATTAATCAATAACACTTTTGCAAGTTCGTTAAAAGCCAACTCCAACATTACTGCTCCAGTATTGATGATTCATTGACGTCTGTAAACCGAATAAATTTGTTTTTGCAGCTTCCAACGACTCAAAACCCAAAATTGTACATATATTTAAACAACTAATAATCATCAAAATGAGCAAGCTATCAGAGGGGTTGTCATCCTTTCCCCCACTAATAAGTGAACCCTCACCCACAGAAAGATTGATCGTTGACCTCAGTAGCAATGCGAATCCAAACTATGCCGAAGGGTTGAGAATGTTAGATCACAATGCCATTAGCAAATAAACTGCAGAAATCGCAACTGACTCCCTCCAAAATAGGCCAGCAGTCACAGGCCTTGTAAAGGTTCTCTCCAGTTTATCCCTGAACTATGCCCACAAGCAGAGATGGACATTGGTCCAATACCGCTGTGCTCAGCAGAAGCACGAGCAAGAAACAGTGGAGATGAAGGGACAGGTGGAGAGAACCAGGAAGCCAATAACAAAAGCTTTTGAGAATGGATAAATTAAAAGATCTAGCAAACACTTATGACGAAGAACAAGCACAAACTCTCGAACAAATCAGTTTTCTACAAGAACAACTCGATTTAGCCAACAATAAAGTCCACGCAAAACTAGATGAATCTGACGAGCTAGCTAAAAACAAGTGCGACCAACTTGATGCCCTGCAAACATTTTTAAATGACACCACTCAAAGCAATAATGTTCTATTCCAAAAGCTGCAGACCAAATACGATCAGTTAATAAACACCTTGACCAAGTTGGATGACAAAACAGCGGAACTCATTGAAGTCGAATGAATGATGAGAGAACCCAGGTGAGGAAGTTGGAAAACTTTACCTCTACGCAAGCGGAGGACACCTCATCACTGAATCTCTCGCTGTGCACTCGAGACCTCTCCCTGCAAACCATGACAGATAAGTATGAGGCCGAATGAAGCAACTGCGACACTCACGCGTCTAAAATAAATACCCTCAGCTCCCAAGTGGACTCTGCGATGCAGCAGAACACCACACTTAGGGACCATCTTGAGGAAGTCCAGAACAGCCACGCGCTACCGAGTGACTACCCAACCGAGCAACCAAGCTCGCAACCGGAGCCTGGGGATCGAAGGAGTGTAGACGAAAGGAGGTTTCAGACTTCACCTCTCTTAGGGGTCCCTTAGTCTTTTCATCTTGGTCGTTCGGCCCAGCATAACATGGCGCCTCTTCACCAACAAAATTTCAATTAGGCTTTTCCTCTTTGCCCTTCGGTCAAAAATTCCCCACGGGAGGAAGCAGACACTCCCTGGGCACTTGGCGTCGAACGCCTTGACAAAATTGTCAAAAACATCCACATCTTTGACCCCGTTCCAGGTAAGCCAAGTGACACTGAGACGTTCTTAGCAGACATAGAGGACGCCTTGGATGGCTACCCGAACACTACGAATACTGATAGGCTTTACCTGTTGAAGCGAACGTCGAACAGACACTTGAGGTTCATCCGTCTACAACAGCAACACGTGCAAAACGACTACGCTAAACTTGCCATAGCTTTGAAAATATAATTCAGTGGTTTTGCGACTCGCAAACACGACAGCTCGCTGGCTAACACTGTCAAACAAGCTCGGAATGAACACCCACAAGCCTACTATCATAGGCTTCGTTCAGCTTACTTTGGCATGCTCACTGAAACAGGAATGGAAGAGCTATTACCATTCAAACAAATGTTTCTGTCAAACATGTATCTCAACTTCATTAACTACTTGGGCCCTACTGATCACGTTGGTTTGCCAATCTCGGCACTCCGAGAGCTTGCGAGCACAGCTTTTAATGCATCCAAAGAGGGCCGGGCTAAGAGCCCGGAAACGTCGGTTTTCAGGATTGGGGGGGGTGCAATCACTCCAGTTGGGTGCAGCATAAGGGACAGGAGCAGAAAAAGATGACGCACCAGGTGTGCAGCTACCACGTACATACCACACCGATGATCACCGCAGTAACGATAGGTTCAAAGAACGTCCCCAACCAAACAGGCCCCGCAGAGGTCGATCTGGCCGCTACGTTCCTGCATCTAACCCTCACAAATTGTCAGGGAACAAGGGTAACAAGCAAAAAAGAGTAACAAAGGGTTCGATGACTGCCAAAACGTAACCCAAAGCTCTCTAGAAGCTCTGTGTCACGGATTCTGCCGAGGCTGCTCCTCCTCCTTGCTCGGGCAGGCTTCGGCGTTCGCCGTCCCCGGAGTACTAGCTGCCACCGTTAGATGTTTCGATGTTAGATTGGTTTTGTCTGTCTATTGCACCTGTGTCCGTTTGTGTCTGATTATGTGTCCTATAAGTTGCCTGCTTTGTGTTGGTTAGTTTGTGTGTTATTGTTACGCCTGTCCGTTAGTGCTGCGTGTTTCTCTATGTTTGTTGTTTTCATTGTTTACGCACAGTTTGCGTAATCGCTCGCCTCTGTTTTGTGTTGAGGACGTTTTTGTATTTTGCCTAGTGTTTCACTAGTAAAGACTGTTGGACTAAGCTTCGGTGTCCTGCGCCTGACTCCCACACCACATTACATCAGCCCTTGACAGAATAACACACCACATGGAGTCAGCAGGAGCAGCGGCGGCACCCAAGTCGCTGGAAGATCGGATCAGCGATCAAGACACCATGATCCGGCAACTTGGGGCTGCCATGAACGAGGTGTCCAACACTCTGCGCCGTTTGGTTACTGGAGAGGTGCCCATGCCGTCGCACACCTTACCATCACCATCGGCCAGTCCTCCTCTCCCAGCACCGGAACCCAGTGGCATTCGGCTCTCGCTCCCGAGGGCATATGATGGTACTGCAGCCGGGTGTCAGGGGTTCCTCCTGCAGGTGGAACTCTACTTGGCCACCATACACCCGCCGCCCTCGGGATACGAGAGCGTCTCCGCCCTCATCTCCTGTCTATCCGGCAAGGCGTTGGAGTGGGCCAACGCCGAATGGAGGGGAATAGACGCCGCCACCATCACCTACGCGGAGTTCTCCCGCCGCTTTCGGGCTGTGTTCGATCATCCACCTGAGGGGAAGGCGGCGGGGGAGCGTCTGTTCCACCTCCGACAGGGGAAGAGGAGTGCACAGGAGTTCGCCCTGGAGTTCCGGACTTTAGCGGCTGATGCGGGGTGGAATGAGAGGGCCCTCATCGACCATTATCGGTGTAGCCTACGAGAGGACGTTCGTTGTGAGCTGGCCTGCAGGGACACCAACCTATCCTTCGACCAGTTGGTAGACATTTCCATCCGTCTCGACACCCTGCTGGCTACCCGTGGACGTCCCGAATGGGGGTCGTCCATTCCGCCCTCCAGCACCTCCGAGCCGATTCCCATGGAGCTCGGGGGTGCTGGTGCTAGGGAGAGGAGGAGAGAGAGCCCGAGGGGGGCCGTCCCTGGCACCAACTGTGGCCGTGGAGGGCACACTGCGGCTAGGTGCTGGGGAGGGTCTCCTGGGAGAGGGGACAACAGGCCACGCACTGGGGAGTCATTTCAGGTGAGTAGGCGCCCCACTTACCCAGAGCTCTCTGTTGGTCACCTGTGTATACCTGTGAGATTTCCACAGGTGGCACCTCATTCCCAGCATAAGGCGCTAGTAGATTCAGGCGCAGCTGGGAATTTTGTTGATCGTGAATTTTTTTCTAGGTTAGGAATTCCCCTTCGGCCGGTGGAAGCCCCCTTTCATGTTCATGCCCTAGACAGCCGGCCGCTGGGGTCGGGGTTGATCAGAGAAGTCACAGCACCACTTAAGATGACTGCGCAGGGGGGTCATGAGGAGATCATTCAGTTTTATCTGATCGACTCTCCTGCGTATCCCGTGGTGCTGGGGCTTCCCTGGTTAAGCGCCCATGATCCTACCATTGCGTGGCACCAGAGGGCTCTTATGGAGTGGTCTGCCCAGTGTGTAGGGAGATGTTTAGGTGTTTCCTTAGGTGCGACTTCGGTGGAGAGTCCGAACCAAGTGCCCGCAATGCGCATTCCCCCTGAATATGAGGATTTAGCACTTGTGTTCAGCAAAACTAGGGCAACACGGCTGCCACCTCATAGACAGGGAGATTGTGCGATAGATCTCCAAACAGGAGCGGCACTTCCGCGGAGCCGTGTGTATCCCCTGTCTCAAGAGGAGACAGCGGCTATGGAGACTTACATAGCCGAGTCCTTGGAACAGGGATACATACGGTCCTCCACTTCCCCGGTTTCCTCAAGTTTCTTCTTTGTGAAGAAGAAGGACGGGGGTTTGCGCCCAAGTATTGATTACCGTAGTCTCAATCAGATCACGGTTAAGTACAGTTACCCTCTTCCTCTGATTGCGACTATGACGGAGTCATTACGCGGAGCGCGGTTCTTCACAAAGTTGGATCTCAGGAGCGCGTACAATCTGGTGCGCATTATGGAGGTGGATGAATGGAAAACAGCATTTAGAACCACCTCGGGTCATTACGAGTATCTCGTCATGCCATACGGGTTAATGAATGCTCCTTCAGTCTTCCAATCCTTTGTGGACGAGATTTTCCGGTACATGCATGGGCAGGGTGTGGTAGTATACATCGACAACATCCTAGTGTACTCTTCTACACGAGCCGAGCATGTAGCCCTTGTGCGCCGAGTGTTGAGGAGGCTGTTGGAGCATGACTTGTATGTCAAGGCAGAGAAATGCTTGTTTTTCCAGGAGTCCATCTCCTTTTTGGGTTATCGGTTGTCCGCGTCTGGTGTGAAGATAGAGGTTGACCGTGTGTCGGCCGTGCGTAATTGGCAAACTCCAACCACTGTAAAAGAGGTGCAGCAGTTTTTGGGTTTTGCTAATTACTACCAGAGGTTTATCCGGGGCTTTGGACAGGTGGCAGCTCCCATTACGTCCCTGCTAAAGGGGGATCCGGTGCGTTTGCAGTGGTCAGCTGAAGCGGACAGGGCATTTGTTAAACTGAAGAACCTGTTCACTTCGGCTCCGGTGCTGGTGCATCCGGACCCCGCTTTACCATTCCAAGTTGAGGTAGATGCGTCCGAGGCCGGTATTGGGGCAGTCCTGTCGCAACGGTCCGGCACACCACCCAAACTCCGCCCCTGTGCGTTCTATTCTAAGAAGCTCAGCCCGGCGGAGCGTAATTATGACGTAGGGGACAGGGAGCTGTTAGCTGTGGTTCAGGCCCTAAAGGTGTGGAGGCATTGGCTTGAGGGGGCTCAACACCCTTTCCTCATTCTGACTGACCACCGTAACCTGGAGTACATCCGGGCAGCTAGGAGATTGAACCCTCGTCAGGCTAGGTGGAACATGTTCCTGACCCGGTTTGTTTTTAAGATCACATACATCCCAGGGTCCCAGAACGGTAAGGCAGACGCCCTGTCCCCGAGCGGTATGACACAGAGGAGAGGTCCATTGAGCCTACTCCCATACTGCCGGAGTCTTGTCTGGTGGCTCCGGTGGTGTGGGAGGTCGATGCGGAGATCGAGCGGGCATTGCGTACCGACCCTACTCCCCCAGAGTGTCCTGTGGGGCGGACGTACGTTCCACTCGAGGTTCGTGATCGCCTTATTTATTGGGCTCATACATCACTCTCCTCTGGACATCCCGGTATTGGCCGGACAGTGCACTGCCTTAGCGTGAAATACTGGTGGCCAACGTTAGCTAGGGATGTGAGGGTTTATGTCTCCTCCTGCTCGGTGTGCGCCCAGTGTAAGGCGCCTAGACACCTGCCCAGGGGAAAGTTACATCCCCTGCCCGTTCCACAACGACCATGGTCCCACCTTTCGGTGGATTTTGTGACCGACCTTCCCCCCTCCCAGGGGAATACCACCATTTTGGTCGTTGTGGATCGGTTTTCCAAGGCCTGTCGTCTCCTCCCAATGCCGGGTCTCCCTACTGCCCTACAGACCGCTGAGGCCCTATTTACCCACGTTTTCCGGCACTATGGGGTTCCCGAGGATATAGTGTCTGACCGAGGTCCCCAGTTCACCTCCAGAGTCTGGGGGGCGTTCATGGAACGCTTGGGGGTCTCGGTGAGCCTTACCTCGGGTTACCACCCAGAGAGCAATGGGCAGGTAGAACGAGTCAACCAGGATGTGGGTAGGTTTCTGAGGTCCTATTGCCAGGGCCGGCCGGAGGAGTGGTCAAGGTATATCCCCTGGGCAGAGATGGCACAGAACTCTCTCCGCCACTCCTCCACCAATCTAACCCCTTTCCAGTGTGTGTTAGGGTATCAGCCGGTTCTGGCACCATGGCACGAGAGCCAGATCGAGGCTCCTGCGGTGGACGAGTGGATTCGGCGCTCGGAGGAGACGTGGAACGCTGCTCATGTCCATCTGCAGCGGGCCATCCGTCGACAGAAGGCGAGCGCCGATCGCCACCGCAGTGAGGGTCCGGTGTACGCACCGGGAGATTGAGTCTGGCTCTCGACTCGAAACCTGCCCCTCCGCCTGCCCTGCCGGAAGCTGGGTCGGCGGTTTGTGGGGCCTTTTAAAGTCCTGAGGAGATTGAACGAGGTGTGTTACAGGTTACAACTGCCTATTGATTATAATAATATTAACCCCTCGTTCCATGTGTCTCTTCTCAGGCCGGTGGTAGCTGGTCCACTCCAAGAAGGTGAGATAGGAGAGACCCCTCCGGCCCACTGGACATCGAGGGAGCTCCGGCGTACACGGTCAGGACCATCTTGGACTCGAGACGTCGGATGGGGGGTCTCCAGGATCTCGTGGAGTGGGAGGGGTACGGTCCGGAGGAACGGTGCTGGGTGCCTAGGAGGGATATCCTAGATCCATCTCTCCTGACTGAGTTCCACCGTGGTCATCCCACGCGCCCGGCTCCGCGTCCTCCTGGTCGTCCCCGAGGCCGGGGTCGGCGCACGGCTAGAGCGGCGCATCAAGGGGGGGGTACTGTCACGGATTCTGCCGAGGCTGCTCCTCCTCCTTGCTCGGGCAGGCTTCGGCGTTCGCCGTCCCCGGAGTACTAGCTGCCACCGTTAGATGTTTCGATGTTAGATTGGTTTTGTCTGTCTATTGCACCTGTGTCCGTTTGTGTCTGATTATGTGTCCTATAAGTTGCCTGCTTTGTGTTGGTTAGTTTGTGTGTTATTGTTACGCCTGTCCGTTAGTGCTGCGTGTTTCTCTATGTTTGTTGTTTTCGTTGTTTACGCACAGTTTGCGTAATCGCTCGCCTCTGTTTTGTGTTGAGGCCGTTTTTGTATGTTGCCTAGTGTTTCACTAGTAAAGACTGTTGGACTAAGCTTCGGTGTCCTGCGCCTGACTCCCACACCACATTACATGAGCCCTTGACACTCTGATATGAGATGTACTGCAGCGATTTTTTTTTTTGAAAGGGGGAAAATATAAGTCACCATGACTAGGCATAAAATTGCCGGAGAATGGGTCCCCGGAAATTAACACAATTTCCGAGGTCGGAAACGTTCACCTTAACCCCGCCCTCACTCAAATCCCAGTCCAGGGCCCGCTTGATCTAGACATGGGCTTTGTCTAGAGACCGTGATATAGATGTTGCGACTCACAAGGTAAGCAGCGTTGCAACAGCTGAATCGTCTCCCATTCCGATAGAGGACCAAGTGGGTCACGAGGTACAGCAATCTGTCTTAAAAATCGACACAGATAACTCACCACTCCGTTCTGCCAACCCACTCCACTTTGTTGGCGATATGACAAGAAAAACTGACTCGAACAGGCCATACCTCAAAGCTGTCTTAGAGGACTGTTTGACCTGTGATGCACTGATAGATTCGGGTTTGATTATTTCCCTCATATCTCAAACTTTGCTGGATGAACTCAAAAGGGCATTGGACCCAGCGAAACGTTGGTTAAAAACAGAACGATGCGACACTAAACTCTGAGGTTTCACTCAGGCTACCTCACCTCTTACCAAGCGTATCCTACTAAAACTGAACTTCGAAAGCGTGTCACTTGTCCACCATGTGTATGTGACTAGCATTGACACTGAGCAGATGATGATTGGGATGGATTTAATAGACCGTCTGGTACCACTGATGGATTGGATATCCAACCAGATATGGTCACAAATCGCAATAACTCCGCTGACACCATTGCCTTCATCGAAGGCTACATGCAATACCTTATGCGACGACGACGGTTCGGCGTCGTCAACTGACATACCCCCAGTGAACTTGGTAATGAGTCCGTCATTTGTGGCAGATGACAGGGTGACTAGTTCAACTCGGAAACTAACCAAACATAAGGTTTTCCTATGTAGCATGGGTGAATCACCAGTCGATACATACCTCCCTCCACTGATAGGCGGCGTGTGCCTAAATGGCACAATGGTTGAGGATGCCATGCTAGCAACCTAGTCCGACAAATCTGCAATCAGTTTTTATTTCAAAAGCGGATAACTGCCCCCCCCCCCCACCCCTTGTTCCGAAAACGTTCAGATTCCCACTGGGAACGACTCCCAGGATGACACTCACCACTTTAAGGGTATGTGTGCTATCGATCCGCATTGGAAACAAGGAAGAATTTCACTACTTACTAGTTTTCGCGAACCTCCCGCATACAGTCTATGTGGGAGCGGACATTTTGGTGAGATAGGGTGTTAAACTCGATCCCATACACCAAGTTCTTTGGTCCTTGGCACAGCCAGTTCAATATGCCTTGTCTTTCGACCCTGTGGGAATGGCATCCGGGCAGACCATTCCTGAAGCTTTCAACATGATAACTGAGTCCGCCGTGGTGATACTGGCAAGAACCACAGAGGTTTCTATAAGACTGAACCTGGCGCCCAGCTACCGGATGGAAGGCACCACTGCGTTCTTCCAACCCTCTATGCAATTATTCGAATTGGGGCTAACTATCAATGGTAATCCGCTGTTGGAGCTAAACGCTAGATCCACTTACCTCTTGGTGCAGAATCTGACTCAAGCGGATATCTCCATTCCTTGGCACACTCAGCTAGGAATATTGATTGATTACTCATTCCATGATTTTGAACTTGTTGTTCCCGTGATTGGGCCTCTTCCTTCCTTCCCTAGACCTATGTGGTGAGGAATGGACGCTTTTTACTTGTCCGTCAAAGGCAATCGCAATAACTCCCGTATTGCCACTGGACGACACATCAACGGTCAAGCTGGATTCTGAAAACAACCTGTTGATATACTCCATCGTCACGGAGGATGATACCGTATCTTCTTCTGCATGTTAAGTACACACTGTTGACGTAACAGCTAATGATTCCCCCACCATTGACAAGCCATCACCACCTGATGAAGACCTGTACAATGCTGCTGAACGGTATCCTGGTTTCCATGCACAGGTACTACAGCTACTGACGGAGGCAGATGCACTTGTCAATGACACTGAAAGACATCAATTGCGGGACTTATTTAACAAACACAGAGAGATCTGGTCGACAGACTCGCTGGATTGCGGGGTTACGGGTATTCATGTGGTGCGCATTCCTACGGCATCCGGAGCAGCTCGTACATTTGTGAGACAATACAAAATTCTGCTTGCAGCGTACTCTGCGGCACAAAAGACTCCCTATTAGCTAAACAGATCATCGGGGAACGTAACAGTACGTACAGCGCTCCTGTGTAGCCTGTTTTGAAATCAACGGGTAAATGGCGTCTTACCATTGACTATAGACAACACAACAAGCTGCTTCCGTTGTCTCGTTGGCCTATGACACAGCTCGACCAAGAGTTGCCAAAGGTGACAAACACAAAATACTTCTCCACTGTCGACGTGGCGAATGGTTTCTGGACCATGACAGTCGACCCTCGCGACCAACACAAGTTGGCTTTCTCTTTCTCTAACAAGCTCCTCACGTTCAATAGTTGCCCATTCGGGTATTCGAACTCCCCCGCAGAGTTCAACGTCTTCCTGCAAAAAAGCAATGCCAGATGCAGCCACCAGGGGAACGATAATCTATGTGGACGATGTTCTCATGAGGAGCTAGACTTGGTCACATCACCTCAACGAGATGGACCACGTTCTTAACCAACTAGGAATGGCACGGTTCTAAGCTGGCTATCATGAAAGTACAATGGTGCAGGACCAAGGTCAACTATGTTGGACTTCTGGTGGGTCCCTAGCAGAATCCAAGCAGTCCGCAACATCAAAATGCCTGCAAAACTGGTTCCAATCCCCACTCTATCGCTGTATATATACTCCCTCTGCCGTTTGTCTTTGTCGGTCATTATATATGTTACTTGTTTTCCTGAGAGGAATCTCTCCTACTATTTCCTGACTACTTTATATTTAGCACTTTGGGTTCGCCCTGTGCCTTTTTGTTTATGACGATATATTTTGAGCACAACAGCATTTTGGTTTCGTCCCGCTTTGATCTATGGTGCTTAAATAAATTCTGTAGTTCTAAACCTGGGACTGCCTCATGCCTACTCGTCTCTACACCTGTGACAGATCTGAGTCACAGTGGACAGGCTGATATTAAACCTGTGAGCCAAATTCCTCTGCTTCAAACCCATAGTGAGGTGGATCATGAAGAGGACAATTCATCTATGGGCTGTAGGACTGTCTGTTGAAGAAAGTGAAAACATACATAAACATACTGTACATGAACATCCAATGCTATAACAACAAACGTTATAAGTTTTTTTTTTTTTTTTACAGATTATTGTATGGGACAATATACAGATGAAGTCGGAAGTTTACATACACCTTGGCCAAATACATTTAAACTCAGTTTTTCACAATTCCTGACATTTAATCCTAGTAAAAGTTAGGATAACCACTTTATTTTAAGAATGTGAAATGTCAGAATATTAGTAGAGAGAATGATTTATTTAAGCTTTTATTTATTTCATCACATTCCCAGTGGGGTCAGAAGTTTACATACACTCAATTAACATTTGGTAGCATTGCCTTTAAATTGTTTAACTTGGCTCAAACATTTCGGGTAGCCTTCCACAAGCTTCCCACAATAAGTTGGGTAAATTTTGGCCCATTCCTTCTGACAGAGCTGGTGTAACTGAGTCAGGTTTGTAGGCCTCCTTGCTCACACACACTTTTCAGTTCTGTCCACACATTTTCTATAGGATTGAGGTCAGGGCTTTGTGATGGCCACTCCAATACCTTGACTTTGTTGTCATTAAGCCATTTTGCCACAACTTTGGAAGTATGCTTGGAGTCATTGTCCATTTGGAAGACCCATTTGCGACCAAGCTTTAACTTCCTGACTGATGTCTTGAGATGTTGCTTCAATATATCCACATAATTTTCCTTCTTCATGATGCCATCTATTTTGTGAAGTGCACCAATCTCTCCTGCAGCAAAGCACCCCCACAGCATGATGCTGCCACCCCCGTGCTTCACCGTTGGGATGGTGTTCTTTGGCTTGCAAGCCTTCCCCTTTTTCCTCCAAACATAACGATGGTCATTATGGCCAAGCAGTTCTATTTTTGTTTCATCAGACCAGAGGACATTTCTCCAAAAAGTATGATCTTTGTCCCCATGTGCAGTTGCAAACCGTAGTCTGGTTTTTTTATGGCGGTTTTTGAGCAGTGGCTTCTCCCTTGCTGAGCGGCCTTTCAGGTTATGTCGATATAGGACTCATTTTGCTGTGGATATACAGTGGGGAGAACAAGTATTTGATACACTGCCGATTTTTTCCTACTGTCACGATCATTCATCGACGGGACGGACCAAGGCGCAGCGTGATATGCATACATGTTTATTTATATTGAATAAACACCACGACAAAACAACAAATGAAACGAAACGTGAAGTCCAAGGTAGACAAACAACATACCTCACACGGAACAAGATCTCACAAACCACTATTGCCAATAGGCTTCCTAAGTATGGTCCCCAATCAGAGACAACGAGCGACAGCTGCCTCTGATTGGGAACCACACAGGCCAACATAGAAATAGACATACTAGATACTACACCATAGAACCAATACAACACGGAATATACACACCCTGACTCAAACATATACGAGTCCCTTGAGTCAGGGCGTGACAGTACCCCCCCAAAGGTGCGGACTCCGACTGCGCCACATAAACATAACAGGGTAGGGGCCGGGTGGGCATTACGCCTCGGAGGCGGATCCGGCTCAAGGGCGTGACCACCACTTACTCTCCACCTCCCTGTTGCGCCCCTGGTCTGGTCTGGACCAAGGCGCGCTGCTTCCCCTCTCCTTCCTCCCACGACGTACCAAGCCCTGTCTGGACCCTGGTGTGGGAGACCCCGAACCTGGAGAGGGGCTGACGTATGGGTCTGGACTGGAACCGCTGACTGGAGCTGGACCCGACGACGGTGGATCGAACTGCTCTGGCTCCGGAGTGGAGCTGCTGACCGGAGCTGGATCAGGCACCGGTGGAGCGGACTGCTCTGGCTCCGGAGTGGAGCCGCTGACCGGAGCTGGACTGGACCCCGGTGGAGCGGATTGCTCTGGCTCCGGAGTGGAGCAGCTGACCGGAGTTGGACCGGACCCCGGTGGAACAGGCATGGGCCGTGGCGGACTGGACACATGCACCACTGGCTTGGTGCGGGGAGCTGGAATGGGCCGGACCGGGCTGACGACGCGCACCACTGGCTTGGTGCGGGGAGCAGGAACAGGCCGGGCCGGGCTGGCGACGCGCACCACTGGCTTGGTGCGAGGGGCAGGAACAGGCCGGGCCGGGCTGGCGACGCGCACCACTGGCCTGGTGCGAGGGACAGGAACAGGCCGGACCGGGCTGGCGATGCGCACCACTGGCCTGGTGCGAGGGGCAGGAACAGGCCAGACCGGGCTGGCGACGCGCACCACTGGCTTGGTGCGAGGGACAGGAACAGGCCAGACCGGGCTGGCGACGTGCACCACTGGCTTGGTGCGAGGGAAAGGAACAGGCCGGACAGGACTGCGAAGGCGGACTGGAGGTCTGGAGCAGAGAGCTGGCACAACCCGTCCTGGCTGGCTGCCCACTTTCGCACTACACATGCGGGGTGCTGGCACAGGACGCACTGGGCTGTGCACGCGCACTGGCGATACAGCTAGTAGAACAGGAGCAGGATATGCGGGACCGAGGAGGCGTACTGGAGACCAGGAGCGTTGAGCCGGCACACCCCGTCCTTGCTGAATGCCCATCTTCGTACGACATGTGTGTGGGGCTAGCACAGGACGTACAGGACTGTGCCGGAACACTGGGGACACAGTACGTAGCTCCGCAAAACACGGAGCCTGTCCAGTCACATGCCTCCTCGCGTGAGTACAGGGAGTTGGCTCTGCTCTACCTCTAGGCTCCGCCAACCACCCTTTTAGCCCCCCAAAACATTTTCTTGGGGCTGTCTCTCGGGCTTCTTTCTCGGCCGGCGCCTTCCGCGTTGCCGCTGCTCCTCTCTATAACGCGCCTCCACTGTCTCCTCCCAAGGACGGCGATCCATCCCGGCCTGAATCTCCTCCCAAGTCCAGGATCCCTTACCGTCCAGGATCTCCTCCCAGTTCCAGGCTGTCCGCTCCTGGACACGCTGCTTGGTCCTCGTTTGGTGGGATCTTCTGTCACGATCGTTCATCGATGGGACGGACCAAGGCGCAGCGTGATATGCATACATGTTTATTTATATTGAATAAGCACCACTACAAAACAACAAATGAAATGAAACGTGAAGTCTAAGGTAGTCTAACATACCTCACACGGAACAAGATCCCACAAACCACTAGTGCCAATAGGCTGCCTAAGTATGGTCCCCAATCAGAGACAACGAGCGACAGCTGCCTCTGATTGGGAACCACACAGGCCAACATAGAAATAGACATACTAGATACTACACCATAGAACCAACACAACACGGAATATAAACACCCTGACTCAAACATATACGAGTCACTTGAGTCAGGGCGTGACACCTACTTACAAAGCATGTAGAGGTCTGTAATTTTTATCATAGGTACACTTCAACTGTGAGAGACTGAATCTAAAACAAAAATCCAGAAAATAACATTGTATGATTTTTAAGTAATTAATTTGCATTTTATTGCATGACATACAGTGGGGGAAAAAAGTATTTAGTCAGCCACCAATTGTGCAAGTTCTCCCACTTAAAAAGATGAGAGAGGCCTGTAATTTTCATCATAGGTACACGTCAACTATGACAGACAAATTGAGGAAAAAAAATCCGGAAAATCACATTGTAGGATTTTTTATGAATTTATTTGCAAATTATGGTGGAAAATAAGTATTTGGTCACCTACAAACAAGCAAGATTTCTGGCTCTCACAGACCTGGAACTTCTTCTTTAAGAGGCTCCTCTGTCCTCCACTCGTTACCTGTATTAATGGCACCTGTTTGAACTTGTTATCAGTATAAAAGTCACCTGTACACAACCTCAAACAGTCACACTCCAAAACTCCACTATGGCCAAGACCAAAGAGTTGTCAAAGGACACCAGAAACAAAATTGTAGACCTGCACCAGGCTGGGAAGACTGAATCTGCAATAGGTAAGCAGCTTGGTTTGAAGAAATCAACTGTGGGAGCAATTATTAGGAAATGGAAGACATACAAGACCACTGATAATCTCCCTCGATCTGGGGCTCCACGCAAGATCTCACCCCGTGGGGTCAAAATGATCACAAGAACGGTGAGCAAAAATCCCAGAACCACACGGGGGGACCTAGTGAATGACCTGCAGAGAGCTGGGACCAAAGTAACAAAGCCTACCATCAGTAACACACTACGCCGCCAGGGACTCAAATCCTGCAGTGCCAGACGTGTCCCCCTGCTTAAGCCAGTACATGTCCAGGCCCGTCTGAAGTTTGCTAGAGTGCATTTGGATGATCCAGAAGAGGATTGGGAGAATGTCATATGGTCAGATGAAACCAAAATAGAACTTTTTGGTAAAAACTCAACTCGTCGTGTTTGGAGGACAAAGAATGCTGAGTTGCATCCAAAGAACACCATACCTACTGTGAAGCATGGGGGTGGAAACATCATGCTTTGTGTGTTTTTTCTGCAAAGGGACCAGGACGACTGATCCGTGTAAAGGAAAGAATGAATGGGGCCATGTATCGTGAGATTTTGAGTGAAAACCTCCTTCCATCAGCAAAGGCATTGAAGATGAAACGTGGCTGGGTCTTTCAGCATGACAATGATCCCAAACACACCGCCCGGGCAACAAAGGAGTGGCTTCGTAAGAAGCATTTCAAGGTCCTGGAGTGGCCTAGCCAGTCTCCAGATCTCAACCCCATAGACAATCTTTGGAAGGAGTTGAAAGTCTGTGTTGCCCAGCGACAGCCCAAAACATCACTTCTCTAGAGGAGATCTGCATGTTGGAATGGGCCAAAATACCAGCAACAGTGTGTGAAAACCTTGTGAAGACTTACAGAAAACGTTTGACCTGTGTCATTGCCAACAAAGGGTATGTAACAAAGTATTGAGAAACTTTTGTTATTGACCAAACACTTATTTTCCACCATAATTTGCAAATAAATTCATTAAAAATCCTACAATGTGATTTTCTGGATTTTTGTTTTAGATTCAGTCTCTCACAGTTGAAGTGTACCTATGATAGGTCTTGGCTGATTCCTTTTGATTTTCCCATGATGTCAAGCAAAGAGGCACTGAGTTTGAAGGTAGGCCTTGAAATACATCCACAGGTACACCTCCAATTGACTCAAATGATGTCAATTAGCCTATCAGAAGCTTTTAAAGATAGACATCATTTTCTGGAATTTTCCAAGCTGTTTAAAGGCACAGTCAACTTAATGTATGTAAACCTCTGACCCACTGGAATTGTGATACAGTGAATTATAAGTGAAATAATCTGCCTGTAAACAATTGTTGGAAAAATTACTGTCACGATCGTTGAGAGACGGGTCAGACCAAGGTGGAGCGTGATATGCGTACATATTTATTAATACGAATAAACACTTGACAAAATAACAAAACAACGAAAATGTGAAGTCCTATGGGCTATACACACAACAAGCCTTACAGGAACACAAACAAGATCCCACAACTAAGGTAGGCAACCAGGCTACTTAAGTATGATCCCCAATCAGAGACAACGAGCGACAGCTGTCTCTGATTGGGAATCACACCCGGCCAAACATAGAAATATCAAACTAGATCTAAACATATACAATGACATAGACCTCAACTGAAACTCACACCCTGACCCAACCAACAAGAGTTCTCTAGATCAGGGCGTGACAGTAACCCCCCCCCACCCCCAAAGGTGCGTACTCCGGCCGCACCAACCTGACTCATTAGGGGAGGGTCCAGGTGGGCATTCAGCCACGGAGGCGGCTCCGGCTCCGGGCATGACGACCTCTCCCTCTCTGCCTCCCCGTTGCACCCCTAGTCTGGTCTGGACCTCGGTGCGATGCTTCCCCTCTCCTTC
Source organism: Coregonus clupeaformis (assembly GCF_020615455.1). Lineage (NCBI taxonomy): Eukaryota > Metazoa > Chordata > Actinopteri > Salmoniformes > Salmonidae > Coregonus > Coregonus clupeaformis. The sequence goes on from NC_059193.1 coordinate 34,247,118, forward strand.
CTCCCATGATTCACCAAGCCCTGTCTGGACCCTGGTGTGGCAGGCCCCAAACCTGGAGAGGGGCTGACGTCTGGGCCTGGAGTGGAGCCGCTGACCGGAGCTGAACTGGACCCCGGTGGAGCGGACTGCTCTGGCTCCGGAGTGGATCCGCTGACCGGAGCTGGACTAGGCACCGGTGGAGCGGACTGCCCTGGCTCCGGAGTGGAACCGCTGACTGGAGCTGGATTGGGCACCGGTGGAGCGGACTGCTCTGGTTCCGGAGTGGAGCCGCTGACCGGAGCTGGACTAGGAACACGCACCACTGGTCTGGTGCGAGGAGCAGGCACTTGTTGTGCCGGACTGGAGACACGCACCACTGGTTTGGTGCGGGGAGCAGGTACGGGCCGTACTGGACTGGATACGCGCACCACTGGTTTGGTGCGGGGAGCAGGTACGAGGCGTACCGGGCTGGCGACCCGCACCACTGGTTTGGTGCGAGGAGCAGGTACGGGCCGTACAGGACTGGATACGCGCACCATTGGTTTGGTGCGGGGAAAAGGTACGGGGCGTACCGTTCTGGCGACACGCACCACTGGTTTGGTGCAGGGAGCAGGTACGGGGCGTACCGGGCTGGAGACATGCACCACTGGTTTAATGCGAGGAGCAGGCACGGGCCGTGCCGGACTGGGAACACGCACCACTGGCTTGGTGCGAGGAGCAGGCATGGGTCGTGCCGGACTGGAGACACGCACCACTGGTTTGGTGCGTGGAGCAGGTACGGGGCGTACCGGGCTGGCGACACACACCACTGCCTTGGTGTGGGGAGCAGGTACGGGGCGTACCAGGCTGGCGACACGCACCACTGGTTTGGTGCGGGGAGCAGGTACGGGGCGTACCGGATTGGGAACACGCACCACTGGCTTGGTGCGAGAGGCAGGCACGGGGCTTACCGGGCTGGGAACTGACGTTGGAGATGTACGACTATTCCAGTCTTTCTCTCTCCACCGCCAATCCCCCTCCAGTGAGGACTCCTTCGGGAGCCCCCACGAGTGAGGGAACAGAAATTCATCGTCGTCGTCTTCCTCCAACTCCTCTGTGTAAAACTGCTCCTATTCCTGCTCCCATGGTTGCAGGGACTCCACCTGGAACCCCCACGGGTGCAATGGTCGGGGCTCTTCTCTCTCGATCCCCGACCACCCCTTTAGCCCCCCCAAAATGTTTTATTGGGGCTGCCTCTCGGGCTTCCTCTTCGGCCGGCACCGTTGATGTCGCCGTTGATCCTCTCCTACATGGGCTTTTACCTAAGCCAAAGGGGCCTTTTCCAGCTAAAATCTCCTCCCTAGACCACATCTTCCCCACCTGTGTCCAGGGTGTTTTCTCCTCCTGGGCACGCTGCTTGGTCCTTGTTTGGTGGGATCTTCTGTCACGATCGTTGAGAGACGGGTCAGACCAAGGTGCAGCGTGATATGCGTACACATTTATTAATACGAATAAACACTTGACAAAATAACAAAACAACGAAAATGTGAAGTCCTATGGGCTATACACACAACAAGCCTAACAGGAACACAAACAAGATCCCACAACTAAGGTAGGCAACCAGGCTACTTAAGTATGATCCCCAATCAGAGACAACGAGTGACAGCTGCCTCTGATTGGGAATCACACCTGGCCAAACATAGAAATATCAAACTAGATCTAAACATAGCTATACAATGACATAGATCTCAACTGAAACTCACACCCTGACCCAACCAACAAGAGTTCTCTAGATCAGGGAGTGACAATTACTTGTGTCATGCATATAGTAGATGTCCTAACCGACTTGCCAAAACTATAGTTTGTTAACAAGAAATGGAGTGGTTGAAAAACGTATTTTAATGATTCCAACCTACGTGTATGTAAACTTCCGACTTCAACTGTACAAACATTTTGGGGAAAGATAAGAGAGATGAAGATGTAATGAATTTAAGGTTATTTGTTGATGTAAAAATCAAACTGTACCGATTTGAAGGTAGTTTCATCAGACTTCGGGAGGGGTGGGTTCCCCAGAAATTCTGGCTAAAAAAATGGGGTCCCCGCTGAAAAAGTTTGCATACCACTGCCTTAGAGTGAAGCGAAACCATGCCTAAATAACAATTCAGTGAACCAGTCACAGTATTATCTCTCCTTAACCCAGGAGTTTTTATCATGATTCCAGTTGGCTTTGATTGAAAGATCGAATCAGGCTTGTGACAGTGATGTTGCTTTTTGTTAAAGATCAGTAGGGCACTGTAACATGTGCACTACATTATATTGACTGATGCTGCTGCTGTGGTGTTTCTTTTAAAAAAGTTTAAGAAAGATTGCATTTACCTTTGCATTGCTTGGGAATGTGGCCGTGTTGTTATTCTTTGCCACTGTTCTTGCTCTCATTACACGAATCACCTTGTGTGTGCCAGGTTTGATGACCTTCATGAAGGCCATTAGGTGGGCATGAGTTGCAAACCTATGCGAAAGTTGGAACATATTATAATGATTAAGTTTAGAAATAGATTAGAAATAACATAATATTGCAACCAGTGAACCATCCTTCTGAATAACTCCTACTGTGGCATAACATACAGAGTGATTTAGGGAGAGAGAGAGAGAGAGAGATGTATCTGTTTATTTATTTTCTGTTTATTATCTATTTCACTTGCTTTGTCAATGTACAGATATGTTTCCCATGCCAATAAAGCCCTTTGAATTTAAACTGAATTGAGAGAGCGAGGGTGTAGAGGTAGAGATATAGTGAGAGAGAGGAGAGAGACTACAAAGAGAGAGAGGGAGCAAACGAGTGAAAGATAGAAAGAGCAAGGGAGAGAAAGATGGACAGAGGGAGACAAGCCTACAGCAGGGCCTGAGTGTGTTTCCTTCTGGTCCTTTCCCCAGAGTAGCCCGCAGAGACTGAAGGCCCTGGCAGCAGTTGTAATAGTGTAACACACACACATAACTTTAGGAACCTACATCAGGTCACTAACGTAAGCTACAGCTGCCATGCTCATTGCAGAAGTTTGTAAAGTGTATACGTAGCTAATATTAATAGTATTATATTAGCCTACCTTGTGTAGAACTGTATGTTGTCGGAGGAGGCTGCAGATCTGCCTCCCCAGTCGCTGTATCTCCTTGCGGAGATCTTTGTTTTGCCCCAGTGACATATCAAGGGCTGAGGGGTCGGGGGCACATCATCTGCCATGTCCTCAACATCCTCTGTCTTGGATGGTTTAGTGGTGACTGGATATTGCTAGCTAGCTACTGTTCGCGTTGTGGTTTGTTTAACTCTAGACCAGAACCGGATGGCCTGGTTAATATTTTTAGCGGAAGTACGTGGGCCTGGTGTTGTTGTTCTACCCTATACTCATAAATATCACTTAATATTATGGGTCTATTCCACTCAAATACTATAACCATAATAAATGGGACCTGTTTTCTAAACACTCATACTCAGGGCCTGACTCTCCAGCCCAAATTAATGGTGTGGCAGCTGGAGCTATAGCAAGTCTGATAATGTTGTATCTACTTTTCACTGCTGTGTGCTTTTGAAGTGCTTTTCTGCTGCTCATGGATGTTTCTTGGTGGCAGCACTGTGAAGCACAAAGCAGTGGCACACCTTTTAGAGTGCTAAGCCTTTGAAGCTGCGGCCCTTAGCACTCCTGTACAAGCCAGGCCTCAACCTGAGTGGGTAGGGTTGAGGAGAGGGAGACAGAAAAGGAAACAAAGTAGTGATCAGAGATCTGGAGGGGGGCTACAGTGAGATTAGTAAGCAAACAAGGTTGAGATCAAAAGCAAGGAGGGGAAAATAATAGCTATTAATAAATGAATCGAAGGCACACGTCAGGAGGTTGAAGTCACCCAGTTTACTTCGATATGATGGTTATTATATCAATATTTGCGCATGAAGGTGTTTCCATCGCCATTTCTCGCATTATTAATGTTACCGACACAAAAAGATCCCACCTTCTCGAACGAACATATTAGCTATCGGCATTCATAAAATTATACTGAAACTTCCTGTTTCCATCACTGCTGTCGTGATTTTTATTTATACGGTATGGCTTTTATCGCATAAAAACTGTGGATGGAAACAGTTGAAACATCAGTAAAAGTTTTAAGGAAGTAATTCAAAAACCTCTATAATTTCCGTTCTTAGAGTGTTAATAAAACCTCCCAGGAAAACATTAAAGGAACCAGAGTAAAATGTTCTAAGAACTTCCCTGTAACCTAAAAATAAATAGAAAAACGCTCTACATGAGGTGTAGCAGGCAGGCTTCAGGCGTGATTTTGGTTGCTGGAGTGTGACTCTCCATAGTTGTGTTGTACCTCGTTTCCCACCCTCAGGGAACAGTAGTTATAGTCATATAGTTTTGTTATCTGCATTACCATTTCTGACAAACCAAAACATCTTGCAGTAGAAGACAGTGCCTTGTCCTAGAGCAGGGTTGTTCTTGTTTATCTGTCAAGTGGCAGAGATGACATGTTTTCTATGTGTCTCTGGCCTGGTACTCAGGAGCTCTCCAAAGAATCTGGTAGATTTCTTAGCAGCAGCAACAAAGTAACGTTCATGACAGTCTTGTTCCTTTGAAATGTGGGGTAAAAAAAAAACTGGGCGCCCTGATAGCCTTTCCCTTCCCCTGTTTTATTCACTGATCAACAGATTAACCTACGAGGGTGAGAACAGACACAACTGACACCAGCGGACAACAAACTCAAAACTACAGTGGATGACTTGCAGTTTTCAGACCTGCGATGTAATTAGTAAATGTCAAGCATAGCCCCCCCTCTTCATGTTAATTTCTGTACTCAATGATTATCTCATTGGCATTGTGCCTTTTTCTGCATGATTTAAGCTTGCGTTAAAGGCAAAATCTGTATCATTGTGCATCAGTGATAGAACTTAATAAAAAAACAAGTGGCAATCAACCTGATGATAATTTGAAATGCATAAGGGTATGGTAATCTCATAACAGATACACTTCAAGTTGTGTGTCATTGACATTCTGTTTTAGCAATTAACAAGTAACTTAACAGTTTTAAAATACAATAGTGGCTCCAATATAGGCCTGGTAAAATATAGCCTATGGCTTATGGCGCTATCACAAGGAGCCGGGTAGCCTGTACAGGGGACATAGTTATGATGTGTACACCTAGGGCTGTTGCGGTGACCATATTATTGCCACACCGGCAGTCATGAGTCATGACCGCAGTAAAATTCCATGTGACCGTTGAGTCACGGTAATCTCCTCTTATTCACTCTGGCCATGCGTTTGTAGTACCCAACTCGCTAACGACCATCAGGTCGCCAATGGCCTGGTACTCAGCGCTCCATTGTCCCTCTAACCACTCTGACATCAATACAAATGCTATCGAAAATCACATCAAACATTTGTCATTAAAACAGTATTGTGCTTTTAAAACTCACCTCACTGTGATGATCAATTTGAAGAAAGAAGTTCAACAACAGGTTGAAACTGAGTGGAACACATGGTCGTTGTGGATGTTATTTCAAAGCCTAAAACAACAAAATGGACATTGCTTTCTAAGGTGATGATTAATTCAAAACACTCATATGCATATTAGAGCTTAGGCATAGAGCTATATATGAGCCCAAAAAAACCTGAATTAAAATAATGATTGTGCCGTTTTACAATACATAGCCTACCACTTATTACTCAGAGCAGAATTTTTTTTTTTTTTTAAACAGATTTAATGTCTTTGGTGTATAATTGGTCTAGCCTATATTCCAAAATTAAACAAATTCTAGTAATCGTCTTTGAGTGTGGACTGTATTATTATGCATACTGATGGACTGGTTACCTTATGCAAGCTCAAAACTTTTTATCCATGAGTCTGGTAGAGAACATATAGGCCTAGGCTATGCTGTTGGTTCACTGATTGTGCAGGGCGGCTTCACTACAATTACAGTGAATTTGTATTTCATTTTGAATAACCTAGTAATAGTTTTTTATTTATTAAATTTTTTATAATTCATAGGCTGACACATTACCTTTAGTTACAGAATATCTCACCACTGTGCGTTTCCATCTCCTCCTCTCTCTCCTTCATTCCTTTCTCGAGCGTGCAGAGAGAGGGGCTGTCAACAGTTTAATGAAATATGTTTCGTTGTGAAAACATGTTACTATCGATGTTCCCGAACAGATTTAACTTGGTTTCCCAAATTAAGCACTGGGTAGCTGCAGAAACATGGTTGGAGTGCCCATGGCATACCGAGTTTGGGCTGAATATCACCTGCCATGCAGCGAGAGGCTGCATGCTCCTCAAACAGTGGTTGATGCGTGGAGTGAAATAAGTGTTCTTATGAGCCCAGACATTTTTATATGCAATCCCATGTGAAAGCAGAGTTTTGATGGTTGCCACTACAAATAGGAGGATCCCAGATGCTACTATATTAAGAACATGCTCTGCTATAAAACCGGAATAGCCTACCCTGTGTGATTGAAAAATGAACCGGCGGGAAAGTGGCCTCCATTCGTTATTCGAGTGCAAACGGCTAATATGTCTTTTTTTTTTTACCCTGCCCCTGTTCCCCTGTTCCTGCTCATTTGATAGATTGTGATTAAATTGAAAATAGTCTGGTGGGTGAAAATATGATCACTTGATGAGTGAACAGCGTGTGCAGCCTGAGGCCAAGGAACAGAGCGCAAGCTTTTTTAGCGACTTTCTCAAATCATCAGTAGCATCATGCAGTCCATATACAGTGCATTCGGAAAGTATTCAGACCCCTTGACTTTTTCCACATTTTGTTATGTTACAGCCTTATACTAACACTGATTAAATTGTTTTTTTCCTCATCAATCTACACACAATACCCCATAATAAAAAACGGAAATATCACATTTGCATTAGTATTCAGACCCTTTACTCAGTACTTTGTTGAAGCACCTTTGGCAGCAATTACAGCCTTGAGTCTTCTTGGGTATGACGCTACAAGCTTGGCAAACCTGTATTTGGGGAGTTTCTCCCATTCTTCTCTGCAGATCCTCTCAAGCTCTGTCAGGTTGTGTGGGGAGCGTTGCTGCACAGCTATTTTCAGGTCTCTCCAGAGATGTTTGATCGGGTTCAAGTCCGGGCTCTGGCTGGGCCACTCAAGGATAGTCAGAGACCTAACCCGAAACCACTCCTGCATTGTCTTGGCTGTGTGCTTAGGGTTGTTGTCCTGTTGAAAGGTGAACCTTCACCCCAGTCTTCGCTGTAACGTAACAAAATGTGGAAAAAGTCAAGGGATCTGAATTCTTGCCGAAGGCACTGTATGTTTTGATTTCTAAAATTTGTAGCTGTCACGATCGTCATAGGAAGCAGACCAAGGCGCAGCGTGATATGCGTACATCTTTTAATGAGTACTTTTCAACAATAACAAAACGATACGTGAAGTCCTAACGTTAACAAAACACAAACCTCTCGGAACAAGATCCCACAAATGACAAGTGCAAAACAGGCTGCCTAAGTATGGTTCCCAATCAGAGACAACGAGCCACAGCTGTCTCTGATTGGGAACCACCCTGGCCAACATAGAAATAAATGATCTAGAAAGAAACACATAGAAAAAAAAAAAACATAGACACTACACACCCTGGCTCAACATTTAAGAGTCCCCAGAGCCAGGGCGTGACAGTACCCCCCCCAAAGGCGCGGACTGCGACCGCGCCACACAAACTCAAGAGGGTAGGGGCTGGGTGGGCATTCCGCATCGGAGGCGGATCCGGCTCCGGGCGTGACCACCACTCTCTCGCTACCCCCCCGTAGCGCCCCTGGTCTTGTCTGGCCCCGCTGGCCGGAGCAGGACTGGACACCGGTGGAGCGGATTGCTCAGGCTCCGGTGTGGAGCAGCTGACCGGTGCCTGACCAGGCACCGGTGGAACAGGCACGGGCTGTGCCGACTGACGACACGACGCAACACTGGCTGGGTGCGGGGAGCAGGAACGGGCCAGACCGGGCTGACGAGCGCACCCTGGCTTGGTGCGGGAGCAGGAACAGGCCGGACCGGGCTGACGACGCCGCACCACTGGCTTGGTGCGGGAGCAGAACAGGCCGGACCGGGCTGGCGATGAGCACCACTGGCTTGGTGCGGGGAGCAGGAACAGGCCGGGCCGGGCTGGCGGCGCACCACTGGCTCGGTGCGAGGGGCAGGAACAGGTCGGGCCGGGCTGGCGACGCGCACCACAGGCTTGGTGCGAGGACAGAACAGGCCGGGCCGGGCTGGCGACGCGCACCACAGGCTTGGTGCGAGGGGCAGGAACAGGCCGGGCCGGGCTGGCGACGCGCACCACAGGCTTGGTGCGAGGGGCAGGAAGGGGTCGGGCCGGACTGGGAACACGCACCACTAACTTAGTGCGGGGAGCAGGAACGGGTTGGGCCGTACTGGGAACACGCACCACTAACTTAGTGCGGGGAGCAGGAACGGGTCGGGCCGGACTGGGAACACGCATAACTAACTTAGTGCGGGGAGCAGGAACGGGTTGGGCCGTACTGGGAACACGCACCACTAACTTAGTGCGGGGAGCAGGATCAGGTTGGGCCGTACTGGGAACACGCACCACTAACTTAGTGCGGGGAGCAGGAACGGGTCGGGCCGGACTGGGAACACGCACCACTAACTTAGTGCGGGGAGCAGGAACGGGTTGGGCCGTACTAGGAACACGCACCACTAACTTAGTGCGGGGAGCAGGAACGGGCCTGACCGTACTGGGAACACACACCACTTGCTTGGTGCGAGGAGCGGGACTGGGTTTCCTCATAAACCTCCGCTCCCTCTGCTGCCTACTCAGTTCCTCTCGCCGTGCCTCCACACTCTCCTTCTCCCTCCTGACCAATGGCCCCCGTAACCTGGTGGCCTCCTCTCCTAGTCCACAAACTCGCCCTGTGGCTGCCTCCAGCAGCCCCGTCGTCCATGCCGTGTGCCCCCCCCCCCCAATAATTTATTGGGGTTGCCTCTCGCCTGTCCGACGACGGCCCGGTTGGCGCCGCTTCTCCTCTCCTGCCTGGGCATCCTCCCTCATCGCCCTCCGGTAGCGGACGGCCTCCTCCTCGGTGATCTTCCCCCAACCGAGGAGGACATCCACTAGCGTTACCTCCGGCGTTTGCTCCTGGACACGCTGCTTGGTCCTTATTTGGTGGGATCTTCTGTCACGATCGTCATAGGAAGCAGACCAAGGCGCAGCGTGATATGCGTACATCTTTCAATTAGTATTTTTCAACAATAACAAAACAACAAAACGATACGTGAAGTCCTAAGGTTAACAAAACACAAACCTCTCCGGAACAAGATCCCACAAATGACAAGTGCAAAACAGGCTGCCTATGTATGGTTCCCAATCAGAGACAACGAGCCACAGCTGTCTCTGATTGGGAACCACCCTGGCCAACATAGAAATAAATGATCTAGAAAGAAACACATAGAAAACAACACATAGACACTACACACCCTGGCTCAACATTTAAGAGTCCCCAGAGCCAGGGCGTGACAGTAGCATTCACAACTAAAGTTGCAAAATAACTCTAAATCTAGCATATATGACCTGTTTCAAATCATCACTTTTACGCTCAACATAGCCACTTCATATACGCACTCACTCCGGAATGGGAAAATTATCCTTTCTATTTTATTCAGGTAAGTTAAATGATATTCTTCTTATGATAAAATCATATATTATAATATAATGCCATCGGACTAATAAGCATATCTTGTCTGCTAAATGGACAAGCCTACAACCTATGGCATGGCACATAGCCAGATAACATACAGTCGGCCAACTCATATTCTGTTCTTCTGAAATAAATGTTCTTCATATCATAATGTTTCTTTAGACCTGCCTAAAATGAATAATGGATTTATTGTCATGGTGTATATTAAATTGATTTATTAGACTTTCTTAAATGTTCCAAAGGTGTGCATCAGTGGCTAGGCTATGCGGCCTGTATGCGTGGAGACCTGAAGATATTAAACTTGTTTATGTTAATTAACGGTCAATTACCATGAGACCGGCAGTGTTTTGCATGACAATAACCGGCGGACAATATTTCATGACCACCACAGCCCTATGTACACCCTAGAAAAATAGTACCATTCACTTTGAAGAGTACATATTTTGTCATGTAAAAATGGGGGAAAGTTGTGCTATTACTATGGCTGGCGATGCCACGGCTTTATAAACATGATAAAAGATAACATTTTGAACGACCACAGTTTTGCTCAATCGCCTTTTTACACATTGTAAATGATAGGAATTCTGATTTCCCCCCTTCTCATACATCCCAGAAGAGACAGGGTTGCATCATCAGACATAATAAATGTGTGAACATGACAAATAAGATGTGAAAGACAATCATTTTGAATAATACGAGGCATCACCGAGGGGAGAGGCTCCGGTGCCCCATTTGTATTGGCCCATAATGGCGTCATAAACCATTATGAAAAATATATATTTTGACAGTCATATTCATGATGTGTGGAATAGATGGAGCTTTCTTTCATCCCAAATGATCTTTGCGAAAGCAGCCTAAAGCTTTTTCAGAACCCGGGGCCAAGTACTTTACAGTTTGACGGCACTTCCTTTTCATTCGGAGTTCGTAACCTTGAGCGCCACAATGTCATTACCATCCTCCGTTCTCAGCTCTTTAAGATGCACCAATTTCATTTGCATGGGCATCTCTGGGAGTGGAATTTCACATTGCAATATCGCATTACAGAACTAAATGGGTTTTCGAGCGCCTTCGCGCACATTAGAGAGTCTTGATGCATATTCCTGACACAGAAATTGCCGGTTGTGAATGGATCGCTTGGACTTTGAGCTGTCTACAGACGCTTCCGGCTGTTTACTGGTAATGAAGTCAGCAGTGGTTAAGTAATTCATTGCTGTGTTTGTCACCAAACTAATGGCTTTTTGGCTCATTAAGCCTCATACTGTTGGTAGCCATTTTATCTAAAGCTTCGTGTCCCGCGTTGACTCCCACATGACACTGTCGGTAATTGAAATCGCTGAGCTTTCAGATTTTTTGGGTGAACTTTCCTTGCCTAGGGCATTGGGTTAATTTAATTTCTGGTTTATTCATCACTGTCGGTATAATATCCAAATCCATATAAGCAGGGTGGTGGCTAGCATGGTTCATTACAACAATAGACAACAACAGCAGACAATCACTCTCTAACTATGTATATTCATTATCCTGACAGCATCCGTATATCAACGTTAATTATTTGTATGTACGTACCTAAAAACTGTCAGAGGAAAAACTAAATGACAGAAAAAGAATACATTACATCTACCAAATCTTTTGTAAACAATGCCCTCAAACTAGTTATCTTCCAGCATTGTTAGTCATTAAATCATATCGCTGGCGATACAGAGCTCATTCGTTTTAATGAATATATTGATGAATGAGGGGTTTTCAGCTGACTGATGAGATTAGGGAACAGTATCATTGTGGAAATGGCCCCTAATGAAAGGTCACAGAAGTCAGTCTGGCGAATATACAAAAGGAACTCTAATAAACTCAAACTCTTCAGGTGGATTTTTTTGAAAGGTTACTGTTGTCAAAGTTGCACTTAAGTGTCCAGACTGACAGAAAATAAACAACTATTCTGTCAAGGCTAGATCAGATGTTATACTGTCCTGGGATGACTCTTCATTCTGATATCATTGAAGATGGTTTCATGTGTGTGTGCTAAAAGCCTATTTAACTCTCTGATTCAATAATGCACAGCCAGGGCCTTTTTGGATAACATGCACATCGTAATGATGGTATACATTTCAAGGGCCTGGTTATTCATAATACAAATGCTATCTAAAACAAAATATGGTATTAATTATAGGAATGGTGATACAAATGACCATTTCACTCAATTCTGTTCAAAGCAGTTTCTCATTGCTGTGTCATGTCCAATGAAGTCCAATTTACAGTCTTCATTCACCCCAGTGTTCATTTATACAACAATTAATCCTAATTCCATCATTACAATAAAACCTGAAGTTATTATTCTCCACTCTCTCAAAACCAATTAGAACATTTAAAACCCAAATGGATGTGATTTACTTGTCAGCATTGTAGAATATGTATCTGTTTCAGTGCACAATCAAATACATATAACATATTTATTTTACAGTCACCCTGTATAACCCAAAGTCAGTTGTCCCATACATATACAATATTGGCAGATGAAAATTTTTCAAGCTCCAAACATAATGCTAAGCCCTTTATTTCAAGGCTGCAGTATGTTCACATATAAAAGAAGTAACATATTGTTCACTCTAACCAAAGATTACACACACAGACACTGATACATTTACAGTTCTTACTGTTCTATTTCTCTGTGTTGAAGAGAGCAAAAGACTTCACTGTGTCTTTTTCAAAAATGTCTCTGCTGTAGAAGTCCCCTCCCCCTCATCTCTCTCTCTCTCACACACTTTTTAACTTGTTAATTTCTCTGAATTTGAGTCTGCTTTTGGTCTCGCTAGCTCGCTCTCTTCTCAGTCCCTCTCGCTGAGAATCCTATTGAAGGAAACCAACAATGGCTTAGTCAGGTTTCAGCATCTGCCATTTATTGGCAACAGGGGGACACCTTCTCTACTATGTGGCTTAACTCATGCATTAGCCCTTTCAGCACTTTTACTTTATTGCTGGAGGTCTGCAGACATTGCACTAGGTTGTGGTCATTAGGCACCAAACAGAAGAAAACAGGTTGACCCAGGGAGGGACTACCTGGACATGTTCAATTAAAAACAACACGCTCATTTTACTCTAGTACATCGCTTTGAGTGACTTACAAAATAATCTTGTTCCATGGGCGTACCAACAGTGGCGTGTATTCATGGATGCCAAAGGAAGCAAGGCTTCCCCCCAGAATAGACCCCCCCCAAAGAAATAAATAAATACATAAAATGATTTATATTTAATCTCAATGTGTTTCATAATTTTCCTTCAATTTGCAAGAGGCTGAATGTATCTCACCGGAGAAAGCATCTGAGCAGCGAAACCGTGCCCCTCTGTCTCTGTATTTTTAGCCCATCTACAGTGGGGAGAACAAATATTTGATACACTGCCGATTTTGCAGGTTTTCCTACTTACAAAGCATGTAGAGGTCTGTAATTTTTTATCATAGGTACACTTCAACTGTGAGAGACGAAATCTAAAACAAAAATCCAGAAAATCACATTGTATGATTTTTAAGTAATTAATATGCATTGTATTGCATGACATAAGTATTTGATCACCTACCAACCAGTAAGAATTCCGGCTCTCACAGACCTGTTAGTTTTTCTTTAAGAAGCCCTCCTGTTCTCCACTCATTACCTGTATTAACTGCACCTGTTTGAACTCGTTACCTGTATAAAAGACACCTGTCCACACACTCAATCAAACAGACTCCAACCTCTCCACAATGGCCAAGACCAGAGAGCTGTGTAAGGACATCAGAGATAAAATTGTAGACCTGCACAAGGCTGGGATGGGCTACAGGACAATAGGCAAAGCAGCTTGGTGAGAAGGCAACAACTGTTGGCGCAATTATTAGAAAATGGAAGAAGTTCAAGATGACGGTCAATCACCCTCGGTCTGGGGCTCCATGCAAGATCTCACCTCGTGGGGCATCAATGATCATGAGGAAGGTGAGGGATCAGCCCAGAACTACACGGCAGGACCTGGTCAATGACCTGAAGAGAGCTGGGACCACAGTCTCAAAGAAAACCATTAGTAACACACTACGCAGTCATGGATTAAAATCCTGCAGCGTATGTAAGGTCCCCCTGCTCAAGCCAGCGCATGTCCAAGCCCGTCTGAAGTTTGCCAATGACCATCTGGATGATCCAGAGGAGGAATGGGAGAAGGTCATGTGGTCTGATGAGACAAAAATAGAGCTTTTTGGTCTAAACTCCACTCGCCGTGTTTGGAGGAAGAAGAAGGATGAGTACAACCCCAAGAACACCATCCCAACCGTGAAACATTGAGGTGGAAACATCATTCTTTGGGGATGCTTTTCTGCAAAGGGGACAGGACGACTGCACCGTATTGAGGGGAGGATGGATGGGGCCATGTATCGTGAGATCTTGGCCAACAACCTCCTTCCCTCAGTAAGAGCATTGAAGATGGGTCGTGGCTGGGTCTTCCGGTATGACAACGACCCGAAACACGCAACCAGGGCAACTAAGGAGTGGCTCCGTAAGAAGCATCTCAAGGTCCTGGAGTGGCCTAGCCAGTCTCCAGACCTGAACCCAACAGAACATCTTTGGAGGGAGCTGAAAGTCCGTATTGCCCAGCGACAGCCTCGGAACCTGAAGGATCTGGAGAAGGTCTGTATGGAGGAGTGGGCCAAAATCCCTGCTGCAGTGTGTGCAAACATGGTCAAGACCTACAGGAAACGTATGATCTCTGTAATTGCAAACAAAGGTTTCTGTACCAAATATTAAGTTATGCTTTTCTGATGTATCAAATACTTATGTCATGCAATAAAATGCAAATTAATTACTTAAAAATCATACAATGTGATTTTCTGGATTTTTGTTTTAGATTCCGTCTCTCACAGTTGAAGTGTACCTATGTTAAAAATTACAGACCTCTACATGCTTTGTAAGTAGGAAAACCTGCAAAATTGGCAGTGTATCAAATACTTGTTCTCCCCAATGTATGTGATGCTGTCTGGTCAAAAAGTGTATGATATTGTTACCGCCATAGCATTGAATGCAAGGGAAGCCAGCCATCAGTGTTGAGCTAAACTGAGTGAGCTCAACTGTGAATGGTCCTGGCTGTCACGTTCGCTTAAGGAGGAGGACCAATGCGCAGCGTTGAGTGCGTACATATTATTTATTAAACAGATCACCCGATCAAAACAACGAACGAATCGTGAAGTCCTTCGATACACACAAACCAAAAGGAACAAGAAACCACAACACAAAGTGAAAAGACCGATAGTTAAATATGGCTCCCAATCAGAGACAACCAGCAGACGCCGCGTTGCCTCTGATTGGGAGTCACTCAGGCCAACATAGATATACAAAACATAGGACTTACACACCCTGGCTCAACATAACATAGTCCCCAGAGCCAGGGGCGTGACAGTACTCCCAAAGGCGCGGACTCCGGCCGCGCCAAACAACCACAACAGGGGAGGGACCGGGTGGGCACTCCGCCTCGGCGGCGGATCCGGCCCGGACATGACCCAGGCACGGTTGTGCTGGACTGACGACGCACACCCCTGGCTTGATGCGTGGAGGAGGAACGGGCCGGACTGGGCTGACGAGCGCACCCCTGACTTGGTGCGGGGAGCAGGAATGAGCCGGACCGGGCTGACGACGCGCACCACTGACCTGGTGCGGGGAGCTTGGATGGGCCGGACTGGGCTGGCGACGCGCACCACAGACTTGGTGCGGAGAGCAGGAACGGGCCGAACAGGGCTGACGAAACGCACCATAGACTTGGTGCGGAGAGCAGGCACGGGACGTGCCGGACTGACGACGCACACCACTGGCTTAGTGCGGGAAGCTTGGATGGGCCGGACTGGGCTGGCGACGGGCACCACAGACTTGGTGCGGAGAGCAGGAATGGGCCGACAGGGCTGACGACGCAGCACCACAGACTTGGTGCGGAGAGCAGGAATGGGCCGGACAGGGCTGACGACGCGCACCACAGGCTCGGTGCGAGAGGCAGGAACAGGCCGAACCGTACTGGGGACACACGCCACTGGCCCTATGCAGGGATCAGAACGGGCCGGACCGGACTGGTAATACACCCCAGTACCCTCTCGCCGTGCCTCCACACTTTCCCTCTCCTCTGTGACCAGTGGCCCCCTTAACCTGGCGGCCTCCTCTTCACACCCGCTGGACCGCTCCATCGCGGCCTCCTGCTGCCCCGTCGTCCATGTCGTGAGCCCCCCCCTAAACATTTTCTGGGGTTCTCTCCTCCCCGTGGACCAGGCCTCCCTAGCTCTCGCCAGACTCTCGATCCATTGCTTCATAGACCAGCCTCTCTCCTCTTCACTTAGCGTGGCCCAGCCGAAACTCCTACTCCCCTGATCCAAGGTCCTTCCTCTCTCCTCTTCACGCTGCTTGGTCCTGTCTTGGTGGTTTCTTCTGTCACGTTCGCTTAAGGAGGAGGACCAATGCGCAGCGTTGAGTGCGTACATGTTATTTATTAAACAGATCACCCGATCAAAACAACGAACGAATCGTGAAGTCCTTCGATACACACAAACCAAAAGGAACAAGAAACCACAACACAAAGTGAAAAGACCGATAGTTAAATATGGCTCCCAATCAGAGACAACCAGCAGACACTCGTTGCCTCTGATTGGGAGTCACTCAGGCCAACATAGATATACAAAACATAGACTTACACACCCTGGCTCAACATAACATAGTCCCCAGAGCCAGGGCGTGACACTGGCATACCAAAACAAGTGTAAAGTGAAGCCAGTTTATTTGGCGTCACACCAATCACATCAAAAGCCAAACTTCATTGACAGAAAAAACTTGAATTGTTGCATCTCGTTGTATTGTCCTCCGGTGGCTAAAATAGCTAGCTAAAATTGGCCCTTTCCTAAATTAGCCATGGATGGAGATAGGGATTTGGACATGTGGTTTTACTTAATTATCCGTACTGGCCAATCATTATAATGGCGATTCTGATCCAACTATAAATTCATACATTGTGCCCCTTGCCTGACAGGATGGAGGTTCAACATGTACAGTTGAAGTCGGAAGTTTACATACACTTAGGTTGGAGTCATTCAAACTCGTTTTTCAACCACTCCACACATTTCTTGTTAACAAACTATAGTTTTGGAAAGTCGGTTAGGACAGCTACTTTGTGCATTACACAAGTAATTTTTCCAACAATTGTTTACAGACAGATTATTTCACTTACAATTCACTGTATCACAATTCCAGTGGGTCAGAACTTTACATACACTAAGTTGACAGTGCCTTTAAACAGCTTGGACAATTCCAGAAAATGATGTCATGGCTTTAGAAGCTTCTGATAGGCTAATTGACATCATTTGAGTCAATTGGAGGTGTACCTGTGGATGTATTTCAAGGCCTACCTTCAAACTCAGAAAATCAAAAGAAATCAGCCAAGACCTCAGAAAAAGAATTGTAGACCTCCACAAGTCTAGTTCATCCTTGGGAGCAATTTCCAAATGCCTGAAGGTACCACGTTCATCTGTACAAACAATAGTACGCAAGTATAAACACCATGGGACCACGCAGCCGTCATACCGCTCAGGAAGGAGACGCGTTCTGTCTCCTAGAGATTAACGTACTTTGGTGCGAAAAGTGCAAATCAATCCCAGAACAACAGCAAAGGACCTTTTGAAGGTGCTGGAGGAAACAGGTACAAAAGTATATATATCCACAGTAAAACGAGTCCTATATCGACATAACCTGAAAGGCCGCTCAGCAAGTAAGAAGCCACTGCTCCAAAACCTCCATAAAAAAGCCAGACTATGGTTTGCAACTGCACATGGGGACAAAGATCGTACTTTTTGGAGAAATGTCCTCTGGTCTGATGAAACTAAAATAGAACTGTTTGGCCACAATGACCATCGTTATGTTTGGAGGAAAAAGGTGGATGCTTGCAAGCCGAAGAACACCATCCCAACCGTGAAGCACGGGGGTGGCAGAATCATGCTGTGGGGGTGCTTTGCTGCAGGAGGGACTTGTGCACTTCATTTAATAGATGGCATCATGAGGAAGGAAAATTATGTGGATATATTGAAGCAACATCTCAAGACATCAGTCAGGAAGTTAAAGCTTGGTCGCAAATTGGTCTTCCAAATGGACAATGACCCCAAGCATACTTCCAAAGTTGTAGCAAAATGGCTTAAGGACAACAAAGTCAAGGTATTGGAGTGGCCATCACAAATCCCTGACCTTAATCCTATAGAAAATGTTTGGGCAGAACTGAAAAAGCGTGTGCGAGCTAGGAGGCCTACAAACCTGACTCAGTTACACCAGCTCTGTCAAGAGGAATGGGCCAATATTCACCCAACTTATTGTGGGAAGCTTGTGGAAGGCTACCCGAAACGTTTGACCCAAGTTAAGCAATTTAAAGGCAATGCTACCAAATAGTAATTGAGTGTATGTAAACTTCTGACCCACTGGGAATGTGATGAAAGAAATGGAAGCTGAAATAAATAATTCTCTCTACTATTATTCTGACATTTCATATTCTTAAAATAAATTGGCGATCCTAACTGACCTAAGACAGGGAAGTTTTACTAGGATTAAATGTCAGGAATTGTGAAAAACTGAGTTTAAATGTATTTGGCTAAGGTGTACGTAAACTACTGACTTCAACTGTAGCTAGATGTAGTAGGCTAATGTTAGCTAGCTGGCTCATCGTTGCCCATTAAAGGAAATTAGGCTAGCGAGCAAGGATTTTCGCCAGGTAGCCTAGGACAAGAACATCTAAAAGTGTTTAGTGAATGACAGTCATAGACCGTTTAGGCAAGATGAAAGAGGAGCATGGCATTGGCGTTTCTCTACAAGTGAGCCAACATGTTTTTTTCTTTTCTATTTGCAAGCATGTACACACACACAGAGAAATCAGTCCCATGGACAGCCACATCATATTTAGCTAATGTTGATTGGACTAAGTCATTTTTGGTATCTTTTAGTTGTCACTGTAATAGACTAAGCATAGGTGATTTAATGATGTTGAAATGTTAAAGTTGAAATGGTGCTGGCTGGAACTGGAACTGCTCCTGTTTTCTTTGTGACTTCCGGTAACTCTCTGTTGTTCTAAATAAATAGTTGTTTAACTTGCTTGACCATGCTTTAGGTCATGTAAATGTTTGTTACATGCAATATGCTTTGTGGACTTCAGCGGACAGATGTTGCTCTCCGGATTTGTGATGAAACAAAGGTGTGGTTGAATTTATTCTGCCACTGTTTCTTGTCATTGTCTCAGCCTTAAGCCTATATAGCACAGTGGCAAGGCATATTAACTAACAGGTTATAGAGCAAACAATGCAATTATCACAACACATAAGTTGTAATATGGCAATTTTTTCTTGCTCATCTTTGTAAAGAGATATGGTGTATTTGGAAAGTATTCAGACCACTTTTTCCACATTTTGTTACGTTAAAGCATTATTCTAAATTTGATTTAATAGTGTTTTTTTGTTCATGAATCTACACACAATATCAGATAATGACAAAGCAAAAACAGGTTTTATATCTTTTGCAAATGCATTAAAAAAAAACCCGGAAAGATCACATTTACATAAGTATTTTGACCATTAACTCTGTACTTTGTTGAAGCACCGTTGGCAGCGATTACAGCCTTGAGTCTTCTTGGGTATGACGCTACAAGCTTGGCAAACCTGTATTTGTGGAGTTTCTCCCATTCTTCTCTGCAGATCCTCTCAAGCTCTGTCTGGTTGGATGGCGAGCATCGCTTCACAGCTATTTTCAGGTCTCTCCAGAGATGTTCGATCGGGTTCAAGTCCGGGCTCTGGCTGGGCCACTCAAGGACATTCAGAAACTTGTCCCGAAGCCACTCCTGCGTTGTCTTGGCTGTGTGCTTAGGGTTGTTGTCCTGTTGCAAGGTGAACCTTCGCCCCAGTCTGAGGTCCCGAGCGCTCTGGAGCAGGTTGTTATCAAGGATCTCTCTGTACTTTGCTCCATTTATCTTTCCCTTGATCCTGGCTAGTCTCCCAGTCCCTGCCGCTGGAAAACATCCCCACAGCACTGTAGGGATGGTGCCAGGTTTCCTGCAGATGTGATGCTTGGCATTCAGTCCCAACAGTTCAATCTTGATTTCATCAGACCAGGGAATCTTGTTTCTCATGGCCTGAGAGTCCTTTAGGTGCCTTTTGGCAAACTCCAAGGGGGCTGTCATGTGCCTTTTGCTGAGGAGTGGCTTCCGTCTGGCCACTCTACCATAAAGGCCTGATTGATGGAGTGCTTCAGAGATGGTTGTCCTTCTGGAAGGTTCTCCCATCTCCACAGAGGAACTCTGGAGCTCTGTCAGAGTGATCACCTCCCTGACCAAGGCCATTCTCTCTCGATTGCTCAGTGGTTCCAAACTTCTTCCATTCAAGAATGATGTAGGCCACTGTGTTCTTAGGGACCTTCAATGATGCAGAAATGTTTTGGTACCCTTCCCCAGATCTGTGCCTCGACCCAATCCTGTCTCTGAGCTCTACGGACAATTCCTTCGATCTCATGGCTTGGGTTTTGCTCTGACATGCACTGTCAGCTGTGGGACCTTATATAGACAGGTGTGCATCTTTCCAAATCATGTCCAATCAATTGAATTTACCCCAGGTGGAGTCCAATCAAGTTGTAGAAACATTTCAAGGATGATCAATGGAAACAGGATGCACCTGAGCTCAATTTCGAGTCTCATAGCAAAGTGTCTGAATACTTATTTAAATAAGGTATTTCTGATTTTTGGGGTAGATTTATGAAGAAAATTTCAATTTAATCAATTTTAGAATAAGGCCGTAACGTATCCAAAATGTGGAAAAAAGTAAAGGGGTCTGAATACTTTCCGAATGCACTGTTCATGTGCAAATGATTAGATGCAACACATCATAGGTGTTTGATTGTCGCAGTGTATCTCCGAAAAGCCTCCAAAAATATTTTTGGGGATAATAAGATGAGGCAAATATTTCATACTGACAATTGTCTCATTGTGCCTTCCCAGTGTAGCTCATTCAAGCTTTGAGAATAACTTTAAATCAGCACACACACACACACACACACACACACACACAGACACTCCTCTGAGTCTGCCTGTTAGGGTTTTATTTGTTGTCTCCTCACGCATAGTCCCCAAGGACATCTTTGCTTCGACCAGTCAAAGGCATCTAAAATCTCTCTATGTACAGAGATTGTTACATCATGTTTCACATTCTTAGATTTACACAGCAGAGGTTTCACCCTGCATGTGCTGTGTAATATTGTGCTCATTTAACTGATTGGCCTTTGTTTTGTTCAGAAACTAAATTGCATTCAAGTAAGTCAGATATTACCAATTGTATGTTGATTTACAGCATAAATGCAGTGAATTTAAAATGTATCACAGCACATTACTACGGTTAATGAGTTGCAAATCAATGTGTTGATGATGTATTCCAAGAAGATTGGC
This sequence comes from Coregonus clupeaformis, assembly GCF_020615455.1. Taxonomy (NCBI): domain Eukaryota; kingdom Metazoa; phylum Chordata; class Actinopteri; order Salmoniformes; family Salmonidae; genus Coregonus; species Coregonus clupeaformis. The sequence continues at coordinate 34,268,220 of NC_059193.1, forward strand.
AGAGCCTTTGAAATATAATGATTAGACTTCAAGTGGAACTGACAGCGCTTTAACTACTTTGCAAATATGAAACAAATAGGCAATTGTAATATCAGACAAAAATATCAAATTCCCAGTTTATGCTACAAAACCAATGTTATAAGAGGTTTTAAAAATAGGTTCTATTTGACAAAAAAGTCCATTGGCATTGTTGGCAGAATAGATGGATGCAGTTCAATGCATGATTAATATAATTATAATTCACCAATACATTTCTTGGTAGTCCAAAAAATCAGGTTGTAAATTGCGGCTGGCCTGGTACATTGTTTGCTGGATGCACTGTTTCAATGACTCAGTATTTTGGACAAAAACTGACGAATGTAACTAATGTATGTAACTCAAACTAGCAAGGGCAATGATCACAAGTCAGTCATAACGTGGCTAATAGGTTAGCGCACCTATTTTTGTAGCTATTTATTTAGCAAGCTAAAAAAAAGGAGCCTAACGTTAGCTAGCTAGCTTGCTGGTAGTATGTCATGTCATTGGACGAGTGGGTGAGTGGCTGACTTTTTCCCCTCATGTCGTTATTCGGTGGCTACAGCAAGAGATGCAGGTGTCATTTTGGTTAGCCAGCAAGAAATGTGAATTGCTTTGCTAGCTAGCGATGCTGAACTTTTTATTTTTTATTTTTATTTCACCTTTATTTAACCAGGTAAGCCAGTTGAGAACAAGTTCTCATTTACAACTGCGACCTGGCCAAGATAAAGCAAAGCAGTGCGATAAAAACAACAACACAGAGTTACATATGGGGTAAACAAAATATAAAGTCAAAAATACAAACAGAAAATATATATACAGTGTGTGCGAATGTAGTAAGTTATGGAGGTAAGGCAATAAATAGGCCATAGTGCAAAATAGTTACAATTTCGTATTAACACTGGAATGATAGATGTGCAAAAGCTGATGTGCAAATAGAGATACTGGGGTGCAAATTAGCAAAATAAATAACAATATGGGGATGAGGTAGTTGGGTGGGCTAATTTCAGAATGGCTGTGTACAGGTGCAGTGATCGGTAAGCTGCTCTGATAAGAGTCTCCAGCTTCGGAGATTTTTGCAGTTCGTTCCAGTCATTGGCAGCAGAGAACTGGAAGGAATGGCGGCCAAAGGAGGTGTTAGCTTTGGGGATGACCAGTGAGATATACCTGCTGGAGCGCAGACTACGGGTGGGTGTTGCTATGGTGACCAGTGAGCTAAGGTAAGACAGGGATTTTCCTAGCAGTGATTTATAGATGACCTGGAGCCAGTGGGTTTGGCGACGAATATGTAGTGAGGGCCAGCCAACAAGAGCGCACAGGTCACAATAGTGGGTAGTATATGGGGTTTGGTGACAAATCGGATGGCACTGTGATAGACTACATCCAATTTGCTGAGTAGAGTGTTGGAGGCTATTTTGTAAATTACATCGCCGAAGTCAAGGATCGGTAGGATAGTCAGTTTTACGAGGCCATGTTTGGCAGCATGAGTGATGGAGGCTTTGTTGCGAAATAGGAAGCCGATTCTAGATCTAACTTTTGATTGGAGATGCTTAATGTGAGTCTGGAAGGAGAGTTTACAGTCTAACCAGACACCTAGGTATTTGTAGTTGTCCACATACTCTAGGTCAGAACCCGCCGAGAGTAGTGATTCTAGTCTGGTGGGCGGGTGCAAGCAGCGTTCGGTTGAAGAGCATGCATTTGGTTTTACTAGTGTTTAAGAGCAGTTGGAGGCTACGGAAGGAGTGTTGTATGGCGTTGAAGCTCGTTTGGAGGTTTGTTAACACAGTGTCCAATGAAGGGCCAGATGTATACAAAATGGTGTCGTCCGCATAGAGGTGGATCCGAGCTTCACCAGCAGCAAGAGCAACATCATTGATATACACAGAGAATAGAGTCGGCCCGAGAATTGAACCCTGTGGCACCCCCATAGAGACGGCCAGAGGTTCAGACAACAGGCCCTCCGATTTGACACATTGAACTCTATCTGAGAAGTAGTTGGTGAACCAGGTGAGGAAGTCATTAGAGAAACCAAGACTATTTAGTCTGCCAATAAGAATGCGGTGGTTGACAGAGTCGAAAGCCTTGGCCAGGTCGATGAATACGGCTGCGCAGTGCTGTCTTTTATCGATCGCGGTTATAATATCGTTTAGGACCTTGAACGTGGCTGAGGTGCACCCATGACCAGCTCGGAAACCGGATTGCATAGTGGAGACGGTACGGTGGGATTCGAAATGGTCTGTGATCTGTTTGTTAACTTGGCTTTCAAATACTTTCGAAAGGCAGGGCAGGATGGATATAGGTCTGTAACAGTTTGGATCTAGAGTGTCACCCCCTTTGAAGAGGGGGATGACCGCGGCAGCTTTCCAATCTCTGGGGATCTCAGACGTTACGAAAGAGAGATTGAACAGGCTAGAAATAGGGGTTGCGACCATTTCGGCGGCTAATTTTTAGAAAGAAAGGGTCCAGATTGTCTAGCCCAGCTGATTTGTAGGGTCCAGATTTTTCAGCTCTTTCAGAACATCAGCTGTCTGAATTTGTGTGAAGGAGAAGTGGGGGGGGCATGGACAAGTTGCAGTGGAGGGTGCAGAGCTGGTGGCCGGGGTAGTGGTAGCCAGGTGGAAAGAATGGCCAGCTGTAGCAAAATGCTTGTTGAAATTCTCGATTATTGTAGATTTATTGGTGGTGACAGTGTTTCCTAGCCTCAGAGCAGTGGGCAGTTGGGAGGAGGTGCTCTTATTTTCCATGGACTTTACAGTGTCCCAAAACTTTTGGAGTTAGTGCTACAGGATGCAAATTTCTGTGTGAAAAAGCTAGCCTTTGCTTTCCTAACTGATTGTGTATATTGGTTCCTGACTTCCCTGAAAAGTTGCATATCGCGGGGGCTGTTCGATGCTAATGCAGTACGCCACAGGATGTTTTTATGCTGGTCAAGGGCAGTCAAGTCTGAGGAGAACCAGGGGCTATATCTGTTCTTAGTTCTGAATGTTTTGAATGGGGCATGCTTATTTAAGATTGAGAGGAAAGCACTTTTAAAGAACAACCAGGAATCCTCTACTGACGGAATGAGGTCAATATCCATCCAGGATACCCGGGCCAGGTCAATTAGAAAGGCCTGCTCGCTAAAGTGTTTTAGGGAGCGTTTGACAGTGATGAGGGGTGGTCGTTTGACCACGGACCCATTACGGACGCAGGCAATAAGGCAGTGATCGCTGAGATCCTGGTTGAAGACAGCGGAGGTGTATTTAGAGGGTAGATTTGTCAGGATGATATGTATGAGGGTGCCCATGTTTACAGATTTTGTGTTGTACCTGGTAGGTTCGTTGATAATTTGTGTGAGATTGAGGGCATCTAGTTTAGATTGTAGGTTGGCCGGGGTGTTAAGCATATCCCAGTTTAGGTCACCAAGCAGTACGAACTCTGAGGATAGATGGGGGGCAATCAGTTCACATATGGTGTCCAGGGCACAGCTCGGGGCTGAGGGGGGTCTGTAGCAAGCGGAAACAGTAAGAGACTTATTTCTGGAAAGGTGGATTTTTAGAAGTAGAAGCTCAAACTCTTTGGGCACAGACCTGGATAGTACGATAGAGCTCTGCAGGCTATCTCTACAGTAGATTGCATCCCCACCCCCTTTGGCAGTTCTATCGAGACGGAAAATGTTGTAGTTGGGGATGGACATTTCTGAATTTTTGGGGGCCTTCCTAAGCCAGGATTCAGACACTGCTAGTACATCAGGGTTGGCGGAGTGTGCTAACGCAGTGAATAACTCAAACTTAGGAAGGAGGCTTCGGATGTTAACGTGCAAGAAACCAATGCTTTTACAGTTACAGAAGTCAACAAATGATAACGCCTGGGGAGTAGGAGTGATACTGGTGGCTACAGGGCCTGGGTTAACCGCTACATCACCAGAGGAACAGAGGAGGAGTAGAATAAGGATACGGCTAAAGGCTTTAAGTACTGGTCTTCTAGTGCGTTGGGTACAGAGAAAAAAAGGGGCAGGTTTCCAGGCATTGTAGAATAGATTCAGGGCATTATGTACAGAAAAGGATATGGAAGGATATGAGTACAGTGGAGGTAAACCTAAGCGTTGGGTAACGATGAAAGAGATAGCATCACTGGAGGCACTGATTGAGTCGGTCTCCGCGTGTATGGGGGGTGGGACAAAGGAGCTATCTATGGCAGGTTGAGCTGGGCTGGGGGATCTACAGTGAAATAGTAAAATAAGAAATAACCAAAACAGCAATAAGCAAGGCATATTGAAATGGGAGAGAGGCATAAAGCAATCACAGGTGTTATTCTAGAGCTAAGACAACAGCTGGTAATGGCGACAAAGTTTGGGCTGAGGCTAAACATAAACAGGGTGCGGTACCGTATAAAGGAACAGTCCAGCAGGCATCCGCTGTATAGCTGAGTTATCATAAGGTCCGGTGAACAGCAATAGGAGAGTTCGGAGGTAGTTCGGGGGCTGCTATAGCACTAGCGAGCAAGAGGCCACGGCTAGCGTGTGCTAGCGGGCCGGGGCTAGCAGATGGCTAGCGTAACGGGAAACCTGTTGTAATCACATCAGACGATTTCATCGGCAGACCAGTCGCGTTGGATCGGCGGGGCTCCGTGTCCGGTTGACAGAGAGGTAGATAGCCGGGAGAAGGGCCTGGCTCGCGGCTAGCTCGAGGCTGATTAGCCAACAACAACGTCCATTTGATTGCAGCTATCTAGCTACGATGATCCGGTGTTAAAGGTCCAGTGAATCAGTGATTCCGGCAGAAAAAACGATATGTTCTGGGTCGATAACGCGCTGTGCAGACAGTGCAGACTGGCCGATAATAGTCCAGGCTAGAGCTGGCTGGTAGGTAGTGCAGGCCACGGACAATGGTGAGAAACCGCTAGTGGTGGCTAATGGCAAGTAGCTAATCCGGTAGACAGAGAGGTAGATAGCCGGGATATGGGCCTGGCTCAAGGCTAACTGGTGCTTGCTTCAGGGGCAGTGGTGATTAGCCAAACAGCAACATCCAATTCGGTTGCGGCTAGCTAGTTGCGATCCGGTGTTAATGTCCAGTGATTCAGTTATTCCGGCAGAAAATCCGATGTTCTGGGTCAAAACCGCTAACAGTGGCTAATATCAAGTAGCTAGTTAGCTGGCTAGCTGGTATCAACTGGAGATTCTAGATAAAAGGTAAGTCAATAATAGAATCCGTTCCACATTGAGTGAGGCGGGTTGCAGGAAAGTATATTTTGTAGAAGGATGAAAAGTGTGATAGGGAAATATAAATACAAAAAAACTGGCTATTTATACAGACACACAACAAAGAACACAACCGCACTGCTATGCCATCTTGGATACTGGATACTTGAACGACTGCTATCCAAAGTTAGCATGCACATCTCTTAGTTGTCAATCAAATGTATTTTGCGTCGATCAAATGGGCGGGCATGCAGTTCCCATTCAGTTGTCAAAACGTGGGTTGGGACAAGCCGGAATTGGCAGGCAAGCTGCAGAAGGGTGAGCTGGCTACTATTCCACATTGTTTATCAGTGCAATTTTGATGGCAAACAACAAGCTGAACAAATTTGAGAGGGTTTATCTACTCTTGCCTCGTTAGATTTGAGCTCATCTCACTCTGGCTAACATTGGTTGTTGATCTTAGGGAGGGAGAGATAGCCTGCCTGTTCATGGTTGTTTGATCAATAGGACTGTAAAGTTCCCAAATATAAGAGGTCTCCTGTGGTATTTACATATTTGCAGAAATCCATCAGGTGGCTTTTGGCAAATGTGTTCTAATCAAAACCGTTTTTATTCGGTTTTATCTACTGCAGTGTTGATTAATTGTCCAAATGCATGGCCACTTTCCTACTATATATTGCTATAGAAGTTTCACAAATGCCTTACTCGAAATATATATGGCAAATATAAATCCTATATGGATGGTGTTAAGAGATAGATGGGAGGTATTGAATAGAGTTGAAGGATGGGACTAATAACAAATAACAACAAATAATAACAAAGATAGCTAATAATGTAAGCATACTGTGTCCATAATAAGTATATAGGTTGTATGTTGGGAGCTTGTGGGAAGGAGCACAGTTAGAAAGATATGGCATATAGAAGCAAACCGGATGGACACCATGAAAATGATCGGAGAGGTTGAGAGTAGAAGAAGTTCAGGAGCAAAAATAATAATAAAAAAAAAAATAAATATATATATATATATATATATATATAATAGAATTATTGTAAAATTAACTCTGTCCATAAGGTGTAGATAGTAAGTATAGACCGGAAGTAGAGGCCTGGGCATTGTTGTTCACTAATTTACTCCCAAGTAGGGAAAGGATGGTGGGGTTGAAAAGTAATAAAGGGGAGTATATATATATTTAAAAAAATAATAATAATAAAAATAATAATAATAATAATAATAAAAAAATGCCTTACTCTATACAAATACGAAAATGACCATATCTAAGTGTCACATATTCTTCCTGAGAGTGTATATGAACTGATAAAAAAAAAAAAAGATTTCATGTCGCTAAAACATTGTCAGTTCCACTTTAATTAAGAACATTAACACATCTTAATGAAAAGCAATTTTGCCCACAGGCGTATTGTGATTGTAAGAAACATATTAAGTAAATGTAGATTTTTTAAAAGATATTTTTTGCAATGTTTGCTACAGTAAAAGTATTACATTGAATCATATACAGTGAGAGAGAAAAATTATTTGATCCCCTGCTGATTTTGTACGTTTGCCCACTGACAAAGAAATGATCTGTCACGATCGTCTGAAGAAGCGGACCAATACGCAGCGCGTGGAGTGAACATGATGACTTTATTTAATAAAGCAACCACGAAAAACAACAAATGACGATAGTGAAGTCCTCTGTAACACTGACAGAAACATGGAACAAAACCCCACAAACCAAGGAGAAACCACACAGTTTAAATATGGCTCCCAATCAGAGATAACGAGCCGAACAGCTGACACTCGTTACCTCCGATTGGGAGTCATATGACTAATCAAACACAATCACCCAACATAGAAATGAACAACTAGAATCCCCAACATAGAAATACACCCAAATGAAAATGAACAACCCTGGCTCCATAAATCAGAGTCCCTGGAGCCAGAGTGTCACATGATCAGTCTATAATTTTAATGGCAGGTTTATTTGAACAGTGAGAGACAGAATAACAACAAAAAAATCCAGAAAAACGCATGTCAAAAATGTTATAAATTGATTTGCATTTTAATGAGTGAAATAAGTATTTGACCCCCTCTCAATCAGAAAGATTTCTGGCTCCCAGGTGTCTTTTATACAGATGTACGAGCTGAGATTAGGAGCACACTCTTAAAGGGAGTGCTCCTAATCTCAGCTTGTTACCTCTATAAAAGACACCTGTCCACAGAAGCAATCAATCAATCAGATTCCAAACTCTCCACCATGACCAAGACCAAAGAGCTCTCCAAGGATGTCAGGGACAAGATTGTAGATCTACACAAGGCTGGAATGGGCTACAAGACCATCGCCAAAAAGCTTGGTGAGAAGGTGACAACAGTTGGTACGATTATTTGCAGATGGAAGAAACACAAAAGAACTGTCAATCTCCCTTGGCCTGGGGCTCCATGCAAGATCTCACCTCGTGGAGTTGCAATGATCATGAGAACGGTGAGGAATCAGTCCAGAACTATATCTCCCGAGTGGCGCAGTGGTCTAAGGCACTGCCACTAGAGATCCTGGTTTGAATCCAGGCTCTGTCGATGCCGGCCGTGACCGGGACACCCATGGGGCGGCGCACAATTGGCCCAGTGTCGTCCAGGGTAGGGGAGGGAATGGCCGGCAGGGATGTAGCTCAGTTGGTAGAGCATGGCGTTTGCAACGCCAGGGTTGTGGGTTCGATTCCCACGGGGGTATAAAAAATAATTTATGCACTCATTAACTGTAAGTCGCTCTGGATAAGAGCGTCTGCTAAATGACTAAAATGTAAATGTAAACTACATGGGAGGATCTTGTCAATGATCTCAAGGCAGCTGGGACCATTGTCACCAAGAAAACTATGCCGTGAAGGACTGAAATCCTGCAGCACCCGCAAGGTCCCCCTGCTCAAGAAAGCACATATACAGGGCCGTTTGAAGTTTGCCAATGAACATCTGAATGATTCAGAGGAGAACTGGGTGAAAGTGTTGTGGTCAGATGAGACCAAAATGGAGCTCTTTGGCATCAACTCAACTCGCCGTGTTTGGAGGAGGAGGAATGCTGCTTATGACCCCAATAACACCATCCCCACTGTCAAACATGGAGGTGGAAACATTATGCTTTGGGGGTGTTTTTATGCTAAGGGGACAGGACAACTTCACCGCATCAAAGGGATGATGGACAGGGCCATGTACCGTCAAATCTTGGGTGAGAACCTCCTTCCCTCAGCCAGGGCATTGAAAATGGGTCGTGGATGGGTATTCCAGCATGACAATGACCCAAAACATACGGCCAAGGCAACAAAGGAGTGGCTCAAGAAGAAGCACATTAAGGTCCTGGAGTGGCCTAGCCAGTCTCCAGACCTTAATCCCATAGAACATTTGTGGAGGGAGCTGAATGTTCGAGTTGCCAAATGTCAGCCTCGAAACCTTAATGACTTGGAGAAGATCTGCAAAGAGGAGTGGAACAAAATCCCTCCTGAGATGTGTTCAAACCTGGTGGCCAACTACAAGAAACGTCTGACCTCTGATTGCCAACAAGGGTTTTGCCACCAAGTACTAAGTCATGTTTTGCAGAGGGGTCAAATACTTATTTCCCTCATTAAAATGCAAATCAATTTATAACATTTTTTACATGCGTTTTTCTGGATTTTTTTGTTGTTATTCTGTCTTTCACTGTTCAAATAAACCTACCATTAAAATTATAGACTGATCATGTCTTTGTCAGTGGGCAAACGTACAAAATCAGCAGGGGATCAAATACTTTTTCCCTCACTGTACACATCACCATTCAAGATAATGAACTTGATATTATCCCCTTGATGTATGGGCTGAGAGTGGGCTACATGTACTGTCGCTTGCCAAAAGCATATACATTGTTAATGCATGTACCTCTGATGTTGTATGTTGAACACAATCAGTTCATAATGATCTTGAAATGTATTATGAGAACTCCCTTCAGATATATACAGTTGAAGTCGGAAGTTTACATACACCTTATCCAAATACATTTAAACTCAGTTTTTCACAATTCCTGACATTTAATCCTAGAAATTTTTTAGGTCAGTTAGGATCACCACTTTATTTTAAGAATGTGAAATGTCAGAATAATAGTAGAGAGAATTATTTATTTCAGCTTTTATTCTCCTTTCAGAGGACATTTCTCAAAAAATTACGATCTTTGTCCCCATGTGCAGTTGCAAACCGTAGTCTGGCTTTTTCATGGCGGTTTTGGAGCAGGACTCGTTTTTACTGTGGATATAGATTATTTTGTACCTGTTTCCTCCAGCATCTTCACAAGGTCCTTTGCCGTTGTTCTGGGATTGATTTGCACTTTTCGCACCAAAGAACGTTCATCTCTAGGAGACAGAACGCGTCTCCTTCCTGAGCGGAATGACGGCTGCGTGGTCCCATGGTGTTTATACTTGCGTACTATTGTTTGTACAGATGAACGTGGTACCTTCAGGCGTTTTGAAATTGCTCCCAAGGATGAACTAGACTTGTGGAGGTCTACAATTCTTTTTCTGAGGTCTTGGCTGATTTCTTTTGATTTTCCCATGATGTCAAGCAAAGAGGCACTGAGTTTGAAGGTAGGCCTTGAAATACATCCACAGGTACACCTCCAATTGACTCAAATGATGTCAATTAGCCTATCAGAAGCTTCTAAAGCCATGACATTATTTTCTGGAATTGTCCAAGCTGTTTAAAGGCACAGTCAACTTTGTGTATGTAAACTTCTGACCAACTGGAATTGTGATACAGTGAATTGTAAGTGAAATAAACTGTCTGTAAACAATTTGTAGAAAAATTACTTGTGTCATGCACAAAGTAGATGTCCTATCCGACTTGCCAAAACTATAGTTTGTTAACAAGAAATTTGTGGAGTGGTTGCAAAACTAGTTTTAATGACTCCAACCTAAGTGTATGTAAACTTCCGAATTCAACTGTAGATTTTTTGGACATGATAATATATTTTTGAAAACATAACCTCGGAGCAACAAGTTTAAACAAACAAGTTTTAAACCATTTCAAAGTTCAGAAAAACAATTTCCCAGATTGTGACATAAAGATAATGTAGCTTGTGCAAATTAATGCATGCATACTATATTGTTTCATAGTAATTACTCTGTAACATACTATATAATCACAGTTTAGATGTTCCTATGATGGAAAATCCAATGCAGTTGAATGATTCATCTGTCCCTCACTTGTCAACAGTTTGTGTGATCATGCTTTGGAATCCCTATAAACAGCCTTAGTACTTCTGTTGTCATGCACACTTGTTTTTTATGACTTGGATTCAGATGTTTTGTTGCTCAGCCTTGATTACAACTGGAGCCGTTCTCATTTCACAACTTAACAGCTCAGTGGACACTGCCTCTCGGTATATCATCTAACACACAGAGAAATGCTCGCCGCTATCCCCGCTACCCACAATCCCGTAGTGGTGGAACAGACACCACCTGTTCTCTAAATCTTATAGCCATTAAAGTGACATTGAATGGATGAGCATTTCCGTCATCGCTAATGTTTTGCAGGTTGCCTTGTGAAGATTCTGTATTACATGGCTGGTGAGGACATTACAGTAAAGACCCCAAAAAGTATAGTATAGAGATAATTCATATTTTTGTTTGTAATTTGTAGCTGTCATGTTGTTGTGTATATCTTCTGGATGTTTGCTCTTTACTCAAAATATTACTATTTTATGAAATTATACATAAAATATACAGTAGGACTGAATAACTTAACTCTAAGAAGTTATGATTTCTGATTGTGTGAAGTTGAGTTCACACTCACACATTAATTATGGACTAGCTATTTTGGACATATTGCCATTTCCTCCCTGTATTCTTTTGCCATCTGCTTTGGTTCCTTTGTGCCTAAATGGAATGAGCAGCCTCTCTTTCAAGATTCGCTACACTTATTCACAGTAATGTACTGTCACAAAGGATCCAATCTTACTGAGTGTTATCACCAAGTGGGTTGAATCTGTGTCATTCTCAGTCTAACTATACCTACTGCATATCAATATATTCCTCACTACACCAGCCAAAGTATCTTATCTTTTTGTGATTTGAAGACATTTTCACATTTGAGTGGCACTAAATCAAAATAAGGCCTCAAATTGACTTTGGATGAAAATAAATATATGTTCCCCTCAATTGACTCAAAAGTAGAAATATAAGGCCACAAAATAAATGGCTGAAAGCATACATGCTTTCAAGTGATGAAAATAGGTATGCAGGTTTTGTCTCCTGTTGGCGTTCAGAATGGTAAAGACAATGAGAAAGAGTTTGGTGGACAGTCTATAACTGGCCTGGTAACTGGTTGTGACAGCTTTTCTAGGGGATACAAGCTTCCATTCCTTCCATTTGTTTCCTGCCTTGGCCCATCCTATTCCACAAGGGAATTAGTTTGTCGATAAGGGACCATTAAGGTCGAAAGGATTATCGTTCCATTTATTTCAAGTATCCCTCAGTCAAAGGCCTCCACAAATGTCAGTCCATCCATATCAATATTGTCATATTCTGAATAGAAAAGCAATAAACATCTGTCAGAAAGAGAAAGAGAAGGGCTGAGAAATATCATGTGACCTCAACTCTGTCACCATCAATAACTGTCTAGCATGAAAAGCTAGTAACATAGCTGTAATGCCTATAGTATTACCGCATGCACCAATTAACTACTAAGTAACCACTCAGGTGTATGCGAGCACTGTTTACACCATGACATCGTACAGTGCATTCGGAAAGTATTCAGACCCCTTGACTTTTTCCACATTTTGTGACGTTACAGCCTTATTCTAACATTTATTAAATTGTTTTTTTTTCTTCTCATCAATCTACACACAATACCCTATAAATACAAACCAAAAACAGGTTTTTATTTTTTTTTGCTAATTTATAAAAAATAAAAGAACGGAAATATTACATTTACATTAGGGTTAGGGTCAAAGTGTGTCCAATTTTATGGACTATACCTTCAGCAGTATGTTATGGAGCAGCCTGGCAAGGCAATTAGCCGACAAAGGCCAGACAACTACACAGAGACCGGCATCATATGAAAGAGATGTGAGGATCAATCCTTAAGGGCAGAGTTGGTAGTTAGCATCACAGACACTTTTCTGTTGATCTGCTTGTTGCCATTTTGCCCACATCTTTTCAGAGAAATCGGCATTACAGTACTGTATGTAGATGTCCATACAAGTGTCTCCGGAGCCTGGGGCACAGTAAAGATGGTAAAATAGGCCTGTAAAATGGAGGGACCTGTCAATATTGGTGGAAGATTGCCTACTTTGTGTGATCTGCTGCCCAGCTCCCTTGGCACGGGCACTGACGCTTAGTCCGCGCTCTGCATGATCTCTATGGCATAGTGGTACTCTCAGCGGTTTTATTTGCATCTGAATTGGCTTGTCTCTGCTGGCGCTCTTTTAGCAGCACCTCTCACACATGGAAATGAAGCCAGTGATCAGATGGATTCTCTCGTTGTCTCAAAGAGCCTGTCGAGGCATGACTCCGGGTACAATTGGGAGATGGGCAGGGGATTGGAAAGTAAAGATGTTCACATGAATAAATATAAGATGTTTTTGTCTTTGACGAAACCTGAATATCACAGATCACACTACACTCTTGCCATTCTGTTTCACCATAGCAAAAGACGCTCAAAGATTACACTTGCTTAGATTGTACTGACTTGTGAAAGGCGTATTGTCAAGTGGGTAGGAAAAACTACAGCTTGTTCCTCTTAAAAACCTGCAGTCATTCGGGAAAAAGGCAACAGAGATACTCATTATGCTCCTTCATAGGGAGTTGATGTAGACCATTGTGAATAGAATGATACATCATATTGTATGATAACAGGCAGTATTCAAGAGCTGATCATCACAATACTTTTTGTCTTCAGCATTGAGAGGTTGAAGTTGAGCCCTCAATAATCATAGAGGACAAAAAGAGAGCTGTGGATAACACTCATAATATAGTGTGTTCTGTTTTGCCACCATTGTGATTTATAGATTGAATGTATTACTGTTATTGAGAATGTTTTGTACGCTTATATTGAAAAGACCCGGTTTCAAAACTATTATTTGTGGATCACAGTGTTGAATTCTGATACATCCCAAAAGAATAAAAGGGCATGTGAAGCTTATATGAGGGATATAGGAAAGTGCAGCAATAGACCAGCTAAGATGTAATGTTTATGTTTGGGTAAATAGAGTTACCCATGTCATGTTCCCAATTCTGCAGTTTAATGCTAAAAGAGCCGACCATCAGTTAAACATAAAAGACTCAAGGCTTTAAAATGTGGATATCAAAGGGCATTGCAAAAACCATCCGAGCACAAAATTACACTGCCAGTTACCTGGCTGACGGAGTCATATTAGCTTTCTGATTAGCTCTCGGACCTGAATGCGAACAATATCCATTTGCAGTCGTACACCTGCATCTGGAAGATGGAATGTGAATGCAGTACTTGTAGATATTAGTTTGTTTTCTTTCCTGTGTTGGTAATTTATGAGACTGGTTGAATGCAAATAATTGTTGCACTGTTTACCTTAAATCTGCATAGCTAATCACTGCCTTCTCATCGTAAAAATATACATTTTGAGATTAATCCCACTGCAACTGTTGTGAGTGACAGGGACTTAGAGTGCACTGCAATGGTTGTTTTGTGGACAGAGGATGACGTACTGTGTTAATTTGGGCTTACTTCGCTCTCCTTTACCCTGTATATTTGGTTTGCATGTAGTGCATGTAGCAGCTGAGACAGACTGTTGTCTAGCCTCACACTGAAACCTCACACAGACCTTGAGTTTGACAGAATCGCAAAACTCAAGATCTGTGAGTGCAGTGTGTTTCTGATCCACGTGAATGGATTTTCTCTCAGTTAACATCTCTATCGTTAGCACAAAGCTTTCTGTTACTTTGACACCAACCCAATTGACAAGGGAGGCAACATGAGGGTGAGAAACTTTCCTTATACCCTCTCATGATGAAAAGATTGGGCTACATCTGTGATGGGTGTTCTGCTTGACTGGAGCTCCTCGAGCACACGGCACATCCCTTCTTGTACAGGCAGACAAGAGGGGGGGCAGAGAGAGTTATTCTCTGTCAGAGAATGGTAGCTAGCTAGAGAAGAAAGAGCTGCCGCTCCAAAGAGCTGCCTGCAATCCTCAGAACGGGGCTGTCCCGTTCACCTGCAAAAGCCAGAGCTGCCCTCCAGGGCTTCAAAAGGAAAAAGTTGAACTGACTTATGAGCTGCACCCCGGTTCCACAGTCAGAATTCCTAAAGCCAAGTTAAATATAGAAGAGAATGGAAGAGCAAAAAGCCTCAACTCCCATCTGCTGAGAAAAACCAAGCTGAGACCAAGTTTTTATTTTACAGATGAGCCCTGAACTACAGAAATTACAGAAAATACACACATCAAAATATAAATACAAAATGCAATCAGAAAGAAAAACACAGTCATAAAAAACAAACACATTCATCAGTAATAAGGTCCTCAATCAGCTTTCTGAAATGCCCTAGAGGCACCAAAACATCACATTTAAGGACATTTTGATGATTGTTCCACAAATAAGGTGCAAGAAAACTAAAAGCTTATTTACCTAACTCAGTAGAGACCGAAGGAATTTTCAGAGTTAGCTATCCCTGAGACTGGGTGTGGTAACTCATAAGTCTAAAGTTTAGTAACGATGTTAGATACAGTGGGCGTTTTCGTATAAGGGCTTTATTTCTCTAGAGTCTAAGACGTAAGCTGACATATGGAATTGTTTTAAGATGGTAATACTATGGATCATTTAACTAGTTGATTTTGAATTTTAGGACCCCTTTAGGTATGAAAAAAAAACATATAAAAAAATGTATTTGATAAAATATTGAATTCAAAATATTGGCCTTTACTACTATAGCCCAGAGAAATGCATTTAATAACACATTCATAAATGGCAAAATGAAACATGGTTTTGAAGTGTCTGTCCTATATCTAGGAGATATAAGGAAGCTCAGGAAATATATACACTACCGGTCAAAAGTTTTAGAACACCTACTCATTCAAGGGTTTTTCTTTATTTGTACTATTTTCTACATTGTAGAATAATAGTGAAGACATCAAAACTATGGAATAACACATATGGAATCACGTAGTAACCAAAAAAGAGTTAAACAAATAAAAATATATTTGAGATTTGAGATTCTTCAAATAGCCACCATTTGCCTTAATGACAGCATTGCACACTCTTGGCATTATCTCAACCAGCTTCACCTGGAATGCTTTTCCAACAGTCTTGAAGGAGTTCCCACATATGCTGAGCACTTGTTGGCTGCTTTTCCTTCACTCATGAGTCCAAATCATCCCAAACCATCTCAATTTGGTTGAGGTCAGGGGATTGTGGAGGCCAGGTCACCATCACTCTCCTTCTTTGTAAAATAGTCCTTACACAGCCTGGAGGTGTGTTGGGTCATTGTCCTGTTGAAAAACAAATGATAGTCCAACTAAGCCCAAACAAGATGGGATGGCGTATCGCTGCAGAATGCTGTTGTAGCCATGCTGGTTAAGTGTGCCTTGAATTCTAAATAAATCACAGACAGTGTCACCAGCAAAGCACCCCCACACCATCACACCTCCTCCTCCATGCTTTACGGTGGGAAATACACATGCGGAGATCATCCGTTCACCCACA
Source organism: Coregonus clupeaformis (assembly GCF_020615455.1). Taxonomy (NCBI): domain Eukaryota; kingdom Metazoa; phylum Chordata; class Actinopteri; order Salmoniformes; family Salmonidae; genus Coregonus; species Coregonus clupeaformis. Next base: position 34,284,100 of record NC_059193.1, read on the forward strand.
CCGCGTCTCACAAAGGCACGACGGTTGGAACCAAAAGTCTCCAATTTGGACCCATACTATATACATTTTATGGACACAGTCACTAATTATATTTTGTTTGTTTTTACTCCTGAACTTCCTCCGATCATTTTCATGATGTCAATCTGGTATGCTTCTATATGCCATATCTTTCTAACTGTGCTCTTTCACAAAAGCTCACAATATATAACCTATATACTTATTCTGGACACAGCATGTCTTACACTAGTTATCTTGTTGTTATTAGTTGTTGTTGTTATTAGTCCCATCCTTCAGCTCCATTCAACACCTCCCATCTATCTCTTAACACCATCCATATTGGATTTCTATTTGCCATATATTTTTCAACTGTACTGTGATGTTTTACAAAAGTTCTGAACCTTTATATTCTCATTGTTTCTACAGTTTGTGAATTGAAAATAAACATCTTTGCTAAAATAATTATTATATTATTGATCAATTGACTATGACTTTTCAGATCACCCAGTAGTGCTATCTGCAGGGTCAGCTCCATGCAAATATTGCAATCCTTCAGCCATTCCTGGACCTGTGTCCAGAAACAAGCTACAAATGGACAGTACCAAAACAAATGATCTAATGATTCTGTCTCTTCACAGCCAAATCTGCAGAGCTGGGAAGATTGTATCCCCCATACAAATAACATTCTATTGGTAGCAAGAATTTTATATAATAATTTAAATTGAAAAATTCAAAGTTTTGAATCCGGCGTCGTTTTGCATATCAGTTCATAAACACTATGCCATGGAATCGGTACGTCAAAAATCTCTTCCCAACTATTTTGCAATCTATATGGGATGGCTGTCAATCCTTTAGTCCTTAAATGAAACTGGTAAACTTTTTTATTTATCACAATTTTCTTTAACCAATTATGTTCTTTAATGCAAGGCCGACAGACAAGTTCCTTACTTTTTCCTCCTTCCTCTTTCCTCTTCCATTTTTGCGGTAATGCTGCAATTATTTGGTTGTAATTTTGGTTAGAGCAGACATTTCCATATGTTTTTGTTAGCTGCATGTGCGACATAACTCCACCATTCCTACCGATAATATCATTTACGAAGATTATACCTTTTTTTTTTTTTTTACAAAAAGAACGTTTTTTTAATCAATTAGTATATTTGAGTTTAACCACAATATTTGTTGCTATATTTGTTCTGTCATTTCTGGAGGATTAAATTGAAATTGCAACCAACTTTCTATGGCTTGTTTTAGAAATGGTGATATTTGGGAGATGATTTCATTTTCAAATACCTGAAAGTGAGGGGTTGTAATCTGAATAAAGGGAAAAAGTCCCTTCTTGAACATTGGGTGAGACAATCTTACTAGTTTGCTAGAGAACCAGTTCGGATTTAAGTATAATTTTTGTATGACTGAAGCTTTTAGTGGTAGGTCTAATTCTTTAATATTTAATCATTTATGTCCTCCTAATTCATATTCATTATATAAATAGGCCCGTTTAATTTTGTCTGGCTTGCCGTTCCAAATAAAATTGAATATTTTTTTCTCATATAATTTAAAAAACTGTTCGCTAGGCGTAGGCAAGACCATAAGCAAATAGGTAAACTGGGATATTACTAAAGAGTTAATCAGTGTGATTTTTCCACAAATTGACAGGTATTTACCTTTCCATGGTAGCAAGATCTTATCTATTTTTGCTAACTCTCTATTGATTTTTTTTGGAGTGAGATCATTTATTTCATTTGGGATATGTATTCCGAGTATATCCACATCACCATCAGAACATTTTATTGGTAAACTACATGGTAATGTAAAAATTGTATTTTTTTGTGATCCAATACGTATTATAGTACATTTATCATAATTTGGTTGTAATCCAGAGTGGTTAGAAAATGTATCTAGATCCTCTATGAGGCTGTGGAGGGATTCAAGTTGGATTTAAAAGAAAACATGAATCATCAGTGTACAATGATACCTTTGTTTTTAAGCCCTGGATTTGTAATCCCATGATATTATTGTTGGATCTGATTTTAATAGCTAACATCTCGATGGCAATAATAAATAGATATGCCGATAGTGGACAACCTTGTTTCACTCCTCTTGACAGTTTAAAACTTTCTGAGAAATAGCCATTATTTACTATTTTACACATAGGGTTACTATACATGAATTTAACCCAATTCATAAGAGATTGTCCAAAATTGAAATGCTCCAGGCATTTATATATAAACCCCAGTCGTACTTTATCAAATGCCTTTTCGAAGTCTGCTATGAATAGTAGGCCTGGCTTCCCAGATTTTTCATAGTGTTCTATTGTTTCCAGTACTTGCCTTATATTATCTCCAATGTATCGCCCATGTAAAAAACCTGTCTGATTAGAATGAATAATGTCTGACAATACCTTTTTAATTCTATGCGCTATACATTTTGCTAGAATTTTTGCATCACAGTAGTGGTTTCTTTGCATTAATTCAACCATGAAGGCCTGATTCACTCAGTCCCCTCTGAACAGAGATGTCTGTTACTTGAACTCTGTGAAGCATTTATTTGGGCTGCAATTTATGAGGCTGGTAACTCTAATGAACTTATCCTCTGCAGCAGAGGTATCTCTGGGTCTTCAATTCCTGTGGCGGTCCTGATGAGAGCCAGTTTCATCATAGCGCTTGATGGTTTTTGCGATAACGTTCAAAGTTCTTGAAATGTACCGTATTGACTGACGTTCATGTCTTACAGTAATGATGTACTGTTGTTTCTCTTTGCTTATTTGAGCTGTTCTTGCCATAATATGGACTCGTCGTTTACCAAATAGGGCTATATTCAGTATACCCCCCCCAAGAGTGTGCAAAGCTGTCATCAAAGCAAAGGGTGGCTATTTGAAGAATCTCAAATATAAAATATATTTTGATTTGTTTAACACTTTTTTGGTTACTACATGATTCCATATGTGTTATTTCATAGTTCTGATGTCTTCACTATTATTCTACAATGTAGAAAATAGTAAAAAAATGAAGAAAAACCCTTGAATGAGTAGGTCTTCTAAAGCTTTTGACCAGTAGTGTGTATATAAATATATATACAGTGGGGCAAAAAAGTATTTAGTCAGCCACCAATTGTGCAAGTTCTCCCACTTAAAAAGATGAGAGAGGCCTGTAATTTTCATCATAGGTACACGTCAACTATGACAGACAAATTGAGAAAAAAAAATCCAGAAAATCCCATTGTAGGATTTTTAATGAATTTATTTGCAAATTATGGTGGAAAATAAGTATTTGGTCACCTACAAACAAGCAAGATTTCTGGCTCTCACAGACCTGTAACTTCTTCTTTAAGAGGCTCCTCTGTCCTCCACTCGTTACCTGTATTAATGGCACCTGTTTGAACTTGTTATCAGTATAAAAGACACCTGTCCACAACCTCAAACAGTCACACTCCAAACTTCACAATGGCCAAGACCAAAGAGCTGTCAAAGGACACCAAAAACAAAATTGTAGACCTGCACCAGGCTGGGAAGACTGAATCTGCAACAGGTAAGCAGCTTGGTTTGAAGAAATCAACTGTGGGAGCAATTATTAGGAAATGGAAGACATACAAGACCACTGATAATCTCCCTCGATCTGGGGCTCCATGCAAGATCTCACCCCGTGGCGTCAAAATGATCACAAGAACGGTGAGCAAAAATCCCAGAACCACACGGGGGGACCTAGTGAATGACCTGCTGAGAGCTGGGACCAAAGTAACAAAGCCAACCATCAGTAACACACTACGCCGCCAGGGACTCAAATCCTGCAGTGCGAGACGTGTCCCCCTGCTTAAGCCAGTACATGTCCAGGCCCGTCTGAAGTGCATTTGGATGATCCAGAAGAGGATTGGGAGAATGTCATATGGTCAGATGAAACCAAAATATAACTTTTTGGTAAAAACTCAACTCGTCATGTTTGGAGGACAAAGAATGCTGAGTTGCAGCCAAAGAACACCATACCTACTGTGAAGCATGGGGTTGGAAACATCATGCTTTGGGGCTGTTTTTCTGCAAAGGGACCAGGACGACTGATCCGTGTAAAGGAAAGAATGAATGGGGCCATGTATCGTGAGATTTTGAGTGAAACCCTCCTTCCATCAGCAAGGGCATTGAAGATGAAACGTGGCTGGGTCTTTCAGCATGACAATGATCCCAAACACACCGCCCGGGCAACGAAGGAGTGGCTTCGTAAGAAACATTTCAAGGTCCTGGAGTGGCCTAGCCAGTCTCCAGATCTCAACCCCATAGAAAATCTTTGGAGGGAGTTGAAAGTCTGTGTTGCCCAGCGACAGCCCCAAAACATCACTGCTCTAGAGGAGATCTGCATGGAGGAATGGGCCAAAATACCAGCAACAGTGTGTGAAAACCTTGTGAAGACTTACAGAAAACGTTTGACCTGTGTCATTGCCAACAAAGGGTATATAACAAAGTATTGAGAAACTTTTGTTATTGACCAAATACTTATTTTCCACCATCATATGCCAATAAATTCATTAAAAATCCTACAATGTGATTTTCTGGAATTTTTTTTCTAATTTTGTCTGTCATAGTTGACGTGTACCTGTGATGAAAATTACAGGCCTCTCTCATCTTTTTAAGTGGGAGAACTTGCACAATTGGTGGCTGACTAAATACTTTTTTTCCCCACTGTATAATATATATTTCTACACATATTTAACCCATTTTTGGGGGTAGGCATAGAGTTGTCATAAAAGTCTGCAGGTCAAACCATTCGGCGCTACAGACGTTTTCGTGAGAAGACCAATTTTTGGGATGTCTCATGGTCTAACAAACACCCCTCTAGCCCGTCACCTTTCATCGCAGATGAGAAGTGTGACACTGGCTGATGCGGTGGATTGAGAAAACTGATATCTATAGCTTAAATTGACAGATTTTGATGGGATTTTTTTGTTCTCAGGAAACTCGTCAGTCTATTATTGTTCTGAGAAATGAAGGCTATTCCATGTGAGAAATTGCCAAGAAACTGAAGATCTCGTACATCGCGGTGTACTACTCCCTTCACAGAACAGCGCAAATTGTCTCTAACCAGAATAGAAAGAGGAGTGGGAGGCCCCGGTGCACAACTGAGCAAGAGTGTATAGTTTGAGAAACAGACGCCTCACAGGTCCTCAACTGCAGCTTCATTAAATAGTACCTGCAAAACACCAGTCTCAACGTCAACAGTGAAGAGGCGACTCCGGGATGCTGACCTTCTAGGCAGAGTTGCAAAGAAAAAGCCATATCTCAGACTGGCCAATTAAAATAAAAGATTAAGATGGGCAAAAGAACACAGACACTGGACAGAGGAAGATTGGAAAAAAGTGTTATGGACAGACGAATCGAAGTTTGAGGTTTTCGGATCACAAAGAAGAACATTTGTGAGACGCAGACCAAATGAAAAGATGCTGGAGGAGTGCTTGATGCCATCTGTCAAGCATGGTGGAGGTAATGTGATGGTCTGGGGTGCTTTGGTGGTGGTAAAGTGGGAGAGTTGTACAGGGTAAAAGGGATCTTGAAGAAGGAAGGCTATCACTCCATTTTGCAATGCCATACCATACCCTGTGGACGGCGCTTGATTGGAGCCAATTTCCAGGACAATCCAGGACAATGACCCAAAGCGCAGCTCCAAACTATGCAAGAACTATTTAGGGAATAAGCAGTCAGCTGGTATTCTGTCTATAATGGAGTGGATAGCACAGTCACCGGATCTCAACCCTATTGAGCTGTTGTGGGAGCAGTTTGACCGTATTGTACGTAAGAAGTGCCCATCAAGCCAATCCAACGTGTGGGAGGTGCTTCAGGAAGCATGGGATGAAATCTCTTCAGATTACCTCAACAAATTGACAACTAGAATGCCAAAGGTCTGCAAGACTGTAAATGCTGCAAATGGAGGATTCTTTGACGAAAGCAAAGTTTAAAGGACACAATTATTATTTATATAAAAAAATCATTATTTTTAACCTTGTCAATGACTACAACTCCTATTCATTTTGCTATATTTCCTATTCAAACCAATTTCATGTATGTTTTCATGGAAAACAAGGACAATTCTAAATGACTACAAACTTCTGACATTTAATCCCAGTAAAAATTCCCTGTTGTAGGTCAGTTAGGATCACCACTTTATTTTAAGAATGTGAAATGTCAGAATAATAGTAGAGAGAATTATTTATTTCAGCTTTTATTTATTTCGTCACATTCCCAGTGGGTCAGATGTTTACATACACTCAATTAGTATTTGGTAGCATTGCCTTTAAATTGTTTAACTTGGCTCAAACATTTCGGGTAGCCTTCCACAAGGTTCCCACATAAGTTGGGTGAATTTTGGCCCATTCCTCCTGACAGAGCTTGTTTAACTGAGTCAGGTTTGTAAGCCTCCTTGCTCTCACACACTTTTTCAGTTCTGCCCACACATTTTCTATAGGATTGAGGTCAGGGCTTTGTGATGGCCACTCCAATACCTTGACTTGGTTGTCCTTAAGCCATTTTGCCACAACTTTAGAAGTATGCTTGGGGTCATTGTCCATTTGGAAGACCCATTGTTTAAATTCCTGATTGATGTCTTGAGATGTTGCTTCAATATATCCATATAATTTTCTTTCCTCATGATGCCATCTATTTTGTGAAGTGCACCAGTCCCTCCTGCAGCAAAGCACCCCCACAGCATGATGCTGCCACCCCCGTGCTTCACGGTTGGGACGGCTTGCAAGCATACACCTTTTTCCTTCAAACATTATGATGGTCATTATGGCCAAACAGTTCTATTTTTGTTTCTTCAGACTAGAGGACATTTCTCCAAAAAGTACAATCTTTGTCCCCATGTGCAGTTACAAACCGTAGTCTGGCTTTTTTATGGAGGTTTTGGAACAGTGGCTTCTTCCTTGCTGAGCGGCCTTTCAGGTTATGTTGCTATAGGACTCGTTTTACTGTGGATATAGATACTGTTGTACCTATTTCCTCCAGCATCTTCACAACGTCTTTTGCCGTTGTTCTGGGATTGATTTGCACTTTTCGCACCAAAGTATGTTCATCTCTAGGAGACAGAACGTGTCTCCTTCCTGAGCGGTATGACAGCTGCGTGGTCCTATGGTGTTTATACTTGCGTACTATTATTTGTGCAGATGAACGTGGTACCTTCAGGCGTTTGGAAATTGCTCCCAAGGATGAACCAGACTTGTGGAGGTCTACAATTTTTTTTCTGAGGTCTTGGCTGATTTCTTTTGATTTTCCCATGTCAAGCAAAGAGGCACTGAGTTTGAAGGAAGGCCTTGAAATACATCCACAGGTACATCTCCAATTGACTCAAATGATGGCCAGTTCCTTCCAGTTCTCTGCTGCCAATGACTGGAACGACCTGCCAAAATCTCTGATGCTGGAGACTCTTATCTCCCTCACTAACTTTAGGCATTCGTTGTCAGAACAGCTTACCAATCACTGCACCTGTACACAGCTCATCTGTAATTAGCCCATCCAACTACCTCATCCCCATATTGTTATTTATTTTGCTAATTTGCACCCCAGTATCTCTATTTGCACATCATCTTTTGCACATCTATCATTCCAGTGTTAATACAAAAAATGTAACTATTTCACACTATGGCCTATTTATTGCCTTATCTCCATAATTTACTACATTCACACACACTGTATATGTATTTTCTGTTGTATTTTTGACTGTACGTTTTGTTTATTCCATATGTACAGTGGGGAAAAAAAGTATTTAGTCAGCCACCAATTGTGCAAGTTCTCCCACTTAAAAAGATGAGAGAGGCCTGTAATTTTCATCATAGGTACACGTCAAACATGACAGACAAAATGAGGAAAAAAAATCCAGAAAATCACATTGTAGGATTTTTTATGAATTTATTTGCAAATTATGGTGGAAAATAAGTATTTGGTCAATAACAAAAGTTTCTCAATACTTTGTTATATACCCTTTGTTGGCAATGACACAGGTCAAACGTTTTCTGTAAGTCTTCACAAGGTTTTCACACACTGTTGCTGGTATTTTGGCCCATTCCTCCATGCAGATCTCCTCTAGAGCAGTGATGTTTTGGGGCTGTCGCTGGGCAACACGGACTTTCAACTCCCTCCAAATATTTTCTATGGGGTTGAGATCTGGAGACTGGCTAGGCCACTCCAGGACCTTGAAATGCTTCTTACGAAGCCACTCCTTCGTTGCCCGGGCGGTGTGTTTGGGATCATTGTCATCCTGAAAGACCCAGCCACGTTTCATCTTCAATGCCCTTGCTGATGGAAGGAGGTTTTCACTCAAAATCTCACAATACATGGCCACAATCATTCTTTCCTTTACACGGATCAGTCGTCCTGGTCCCTTTGCAGAAAAACAGCCCCAAAGCATGATGTTTCCACCCCCATGCTTCACAGTAGGTATGGTGTTCTTTGGATGCAACTCAGCATTCTTTGTCCTCCAAACACGACGAGTTGAGTTTTTACCAAAAGGTTCTATTTTGGTTTCATCTGACCATATGACATTCTCCCAATCCTCTTCTGGATCATCCAAATGCACTTAGCAAAATTCAGACGGGCCTAGACATGTACTGGCTTAAGCAGGGGGACACTGCAGGATTTGAGTCCCTGGCGGCGTAGTGTGTTACTGATGGTAGGCTTTGTTACTTTGGTCCCAGCTCTCTGCAGGTCATTCACTAGGTGCCCCCGTGTGGTTCTGGGATTTTTGCTCACCGTTCTTGTGATCATTTTGACCCCACAGGGTGAGATCTTGCGTGGTGCCCCAGATCGAGGGAGATTATCAGTGGTCTTGTATGTCTTCCATTTCCTAATAATTGCTCCCACAGTTGATTTCTTCAAACCAAGCTGCTTACCTATTGCAGATTCAGTCTTCCCAGCCTGGTGCAGGTCTACGATTTTGTTTCTGGTGTCCTTTGACAGCTCTTTGGTCTTGGCCAAAGTGGAGTTTGGAGTGTGACTGTTTGAGGTTGTGGACAGGTGTCTTTTATACTGATAACAAGTTCAAACAGGTGCCATTAATACAGGTAACGAGTGGAGGACAGAGGAACCTCTTAAAGAAGAAGTTACAGGTCTGTGAGAGCCAGAAATCTTGCTTGTTTGTACGTGACCAAATACTTATTTTCCACATAATTTGCAAATAAATTCATAAAAAATCCTACAATGTGATTTTCTGGATTTTCTTTTCTCAATTTGTCTGTCATAGTTGACGTGTACATATGATGAAAATTACAGGCCTCTCTCATCTTCTTAAGTGGGAGAACTTGCACAATTGGTGGCTGAATAAATACTTTTTTTCCCCACTGTAACTCTGTGTTGTTGTTTCTATCGCACTGCTTTGCTCTATCTTGGCCAGGTCGCAGTTGTATATGAGAACTTGTTCTCAACTGGCTTACCTGGTTAAATATAGGTTAAATAAAATAATAATAAAATTAGCCTATCAGAAGCTTCTAAAGCCATTACATCATTTTCTGAAAATTTCCAAGCTGTTTAAAGGCACAGTCAACTTAGTGTATGTAAACTTCTGACCCACTGGAATTGTGATACAGTGAATTATATGTGAAATAATCTGTCTGTAAACAATTGTTGGAAAAATTGCACAATGTAGATGTCCTAACCAACTTGCCAAAACTATAGTTTGTTTACAAGAAATTTGTGGAGTGGTTGAAAAACAAGTTTTAATGACTCCAACCTAAGTGTATGTAAACTTCCAACTTCAACTGTATTCTGGATTATGGACACATCAACAACCAGGAGCTCAAATTTCTTGGGAACAGAAATATTTTAAGATTGGGATGCCATGAAATTCGATTTTACATATATGGCCACTCCTCCCCCTTTCTGTAATCTGTCACATTTAAATACATTATAATCACTGACTTCAATGTCTTTATCAGAGACATAACCATTTATCCATGTTTCCGAGAGAACCAGAATGTCAGGACACGAGTCCTGTACCCAAATTTAAATTCTGTCCATTTTTTAAATCATACTTCGTACATTTAGGTGCATTAGCAAAAGTCTCCTACGAGATTTAAAGGCACAGGGGGTATTCAGCTCATTCCCATAAGAGCTTACAGGCATAGGGTCATCTGCAGCTACTGTATTTGTTGAGGGAGCTGAGACTTTGCCAAGGTCCCTGGCCAACCACGTGAGAGCAGAGCCGACTGAGCATTCGACAGACCTCCCTCAAGTCGTTGGATGCAGGGGCTGGAGCGGAAACTGGGTGAGCAGTGTTGGCAGAGCGCAGTCCACCCGGATGAAGCTCCCACCAAAGGAGTGGAGCTGATGCAGGGGACCGGAGTGGCCGCAAATGCTCCATTCTGGGTGTGCACAGGAGGCAGGGTTGTGGCTGCCATTTACTTTATTTTTGTCGGATTTGATTAGATTTAATGCCCGTTTCCACCCCAAAACAAAATAAATCGGCTTCCTTTGGGATTTTCAGTATCGCCAGGCATACAGACCTTTGGTTCGCCTACGGCATACCGCATTTAGAAAAAATGTGTTAGAGATTCTGAGAAATGGTAGGAATCTGTAATGAATTTCAAAACATCTTCTATCCACTATTTGCCCAGTGCTTCGGTGGTGGGCATGCAAGGATGCACATGTGACAAAGAGCTCAACATTGGTCCATTAGCAATGGGGGGAGTAAAATTACAGTCTGAAACCATCCACAACTACAGTATAGATGACTATTAATCATTATAATAAAACATGTTGAAGGACTAGTTCCAGAAATCAGAGTAGCCAATTGACCACCAAATCTGAGTTTCCTTCGGGCCAACACCTGCATGCTTGAGTGGAGAGGGACGACAGAGCTGGAGGTAGGAGGAGAGGGGGGCAGTGAGAGTTTTGGCTAGCTGCCCTGCTACTGCAGTGCTTCCAAACCCCTTCTTGGACTTCAGGGATTCTTGAGCAGCTGAGGTAACCTTTGCGAGGCAAAGGGGATGCTGTGAGTCATACAAACTACGACAGCGCGTCTAGGGTTGTATATCTGCGTGACTGATGAAGGCAGTGCATTTCAGATTGCCTTCCAAATGATCTGATATACTGCAGCGGTTTCGCACAAGATAGCATTACAGCATCACAGTATATCTGACTTGGGTTAGATGATGACAAACCTTACCTAGTGACATATCAGTGCTCTCTAGTGTGTTTGCATATGTGTTTCCGAGGTGAACTCATTTACTTGAAAGCCTTCACTGACCATGAGAGTTATATTCAGAGGAAATGAGTTTCTGCAGTCTATCTATATTGACCTTTAGCATTTTCCCTCTGCCTACTTTATCTGCAGTGAAACTTTGTTACATTAATTCAGGACGACACGATCAGGTGCCTTCCCTCGAAATTCCCCAAATGGAATCCGAATACTATTTTTCTTTCAGAAAAGAAAAATGGATTTCATGCCCAACTAGTCAACTGAATTAAGAATTATAATTTACATGGCTCCTCTTTAATTAATTAAGCTCAAATTCAATTAATTCAGCAAAAATTGCATGCTAAATGCATTGTAATATCCCAATAACTCATTAGTGAGAGTGGCAATTGTTCCCAAGAGGACATAGACAGTTACTGCTGGATTTCAGATTTACCTCTCTGTCCCTGTCGAGCATTCCCAGAGGAATTCACAAAAATGCAGTTACCTACATGCAAACAAATCCATCATAGTAGCAGCTCTTTCAGTTTCCTTTTGAATCATAAAATCATGCATATTTAATTATCTCATGCGTTACTCAGTCCTCTATTAGCATACCATTGTGCACGGTGTTCCTTTTTTATCAGAGTTTTCATAGCTAAGGTGAGCAGAAAAGATTAAGGTGATTTTAAAACATTTTCTAATTGGTGTGAAAGCAATTCAGTGCCATTCAATGCATACCAGGTCTTGAACATAATAATATACAGTATTTTCAGTATCTCATGTCGGTGCACTAGAGAGAGAGAGAGTGAGTGACAGGAGGGAGAGGAGTGAAAGGTGGGGGTGGGAAACCCCCTCTGGGAGTGAGGTCAGGGAGAGCTAAAGGTTCAACAGGAGGTTAAAGTTCAACAGAAAACTTTAATCAGAAATAATGCATTGCGTAAACATGTGTTTTCACAGTTTCAGTATGTAGTGCAATATTTAAAGATATTCCACATTCATGTCCTGCTCTGGGTGTGGGTGAATGGAGAGAGAAGTAATCAGGAATTTGAGTATTGGCTTGTTTGACGCGGTAATATTAAGTTTTGCTTGTTTCTCACTTTTCTCATTATCTCCGTAAATGCATTCTCTGTTTGGTAATTAAGATGGGTTCTCTGGTGGGGGAATGTAAATGAAAAGAAAGGGAGCGCAACAAGTTTGCGTATTTCCATAGAGAGTCGCGATTCAGGAAATAGTGATTCACATGCAACAAAGAACCCAAACTGTGTCCTCCGTGTTGTCTGGAGACGAGCAACTTCCTTGCAGTTTACTGATGTATTTGTTGCTGGTGATAATTAATTACTTGATTTCTTTGTGCCTAATGCTGGAAATACAGTGTATGGAACTAAGCAATAACATACAGTAGCCTATGAATGCCTATAGGTCTGACAAGGATAGACTAATTCTTATACAGCATGAATATCTCACTTTAATCATCTGTCAACTGTAGTTGTCTGTAATGATAATGGGAAATGTCAGGGAGTCTTCTTAGGAAGACACTAATAACTACAAAACAATACCTTACAAAATGCTGCTTAATTTGTTTTGGCTTAAATTGCCAAATGCCAATTAACCGTCTTTTGTCGTGCTTCACTAATTGATTGCCAAGGTACGTGCTTCTGTAATTCATTGCCTGCAAGACGCCATGTTTAGAATGCTGAACAGGGCAGAAATGATTGCTTATGGGTAGCTTCATGTGTGTGTAAAATATTACTGTTCTCTTTTTTTCCATATCTATTGTTTAGCTGGAATGGAATGTTCATATCCTGTACATTTGACTGTGATATGTGGTTGCCTCACCTAGCTATTTTAAGATGAATGCACTTACTGTATGTCGCTCTGGATAAGAGCATCTGCTAAATGACTAAAATGTCAAATGGAAATGTTTTACATACATATCTCATATTACTGGATTGAATTATATGCAGTTCCTTCGGAAAGTATTCAGACCCCTTGATTTTTTCCACATTTTGTTAGGTTACAGCCTTATTCAAAAATTTATTAAATTGTTTTGTTTTTCTCCCCTCATCAATCTACGCACAATACCCATTATGACAAAGCAAAAACAGGTTTTTAGAAATGTTTGCAAATGTACATAAGTATTCAGACCCTTTACTCAGTGCTTTGTGGAACCTCAAATCTTCTTGGGTATGACGCTACAAGCTAGCCACACCTTTATTTGGGGAGTTTCTCCCATTCTTCTCTGCAGATCCTCTCAAACTCTGTCAGGTTGAATGGGGAGCGTTGCTGCACAGCTACTTTCAGGTCTCTCCAGAGATGTTAGATCTGGTTCAAGTCCGGGCTCTGGCTGGGCAACTCAAGGACATTCAGAGACTTGTCCCGAAGCCACTCCTGCGTTGTCTTGGCTGTGTGCTTAGGGTTATTGGAAGGTGAACCTTCACCCCCAGTCTGAGGTCCTGAGCGCACTGGAGCAGGTTTTCCTCAAGGATCTCTCTGTACTTTGCTCAGTTCATCTTTCCCTCAATCCTGACTAGTCTCCCAGTCCCTGCCACTGAAAACATCCCTACAGCATAATGCTGCCACCACCATGCTTCACCGTAGGGATGATGCCAGGTTTCCTCCAGACGTGATGCTTGGCATTCAGGCCAAAGAGTTCTTGTTTCTCATGGTCTGAGAGGCCTTTAGGTGCCTTTTGGCAAACTCCAAGCGAGCTGTCATGTGATTTTTACTGAGGAGTGGCTTCCGTCTGGCCACTCTACCATAAAGGCCTGATTGGTGGAGTGCTGCAGAGATGGTTGTCCTTCTGGAAGGTTCTCCCATCTCCACAGAGCTCTGTCAGAGTGCCCATCGGGTTCTTTGTCACCTCCCTGACCAAGGCCCTTCTCCCCCGATTGCTCAGTTTGGCAGGGCAGCCAGCTCTAGGAAGAGTTTTGGTGGTTCCAAACTACTTCCATTTAAGAATGATTGAGGCCACTGTGTTCTTGGGGACCTTCAATGCTGCAGAAATGTTTTGTTACCCTTCCCCAGATCTGTGCCATGACACAATCCTGTCTCGGAGCTCTACGGACAATTCCTTTGACCTCATGGCTTGATTTTCATGTCAACTGTGGGACCTTATATAGACAGCTGTGTGCCTTTCCAAAACATGTCCAATCAATTAAATTGACCACAGGTGGACTCCAATCAAGTTGTAGAAACATCTCAAGGATGATCAATTTAAACAGGATGCACCTGAGCTCAATTTCGAGTCTCATAGTAAAGGGTAACAAAATGTGGAAAAGGTCAAGGGGTCTGAATACTTTCCGAAGGCACTGTACTTAAAAAATAATAATAATGATATCACAAATGCATCATTTGTACAGTTCTTACTAAAAATGTAGTTATTTGTTACATTCGACTGTGTAAAACCTAACAGTACTACTTATTACTCTGAGAGTGATGCAGACATATAGCATTTAGCAATTAAAAATAATAATGTTAATCTCTCTGAAATTAAACCATCAAGTCATAGATTTTAAACAAATACAAGTATGTCATTGAACATGTCATGATTAGATAGTGAAAAAACACACCAATGTCTTTCGTAATTTCTTTAAACAGTAAAAAATAATTTACCAACATTTTTGAAAAATGTATATACAGTATCTTTCAAAAGTATTCAGACCGGTTGGATTTCGTCACATTTTATTGTGTTACAAAGTGGGATTCAAATTGATTGAATTGTCATTTTTTGTCAACAATCTACACAAAATACTCTGTAATGTCAAAGTGGAAGAAAAATTATAATTTTGTGAAAAAGATTAATAAAGAATTTAATAACTAAAATATAGTCGTTGCATAACTATTCAGCTCATTGAGTCAATACATGTTAGAAACACATTTGGCATTGATTACAGCTGTGAGTCTTCTTGGGTAGATCTATAAGAGCTTTGCACACCTGGATTGTGGAATATTTGGCCATTAATTAATTATTATATTCTTCAAGCTCTGTCAAGATGTTGGGGATCATGGCTAGACAGCAATTTTCAAGTCTTGCCATAGATTTGCATTGCATGCTGTACATTTGTATTCTTCTTTTCACTCTGTCATTTAGGTCATTATTGTTGAGTCACTACAATGTTGTTGATCCACCCACAGCCATTGAACTCTGTAACTGTTTTAAAATCACCAATGGCCTCATGGTAACATTCCTGAGCAGTTTCATTCCGGTCCTACAGCTCAGTTGAGAAGGATGGCTGTATCTTTGATGTGTCTGAGTGGTTTAATACATCATCCACAGCTAAATTATTAGCTTTACCACGCTTAAAGAGATATTCAATGTCTGATTTGTTATTTTTACCCATCTACAAATCAATGCCCTTCTTTATGAGGCTTTCGAAAAGCTCCATGGTCTTTGTAGTTGAATATGTGCCTGAAATTCAATACTTGACTAAGGGACCTTACAGATGTTCTATGTATGGGGGAAAGAGGAAGGGTTAGTCATTCAAAAAACATGTCAACTGTATTTTATGCAGAGTGAGTCCGTGTAACTTATTATGTGATTTGTTAACGCACATTTTGTTCCTGAACTAATTTAGGCTTGCCCAAACAAAGGGGCTGAATACTATATGCAATGACTATATGTTAATCATGGATTTTTTATTTATCTTAAAAACTTTGACATTACAGCGTATTTTGTGTCGATTTCTGACAAAAAAATTAGAATGTAATCCATTTTAATCCCACATTGTAACACAATAAAATGTGAACAAATTCAAGGGGTCTAAATACTTTTGCAAGGCACTGTATAGCGTTTTGGAATGAAACTCTTAATTTGAATGTTCTTAGTAAGGTATATAGAAAACTAGATGCAGAAGAGTCTCAAGTCCCAAGAGAGGACTGAATTTCACCTAGGGTTGTGGGTAGACAACGTGTGTTGAATAAGGTGTTACAGGCATTCTGGTGGGGATGGGTTATTGGGGGAAATATAAGGTTGCTCGCTCCATTGCATTGGAATTGCTTTTTCAACTCACCTGTGTATAGAACATAGTCTCAAAAAATAACCTGTTTATTATTGTGCTGCCGAAAATTAGATTTCTAACCACGGCAAAAAACAACTTATATTGAGACCAGTGGAGGCTGGTGGGAGGAGCTATAGGAGGACGGGCTCATTTAATGGCTGGAATGTAATGAATGAAACGGTATCAAACATTTGGAAACCACATGCTTGACTACGTTCCATTTATTCCATTACAGCCATTACAATGAGCCGCCCTCCTATAGCTCCTCCCACCAGCCTCCTCTGATTGAGACATTGTAAAAAATAAATTATATTCTATTCTATTCTCTTTGCAAAAGTGGATAATTTTCTTTGGTGAGGAGACTTTAGGGAGATAAAAATCTTGTTACCATGGCAAACAGCACAGACATCTGACGGCTATGCCGGGCTGAATGTTAATTCATTCATCCCCAACTTATTCCTTTATCACACAATCAAATGTCGCTCTGTCACTACCCATTTTGCTGTCACAAGATTTTTCCCTTTTAATTGTTCCTTATCCATTCACAATGCCAATAGGAATTGTTTTGATTGATTATTGCCAATGGCAGCTAGCAAGAAAATAAATAACCATTCAGGTCTTGCTATTCAGTCAGGTACATCATATTATGCTCCTACTCATGCCTAACCACATGGCTCATTCCCTCTTTGGAGCACTCCAGCCATCCAGCTGGCCCTTTGGGTGTGTGTGTGTGCCAGTCTGCCTCTGTGAGAGATGCATGATGTATTCCTCCTTCTCTCCATTGTAACTCCCCAGGGGGCTGGACACATCTATTCCACATCTGGTAACCCGTGAGAGTGGCATAACATCTGCTCCGCCACTGTGAAAACATCCACTCCAGTGGCACACATGCATGAGGGATATTTTCCATGACTCCCTGGCTATGAGCCATGTCTGCATTCATTGCTGTACCGGTGCTTTGAATTGTGGGCCCATGTTCCAGCGCAATGCAGGCTTTCTTGATTTGTGGCACAATTAACACAGTGCTGAGTGTGTTGCTCAATACCTAGAGATGAGCAATGGCCGACGCACAGTCACCTGTACCTCTCTCAAGCCATTATCCAAGTTATCTCTCATACAAATAAAGTAGAGGGGGGGCGGGCATTCATTTTGCAGCACGTAGTAAAAATCCATTGAACACATGACAAGAAATATACACAAAAACATTATATACAGCAATATGTACTCACCTAACAGTACTACTACTTATTGAGAAAGCTGATAGCAGCTGGCATGAAGGAGAGTGTAGACCTATTACTTTTGAACTTAGGAAGCCTGTATTTGCGCTCTGAGGGAAGCAATATAAATTCATCAAACAAGGGCTGCTGGGAGTCCCTTAGATGGATTGCGCCTTACGTATGACTCGTGCGTCTTATCCACCCTGAAACTGCAGAGTTTCCTCAGGAAGAACAAGCGCTGAAGCACAGATAGCATCCACATTTGTTTCAAAACTCAGTTTGCTGTCAAGGAAAGTGCCAAGATATTTATATCGATCAACGGCTGGCTCACCATCTATCAGAATCTGCATAGGTGGCAGTGAGCTCCTCCGGAAATCAATAGTCATATCCTTGGTATTCTTGACATTAAGTTCTAAGTAGGAGCTGTCACACCATCCAACAAATTCCTCCACCACTGGGCCATGGCTCATCTCCTCATCCTGTAAAAGACTCACGATAACCAAGTTGTTTGCAAACTTAATGATATGTCTAGAGTCGTGATTACTCTGACAATAATTAGTGTACAGTACAAACAAGAGGGGAAAGGACGCACCCTTGTGGTGAACCAGTGGAGGAGGATAGTGTGTGCTGGGTAGGGAACTGTTGACTCTCACCCTTTGAATTTTATTGGTTAAAAAGTCAAACCAGCTGACTATGTTAAAATCAAAGATCAAAATGCAGTGTCTTACTTCCCTCAAGATGTTTATGGACACAGTTAAGAAGAGTGTTAGTTGCATATTCCACCCCTGTCCTGACCCTTTAAGCAAACTGCAATGGGTCTAACTGGTCCTGAACCTTGGCCATAATGTCACCCTTAACAATGTTCAAAGGCTTTCATGGTAAGTGAGGTAAGGGCTACATGCAACAATTTCAACAATTTTACTGAGTTACAGTTCATATAAGGAATTCATTAGACCCTAATTTTGTGAGGCCGGTTGGACGTACTGCCAAATTCTCTAAAACGACGTTGGTAGCGGATTATGGTATATAAATTAACATTAAATTATCTGGCAACAGCTCAGGTGGACATTCCTGCATTCAGCATGCCTATTGCGCGTTCCCTCAACACTTGAGACATATGTGGCATTGTGTTGTGTGACAAAACTGCACATTTTAGAGTGGTCTTTTATTGTCCCCAGCACAAGGTGCACCTGTGTAATGAGCATGCTTTTTAATCAGCTTCTTAATATGCCACACCTGTCAGGTGGATGGATTATCTTGGCAAAGGACAATGCTCACTAACAGGGATGTAAACACATTTGTGCACAACATTTGAGAGAAATTATATTTTTGTCCGTATAGAACATTTCTGGGATCTCATGAAACATGGCACCAACACTTTACATGTTGCGTTTATATTTGTCTTCAGTATAGTACCCTTTGCTGTTGCAGTGACAGCTGGAAGATAGAGGAAAATATGCCACTGAGTTTTTAACACTCTGCCTCCAATATTATCAGGGCCAGGGCTCTTTCTCTCTTTGCTGTGGCTGAATATTTTAAAAACCTTCTCATGATCAATATGAATATTACATTCAGAGACACTCTCTCTTAAACCAGTTAATTCATCATTAAAATAATGGGTGTCAAACCGTAGGTAAAAGTTGTTCAATTCATCAGAACATTCTTGGTTGGCCTTATTAATTATCTTCCCAGCTTTATGCTGCATTCCAACCATATATTTTATCCCCTGCAAGCAGAACAGGAGATGCCTCTACTCAGTTCAGCCTCCACCTTGTCTTTAAACTTCAATTTAGCCAGTTTAACCTCCCTCTTTACCTATTATGTGCTCCCCTACTCTGGGTGACATCACCCTGGTGAAAAGTGATCTTTTTCAGATTAAGGAGAGTTTTGAGTGATTTGGTTAACTAAGGTGTGTTATATGGGAATATTTTGCACGATTTCTGGGGTATTACCTCATTTGCCTAGAATGAAACATAACTGGTCACAGTGCCAGTCAATTAATCCAGGTCAGTGCAGGAGCTAGTAAGCATGTCTGAGACAGTATTATCAAAGCAGTCCAGTAGACGTTCAGTGGACTCAGCCATCCACACTGGAGCGTTTCTTCGTTCGATATTGCCTCTCTTCAGGACAGGTTTGTATGTGGGAACGAGGTAAACAGTGTTTTGTGTTACAGGAGGGGGTCGCAGTTCCGGAGCGACCCACTAGGTGTCATCCTCCGACAACCTTAGGCACATCCTTACTCACGGTCTGGACTAATCATCATCCTATTGGTGTCACCTGTGTCTACCTGTTCACCTGTGTATTTATGCCCTCACTTCCCTGTGTTCCCTTGCTCAGTTTTCTCTGCTAGTTTCTCTATGCTCAGCAGTACTAATCAGTGTCTGATCGGAGAAGTATGTACAGGTACTCGAGAAGTGTTCTCCCTGTTTCTTTATTATTTCAGTCGTAGTTACTATTTCGTATTTTGGCTGTCAGCCTGTTTTTGGAGACTTATTTGCTCCACCTTTCTTTTATCGTGTTAAGTCCTTTGTTTTGTATCCTGGATTCGGGACCACCAGTAAAGATCCTTGTTTCACCATCTCTGCCTACTGCCTACTGTCTATCCTGCACCGCACCAGGGTTACACCTCACACCAACCCTTACAGTTATGGTCAGACGAGCCCATTGGAGCTCTGACAATGGATTTATACACCCCCTTTACTGTCTGATAACACAAATCCAACACTTTACCATGTCTTGTAGGACAGGTGACGTATTGGTAGAAGTGATTGAGAGACTTTTTCAGCGAACAGTGATTAATGTCACCCATAACGAGATTTGGAGTATCAGGGGAGATGTTCTGTAATGGTTGCACGGTCCGGGAGATGGTCTCCATCGCCTTGTCCACGTTAGCTCTAGGATGCATGTGACGAAGATTTCTAAATCATCGATTTCTAAATCAGCGTCCCGGTCCTGCTCTTTCAGCCACCACTCAGTGAAGGCCAGAATGCAGGCATTTCTGTAATCCGATAAGCACTTAACATTGGCTTGCAGTTCGTCCATTTTATGTCTGAGAGATTTGCACATTAGCCAGGATGATGGAGGGGAGAGGTATGCGGTTTAGTTGTAATTTCTTGAGTTTTTGATGCACGCTGCCCCTGTGTCCTCTCCTCTTCTCCCGACTCGGCTTTTTGTTCTTATATGTGCTCTCTTGTTGCCATTTTGTGAATATAGTGTTATCAAAAGACGTACTGTTTTAGTTAACCTTTATTTAACCAGGAAGACCCATTGAGGTCAGAATAACCCTTTCCCAAGGTAGACCTCATGCCTGTTTATGACAGTATTGAAATTGTCTACAATCTAAAGCAATGCTTGTTGATATAAAAAAAATATATATATATAATAGATGCAATAATCTGACCCTTGAGGAGAATCCATTCGCCACCATCTTAAAAACATGTAGTGAGGTAAACAAAGAGCAGACAGATGGAATGTGGTTGGCTGTAGTAGAATGCTTGGCTTCTTTATCTCTTGCATCATCAGTCCAGTGCATCTCAGAGTTAAAAAGGTGGCTGTGTGTGCATCCCCCTGTCATTGATGTGTGTTCACTCGCCTAGCGCGGCCCTGGTGTCATGCCCGGCTGATGACAGCAGGCTCAGCATAACAATGGGGACCAGAGGAGACGAGGTGTGACTCCGCCACCATCTTATCACACACTCGGAGCTTTGGATGATACGTGTCACATCCTTCCAACATCACAGTGAGTCTCTCCAATGACTTTGACACAGGGCAAGCTAAGGGGAGTGTTCACACAGCCAGTTAAGGTGACAATAGGTGCACCCTGTTGACTAGCGATGTATTTAGTATGTTATACACTACACAGACACACACACACACACACATACACACACACACACACACACACACACACACTGACTACCAATTTTGCACACAACTGAGGATGTTATATTGCAGAAATTGATCAATCAATATGCACATACAGTACCATTCAAACATTTGGACACACCTACTCATTCAAGGGTTTTTCTTTATTTTTACTTTTTTCTAAACTACCATTTAAAAGTTTGGGGTCACTTAGAAATGTCCTTGTTTTCGAAATATTTTTTTGTCCATTAAAATAACTTCAAATTGATCAGAAATACAGTGTCAACATTGTTAATTTAGTAAATGGCTATTGTAGCTGGAAACAGCTGATTTGTAATGGAATATCTACATAGACGTACAGAGGCCCATTATCAGCAACCATCAGTCCTGTGTTCCAATGGCACGTTTTGTTTGCTAATCCAAGTTTATCATTTTAAAAGGCTAATTGTTCATTAGAAAACCCATTTGCAATTATGTTAGCACAGCTGAAAACTGTTGTGCTGATTAAAGAAGCAATAAAACTGGCCTTCTTGAGACTAGTTGAGTACAACGCTGTGTACTGCTCCCTTCACAGAACAGCGCAAACTGGCTCTAACCAGAATAGAAAGAGGAGTGGGAGGCCCCGGTGCACAACTGAGCAAGAGGACAGATACATTAGTGTCTAGTTTGAGAAACAGATGCCTCACAGGTCCTCAACTGGCAGCTTCATTAAATAGTACCCGCAAAACACCAGTCTCAACGTCAACAGTGAAGAGGCGACTCCGGGATGCTGATCTAGGCAGAGTTTCAAAGAAAAAGTCCAGTGTCTGTGTTCTTTTTACCCATCTTAATCTTTTCTTTTTATTGGCCAGTCTGAGATATGGCTTTTTCTTTGCAACTCTGCCTAGAAGGTCAGCATCCCGGAGTCGCCTCTTCACTGTTGACATTGAGACTGGTGTTTTGCGGGTGCTGTTTAATGAAGCTGCCAGTTGAGGCGTCTGTTTCTCAAACTAGACACTCTAATGTGTTTGTCCTCTTGCTCAGTTGTGCACCGGGGCCTCCCACTCCTCTTTCTATTCTGGTTAGAGCCAGTTTACTCTGTTCTGTGAAGGGAGTAGTACACAGCGTTGTACGAGATCTTCAGTTTCTTGGCAATTTCTCGCATGGAATAGCCTTCATTTCTCAGAACAATAATAGACTGACGAGTTTCAGAAGAAAGTTCGTTGTTTCTGACCATTTTGTTCCTGTAATCGAACCCACAATTGCTGATGCTCCAGATACCCAACTAGTCTCAAGAAGGCCAGTTTTATTGCTTCTTTAATCAGCACAACAGTTTTCAGCTGTGCTAACATAATTGCAAAAGGTTTTTCTAATGATCAATTAGCCTTTTAAAATGATAAACTTGGATTAGCAAACACAACGTGCCATTGGAACACAGGACTGATGGTTGCTAATAATGGGCCTCTGTAAGCCTATGTAGATATTCCATAAAAAATCAGCAGTTTCCAGCTACAATAGCCATTTACAACATTAACCATGTCTACACTGTATTTCTGATCAATTTGACGTTATTTTAATGGACAAAAAAATTACTTTTCTTTAAAAAAAATGACATTTCTAAGTGACCCCAAACTTTTGAACGGTAGTGTACATTGTAGAATAATAGTGAAGACATCAAAACTATGAAATAACACATATGAAATCATGTAGTAACCAAAAAAGTGTTATTTTATTTTAAAATATATTTTATATTTGAAATTCTTCAAAGCAGCCACCCTTTGCCTTGATGACAGCTTTTCAATTCACTAGGAACCAATGAATTTCTTTGTTGACTTCATCCTACCCCAATCAACCCTTACATCCAATCAATGCAGAAAAGATCCACTGAATGCTGTTGATTCCATTCAGACATTCAGAGAGCTAGAAAGCCAGTGAGTGTTAAAGCGGGGGAATTGAAGGCAGAGAGGGGACCGGTGGAGACTGGGTGAAATGTATGATGAATATCCAGGTCTGGCACAAAGCACAGCACACATGGCGGCCTCGATCAGTCATCAGCTCTGACGCGGGATGGACAGAGAAGCGAGGCATTACTAGTGCCCAGGCCTGGAACATGATTAAAATACTTCATTTGACTCTGGGGGTGAGCAGAGGGGAGAGTTCCCCCCATGTGGCAATGCACTGGAAGATGAAGGGCTTGACAATAGATAATTTAAGGCACTTCCAGCCACCTCGTTTCGCCCACCGAGTTATGTATTCTCCTGACATTTTTATTATAGGGCTCGAGTAAAGGAGACTATTAATGTAATGTATCAGACTCCCCGAGTTAGAGAGGAATGCGAATTCGGCTGTTAGGAAAAACGAGCTGGGGCTTATCAGCTGGGTGAAGGGAAGTGTGGCAGCGGGAACGGGCAATCTGTGATGATCTTTATTTAACTACAGTTAATTTAAGTATTTATCCTCTCTGATTGTTACTCACTTCACATGCAATTGACTTGTCCACTATTACCAGTGTTGGGGTGAGCTATTCTGAAAATGTTGTTTACGAAGATACCAATTACTTCACACTAAAAGAAGTTAAGCTACACTAAAGCTACTTTAAGAAACATATACTGGACAAAAATATAAATGTAACATGCAACAATTTCAAAGATTTTACAGAGTTACAGTTCATATAAGGAAATCAGTCATTTTAAATAAATTCTTTAGGCCCTAATCTATGGATTTCACATGACTGGGAATACAGATATGCATCTGTTGGTCACAGACTCCTTAAAAAAGGTAGTGGCGTGGATCAGAAAACCAATCAGTATCTGATGTAACCACCATTTGCCTCATGCAGTGCAACACATCTCCTTTGCATAGAGTTCATCAGGCTGTTCATTTTGGCCTGTGGAATGTTGTCCCACTCCTCTTCAATGGCTGTGCAAAGTTGCTGGATATTGGTGGGAACTAGAACACGCTGTCGTACACGTCGATACAGAGCATCCCAAACATGCTCAATGGGTGACATGACAGGTGAGTATGCAGGCCATGGAAGAACTGGGACATTTTCAGCTTCCAGGAATTGTGTACAGATCTTTGCGACATGGGACTGTGCATTATCATGCTGAAACATGAGGTGATGGCGGCGGATGAATGGCACGAAAATGGGCCTCAGGATCTCGTCACGGTATCTCTGTGCATTCAAATTGCCATTGATAAAATGCAATTGTGTTCATTGTCCGTAGCTTATGCCTGCCCATACCATAACCCTACTGCCTTGGTTTCTCAAATGACTGCCTCGCCTGGTTCACCAACTAATTCTCAGATAGAGTTCAATGTGTCAAATCGGAGGGCCTGTTGTCTGGACCTATGGCAGTCTCTATGGGGGTGCCACAGGGTTCAATTATTGGGCTGACTCTTTTCTCCGTGTATATCAATGATGTCGCTCTTGCTCCTGGTGACTTTCAGTTCCACCTCTACGCAGACAACACCATTTTGTATATATTCTGGCCCTTCATTGGACACTGTGTTAACAAACATCCAAACGAGCTTCAATGGCATACAACACTCCTTCCGTAGCCTCCAACTGCTCTTAAACACTAGTAAAACTAAATGCATGCTCTTCAATTGAACGCTGCTGGCACCCGCCCACCCGAATAGAATCACTACTCTCGACGGGTCTGACCTAGAGTATGTGGACAACTACAAATACCTAGGTGACTGGTTAGACTGTAAACTCTCCTTCCAAACTCACATTAAGCATCTCCAATCCAAAGTTACATCTAGAATTGTCTTCCTATTTCGCAACAAAGCCTCCTTCACTCATGCTGCCAAACATGCCCTCGTAAAACTGATTGTCCTACCGATCCTTGACTTCAGCGATGTCATTTACAAAATAGCCTTCAACACTCTACTCAGCAAATTAGATGTAGTCTATCACAGTGCCATCCGTTTTGTCACCAAAGCCCCATATACTACCCACCACTGTGATCTGTACGCTCTTGTTGGCTGGTCCTCACTACATATTCGTCGCCAAACCCACAGGCTCCAGGCCATCTATAAATCACTGCTAGGCAAATCCCCGCCTTATCTTAGCTCATTGGTCACCATAGCAACACCCACCCGTAGTCTGCGCTCCAGCAGGTATATCTCACTGGTCATCCCCAAAGCCAACACCTCCTTTGGCCGCCATTCCTTCCAGTTCTCTGCTGCCAATGACTGGAACGAACTGCAAAAATCTCTGAAGCTGGAGACTCTTATCTCCCTCACTAACTTTAGCATCAGTTGTCAGAGCACCTTACCGATCACTGCACCTGTACACAGCCCATCTGAAATTAGCCCACCCAACTACCTCCTTCCCATATTATTTATTTTGCTCATTTGCACCCCAGTATCTCTATTTGCACATCATCTCTTGCACATCCATCATTCCAGAGTTAATACTATTTGTAATTATTTTATTGCCTTGCCTCCATAACTTGCTACATTTGCACACACTGTATATATATTTTCTGTTGTATTTTTGACTTTATGTTTTGTTTTACCCCATATGTAACTCTGTGTTGTTGTTTTTATCGCACTGCTAAGCTTTATCTTGGCCAGTTCGCAGTTGTAAATGAGAACTTGTTCTCAACTGGCTTACCTGGTTAAATAAAGGTGAAATAAAATAAAATAAATAAATGGGGTACTCTGTTCACAACGTTGACATCAGCAAACCGCTCGCCTACACGATGCCATACATGCTGTCTGCCATCTGCCCGGTACAGTTGAAACCAGGATTCATCCGTGAAGAGCACACTTCTCCAGCGTGCCAGTGGCCATCGAGGGGGAGCATTTGCCCACTGAAGTTGGTTACGACGCCGAACTGCAGTCAGGTCAAGACCTTGGTGAGGACAACGAGCACGCACATGAGCTTCCCTGAGAAGGTTTCTGACAGTTTGTGCAGACATTTTTTGGTTGTGCAATCCCACAGTTTAATCAGCTGTCAGGGTGGCTGATCTCAGACGATCCCGCAGGTAAAGGAGACAGATGTGGAGGTCTTGGGCTGACGTAGTCACACGTGGTCTGCGGTTGTGAGGCCGAATGGACGTCCTGCCAAATTCTCAAAAATGACGTTGGAGGCGGCTTATGGTAGAGGAATGAACATTCAATTCTCTGGCAACAGCTCTGGTGGACATTCCTGCAGTCAGCATGCCAATTGCATGCTCCCTCAAAGCTTGAGACATCTGTGGCATTGTGTTGTTTGACAAAACTGCACATTTTAGAGTGGCCTTTTATTGTCCCCAGCACAAGGTGCACCTGTGTAATAATCATGCTGTTTAATCAGCTTCTTGATATGCCACACCTGTCAGGTGTATGGATTATCTTGGCAAAGGAGAAATGCTCACTAACAGGGATGTAAACAAATTAGTGCACAAAATGTTTGTGCGTATGGAACATTTCTGGAATCTTTTATTTCAGCTCATGAAACATGGGACTTTACATTATAGATTTGTTCAGTGTAGTTTACTTAATTATTGTTACTTTGAAAAAGTAGTTCACTACATCCAAACTACTTCGAGAAAAAATATCATATCTAAATTTGAAATGTCATAGATTACAAATTGCAAGAAAGATCACTCAGGAGTCAGATGTTAACATAGTGTGTAATTTAGTCTATTAAACATTTAAACAGTTTCAAGTGAACATTAGGCTGGTCTGCTGAAAAATAAAGGAAATCTTGACTACTTTACCCATATTCTCTGTTCTTTTAGTAAAAAAGTAGTGTGTAGTTCCAGTAGTTAGCTACACCACTACATGGCAAAAAAGTAATTAAATACTGAAAACAATACCAACATTTGAATTTAGTTAAACTACCACCAAACTACAGCAAAATGTAATTAAATTACTAGTTGAATTACATGTAGTTCACGACTCCCCATCATTGACTATTACACATCATTTTGTATAAGAACTCTATTTACTCAGCGATTGCAATTTGTAATGATGATAGCATAAAACATTTTAATAATGGTTATGCGAAGTGCCCATCAAGAAGTTATGTATCAGCACACCCACATTGTGTGGGTCTCCCTTCATCTCAATCAGACAAGATTGGGTGTGGAATTAGTTTTATAAGAGCGACAAAAACTGCTGAATCAATATAAGGGTCTTTTAAATAAAATTTCCAAAGCTCTTTCAAAATGATATTCAAGAAAATTCATAGATATGTTCATATTCACAGAATGTCATGAGCCTTGTTTATACCTGGTGCTAACATGCAATTTATCCTGATCCTGTCCACATTCTGATTGTGCCCACATTGTAGCCGTTGCATCTACACATGGTAGTAAAATCTATCTCTTATCCATCCACTGTGCCTCCCTGTATACAGATTATTTGACAGATATTCTTTGAAAACAATATGAATGTATTTATTTTTAGACAATTATTGATGCCATAAGTCAATGGTGCTACCTGTCAATGATTTTAGAGATCGGTATAATGATGATTTAAATGGTGTGACCATCCAGATCTGTTTACACTTGATTGATATCCAGATACAATGGGTCCCTGACTACCTCCGGAGGTGGTCAGGAAGATCTGATCACAATCAGATCACAATGCATATTTTAATTGCCTACACCTGTCTAAAAATGTGGGCACATCAGAATGTGGACAATATCAAGACAGAGGACAAATGTTACAACCAGGTATAAATGGGGCTATTGTGAGCAACTAGTGTTACCGAAGAAATGTCTCTGAACTGTGTTGAACCTGGTTTTTCAACGGCATTAGTAGAGTGTGGGCTGAAACCATGTTTGAAACACATTTTCCACAGAAAGGAGATTTCTGCATTTTCAAAGGTATTTTTGAAGGTATAGACTTTATTGTCAGGTAAAATGTCAAGTGTGTATTCTCTACATAAATAACAACCACATGAATCAACAAACAGTACATGGCTATAATGGAAAATACAACGTCTCATTAGGTGAAATCACAATGTACTTGGTCAAGGATAGCGAGATGACAATGGTGCTCTTTTCGTTTCTTAAAAAGGAGGCTGCGTATTCACTCAAAATAATGAACAGAGCCCTCAAAAACTGTATGAAAACTACCATATTAAGGAACTTAGTCAACTCTGCTGCTATATACAGAAAACAATAAGAAAGGTCACAGGTAATCAGTACAGTCCTATGGGTATCAAGGGGCAACACCAAACAAAATGTGATATCATTTTTGTATGAATTGAAATTGAATTGACCAAATAAAACAAAACATCAAAATATATAAAAACGTATCATCTTAATTGGGAACATAAAACGGACCTGTCCATAACCAACCAAAGGTCCAACATTAGATTTGAAAAATAATACATTAACATATTCCTCATTGTGTTTGTGTTAGAGTGCTATGGTGAAAATGCATAGAATGTGTCCTTCGAAGAAACAATGTGTCCTAAGCACAACGGGCCACGTACTTGCCAGGTTTCATAGGTACAACTGATTCATCCAACTATACTCTGCCTTGTAGCATTTTAAAATAAATGTGACTCACATTTGAAGCTTATAGACCAAGGTCTCTCTCTATATTATCATTAGACCCACACAGCTCAAAGTGCATCTATTCTCTACAACTGCAAAAATCCACTTCCAACTAAACACCTCCCTCTTTCTTTCACTGTAATGATAAATATCAATTTGCTAAACATTGCCAAAATCGACTGACAATATCTAAGTACATTCTATCATATACTATGACTCCTTTTGTGCCAGGGATATTCTTCAAATTTGAATGTTTTTCTACATACACACACACTGACATTGTGAATCAAAGTGTGAAACTTTAATTCATTTATCCCACAAATATTAAGACGGATCAATCTATTAACATTGTCGTTGCGACAAGGATTGTTGGATGAAATCACATTCAAATCA
The DNA here is from genome assembly GCF_020615455.1 of Coregonus clupeaformis. Classification (NCBI taxonomy): domain Eukaryota; kingdom Metazoa; phylum Chordata; class Actinopteri; order Salmoniformes; family Salmonidae; genus Coregonus; species Coregonus clupeaformis. The sequence continues at coordinate 34,313,193 of NC_059193.1, forward strand.
TTAGCTCTGTTGAAGACTCTGAGATCAAAGGTGACCAAGCAGCACTACATCATAATGGACAACTCAATCTCTCCGTCTCCACTTCAAACAAGACAGGGTCTCAGCAAGAGCTCATTTTAATTAGCCTAGAATGGGCTGCACGTCGGTCCGAGATGAAAAAAAAGACAAGAAACATGGATTTTTGGAGCATCTCTCACCCTGAAGGAGGGTCAAAGAGAAGAAGGTGTAATCTGCAGCCGCAACGGGAATAATTATGTTAATTCCTCTTTTGGAGTTTGTTTTCCTTCAAGGCACAGGGGAAAAAAAGGGAACGGGGGTAGACAAAACATAGGAGGATAGTTTAGACATATTTTCTCCCTCTTTTTAGCAAAACACCAGTTGACGTGATTATCGAAAAACTTCCATCCAATTGAATTAGCAAGACTTGCAATAAAAAAAATTCTAATATGCCGCTAATTTGTCTAATTTTAACAGATATCCCCTAGAAGATCTTGTGGAACCACCAAGATTTCAACTCGGCTAGTAAACAACGGCAACAAATCACTCCCTATTTTTTAGAATGAATGTCCCAACGTCCAATACGATTTTAAACGGTCAATTTTGGTTTTGAGAATTGCATACGTTTTTCGTCACAACCAATAAATTATGTATCTGCAACCAAATTCAGTGCAACTGTACCTTAATAATAACACAGGACGAGTCTAAACACAGACCGGCCTATGACTCGCCAACCCACGTCACTACGTTGCCTTTGACGACATCGGTGATCTCGCAGTTGAGCTTGTTGAGACGACCGTCCAGGATGAAGATAGACTCCCTGGACGGGGTCATGAGGTACTGTCCGAAAAGTCCACTGCCGGTCATCACTCGGTTCCTACTGCTCCACGGCCAATCGGAAGTCTTGGTGGCCTCCTTCAGACTCTTGATCATCTTCACATTGCCTGTGCTCAGCTCGACGTATAGAGAGTCCGTTTGGCTTCCCGAACTTCCGAAGACATTGTACTGGTGGACCTCGGTGAACGACGGCTGGAAGACCACATCAGACAGGTGAAGGTTGGTGTGGATGTCGAAGGGCTCGCCAATCTCCCCGCGCACCGTGATCTGCTGGATCCTCATCAAGCCATCATGGTCGTCCACCGTGACCAGGTAGTGTCCGTCCGGAGACATGTACGGGGTGCCGGTGACGTCCCCGTTGTGTCTAATCACGGAGTCTGTCACACTGTCCACGATGAGTTGGGGCTGGGTGGCACCCATGGAATCGGGCCTGCAGTTGATGAAGTAGTAGCCGCCCAGGTGGGTGTAAGCCAGAGACTTGGGGATGCAGTTGTACTTGAGCAGGCTGATGTTCTTCACTGACAACGTGGTCTCCAGGTCGATCTTGTGGAGCGCCGGTTCATTTCTGTGGAGGACAATTCCAAATCTAGATAGAGAAGGAGACATTTTGAATGTTACTATACTTGTTCACATGTTTTTATGGCACAAATAAAACCATTAAATGTACTGTAGATGGTCAACACAAAAAAAAGAGAATAAAACATTTATTTTATGCTTCTTTATTAATTAATTAATTAATTTTTGTTGCACATTACACCTACAGGCTTGAATTAATTTTCACTTGCTTCCTGACGTCACACTTCATAGTGGTGCGACATTAGAATTAAAGCCAACCTTCACCAAGGCTACAGTTACATTTACATTTGTGGACTGTCGAGAGAAGTACTAGGTCTGTTATCTTCACGACTATTGAATAGTTGCGCATTTTCCCCGCTCACGCTGTAATTAAAATCTTAACAGTGACAGGGACCTCCATTTGCATCACCTCTCCTATTACTATACTGTGAATGGACTAAATAGTTTTGACAGAGGTGTGTGTGACTCTCTTAGCTGCAATATCTCAGTTCCTCAAAGAAAAGGCCTTAGGATTGGTTTGAGAAGAAGAGAGGGGTGGATACGGTCTACACATTTCACATTTCAGTGGCCTTTTTTTTATTGCCTCAGATGAGCAATCTCTGCAAGCTGAGTTGAAATCATCTGCCCTATGCTTCACAGTAATAGATTTCAATGGGCATATTAATGATTGAAAATACTATATTATACATAAAAAATCCAAAGAGGAGTGATAATGACACATTCGAATTCTGATATGCAAGACTGGAGGGAGAATGTGAGGGGCCGACATGGCAAAATTAAATCTGAATGCTGTCTGATCAATTCTGACATGCACTTAAATCTTGGTAAAATCTTTCTTCTTTTATGTGATTTTAAATGTCCCCCACTGTCTGTTCATGTGGACAGAAAATTACTGTTAGAGAGTGATGGAGCACCTTATCAGCACTGTGAAGTAAAGCATTGATCCAGAGATTGTATCGTCCATTTGGGGCAATAGGGCTGGGGACTTGGAAATCAATGGGACTGATAGTGAACGTGAACTAGGTGCTGTATTGGGTCATGAAATCGGAGGGCATGCATGGTCCATTGCCATGGCCTTTATCTTTTGATATATAAATACCCCTGGATTTTGAGTAATTGGGAGTTTCCAGAATGTTCGAACTTCCAACACAAAATCCCCAGGATTTCTTCCCAGGGAGATTTTGATCCTAACACAAGCACCTTCAAGTAAAGAAAAGCCACAGGGAGTGAAATTAAGTCAAAGCTAACACAGTTTGAGAAAATAACTATTATTTGATCTATGGGAGAATGAGAAAAAAATGAGAATTCAATTATGTTGTGGGTGGACTCCTGATAGGGAGAAAGGAGTACTATGTCAGTGCAAGCAACTGTAACTAGTGCTATGAGAATGTATCAATAGTATGGTATACATTTTATGACATCCCTACTCACCATGATCAATGTCCCTACTCTCTACAAATGTGTACATTAAGACAGATCAGTGAATTGAGCACATCTACAGTGACATAAAGCAGAGTGTTTGATATATGAAGGTCAATATGACAATTTTGCCTTCAGCCTTATTTTTGCTAAAAATGAGTAGTGCTGAAGTTTGTTAGAAAAAGTTATTGAGAAATATGGGCTTGTTTGTGTTCTCTATGAACAGTAAAACTAACATCTGGGCTGGCTTTGCTTGTAAACCCATATCATATTTCAACACATTGAGCAAAATATAAATTGCCAGTTGCCTTTTGTTGTTTTGTTTTCAGCATGCCTCCCATAATTGGTAAACTATACAGATTTTTACAAATACTGTGGAATTATGTGAAAAGTAACACTTGTGTGTTGAGTTATGAGCTGTATACTTTGTTTTAGTTTGTCTTGCATACTTTATAATAAGCCAGGAGTTTGCTTTTTGGTTCACTTGAACTCAATTCCTAAACAGAGGAAAATAAGGATGTTGTCTCTGTAATAGGCAAAACCATTTTTTTTTATTGGTTTAATATTTATTTGTTAAACCCACCACTCAGCCCAAAAAACATGCCAACTATAATCTTTTTGCTATTTCCATTAGGCTTACTCTACAATTAATAGCAAATTGACAAAAAGCAAGGCAGAGCAAGATGTATACCATCTACGGAACAATATCAAATAAATTAGTTTGCTTACTAGCAGAAATGTGTGACGTTTAGTCAATTATTTTAATGAATGTGAGCTCCTAAAGTTGTTTGTTATGTCTTGCAGGGTGTATTCTGGGAATACCTGGAAGATAAGAAACATTTTAGAACTAGAAGTCCCCCACTGTACTCCTATGTTTGTAATGTAGTGTACAGTAAATCAACTTGCATACAATATGTCATGACACGTTCATAAACCATATATAACACATATGCAGCATATAAACATAGATTAAATGCTTCTGTCTACCACCACAAATGTATCATTGCAGTACTGTAACATAATGAAAACATCAACTTGCGGTGCTTGACATACGCATGTAAGAAATGATTATGCGCACACTACTTATGAAAGTGGTATGTATGGGTTATGAATGTGTCATGAAGTCCGTATGTCATTTTGTCTAACCTTCCTCCAACATGGAAATAAAAATCACATTTTAAATAATGTTCTCTCACTTCATGCATTTTATTGACGTACTGATGTATTGTTACCTAACATAAATATTAAAGAGTGTCTTCAAGCTATGACATAAGCCAGCTTTCAGTACAGTGCATAGTGATGTGACTTGTTGAGCCACTGCGATAACCCTACTGCTAATACTACAAATTCTTGTTGAAGCTAGCAGCGTGGTCTAAACCTTAATAGTGTACTGATCGGATGATCTGCCAAATGCATTATGCTGCTTTGATATACTGTAAGATATTGATGAGATATAGACAAAATACTATGTTTATGTAAGAATGCCATCAATTACTTACTGTAGAATGAAGAAAGGCTAAAGAATATATACTACCATGAACTATGTTCAAATCCACCGACAGACTCTTATTTTCCATTGTCCATTGTCCATTCACTGACAGAAATGTAAAAACATGACGTACAATACAGCCACCAACACGTTCATCACTGTCGACTCCCCACCAAGTGAGTCAGATACAACAGCACAAAAGATTGGACCGGAATTGAATTCCAAGACCACAATAATAGAGTTGGCAAAAACATTCAATAGAGACTCTATGCGCCCTAAGAGCACAATCAAGGGCTCTTGTAAGCCGCGTTTTCAGACGTTTCAAAGAGATAGGGTATTTAAAAAGGCCTTGTGCACAATGCCATATCCTTGGCTCCCCAAAGCCCCGGGTGGTTATTCCTGACAAATCTAAAAGCCTTCAAATTCTTTGTATATTGTGATGGCAGTGCTCTGAGACTTCTGTTTTGTGCTATGAGGTGCACTGACTGCATATTGGTTTGGGGGAGTTGTTGGGGACACCCACAATGGATTGATCTTGGCTGAGGCTAAGGGAGTTATTAAACATGAAAAGCTATCAATAGGTGCACTTGATTGAGTTTGATCTATCCAGAGTGGGCATGGTTTGACCTTTCCATTGGCCTAAATGGTGGCTATCACTAATTTCGCAACAAAGCCTCCTTCACTCATGCTGCCAAACATGCCCTCGTACAACTGACTATCCTACCGATCCTTGACTTCGGCGATGTCATTTACAAAATAGCCTCCAGGGAGGTTCAATCTAGTACACCTAGGGCAAAATTCATGGTCACAGATTAAAGCCTATTTGTGGACTAAATGTAGATTCCATGTAGATTCTCAACTGAACATGCTTCTGAGTAGGCATAATCTGGCACCAGGAAACTAGTACCTAGTGTAAGATTACTTTTGGACACAAGGGACATTATTAGTTTTGAATCAGTTTTGAGTCTGGGTTTTTTATAAGCAGTGGTGTTATTTGTATCAAGTGTTGTTATTGTATCTATATCAGCCTTTCTTAAAGTATGGGTTGTGACCCAAAGTGGGTAGCGGACCTGTTCATGGTGGGTCGCGACGTGTCAGATAAATGTATAATTATTTCATGAATTACTGGAATTTATTTGGTCAAGTGCAACGGCACTCTCTGTTCAGTACGCTCTATGCTTTGCAGCGGTGTCTCCTAGGTTGCCAGGTTCTAACCAATGACCACTCAAAACCTGCCCAAAAGGCCTGAAACTAGCCCAAATTGTTTTTCCACAGCAAGAGAGGAGTTGCCACATTTATACAACAAACCTTTTTTCCATAACGTTATCGAGCCAATTAAGAAGGAATATCCACATAACGACGTTAGAAGCTAAATTCGATTTTCATCAAAATAATGATTATTGCGAACTATGACAAATTTGAATATGAAAAGATAATTCGCCCTTATTAAACTCGCCAGATCATTTTCCTGTCACACCCTGATCTTTCACCTGTCTTTGTGATTGTCTCCACCCCCCTCCAGGTGTCGCCCATCTTCCCCATTATCCCCAGTGTATTTATACCTGTGTTCTCTATTTGTCTGTTGCCAGTTCGTTTTGTTTCGTCAAACCTACCAGCGTTTTTCCCCTTGCGCCTGTCTTTCTCAAGTTCCTGTTTTCTAGTTTTCCCGGTTTTGACCATTCTGCTTGCCCTGACCCTGAGCCTGCTTGCCGTTCTGTACCTTGTCACACCACCCTGGATTATTGACCTCTGCCTGCCCTGATCCTGAGAGTGCCTGCCGTTCTGTACCTTTTGGACTCTGATCTGGATTACAGACCTCTGCCTGCCCTTGACCTGTTGTTTGCCTGCCCCCTGTTTTTGTAATAAACTTTTGTTACTACTACACTGTCTGCATCTGGCTCTTCTCCTGAAATGTGATAGTACGAACTGGCCATGACTGACCCAGCAGACTCGGACCAGCTCCGCAACGTCATCTCCTGCCAAGGATCCACCATTGGAAGGCACGAGGAGTTGCTTCGTGGTCTCATGGAAGGGTTCCAGACCTTGGCAGAACGCCATGACCGAGCGTTTAACACATTGCTGGAGTAATTCCGCAGGTTGTCTGTTACGCAGCCTACCACAACGGTAACCTCCCAGCTCCTCAGTAACTGGGCTGTTAGCAGCACGGCCTCCTGGCTACCCCACTTTCCCGAGAACCCCGCTTACCTCCCCCGGAACGCTTCGCTGGAGAGTCGGGAATCTGTCTGGCATTTCTCGCTCAGTGTTTGCTCATAATTGAGCTGCAGCCCTCCTCCTTACATTTACATTTTAGTCATTTAGCAGACGCTCTTATCCAGAGCGACTTACAGTTAGTGAATACATATTTTTTTATACTGCCCCCCCGTGGGAATCGAACCCACAACCCTGGCGTTGCAAACACCATGCTCTATCAACTGAGCTACATCCCTGCCGGCCATTCCCTCCCCTACCCTGGACGACGCTGGGCCAATTGTGCGCCGCCCATGAGTCTCCCGGTCGCGGCCGGCTGCGACAGAGCCTGGATTCGAACCAGGATCTCTAGTGGCACAGTTAGCACTGCAATGCAGTGCCTTAGACCACTGCGCCACTCAGGACTCACTTCCCCTTGGACCGCTCTAAGATAGCGTACTTCATCACGCTGATGTCCGGGAGGGCTCTCGCCTGGGCTACGGCAGTGTGGGAACACCAGTCGGCTGTATGCTTCAGTCTGGAGGAGTTTGTGCAATGGCAATACAGGCTTCACACGAAGAGTTGCCTGTATTGCGGGACTACTGGTCATTTTGTGTCCACCTGTCCACTAAAAGACCAGGCTCACCGGGAGGAGCGAGTACTCTAGTGGGCCATACGGATAACTTTTCCTCTCCCCTTACTCGCACCCCCTTTCATGCCATCTTGCTGTGGGGGAACCAGTTGAAATATCTCCGGGTACTCATCGACTCTGGGGCCGATGAGAGCTTTATGGACACTACCCTGGTGTCTGAGCTGGGCATCCCCACTCAGCCCCTCTCCATTCCCATGGGCGTTAGAGCGCTGGACGGGTGCTCTATAAGCCGGGTCACCCACAATACCACCCCCATCAACCTACGAGTATCAGGGAACTACAGCGAGACGATCCAATTCCTGCTAATTAAGTCTCCTCAGGTTCCCGTGGTATTGGGTTTCTCTTGGCTCCAGCGACACAACCTCTTTATTGACTGTTCTACTGGTGCCATCATGGGCTGGAGCCTGTTCTGCCACGCTCATTGCCTGAAGTCAGCGCAGCCTGCCCTGGGACGTCTTCCTGGGGGCTCGGAAGTTGCCTCGGACCACTCCGCCATTCCCGCAAAGTACCAGGACCTCCGGGAGGTGTTCAGTAAGGCCCGGGCCACTTCGCTTCTGCCGCACCGACCCTACTACTGTGGAATCGACCTTCTCTCAGGCACCACTCCGCCCCGGGGACGACTGTAATCGCTGTCGGGTCCGGAGACCAAGGCTATGGAGACCTACATTGAGGAATCCCTAGCTGCCAGATTCATCTGTCCTTATGCCTCCCCCGCCGGTGCAGGGTTGTTCTTTATTGAGAAGAAGGATAAAACCCTGCGCCCGTGCATCGACTACCGGGGCCTCAACGACATCAAGGTGAAGAACCACTACCCGCTATCACTAATTTCGCAACAAAGCCTCCTTCCCTCATGCTGCCAAACATGCCCTCATACAACTGACTATCCTACCGATCCTTGACTTCGGCGATGTCATTTACAAAACAGTCTCCAACACTCTACTCAGCAAATTGGATGTAGTCTATCATAGTGCCATCCGTTTTGTCACCAAAGCCCCATATACTACCCACCATTGTGACCTGTACGCTCTCGTTGGCTGGCCCTCAATACATATTCGTCGCCAAACCCACTGGCTCCAGGTCATCTATAAATCACTGCTAGGCAAATCACGCCTTATCTTAGCTCATTGGTAACCATAGCAACACCCACCGTAGTATGCGCTCCAGCAGGTACAGTTGAAGTCGGAAGTTAGGTTGGAGTCATTAAAAGTTGTTTTTCAACCACTCCACAAATTTCTTGTTAACAAACTATAGTTTTGGCAAGTCGGTTAGGACAGCTACTTTGTGCATGACACAAATAATTTTTCCAACAATTGTTTACAGACAGATTATTTCACTTATAATTCACTGTATCACAATTCCAGTGGGTCAGAACTTTACATACACTAAGTTGACTGTGCATTTAAACAGCTTTGACATTTCCAGAAAATTATGTCATGGCTTTAGAAGCTTCTAATAGGCTAATTGACATAATTTGAGTCAATTAGAGGTGTACCTGTGGATGCATTTCAAGGCCTACCTTCAAACTCAGTGCCTCTTTGCTTGATATCATGGGAAAATCAAAAGAAATCAGCCATGACCTCAGAAAAAAATTGTAGACCTCCACAAGTCTGGTTCATCCTTGGGTACCACGTTCATCTGTACAAACAATAGTACGCAAGTATAAACATCATGGGACCACACAGCCGTCATACTGCTCAGGAAGGAGACGCGATTTGTCTCCTAGAGATGAACGTACTTTGATGCGAAAAGTTCAAATCAATCCCAGAACAACAGCAAAGGACCTTGTGAAGGTATTGGAGGAAACAGGTACAAAAGTATCTATATCCACAGGAAAACAAGTCCTATATCGACATAACCTGAAAAGCCGCTCAGCAAGGAAGAAGCCACTGCTCCTAAACCGCCATAAAAAAGCCAGACTACGGTTTGCAACTGCACATGGGGACAATGATCGTACTTTTTGGAGAAATGTCCTCTGGTCTGATGAAACTAAAATAGAAATGTTTGGCCATAATGACCATCGTTATTTTTGGAGGAAAAAGGTGGATGCTTGCAAGCCGAAAAACACCATCCCAACCGTGAAGCACGGGGGTGGCAGCATCATGCTGTGGAAGTGCTTTGCTGCAGGAGGGACTGGTGGATTTACAAAATAGATGGCATCATGAGGAAGGAAAATTATATGGACATATTGAAGCAACATCTCAAGACATCAATCAGGAAGTTAAAGCTTGGTCGCAAATGGGTCTTCCAAATGGACAATGACCCCAAGCATACTTCCAAAGTTGTGCCAAAATGGCTTAAGGACAACAAAGTTAAGGTATTGGAGTGGCCATCACAAAGCCCTGACCTCAATCCTATAGAAAATGTGTGGGCAGAACTGAAAAAGCATGTGCGAGCAAGGAGGCCTACAAACCTGACTCAGTTACACCAGCTCTGTCAGGAGGAATGGGCCAAAATTCAGCCAACTTATTGTGGGAAGCTTGTGTAAGGTTACCCAAAATGTTTTACCCAAGTTAAATAATTTAAAGGCAATGCTACCAAATACTAATTGAGTGTATGTAAACTTCTGACTGAAATAAAAGCTGAAATAAATCATTCTCTCTACTATTATTCTGACATTTCACATTCTTAAAATAAAGTGGTGATCCTAACTGACCTAAGACAGGGAATTTTTACTAGGATTAAATGTCAGGAATAGTGAAAAACTGAGTTTAAATGTATTTGGCTAAGGTTTATGTAAACTTCTGACTTCAACTGTATATCTCACTGGTCATCCCCAAAGCCAACACCTCCTTTGGCCGCCATTCCTTCCAGTTCTCTGCTGCCAATGACTGGAACGAACTGCAAAAATCTCTGAAGCTGGAGACTCTTATCTCCCTCACTAACTTTAAGCATCAGTTGTCAGAGCAGCTTACTGATCACTGTACCTGTACACAGCCCATCTGTAATTAGCACACCCAACTATCCCCATATTGTTATTTATTTTGCTAATTTGCACCTCAGTATCTCTATTTGCACATCATCTTCTGCACATCTATCACTCCAGTCTTAATACTAAATTGTAATTATTTTGCACTATGGCCTATTTATTGCCTTACCTCCATAACTTACTACATTTGCACACACTGTATATAGATTTTCTATTGTGTTTTTGACTGTACATTTTGTTTATCCCATATGTAACTCTGTGTTGTTGTTGTTTTTATCGCACTGCTTTGCTTTATCTTGGCCAGGTCGCAGTTGTAAATGAGAAATTGTTCTCAACTGGCTTACCTGGTTAAATAAAGGTGAAATAAAAAATTTAAAAAATCTCCTCAGCCTTCAAGTCGCTCCAGGGGGCCAACGTGTTCTCCAAGCTGGATCTACGGAACGCCTACCACCTGGTGCGGATACGGGAGGGGGACGAGTGGAGGACTGCCTTCAACATGGCCAGCGGTCACTACGAGTATCTGGTCATGCCATTTGGCCTTACCAATGCTCCAGCTGTGTCACAGGCCCTGGTTAATGATGTTCTCCGCGACATGTTGAACCGGTTCGTCTTCGTCTACCTCGATGACATCCTCGTCTTCTCCTGCTCCGCCCAAGAACACGTGTTCCACGTCCGACAGGTCCTCCAACGCCTCTTGGAGAACCAGCTTTTTGTGAAAGCGGAGAAATGCGAATTCCATCGCTCCACCATCCCCTTCCTGGGCTACACCATCCCCTTCCCGATCCCGGGAAGTTGAGAGCAGTGGTGGATTTGCCCCAGCCTACGTCCAGAGTGCAACTTTTCCCGGGATTCGCCAACTTTTATCGCCACTTTATCCGGGGTTACAGCACCCTGGCTTCCCCCCTGTCTGCATTCACCTCTCCCAAGGTTCCATTCACATGGTCCCCAGCTGCTGACCGGGCGTTCCGGGACCTCAAACACCGTTTCACCACTGCTCCCATCTTGGTTAGATAACCGGATGTTTGTTCCTGACCAAGGCTACAGTTACATTTACAATTGAGGAGAGTAGAATTAAATGCATGATTGTCAAGAGAAGTACTAGGTCTGTTATCCTCACCACTATTGAATAGTTGCACATTTTCCCCGCTCATGCTGTGATTAAAATCTTTTTTTTTTTTTTTTTTTTTTTTATACTTTGTTTATTGAATTTTCAGTACCAGCATTTAGTAAATAATTGCACTTGAAAGTTATTTGGTATGAATATGGAACAACAATTTGAAGACAACGATACAGCAAAACATAGAGAAACAGACATGAAAGAAAAAATAGACATTAAATACATAAATAAGATAAAACACAAAAAAAAAAAAAAAAAAAAAAGGGAAAATATCTGTTTTGATCCAGTTGTTATAGGTCAGCTAGCACAGTTATTACCATCCTTAACATCCGAGATGTCGTATATGCACATACCAGGCTTCTTACATCATCAATATATAAATATACATCACTCTGGAACTGCAGGGAAATGTATTCTTTTAACATAAGAAAAGAAGGGAGCCCACTTTGCATAGAATTTGTCTACAGACCCATTGAGTGTCTGTTTTATTTTCTCCAACTTTATGCAATTCAAAATAGATTTAATCCAAAGAGCATGAGAAGGGGCTGCAGAGGATTTCCATCTAAGTAAAATTAATCGTCTCGCTAACAACGTGACAAAGGCAATTACATCCTTATTCATTTTGGTCAATTGTATTGTGGGTAAGGAAACTCCAAATAATGCAATGAGAGGGTCTGGCTCGATCTGTGTGCCGCTTAATTCTGAGAGTGTGTTAAAGATGTCTTTCCAGAAACCAACAAGAGATGGGCAGCACCAAAACATGTGCACATGATTAGCAGGGGACTGGTTACATCGAACACAATTAGGGTTCACATCCTTGTAAATTTTTGATAGTCTTGCTTTGGTCCAGTGGGCCCTATGAATGAGTTTGCATTGGATGAGGCCGTGTCGAGCGCAAATAGAAGAGCTATGTACCCTTTTGAGTGCCCCTTCCCATAGTTCATCAGATATTTCCTCACCCAGTTCCTCCTCCCAAGAGGATTTGATATTGTTTAATGAGATGGCTTGTAGTGAGCAAATTTGACTATAGATTATTGACAATGTGCCTTTCTGGTTAGGAAGTGGGGTGAGAAATGTGTCGAACTGTGTTCCACCAGAAAGGTTGGGGAATCCTGGATCTATGCTGCGGACGTAACTCCGGACTTGTAGGAACCTAAAAAAATGATGTCTGGGGAGACCAAATTTAGCTGATAATTGTTGAAACGTACTAAATGTATTGTTAGTGTACAGATCTCTGAATCTTTTAATACCGAGATTAGACCATGTTGAGAAAGCACCATCAATCATAGATGGGGAAAAGCTGGGTTTGAGGCTACCGGAGCCAAGGAAGAGGTTGTTTGAAACCCAAAGTGGCGCCTAAATTGATTCCAGATCTTCAATGTTGTTTTGACACATGTATTATTGGTGAAGGAGGAGTAAGGGCCTGTAATAGAGGAGTGAGCGAGGGAAGACAGTGATGCCGGTGTTGACGAGGCAGCCTCCATCTCCAGCCAAGTTGGGGTTGGGAATATCACTCTGCTCTGCAACCAGTACTGAATGATCCTAAGGTTAGCGGCCCAATAATAGAATCTGAAATCTGGTAGAGCTAGACCGCCGTCTGGTTTGGGCCTCTGCAAGAGCTGTTTTCGCATCCTAGGAGGCTTTTTGTCCCATATAAAGGGTAGAATTAGGCCGTCGATCTTTTTGAAAAATGTATTGGGTAGAAATATTGGAAGGCACTGATAGAGGTATAAGAATTTAGGGAGAGTATTCATTTTAATAGAGTTAATTCTAGCAACTAAGGAGAGGTGTAGCAAAGACCACCGTTCCAAATCGTCCTTAGTACGGGTTAAGAGAGGAGCAAAGTTGGCTTGAAAAAGGTCTTCAAACCTAATTGTGACATGTACCCCGAGATAAATAAAACTACTGTGAGCTATTTTAAATGGCAAGTTATGTAAAGGGGATTTTTTTGCAGCCATGTTAAGTGGCATCAATTCACTTTTACTGAGATTTAGTTTATACCCTGATAAGTGACCGAAGGATGCGAAAGTGGCAAGGGCAGCAGGGACAGAGACAGAAAGATTGGATGTGTATATTAATAAATCATCTGCATATAAAGACAGTTTGTGTTCGTGCCCGTATCTGACTATGCCTTTGATGAGGGGGTTGGAGCGAAGTGCTATTGCAAGTGGCTCTATGGCGAGGGCAAACAGTAAGGGACTTAAAGGGCAACCCTGACGTGTCGATCTTTGCAAAGGGAAGCGATCTGATTGAGTGTTATTAGTCCTGACAGAGGCTTGGGGGATGAGTACAGAAGTTTTATCCAGGTCATGAATTTGGAGCCAAAGCCAAATTTATTTAGAGTGTAAAAAGGTATTTCCATTCCACCCGATCAAACGCTTTCTCCGCGTCCAGGGATATAATGGCTTCAGAGGTATTGTCGACAGAAGGATTGTATATAATATTAAATAATCTTCGGAGATTGAAGAATGAGTGTCTATTTTTATAAATCCTGTTTGATCCGGAGAGATAATTGATGGGAGGACTGTTTCTAGCCGCGTTGCCAGAATTTTGGCTAGAATTTTATAGTCCACATTTAGCAGGCTAATTGGACGGTATGATGCACAGTCAAGAGGGTCTTTGTTTTTTTTTAAGAATAACACAAATGGTTGCTTGAGTGAGAGTATGTGGGAGAGCACCATTTACAAATGCATCATTGTACATTTCAATTAGAATAGGGGCTATTTTGGTGATAAACTTTTTATAAAACTCTGTCGGGTAGCCATCAGGCCCTGGGCTTCTCCCAGATTGAAGGGATTTGACAGCGTTAGACAGTTCTTCAACAGTGATCGGCTGCTCTAATTTTTTAACCAAATCCCGGCCGACCGAAGGCACAGATAGTGAGTGGAAGAAATTATCCAATTCCAGTGTATCCGCTTTACTTTCAGAGGTATATAGAGACTGGTAAAATCTCTTGAACTCCTCATTGATCCCCCCAGGATCTAATGATATCCCAGATGATGTACGAATTTTTGTAATCTGAGATGATGATGATTGTTGACGTAACTTGTGAGCTAATAATTTACTGGCTTTATCTCCTTGTTCATAGTAAGTGCTCCTAGACTTGACAAGCATTTCAGTAACCTGGTCTGTTAATAGTGTGTCAAATTCTGCTTGCAGAGTTAAACGTTCCTTATAAATATCCGGGGATGGTGAAACGGCATAAATGTCATCTAATTGGGCAATACAGCGTGTTAGCATAGATAACCTATTCCTTTTCAATTTGTTCTCATGTGCGGTGTAGGAGATAATTTCACCTCTGATATAAGCTTTCAAAGTTTCCCAGAGAGTAGACGCAGAGATGTTTGGGGTTCTATTTGTAATCATGAAAAAGTCGATTTGACTCAAAACAAAATTGACAAAGTGTTCATTACTGAGCAGTTGAGTTTTTAGTCGCCAAGGCGGTCGCTGATTGTCAACATTTTGAAAAGCTACTTCCATAGTAACAGGGGCGTGGTCAGATACAACAATTGGGTTATATGAACATGAAGATATGGAGTGGAGGAGCCGGTCATCAACAAGGAAGTAGTCTATGCGCGTAAAAGTGTGGTGAACCGATGAGAAAAAAGAGTATGCTTTCCCAGCTGGATTAACCATTCTCCAAGGATCTGAGACTGCGAGTTCAGACATAAAGGTTCGAACAACTCTAGCTGAGGTTGATAAGGTGGTAGGTTTAGTGGAGGATCGATCCAATTGTGGGTCTAACCAACAGTTAAAGTCACCTCCTAAAATCAACATATGGGTGGACATATCTGGGAGTGTAGAGAAAACCGATTTGAAAAAATCACCATTGTCCCAATTAGGAGCATAGATATTAACAAGAAGAACCTTTGTATTGAGCAGCCTACCACTGACAATTATATATCTGCCATGGGGATCTGCGATCACCTTAGAACATGTAAAAGGTACCGATCTGTGAAGTAAAATAGCCACCCCTCTCGCCTTACTCTGAAATGAGGAATGGAACACCTGACCCACCCATCTGCACCTAAGACTTGAGTGTTGTGATACCTTCAGATGAGTTTCTTGGAGAAAGATGATGTGAGCTTTCAAATGATGAAGATGGTGTAGCACTTTACTACGTTTAACTGGGTTATTTATGCCCCTGCAGTTCCAAGTAAGAAAATTAAAGCCATTCCCTCCAGCAGTATGGGCTACACTAGGCTGAGTCATATCTTAAGAGAGAGAGAGGATGTGTAAAGGACAAGGTACAATGTAAACTGAAGATCTTAGTTGAACCTAAAAGCGCAAATGTAAAAAACAAAGACAAACGAAGAGGCACAAAAAACATATACAAACTATATACAAATAGAGAGTGAACAAACCCTTCCCTCACACCCGCCCTTGCCGAAGCATCTCCCCAAATGAGATGCAAGCAAAACCCTAAATACGAAGAAAGTTTAGAGCTAAACATGATAACTCTTACTCTGTGCTACCTAAGATTAGTGACCATTTAACTAGAGTAAGCCAAACATGGATAGAATGGTCCCCAATAGAGTCTAAGGAAAACTATCGTCGATTAAGAGAGGTTTAACCTCGACGCAGATGGTAAATGATCAAACTGAAACAGCCATGCAGACCCCCAGATATTGGCATTAGAGGCGGCAAACCTGGGCTGGAAATAAAGAGATAAAAAAGAGAATGACATTCATATGTCGATGAACCCAGCAAAGATGGCTTCGTTAGTCACCCATTCGGCCTGCTAACTAGCCTGCTAGGAAGACCAGCCAGCCAACCATTTGTTACACACCATGCGGTACAACAGCCGCTTTCACGTTCTTGTTGATGAAATCTGCCGCTATAGTCGGGTCCTCGAATCTGTGCATGGAGCCGTCCGGTAAAGTCAGTCTCAAAACCGCAGGGTAGATGAGGCCGAACTTCACGCCCGGGCAGGCGTGTAGTTGGCGTTCACAGCTCCAAAGCTAGCCCGCCTCTTAGCCACAGCTGTTGTGTAGTCCGCAAATATCGAGATTCTTTTACCTTTATGTAGAAGAGGGGATGCTTCTCCCGATCTTCTCAGTATGTCGTTGCGGACGTGAAAGAAATGCACCCTGATGACAAATGGTCGTGGTGGTTCTCCATCCCTGGGTCGGCTACGCAGAGTGCGGTGAGCCCGGTCTAGCAATGGCTTCTCCTCTAGCCCGAGCAGCTCCTGAAGTAGCTGGGCCATGTACTCCGTGGGCCTTGGGCCCTCCACTCCCCTCCGGTATTCCCAGTAGACGAATGTTGTTCCTCCGCATTCTACTTTCCATATCTTCGCATCTATTATCGAGGAATGCCACCCTAGTTGTCAATGAGCCGACGTTAGCCTCTAGCTCGCTAATGCGAGTGCTGTGGTCTGTAGCACCTCGCTCCAAATCTGATAAAGTCACCCCATGTGCGTCGAGCTTATTCTGTATACTCTCTATAGATTTTTTAAGCTCGTCTTTGATCGTTGATATCTCTGACCTGAGATTGGTAGAGAGACAGTCAATTTTTCCGAAAATGTCGGCTTTGAGGGTACCTATCACGGATTGCAGCATCTCCACAGTCAGTGTTTCCGTGGGGCCGGCATTGGCAGCGTTCGGTGGCGGGGGTGAGTCGGGAGAAGTTGCAGGCTTGTTGCGGCCTGCTCTTGCAGACTCTGTTTTTGGTCGGGTTGATGTCATTACGAATTTAAATTTATTAAACTTGAACTGAGTTGTTTATGGGTCTCTTCAGACGCCTGGGCAAACAGAAATGTATGCAGTTTTGCAAAGTTAAATATATAAATTTGGTCACTAACTCAGGAGCGATAGGGAGACGCGTGCTACATCCTTGGCTTCCAACAGCGCCCCTCGTGATTAAAATCTTAACAGTGACTTCCATTTGCATCACCTCTCCTATTACTATACTCTGAATGGACAAAATAGATTTGACAGAGGGGTGTGTGACTCTCTTAGCTGCAATATCTCAGTTCCTCAAAGAAAAGGCCTTAGGATTGGTTTGAGAAGAAGAGAGGGGTGGATACGGTCTACACATTTCACATTTCAGTGGCCTTTTTCTTATCGCCTCAGATGAGCAATCTCTGCAAGCTGAGTTGAAATCGTCTGCCCTATGCTTCACACTAATAGATTTCAATGGGCATATTAATGATTGAAAATACTATATTATATTTTAAAAAATCAAAGAGGAGTGATAATGACACATTTGAATTCTGATATGCAAGACTGGAGGGAGAATGTGAGGGGCCGACATGGCAAAATTAAATCTGAATGCTGTCTGATCAATTCTGACATGCACTTCAATCTCGGTAACATCCGTCTTCTTTTATGTGATTTTAAATGTCTCCCACTGTCTGTTCATGTGGACAGAAAATTACTGTTAGAGAGTGATGGAGCACCTTATCAGCACTGTGAAGTAAAGCATTGATCCAGAGTTTGTTTTGTCCATTTGGGGCGTTAGGGCTGGGGACTTGGACATCAATGGGACTAATAGTGAACGTGAACTAGGTGCTGTATTGGGTCATGAAATCGGAGGGCCTGCATGGTCCATTGCCATGGCCTTTATCTTTTGATATATAAATACCATTGGATTTTGTGTAATTGGGAGTTTCTAGAATGTTCGAACTTCCAACACAAAACTTCCAACACAAGCTCCTCGGTTCTGGAGTGGGCCCACTCCTCCAGGCTTGCCTGCCACCCGGGCTCCTGTTGGACCCTGGCCTTTGTGCAACAACGCTTTTGGTGGCCTACCATGGTTCCTGACGTCTCCGCGTTCGTCGTCGCCTGCACGATCTGTGCGCAGAATAAAACTCCTCTGCAAGCTCTGGCTGGTCTCCTCCAACCTCTGACTGTTCCTCACCGTCCCTGGTCTCACATATCCCTGGACTTTGTCACAGGTCTTCCCCCGTCTGATGGCAACACCGCCATTCTGACAGTTGTGGATCTGTTTTCCAAAGCCGCCCACTTCATTCCTCTCCCCAAGCTATCCTCCGCCAAAGAGATGGCCCAGCTCATGGTGCAGCACGTCTTCCGGATCCATGGACTCCCAGTGAACATGGTCTCCGACCGGGGTCCTCAGTTCTCGTCCCGGTTCTGGAAGGCGTTCTGCACACTCATTGGGTCGTCGGCCAACCTGTCCTCCGGTTTCCACCCTCAGTCCAACGGCCAGTCGGAGCGAGCCAACCAAGACCTGGAGACGACTCTGCGCTGCCTGGTCTCCGCCAACCACACCACCCGGAGTCAGCAACTAGTGTGGGTCGAATACGCCCGCAACACCCTTCCCTGCTCTGCCAAGGGTCTTTCGCCCTTTGAGTGTTCCCTGGGTTATCAGCCCCCGCTCTTCCCGGAGCGAGAGGATGAGGTCGGCATACCCTCGGCCCAGATGTTTGTCTGCCACTGTCGTCGTACCTGGAGGAGAGCCTGGTCGGCTCTTCTCAAGACCTCATCCAAGTCGATGACAAGCGGACCGCCACCGGACTCCGGCTCCCCGGTATCATCTTGGGCAGAAGGTATGGCTGTCCTCCCGAGATCTGCCCCTCCGGGTGGAGTCCCGCAAATTTCCCCCCCGGTTTATTGGCCCTTTCCCCATCTCCAAGATCATTAGCCCCTCTGCTGTTTGTCCTCTGTTGCCCCATACCCTCCATATACATCCCACGTTTCATGTGTCTAGGATCAAACCCATGTCTCACAGCCCTTTGTCTCCTCTTTCTCAAATTCCTGTTTTCTAGTTTTCCCGGTTTTGACCTTTCTGCCTGCCCTGACCCTGAGCCTCCCTGCCGATCTGTACCTTTTGGACTCTGATCTGGATTACTGACCTCTGCCTGCCTTTGACCTGTCGTTTGCCTGCCCCCTGTTTTTGTAATAAACTCGTGTTACTTCTACACTGTCTGCTTCTGGGTCTTCTCCTGAAACGTGATATTTCCATCAGTGGATGTCAGTTTAACTCGTTTGACTGCTATGATTAAGCAATAAGGCACGAGGGGATGTGGTATATGGCTAATATACCAAGGTTAAGGGCTGTTCTTAATCATGACACAATGTGGAGTGCCTGGCTGTTAGTTGTGGTATATACCATAAACCGCCGGGTGCCTTATTGCTTAAACTGGTTACCAACGTAATTACAACAGTAAAAATTATTTTTTTGTCATACCCATTGTATACGGTCTGCTATACCATGGCTTTCAGCCAGTCAGCATTCAGGTTCGAACCCCGTTGATAATTGTAAATAAATCCCTTTTGCGCATGTGCATAACTATAGGTAAATCCGACAGGAGAGTTTGAGTGATGAAAGTTAGACAGAGGATCTCAATATCTGAGCAAGAAACACTTGGACAAACTTAACAAAACGAACGTTAGGCTATTTTTTGGCAATTCTGCCATTATGTGCCAGATATGAAGACTGCAAACAGCTATAAATGGCCAATTTGCAAGATTGACTTGTAATTTCAATAGGCATAGGCTACAGACTCAAATCTGGGTTTATGATTGTAATTAAAGTTTGCCATGGTTTGCTTTGACAGATGCAGGGAGCATATAGCACCTGATAGGCCTACATCTTATTTCAGATAGTATACAGTAGCCTAGGCAAAATTTAGGCAATATGTAAACTGAACGATTTAGCAGCTTGCTTAGTTCAAATTAACAGACTAATTTATTCAACATGAATAGAGAGTCGATTTCCAGGTAAGAAGCGCTTGTGTTGCCCAATAGCCTGCTGAAATAGGCAACTGAGAATGACGTCGTAATTTCAATCACTGAATTAAATATGAATAATATGTATATGAACTCAATATGCTTGTCAACAACAGCCAGTGTTTTTTTATTTATTTTTTACCTGTAGCCAAATCTGACTGACTGTTACCGTCAATCTAATGCGTTCCAACAACTGATCGGCAATTGCGATAGAGCTTTGATAACTTCCAATTTAATTAATTAAACATGGCCAATAATAATTCCATAATAAGACAAGGATACAACAACAATACACTGAAGTTATAGAATATTTATCAAATTTGTTTGCCAGCTCAAGGTAGGCTACATACACACTTCGCACTTTTTGATTTGCAATGACTCGAGTGAAATAGTAATTTCAACATATTTATTGTATCAAATGGTAGCCTACAGTAGCCTACAATGGCATATACATTAATAGGCTACTTGATGGCTAACATATGCAAATGTATCATTCACCACATTTAATGTCAGTTTCTTTGAGGACTTTTCCCCATAACAGAAACACACAAGGGAGTTATATAACGTCCATTTCAAATTTCCACACGCATAATGACAAGTTAAATAGCCTACCTACAGTGTATTTAGTCAGCCACCAATTGTGCATGTTCTCCCACTTAAAAAGATGAGAGAGGCCTGTAATTTTCATCATAGGTACACGTCAACTATGACAGACAAAATTAGAAAAAAAGATCCAGAAATTCACATTGTAGGATTTTTAATGAATTTATTTGCAAATTATGGTGGAAAATAAGTATTTGGTCAATAACAAAAGTTTCTCAATACTTTGTTATATACCCTTTGTTGGCAATGCCACAGGTCAAAAGTTTTCTGTAAGTCTTCACAAGGTTGTCACACACTGTTGCTGGTATTTTGGCCCATTCCTCCAAGCAGATCTCCTCTAGATTAGTGATGTTTTGGGGCTGTCGCTGGGCAACACAGACTTTCAACTCCCTCCAAAGATTTTCTATGGGGTTGAGATCTGGAGACTGGCTAGGTCACTCCAGGACCTTGAAATGCTTCTTACGAAGCCACTCCTTCGTTGCCCGGGCGGTGTGTTTGGGATCATTGTCATGCTGAAAGACCCAGCCACGTTTCATCTTCAATGCCCTTGCTGATGGAAGGAGGTTTTCACTCAAAATCTCACAATACATGGCCCCATTCATTCTTTCCTTTACACGGATCAGTCGTCCTGGTCCCTTTGCAGAAAAACAGCCCCAAAGCATGATGTTTCCACCCCCACGCTTCACAGTAGGTATGGTGTTCTTTGGATGCAACTCAGCATTATTTGTCCTCCAAACACAACGAGTTGAGTTTTTACCAAAAAGTTATATTTTTGTTTCATCTGACCATATGACATTCTCCCAATCCTCTTCTGGATCATCCAAATGCACTCTAGCAAACTTCAGACGGGCCTGGACATGTACTGGCCTGGACATGTACTGGCTTAAGCAGGGGGACACGTCTGGCAAGGCAGGATTTGAGTCCCTGGCGGCGTAGTGTGTTACTGATGGTAGGCTTTGTTACTTTGGTCCCAGCTCTCTGCAGGTCATTCACTAGGTCCCCCCGTGTGGTTCTGGGATTTTTGCTCACCGTTCTTGTAATCATTTTGACCCCACGGGGTGAGATCTTGCGTGGAGCCCCAGATCGAGGGAGATTATCAGTGGTCTTGTATGTCTTCCATTTCCTAATAATTGCTCCCACAGTTGATTTCTTCAAACCAAGCTGCTTACCTATTGCAGATTCAGTCTTCCCAGCCTGGTGCAGGTCTACAATTTTGTTTCTGGTGTCCTTTGACAGCTCTTTGGTCTTGGCCATAGTGGAGTTTGGAGTGTGACTGTTTGAGGTTGTGGACAGGTGTCTTTTATACTGATAACAAGTTCAAACAGGTGCCATTAATACAGGTAACGAGTGGAGGACAGAGGAGCCTCTTAAAGAAGAAGTTACAGGTCTGTGAGAGACAGAAATCTTGCTTGTTTGTAAGTGACCAAATACTTATTTTCCACCATAATTTGCAAATAAAGTCATTAAAATCCTACAATGTGATTTTCTGGAATTTTTTTTCTAAATTTGTCTGTCATAGTTGACGTGTACCTATGATGAAAATTACAGGCCTCTCTCATCTTTTTAAGTGGGAGAACTTGCACAATTGGTGGCTGACTAAATACTTTTTTCCCCCACTGTACATCTGGTAAAAAGTTGTCATGACATGCTCGCGTGCTGCTCTGTCTTCTCACTCACGTGACTCAGCCAATAGTGGACTAAACTGCATGCTGCAGTGCTTTCTCAACACAGACACCCCACGGCCCTCCCCACCACTCACTCACTCATCAACAGCCTGCTCACTACCTGACAGTCAGCTGCAGCAGGTCACACTGAAATATACACTACCAGTCAAACGTTTGGACACACCTACTCATTCAAGGGTTTTTCTTCATTTTTACTATTTTTTACATTGTAGAATAATAGTGAAGACATCAAAACTATGTAATAACACATATGGAATCATGTAGTAACAAAAAAAGTATTAAAGAAATCAAAATATATGTTATATTTGAGATTCTTCAAATAGCCACCCTTTGCCTTGATGACAACTTTGCACACTCTTGGCATTCTCTCAACCAGCTTCATGAGGTAGACACCTGGAATGCATTTCAACTAATAATAATAAATAATATGCCATTTAGCAGACGCTTTTATCCAAAGCGACTTACAGTCATGCGTGCATACATTTTTACGTATGTGTGGTCCCGGGGATCGAACCCACTACCTTGGCGTTACAAGCGCCGTGCTCTACCAGCTGAGCTACAGAGGACCACAACTAACAGGTGTGCCTTCTTAAAGTTAATTTGTGGAATTTATTTCCTTCTTAATGTGTTTGATCCAATCAGTTGTGTTGTGACAAGGTAGGGGTGGTATACAGAAGATAGCCCTATTTGGTAAAAGACCAAGTCCATATTATGGCAAGAACAGCTCAAATAAGCAAAGAGAAATTACAGTCCATCATTACTTTAAGACATGATGGTCAGTCAACACGGAAAATATCAAGAACTTTGAAAGTTTCTTCAAGTGCAGTCACAAAAACCATCAAGCACTATGATGAAACTGGCTCTCATGACGACCGCCACAGGAAAGGAAGACCCAGAGTTACCTCTGCTGCAGAGGATAGGTTAATTAGAATTAACTGCACCTCAGATTATAGCCCAAATAAATGTTTCAAAGAGTTCAAGTAACAGACATCCCAACATCAACTGTTCAGAGGAGACTGCGTGAATCAGACCTTCGTGTTCGAATTGCTGCAAAGAAACCACTACTAAAGGACACAAATAATCAGAAGAGACTTGCTTGGGCTATGAAATATGAGCAATGGACATTAGACAGGTGGAAATCTGTCCTTTGGTCTGATGAGTCCAAATGTGAGCTTTTTGGTTCCAAAGGCCTTGTCTTTGTGAGACATTTACATTTACATTTAAGTCATTTAGCAGACACTCTTATCCAGAGCGACTTACAAATTGGTGCATTCAACTTAGGATAGCCAGTTGGACAACCACCCCCTTTTTTTTAAACGGGTAGAAGGATTACTGTTATACTATTCCAGGTATTCGCAGAGACGCAGAGTAGGTGAACGGATGATCTCTGCATGTGTGGTTCCCACCGTGAAGCATGGAGGAGGTGGTGTGATGGTGCTTTGCTGGTGACGCTGTCTGTGATTTATTTAGAATTCAAGGCACACTTAACCAGCATGGCTACCACAGCATTCTGCATCAATACGCCATCCCATCTGGTTTGCCCACAGTGGAACTGTCATTTGTTTTTCAACAGGACAATGACCCAAAACACACCTCCAGGCTGTGTAAGGGCTATTTGACCAAGAAGGAGAGTGATGGAGTGCTGCATCAGATGACATGGCCTCCACAATCACCTGACCTCAACCCAATTGAGATGGTTTG
The DNA here is from genome assembly GCF_020615455.1 of Coregonus clupeaformis. Lineage (NCBI taxonomy): Eukaryota > Metazoa > Chordata > Actinopteri > Salmoniformes > Salmonidae > Coregonus > Coregonus clupeaformis. The sequence continues at coordinate 34,337,075 of NC_059193.1, forward strand.
GGATGAGTTGGACCGCAGAGTGAAGGAAAAGCAGCCAACAAGTGCTCAACATATGTGGGAACTCCTTCAAGACTGTTGGAAACGCATTCCTCATGAAGCTGGTTGAGAGAATGCCAAGAGTGTGCAAAGCTGTCATTAGGGCAAAGGGTGGCTACTTTGAAGAATCTAAAATCTAAAATATATTTTGATTTGTTTAACACTTCTTTGGTTACTACATGATTCCACATGTTTTATTTCATAGTTTTGATGTTTTCACTATTATTCTAGAATGTAGAAAACAGTAAAAATAAAGTAAAACCCTTGAATGAGTAGGTGTGTCCAAACGTTTGACTGGTACTGTATATAGATGTGACAATTGCCTGCTAGGGTGAATTTCCATTTAACTATCTTGTGTCGATAAAAACCGTTGGACTTAATGATGTCACTCCAGTGGGTGAAGTGTTTCCATTACCCATTTAGGTAAATTGCACATTAATAAATTGGCGACAGCCTGTATGCCCTCCCACCTATCTTTTTCATGTCTCAGGTAGGCCGCAAAAGCCAGGATGGATAGTATGCAATAATTGACTCATATTTGCCATATTCAAATAATTCTCATGTGCCAACATATCGCCACAGTCCGTGCCATGGTGAAACTTGCACTCCTGTAGATCTGAAATAATTGGATGGTGAAACTTTCCAGCCAACCAGAAAAGCAAGGCGAAGCAATTCAGGCAATCCTCTCTCCCTACAATTTCACGTTTGTGCTGCACCCGATCCTATAGCTGTACAACAAATCAGCAATCTTTTTGCTAGCTCACCCGAGTGGTGTTGATTGACAGTTTGCTGGTCCAATCAGAGGGTTGAGTGTGCATTTCACTAGCCAATCTGTTGCACGTTTGTTTTGCAAGGGTGATGCTGCGGCTACTGTTTCTGGCTGCGTGGAGAGTAATCCACGGAGACTCTGTGCCACAAAATGAGTGACAAAACGTTACAAAACCTGGCCAAATAATTTCAAGTCATCAGTCTCAAGTCAAAGTCGAGTCTCAAGTTATTTTATTTTCTATCAAGTTCAGTTTCAAGTCATCAAATGTGTGACTCGAGTCAGACTCAAGTCTAAGTCATGTGATTCGAGTCCACAACTATGGTTTGTTGCATTGGGGTGCTATCGCGTTAATGCTGCATTGTAAGTAAAAGGAGAACTAAAGGGAGTCTGTTTTTTGAACATACATTTTCAGTACTTTGCCATGTTTTTTTAGCAACCCTTTAGACAGGTCTTAGTGGACCTAATTACAACTAGGACTAGTGAATGCAACTCTCTGGGAGACTGTTAACATCCTTAAATCCCAGATACCTCCGGCTTGGCACATGGCTTTTTCCACGACTCCAACTCCACCTAAGCTAGGCCTTCTGTATCAAGTTAAGCCTTGGTGTGTCAGCAGCACGGGAGTGAGTTTCGGTGAGTGCCCGTCAAAAGCGCAGGCGCCAAATCGATTTGCTCTTCATATGTTGCTGACAAGCAGTAGTTCAGTAAACTCGCCCCACCCCACTATTCAGAAGGCAGGGGAGCGCTGGTCCGAGGAGGGGAGTTAAACTGAAGTATTTAAATTCACTCTCAAACACACCGACTCTCTAGTGCACACCTAACCACCCACCCACAAACAAACACACTCTGACTCTATTTCTCAGACACACACACACACACACACACACACACACACACACACACACACACACACACACACACACACACACACACACACACACACACACACACATAAAGACACTGACGTACCTGATGTGATTAATGATGAGGCTGGCGGCAGGAATGAAGAAATCATCCACTCTATCAAAGTGTCTGCCGACCGGCTGGGTGTGGATGGCATGGTGGGACACACTCCCGCTGGCCTGATTGATCACCTAGCACCACACCAGGAGACAGGGGGAGGAGGGAAAGGAGGAGAAGATGGGGGAGATATTTAAGGTGGGCCTCATTAATTATTCACTGTGTTTGCCTCCTGCATCGCTTCTGACACGAACTCACACTGAGAGGAGAGGTCCTGTGTGTGCGTGCGTGTGTGCGTGTGTGTGTGTGTGTGTGTGTGTACCAGTGTGCGCATGCAGGCAGGGTAGCCTTAATTATGCCACAATGCACTAGAGAGACTGGCACCTCCTAACAATCCAAAAGCAGTGCAGGCTAATACGTTGTATTGAGCTATAAACAGAAAATGCCACCTAGTACTTTGCCATTTGGTAAAGGGTTGTTGGCAAAACTTGGATTGACAGTTGATAATGTATCCCATTGGAAGAATAGTAATGAATATTAGTGTTCCGAAAATTTCACATCACAGTGTTTTCATGCCATCTCATAACACATAAAATAGTATTGTCATTAAACAGTGAGTTTACACTAAATATTGTGTATTTCACATGTATACACCCACTTTTATAGATCATTAGTATCAAGACGGTATCAAGACAAACACATAACACTACTCTATATAGTGTATTTTGGTGTGATGTCAAACAGTCACCTGCAAAGTAGGGAAGTTCCTCTCCATGTCTCCCCAGCTGAGGACCCACACCTTGTCGTGGGATTTGTCATAGTGCAGCTTCACTGGGTAAGGGTCTGTGCTCACCGTCTGAAAGCACACACACAAAAACAAACCTCATATAGCACACTGCACTTACCTAGTCCGATCATTTGCTTTAGCCTTCCTGGAGTGCCAGATGGACAGGGTTTGCACTTTTGGGTCTTTTCCATTGGTTACATAACGTCAGGCAAGCTCAATCAAGCACAGCTTGACGCAAGCACAACTATTTGAAGACAGGTCTGCACTTAAAGAGCAACTCAGGACAATTCAACACGGTCTGTAGACAGATATACTCTTTGACGCTCGGCACGGTGCATATCACAACTTTCCTTGTTCGCTAATGCATTGGATTTGACAGGAAGAGTCAAGTTTTCCTTTTTAACAAGACAAAGGGGAGGCTCGCCTTTTTTATGTATGAGGTGTTTGGACGTTGAGCGGCTTTTCAAATCGAGCGGTGACAGTGCAATTGCTCTACAACACCGAAGTAATTGCATTCAATCCGTATCCATTCCTTGACACCTGGCTGCGATGTGTTCCAGCCGGCTCCGACGGATGAGTCATGTGTGTGGCACTCGTGCATTATGTCCATTCGGATTGACAGTAGAAAACACACAGTGAGAAAAACAACAAAACTTTAGCTTTTTTTACACCTAGCTTGGCACAAAAAGCTATTATTTTCTTTATTTCTTTGAAATTAGAGCGGACACCAAAACAAGCTGAAGTATGGTGAAGTAGTGTTTTCTTTCTCCCCGTAAAAATCTTAATGGAGCATTTTACTTGACTGCTTCATGTTAAAGTGTATGGTACTACTGTGAGAGTAAACAACTAGAGAGGATTTAACGTACAAGGAGATATGAGAGAGATGTGTTGAGTCATAGCTCATCTCTGAGCATGTTGTCATCAGATAGAATAGGACATTGTTGTTGTTCTTCTGCCACTTGAGGATTTGCCAGTATTACTCCATCCATATTCACATGCACCTACTCTGTGTCTGTGATAGTGGATATGCTATGAATTAGACAGAATCAATCCAGTACGCTGATTTCTATTTAAATAAATGTACAATTATAAACTTGATGTATAATGCATACAGTACAGTGGTGCCAGCTATATGCAGGACGTTTCTCACCACACTCATTAAAGCTACACCTAGCCAGTCAATATAAAGTACAACTCAATTTTGAAAGTGAAAAGAGAAAATGAGTAAACAAACTGAGGTACCCAAATGACTCCCCCTTTTTTATTTCCTTGGTAGAGCTGAGCGAGGATCAGGTGGCTAATTAGCATTAGCTCATCTCAAGTAATGAAGCCAAACCTCCAGGTGACCCAGTAATGAGCCTGTGATGGTCGCCAGCGCAACAACCTGCCTACCTGATGGGCCCTGGGGAGCCTTCCGCAGCAGAAATTGGGCGCCTTCTGGTCCCCCTGTGGAATCATTTTACTCCGAGACACACAAACCTTTTTAACCCGGCACATACACAACCTGCTCTGCTCAAGGTACTCTCCTGCTGTAAGAACACTGGAGCCTTTTTCTTCATCATGGGATTAACCATTCCCAGCAGGCAAAACTGCAATGATGTCAGGCTGACATTTTTGTGATGTCATGGTCAGCAGTGGTAAAAAAAATAAATAGGTGGGTAAACACTGATCGCCGTTCGCGGGGAATAAAGTAACGCTCCCTACATTTTCAAAGCATTTTTCTGTGTGTGTAAATAAAAAAGTGCGTAAACAATGTTTATGTGCGTTTACCCTCCATTACACCACTACACCGGCAAGCGGTACCGGAGTGCCAAGTCTAGGTCCAAAAGACTTCTCAACAGCTTCTACCCCCAAGCCATAAGACTCCTGAACAGCTAATCATTGCTACCCGGACTATTTGCACTGCCCCCCCCACCCCATCTTTTTACGCTGCTGCTACTCTGTTAATGATTTATGCATAGTCACTTTAACTCTACCCACATGTACATATTACTTCAACTACCTCAACTAGCCGGTGCCCCCGCACATTGACTCTGCACCGGTACCCCCCTGTATATATAGCCTCCCTACTGTTATTTTATTTGACTTCTGCTCTTTTTCTCTCAACACTTTTTTGTTGTTTTATTCTACTTTTTTATGAAAAATAAATGTACTGTTGGTTAAGGGCTGTAAGTAAGCATTTCACAGTAATGTCTGCACCTGTTGTATTCGGCGCATGTGGCCAATACAATTTGATTTGATTTGATTTGATAAGCTTCTATACTGGTTGTAAAAGGAGGTAAAGTACGTAACACAATCAACTCTATCTATCTGAGCACCGGCATCAGCTTTCACTATTTTCTTAGGATGTAAAATCAATAAAACAGAAGCTAAACAAAGACTTTGTGGGGGTCGGGTGATGGAAAGTACATTCAAACAATGAAGGCCAAATCTCTATCACGCTAAATAATTGAGTTCCTAAATGACAGTGCATTTGTATCTAAATGAAGTCTGACTCAACTGAGGCTTTGTGAAAAAGGCTATGTCCTTACTTTGACCAGAATAGCTAGAGTGCTAAATCATTCTCAGTTGTAGTGAATAGTTATAAGCCTCTCGGACTCATCAACTTCGTAATTTGTTCAATGATGTTCGGAAACAACATTTGCTTTATGAATGGTTCCATCGTCCAAAAAGTGCAGAACAAAATTGCATTGAAAGTGTGAAACAAATACTCTACGAATGGAATGGAAAAATACAATAGGGAGGAGAATGAGTGCAGATATGAAAAAGGCACAATAGCATTTTTTTTAACAATACAACATTACAGCCATTGCTGTGTACTGTAGCCTATTATTGGACATGTGTGGTTTCCTCTGACAACTAAGGGACTTCCTAATATGGATGTCGTATTGGTGGTTTGTTATTGTGTTTACTGCATACCGGTACTCATAAGACTCCACAGCAGGACCTGTCCAAAGGGGAAGGTGATCTTGATTATCCAATTTTCATGGCCGAAATTACCTGGACAGCCTTCTGAGACGTGATGTCGACCACAAGCACTCTGGCCAAGGTTGGCTGTGTGACATAAATAAACTTGTCCTTCACTTTGACCGCTGATGACCACACACACTTCTGCTTGGCCTCCCCCGCTGACTTGGGGCAAACCTCAGCCTGAAAATAAAACACACACAGTTAATACATGTATTGTGCAACATTTATCAAAATGACACATTAAAAAACAAATTATCTTTATCTCCTTTCTTCCTCTGTGTTGTTTTTGAGTCATTCCCTTATCAGCTAACTCCAAGTCCAAGCCTCTCTTATCCCAACAGCAACATGGACACACACACACACACACACACACACACACAGTCTGTGTTCTGGTATGTTCAGCATGAACCAACATCTCCCTATTGCCTGTGTGCAATCCACCACAGTCCTACACTCTGAAACCCTATATCCACAGCCCTCAACCTGGCTAACATTGGCATCCTGCCCACCCGAAAAAATACTACAGTTGACAATACTTATTATAGAATTCTATAGTAATCTGTAGTATTCTGTAGAATACTATACTACACACTGTAGTATTCCTTGATCATGTGTAGTACTTACTATAGAATGTTGTAGTATACTGTACAACACTATAGTAAATAATACAGTATTATCTGTCAAAAAAAGAACTGAAATAAATATTACAGTAATGTCCTAAAATGTAAAAACAATACAGTGAATACTATAGTATTTATACCATGGTAGGCTCTGTCCTTCTGTCCCTTTCTCCCCTCCCTGTCCCCTCCCGTGGCCTGTGAGCCCAGCTCAGCCCAGCGTCTGTTCTCTGTTCTGGGCTAAGGGAGAATTTGTTTGAGGCCTCGCGTCCTACTGTCACAGAGGGGTGTTTTCTGACAGATGTCACACATCGCCACACCGCCGCGGGCCCAATACCCTCAGGAAAGAGATGCGAAACCTTAGCTCTGACATCCAGTGGAGAGTGTGTGTGTGTGTGGCTGTTGGTTTGTGTGTGGGTACTACTGGACAGAGAGGATGACTTTCAGAGGGAGGTGAATATGGTCTACTGTTGATTTGCCAATGTATCATGCCAATATTACACATAGGTCTTAATTCAAGGCTTATGTTCATGTGGGTGCTCATGTTTATGTCATCACATGGCAAATGTAGCTGTTTGACCGTTTACTTTAAATCACAGACTTGGCAGTAAACAAGATAAATGAAGTTCCATTTTCATGGATGTGTTTGTGAAGGAAACTATTACAACTTTGGGATGTAATCAGATTTTTAATTTCTGCCACTTTATCAAAGCAGAAGCCATCTGGAGACCGAATACCTCAGAGACTCTACCTCTACCCTCCTGTAGACAACACTGCAGTATGTCGCAACTGAACATGTGCGAAACCCTAGGCAGGTAGGCAGAAGAAAAACTCTTGTCAATTTCCACCAACATGGTCCTCGAACGGAAAGCTTTAGAAGTAAGAAAACATACTGCAAAGGTTGTCGGGTGAACAAGCTGCCTGAGGACAATTCGGGCTCTGTAACATACCAAGATCATATTTGATTTTGTGGTATGAGCAAGACTATTTCTTAGCCTTGGACACGACAAACACAATCCTTCAACCTAAAATCCCTGTTCTCTAGCCCCCCTTGCTTCCTGCCACAGGAAATATGTCTGCCTCGCCACTGACTTTCAAACAGCCTCGCTTCTTCATCTGGCAAGTGTATCACACTAAGACGCCCATATAACACTAAGGAATAATGAATTGTTGGTTCATTACCATGAATGATCAATAAAGAACGTGAGATGTGAGCGCCATTTCTAGAATGGGCTTAAGCCTCTGAGCTAGTGTACTCACACAACATTCCTCGTAGACAGAGCTTGTGCTGCTGCCATAGAGTTCACCGTTAATGATATCCAAATATAAATGTCGTCTCTCCGACGAGCCCGGGCCTGATCGTTGTGCATTCATGGCGCGCCTTCACACATTACAGCTGTCCAATAGACATAGGTTCTTCGATGAAAGGTAGAAAGGAGGAAAGCACCCATTTGAGTACATGTGTAAATCTGCTTTGAATAATACACAGGTTCAAAAGGGAAGATGCAGCAAAGAGTGAGAACCATTTAGACGTCAAACAGCAATTCAATGAGGAGCCTGACTCAAGAGAGAGAGCCTTTTGGGAGTTGACAACCCTCCAAAACCGCATGATCTTTTCAAATGTATGAGAAACAGTGGTGATGACAAGAGAGACAATTAACTCCCTAATTGTTATGAGATGCAACCATTTCCACTGAATAAAAGATTGTGACAGGTTTGCAAGATCAAATGTAAAATACACAAATAATTATCAAAGTGTTGATAATACCAAAGCAGGTGGTCGGTCCTAAGCTAATTATATTAATACTGTTTAGCTAACAGCTAGCTAAAGCTAATTTGTTAGGATAGCCCTCTATACCAAGCACAATGCTACACGAAGAGGAAGTGTTTCTGTTAGAAGGCATTTCACCTGAAGGAATCGTACATCTAATTGGTTGGTCCTCAAGCTAATCATGCTAATTAGCTAACAGCTAATCTGCTAGCAGTAGCCCTACAATGCAACATGAAGTGGAAGTTTTTCTGTTGTGGAAGGCATCTCACCTGAAGTCCCTGTAGTTTCTCACTGGGCTTTATGTGTCTCTGGATCTCACATGCCACTGGCTGGATGACTTTGATACCATCCTCGTAAAACACATAGAACATATTGGCAATTCCAAGACCTGGCGAGAAATACAACCTTGTTACAAGTCAAACAGGTTTTGTTACAAGGTTAACAACAAACTACTATGTTAACTGGCATGGAGCATGATGTACAGCACTGTTAAAACGTAACAGTTGAGTAGGTAGGTAATTAGCTACTTCAATATAACTGAAAACTGACCCAACTATTAGATGTTCGTTAGACACTGACTTTACAGAAACAAATTTACGGTGTCTATACGAGGACAGCTTGACATGACCATTGGAATTGTATCAATCAACGTCATTGAATCTACTTAATAACATGTTATAGTAATCTACTGTATAACATGATAGTCAACAAATGGTTTAAATAGAAACATACCTTCCTCTCTCCACAGAATGTTTGCCACTGTAGGGAAGACAAGAAAATAAAAATGAAGAGAGTGCATTAGTGTGGAATTGATGGTTTTCCCTTTGTGAGAATTCACTCACCGACTTTAAAGAAAACCGTCTCTTTGATACTTATTGCAACAGACAATCAATAGAAACCCACTGTTTGAGAATAATTGAATACCAAACACTTCAGGGTGAAACAAAATCCGGGTGGTATATTGTAAATACTGTGATGTCACGAGAGGCTACACAGCTTTCAGCGGGATTGCTCAAGTAGTGCAAGGAGACCAGGTTCAACCAAAACAAGGATTTTATTAAAGGTCTTGGGAAACTAACGAAAGTATAACACAATTCTGTTCTCTGGTGGCTCTTTAAGGGTTAACAGTTCAGGGATGTCTCTTCCACATCCAAAATCATAACTCTCCCTCGCTCAAATAACTTTTCCCCAGTCTTACTGTATTCCACGTTGCAGCTAGTGGCCAACCCAGCAAAACGTCCTTCCAAATGTCCCACACGTATTTCCACCGGTGCATATATCCAAAGGTGAGTATTTCCCCAAAGGTAAGTATCTCCAAATCCTTATATTCCTCCTGGAAGTGGACGTGCAGCACTCTTGTCCTCCAGAGAGCCCAGCTTGGAGACTGTGTCTCTTCCCTTCCCAAACCTTCAGCTCATCAGCTCCTCATTTGTTTCAGCTGCGTGGGAAGATTGGCCATAGAGGGGTGGAGTTCCCGACCATACCAGCAGATGGAGCCATAGCCGTCTGGGTTTGCAGCCACCTCAGGGGATGTAACGTCCCTCCAGGACACAGCCTCTCGTGACATCACACATCCCCCTCCCTCGGGACCGACGTCCTCGTCGGGTAAAGGCAGCGAAGAAGGCATCACGCCGGGAGAGGGCGTCCGCATTGCCGTGGTGCTTGCCAGACTGCTCTCTCTTCAACTCCTCCAACTCTAGGACCAGGGACTCAGCCTCCTGTTGTCTCTCCTTGAGTTTCTTACTGAACGCATCAGCCTTGGTTTTAGCAGAGTTTAGCTTCTGTTGAGCAGCTTTCAGTTCCTTCTCTCTCTCTGCCTCCGCATTCTTCATCTTGTTCTCCAACACCTTGTACTTCTCCTCTGCCTTCTTCTGGACCTCCTTACTACTGCGCAGGGTCTCCTCACACTCCTCGATGGTCCTGCGCAGCCTCTCCAGCTCCTCCTGTTGCTTATGGAAGGAGCTCTGTTGGAGTTTAGCCTGGAGGATATCTAACTCTTCTGTCTTCATGTCTAACTGTTGCTTTAACAAACGATACCTCTCAGCGGTCCCCTTCAGACCAGACAGTTCTTTGTCCAGATTCTGTAGCTCCGTCTCTGTGTCGGTCTGGGCACCTGCCCTCCCTATCAGAGCCCGGGCGGGAGTGAGTAATTCGGAGGATTGCACCGGAGCCTTCCCAGGATGAGTCTTGCCTCTCCGTTTCCGAGGTACTCGGGTTATCCTCTCCTGAGACTCTCTCCAGAGTGGGTAAAAGGCTGGGCAGTCTCGTCCAATTAGGACAGGGACGGGGAGGGAATCAACCACCCCCGCCTCGTCGTGTGTATGGTTCCCTGTGTGCTGGTCATTGTAAGTTCAGTAATGGGGTATTCTCTGGTGTCCCCATGGACACAGGAAACTGGGAGGACTTTCCCCGGGGTCAGACACGTTGGGCCCACCAAATCCTTACGCACCAGGGTGGCCCGGCTACCAGAATCCAGTAAGGCCTCCACATCATGGTGATTCACCGTTACCGGGCAGGTGGGGGGTCGATCTGGGCCGCCATCTACGACTCCCAAGAGCGAGGCAAAACGGTGTCTGGGTGCTGAGCTGGAGGACTCCGCAGTGGGCATAGGTTCCTCGGCTGGTTTCCCACACTGCCAGGAGATATGTCCCATCTCCCCACACCGGTAACACTGTCGAGTTTCCCCCTCCTGGTGTACTCTTCTTGGACCCGCCTGGTTTCTGGCTCCCCCTGGAGCCGGGATAAGTCCTGACGTGGCTGGGTTCGAGACCTTGGGGTCCTTTGGACGGGTTCTTCCCATTTGTGGTGGGGCCGCACTCCTGGGGTCTTTTCGGGAAGCATTCAGCATCTCCGCTGTGGCCTGGTACTTTTCCACAGCTTCCACGGTCAGATCAGCCGTGGTCAAGGCCTGTTGACTGATGAACCGTTTTGCCTCATAAGGCAGGGCGCGTAGGTAACGATCCACCACAACGGCCTCCACCACCGCCGCTGCTGTATTCCTCTGCGGATCCAGCCATTTCCTTGCGATTCGGACAAGTTCATGCATCTGCGCCCGAGGAGGTTGGTCTGGTTGGAAGGTCCAGCCGTGAAAGCGCTGGGCCATACCAAACTTTGTGAGTCCATATCTGCTGAGGATCTCAGACTTCAGGGCATCATAGTCAGTAACCTGGTCAGGGCCCAGGTCCCGGACAGCATTCAGCGATTCCCCCGGTTAGAAAGGGGGCTAACAGACCAACCCACTGTTGCTTGGGCCAGGCTTCCCTAGTGGCCGTGGCCTCAAATGCATGCAGGTATGCCTCAATGTCATCGGTAGCTCCCATCTTAGATATAAAGTCACTTGCCTTTATTGGGCGGGTATTTTGGACAACCCTCTGTCTCTGCAACTGCAATTCCTCTGCCTTCAGAAGGTTGGCTTTCTTTTGCTCCTCCAAGAGAGCCACGTTTGCTTGCATCTGGGCTTGCTGGCCAGCAACAAGGGCTTTCAATATGTCCTCCATTTCAGTCGGGCGGGGAGCCTACGGCCAACTTGGAAAACTGGGTGATCAAACCTTCGGTATCCTCCTCTGACATGCACTATTAACGCTTGAGCGTGCCCGTATTCTCCACCATCTGTGATGTCACGAGAGGCTACACAGCTTTCAGCGGGATTGCTCAAGTAGTGCAAGGAGACCAGGTTCAACCAAAACAAGGATTTTATTAAAGGTCTTGGGAAACTAACGAAAGTATAACACAATTCTGTTCTCTGGTGGCTCTTTAAGGGGTTAACAGTTCAGGGATGTCTCTTCCACATCCAAAATCATAACTCTCCCTCGCTCAAATAACTTTTCCCCAGTCTTACTGTATTCCACGTTGCAGCTAGTGGCCAACCCAGCAAAACGTCCTTCCAAATGTCCCACACGTATTTCCACCGGTGCATATATCCAAAGGTGAGTATTTCCCCAAAGGTAAGTATCTCCAAATCCTTATATTCCTCCTGGAAGTGGACGTGCAGCACTCTTGTCCTCCAGAGAGCCCAGCTTGGAGACTGTGTCTCTTCCCTTCCCAAACCTTCAGCTCATCAGCTCCTCATTTGTTTCAGCTGCGTGGGAAGATTGGCCATAGAGGGGTGGAGTTCCCGACCATACCAGCAGATGGAGCCATAGCCGTCTGGGTTTGCAGCCACCTCAGGGGGATGTAACGTCCCTCCAGGACACAGCCTCTCGTGACATCACAATACATATAAACAAAAATAAGTTTTTTGTTAATGTTTTGTCGTTAGCCCACCTAAAAGGCCCTCTGTGTTTTGTACTGTAAAAGCATGTGCCACATGCTATGAAATTGACAAGATATTGAATAAAATAAATATACGCCTCAGGTAATTATCTGTCAATAAGTATACAGTATGTTTTATGTATTAGCAGGTATGTAGGTATTACTGTAGTTATCATTAAAAGTCTACACATATCTCGAGCGTAGATGAGTTACATAGGTCAGTAAAGGGGCTACATGTTTTTGCTGTCTAAAACGCTGTAATTAAATTCACTTAGAGACAACTAATTACATGGAATTGGAAACTTGAGCTGCATATCAACCAAGCGACTTTAATGCATGGCCTAGAATAAAACCCTGCAAAGCCCTCAGAGCCTTTTGAGATGAGAATGATATGAATCTTAAAAATACGTGCTCATTTCGCCACAAATACAGATGAACACTCAGAGCCTGCGTACTGAGTGAGCTCGGCCTATCACAGGAAAATTGACGATTTGCTATTCAGGAGCAGATGCAAATAACAGCCCCATTTTGTTTTGACTATCCTTATTTTCCCGCAGTATAAGCACGATTACCTTCTCCTATCGTTTATCCATCCCACAACCCCCTCTGTTTCCATTCCATCTTGCTGGCTGTAGGCAAACCAATCTTGGGCCCCAATTCAGTTCCAATTCTAATCTTCCCCTATTGCGATGCTGCTCATTCTCTCAACCTCTCTTCTGGTGTGTGAAGAGAGTAGAGAGAGAGAGAAAAAATAATCGAGAAAAAAAAGAAGCTTTGGCAGTGGCACAACAGACCTGTTAGCCTAATCTTTCGAAAGTGTTTTGTCAAGTCCCACTCTGTTGCGCTCATGCATACATTTTGGCCTCATTAAAAAGAACTGAGTTAAAGTTACACAAGAGAACTGCTGTAGATTAAAGATTAGCGTGGAAAGAAAAGGGGAGTGTCAGGGAAACACTGCATTTTTCCCAGTTTCTGGTGATGTTCAAAAAAGCGCCAAATTGGTACTGCTGGGGAAAATGTAGGAAGGAGGAAGGTTATGAGATGAGATCTTGGTGCCCAAGTCTTTTCCAATAACGCATTGATATGATGCTATTCAGCACAGGGCAGAAAGATTGCGCTTGTTCCAAAACATACGAGGGGCACATTAATCGTCATCCATATTAAAAAACAGGTATGTGCCACGTTCAGCTGCGGCGGGGTTCACTATGCCAGGCCTGAATAACTGTTTCCAAAAAAGAGCACCGGAATTCTGCAGTTGTCGGGCGGCCTCCACATTCCCCACATAACAACAACTTCCCATCAGCAAAGGTTACAGCACAAACTTGCTTTGCTTACAAGGGCACACGGCGGCAACATTTTGGCACAGTGCCTGTGGATAGGAACATCCTGACATCGCAGCTAGCAGACTTCCTGACTGCATTAACAGGTGACGCAAGGCAGCCTCAACTTAGCTAGGTCGGCTAATGCAAATGAAAATACGCTTCGCGACACAATCACCCTGGGTGTCTTCCTCTCTTAATTCTTCTCCCGCTGTGATTCATTGGCTTTATCAGCCTGTGTTTGGGACTGAGTCGCCTGGCAACATTGGCACGTTGTGTCTGCTGTAGCGTTGTATAATCGGAGGATATGTTTTAATTATGGCTGGCTATAAATACCTTTGTCCAAATACTGCCTGGCTTTATTGACATGATGATGACACTGTTAAGGTGAGCTGAATGTTCCATTTACTGCTCAGTACTCAATAAGATTTCATACGGATCCATTAATATACATTAACATTCCTGTTTCACGGTCTGACTGTCATACAGCAGTTATGGATGAATAGATGGTTATGGAAAGATTGAAATACAAGTTAATAAAATGCCATACAAAGAGCTGAGAGAATGTGATCGTCCAGGGAAAGATGACAAATCAGTTCAGAGACACACACACACCAAATGGAATGTTGACCATATTTTCCCACCAACAACTATGCTGTATCACCATCGACTTAAGTGTACATCAACTTAAATTCTTCCTGTTCCAATTCCATGAAACTCTGTAAATTGATTAAAGTTCAACCAGGTTTTTATTTTTGCTGCAGTTGTTTAAGGACACTTCATTATTGGAAGGATAACTTTAGCTGGATTGAGAAACACCCCAGTCATACTATACCGGGTAATGCCGAAACTGAATTCTTCAAAGGCGTAAGACTATTCTATAATTGGAGGTGGAAGTCTATGGAGAGAACTGACTACTGGGGGGATAGTATATCATCTTTTAAAATAAAAAATATCCAACGATTTAATCCTGGGAGGGGGAAAGTAATTGGTGAGACAGAAGTGTGGAGCTGCCTATATGATTTTACCTCGTCAGGAGAAAAAGCAGGATAAATGTTTTAGATGGTTTCGAATAAGTACTTTCCCGACAGCAAGGTGTTAAGACTCCCAGTGATGGAAACTTTACTTTTTGAATTATAGCCTCACTATACTTTTTTAATCATATACTGTATATTTACGTCTGGGAGAAAAGTGCAGGTCTCCAACAGCCTTCACTGAGTCGTCATAATGCCACACACTGGCCTTACAAAACACCACAAGTCATTGGCAATGTCCTATGAAGCTGATTCAACTGATTCAAGGGCTTGATGATTTGTTGGAATTGTCAAGGTAGTGCTGGACCATAACAAAAGCCTGTGGCTCTCCCATTCACAATACCCTACAAGGGCTGATTCCACTAAGAGCTCAATGATTCGTTGAATTTGGTGTGTTAGTGCTGGGCTGCAACAAAAGCCTGCACGCCCTAATCCACCATTCAGTACATGCTTGACACAAGCTCAAGGCTGCCATACAAAGGCCTTACAAATGCTTCACAATGGAGCCCCTGCAGACCCACAGCCAGACAGAGAGGCCACGACACTGCTGTTGCTGGTACCACAGGTTAGGTTTCTGCATAGGGACTGTGAACAGTGGCCAACACAGTGTGAAAGCATGATGTGACCGAATGTGATGGGCATCGATTGACACACACGCCCGCACACACACACGTTGACACACACACTTAAACACACCAAATCAAAATCATATGAAATGTATTTGTCACATGCGCCGAATACAACGGGTGTAGACTTTACAGTGAAATGCTTATTTACGATCCCTTTCCCAACAATGCAGAGTTAAAAAGTAAGAAAAATGTGCTAACAAAAAAAATACTAGCACAATAAAATAGCAATAACAAGGCTATATACAAGGAGTACCGGTACCGAGTCAATGTGCAGGGGTATGAGGCAGTTGAGGTAATTTAGGTAATATGTACATGTAGGTAGGGGTAAAGTGACTAGGCAATTAGGATATATAATAAACAGAGTAGCAGCAGCATATGTGAAAGTGTGTCTATGTGTTAGTGTGTGTGTTTGTGTGTGGCGTCAATATGCATATGTGTGTGTGTTTTGTGTGTGTGAGCATATGTAGTCTGTGAGTGTGTGTGTGTGTGTGTATGTATGTGTGTTTTGGAGTGTCAGTGAAGTATGTGTGAGTAGAGTCCGGTGAGTGTGCATAGAGCCAGTGCAAGAGTCAGTGCAAAAAAAGGGGGTCAATGCAAATAGTCCGGGTAGCCATTTAATTAACTGTTCAGCAGTCTTATGGCTTGAGGGTAGAAGCTGTTCAGGAGCCTTTTGGTCCCAAACTTGACGCTCCGGTACCGCTTGCTGTGTGGTAGCAGAGAGAACAGTCTATGACTTGGGAGGCTGGAGTCTTTGACAATTTTTAGGGTCTTCCTCTGACACCACCTGGTATAGAGGTCATAGGTGGCAGGGAGCTCGGCCCAAGTGATGTACTGGGCCGTACGCACTACCCTCTGTAGCGCCTTGCGGTCGGATGCCAAGCAGTTGTCATACCAAGCGGTGATGCAGCCAGTCAAGATGGTGCAGCTGTATAACATTTCGAGGATCTGAGGGCCCATGCCAAATCTTTTCAGCCTCCAGAGGGGGAAGAGGCGTGTTTGGACCGTGATAGGTCCTTAGTGATGTGGACACCAATGAACTTGAAGCTCTCGACCCGCTCCACTATAACCCTGTCGATGTGTTCGGCCCTCCGTTTCCTGTAGTCCAGGTTCAGCTCCTTTGTCTTGCTGATGTTGAGGGAGAGGTTGATACACACACACAATACTCACATGCGTAGGCCCATGTCCCTCTCTCTGTGTTTTGGCCAAGGCACACCAAAACTAACGGCAACAAACACTCCTGCCTCACGCTCCAGAAATAATTGGCAGCCATTTTTAAATGCAGGGCATACCAGTTTAGCACCAGTTCCTGTCAGATTATTATTAGATATTTTTTTAGTCATTTAGCAGATGCTCTTATGCCCGAACGACTTACAGTAGTGACTGCCTACTTTTTTCTGTAGTGGTCCTCGGTGGGAATCGATCCCACAAACCCTGGCGTTGATTCTTAAGGAGCACTCTGAATATTGTCAGCTCACTTTTTTGACGGTGATGAAGTGCACCAACGACTTCAAGAAAAACAATTGACTCTCGCGGAGGCGAGAAGCAGGTTTTTGACCTTGAGCAAGCTCAGGGTGAATCTGCTGAGTGGAGTTAATTCTTCGCTCAGAGTATCATGTTTTTCACGCTGCTGCTTACTATTACTGAGACTATTTCAGCAATCTATCAACACAATGTTGAATAAGACAGTCAAGATATCACATTTATTTATTTGTACTAGATATCTGATGTATGAACCACGTAGCCTACTGAGGCATTTGCAAGAGTGATAACTCACACATTGACAGTAGTGGACAGGAGAAAATAAAATATAAGAAATGTGGTATGACATCACTACACTACTACACGACATCATCTACCTAGAAACATAATGGATGATATAAAGGAGCTCTAGCAAATGATGGTCGATAGTATTGAGTTGAAAGTTCACGCACGGCTCCATCTGCAAAAGGGGTTGAGGTCGTATCGTTGTATCGTTCTCAGTGAAGATGGGAGGTCATTGAGCGGTCGACAGCCATTGAGGCACAGCAGACAGTTATCCAATGGGAGGGAGGGATGGAGGGAGGAGAGGGAGGGTTGTAGGAAGAGGAAAGGGGGAGACGAGAGATGTCTAGGAATAGCTTGGCTAAGGTTAAAGCAAGCCAGCCCAGGGACACTAGTTACCCTGGTTATATGAAGGGCATTTCACATGGACCATATATCACATGCATCAGCTGATCACAATCGGCTTTCACAAGTGTATGTTAATATATGGGTATGAGAAAGTAGGCTACAGTATGTCATAAACAAAGTGGTGTTCAATACCCTACTATAAGGCTACTTTCCAGTGATGGCTGTAATACAGTGAATTTAGGTTAATTAGGGTTTAATACATTATTTTGTACAAAACATAAAATGAGCTCAACTGCCTTTTGTGACCATGTATCATCTTGCAGTTGTTGACCTCTCTCTCTCTCTCTCTCTCTCTCTCTCTCTCTCTCTCTCTCTCTCTCTCTCTCTCTCTCTCTCTCTCTCTCTCTCTCTCTCTCTCTCTCTCTCTCTCTCTCTCTCTCCCCCTCTCCCTCCCTCTCTCTCTCAGGTGAGGATGCCGAAAAGAGAGAGAGTGGTGGGATGCATCATTCGCATCACTTGTGTACAGCGGCGCTTCAGCTTTACACACTGACTCAGAGCGCTATCATAGCCTCAGGGCTAGAGAGGCAACCCGAGGCAGTCTGCACTGCAGTCTAGCAGAGCAAGCCAAGCTCCTGGATAAGCAGACAGGGGTAATAACGGGAGACCAGATTAAGGCAACCACCTACGGGTGCTAATGGGTGGTTATAATGTAGTGGTGAACTATTTCAACATCCACATCTATCTCTTTGATGTTGACTATGGGCTGTGGATCCAAAATGGTCACAAGTGTGCAGACCCCCTGAGCAGTTTCATCATACACAGTGGCTTCAAAGCTTCAAAGGAGGCGACTGACTTCTGACCCCAGAGTAAGTATGTTCTCTGGGTTGGGGATGATCCAAAATGGTCGCCAGTGTGTGTGTCAAACCCCTGAGCAGTTTCATCATACTCGGTGGCTTCAAATCTTCAAAGGAGGCGACTGACTGACTTCTGAGTGATCCTGTGATGTGTGACGGCACGTGGAGTCACTGCCACTGGGACAGCAGCTAAACCTACTGTATCATCGAAGGGGACATGTAAGTGACTTGAGAGTTGAGTTACTCTGTTTGCTTTTTACGTGCTGTTATTATAACACAAGCTCCATATAAAACACTGCAGCAACAGAGATGTGGCATAGCTGGCCATTTTCATTATGGCATGTGGGGCCGTCTGTAGATTATAGTGTGCTGCCATTTTAATTACTGCATATTTTGCCCTATCTTAGCTGCCAGTCAAACTGCGCAAAAGTGAAACCGAAACCTAAGTTTAGCTATTCATTCTGAGAGGTTAAGGTTAAGGTTTGGAATAGGGTTCAAACAGAAAAACAAAAAATACAAAACAAGTGCCTAGTACTGGGATTGAACCTGCAATCCTCTGAGCCGTAGCTCACGGTTTAAACCCATTCACAACCCCATTCCCAACACCCTAGCTCGTTGCATGCCTACTAGATGGTAATAGACACTCGCGTTGCCCCTAGTGGACATTAGGAAATTGCCATGGAGATAAAATGCCACCCAGTGCCATAATTTCACAGTTTCAATGATGGCAGTGGGTGTCGTAATCCACTAGAGTCTGCCCTACCTTATTAGGAGAGGAGAGGATTAGCGACAACATGGTTCGCAATCAGGGGTTGACCGTTTTATTTTATTTTGGAAAGGCCCATGATGAATGGGACTGTGTCTGTTCTGAACACTTATTTTTATCACAATTCTACTTCGTTCTTCAGGGCCACCCTTACAATTCCTCAAAATGCTGAACTCATTTCACACGCCTTTTGATGACGGGACCATCAGTGCAAATCTCTCTCAATTAAAGAAGAATCAAAGATGAAAATAAACAACACAACCATTAACGCTGCCCCATTGGCCTCCCGAGTGGCGCAGTGGTCTAAGGCACTGCATCACACTGCTAGCCGTGCCACTAGAGATCCTGGTTTGAATCCAGGCTCTGTTGTAGCCGGCCTTGACTGGGAGACCCATGGAGCGGCGCACAATTGGCCCAGGGTAGGGGAGGGAATGGCCGGCAGGGATGTAGCTCAGTTGGTAGAGCATGGCGTTTGCAACGCCAGGGTTGTGGGTTCGATTCCCATGGGGGGCCAGTATGAAAAAAAGTAAAAAAATTATGCACTCACTAACTGTAAGTCGCTCTGGATAAGAGCGTCTGCTAAATGACTAAAATGTATTAGAAGAGGTACCCTGTTGCTAATTACAACCATTAGCCTCCATAGCCAAACCACTAGATAAGAGACAATATAATATTGTGTATAGCTATCTATTATTTCTCTAGCTGAAGTTCTATTATTACATTGAAGGTTATAAACTATTAACAAGTGACTGGATGAATTAATGAATGTTTTGAGCTGCATGTCTCCATTATCCCCAGGGAAGGATACGCACGCGCACGCATGCATGCACACACACACACACACACACACACACACACACACACACACACACACAAAGGAGACATCATGACTTATACATACGGGTCTTGCGTGCCGAATCCTCCACAAACAGGGAGGAAATGTCCTCGTCCACCCCGGCGTCATTTCTGGCGATACAGGTGTATGCTCCCGTGTCCTCGAAGTGGACGTTGCTGATGTGCACCTCACTTCCGTTAGCTGGTCGACAAAAAAGAGAACATGAGCACACAGACAGACGCGCACAGACAGACAGACAGACAAGACAGGCAGACGCACGTATGCACACACACGCACACAGACACTGTCAGTAAGTGTGGCACAGACAGATAAAATACAATTTGTGTGTTGCCAGTGCCACTTTCAGAGATGTTTGCCTATTTTGATCAAGGTCATCCCATTACATAACTGAGACTAATAGGATAGGAGACGGGAGAGTGAGGGGTCTTAACAGGATTGGAAGAAGTCAAAATGGGAGACCTTGCAAAGTTGTCCCATGCAGTGGGAGTCATTGTGTATTGTGTTGATGTAGTTGTCGCTAACAGTAGGGTGTCTGCTCATCTGGGGAATGATTTTGGTGTCACACCCCTAAGAACGGATTTAGGGGTTTAACATTGGACCAGTCATCCATGCAGAAGAAAGCACTAAGAAGAGCCACTGAACACGTCGATTGTTTTTCTGTTGCTCATAAGAAAAACGATATTTCAGTCTTGGAGGAGTGTTTCCTGACCGATTCCATGTTTGGTTAATGATGTTTGTCCCCCATGAGACACTGTAAACGCAGAAGCCTATTTCACTTCCTTAAAATCTCCAGAATGAATCTAAGATAACTCAAGAAATGTGTAATTAATTTTGACATTTTTGCTGAAGGTGTTTTAGTTGTGCAATTTTACATCTAACTAAGGTGTTTGGTGCAGTATTTCTCAAGTACAAAAATGTGTGATGTGTTGTCGTATGTAAACAATGTCGGAGCTGCTAGGCAGGCCTGTGTCACTGTCTATGCTATTGGATAGAGAGCAATCACCGCAGCTGTTCACCCCATGTTAGTGGGCAAATGGACATTGTCTTATCAAAACCCAACCTTCATTATGACGCACAAATGTTCCAAACTCCGTTATAGACGAGACTGACTTTATAACCACAATTTCCAAATGTACACTTTGTAGTCAATTTTGACACTAGAATAAAACGTTTTGAAATGGAGCGAAACAGGGAGGTACTAGCTTAACCTGTCCAATAAGAACACATATTTTCCATTTTGGTTGCAAAACGTTTCGCTTCGGTGTACCCTACTGAACATGACCCAGATGTATGCCAGCGTTGCTAGATTCGATTTCTAACCCTATTCCCCCCCAGCGACTAGATGGAACCCACCTTGCAGGGTGAGCTGTTTGGACAGCTTGGTAGCGATGTCCATGCCATTCTTCAGCCATGCCAGTTGTGGGTTGGGGATACCCTCAGCATGGCAACGGAGACTGGCCGTCACCCCTGGCTCCCGGGCCTGGCTCTCTGGGTAGACCCGGATGACGGGAGGAACTGCATTGTGGGAAGAAGGAAGAGAAGATGAATGTAGGTCCACACACTTTGTTGAAAGGGAAAGGGCTTTTGAGGAATGAGGCAGCCTTATTGGATGATACGTTTTCTTTTAGAGTGTCTGCCAAGTCCATTTCACTTCTCACTCTGCAGTAGCATACCATCAATAGGATCAAGTGCATTTCCAGCATACGCTGAATGCCATTAGAACATTGGTGTGCTCGGCGAGATCCGCGCAAACCAAACAAATCAGCTTGATAAATAAGGGAGAGAACCTCGGTGGGGCTGGCCATTGATTTTGTTGGGCGACCATTGATTTTGTGCAATCTTTTGTCAGGCAAGGGGATGAGGGGGAAAGGAGCTGCAAGAAGAGACACAAAAGAAAACGACTTTTGTCTAACAACTTTACTTAAGATGTGTTCGTATATAACAGATTTATAAGCAATGCACTATACCGAATGTTCAGGCATTTATAAGCAATAGACACAGAATTCCATAGGTTAACCTGCAGTTTTTGACAAGAGTAATTTTTATGCATTGCTTATGAAGGTGTGACATAGTTATTATGCAGGGACCCTATGACTTGTTAGCATATTTGTTAGTATAAGTGTAAACTGTAAATAATATATTTGAATAATCCTTAGAATGGATAGCACATTCTATTAATTGATAATTCAAGTATTATGACAAAGGTCAAAGAGAGCTAAACAAATATTTTAATTATAGAAAAATTAGTTACAAAGGTTTAATTTAATCAATGTGTGTCAATGCACTATTGACTCATCAAGTGCACCTCCAATATTGCTGTACTTTTAATGTGGAGGAATCATTGTAAACAAAGGCAATATGGCAGTTTGTGACAGTATGCTTCTCTGTACTTCACTTTCTCTGTTGAATTTAAGAGTAAAGACCTGATAGAGGTATATTGGGAACATCAGACCACTCCAACATGCTATCCTGTCATTGACATTTGGGTCACAGCAAATGTACCCCAAATCTATGGCCTATTTACCCACTTTAAAATAGAGGTTAAAAAAATACCAGTAATACCATTTAACCTCTAAAAGCCTAAGCTAACATACGGAATTATTTAAGATGGTCATTCCATGGATCATTTAGCTATTTGATTTAACATTTTAGGACCCCTTTAGGTATAAAAAAGTTACATAATAATATCTGAAAAAATATTGAATTTGGTCTTTATTACTATAGCCCATAGAAACGCATTGAATAACACATTCATAAATGGCAAAAAAGACAGTAAAAAAAAAAATCATACGGTGTCTGTTTGTAGGCCAAACCGTTTGGACGCTACAGACGTTTTCGTAAGAAGACCGATTTTCGGGATGTCTCATGGTCTGACAAACACCGCTGTAGCTCAACCACCTTCCTCCGCAGATGCGGAAGGCCGCCAAAGGAGGATGCGGTGGATTGAGCTGCAGCCCATGCAGCCCATATCTCTAGCTTAAACTGACAGATTTTGATGTGGATGTTTTTATTATGTTATGCACAGGTGCATCAATAGACTGTTGACGATTAAAATTGACTTGTAAAGAGCAGTAACACCAAGGCTTCAGAAAAGATTGCCACCCTGCTACCCTGGTAGGCTGGCATAGGAGAGAGAAGAGGAGTGCCCCTGGCTGCAGAGACTATTTCCTGTGGGCTTGATTAGGGAGCGGAAGCCTTTGGCCAGCCAGGTGAGTGTGAGACTAGAGAGTGATTTGGTGCCATGGCCATCTGCTCCCAGTAGCATTCTGGTTCCTAGAACCTGGTACGTTCCACCTGCCTCAGCTGGAAGGAATGCCACCCAGGAATGCCAAACATGCCAACCGGAATGCCAACCGGAACGAGACATGGCAGGTGTAAGATACATGTAGCCAGCTGACAGAACTAACACTGTTAAAATCCATTAAATGTATAGTTTAAAATGTTGTTTGACTCTTTATATCAAACATCATTAAAAAAAAATATGTAGCGGATTCCCACCGGTTACATCGATACCATGTCATTAGGTGACAATTTTTGAGGTCGTGCCGTCTTTACATAGCGAAGGCCTTTAAACTCCACGTTTCCACTTCCAATTGATATACTACAGCCAGCACACCTTGTATAAGGTCTTATTAACCTAGAATAAAAACAAAATATTTCTCTAAACACTTCTTATTTTTTATGTAAGTGCTTTGGTGCTCCCTCCCTCCCTCCCTCCCTCCCTCCTTCCCTCCCAAAATTCCTCAATCTTTCTGCTGTGCAAGCATCTGCAAACAGACTTCTTGTTTCTGTTCGAATCACAATTTCCTTTAGCTCCGGACAGGCACAAAGTGAAATATAGTCATAGTGGTTTTTACACTCAAAACTAGATTCCGACAGAATTGGAGACGTGTTGTAGCCTGATGTCTTCCTAGGAGTATCAAGAGATGTAGTGATAGAAGGATGGGACACAGCAGGGTTGACAGCTCCATCATAAAACTCCCCAGCCTGCCGTCAATCACACAGCAAGTCTCCCTTCAGCACTGGTGGCAAAGGAGGTGTGTATCACACATACACACACACATAGACACACACACACACAGGCATGCACGCACACATACAGACATGCCCGCATACACAGGCACACACACAGTCCTTCAGGGGACAGCCTTGCCAATACAATCGAGGGTGGTTTCAGACTTTCAACTTTTCACCAAATTGACTCGTAGCCCCTTTGAGTCCCCTGCCCTCTCTCTGTGTTGCATCTCAAGCATCACAACCAAGGCAAGCCCCATTATAGGGGCCCTCTGAGTGTTCTGGCCCCCCACCATGAAAAAACACTTTTTCCTTGGCCCATGCTCATCTCTGAGTAGTGATTAGTATTTCTGCCTGCCTATTCTCACAGCTAGCTCTGGGCCACCCATGGAGGGTTCCAAACACCAGAGAGAGGGAAACATACACGGATGCCCCACATCCCTACAGCCAATGAGGACCACGACTGTGAAAGCCAACTTTATGAAATCGAGGGACTACGATTTACGTGAATACGTATACATTCACCAAGTTAGACCATTAACAGCCCCGGACACAAGAGTAATGCTCATGTGGCTTATTTCACAAATTGGCACCGCAATTGCTCAGTGCTGATTAACTTGTCTAAAAATCATGTTATACTAATCAATGTAATACACATGTAATAACATGTGGAAAGCCTGTAGAGAGGAGATTTTGTTGAGTCATCTGGCTGTAAGCAGTTGTTTTGCATTACTCAAGCAGCTATGGATCATAAGCATTTGACCATAATTAAACGCATTGCTTACAGTTTTTTAACACGTCATATCCTTATGCCCTTACACATTTCTATATAATATACTGCAGTGGTTATCAAAGGAGGGTATTTTTAGACCGAACCCTGAACCGTATTTCCAGAGAAAGGTGAACATTATCCCCTGACAATTCTGATGTGTGTTTTTTCAATGTTTTGATGCATAATTGAGTGAAAGGCCATCAGTGAACCCCGATGGCTGATAGTACAAAGATGAACTTGTGTCAACATAATTATATTTTTTTGCCCCATCCATTTCCAAAATAATTTGCCAGGCAGCCTTTCCCCAGGCCAGCCAATTTGTTTTTCAACCAATTAAAGTGATACATTATCATTAACTACACGTTGAGTGGTACTGTGTGTGCTTTTAGGTCATCGTTAATGGAAACTGTCTGTTTCAAACGATTTTCGTTCTGTCACAAATTCGGCAGCAGTGAGTGTTTTAAGACAGCAGCAAGCACTATCTTTTCCTGTGTGCCTCAATTCATGTCTCTAATATAAAAATGGCATTGACAAGACATGGTCTCCTTTCCAATTACAAAGCAATTCAATTCAAATCTAGCACTTGAAAGCTTTTTCACACAACTAATGGGCTATTTGATTAGCTAAATCTGACCGAGTGATAATCCTGAAAGAAAGGAAAGTGATTTGATCCCTCTGACAGAATTATCGATCAAAACAACACTCTCAACAAGCTCATATTGTATTCCCAGTTTCAGCGTATTTAGAAAAAAAAGAAAACTTGACAGTCCTGTAAGCATTTCATTTCACCTCACATGTCTCTGTATCAATGGTGGCATGTCAAAGTATCAAGGTGCACCCTTAGGTGTGATTTAGCAGCATTTGGCGTGGATAGGCGTTTGGCTGTGACGGAAGGAAGTGTAAGAGCGACCATTCTGTTCCCGCCGAGCAGAGGCGGCTGCTTACCGTTCACCTGGAGCGTGTGCGTCTGTGAGAGCTGCTCGAACCCGTCAGCATGGCAGCTGTAGTTCCCCATATGGGTGGTGGTCACCTTGGTGATGTACAATGAGCCGTCATCTCCAAAATCCTGCAGAAGAAGAAAGAGGGACGTCACAATGAATGTGTAGGACAAAAACCAATGAGTTCAAAATCGAATTCACCTCAGTATGAATGATATTGTGTGTTCGGATCTGAAAATGAAAATGTTTTGTGAATGTGCACAATGTGTTCAGGCAATATGGCAATGGGGCTTGCAGCAGAGAAAATCAGTGTGTTATTGGAACTTTTGTAAAACAGCAAAAGAAAAACAAGAAAAAAACAAGACATTAAGAAATATCAGAGCGCGCCAAGTCAATGCGAACTAATGTTCTTAATGTTCAGCATAATCAATTGAAAATGCCATTTTGAGTAATCACTGAAAAGAGCTAAATGAGAGGATGTAAAAACAAAATGTACGCCTATGCAACACAAATACAACAGTTTCACTGCGCAACTTCAAATGACAAGCCAATCTGTGAGGCTACCAAAGTCATGACGAACAACTGAAACCAATTGAATGTATGCTGTCATGATCAAGCTGGTGGTGAACACAAATAGGTGCTGAGTAAGAAGAAAAATACAAAAAGACGAAAAAATACATTAAGAATACAGCTGTTACAGTACATTGAAATAAGCCCCAAAGCTAATGAATCCATACACTGTATTGAAGTAATGCAACCATCTGGAAATAACTTAAATTCACTTCCTCATTTAACACCTATCAAGATTCATACTTTCCGAGGTAATTTACTATTTCTCCTGGGAGTATTTCTTACTTCAGTTAGTTGATTAAAATCTATTAATTCTAATTTGATTAGGCAGCTTTCCTTGCTGAAAACACAGACAGACCTGAAGAAAGAAAGCAAATCTGTGTTTCTTGTCATAATTCAATTAGAATTCCGATCATGTCTGATGCCATTGTTCAGGTCTCAGAGTCAGCACATGTCGTCCCATACATACACCTGCAAGACAGCTATAAAGGATAGGCATGGGTCGCAATGTATGGCAGGTACAGCCTCTATGACCAAATAAACAGCGATCAGGTGTGGGATTGTGAGGCTCAGGCTGTACCGGATCATCATACCGTCGCTGTGTAAAGGGAATTGATGGCGTGTTTTGGCCCCTCTGCGGAGAGCATATTGTCACCCTTTTAAATGAAAAATGAATGGGGGGAGAAATGAAACTCGGAGGGGTGGAACTAGAGGCACTGGAGGCAATCGACCCCGCTCCCTTCCACCACCCCACCTTCCCCTCCACCCCTCAGACATATCTGAGGGAAGGTGAGACGGTGAGACAGAGGAGCGAAAAGAGCAGAAGGAATCGTATTTACAGGCCATCCTGATAGAAAAAATGGCTGCCGTGCTCTCTCTTAGCAACCCTTTGCATGATCAGCTGACCTCTTAAAGAGCACCAAGGAACCATCTCATTGGCATCTTGACCCTAATACAGGGCAGGACGTGAGGCCAGCTGTACAAGCCGACTTCCTCAATATGATGTCAAGGTCGAATGTATCCGGGACAGAGAAATGTCAGAATGCATTAGCTTTGTGGGCTTTTTATTGTGGATGACATAGTACACACTTCTGTGGTGACGTCAGTTCCGATAAAACCTACCTGTGTTGGGATCTGCTGGGGAGAAAGAACACAATTGAAATATTTGGATGTTAGTTAAAAGGAAGGGTTGAGTGAAGGTTAACATTGAAGGAAGACATGACACGACATAAAAAGTTGGCAGGCTTTCCACCATGTTACACTACTCATTATACAGCTACATTTATTCATGCATTTTGTGTATCAGACAATGGATATGAATTGGAGTATTTACAGAGGCAGTATATTGAATAGAGAGAGGTCCATAGGTCTTATAGTTCAACATATACATGCAGTGTGAAGTATGCCTATAGAGATTAATATGTTAGCTGTTATACCCCAATCAGTACTATAGGCCCCTGAACATTGGGAGATAAACCACAATACCCATAATACCCTTGGTCAGGGCGAACCAAGACTCTCAAGATAAGGACAGCACCGAGACAGACTGTCTCCTCTATTACAATTCCACATTAATTCCTTAAGCTTCTACGCCGGAGGGGTCTAGACACCGCACAAGACTCCATGTAGATACTTTCCCAAGCAGTGCACTCATCCTTGCAGCCTTTATCATGCTTCAGCCTTCTCCTGTCTGGAGCATCCTAATACCAGCTAATAGCTGAGGATGATGATGCAATGCCCAGCAACTGTCATATTCATGGATTAGAGTAAGCTGCTTTGTCAAAATGGAGACCGGCTCTATTGAACTCCATAATAAGAGCACACCATTAGGATTAATGTGGGATTAACTGAGTCGGACTGTTGACAGATTGTTTTTGAAATAACATCCATTCTTAAGGGAAGTGGTCTGTTAAATTAGACAGTATAAATCCTAGAAATCCATTCACCGAAATAGAACTGTAATTAGTGTTGGCAGTTCAGGCCTTGGCATATTAAAAGGCACAATTATGCCAGAACCTTGGTGAAATTGGGTAAATGGCGTTCACAGAGGAGGTTGGTGAACACCAGGTGCATATAAATCCACTTGTTTTGCTATGAAAAACTCTGTTGGCGCTTAGCTGCAAGACTAAGTGCAATAAATAATCTAGGGTAAGCCGGTTTTGGGTTTTTGCTGATGTTCCATTAGTATTTCGCTTGGT
Source organism: Coregonus clupeaformis (assembly GCF_020615455.1). Taxonomy (NCBI): domain Eukaryota; kingdom Metazoa; phylum Chordata; class Actinopteri; order Salmoniformes; family Salmonidae; genus Coregonus; species Coregonus clupeaformis. The sequence goes on from NC_059193.1 coordinate 34,365,295, forward strand.
ATTTTGCTTAGTCTAGTTAGTAATAAAACGCTTGGTACACACATTTTTATGTTTAGAAAAAACACGGCTGGTGGGCTGTTCATAATAACAATAATATGCCATTTAGCAGACGCTTTTATCCAAAGCGACTCACAGTCATGTGTGCATATATTTTTTTTACGTATGGGTGGTCCCGGGGTCGAACCCACTACCCTGGCGTTACAAGCACCATGCTCTACCAATTGAGCTACAGAGGACCACAACAGTGGTTAACTGTTAACAGTTCATATCAGTAGGCCATCTGCAGAAATCATCTGCCCAAGGTCGTGTACGAGGGCAATTTTAGACGACTGCAGGAAAATAAATCCGACGCTGACAGACACCGGGATCAAAGTTGAGCTCACACTGATGAAGCCGTGGGTAGAATACAGTTAACCTGAATGGCATGGACATTGATGCTAACACAACAGAATGAAGGTATCCCAACTTGACTTCATTTGCCTGTGACTGAATTTAAATAGTGCGCATACAATACAGTGTAGTGTCCAATTCAATTGAGCTGTTACAGTCCGTAACACTGCAACACCGTGTAAGGTTGGTTTTCTACTGCATCACAGCACATCGGATTAGGAACCAGTTAGTACAATAAGAGTTGACATCAACTAACTGTATGTCGACGCTAACAATAAAACATGTCTTCTTCAATTCAACAGGGAAATAAGTGCTTCTATGTGAAGAGGAGGAAACAAAGACCCCCCTTCAGGTTGCAAAGCCTCTGAACTCCATTGGATGTCTTCAGCGGTTGCTCGATGCTACCCAAGGAACACATGGAGCGAGTAAAGTAAAACAGTCCTAGGAAATATCTACCATATACAGGAGCCGAATAACATCAACGTCGACCTAACTTGACCTGACAAGGCCCTTACTTTACCCAAGAGTTCAATCTAGCTCACTCACTTTCATCCAACTTGGCATAGGCTGGTTTTGATGCATTCCCAAGTCAGCGTGCCGTACAGAATTATTAATAATTTATTATAGAGGGGACTGGGGGGGTAAATGGCAGTGTGCCTGCTTTCACATGCAAGTCATCAAGCACCTTGGAGAGTAGGCGATGGATGGGGCCAAGAAAGAAGAAGATTCCCATCTTCATGTAAATGGAGGATCATAAGCAGCCGAAGCGCTTGGAAACAGTGGGGACAGAAATCCAATTCCAGAGATGATGGTGCTCGGCGATGACTGGCGGCAGCTGTGCACCTCCTCGCACAGTTTTAAGGGTCATCAACATTTAATGTTACATTGGCGGCATCGCTGGACCTCCTTTATCTAATGCGACAGTGTTGACTCAATTATGCACGGTCGAGTCAGCTATAGCTTGGCCAACCCTGAAGGGGGAGAATGTAGAGAGTGGGCAGTGTTGCCTGGTGACTCACTGCACCTCCAGTCTTTCAGTGTCCTGTCTTTGAAGAAGGATGAAAGCGACATGATGGTTGTCGGGGGCTACCAACAGATACAGCACACAGACAATGTCAGAGACAATGACACGCTCAGCGGGAAGTAAAAATAGGTGCTTCCCCATCGGAGCTGAACCCCTATGGTAACCCTCACAGCAGACTGAATATCTGACATTGTGAATAACTGTCAAACCCAAAATGTTGTTCAAAAGCTATAGGTCAACCTTTTGATTTGTCCAGGTTAAAGAGAGCATGTACAGTGGGGGAAAAAAGTATTTAGTCAGCCACCAATTGTGCAAGTTCTCCCACTTAAAAAGATGAGAGAGGCCTGTAATTTTCATCATAGGTACACGTCAACTATGACAGACAAATTGGAGAAAAAATAATCCAGAAAATCACATTGGAGGATTTTTTATGAATTTATTTGCAAATTATGGTGGAAAATAAGTATTTGGTCACCTACAAACAAGCAAGATTTCTGGCTCTCACAGACCTGTAACTTCTTCTTTAAGAGGCTCCTCTGTCCTCCACTCGTTACCTGTATTAATGGCACCTGTTTGAACTTGTTATCAGTATAAAAGACACCTGTCCACAACCTCAAACAGTCACACTCCAAACTCCACTATGGCCAAGACCAAAGAGCTGTCAAAGGACACCAGAAACAAAATTGTAGACCTGCACCAGGCTGGGAAGACTGAATCTGCAATAGGTAAGCAGCTTGGTTTGAAGAAATCAACTGTGGGAGCAATTATTAGGAAATGGAAGACATACAAGACCACTGATAATCTCCCCTCGATCTGGGGCTCCACGCAAGATCTCACCCCGTGGGGTCAAAATGATCACAAGAACGGTGAGCAAAAATCCCAGAACCACACGGGGGACCTAGTGAATGACCTGCAGAGAGCTGGGACCAAAGTAACAAAGCCTACCATCAGTAACACACTACGCCGCCAGGGACTCAAATCCTGCAGTGCGAGACGTGTCCCCCTGCTTAAGCCAGTACATGTCCAAGCCCGTCTGAAGTTTGCTAGAGTGCATTTGAATGATCCAGAAGAGGATTGGGAGAATGTCATATGGTCAGATGAAACCAAAATAGAACTTTTTTGGTAAAAACTCAACTTGTCGTGTTTGGAGGACAAAGAATGCTGAGTTGCATCCAAAGAACACCATACCTACTGTGAAGCATGGGGGTGGAAACATCATGCTTTGGGGCTGTTTTTCTGCAAAGGGACCAGGACGACTGATCCGTGTAAAGGAAAGAATGAATGGGGCCATGTATCGTGAGATTTTGAGTGAAAACCTCCTTCCATCAGCAAGGGCATTGAAGATGAAACCTGGCTGGGTCTTTCAGCATGACAATGATCCCAAACACACCGCCCGGGCAATGAAGGAGTGGCTTCGTAAGAAGCATTTCAAGGTCCTGGAGTGGCCTAGCCAGTCTCCAGATCTCAACCCCATAGAAAATCTTTGGAGGGAGTTGAAAGTCTGTGTTGCCCAGCAACTGCCCCAAAACATCACTGCTCTAGAGGAGATCTGCATGGAGGAATGGGCCAAAATACCAGCAACAGTGTGTGAAAACCTTGTGAAGACTTACAGAAAACGTTTGACCTGTGTCATTGCCAACAAAGGGTATATAACAAAGTATTGAGAAACTTTTGTCATTGACCAAATACTTATTTTCCACCATAATTTGCAAATAAATTCATTACAAATCCTACAATGTGATTTTCTGGAAAAAAAATTCTCATTTTGTCTGTCATAGTTGACGTGTACCTATGATGAAAATTACAGGCCTCTCTCATCTTTTTAAGTGGGAGAACTTGCACAATTGGTGGCTGACTAAATACTTTTTTTCCCCACTGTATGTGTGTGTGCATGCGTGTGTCTTACAAAGCTAGAAGTTCAGTTGTATTTCAGGTGGGGCTGCAGGCAGTACTTACATTTATGTCCTCCAAATCCAGCGAGTTGAGAACCTGATTGTTGCGTTTCCAGATGATGGGAGGTCTCTGGTCCCCCGTGATTGCGCAAGTCAAGATGGCACTCTGGCCAACGGTTACCGTGGTGATAATCAATTTCTGGTCATCGGGCAGGGTGAGCTGGAACACTTCTGTAAAGAAAGAAAGCCAGCCGGTAATTAGATCACCCGTTAGACATAGAGAGATGTGTGACAGCCACTTTTGTTTGACCAGGGTGCTTGAATGTAAGAATTAAAATGTGTGTGTGTGTGTGTGTGTGTGCATGCATTTACTTCCATATATCAAAGAAGCATGCAAAATGATGTTTTCTGTGTGTGAGCACACATCACACTGAAAAGCAGAGTGATTATGGTGCTGTGTGTTTGCACGCATTCTTTGAATTAATCAAGCTGAAAAAAGTAGAATAGACAGAGAGAGGCTCAATTAGCCAGTGTTTTGTTGGCAAGGCACAACATTACTGCATGAAGTTGTTTGTTTTATGGTAAAATATGCATAGGGAAAACATAATGAGTTCATACGTCAAGATATAATTTATGAAACTAGGTGTAAAAACTGAGTAAACAAGAGGTTTAATGTACATTTAATTTAAACCATGCCCACATCTCCAAGGATTTCTTCCACCCAACTAGCTATCCATATTATCATGTGGACTTTTCCAAAGGGATTGTGGGTGTTCTATTCAATTTCCCACAACGCCGCCATATTTATTATTTGATATTATTTGAAATTCACCGGCAACCCAAAAGAAACCCCAGTCCTCCACATATTGCTATCGTCACTGATTGTTCTATTGAAAGTGTCCATATAGTACCAAAGGCACAGAAAACATATTGGAAAAACAGATAACTTTTGTGTGTGGCCAGTAAGGGTGCCGATGCAGTTCTTCAGTGAGACAATGAATGAACAAAAAGCTGTTACCCAAGCATCCCTTTAATTCTGTTATGGAACTAGTGTGAGCCTTTTAATTTTCCTATTGGGCTAATGAGCAACAGAGCAAAAGGATACACTGACTGAATTGGTTCTGCTCCTGAGAGCATGAAATACAAAAACCTAATGAAAGAAAAGCCCAGGTCCGGAGTCTAGCAGTTAGCTTAGCGCAGCGAAACACAACTGAAAAGGGGAAGACAGTTCAGGTGCATCAAAGCTGGGACTGAAACTGATGAACAGCTTCTATCTCCAGGCCATCAGACTGTTAAACAGTCACCACTAGCCGGCCTCCGTCCAGTACCCTGCCCAGAACCTTAGTCACTGTTACCAACCGGCTACCACCCGGAACTCTACCCTGCACCTTAGAGACTGCTGCCCTATGTACATAGAGTCATTCAACACTAGTCACTTTAATTATGTTTACATACTGTTTTTCCCAGTGTATATGTATATACTGTGTTCTAGTCATGGCTCATCCTATATAACTACTGCTGTACACAGCTTTTCAATTCATATACTGTCCATACTGTCTATACACACCATCATACAACATACTGTATATATATATACAGTGCATTCCGAAATTATTCAGACCTCTCGACTTTTTCCACATTTTGTATTGTCATTATGGGGTATTGTGTGTAGACTGATGAGGAAATGTTTTTATTTAATTTATTTATTTATTAAAGCTGTAATAAGGCTGAAAAAGTCAAGGGAATGAACTGTATATTCCAGACTCTGACATTGCTCGTTCTGATATTTGTCAATTTCTTTCTTTTTAACTTTTTGGATTATGTGTGTATTATTTTGTATGGCTAGAAACATAAGCATTTCACTGCACCTGCGATAACATCTGCAAATCGGTGTACGCGACCACTTTGATTTGATGAGCTGGAATTAGGCTAAACTCTGCATGTGGTGTAGGTTACCATTTATATTACATTTACATAACAAACTTCTAAGTCAATCTGTTTGTTGTGTCTGTACCATTTCTGTGATTCCTATACTGGAATAACCCCCATATGATAAATGCTTGAATACTGCAGACACCAGATTCTGTAGGAAACACAAATAAAGATATACGTTGCTGCCCTCTTGCCCTGAGTAAAGATTGTGCTGACTAATGCTTTAAATGGTTCATAACCCCAAGCAATGCATGTCCAGTAATACTATGGGGTTCAAAAGATCAATAAAAAACTTGAACAGGATTGCCCTTTTGAAGATTCAATGGAGCTAACTGTGTCATTAAGTTATGAATATGTACAATTACACTTCTACATTGTTTCAAGAATTCTAGGGAGATGTTTCTCAAGGAGAGAGGATTGCGTATGATTGTCCTGGAAGACTGTATTGTCCTTTGTGAAATTCCCTTGTGGAAGGCTAAATCCAACACACAAGAGGACATACAGTCGCTACTGAAAGTCTACACACTACTTGCTAAGTTTTCACATTTTGCTGCCTTTAACTTCAATCTAAAAAGGGAATCAATTAGATTTGTTTCCTTCTGATCTACACCACCTAGTCCACATTTTCAAAGTCAAAAAATTATGGAAAATGTTTGCGTATGTCTTCACACCCCAGAGTTAATACTTAATGGAAGGAGCTTCGGCAGCCATTACAGCTGTGAATAATTTTGAATAAGATTCTACCAACTTTGCACAACTCTTTGGGCAAGTATGATCTGTTATTTTTGTCAAAATTGCTCAAGCTCAGTAAATCTGTTTGGAAATCATTGATGCACAGCAAGATTCAAACATTGTCTCTGATTTTTAAGCAGATTTACAGTGCATCAGAATGTAGTCGCACCCCTTGACTTTTTCAACATTTTGCTTCATTACAGCCTGAATTTAAAATGGATTATTAAAAAAAGATTTTGTGTCACTGGCCTACACACAATACCCCATAATGTAAAAGTGGAATTATGTTTTTAGAATTGTTTACAAATTAATTCAAAATGAAAAGCCTTGAGTCAATAAAAATCCTAGAGGAAAACCTGGTTCAGTCTGTTTTCAAACAGACACTTTGAGAAAAATTCAGGACAATAACCTAAAACACAAGGCCAAATATAGACTGGAGTTGCTTACAAAGATGACATTGAATGTTCCTGAGTGGCCTAGTTACAGTTTTGACTTAGATAGGCTTGAAAATATATGGCAAGACTTGAAAATGGCTGTCTAGCAATGATCAACAACCAACTTGACAGAGCTTGAAGAATACTTTTAAGAACAATGTGCAAATATTGTACAATCCAGGTGTGCAAAGCTCTTAGAGATTTACCCAGAAAGACTCACAGCTGTAACTGATGCCAAAGGGGATTCTAACATGTAAATGTGTGAATACTTATGTAAATGAGATATGTATGTATTTCATTTTCAATAATTTTGCTAAAAATTCTAAAAACATTATTTAACTTTTCCATTATGGGGTATAGTGTGTAGATGGGTGAGAAAAATACGCTACCAGTCAAAAGTTTGGACACACCTACTCATTCAAGGGTTTTTCTTTATTTTTACAATGTTTTACATTGTAGAATAATAGTGAACATATCAAAACTATGAAATAACACATATGGAATCATGTAGTAACCAAAAAAGTGTTAAACAAATCAAAATATATTTTAAATTTGAGATTCTTCAAATAGCCACCCTTTGCCTTGTTGACAGCTTTGCACACTCTTGGCATTCTCTCAACCAGCTATATGAGGTAGTCACCTGGAATGAATTTTCAATTAACAGGTGTGCCTTCTTAAAAGTTAATTTGTGGAATGTATTTCCTTCTTATTGCGTTTGAGCCAATCAGTTGTGTTGTGACAAGGTAAGGGGTATACAGAAGATATCCCTAATTAGTAAAAGACCAAGTCCATATTATGGCAAGAACAGCTCAAATAAGCAAAGATAATCGACAGTCCATCATCTTTAAGACACGAAGGTCAGTCAATATGGAACATTTCAAGAACTTTGAAAGTTTCTTCAAGTGCAGTCGCAAAAACCATCAAGCGCTATGATGAAACTGGCTCTCATGAGGACCACCACAGGAATGGAAGACCCAGAGTTACCTCTGCTGCAGAGGATAAGTGCATTAGAGTTACCAGCCTCAGAAATTGCAGCCCAAATAAATGCTTCACAGAGTTCAAGTAACAGACACATCTCAACATCAACTGTTCAGAGAGGACCGTGTGAATCAGGCCTTCATGGTCGAATTGCTGCAAAGAAACCACTACTAAAGGACACCAATAATAATAAGAGACCTGCTTGGGCCAAGAAACACGAGCAATGGACATTAGACTGGTGGAAATTTGTCCTTTGGTCTGGAGTCCAAATTTGAGATTTTTGGTTCCAACCGCCGTGTCTTTGTGAGACGCGGTGTGGGTGAACGGATAATCTCTGCTTGTGTAGTTCCCACTGTAAAGCATGGAGGAGGAGGTGTTATGGTGTGGGGGTGCTTTGCTGGTGAGACTGTCTGTGATTTATTTAGAATTCAAGGCATACTTAACCAGCATGGCTACCACAGCATTATGCAGCAATAAAACATCCCATCTGGTTTGGGCTTACTGGGACAATCATTTGTTTCTCAACAGGACAATGACCCAACACACCTACAGGCTGTGTCAGGGCTATTTTACCAAGAAGGAGAGTGATGGAGTGCTGCATCAGATGACCTGGCCTCCACAATCCCCCGACCTCAACCCAATTGAGATGGTTTAGGATGAGTTGGATGGTGGAGAAAAAGCAGCCAACAAGTGCTCAGCATATGTGGGAACTCCTTCAAGACTGTTGGAAACGCATTCCAGGTGAAGCTGGTTGAGAGAATGACAAGAATGTGCAAAGCTGTCATCAAGGCAAAGGGTGGCTATTTGAAGAATCTCAAATTTAAAATATTTTTTGATTTGTTGAACACTTTTTTGGTACTACTTTCATATGTGTTATTTCAGAGTTTTGATGCCTTCACTATTATTCTACAATGTAAAAAAGAGTACAAATTAAGACAAACCCTTAGGTGTGTCCAAACTTTTGACTGGTTGTCACGTTCGTTTAAGGACGGGTCAGACCAAGGCGCAGCGTGATATGCATACATGTTTATTAAACTGATAAACACACGACAAAACAACAAACCAAACCAAACGTGAAGTCCAAAGGCTGAACACAACACTAGCCTAAACACGGAACAAGATCTCACAACCCCTAATTGCCAATAGGCTGCCTAAGTATGCTCCCCAATCAGAGACAACGAGCCACAGCTGCCTCTGATTGGGAAACACACCCGGCCAAACATAGAACTACACATACTAGATAGAAACATAGAAATACTAACACAGAACATTCACACACTGCCTCAACATATAAGAGTCCCCTGAGTCAGGGCGTGACAGTACGGGCCGGGCCGTACTGGCGACACGCACCACTGGCTTGGTGCGAGGAGCAGGAACAGGCCGGGCCGGACTGGGAACATGCACCACTGGTTTGGTGCGAGGAGCAGGAACGGGCCGGGCTGGACTGGCGACACGCACCACTGGCTTGGTGCGAGGAGCAGGCACAGGCCGGGCCGGACTGGGAACACGCACCACTGGCTTGGTGCGAGGAGCAGGTACGGGCCAGGCCGGACTGGGAACACGCACCACTGGCTTGGTGCGAGGAGCAGGACTGGGTTCCTTTATTAACCCCCGCTCCTTATGCTGCCTAACTAGCTCCTCTCTCCGTGCCTCTACTTCCTCCTTTTCCCTACGAGCCTCCTGCAGTGCCTCCTCTTGACTGGATCTCTCCCGCTCTATTCTAGCTATCAGCCCCCGTAATATGGTGGCCTCCTCTCTTACCCTGCCGATCCGATCCTTCTCTCTCTCTCGGCACTCCTCCTCCAGTGAGGACTCCTCCGGGAGCCCCCACGAGTTAGGGAACAGAAACTCATCATCGTCGTCATCCTCCGACTCCTCAGTATAAAACTGTTCCCACTCTTCTTCCCATGGTCATAGGGAATTCATCTGGAAACCCACCGGGTGCAGTGGTCGGGGCTCTTCTCTCTCGCTCCCCGACCACCCCTTTAGCCCCCCAAAAAAATGTTATTGGGGCTGCTTTTCGGGCTTCCTCCTCGGCCGGCTACTTCTGCGTTGCCGTTGCTCCTCTTTATACCGGGCCTCCACTGTCTCCTCCCAAGGACGGCGATCCATCCCAGCCTGAATCTCCTCCCATGTCCAGGATCCCTTTCCGTCCAGGATCTCCTCCCATGTCTAGGCTGTCTGCTCCTGGGCACGCTGCTTGGTCCGTGTTTGGTGGGATCTTCTGTCACGTTCGTTTAAGGACGGGTCAGACCAAGGCGCAGCGTGATATGAATACATGTTTATTAAACTGATAAACACATGACAAAACAACAACCCAAACTAAACGAAACGTGAAGTCCAAAGGCTGAACACAAAACTAGCCTAAACACGGAACAAGAACCCACAACCCCTAATTGCCAATAGGCTGCCTAAGTATGCTCCCCAATCAGAGACAACGAGCGACAGCTGCCTCTGATTGGGAAACACACCCGGCCAAACATAGAACTACACATACTAGATAGAAACATAGAAATACTAACATAGAACATTCACACCCTGACTCAACATATAAGAGTCCCCTGAGTCAGGGCGTGACACTGGTACTGTATATATTTAATCAATTTTGAATTCAGGCTATAACACAACAAAGTGTGGAATAAGTCAACAGGTATGAATACTTTTTGAATGCACTGTAAGTCAGGCCTGAGACTGAACCACTCATGACCACTCGACACTTCTTGGCAAGCCATTCTGGTGTTTCTTCAGTATGAAAATCAGTGTAATTGTCCCGATGAAAAATAAAACTATATTCTAGGGTCAGGTTTTCAGAAGACTGAGGCAGGTTTTCCTATAATCTTTTACCTGGGCTTTGCTCCTTTCATGTTTATTTTGATCTTGACAAACTCCCAAGTCCCTGCCTGTGACAAGCACAGCCATAACATGATGCTGCCACAATATTAGAAAATACAGAGGGTTTCACTCCGTGTAGTGCCAAAAAGTGTATTTATTTGCTGTGTGTTACTTAACTGCCTTGTTGCAAACAGAATGTAAGATTTTTTGTGGAATTTTTAAACACAGACTTTCTCCTTTTCACTTTGTCATACAGGCCAGTAATGTGCAGTGAATGCAATTTTGTTAATCCTCTGTATTTTTAAGTATTGTGGTGGCAGCATCATATTATGGGTATGCTTGTCACCGGCAGGGACTGGGGAGTTTGTCAAGATTAAAAGAAACATGAAAGGATCAAACCCAGAAAAAACATTGGATGAAACCCTGCCTCATCTTCTCATAATGTGGTCCTCTGTAGCTCAGCTGGTAGAGCACGGCGCTTGTAACGCCAAGGTAGTGGGTTCGATCCCCGGGACCACCCATACACAAAAAAAATGTATGCACGCATGACTGTAAGTTGCTTTGGATAAAAGCGTCTGCTAAATGGCATATTATATTATTATTATTTCTGAATACCTAACCTTGGGATAGTTTTATTTTCAACGGGACAATTACACAAATATTAACACCAAAGACACACCAGAATGGCTTTCCAATAGGTGTTGAGTGTTCCTAAATGGTCCAGTCTCGGTCCTGACCTAAATCGGCATAAAAATCAGAGACAATGTTTGAATATAGTTGTCCATTAATGACCCCCAACCCAAAAAAACTATGGATATAATGTTGCCCTAAGAGTTGTACAAAGTTGGTAGAATCTTATTAAAAATTATTCACAGTTGTAATGCCTGCCAAAGGTGTTTCCACTAAGTATTAACTCTGGGTTGTGAAGACATACACAATCAAGAAAAATTATTTTTAGAAGTAATTTAGAAAATGCTATATTTTCTCTTTCACTTCTGGAGTAGGGGAGGAATGTGGAGTAGGGGAGGAAAAAAATCAAATTTAATCCAGGTTTTTTTGCTTAATTTTAAGGCTGCAAGATGTGAAGACTGTGCAAGGTGTGTGTAGACTTTCACTAGGCACTGTATATGTTAATATACTCAAACACACACGTCTTGTAGATTAGCCTTTAATTTCTCAAGAGTGGGAACATCTGTCAAATCATTAGCAAGTCCCTTCCTTTGCCCGACAATTAAAAAATCTTGTGTCTTTGGAACTGGAGTCTTCTGGCAGGCGTATTAGCACATGAAAACAAAGTGTGGTTGTGACGATGATGTTAACAATCATTGCTATTTAGCTTTAAAGGAGGTAAAGGCTCTTTAAAGTTGATGGAGTATTGGAAAAAAAAGTCCTCAGGAAATTGCAACATGACAACAATAATGTATAATGTGGCATAGACAATCTTAATAAAATAGTATAATTGAGCTACGAAAGAGCAAGAATAGAGAACAATACCCCCGATCCTAACCCCCTAGAGTCTATTGACGCACCGGTGTGTCAATTTAAGTAACAAAATAAAAAAATCCCCTTTAAATTAATCAGTTTAAGCTAGAGATATCTATTTTTTTGCATGGGCTGAGTCTCAACTTAATATTTGGTACAGAAACCTTTGTTTGCAATTACAGAGATCATACGTTTCCTGTAGGTCTTGACCAGGTTTGCACACACTGCAGCAGGGATTTTGGCCCACTCCTCCATACAGACCTTCTCCAGATCCTTCAGGTTTCGGGGCTGTCACTGGGCAATACGGACTTTCAGCTCCCTCCAAAGATTTTATATTGGGTTCAGGTCTGGAGACTGGCTAGGCCACTCCAGGACCTTGAGATGCTTCTTACGGAGCCACTCCTTAGTTGCCCTGGCTGTGTGTTTCGGATCATTGTCATGCTGGAAGACCCAGCCACGACCCATCTTCAATGCTCTTACTGAGGGAAGGAGGTTGTTGGCCAAGATCTCGCGATACATGGCCCCATCCATCCTCCCCTCAATACGGTGCAGTCGTCCTGTCACCTTTGCAGAAAAGCATCCCCAAAGAATGATGTTTCCACCTCCATGCTTCACAGTTGGGATGGTGTTCTTGGGGTTGTACTCATCCTTCTTCTTCCTCCAAACACAGCGAGTGGAGTTTAGACCAAAAAGCTCTATTTTTGTCTCATCAGACCACATGACCTTCTCCCATTCCTCCTCTGGATCATCCAGATGGTCATTGGCAAACTTCAGACGGGCCTGGACATGCACTGGCTTGAGCAGGGGGACCTTGCGTGCGCTGCAGGATTTTAATCCATGACGGCGTAGTGTGTTACTAATGGTTTTCTTTGAGACTGTGGTCCCAGCTCTCTTCAGGTCATTGACCAGGTCCTGCCGTGTAGTTCTGGGCTGATCCCTCACCTTCCTCATGATCATTGATGCCCCACGAGGTGAGATCTTGCATGGAGCCCCAGACCGAGGGTGATTGACCGTCATCTTGAACTTCTTCCATTTTCTAATAATTGCGCCAACAGTTGTTGCCTTCTCACCAAGCTGCTTGCCTATTATCCTGTAGCCCATCCCAGCCTTGTGCATGTCTACAATTTTATCCCTGATGTCCTTACACAGCTCTCCGGTCTTGGCCATTGTGGAGAGGTTGGAGTCTGTTTGATTGAGTGTGTGGACAGGTGTCTTTTATACAGGTAACGAGTTCAAACAGGTGCAGTTAATACAGGTAATGAGTAGAGAACAGGAGGGCTTCTTAAAGAAAAACTAACAGTCCTGTGAGAGCCGGAATTCTTACTGGTTGGTAGGTGATCAAATACTTATGTCATGCAATAAAATGCAAATTAATTACTTAAAAATCATACAATGTGATTTTCTGTATTTTTGTTTTAGATTTTGTCTCTCACAGTTGAAGTGTACCTATGATAAAAATTACAGACCTCTACATGCTTTGTAAGTAGGAAAACCTGCAAAATCGGCAGTGTATCAAATACTTGTTCTCCCCACTGTATATATATTTCCTTTCTTATATCTCCTAGATATAAAACCTTACTCATTATGATTTATTTTTGACTGTCTTTTTTGCCATTTATGAATGTGTTATTCAATGCGTTTTGTGACGTCACGAGAGGCAACACAGCTTTCAGCGGGATTGCTCAAGTAGTGCAAGGAGACAAGGTTCAAACAAAACAAGGATTTTATTATAGGTCTTGGGAAATTAACGAAAATATAACAAAATTCTGTTCTCTTGTGGCTCTTTAAGGGTTAACAGTTCAGGGATGTCTCTTCCACATCCAAAATCATAATTCTCACTCGCTCAGATAACTTTTCCCCAGCCTTACTGTAGTCCACGTTGCAGCTAGTGGCCAACCCAGCAAAAAGTCCTTCCAAATGTCTCTCACGTATTTCCACAGGTGCATATATCCAAAGGTGAGTATTTCCCAAAGGTAAGTATCTCCAAATCCTTATATTCCTCATGGAAGTGGACGTGCAGCACTCTTGTCCTCCAGAGAGCCCAGGTTGGAGACTGTGTCTCTTCACCCCCCACACACTCCCTCAGTGTGTCTCTTCCCTTCCCAAACCTTCAGCTCATCAGCTCCTGATTTGTTTCAGCTGCGTGGGAAGATTGGCCATAGAGGGGTGGAGTTCCCGACCATACCAGCAGATGGAGCCATAGCTGTCTGGGTTTGCAGCCACCTCAGGGGGATGTAACGTCCCTCCAGGACACAGCCTCTCGTGACATCACACATCCCCCTCCTCGGGACCGACGTCCTCGTCGGGTAAAGGCAGCGAAGAAGGCATCACGCCGGGAGAGGGCGTCCGCATTGCCGTGGTGCTTGCCAGCCTGCTCTCTCTTCAACTCCTCCACCTCTAGGACCAGGGACTCAGCCTCCTGTTGTCTCTCCTTGAGTTTCTTACTGAACGCATCAGCCTTGGTTTTAGCAGAGTTTAGCTTCTGTTGAGCAGCTTTCAGTTCCTTCTCTCTCTCTGCCTCCGCATTCTTCATCTTGTTCTCCAACACTTTGTACTTCTCCTCTGCCTTCTTCTGGACCTCCTTACTACTGCGCAGGGTCTCCTCACACTCCTCGATGGTCCTGCGCAGCCTCTCCAGCTCCTCCTGTTGCTTATGGAAGGAGCTCTGTTGGAGTTTAGCCTGGAGGATATCTAACTCTTCTGTCTTCATGTCTAACTGTTGCTTTAACAAACGATACCTCTCAGCGGTCCCCTTCAGACCAGACAGTTCTTTGTCCAGATTCTGTAGCTCCGTCTCTGTGTCGGTCTGGGCACCTGCCATCCCTATCAGAGCCCGGGCGGGAGTGAGTAATTCGGAGGATTGCACCGGAGCCTTCCCAGGATGAGTCTTGCCTCTCCGTTTCCGAGGTACTCGGGTTATCCTCTCCTGAGACTCTCTCCAGAGTGGGTAAAAGGCTGGGCAGTCTCGTCCAATTAGGACAGGGACGGGGAGGGAATCAACCACCCCCGCCGTCGTGTGTATGGTTCCCCGTGTGCTGGTCATTGTAAGTTCAGTAATGGGGTATTCTCTGGTGTCCCCATGGACACAGGAAACTGGGAGGACTTTCCCGGGGTCAGACACGTTGGGCCCACCAAATCCTTATGCACCAGGGTGGCCCGGCTACCAGAATCCAGTAAGGCCTCCACATCATGGTGATTCACAGTTACCGGGCAGGTGGGGGGTCGATCTGGGCCGCCATCTACGACTCCCAAGAGCGAGGCAAAACGGTGTGTGGGTGCTGAGCTGGAGGACTCCGCCGTGGGCATAGGTTCATCGGCTGGTTTCCCACACTGCCAGGAGATATGTCCCATCTCCCCACACCGGTAACACTGTCGAGTTTCCCCCCCTCCTGGTGTACTCTTCTTGGACCCGCCTGGTTTCTGGCTCCCCCTGGAGCCGGGATAAGTCCTGACGTGGCTGGGTTCGAGACCTTGGGGTCCTTTGGACGGGTTCTTCCCATTTGTGGTGGGGCCGCACTCCTGGGGTCTTTTCGGGAAGCATTCAGCATCTCCGCTGTGGCCTGGTACTTTTCCACAGCTTCCACGGTCAGATCAGCCGTGGTCAAGGCCTGTTGACTGATGAACCGTTTTGCCTCATAAGGCAGGGCGCGTAGGTAACGATCCACCACAACGGCCTCCACCACCGCCGCTGCTGTATTCCTCTGCGGATCCAGCCATTTCCTTGCGATTCGGACAAGTTCATGCATCTGCGCCCGAGGAGGTTGGTCTGGTTGGAAGGTCCAGCTGTGAAAGCGCTGGGCCATACCAAACTTTGTGAGTCCATATCTGCTGAGGATCTCAGACTTCAGGGCATCATAGTCAGTAACCTGGTCAGGGCCCAGGTCCCGGACAGCATTCAGCGATTCCCCGGTTAGAAAGGGGGCTAACAGACCAACCCACTGTTGCTTGGGCCAGGCTTCCCTAGTGGCCGTGGCCTCAAATGCATGCAGGTATGCCTCAATGTCATCGGTAGCTCCCATCTTAGATATAAAGTCACTTGCCTTTATTGGGCGGGTATTTTGGACCACCCTCTGTCTCTGCAACTGCAATTCCTCTGCCTTCAGAAGGTTGGCTTTCTTTTGCTCTTCCAAGAGAGCCACGTTTGCTTGCATCTGGGCTTGCTGGCCAGCAACAAGGGCTTTCAATATGTCCTCCATTTCAGTCGGCGGGGAGCCTACGGCCAACTTGGAAAACTGGGTGATCAAACCTTCGGTATCCTCCTCTGACATGCACTATTAACGCTTGAGCGTGCCCGTATTCTCCACCATCTGTGACGTCACGAGAGGCTACACAGCTTTCAGCGGGATTGCTCAAGTAGTGCAAGGAGACAAGGTTCAAACAAAACAAGGATTTTATTATAGGTCTTGGGAAATTAACGAAAATATAACAAAATTCTGTTCTCTTGTGGCTCTTTAAGGGTTAACAGTTCAGGGATGTCTCTTCCACATCCAAAATCATAATTCTCACTCGCTCAGATAACTTTTCCACAGCCTTACTGTAGTCCACGTTGCAGCTAGTGGCCAACCCAGCAAAAAGTCCTTCCAAATGTCTCTCACGTATTTCCACAGGTGCATATATCCAAAGGTGAGTATTTCCCAAAGGTAAGTATCTCCAAATCCTTATATTCCTCATGGAAGTGGACGTGCAGCACTCTTGTCCTCCAGAGAGCCCAGGTTGGAGACTGTGTCTCTTCACCCCCCCACACACTCCCTCAGTGTGTCTCTTCCCTTCCCAAACCTTCAGCTCATCAGCTCCTGATTTGTTTCAGCTGCGTGGGAAGATTGGCCATAGAGGGGTGGAGTTCCCGACCATACCAGCAGATGGAGCCATAGCTGTCTGGGTTTGCAGCCACCTCAGGGGGATGTAACGTCCCTCCAGGACACAGCCTCTCGTGACATCACAGTTTCTATAGGCTATAGTAGTAAAGGCCAATTTCAATATTTTATCAAATATATTTTGTACATTTTTATTTATACCTAAAGGGGTCCTAAAATTCTAAATTAAATAGCTAAATGGGCTTAGTGGGACTATCATTTGTTTCTCAACAGGACAATGACCCAACACACCTCCAGGCTGTGTCAGGGCTATTTTACCAAGAAGGAGAGTGATGGAGTGCTGCATCAGATGACCTGGCCTCCACAATTACATAAACACACAGTTGATCAAAATATTCCAAATAAATGTTTGCAGAAAGCAAACGGTGGTCATATTTTGACATGCTCACTGAACTCTGTCGGCCCATATCACATGATATACAGATGCCCACAACGGAATTCCTACTCTACAAATAAAACAATACAATATCCAAGTGGGAGATTCCTACCCCTGGCTCTTTTATGATCCTCCTACCCCTCGACACTGCTGGCAAAACAACCATGATAACATCACTGTTAACACGACACATGGACGTTTCAAAACCCAGCAGGCTTTATAGTGACGGGATATACCCACAAGATCTCCTCCAATAATATCCTCCCTAACCATTCAATTACAGTCCCTTGTATCTTAATGGCTTTGGAAATGCGCTCCGAGCAATAAACTCGATTTTCAGGCAATCTCGGGGGGATTGAAACGGGGGAAGTTATGGGAGAGTTTAAAAGATAAATCGCCAGGCGGCGGGCTCCATCATCATCATACCGTCAGAGGGAAAACGATTTGCATGTGAAGTCACAGAACGGGCAATTCCTTATAGCTCGAACTGGAGCACGGGCTGCTGGACATTTTGGCTCACCTTCTTTGGCCTCTGATTTATCAGAATGGCAAGTGGCCCTGGCTGCTCCTTTCGTCTTGTTTTGGACTTCCATGGCTCTTCTCCTGGGAGGGACCCAACCTTCAACATACAGCCTGTAATTAGTGATGAATAGGCTGGGTCTCCCTTTTCATTTTCTCCCCGACTGTTCCCATAATGGGATGGAGGTCCATGCCCACCGCCGGAGTCTAAATCACCTATGGCACAGTAGAGGAACTGTGTTTGTCAAGGAAAATAACTGGTGCTGCAGGACGGGAAGTAGCCAAAGGGGCAGGCAAGAGAAAAATAGCAACCCACTGTCGTTTAGCTACTCCCCTGCTCACCTAGCCCTTTCGTTTCCTGTTTCTTTCGCTCTCCCTCTCTTGTGCTTTCCCTCCATCATATATTTTGTACTTGTGGCAAAACATGATCAAAGAGGTGTCATCAGTCCTGTTGGGTGTATCCCCATCGCTGATGTTTTTTAATATGTGTATTGTGGAGTACTGTTTCATAATTTTGAACGACCCCTAAATCACTCCACTTGGGTATAGGGTTCCCTAGACTGATAGCAGGGTTAGTTCGACTTAATTACCCGCTCCAATATCAGTGTCTGCAGATATGAACAACCCTGTCAATACCAGTAATACTTTGAATGAGACTTGAAGCTTCAGAAAGCAAACTGAAAGTAAGGCCAATTGAAATAAAAACCTCTGCTCCAAGGTTATAAATGTGAGCGAAGCCTGTAAAAGTTGAGCAAATGGTCTTGCTGATTACCTCGGCTGATCAGCACAGGGCCTGGTTTCCAGAGCAGCTGGTGAAGGAGCTTCGTGGGACTGACCACACATCAGTTTTCAACATGGTTGAAGACCATTCTAATTGGACAAATTTCATCACAACTACCTTGTGAAATGCGGCAAATCAAAGGCGTATTTGGGGTTGGGGTTTATCTTAAGGGGACGATGATGATTTGAAGTCAGTGCCTCTCTTACCCATGCCGCTCCTTCTGATATTCCCATCTTTATCATTTGCTGTTTGCTATTTGTTGAAGTCAATTTTGTTTCAAATAATTTGCTATTTGTTGAAGTCAATTTTGGTTCAAATAATTTGCTATTTGTTGAAGTCAATTTTGTTTCAAGTGAGCACCTATTTCTTATCATGTGGTTCGCAACTGTGCATAATACTGAGCAATGTACACATGGGTGTTGTCTGTCTGTCTGTCTGTCTATGTGTGTGTGTGTGCGTGCCTCCGTGTGTGTGTCTCAAAGGCATGTTTGATTAAGGTGTGCCGGTGAGCCATATCTGTCACGAGTTACAAAGCCAGAACCCAGAAGCAGACCAGGACAAGGTAAATTGAAACGAAGGTGAGTGTTTATTTACAAATTCAAGAGTGATGCTGAATAATCCAGGGAACAGAGCGGGCGGCGTTGATTAGTTGTTGGGGGTGCAGTGGTTGATCCGATCATGGCTCGGCAGCCGCCGACCACCAGGCAGAGGTTGGATGAAGGTTCCGAACAGTGACTGCAGATGGAACAAAACGGAGGTAAGTAAACAATAAACCAACAAGGTGCAAAACAACAAAACTAACGCTAGAAGCTCTAAGACTGATACTCTGGTAAACCTACTGTTCATGGCTAACGATCCGGCAGGGAATGGATGTTAGGCCAGAGCCTAAGAAGGGTGATGATCAGGACCAGGTGTGCAGATTGCTGATGGGATGCAGGTGCGGAAATCAAGAGAGCTCCCCGGAGCGTTCCAGAACCCTCGGGAAACTGGAGATCCCGAGCAGAAAAAACTAGTCCACAGACAGGACCCGACTCAGACTGCCGGGATCGTTACAGTACCCCCCTCCGACGAACGCCACCGGGCGGACTCCCGGAGCGCCAGGATGGAGGCGGTAGAAGTCACGGATGAGGTCAGCATCTAGGATCTGTCGCCGCGGAATCCAACTCCTCTCTTCAGGACCATACCCCTCCCAGTCCACGAGATACTGGAAACCCCGGCCCCGCCGTCTGGAATCCATGATGCGTCGCACCGTGTAGGCAGGACCACCTCCGATCATCCGAGGAGGAGGAGGAGGAGGCGGAGGAGGCAACAGAGGACTGAGGAAAACAGGCTTGAGGCAGGAGACATGAAAGGTGGGATGGACTCTGAGCGTCCTCGGGAGTTTGAGTCGAACTGCCACCGGATTGATCACCTTCTCCACCACAAACGGACCAATGAACTTCGGTAACAACTTCCTAGACTCAGTCCGTAAAGGAAGATCCCGTGTGGCCAACCAGACCCTATCTCCGATGGTGTAGGTGGGAGCGGGGATCCGGCGACGATTCGCCTGGAGCTGATACCGGTCTGAAACTCTAAGGAGTGCCTTTCTGGCCCGATGCCAGGTCCGGTGGCAACGGCGAATATGGGCCTGAACAGAAGGCACTGAGAGCTCCTTCTCCTGAGAAGGGAACAAGGGAGGTTGGTAGCCATACAGGCACTGGAAGGGAGACATCCCAGTGGCAGATGTAGGGAGAGTATTGTGGGCATACTCAACCCAAGGCAACTGAGAGACCCAGGAGGTGGGGTTGGAAGAGGCCAGGCAGCGTAGCGTGGATTCCATCTTCTGGTTGGCTCTCTCCGCCTGACCATTAGATTGGGGGTGAAAACCAGATGTGAGACTGACTGTAGCTCCAATGGCCAAACAGAAGGACTTCCAGACAGCAGAGGTAAACTGAGGGCCACGGTCGGAAACGAGATCACTGGGCAACCCGTGGACCCTGAAAACCTCCCTAACCAGGATCTCGGACGTCTCCCGAGGCAGAGGGAAGCTTGGCAATTGGCACAAAGTGGGCGAACTTGCTGAATCTGTCCACGATAGTCAGAACGACCGTGTTCCCCTCAGAAGCGGGCAACCCAGTGACAAAGTCCAGGGCCAGATGCGACCATGGTCGCCGGGGAATAGGAAGGGGGTGAAGTAGTCCAGAGCTGGGCCGATTGGTACCCTTATTCTGCGCACACACTGGACAGGCAGCAACATAACCCCGAGTATCCTCGGCCATGGCAGGCCACCAAAAACGTCTGCGAAGAAACGCCATCGTCCGAGCCACGCCAGGGTGACAAGCCATCTTGCTGGCGTGGGACCATTTGAGGACCGCAGGACGAACCGACTCAGGCACAAACAACCGACCGGGTGGACCGTTACCGGGACCGGGCTGCGTCCGAAGAGCCGCCATCACCTCCTCCTCAATCTTCCACCTAACAGCTCCCACGACGCAGTTCCGGGGGAGAATTGTCTCGGTCTTGGACCCACCCTCCTCCGTCTTGGAGAACATCCGAGACAAGGCGTCCGCCTTGCCGTTCCTAGATCCAGGTCGGAACGTCAGGGAAAAAATTGAATCGTCCGAAAAACAACGACCACCTTGCCTGACGGGAGTTGAGACGTCTAGCCGATTGCACGTAAGCAAGATTCTTGTGGTCAGTCCAGACAATAAACGGTTGCTCCGCCCCTCCAACCAGTGGCGCCACTCCTCCAAGGCAAGTTTCACCGCGAGAAGCTCCCGGTTACCCACATCGTAATTCCTCTCCGCAGGCGAAAGGCGACGAGAGTAGTAGGCGCAGGGATGGAGTTTACTGTCCGTGGAGCATCGCTGCGACAGGATGGCGCCAACTCCCACATCAGACGCGTCCACTTCAACGACGAACTGACGGGCCGTGTCCGGTTGAGAGAGAATCGGTGCGTTGGTGAATCGCCTCTTCAAATCCAGAAACGCTCGATCCGCCTCCGGATTCCACTTGAAGCTCCTGATACTGGAAGTCAAGGCAGTTAACGGAGCGGCCACACGGCTGTAATCCCGGATGAATCTGCGGTAGAAATTCGCAAACCCCAAAAATCTCTGGAGCTGCAATCTCGTACCGGGCTGGGCCCATTCCAGAACCGCTCTAACCTTCTCCTGGTCCATCCTAATCTCTCCCCTGGAGATGATGTACCCGAGAAAGGATGTCGTGTGGGCGTGAAACTCGCACTTCTCGGCCTTCACGAACAGGCGATTCTCCAACAATCGCTGCAGAACCTGCCGGACATGCTGGACGTGGTCGGAAGGTTCCTTCGAGAAGATCAGAATGTCATCCAGGTAAACAAACACAAAGAGACCGATCATATCTCTCAGGACGTCGTTCACCATACTCTGGAATACCGCTGGAGCATTGGTCAGTCCAAACGGCATCACCTGATACTCGAAGTGACCCATCGGTGTATTGAAACCCGTCAACCACTCGTCTCCCTCTCTGATCCGGACCATGTGATACGCATTGCGTAGGTCTAGCTTGGTGAACACCGTAGCACCCTGTAAGGAGTCGAAGGCAGAACTCATCAAGGGCAGGGGATACTTGTTCTTGACCGTGATGTCATTCAACCCCCGATAATCAATACACGGTCGAAGAGAGCCATCCTTCTTACCCACAAAGAAGAATCCTGCCCCCAGGGGTGATGACGAGGGACGAACGAGACCAGCAGCTAGGGACTCCTTGATGTAGGTCTCCAAAGCCTCACGTTCAGGGCGGGAGATACTGTATAACCTTCCCTTGGGGTAGACAGCTCCAGGGAACAGGTTGATGGCACAATCATATGGTCGGTGGGGAGGGAGTGACAGAGCCTTCTGCTTACTGAACACTTCCCCAAATCGTGATATGTCTCGGGAACCAGGGACAAATCTGGGGGTTTAGCCTCAATCACCTGACTGGGAACCGAATGGGGACAGGCAGTCTTGAGACAGTTAGCATGACAATCAAGGCTCCAACTCGTTACCTTGCCCGTCACCCAATCGAACGTGGGATTGTGTTCCTTCAGCCAGGGGTATCCAAGGACCAGAGGAACATGGGAAGACGGCAGAATGAAGAATGAAATCATCTCCGAATGATTCCCCGACAACAGCATCTTAACCGGTTCAGTCCTCATCGTGATACGTGCCAGACTACTGCCGTTCAGAGTGGTCGCTTCAATGGCTTCCGGCAATTGCTCCTTGGAAAGCCCCAGCTGTTCCACCAACTCGGCATCAAGAAAGCTTCCATCGGCACCTGAATCAATAAAAGCGTTAATCGCTAAGCTCTGATTCCTGTTCACAAGGGTAGCAGGGAAACGGGGTCTGACAGAGGTACTGAGAGGTTGAAACTGGCTCGCTAAAAGTCCTCCCAACTTTAGCGAGCCGGGCAGTTTGACGACCGCCGGGAACAAGTGGAGATGTAATGTCCCGAGCTACCACAGTAGAGGCAGCAGTTGGTCTTACGTCTATGTTGACGCTCCTCCTTGGTTAACCCGTGCCGCCCCACTTGCATGGGTTCAGAATCGGGAGAGAGGACCTCTCCACTAATCCTTTGTGGTGGAGAATGATCGACGTGTTCTGGTCCACCACCCGACTCAGACTGCCGGGATCGTTACAGTACCCCCCCTCCGACGAACGCCACCGGGCGGACTCCCCGGAGCGCCAGGATGGAGGCGGTAGAAGTCACGGATGAGGTCAGCATCTAGGATCTGTCGCCGCGGAATCCAACTCCTCTCTTCAGGACCATACCCCTCCCAGTCCACGAGATACTGGAAACCCCGGTCCCGCCGTCTGGAATCCATGATGCGTCGCACCGTGTAGGCAGGACCACCTCCGATCATCCGAGGAGGAGGAGGAGGAGGCGGAGGAGGCAACAGAGGACTGAGGAAAACAGGCTTGAGGCAGGAGACATGAAAGGTGGGATGGACTCTGAGCGTCCTCGGGAGTTTGAGTCGAACTGCCACCGGATTGATCACCTTCTCCACCACAAACGGACCAATGAACTTCGGTAACAACTTCCTAGACTCAGTCCGTAAAGGAAGATCCCGTGTGGCCAACCAGACCCTATCTCCGATGGTGTAGGTGGGAGCGGGGATCCGGCGACGATTCGCCTGGAGCTGATACCGGTCTGAAACTCTAAGGAGTGCCTTTCTGGCCCGATGCCAGGTCCGGTGGCAACGACGAATATGGGCCTGAACAGAAGGCACTGAGAGCTCCTTCTCCTGAGAAGGGAACAAGGGAGGTTGGTAGCCATACAGGCACTGGAAGGGAGACATCCCAGTGGCAGATGTAGGGAGAGTATTGTGGGCATACTCAACCCAAGGCAACTGAGAGACCCAGGAGGTGGGGTTGGAAGAGGCCAGGCAGCGTAGCGTGGATTCCATCTTCTGGTTGGCTCTCTCCGCCTGACCATTAGATTGGGGGTGAAAACCAGATGTGAGACTGACTGTAGCTCCAATGGCCAAACAGAAGGACTTCCAGACAGCAGAGGTAAACTGAGGGCCACGGTCGGGAAACGAGATCACTGGGCAACCCGTGGACCCTGAAAACCTCCCTAACCAGGATCTCGGACGTCTCCGAGGCAGAGGGAAGCTTGGCAATTGGCACAAAGTGGGCGAACTTGCTGAATCTGTCCACGATAGTCAGAACGACCGTGTTCCCCTCAGAAGCGGGCAACCCAGTGACAAAGTCCAGGGCCAGATGCGACCATGGTCGCGGGGAATAGGAAGGGGGTGAAGTAGTCCAGAGCTGGGCCGATTGGTACCCTTATTCTGCGCACACACTGGACAGGCAGCAACATAACCCCGAGTATCCTCGGCCATGGCAGGCCACCAAAAACGTCTGCGAAGAAACGCCATCGTCCGAGCCACGCCAGGGTGACAAGCCATCTTGCTGGCGTGGGACCATTTGAGGACCGCAGGGACGAACCGACTCAGGCACAAACAACCGACCGGGTGGACCGTTACCGGGACCGGGCTGCGTCCGAAGAGCCGCCATCACCTCCTCCTCAATCTTCCACCTAACAGCTCCCACGACGCAGTTCCGGGGGAGAATTGTCTCGGTCTTGGACCCACCCTCCTCCGTCTTGGAGAACATCCGAGACAAGGCGTCCGCCTTGCCGTTCCTAGATCCAGGTCGGAACGTCAGGGCCGGATCGTTCTGTCACGAGTTACAAAGCCAGAACCCAGAAGCAGACCAGGACAAGGTAAGTTGAAACGAAGGTGAGTGTTTATTTACAAATTCAAGAGTGATGCTGAATAATCCAGGGAACAGAGCGGGCGGCGTTGATTAGTTGTTGGGGGTGCAGTGGTTGATCCGATCATGGCTCGGCAGCCGCCGACCACCAGGCAGAGGTTGGATGAAGGTTCCGGAACAGTGACTGCAGATGGAACAAAACGGAGGTAAGTAAACAATAAACCAACAAGGTGCAAAACAACAAAACTAACGCTAGAAGCTCTAAGACTGATACTCTGGTAAACCTACTGTTCATGGCTAACGATCCGGCAGGGAATGGATGTTAGGCCAGAGCCTAAGAAGGGTGATGATCAGGACCAGGTGTGCAGATTGCTGATGGGATGCAGGTGCGGAAATCAAGAGAGCTCCCCGGAGCGTTCCAGAACCCTCGGGAAACTGGAGATCCCGAGCAGAAAAAACTAGTCCACAGACAGGACCCGACTCAGACTGCCGGGATCGTTACAATATCAACAGCAGGCTGATGAAAAGCGAGATGGAGTGAGTTCAACACACAGCTGAGCGTCCTGGGATGCATTAAGTAATTGCGTTCTAGCTCCACAGGGGGGATCTTAATAGCACCGTAGTGTTCATAGTACAACGTTGCTCAAATAGTTGCATACATCTCTAGACTGCGATCCGATGCGAGCGCGTCAACAGCTTACCCCTCCTTGACAAGAGCCTTGAAATGTTCAAGAGGGATGAAGCCAGTGTGTTTGTTTACATGGAAATGTTTCCCTTCTGTCTGTTTGTCTGTCTTTCTGTTTGTCTGTCTCTCCGTCTTTCTGTTTGTCTGTCTGTCAACACTGATAGGAAGGAGGAGGAGGACTAACCTCTATAAGAAAGATTATGGTACACATGACATTACATTTTGTAGAGATGTGGTTGTTCCTACACACTGTGTGATCCATAAACTGAAGATATCGTATCATTTATTTCATATGTATCATAAGTGTTCAAATCTTATCTTATATCGCAGAGAGATCTGATTGTAATCAATTCAGTAAATTGCAATGTTCTGGCATTATAGTGTACATATAGAAATGCAGTCCACAAGACATGTCAATCAATATAGTACATTACAGATCAAGTATATAGTGAAATGTTAAAGGAAAAATCCACCCAAGAAGCAAAGTGTCACTTGCCACATCATCATGATGATGCGTTTTATATCATCATGATGATGTGGAATGTGAAACTTTGCTTCTTGAAAGTCCAATATCTTGAAAACTTGAATGCTGACACGCAAAACATTGTGGGACTGTATCAACAGGGGACTAATTCCAAAAATACCAAAATATAGTTTTTGAGTGGAGTCATGCAATTCATTTGACATCAAGGAAGACATACATGAATGGTTATACAAGACTACAACATTCACTAACTGGATGTTAATACGCATGACCTATATGGAGAAATAAAAACCAAGCTATATTTGATAAAGGACCAAACTTCTGGAAGACAAGACATTCTTCTAACCTCAGGAGTATTGTGAAACAGTGAGTACTCTTCTACAATGCTATATCCTGTTATAATTGGTTCCAATTTGCAAAAATGCAATTTGTCATCGATTTAAGTTAGAAAGGATGTGAAATCCTCCCGTGGGTTTTGTTAAGCCCCAATTGACTATTGCCTCAGTACCTCGAGTGGTATTGAGGATATTTCCTGAAATATTTTTTTTTCAAAACTTTTCAAATGGTCCAAATACATAACACATTCTGCCAAAACCACACATGTATTATGGATCAAATTTAACAGCACTCCTTGAAGCCAGTGAGCAGAATGCTCTGCAGTAGCTTATGTTGAGAAAGCATGAGGATCCATTAATTGTCATTGCGCCACGAGTGATGAATAACACCAGAGTTGTCTTAATTTTGGCTAGCAGCATACCACCCTGCATCCCACTGCTGGCTTGCCTCTGAAGCTAAGCACAGTTGGCCCTGGTCAGTCCATGGATGGGAGACCAGATACTGCTGAAAAATATATCCCAATGCCTCAGAACATTGATTGGGGACATTGCCCTGTGTAGGGAGCTGTCTTTCAGAAATAATGTTAAACGGGTGTCCTGGCTCTCTGTGGTCACTAAAGATCCCATGGTACCTATCGTGAGGGTAGGGGTGTTATACCACATTCAAAACAACTCGAAAATCTCTGACTTCAGTGCGTTCAAAACAACTGGGAACTCAGAAAAAACGGGGAAAAATCGATTTGAACGGACATTCAATTCGGAATTCCACCTCTTTCTAGAGCTCTGACCTGAAGATCACTAAAGTCATGATTTTTCAGAGTTCCCAGTTTTTTTGAACGCGGCATTTACCCCGGTGTCCTGGCTAAATTCCCAATCTGGCCCTCATACCATCATGGCCACCTAATCATCCCCAGCTTCCAAGTGGCTCATTCATCCCCCCTCCTCTCCCCTGTAACTATTCCCCAGGTCATTTCTGTAAATGAGAATGTGTTCTCAGTCAACTTACTAGTAAAATAAGGGTTACATAAATAAATACAAATGCAGGCATGCAGGCCCAGAAAGCAACCCGTCTTTGTCTGCTGCTGCCCTGAAGGAGACAAGGCTGTCGCCTTTGATATTCTAATTATGATCCATAGAAAAGAGCCAGAGTTTAAGTAACCAATTTTTCTATCTCTGCAAATCCACACGCAGAACCAGGGATTATGGAGCCCATAGGAGTAGGTCAAATAAGAAAAGAGAATAGGCTGCTCAGATCTTTATTATGTTCTATATGGAGAAAGAACAATACTTTTAACGGTTTACTTAACTACCAGCGTAAATAACTTCAATCGGTGACATCAATGTGGTTCAAGGTGAATCCTTTTATTAGATGATATGCATTATGACATTTGCTGGTATACCCTCGACTTCTATAACTTGGTCTGACTTTTTCCACACGCATCACCTTTAGGCTGTGTCCCAGATGGCACCCTATTCCCTAGTTATGCACTATATAGGAAATAAGGTGCCAGTTGGGACACAACCTTAGACTGTGCAACGCCCCAAGGGCCTCCCACTCAGCAAAACAGAAGTGACATGTTTTGCCTGTCGCCCACCATCTCCCTCTGGATCGATACTTCAGCCACTGACAGACAGTCAGCCAGAATGAAAATAAAGCATGTACACAGCTGTTTCCTTTTTCTCATCTATTCAGAAGTGTTTGATACTGAAATCAAGATACAGCGCAACAGTGATGTCTGCTGCCTTGGTACTTTACCATCCCCCTAAAGTTAAGGTGACATTGAATGTACAGTGTGTGGATGACGTCTTTAGCCTTATCTGTCCTATACCTGATGTATTCAAGGATGACAATACATGAGACTAACTGCAGTGTGGCAGGCTTCATTTCTATCAGTAACTTGATCTAATTAAAAGCCATTACTCCTGCAAGATATTTACCTTACTGCTAGCTGATTATTTTTTTTAAATATGGGATGTCAATGAATTATGCACAGACGTTAGTGTCTTATCTTTAACAGTGACAAACAACGTAGCTGAGCTTTGAATATTCCACAAAGGTGTATGCAAAACAGGCACACATCCTAAATAGTTCACCAAATAGCTACCCGGACTATCTGCATTTACCCTTTTTGCACTAACTATGTTTGACTCTATGCACACACACTGAACTCTACCCACATAATCACACATACTTACACTGACACTCCAACTCATACACACACACACACACACACAGACACACACACAGCACGTACACACAAGCACACTGTCGCCACACACACACTTCCACACCCTATTATCTATCATGTTGCCTAGTCACTTTACCCCTACCTATATGTACATACAGTATATACCTCAATTACCTCATACCCCTACACATCGACTCGGTACTGGTACCCCGTGTATATAGCCAAGCTATCGTTACTCATTGTGTATTTATTCCAAGTGTTACAAATTGTTTCTATTAATATATTAAAATAGATATTATTGTATTCTGCATTGTTGGGAAGGGCCCATAAGTAAGCATTTCACTGTTAGTCTACACCTGTTGTTTATGAAGCATGTGACAATTAAAATTTGATGGCCAGGCACGACTCCAACACCATCATTAAGTTTGCCGACGACACAACAGTGGTAGGCCTGATCACCGACAACGATGAGACAGCCTATAGGGAGGAGGTCAGAGACCTGGCCGTGTGGTGCCAGGACAACAACCTCTCCCTCAACGTGACCAAGACAAAGGAGATGATTGTGGACTACAGGAAAAAAAAGAGGACTGAGCACGCCCCCATTCTCATTGACGGGGCTGTAGTGGAACAGGTTGAGAGCTTCAAGTTCCTTGGTGTCCACATCACCAACAAACTATCATGGTCCAAACACACCAAGACAGTCGTGAAGAGGGCACGACAAAGCCTATTCCCCCTCAGGAGACTGAAAAGATTTGGCATGGGTCCTCAGATCCTCAAAAAATTCTACAGCTGCACCATCGAGAGCATCCTGACTGGTTGCATCACCGCCTGGTATGGCAACTGCTTGGCCTCCGACCGCAAGGCACTACAGAGGGTAGTGCGTACGGCCAAGTACATCACTGGGGCCAAGCTTCCTGCCATCCAGGACCTCTATACCAGGCGGTGTAAGAGGAAGGCCCTCAAAATTGTCAAAGACTCCAGCCACCCTAGTCATAGACTGTTCTCCCTGCTACCGCACGGCAAGCGGTACCGGAGTGCCAAGTCTAGGTCCAAAAGACTTCTCAACAGCTTCTACCCCCAAGCCATAAGACTCCTGAACAGCTAATCATGGCTACCCGGACTATTTGCACTGCCCCCCCACCCCATCCTTTTTACGCTGCTGCTACTCTGTTAATAATTTATGCATAGTCACTTTAACTCTACCCACATGTACATATTACCTCAACTACCTCAACTAGCCGGTGCCCCCGCACATTGACTCTGCAACGGTACCCCCCTGTATATATAGCCTCCCTACTGTTACTTTATTTTACTTCTGCTCTTTTTTTTCTCAACACTTTTTTTGTTGTTGTTTCATTTTTACTTTTTTTGTTAAAAATAAATGCACTGTTGGTTAAGAGCTGTAAGTAAGCATTTCACTGTAATGTCTGCACCTGTTGTATTCGGCGCATGTGACCAATAAAATTTGATTTGATTTGATTTGATTTGATTTGTAAGAGAGGTGTCACTTTCATTGGAATTGTAGGCTCATTCTGCATTTACTGCTGCTATTCACAAAATGGTACTATATTGGTAAATATACTGAATCAACAGATTTACTATACGAGGGAATTTATGGTATTAGATTTTAAATGTGTGCATAGGACTGAAATAACATTTAGTTGTGTTAAGACAAGTGCTACACTATCTTAAGTGATGGTAGACAGCTCCATCATTGTGTTTCACAAAACTATTTGTATATCTTGTTTTTTTAAGTTTTACATTCACTCACATCTAATACGTCTGTGCATAATTCATTGACATCCCATATTTAAAAAAAATAATCAGCTAGCAGTAAGGTAAATATCTGCAACAATGAATTGCAAAGGTTAAAATGATCACAAAACCTTTTTCAAGGCTGGTGGTATTTGAAGTCTCGGTATAGTGGCTATCTTTACTGTGGTAAAGGGAACACAGAGGCATCGTTTTCCATGCACATAAAAGCATGAGGTCCGTAGCTTTAATGGGTTTACCTGGTCAATATAATCCTAACTGAATGTGTAACACATTAGCCTTATCTGAATTGAGCTTTGGGTGAAAAGTGGGCATTCAAAAGTACTATGAATGCTAAGGGACTGAAAGGCTGGAATAACATTCAACTCCATAGCGTTTAGTAGGCTATCTCACATAGACTAAGAGATGGCTAACATACTAAAATCATATAAATCTCACCATTGCTTGGTTGAATCCTACAGAATAAATGGGTGACCGACGTTGGTTCAATTATTTGAATTCTATTTCGTTCTGTTTTTTTCTGTGGCCTCAATGCGCACAGATGGTATTAGATTTTAAATGTGTGCATAGGACTGAAATAACATTTAGTTGTGTTAAGACAAGTGCTACACTATCTTAAGTGATGGTAGACAGCTCCATCATTGTGTTTCACCAAACTATTTGTATATCTTATTTTTTTTAGTTTTACATTCACTCAGCTACGTTGTTTGTCACTGTTAAAGATAAGACACTAACGTCTGTGCATAATTCATTGACATCCCATATTTAAAAAAAAATAAATCAGCTAGCAGTAAGGTAAATATCTGCAACAATGAATTGCAAAGGTTAAAATGATCACAAAACCTTTTTCAAGGCTGGTGGTATTTGAAGTCTCGGTATAGTGGCTATCTTTACTGTGGTAAAGGGAACACAGAGGCATCGTTTTCCATGCACATAAAAGCATGAGGTCTGTAGCTTTAATGGGTTTACCTGGTCAATATAATCCTAACTGAATGTGTAACACATTAGCCTTATCTGAATTGAGCTTTGGGTGAAAAGTGGGCATTCAAAAGTACTATGAATGCTAAGGGACTGAAAGGCTGGAATAACATTCAACTCCATAGTGTTTAGTAGGCTATCTCACATAGACTAAGAGATGGCTAACATACTGAAATCATATAAATCTCACCATTGCTTGGTTGAATCCTACAGAATAAATGGGTGACCGACGTCGGTTCAATTATTTGAATTCTATTTCGTTCTATTTTTTTCTGTGGCCTCAATGCGCACATTGTACAGTTTCTAGAGACATAAATCATATCCAGAAAAATATAAATGCAAAATGTAAATGAAAAAATATAAATGCAACATGTAAAGTGTTGGTCCCATGTTTCATGAGCTGAAATAAAAGACCCCAGAAATGTTCCATACGCACATAAAATTATTTATTTCTCTCAAATGTTGTGCATGAATTTGTTTGCAACCCTGTTACTGAGCATTTCTCCTTTGCCAAGACAATCCATCCATCTGACAAGTGTGGCATATCAAGAAGCTGATTAAACAGCATGATTATTACACAGATGTACCTTGTGCTGGGGACAATCAAAGGCCACTCTAAAATGTGCAGTTTTGTCACACAATACAATGCCACAGATATCTCAAGTTTTGGAGCATGCAATTGGCATGATGACTGCAGGAATGTCCACCAGAGCTGTTGCCAGAGAATTTAATGTACATTTCTCTACCATAAGCCGCCTCCAACGTCGTTTTAGAGAATTTGGCAGTACGTCCAACCGGCCTCACAACTGCAGACCACGTGTAACCACACCAGCCCAGGACCTCCACATCCGGCTTCTTCACCTACGGGATCATCTGAGACCAGCCACCTGGACAGCTGATGAAACTGAGGAGTATTTCTGGCTGTAAGAAAGCCCTTTTGAAGGGAAAAATTCATTCTGATTGGCTGGGCCTGGCTCCCCA
Source organism: Coregonus clupeaformis (assembly GCF_020615455.1). Lineage (NCBI taxonomy): Eukaryota > Metazoa > Chordata > Actinopteri > Salmoniformes > Salmonidae > Coregonus > Coregonus clupeaformis. The sequence continues at coordinate 34,397,178 of NC_059193.1, forward strand.
GTGGGTGGGCCTATGGCTGCTCCCCTGCCCAGTCATGTGAAATCCATAGATTAGGGCCTAATGAATGTATTTCAATTGACTGATTTCCTTAAATGATCTGTGACTCAGTAAAATCGATGAAATTGTTGCATGTTGCATTTATATTTTTGTTCAGTATATTTTTGCTCATAGAACATGGTAATTACTACAATGACCACAATGTTTCTTTTACGACTGCTATCGAAGAGAGATTAATGTTTGATCGTGAGGTGATATAGAGAACAGCTGTTGCTTTGCATAAAACAATTAATAAAAGTCCCATGTTAGTAGTGACTGCCCATTACTGCTTATCACTTATTAGCCATCGTTTATTAATATTACAAAGTAAATAAGGCAAAATTTTATTAATACCAACTATCAATCACTTAGATCATGTATTTTCCTGTAAATATGGCATACTTTTATTAATACCAACTATCAATCACTTAGATAATGTCTTTTCAAGTAAAGATAAATGCTTTACCACAGAGGAAAGACTTTGTCATAGAAAATCTCTCATTTCCTTTTCTTTTTCAGTTTCAGCCTGAAGAAACTTGGGGGAGAAGTTAAAAAAGTGAGTAATTGGAGCTAGTGCATCACAACTCTTCAAGGAAGTTGAGCTCTCCACAGATTTTACCCATATCCTTTCTTGATTTGATTCGCCTGAAGGGCAACTCCCCCGCTTAAGCCTGACTAGGAGAGGAACAACACAAGAAAAATACTATGCCAGTTTGCCATTTACACTTGTAACATTTCTTGTCTCTCCTAGAAATGCTTTACATACAAAGTGCTGATGAGCGACCAATTTTACAATGGGGAACTTCATTATGCATTATTTTTCTTGCCGTGATGTGTCAACCCCAGTGAAATGTCAGAGGATATTGAGCCAGTTGGAAATGTCAGACTGGGATGTTTTGAGAAAGGGAATTAGGCAAGAAAAGGTAGCACAATATGTGTTAGTGTTACTTAGTTTGGCCAAGAGTAACTGACATCATTATGTTGTACTAGAGATTGGGGGTTTGGTTTTAGCTCTTTCAATATTTGCTCTGTGTCTTGTTTTATACAGCGACATTGACTCAATATTTAAACTACTGCATTTACCCATCTCTCACTACCGTGTTGCCATGTTGGGCCCAATTTTTCAAGAACATAGATATAGTTGTTCAGTGTATACCTGGCAACCACACAAGTAGTTTTAAACTTCAGCGAAATAGCAAAGTAAAGGACTTTACTACACTGAACAAAAATATAAACGCAACATTCAACAATTTCAACGATTTTACTGAGTTACAGTTCATTTAAGGAAATCAGTCAATTGAAATGAATTCATTAGGCCCTAATCTATGGATTTCACATGACTGGGCAGGGGAGCAGCCATAGGCCCACCCACTTGGGAGCCAGGCCCAGCCAATCAGAATGAATTTTTCCCTTCAAAAGGGCTTTATTACAGCCAGAAATACTCCTCAGTTTCATCAGCTGTCCAGGTGGCTGGTCTCAGATGATCCCGTAGGTGAAGAAGCCGGATGTGGAGGTCCTGGGCTGGTGTGGTTACACGTGGTCTGCAGTTGTGAGGCCTGTTGGACGTACTGCCAAATTCTCTAAAATGACGTTGGAGGCGGCTTATGGTAGAGAAATGGATGTGGAAGTCCTGGGCTTGCGTGGTTACACGTGGTCTGCGGTTGTGAGGCCGGTTGGACGTACTGTCCAATTCTGTAAAAACTATGTTTTTATGGTAGCTAGATTAATATAAAACTATCTGGCAACAGCTCTGGTGGACATTCCTGAAGTCAGCATGCCAATTGCACGCTCCCTCAAAACTTGAGACATCTGTGGCATTTGTTTACATCCCTGTTAGTGAGCATTTCTCCTTTACCAAGATAATCCATCCACCTGACAGGTGTGGCATATCAATAATCTGATTAAACAGCTCATTACACAGGTGCACCTTGTGTTGGGGACAAACCTGCACATTCTAGAGTGACCTTTTATTGTCCCCAACACAAGGTGCACCTGTGTAATGAGCTGTTTAATCAGATTATTGATATGCCACACCTGTCAGGTGGATGGATTATCTTGGTAAAGGAGAAATGCTCACTAACAGGGATGTAAACAAATGTCTGTGCGTATGGAACATTTCTGTGAGCTTTTATTTCAGCTCATGAAACATGGGACCAACACTTTGGATTTATATTTTTGTTCAGTACATATTACCCTTAAAGTCCCAGTGCAGTCAATTTTCCTGTGTTTTAATTATATTTCTACACTATGAGGTTGGAATAAAACTGTGAAATTGTGAAAATGATGAATGTCCTTTTAGTGTAAGAGCTGTTTGAAAAGACCGCCTGAATCTTCAGCTTGTTTTGGTGGTAAATTAGTTAATAGACCAATAAGAAAGAGAGTTCCAAACCTCTCTGCCAATAACAGCTAGTTTTCAGTTTTCCACTCCCAGACATTACTAGCTAAATTCTTGCTTGAGAAATAGCCTTTGTTAAAAATAAATGTGTATTTCTTTTTGACCATTTTAATAGAAAACTATCACAGTAAGGTACTTAATTGTTACCCAGAAATAATTTAATATTGAAATAAAAATGGCTGCATTGGACCTTTAAATAGCCTATGATTAAGTTTAAATCTCCCAGATGGAGAGTTCTACCGATGAGGACAAGTGTCTTGCCATTCACAGAGATATCATCCATGTCAACTCTAATTGAAACTAAATTAGAATCCATTTACTTTATAGTTGCCATAAGGATAATAAGTTGATGCCGGTTTCAGAACCTTATTCTAATAAATAATAAGGATGTTAGATGGTCACTTAGTTGAGTTATTATTAACATCCTTTTGGCATTGGGGGATGGCGGGCAAACACAGACAGATAGAGCTGGGGGCTACTGCTGTATCTCAATTGGTAATTGTCTTGCCCGAGAAAAATAAAATAAAGAATTGCCTACCTGCAATCAACCCATGGTAACTATTGTATAGGAATGTCTAGAATGGTGCTGTGTAAACAGTAATGGTTAACAGTTTCATCCACGTTGCTGTCACATAAAGGCATAGATTAGTTATAAGGCTTTTAACAATATGTGCTTGAAAGCATGTAATGTCTACTGCCCAAGTCCACACAACCTGTGGAATGTATGGTTCTTTGAATTTCCTTGCCAAAGAAAATTCAAGCAGGAAAAAGTAAATGGTAATAAAAAATATGGACATTCCACTCTGGACTCAAATGCACACTTGAATGGTTTACACAATGCATTGAGGAATAAATTGATGTTGCCAACCTTCCCACCTTGAATGACAATAAAGCGATCCCCAACATATAAGCATTTGCAGTTGGTCCTGCCACTCACCGAAAGCTGTGTAGAACTCGGCCTTTGTCAGGTGCTCATCGTCGTTGATGTCGTTGTATTTGAGAAGGTCAAACAGGGTGCACTCAGAGACATCCTTGGACAGACCTTCCTCCTTGATGACCTGCAACAGAAAAATGCATTTAGACCTTGCCTTTTAAGAGGGGCATTATGCAACTTACAGTTAAAGCTAAGTCTGGGATCTTCTTGGTCTGGGGTTTCTTTTTTCTTGTACTTTTTTTCCCCGTCTCCTTTTTTTTGGAGTGCCGAAACCACTCAAGGATCTGGGATTTCTAATGTTACAGCATAGAGCATGCAAAGTAACACAATCAGGTGCCACACAGAGGGACTTGGGAAAATTGCAGTTGGCTCAGAACAGGGCAGCGTGACTGGCCCTTAAAAGTACACGGAGAGCTAACATTGATGACATGCATGTCAGTCTCTCCTGGCTCAGAGTGGAAGAGAGATTGACTTCTTCACTGCTTGTTTTTGTGAGAGGTGTCGACGAGCTGAATGTACCGAGCTGTCTGTTTGGAATACTGGCACACAGCTCGGACACCCATGCATACCCCACAAGACATGCCATCAGAGGTCTCTTCACAGTCCCCAAGTCCAGAACGGACTATGGGAGGCGCACAGTACTACATAGAGCCATGACTACATGGAACTCTATTCCACATCAGGTAACTGATGCAAGCAGTAGAATCAGATTTTAAAAAACAGGTAAAAATACACCTTGTGGAACAGCGGGGACTGTGAAGAGACACACAGGTACATACACACATACATATAGACACTCACTCTACAGTCGTGGTCAAACGTTTTGAGAATGACACAAGTATTGGTCTTCACAAAGTTTGCTGATTCAGTGTTTTTAGATATTTTTGTCAGATGTTACTATGGTATACTGAAGTATAATTACAAGCATTCCATAAGTGTCAAAGGCTTTTATTGACAATTACATTAAGTTTATGCAAAGAGTCAATATTTGCAGTGTTGACCCTTCTTTTTCAAGACCTCTGCAATCCACCCTGGCATGCTGTCAATTAACTTCTGGGCCACATCCTGACTGATGGCAGCCCATTCTTGCATCAATCAATGCTTGGAGTTTGTCAGAATTTGTGGGGTTTTGTTTGTCAACCCGCCTCTTGAGGATTGACCACCAAGTTCTCAATGGGATTAAGGTCTGGGGAGTTTCCTGGCCATGGACCCAAAATGTCGATGTTTTGTTCCCCGAGCCACTTAGTTATCACTTTTGCCTTATGGCAAGGTGCTCCATCATGCTGGAAAAGGCATTGGTCGTCACCAAACTGTTCATGGATGGTTGGGAGAAGTTGCTCTCGGAGCATGTGTTGGTACCATTCTTTATTCATGGCTGTGTTGGTACTCACAACCACTATAAAACAACTGCTTTAACAGACTGCGCCACCAATCAGTCATAGCAGTTGTAAATAAAATACTACAAGTTGACATGACCACCATTGTCATCTATTTCTTGTTACGATTGATGTAGCTACGAATATAAACTATAATCCTCATAGCCTACAGCTTTATTTTCTTTGTATTCGTAAAAGCACATACAGTGGGGAGAACAATTATTTGATACACTGCCGATTTTGCAGGTTTTCCTACTTACAAAGCATGTAGAGGTCTGTAATTGTTATCATAGGTACACTTCAACTGTGAGAGACGGAATCTAAAACAAAAATCCAGAAAATCACATTGTATGATTTTTAAGTAATTAATTTGCATTTTATTGCATGACATAAGTATTTGATACATCAGAAAAGGAGAACTTAATATTTGGTACAGAAACCTTTGTTTACAATTACAGAGATCATACGTTTGATGTAGGTCTTGACCAGGTTTGCACACACTGCAGCAGGGATTTTGGCCCACTCCTCCATACAGACCTTCTCCAGATCCTTCAGGTTTCGGGGCTGTCGCTGGGCAATACGGACTTTCAGCTCCCTCCAAAGATATTCTATTGGGTTCAGGTCTGGAGACTGGCTAGGCCACTCCAGGACCATGAGATGCTTCTTACGGAGCCACTCCTTAGTTGCCCTGGCTGTGTGTTTCGGGTCATTGTCATGCTGGAAGACCCAGCCACGACCCATCTTCAATGCTCTTACTGAGGGAAGGAGGTTGTTGGCCAAGATCTCGCGATACATGGCCCCATCCATCCTCCCTTCAATACGGTGCAGTCGTCCTGTCCCCTTTGCAGAAAAGCATCCCCAAAGAATGATGTTTCCACCTCCATGCTTCACGGTTGGGATGGTGTTCTTGGGGTTGTACTCATCCTTCTTCTTCCTCCAAACACGGCGAGTGGAGTTTAGACCAAAAAGCTCAATTTTTGTCTCATCAGACCACATGACCTTCTCCCATTCCTCCTCTGGATCATCCAGATGGTCATTGGCAAACTTCAGACGGGCCTGGACATGCGCTGGCTTGAGCAGGGGGACCTTGCGTGCGCTGCAGGATTGTAATCCATGACGGCGTAGTGTGTTACTAATGGTTTTCTTTGAGACTGTGGTCCCAGCTCTCTTCAGGTCATTGACCAGGTCCTGCCGTGTAGTTCTGGGCTGATCCCTCACCTTCCTCATGATCATTGATGCCCCACGAGGTAAGATCTTGCATGGAGCCCCAGACCGAGGGTGAACTTCTTCCATTTTCTAATAATTGCGCCAACAGTTGTTGCCTTCTCACCAAGCTGCTTGCCTATTGTCCTGTAGCCCATCCCAGCCTTGTGCAGGTCTACAATTTTATCCCTGATGTCATTACACAGCTCTCTGGTCTTGGTCACTGTGGAGAGGTTGGAGTCTGTTTAATTGAGTGTGTGGACAGGTGTCTTTTATACAGGTAACGAGTTCAAACAGGTGCAGTTAATACAGGTAATGAGTGGAGAACAGGAGGGCTTCTTAAAGAAAAACTAACAGGTCTGTGAGAGCCAGAATTCTTACTTGTTGGTAGGTGATCAAATACTTATGTCATGCAATAAAATGCAAATTAATTACTTAAAAATCATACAATGTGATTTTCTGGATTTTTGTTTTAGATTCCGTCTCTCACAGTTGAAGTGTACCTATGATAAAAATGACAGACCTCTACATGCTTTGTAAGTAGGAAAACCTGCAAAATCGGCAGTGTATCAAATACTTTTTCTCCCCACTGTAGATGTGAATTAAACGGTAAGCAAAAACATTGAATTTTGAATTTTGTGTAATGTCAGTAGTCTAGTCAAGGAAGCATCATGCAAAATATATTGGCACACTCCACTTCCCAAGACCACTGCCAAATAAGGTGTGCTGTCACCTGCTTTTATAGTAAGCCTTGAGGTGGTACCACCCAGCACATCTAGAAGAGAGTGTATTTCATACCGAACCCCTCCCTTGAGATGACGTGAAATGATTATGTTTTAGTCAAATATTATATCTGTTTGGGCTTCTTGCGGTCAATTTGCAGTCTACAAATTATTTATAATTATAATTACAAATTATTTGTAATTATGTTCTGGCCCCCTGACCATCCGTTCAAGAAAAGATCGACCTGCGGCTGAATCTAGATGATCCCTGACGTAGAGGCACCTTCTCAAGGGGCCTCTACAACATGATTTCAATGGTACAGTTGAACCGCTAGGGGCAAAAAGAGCTAGATTTACTACTAAAAGACCAAAATATATCACTTTTGCAACAAACTATCACAATGAAGACCAGCATTGACATGTTTCACTATAACTAAACTTAAAACATCTGGTTTTCGATGAAAACAATGTTTTTTCATGAAAGTTACTCTTTAAGTCTTACCTTGTCCTAGATTGTCTATAGATCTCTTATTTCTGGAAGTAAATAGCATTATCCTGAGTGTAACAATTACCTAACACTATTGGCTACTGTATGTTTAAGCTTAAACTCTATTGGACCAGTTAGGTTTGCTACTGGAGCAGTAGGGAGAAATGAAAACCAAATAATAAACTGAATAATTTAGGAAAAGAATGCCGGCTTGTATTTTGTAAATACAAATACTTACAAAAAAATGAACCACCTTGAGTAAAAATTGATATGTGAAATTTGTTCAATGAGCTCAATATGAATTAAATACATCAACAGTACACTAGACATAGATATCGGCCATATACTGTATCCCACCTATAGTTTACTAGGGTGCACCCAACTCTATTTTAATCTGAGGGTATCTCAGCTTTCAATGTTCAATGTCCAATACAAATACAATGAACATGAATCCACAGAAAAACACAACCTAATTCACAAATACTGACTGATAAACAACTATGAGATGGAATCAAATGTGAGTGACTGTGCCTATCAATAAACACTGTAAGGTGTTTAAATGTGGCATGTGCTTATGACAGTCCCACTGCAATGTATGGTGCTATGATGTCTTGCAACAAAGAATCCTACCACACTGTAGTATGGCAGTGCAAATTCAGTGTCCTCCAAGGAAAAAGAAAAATAAATCTTCGCTTGCAAATCTTCTTACGGATGTCCTAGGTTCGGGCGGCTCGCCATCCTTGGTGGAACTGAATCCATACTCAAAAAACCTGACCTGTTTTACAAACAGGATCACACAATATATATACTATGAGTAGCTTTCATATAAACATTAATATAGCTCTTAGCTTTAATCTCTTATAGGAATAAGAAAATAAAACTTAGTCAAAATGCTTTACAATTTAACTACAGCACCAGGCTCACATGGACTAAACAATAAACTAGCCTGGGCAATGCAAAGGACTTTACACAACTACAGCACCAGGCTCACGTGGACTGAACAATAGACTAGCCTGGGCAAATGGAAAGTACTAGTGCTTACACCTATACACCATTTCTTATAAAGTAATCTAAAACATAACTGTGTACCAAAATGGATTATGGTAATAGCTAATCACATTTTATAAAAGAATGAAAACTAAAATAGTTCGTCATGCATGATTAGCATGATCACTAACGTTTGCTATTTCAATTGATCGATAGCTGAGCTAGCCTAAATGTTAACGGCTTGTGCATATACTTGGTTCAGTATGAACACGCACAAAATGCTAGCAATAGCTTAGCTAGCCTTATAGCTAACGGTTTTATACAACTTCTCACGACGATTTGAAACGTAGTTCTTCTTCCATAGAATGGCGGTAGCTCTTCACATTCCGTTCGAGCTCCTTTTTAACATGTTGGCGCCCACTGGTGTAGAATGTGAGGTTAGGAGAGGGACTAAGATAGAATATTGAGTTTTGATTGGCTCAACATAAACTGCTCGTCATGTAGCTTCTGACAGCTGATTTGTAATAGCAGTCAACTTTTAAACAGATCACAATATAATATTATATGATTGGTTACTGGAATCTCACCAGTAACGATAAGTATTAAACATTAGTTGACCTGCATTACATGAGGAAACCCCTTTTCATGCTGCAAAGACTCTCTTGTTATGTTTTATATATGGTTTGAAATATGACAAGTTGGATCTATCTCACCTTCAGGCTGACTTTCACTCATCCATCATTCTAGATCAGCTGTCATGAAGCTTGACAAAATATGACAGTGTTGGGGAGTAGTGAACTACTACATTTTGCAGTAGCTTGGTGGTAGTTGAACTACATTCTAGGTAGTGTTTTCTGTTGTGAATTACTTTTTTGCCATGTAGCGGTGTAGCTAACTACTGGAACTACACTACTTTTTTTGCAAAAGAGAAGAAATTATGGGCTTATTTGTCGGCTTCAGACCTGCCTAATTCTCACTTGAAACATTGTTTTTGCAATTTGTAGTCTATGACATTTTAGATTTAGGTTTGATCATTTTTCCCAAAGTAGCTTGGATGTAGTTAAGTAAACTATATATTTTTAACTATATAGCTTTTGTGCAGCTTAACTTCTTCTAGTGTGAAGTAATTTGTAGTTTGGTAAACTATGATTTCAGAGTAGCTTCCCCAGCACTGCTGCCTAATGTATCATCATCAACTATGTCTTGTTCTTTGCAACGTTGGCTCTTACTGAACTAAAAGTGTAAACTATAAAGAATTATCACCATTTGTGTGATGATTGAACCTCATATGTTGAATTCAAAAATGTTCTTAAAGCCATTTGTGTATGATAATGCGCTAGAAATGTATTTACATTGACCTCTATCACTTCACAGTACATTACACCACTTGCTATAAGCATTCATAAAAGTGTATGCCTCCTTTAAGACAATTTGTAACAATTGGCAATTGGATGCATTCATAATGCAATAGACACAGTTGGTTCAGAGAAAGTGTTATCAAAAACATGGTATTCCAAAGTATTCCCTGCCTTTCTGAACCACCACATGGTGGACGGTTTGATTCAGGGAGATGGTAATATTAGCGGGGGCTGTGAATGATCCCAGTCTTCTCACACCATCTCTTAAATGTCCCGTCCAGAAATCAAACCATCTTTACCCTGCTCTGTAGTTGATGTTCAGGTTTGATGTACTGGAGGAATCGACACTATCTGATTGAGTCAACATAAGGAATGCAGCCGGAGTCCGTGTCAAATTAACACCTCTTTTACAATTAACAATTACACAAATAGCAGACTCGTAAAAGAGGGCTGAAATGATCGGTCACATCAAATTTGTATAATTTAACCTGGCAAAACATGAAGAGAGAAGAAATTAGTATTTCACTGATTGAATTCTCAGCCATGAGTGACTTCTGAGATGTGGCATAGTTTTGAGGACCTCTGAGATGTGGCATAGTTTTGACAACTTCTGAGATGTGGCAACGTTTTGAGGATTTCTGAGATGTAGCAAAGTTTTGAGGACTTCTGAGATTTGGCATAGTTTTGAGGACTTCTGAGATGTGGCATAGTTTTGAGGACTTCTGAGATGTGGCATAGATTTAAAGACTTCTGAGATGTGGAATAGTTTTGAGGACTTCTGAGATATGGCATAGTTCAAGGACTTCTTGAGATGTGGCATAGTTTGAGGACTTCTTGAGATGTGGCATAGATTGAGGTCAACTGTGTCAACGTCTGAGATTCAGAATTAATGATTGCAGTGCTTTTGTAAACAAGACAAAGACGTGCGGCTTAGAATAGCTACTACATTTTTCTGCATTTAATACCAGTTTGTACTGTATTTGTTCTGTGTCAACATTGCCATATGTTTCAAGGTTTAAGAGAGACCTTAGCATTTTCCTATGAGTAATGCCTTAAAACCAACATGGCATTACTCAATCTGTGCAGTGGATGTTTGTGGACAGACTTTGACATTAAAACACCTGGATAGATGATGGCTCATAGCATTGTGTCTAGCCCTCAGTGTCATCCGTAATTTAATACCTTTGGTACCTATGGTAAGTGCCTGAAGCAACTTTCCAATGTGTCAACTGGGAATATTTGCATAGTCAAAGAAAGCCCAGCACAACATTACATTTTCTCTTTCATTATGGATTTCACCCACTGTGCATTGATTTATGCTCTCATCTCCGAGCTGAAAGCATTGCTGTTATGTAAAAAACAAAAAAAACTAAGATATAGTTAAATATCAGAGCTGTTGGCAGTAATCAAATGGGGCACTTTTGATTCAAAAGAGTGAATGCATAAGAATATGAATCAAGCTAGTTTTCTCTCTCACATCAGTCTAATAGAGACAGGAGTAATCAGAGTGCCACTGGATATATTAGTATGAAACTGAGAGCAGTTGAAAGGTTATTTAAACCAGCAGTGGTTGCTTACTTATTCAATAATCTAAATGCATGGCATATAAACCAGTCCTCAGGTACTGCGAAACATTAATTTATTATGCATAAAATGTCTTCCACACTCAACCACACTTTCTGGAAGTAACGGTCAAAGCCGACATTCTCCCACGAGTGGAACGTTCCTTTGACCTGGATTATTATATTTCTATACCACCTCGCTTTCTGAAGCAAAGACCAACTAGAAAGGGAATAACAGTGAAAATAATACAGAGGGCATCAAGATGGCTCCTATAGTAAATTCCTAGGAGGCTATAGTAAACACAATGTTTAGGTTCTGTTTGTTTACCCTTTTTTCATATCAGGCTACTGACATGTGGGACATTTACTGTGGCTTTATTGTCCACCCTCATGTCCTCACCAGTGATAGTTTGTTACTCCTTCGTGTGTAGTAAACACAATGTTTAGGTTTCATTGGTTTTCCTTTTTTCTTTCTAACACTTAGTGACATCCAAGTCCCGCCCTCATCTCCTCACCTGTGATAATTCGCTGCTGTCTACTCTCCCGCTACCATCGGCGTCGAAGCGCTTAAACAGAAGGTCGACCAGCTTCTTCCTGGTGGCCATGTTGTCTTTGTGGCCCCCACGGTTGCCAGTTTCCATGTATCTCTGGTCATGCAGGTTCAGAATTTTGGTCTTCAGCCTCTGGTAGTCACTCAGTCTGCAGTTGTCATCTGAGGAACAAGAACAAGAGAGAAGAAGTTAGAATCTAAAATGGCTGAATCATGTAAAGTGAGACCCATATAAAGTCAATGGGCACACCCAGACGTGCCATACCCATAGTTGGTACAAGGACACTAACATCTCAGATTTCTCCTGTTTTTATTTTATTTTCATATATTAAATTATTTACTAAACAATTTTTAAGCCCACATTCTATCATCATTATTTATAAAAAGTGGTATTTTGTGGAGGGGGCACACTAACTGGACCATATTTTACCTATCAGCTAACCACATCATATATTATAGCAATCTCAGTCGATGACACAGTCGATAACATGGCACACAACCATTGGTTAATGCATGCAACGTCCAAGCAGTGGAACACAACCAATATTGTTAGTGGAGGAGGAGAGAGAGTGTCAAGTGACACACACAGCATCTGATTTGATTTTAGCTGCCGGTGATGGGCAGGACCCGCAGGAGGTATTTTTGTAAATTAATTTGATCAAGCTATGTAGCCTATTGATTCCTTCTTGTTGAATAAATAAAACAAAACGTGTTATTTTAGAGTATGTGTCTAATTATCTTAGCTGGTATGCTTGCTGGCAAGGTTTCTAGACTTTTGAAAATAAAAAAAATGGTTGAATTCTTGGTTTATGATAGCTGCAGTGAGCTCCAAAAGTATTGGGACAGCAAAACATTTTTTTTTGGGGGCTCTGTACTCTGGCACTTTGGAATTTGAAATGATACAATGACTATGAGGTTAAAGTGCAGACTGTCTGCTATATTTAATTTGAGGATATTTTCATCCATATCAGGCGAACGGTTTAGAAATTACAGCAGTTTTTTTCTTCAGGATTGTCCGTAATCATGGTAGCATCCACATTAATGTAGAAATGTTTAGAAACATATTCTATTCTTATGTACAATAAAAGTGACTCCAAAATGACACAATACATTATTTATCATTCATTTCTATTGGGCATAAAATAATCACAAGCTTAACGTCGTCATTGCGTGCTATGGATATGGGACCAAATACTTCACTTTTTACTACTTTAATACACATAAGTGAATTTGTCCCAATACTTTTGGTACCTTAAAATGGGGGGACTATGTACAAAAGTGCTGTAATTTCTAAACGGTTCACCCGATATGGATGAAAATGCCCTCAAATTAAAGCTGACACTCTGCACCTCACAGTCATTGTATTATTTCAAATCCAATGTGCCAAAACAACCAAACATTTTTGCCCCCTCTAAAATAATGGGTGCATGACGCCCCTGTGCACACCTGTCTGCTGTGAGAGAATTCATTATCAAACACCAACAGTAAGAGAAAATATGATGATTTGTATTTGCAATACACCATCAAAGCAGACATAAAAAGAGTCAACTATATGAAATATTCAGCATAGAAGAGTTACGAGCAAAAAATTATGACTGGAAATTGTCGTTCCAACGCATGACATATTGTAAAACGTGTTTTTCTAATATCTAGAGAAGTGTTACGCTTGTAGTGACAGTTCTGTTGGCTGTTGTGAATTATGAAACACCTGAGTAGACTTTGCTTTCTTTCAACCCCAGACAAAAATACTAAAGCAGGAAAGAAAGTTTGAGGGAATGTTTTGAGTTGCTTTAAACAGGTGTTCTCAGCAGTGGCGTAACACAATTAGTGACAGACAGTGGTCTCAAGACTGGCGGCTTTGCAGACAAAAGCCTCTCCAGGACTGTGGCATCACCTTTTACAGGGTGCGACTGTGCACCATTTTGCCGCCGAGCGCTGCACATCATGAAATGGCCTCTGTTTTGACAAGCCTTGGTGACAGAAAAGCTGCCTTCCTCAGAAATGGCCGAATGAATAAAAGATAAATGGCTGCTAGCCTAGCCCAGGGGATATGAAGGTCAGTGTCATCAAAAGCCCTGAACACACACGGACAGACAGACACACACATACACATAAATACGCATGCACACGCACACACTGCAGGAACGTACTCACACACTCTTACGGACAGACACAGACAGACAGACGCACACTCTCTCTCTCTTTCTATAAAATACAAACACAAGTAGTGGGCCTTGGCAGCAAATAACCTATTTTCTAAAACAAATTTAAAAAATATATACTTAAGCTGTCAAGTAGGGAGCTTTGAAAAGAATGGCAGCAACTCATAATGTCTGTTAGTCTAGTCTAGTGCTTTAAAAAGAAAAGGAAAGCCGCACACTCTAGGAGCTCAGATGCAATAATTAAATATCCTAATAACCAACGTTTCGACAGACAAGCTGTCTTCATCAGGGTATAATGACAAACACTGCGGGTCACTAGTTTATATAGTGGCAAAGGACACACGCAGGTGTCTGTAATTATGGCCGGGTGTGGCCTAATAGCATTGGCCAATTCACAGATAAAAACAACATACAAAAAACATGGATAGCATATGATCATAGATACTAGTCTAGTCTAGTGCCCCAGCTATGTTGTGAGAAGAGAGCCGTTGTTTAACCCTACCTAAGTTCTTTGTGAAACAATCAAGTGGCTTGATGAACGCATCTCTTCAATACAGTGTGTTCTGAATGGTTGTGAATCTGTCTTGAATTGAAACACCCCTGCATTCAACCAACTTGAACAACACCTACAACCTTCAAATTGTTCATGGTTCATGTTTGCTACCACAACAAGCAAATGCATTCGGAACTACAAAAAGACTCCTGGAGAGACTTAACTAGGTTGTAATAGACCCATCAGCGAGACGCTTTCCCCCTGGAGTGCCTCTGTATAATGCAAACTCCGGCAACATTGTTCATGTCGGAAACGTATGACCACTCCTTGAGGCCCGAGAGACGCCATGTAAAGCAGTCGCCATGGCTGATTGGCCTTTCTGATGGGGTTTTTTTCACAGCCGCCACAGACTACCATTCAGGCATTGCAACGCAGCGCGTGCAACCTTGTTTAAAAAAATGTATTCTGGTCACATCAGGCTGGTGTGGCGCTAAGTGGCTCGCTAAGCTCCACTACAAAAATGAATTGTGATGGACTGGTGTAATAATTTGCAGGTCAGCTCCCCCTTCGAGGATGAGAATATATGGGCGAGCAGACACACGCATATGAACCATATTGACCAGAAGCGGTTGACGGATACGTTTTGGATCCATCACGAGAGGCCCACGCCATAGAGGTATTACTATTGACAGCAGAGTGGAATAAAGCAATCAAACAGAGTAATTGTTCACAACATTTGTGGTCCTAATGCTGAATCATGGAATCATGCCTTGTGCAATGGCTTTGCTGCATGGCGAATCTGAAGGAAATCACTTGTCTTTGTTCTCTCACAGTCATCCTTGTTTTTAATTCCCGCAATGATAGATAAAAAGAGGGCCCCACTGAAGACGATAAGATGGAGAAGAGACGCAATGTCATTTTGTCTGGTAGCGGTTAAATTTCAATTCAAATGAAATCCTGTTTCCTTTTTAAGCTAATGCTGTTCAGCTCTCTGGAGAAAATATGATAGAAAATCATTTGACGGTCTATTCAGGGCTTTTGTCTCTTGCTTCCTCATATTTGATTTGAAACTAATACGTTTATTCGTGTTATTCCAATTTACAAAAATATAAATGCAACATGCAACAATTTCAACGATTTTACTGAGTAACAGTTCATAGACGGAAATCAGTCAATTGAAATAAACTCACTAGGCCCTAATCTATGGATTTCACATGACTGGGCAGGAGCACATCCATGGGTGGGCCTGGGAGGGCATAGGTCCACCCACATGGGAGCCAGGCCCAGCCAATCAGAATTAGTTTTTCCCCACAAAAGGCCTTTATTAGAGACAAAAATATTTAATTCTCTAGCAAAAGCTCAGGTGGACATCCCTGCAGTCAGCATGACAATTGCACGCTCCCTCAATACTTGAGACATCTTTGGTATTGTGTTGTGTGACAAAACTGCACATTTTAGAGTGGCCTTTTCTTGTCCCCAGCACAAGGTGCACCTGTGTAATGATAATGCTGTTTAATCAGCTTCTTGATATGCCACACCTGTCAGTTGGATGGATTATCTTGGCAAAGGAGAAATGCTCACTTACAGGGATGTAAAAATATTTGTGCACAACATTTTACAGAAATAAGCTTTTCGTGCGTATGGAAAATGTCTGGGATCTTTTATTTCAGCTCGTGAAAAATGGCACCAACATTTTACATGTTGCTTTTATATTTTTGTTCAGTATAGTTTACATGTTGGCCAAAATCAACGGGAAAAGCATTGCAATTCTACACATTATAATTGCATGTGATCAATAACAACGATCCATGCATTACAGTGCACACTGCCTTTTTACATACCTCTTTAGCATGTTTCCACTACACATTCTTTACACAGAAAGATACATTTTCGAAGTCAATTTGTACAGTAAACAATTCAGTGCTGATCTAGGACCCCCCTTCCCCCCAGTCCATGTAATCATATTCATTATGATCTTACATGTGAAACTGATTCTAGAGCAGCACTTCTACTCTAGGACGTTTTATGAATACTTGGCCCTAGTCCTCTAGGTCCATCGTCTATGTTGGTTTTCATCCTTGCCTTTAAGACACTGTATTATACTTTGGTAACCAAATGTGTGAAACCTATGTCTAATTAGTAACATAAATAGACCAAGCTAGGGGGACACAAAAGTCAGCAGTACTATGGCCCAAACTGGCATGCTACCTTTTACCATTGTTTTGGAGCATATCAGTTTGGATTCTAGCCAAGGGATTTGCACACCTTGTATAGATCTATCAGCCATTATTCCAAAGTGTAAACAGGATATTGTGTATGCATGGGGAAGAGTTGCAATGAGACAGTTTATTCAGGTAGAAGAAACATTCACTTCACCACAATCCACAGTTCACTTTTAAAGGGACGGTGACCGCTGCTGAACTCTCTCCCCTGCTCTAAAAGTATTGCTGTTTTATTTATGCAGAGAAAGAGGAACGAGGCGGCTCAGCGGAATAGCTTGTGTCACGTCCCCGTTCCCCCCATCCGCCAGGTACCGCCTCCGCCCCACCATACATCAAACCACCATGGCATGACAACTCCGCTACCCAAATCAAAGGTCACTGATTGCTATCTTAAAGACCAACTAGAGGTGTCATTGGTGTTACCCCTGAATGGATCCGAAATGGATCTCTGGGCAGCGGGCCCCAAACTCCCCACAGCTGCTCTGCCGAGCCGGGGGACGGCATGACTGCAGCCGTAGCCAGCCCACTACCAATTTGCAGTTTTCTGAGACACAGTCACTGCATTGAATAAGACTCTGGTACAAGACTATATACATTCTAGACCGAATTGGACATAGAACATTCTCATTCTAGGAACCTACCTAGCTTTCTGAGTCAGAATCAAATTAAAAGACCCGTTGCAACCTGTGATTTTGTCACCTATAACAGCAGTGTAGTTCTGTCCTCACAGATTGTGATTGATACCTCACTCAGCTCCGGGTGAAAAATACTCTTATTCGGTCTGTAGCTCTTCTCTTCGCTCCGTCTCTGTCTGTCTGTATCTCCTTACCGCTTCCTGGTACCTCCCAGTGTGTATTGGCACCCCCAGTTGCCCCTCTATCTTGCTTTTCACACTCCATTCCTTTATCTTCAATCACACACACATGTACACACTCATACGAGCGCCTGCTCATGCACACACACACACACACCCTAACCTTTGAGGGGATCATTATCTGCTAGGAGTCTTGAATCTACCCGTTGTCTAAGAACTAGCATTTGAGAGCCAGTACCATAGAGATCCTATTGAATTATTGTTAGTATTCCTCCACTGCCCCATACTAATTTGACAGCATGTTTCAACATTGCCATCTCTGCTCCAATCCACTCTAATTATGTATCAAACACGTATACAAGCCCAGCAAAGGAAGAAGGGATTCCTTCCTGTAGATCAACCAGTCTTAACTAGTTCAGAACGCTGCCTCGTGACTGCTATCTCTCTAGACAGTGTGAGAGGGCTGAGAGTGTGGTGTTGTATGATTCCATTTACAGGCACAGGCTGATCCCCCTGGTGTTCATTAGGTACAGCTGAACTCCGGTGGCGAGGTTTGTTGACATGATGGAGGACAACCAACATCAAGGCTCAGGAAGAAGAACTACATCTATAACAGATCAAATCAGCACCAGAGATCCATATCTACAGTATATATGGACTACTGGAAAGGTGGTAGGGGGTAGGGGGGATAACAAGACCAGAACTCTGTGGAACAGCCAAGCCCAAAAAAGAAAAAGAAATACCACAGTGACTGATAAAATTGAGTTATTTTAACTATGCAACTGTCAGGGAACACTCAGACCACAGATGTACACACATAAACTATTGTATTCAGTTATCAGTTCCCAAGGGAATTGTGAGTTTATATAGAGAATTCAACGAGTATCAAACAGTGGCTCAACAGTGGTGTTAAATACAGTGAAGAGAAGATCCGTATGAATGAATTTGTTTGAAACAGTTCCAATTCAACAATATTCAAAGTCCAAGTTTGTTGAGGTACAACCCTGTTCACCTTGGACAGAATTCCTCTCGAGGGCATTAAGAGTAAACACACGTAACACATTGGCTTGGGTCTTATGGGTCTGACAATATTTATTCTGTGTCCAAAATGTCCATTGCTCTTACTGATCGTTTGTGTGAAATCTGACTGGCCTTGATATATGATGTAATCTGCGGTATTGGCAGTCCGCTCAGTCATTTTCACACAGACAGTCTTGGCAAGGCCCTCATTCAAACTGATAGAGGAACTGATAGAGGACCAAAGTCTCCCAGGAGAGGCCCTTATGTACTGTCACGTATACTCCCTCTCAGGCCTCTAGGTCGCCAGGCTGCTCTTTATTACGCACACCTGTCGCCATCGTTACGCGCACCAGCGCCTCATCAGACTCACCTGAACTCCATGACCTCCCTGATTACCTTCCCCATATCAGTCACTCCCCTTGGTTCTTTCCTCAGGTGTTATTGACTCTGTTTCTGTTACGGTTTCATGTCTGTGCGTTGTTCGTGTTTCTTGTTTTGTGTTCCGTTTATTTATTAAATATTCACTCCCTATACTTGCTTCCCGACTCTCAGCACACACTTTACATATACAGATCCTGGATCAGATGGTATTTGGTCCTGATTTTTCTATGTTTAAAAGTGACCTTCAACTTTTCTTTCCTCAAAGTTGTATTATTTTATTTTATTATTGAGGGTAAGTACAGTAGCAAATCAAAGGACTTGTGCTGCGCTCTATACGATATCAATCACAGTCTATTTTACAGTGCCTTGAGAGAAATATCCTGGTAGAGGAAGTAGCCAGTGTCCACAAATTCAATGCATTTCTCTGTGTCATCAAGTTGGGGGTAGATGTACTGTACATAGTTTGAGGTTCGTGCTTCTACGACACATTTATGCAAAATAAAACGCTCTAACTCCACTCACACGCACCACTCTGTCTCTCTCTTTCCTTTTCTCTCTCTCTCTCTCTCTCTCTCTCTCTCTCTCTCTCTCACTCACTCAACTCAAGACACAGCTTCAAGCAATCTTGGCAGCAATTGTTTGGTTGATTTCTCCAAATTGTTCAGTGAGGATAAATCAAGAAACTGAGGGGGAGGGAGATAGAGAACAAGAGAGACAGAGAACTGTAAACAATCTTTGCAATTGAAGCTGATAAATTTGTGAGAATACCTCTGCAGGTATTTCAAAGGAAATGTGTTAAGATGGGTTGAAACATGGTGAGAATAGCTCTGCAGGTATTGTCAACATGGACAACTGAAAAGGACATTTGGACAATTGTGTTTGTTCCTAGTTTGGCCAAAGCAATGTCATTTTGTACAAAATAATATATATCAAAAGTACCAATTATATGATTTTTCCAATTCATCATGACACTTACTTGTTAATTACATTTCGCAGATATACTTACTGTACAGTAGCCCTTAATGTTCTAATCAATTACCACATACATACCAGTAAATCTTTCCAAAGCATAAAGGAAATGAATACCCTTACTTGCCTTTCATTTTATTTATTTTTATTTTTTTTAATAAAAGTTTCTCAATACATTTTAGTCATTTAGCAGACGCTCTTATCCAGAGCGACTTACAGTTAAGTGAGTGCATACATTATTTTTTATTTATTTTCATACTGGCCACCCGTGGGAATCAAACCCACAACACTGGTGTTGCAAACGCCATGCTCTACCAGCTGAGCTACATCCCTGCCGGCCATTCCCTCCCCTACACTGGACGACGCTGGGCCAATGGTGCGCCGCCCCATGGGTCTCCTGGTCACGGCCGGCTACGACAGAGCCTGGATTCGAACCAGGATCTCTAGTGGCACAGCGATGCAGTGCCTTAGACCACTGCGCCACTCGGGAATGATTCATAAAAAATCACCTGTTTCTGCATTATTTTTCAGTGAACATCAGTTAATGACATTTCCATTCTGTCAACACATTATTCGGCACATCAGGGGGCCGCAACATCAAAAGAAGTCTAAATGGCTAATTTGTCATATTATTATTTTGTGTCTGCCTTCCAACAATCATGTTTGATGGAATAATTGCCAATTTTAGGTACACAATGAGCATTAAATGAATAAGGGCAGGCTGTGATGCTTAGCCTGCTATAAATACAAGCACCAATCAAAAACAATGGTTATTTGTTTGTCTTAGAGTGAAACCTGTGGGGTTTCTGTCAATTTTGACTTTGTTAGTACAATAAGCAGCATTAACATGCGGGTGAATATATGCAGCCCACACTTTTGATATGCATTTACAATTGATGTGGAGTGCTTCTGTGAGGTGGTTTCTAAACGTGGACGAGCGGCCTAGCCTGGTTAGATGGCCTGCTGGAGATCATTAATGGAAGGAGATAGATGGTGCGTAAACAAGGCCAGAACCTCTGAAGTGAAATGTGCATCATTATTGCTTTTAATAATAATAATAATAATAATAATAATAATAATAATAATAATAATAATAATAATAATAATAATAATAATAATAATAAGCCATTTAGCAGACGCTTTTATCCAAAGCGACTTACAGTCATGTGTGCATACATTGATCTCACACAGAATACCCCGAATCATCTGACTGTGTGCTTTATGATTTCATTTGGCCCTGTGATGTGTTAAACTCCTGAGTGGCGCAGTGGTCTAAGGCACTGCATCGCAGTGCAAACTGTGCCACTAGAGATCCTGGTTCGAATCCAGGCTCTGTCGCAGCCGGCCGTGACCGGGAGACCCATGGGGCGGCGCACAATTGGCCCAGCGTCGTCCAGGGTAGGGGAGGGAATGGCCGGCAGGGATGTAGCTCAGTTGATAGAGCATGGCGTTTGCAATGCCAGGGTTGTGGGTTCGTTTCCCACGGGGGGCCAGTATAAAAAAAAAAAATGTGTTCACTAACTGTAAGTTGCTCTGGATAAGAGCGTCTGCTAAATGACTAAAATGTAAAATGTTGATTGAGTCCTCGCACCTCGTTATGTGTGGATCTGTAGAGTTCTGAATAGCTAGGGGTAAAACATTTTTTTCCCCCAACCTCAATCTAGCAGTGTGTTTTACCACATCGGGTAAAATGGGAATACAACTGTAATTGCCCTGTGGTTAAAGTGGTGAAAGTGTGGGTACACTCTGATGCAGCAGTCCTCCAAAATACCCACTTTAGGACTTCTGGTTGAACAGTAAAGCTTGGGTAGCACTGTACCTAACATCTTAAGGACTTTTAGCATTGCTACTAAATATTTGAGTGCTTTTCAAACTCTCAAACTCTGCCGGTCCAATTTCATTCGATTCAATTCAACACAACTATATTTATCCCCAGCTGTTCAAGATGACTCTGTGACCACGCTCTCCGTAGCCGATGTAAGACCTTTAAACAGGTTAACATTCACAAGGCTGCAGGGTGGCAGATGGATTACCAGGACGTGTACTCAGAGTCTCTTCACTGACATTTTCAACCTCTCTCTGACCCAGTGTGTAATACCTACATGTTTCAAGCAGACCACAATAGTCCCTGTGGCCAAGAATGCCAAGGTAACCTGTCTAAATGATTATCTCCACGAGGCACTCACACCCCGTGGCTCACATCAACACCATTATCCCAGAAACCCTAGACCCACTCCAATTCGCATACCACCCCAACAGATCCACAGATGACGCAATCTCTATTGCATTCCACACTGCCCTTTCCCACCTGGACAAGTGAAACACCTATACTACCGTTCAAAATTTTATCATGAAAACATACAGTGAGGGAAAAAAGTATTTGATCCCCTGCTGATTTTGTACGTTTGCCCACTGACAAATAAATCATTTAAATGGTAGGTTTATTTGAACAGTGAGAGACAGAATAACAACAAAACAATCCAAAAAAAGCATGTTAAAAATGTTATAAATTGATTTGCATTTTAATGAGGGAAATAAGTATTTGACCCCTCTGCAAAACATGACTTAGTACTTGGTGGCAAAACCCTTGTTGGCAAACACAGAGGTCAGACGTTTCTTGTAGTTGGCCACCAGGTTTGCACACATCTCAGGAGGGATTTTGTCCCACTCCTCTTTGTAGATCTTCTCTAAGTCATTAAGGTTTCGAGCCTGACGTTTGGCAACTCGAACCTTCAGCTCCCTCCACAGATTTTCTATGGGATTAAGGTCTGGAGACTGGCTAGGCCACTCCAGGACCTTAATGTGCTTCTTCTTGAGCCACTCCTTTGTTGCCTTGGCCGTGTGTTTTGGGTCATTGTCATGCTGGAATACCCATCCATGACCCATTTTCAATGCCCTGGCTGAGAGAAGGAGGTTCTCACCCAAGATTTGACAGTACATGGCCCCGTCCATCGTCCCTTTGATGCGGTGAAGTTGTCCTGTCCCCTTAGCAGAAAAACACCCCCAAAGCATAATGTTTCCACCTCCATGTTTGACGTTGGAGATGGTGTTCTTGGGGTCATAGGCAGCATTCCTCCTCCTCCAAACACGGCGAGTTGAGTTGATGCCAAAGAGCTCGATTTTGGTCTCATCTGACCACAACACTTTCACCCAGTTCTCTTCTGAATCATTCAGATGTTCATTGGCAAACTTCAGACGGGCCTGTATATGTGCTTTCTTGAGCAGGGGGACCTTGCGGGCGCTGCAGGATTTCAGTCCTTCACGGCGTAGTGTGTTACCAATTGTTTTCTTGGTGACTATGGTCCCAGCTGCCTTGAGATCATTGACAAGATCCTCCCGTGTAGTTCTGGGCTGATTCCTCACCGTTCTCATGATCATTGCAACTCCACGAGGTGAGATCTTGCATGGAGCCCTAGGCAGAGGGAGATTGACAGTTATTTTGTGTTTCTTCCATTTGCGAATAATCGCACCAACTGTTGTCACCTTCTCACCAAGCTGCTTGGCGATGGTCTTGTAGCCCATTCCAGCCTTCTGTAGGTCTATAATCTTGTCCCTGACATCCTTGGAGAGCGCTTTGGTCTTGGCCATGGTGGAGAGTTTGGAATCTGATTGATTGATTGTTCTGTAGACAGGTGTCTTTTATACAGGTAAGAAGCTGAGATTAGGAGCACTCCCTTTAAGAGTGTGCTCCTAATCTCAGCTCGTTACCTGTATAAAAGACACCTGGGAGCCAGAAATCTTTCTGATTGAGAGGGGGTCAAATACTTATTTCCCTCATTAAAATGCAAATAAATTTATAACATTTTTGACATGCGTTTTTCTGGATTTTGTTGTTGTTATTCTGTCTCTCACTGTTCAAATAAACCTACCATTAAAATTATAGACTGATAATTTCTTTGTCAGTGGGCAAACGTACAAAATCAGCAGGGGATCAAATACTTTTTTCCCTCACTGTACATGAAATGAGTTTGAATAGCATCCCGGAGTCGCCTCTTCACTGTTGACGTTGAGACTGGTGTTTTGCGGGTACTATTTAATGAAGCTGCCAGTTGAGGACCTGTGAGGCGTCCGTCTCTCAAACTAGGCACTCTAATGTATTTGTCCTCTTGCTCAGTTGTGCACCGGGGCCTCCCACTCCTCTTTCCATTCTGGTTAGAGCCAGTTTGCGCTGTTCTGTGAAGGGAGTAGTACACAGCGTTGTATGAGACCTTCAGTTTCTTGGCAATTTCTCGCATGGAATAGCCTTCATTTCTCAGAACAAGAATAGACTGACGAGTTTCAGAAGAAAGTTATTTGTTTCTGGCCATTTTGATCCTGTAATCGAGCCCACAATTGCTGATGCTCCAGATGCTCAAGGCCAGTTTTATTGCTTCTTTAATCAGCACAACAGTTTTCAGCGTTGCTAACATAATTGCAAAAATGTTTTCTAATGATCAATTAGCCTTTTAAAATGATAAACTTGGATTAGCAAACAAAACGTGCCATTGGAACACAGGACCGATGGTTGCTGATAATGGGCCTCTGTACGCCTATTAGATATTCCATAAAAAATCAGCCGTTGCCAGCTACAATAGCCATTTACAACATTAACAATGTCTACACTGTATTTCTGATCAATTTGATGTTATTTTAATGGACAAAAAAAATGCTTTTCTTTCGAAAACAAGGACATTTCTAAGTGACCCCAAACTTTTGAACGGTAGTATATGTGAGAATGCTGTTCATTGACTACAGCTCAGGATTCAACACCATAGTGCCCTCCAACCTCATCACTAAGCTAAGGACCCTGGGACTGAACACCTCCCTCTGCAACTGGATCCTGGACTTCCTGAAGTACCGCCCCAGGTGGTGAGGGTAGGTAACAACAAATCCGACATGCTGACCCTCAACACAGGGGACCCTCAGGGGTGAATGCTTAGTCCCCTTCTGTGCTCCCTGTTCACCCACAACTCCAACACTATCATTACATTTTCCTTACGACACAACGGTGATAGGCCTGATCACCAACGACGATAAGACACCCTTTAGGGAGGAGGTCAGAGACCTGGCAGTGTGGTGCCAGGACAACAACCTCTCCCTCAATGTCAGCAAGACAAAGGAGCTGATCGTGGACTACAGGAGGGCCGAGCACGCCCCCATTCACATTGACAGGCTGTAGTGGAGCGGGTCGAGAGTGTCAATTTGCTCGGTGTCCACATCACTGAGGATCTATCATGGTCCACACACACCGACACAGTCGTGAAGAGGGCACGACAATGCCTTTTCCCCCTCAGGAGGCTGAAAAGATTTGGTATGGGCCCTCAGATCCTCAAAAAGTTATACAGCTGCACCATTGAGAGCATCTTGACTGGCTGCATCACCGCTCGGTATGGCAACTGCTTGGCATCCGACCGCAAGGCGATACAGAGGGTAGTGCGTACGGCCCAGTACATCACTGGGGCTGAGCTCCCTGCCATCCAGGACCTTTATACCAGGCGGTTTCAGAGGAAGGCCCTAAAAATTGTCAGACTCCAGCCACCCAAGTCATAGACTGTTCTCTCTGCTACCGCACAGCATGCGGTACAGATGCACCAAGTCTGGAAGAAACAGGACCCTGAACAACTTTTACCCCCCAAGCCATAAGACTGCTAAATAGTTAGTTAAATAGTTAACCAAATAGCTACCCGGACTATTTGCCTTGACCCTTTTTGCAATATTTTTTTTGACTTATCACATACGTTGCTGCTACTGTTTATTATCTATCCTGTTGCCTAGTCACTTTATTCCTAGTTATATGTACACATCTACCTCAATTACCTCGTACCCCTGCACATCGCATCGGTAATGGTACCCTGTGTATATAGCCATGTTTTCGTTACTTATTGTGTATTTATTATTACTTGTATTATTACGTGTTATTACTTTTGTATTATTTCTCTATTTTCTTTCTCTCTGCATTGTTGGGAAGTGCCCGTAAGTACGCATTTCGCTGTTAGTCTACACCTGTTGTTTACGAAGCATGTGACAAATAACATTTGATTTGATTTTATTTAAGTTCAAGTCTTAGATAAACTTTTTGTTTGCACAACTTTAACTACATTCCAAAAGAATAGGCTGGCATATAAAAAAAAAATCATCTTATAAAACACTCCTCTTCCCCTAAATTAAGTTATTCTATTGCCTGTGGGTAGGCTACCTTTCAAAGAACATTGCTGAATTTTTTTACCTTCTGATGCAACACATGACAGTGAGTTTTTACTTCTAAGATTTTAAGACTATAAAAAGAGGGGATATCGTGCTCTACTGACTCTGTCAAAGCTGGTAACCTTCTTCCTGGAAGTGTATGGCAGGCTTTGGCATGGACTGAGGGGGAAGTGCATGTCTAAGGGCCCTTAGCCTCCCTTTATGGTTGGGAAAGTGATGGATTGTCGACTCAACATTACACTCCACTAGCATGTCTAGGCCAGAGTAGCGGAGATGGTTCAGTGGATTAAACTAACTTTCACATGATGGCTAACCTTACCTGAGACCTAAAGAAGCATTATAATAAAGAAGCATATTAGTCTCCAAGCTAATTCCTAGACTTTAACTCAGTGGAATAACAGTCTAGAGACATGCATATGACCCAGGTCCGATACCGACAGGTAGTTGGTCACTCGTCAGTACATGAAAGTGACTGCAGAGGCCTAGACACAAAGAAAAATGAGATCATTTTGAATACAAATGTCCCTTATTATATACATTTTCAACAAATGGGCCATTCCCTGTCATCAAAGCTATGAAATAAATCTGCAACGTCCTCCTACAGCATCTGTCTTTATTTTGCCATAATAAGAAAGGCTGGCTATGCCATCCAGTGATATGCCTATCATTATGTGCTGTTGGAGTCTCAGAAAAAGCCAAATGAAGAGCAATAAGAGACAAGAACATCTATACTGAACTTGATAGCTCCATTCCAACACACAGAATATTGATCCTAGAGTCCGAGAGTTGAAATGGGACCATGTCCCTCAATGTTGATGTTACCTAGGTTCATCTTTAAACCTATTGTCATGCCAAAAAGTTTTCCCTGTTTGGGAAGCTCACCTGAATATTCTTTACAACTAAATTACATGTACAACTTTGCACCTCTACTGATTTTCCTCCCGTTAACAGCCATTCAGAACATACTAGAAGTCTAGCTAGTGTCTCGTTTGGTGTTCCTTCCATTACTCACTGCATAGATTCTGTCATAGATGTTCCTGTGACTTTGCTGAAACATACTAAATGCTCAGATTATGAACTGTACATCAGAGAGTGACTCTATTGCTGATAACCCTTGGGTGTAATGTCCCCTATTGTAAAAATTCTAACGCCTCCGTACTATTTTTCTTTTACAAATCATGACGTGACTTCATTTTAAGTTCATCTAACCTAATATGACACTGTGATTACTGACTTCAATGTCCTTCAAGCCCAGGCTTCTCAGAGCAGTGGAGAGGTCTTTCTCTTAAGCACAGTGTTTAAAACCGAAATGCACTGCACAAATATCGTACCCCCAAGACATGCTTAACTCTGTATGATATTTGTACGTCTGTAACTTTGTCAATCATCATTATTCATATTTCATTAAGGATTATCTGTAATCATGGTAGCATCCACATGAATCTACATTACCAGTCAAAAGTTTTAGAACACCTACTTATTCAAGGGTTTTTCTTTATTTTTACTATTTTCTACATTGTAGAATAATAGTGAAGACCTCAAAACTTTGAAATAACACATATGGAATCATGTAGTAACCAAAACATTGTTAACCAAATCTAAATATATTTTAGATTTTAGATTATTCAAATAGCCACCATTTGCTTTGATGACAGTTTTGCACACTCTTGGCAATTCAAATCCAAAGTGCTGGAGTACAGAGCCAAAACAACAACAAATGTGTCACTGTCCCAATACTCACTGTATTTCTTAATAATTTTAAGACCAAAAGTAAAAATGTTCATTTTCAATTTGGTTGAGGTTTTGTTTCAAATGCAGGGTTGACTATGACGGCAAGCTTTTATGAAGCAGAATTTGAGTAACACCATCATACAGAAATACTTGTGCTGTATGAGTTCAAGGCAAGAGGGTACTTTAGCATCTTTATCTTTTCTCATGTGTGTCTGTGTGTGCTGGTCTTAGTTACAAATGCACCAAACTGATCCTGCATTATTAATTTGATATACAGCAGATGAGCCTCATTATCTGTCTGGATTGAGCCGGAACGTTTAATCTCGACTCCTCTGCGTGTTAGTGCACTTTAGCATTGAACTGTTAGCCACTATTAAACACTGCATCACAACCACACAAACATTTTAAAAAATGGGGCCTTGAGATACACGTACATATACTGTAGGTAAATTGCATCAAAACTGGCATGCAGATTTACACCCAGAGCCCTTAAAAATGTAATGATACACAGGTCGGGATTTGATGAGGAGCCTTTCTGCCGGTGACAATGCATTTACGGGGGGGGAGACACACCCAGGGTCTCATGTGGAGGTCATTGCATCCATGTCAAGCCTAGTCATTAAAAAAAGACAGAGCGCACAGAGCTTCTGAGGTCTTACTTCTAAGGTTTTAGGCAGGCAAATCCCGCTGTGTTGTATCACTAGGATTGAAAAGCATAGAGACCTCATTAAGATAGAAGGTCTCCTAGGAAAATAAGCCATGATGGCTTCATGAGCATGTTTTTCTGACGTACAGCAGGCCACCAGGGAACCATCCACAGGGAAGGGTTTTGATGCGAGGCACACTGTGAAGGCCATTGGGATACTGTAGGTTGTGGTTGACAAAAGATGTTTGCTTTCCGCGTAGTCACTGATAATAAATTAAGATGCTGCCCGTTTTGTAAAGGTGATCTGTCATTCACTGTACATAGGAAATGAAGATGTGTCTCTTGTATTCATCATGGACTTATGAATTGTTACATAAAATGTCGCCCCCTAAAAAAAAAGACTTCTTAGCGGAAAACCCAATCATTTATGGTAATTTAAATCAGTGATCCTCCAAAAGTGGAACAGATGTCTTCTATCAGAAGAATCAAAATTGGTTGCTGAATGAAAGATACAGATATTCAAACCAAGATTAAGTACTTGAGATTATTTACTATGATTAAAAATATATATATATATACTTACTATGTATGATAAACGACTTGCAATATGTTAAAGTACTTGACGGACAGGGCTTTTTTGTTAGTTCAGCAAAACAATTTGTTGAGAGATAGTAAAAAAAATCATCATAATTGAGACACTTCATATAAACAGAGAATTCAGTCCATATCACCACAAACTTAGCAACAGGTAACATTGACAGCTGACTGGAGGTTGGCCCAAACTATTCTCAGCGAAGTTTTTGCTGGAGACTATTTATATTTCTAAACAACATTTAACTTTGGATTTTGAAGCGAGATGAAACACTGAAATCTTAATTGATTCCTCTGCATACATATAGTTGAGGTGAAATTGGATTTCTTGAATATCAATAGATGCAGAGAGCACCACGAGTACTAACTCACTGTTAATTTCCCTGGAGGGAAAATCCTATAAAATAAAATACTCAATAACACTGTAGCACATACAGTATGAAAACATGCACTATAAAGGTGATACTCCCCCTATAGACATATGCACATTCCCCCTATAGACAAATGCAAATACACCCATAGCATTTGATTAATAAAACAACCTTACACGGGCGAGACCAAATAACTTAAAGTATTTTGGTTTTATCAAAGTAGTGCATCTTTGTCGCACAGGAAACATGGGACTTTCTCTGCAGTGGCACGTTACCGCAATGCGTGTTTGATTGACTCCATTCCATAGTCACATACAGTATCAAGACGTACATAACCAAATACTCCTTAGGGTATTGTAATTAAGCATATATTACCTTAAGGTATCCTAGGGTAATCTTAAACCTTTGTATTTGTCTTTCTAGGCACACTGAAATCACATTGATATGCTATATCCCTAATCAACATCCAAATAGCCATTGATTAAAGCAATAGGGCTGGTTCTATGACTGAATTCTTTCTCCGGATGAGTGACGTCATTGGTTATCACATGAAAACAACAACACAAACAAAAAATCTGATCCCACTGGTACATGAATGTGACTGAAGCACAGATAGCACTTGGCTGGAATGCCAGGGCCTCATTGTTAATTGTCTACTGTTGTGTCAATTGTCTGCTGCTGAGATTGCCCTGCTTCCATCCACAAAACTTCCCCCTTGGATTGGACAAGCTTTTGTGCGCCACTCATATTTCAATCAGATCCAATCCCGACTCGGTTTCCGAACAGCAGGGGGGGTAGTAGACGGGGATCATACGTTATCCAAAGGCCTAATGAGAACCTTCAGTCAACGTACAGCTGTCATTTTCTATCCTGTCCTTCCTAGGAGATAAGAGTGAGAGAGTGCTGTGCAGATAGAGGCTGTCCATTTCCACATGTACTAATTAAGATGAGACCAACTCAAAAGAATCTAGCAGGTTTTTTGCTGCTAGACATGCCTAAACCCCCTTGTACTAATTGTCCCTCTATCAACTTAATCTGACATTTGCAACTTCACTTAAGTATTTTCGAGGCCTGGATGTCTGTTTCCTGTCTTACTGTGACATTAGCATGGCATTAGTGTGACGTTATCCAAGGCAGCTCTACTGGGTGCATGGTCCATGTCTGCCAGTCACGACAAAAGCAATGTCACCCAAAAAATATTTGCGACATGTGTAGTAGAAATGGAAGATATAGGAGAAATATTATTTTTTGGGGTACTTTTACCCCTTTTTCTCCCCAATTTCCAATTGGTAGTTACAGTCTTGTCCCATCGCTGCAACTCCTGTATGGACAGACTCGGGTGAGGCGAAGGTCGAGAGCCATGCATCCTCCGAAACACGACTCTGGCAAGCCGCACTGCTTCTTGACACACTGCTCGCTTAACCCGGAAGCCAGCCGCACCAATGTGTCGGAGGAAACAGCATGCATGCGCCCGGCCCGCCACAAGGAGTCGCTAGAGCGCGATAGGACAAGTACATCCCGGCCGGACAAACCCTCCCCTAACCCGGACGACGCTGGGCTAATTGTGCGCCGCCATGAGTCTCCCGGTCGCGGCCGGCTGCAACACAGACTGGGATCAAACCCAGGTCTGTAGTGACGTCTCAAGCACCGTGATGCTTAGACCGCTGCGCCACTCGGGAGGCAAGGATAAATATTTGTATCCGATCTACATCATTTTTATCAGTTCGACAGGCGTGGACTTTTCTTTATTGCATCAAATGATGATGGAAATTGTGTTTTTCAAATAAATGATGACTGCCAATGATTGCCTACTGCTTGCAAAATTATTTTTTTCAATAATGTTCCTTTGCAGGACAAGGATTGTCCTGACTTTCAAGAATGCTTGAACTGCTTCGCCTTGCTTTTCTGGTTGGCAGGCAAGTTTCACCAGCCAATTATTTCAGATCTACAGGAGTGCAAGTTTCACCGTGGCACAGACCGGAGCGATACGTTGGCACATGAGAATTATTATAATATGCCAAATATTAGTCAATTATTGCATTCTATCCATGCTGGCTTTTGCAGGCTACCTGAGACATGAAACAGAAACGTGGGAGGGCATACAGGCATTCGCCAATTTATTAATTGTCCATATAGTAATCAGGTATTATACTTTATTTTATAGAAATGGCTGAACCTGAATTCGTCTGCATTTACATTGACACTACCAAAGAGGATTTCTTTTTTGAGTGATATTGAATTGATTGAAAATCACGATTGCACTAAGGAAGTATTTATGCCTATTAACTCAAGGTAAATTGAAATCAGGGTCTGCATAGGCTATAAATAAGTGAATTACATGTTTTATCATATGCGATTTAGGCACATTCAATTTCACCACTAATAACCCCCAATCATAACACGTTATAATTACGTCTGGATTCTAGCTGTAAGCGCCACCACACATTTGCCTGAATTATCTATTTACCACCATTTTCACTGTGACTTTTGTGTCTGCTGCAATGAACAAATCCTCTACAGTCATTTGCCGCCAAGACCTATGCGGGCACTAATGTGGAAGAAAGACAAATGTTGTAAACATTAGAGCTTTGCCCTATCAGAGAAAAGACTAATGGAACAGCAGGAAGTGGCGAGAAGTGCAGTAATACTGCAGTCTCTTTTTAGAGAGAAAAACTAAGCTTTTAAGGGGCCATTAATATTTTAAAAAGGAGAGGGCTCTAATTGGACCAACAGGTCTACGAGCAGTGCCTATGCTGCTCACATCCAATAAGAAATTGATTACAAATCAGTTACAGTAAAAAAAATATTCTGGGCACGGACAAAGAGCAACTAAAAGAAACAATTTACAGGCCGAGATACTTTTTTATTTGGCTCATGTTGGTCTTGTATTGATTCAACCTACGTTGGTCAAATATCACAATCCCACTTATGAATGCTCATTGATTGAGGCTTGATTTTCAGATGGCTAGGATGGAAGGTTGACCAGACAGGACACATGGAGAAGTTAATTAGAGCATCAGACAACCAGGGACAGATCATTGATCCAAATGTCTTTGTTTGATTGGGATGAAAAGGATTGGTACCCTTTGCGTATGCATGTAGACAAGGCCCTACCCTGACTGAATTGCCTCAGACTCATGCATGGGAGGAAAGTGATGAGACTTTCATTACGGAGGGTTTTTATAAGCAGTTCTATGATGGGGTCGTTTGTTCTGCAAATATAAAACCCTCTTTGATTATATTATTCTTCCAATTCAAAACTAATAATTGTGATGGAAAATGGGAAAGACAAGTTTTACATTTACTGTATTACTATTTTCCTGTGTAGCTTATCATGTAGTGTGACAATTGACGTGCAGCAGTTCGCTTGCATAGGAACCATGCAATTGTGCATCCTGCAAAATGAATGGTATATTAAAACTCTGTTTCCCAGAAATCCAGGTCAACCAATGTTTCTCTCATGAATATTATAACAAATCATGTTATGTGTCCCAATTATCGCTCCTTCCTCCAAAAGTGTGCACTTATTTACTTCCCTTCACTGATTTGAAAGGAAATGGCTGGTGTAAGATGGTGGAAACTCCCACTAGTCCTTGCCTCCAATGCTTTTAGATTTGTGGAAAGTAGTGAAAAAGTGCACACTTCAGGAAAAAGGATGATATTACTGAGACCCACCCCATGGTCTACACCCTACATACTCAACTGGCGGACTGTGGACCGGATCCAGACCTAGAACGGGGTCAATACTCAAGCGGGATTCGACCCCTGGAATCATATAAACACTCATAAGACAAAGAAGAATGCATAGAATTGCAGGAAATTAGCTTTAAAACTGCAAATGTTCTCTCCGCCAACAACAGGGGTGTGAACAGTTTGAGGTTGCATGGGTTGCGAGGTGGCGGTTTGTTAGTAAGCCGATAAATTACATTGTCCATCCGTACCATTGCCACCTAGGAAATTTGTCTGACCAGACCTTCTCAAATAGTACTTGAGTACCCCAGGTCTACACCATAACACCTATGAAGCATTAAAGGGGAAAATACAACTTTTTACAACGCATGAAAAGTAATTGGTGTCTTTGTACAATCAATGTTCCAGAGCATCTCAAATTCTCTGGGGAAATCTGAGCATTGGTGTGTACAGTATTACCACCTGCTCATGATATAAAAACAAGCAATGTTTTGCATCAACTGAGAAACTAATAGAGATAGCAGGGTACAAGAAGTAGCTACTGTATGTTGTATCAGGTTCATAAAGTGAGAGATGGCTCCATCACTTTACAAAACCATTATTTCTAACAACAAAAACATTCTGTGTAAGATATGCATTTCTGTGAACTGCAATGAGGCAGGATCTCTGGTTGCTCCTCCGAAGCTCTAGTTTACACTCTTAGAAAAAAAGGTGCTATCTAGAACCTTAAAGGGTTCTTCAGCTGTCCCCATAGGAGAACCCTTTGAATAACCCTTTTTCCTTTTTAGTTGCAGGTAGAACCTTTGGGTTCCATGTAGGACCATTTCTACAGAGGGTTCTATATGGAACCCAAAAGGGTTCTACCTGGAACTAAAAAGGGTTAGCCTGGAACCAAAAAAGGGTTATCCTATGGGGACAAGAGTACAGTGCATAAAGAAGATAAAACTAATCTCCTGCAACTACTTTGCTCCTGCATAAAGGGAACACACAGAAGATCTCTGAACAATGTTGCTTTGACCCCATAATATGATCTTGCGGGTTCCATGACAGCCATTTTATGAAGTTATGAGTGGTAATTCTTACCTTTGTAGAAGCATTCCTCGCTGTGCATGACAGTAATTCTCTGTGCACCCAGACAGGAGGCCCGGTGCAGCTCACAGTGGTTCTGATACAGCTTGTTGTCCGAGCCACACACCGGTTTGTAGTGTGGTTTACAGTGGTCCAGACAGTTGCACTCCCCTTTACCGCTCTCATGGTTGACCACGCAGTGACGCCCCAGGCCACAGTACTTGTGCTCACAAGGACTCTGGAAGCCATTGTTATGGCCCAAAAACCCTGCAAGGAAAACACAAATAAATAAATGTTTAATATCAGAAGAAAATTAGAGTAATAGGACGATAGTTTGTTAGAGTTTGAAAGGTGTTCAAAAGTTGGCTTAAAGTACAGATGTGGGATCTTAATTTGACCAGTTTCTTACCGAGGACAAATAATCCTGCAACAACAGGAAATGTGAAGTATTGTGTGGAATATAATTAATATACATTTTTTGTATGGGTTGATACATTTTTAGTCAGGGCAAATCAAGTCTGACATTTTAAAGTGGACATTTCAAACTTTAGAAGTCTTTTTAAACCTCGAATACACTACAAGTTTGCATTTCCTGCAATAGCATGGTGATCAAATTAAGATCCCATGTTGCTGTAGGTTATACAAGAGTGTAAAAACATTAACATCAGAAACTAGAAAAGTAATAAGACAATAGTCAGAGTGTGAAAAGCTTTTGAAGTTTACTTATAGTAACTGTCTAGGTTTAATATGAATAAATATTATATTCCATGAGGCAAATATTTGTGTTTTATATTATTTTCTACTACTTTTCAGGCAGAGTGAGTTATCGTGTGTTTAACAAGTCAACCTTCACAAGCAGTAAGTATTCTTGACAGGGCAAGGAGCACGATAACCTCTGATCCGTATCAAATATGTTGGGTCTCAAACGACAGGTTGCCCTCTCTTTTCCTTACTTGTTTCAAATGCAATTTTGTACTAATCTCACTCTGTCTGTCTTGAGCTTTCTCTAGCAACATTGTTTCAACTGGGCCCTCACAGTTTCCCGCACCGATGAGCTCAGGACAGACAAAGCTGTGATGAGCTCGGGACGGACACAGCTGATGCATCCCGTATTTCAGCTCCATTTCAGGTGTTCAGACTTTTTTTAAACAAAAAAGGTCAATTTGTCAGCAAGACGCATCAATTAGGCGAATTCAGGCTACAAGAGTGTAGGCCTAATGACAATCGATGAATGTCATTACACTTTTTGGTGTTTTGTAACAGATGTGTCCTTCCATTAATCAAAGGGTGGGTTCACACTTCACAGTGTACTTTTTGGTGTTTTGTAACAGATGTGTCCTTCCATTAATCAAATGGTGGGTTCACACTTCACAGTGCACTTTTTGGTGTTTTGTAACAGATGTGTCCTTCCATTAATCAAATGGTGGGTTCACACTTCACAGTGCACTTTTTGGAGGCTGGAATTATTTTTGGAGTGGACGAATGTGCGTAGGTAGCCTACCTTTTGAAGTGATTTGTTTGACAATCAGATGAAAACATCATGACTGGTTGTGTTCATGCCACATTAAAAGGTAATACATGTTTGCAGTTAAAACACACGCAAGTGTGTGCACAAATAGGAAGTCCCATGAAAAGAATAGGGACATCCGAATATCACGGTATAATTGGCACTGAGACTAATGATGGCCACTGAAATGATATATTGAACTGGGAACATTCACCCAGTAAGGATAATTTATCTGCTGGAGGTCTATTGATGTTGTTTTTGGGTTGTCTATCACCATAATCATTAGGGCACCATTTCACCACATAAGGTAAAAGCATTGTGCATAAAGTAAGAAGAAAAATTAAGATACACAACTTTCTGACTCTAGTGTGAGCGCTGTCCTACTTTATACAAACCCCCCACTATTTTGAAATTGTAATATTTATCAATCCACTGCTGTAGTGAGCTATATAACATGAAATATACATTAGGATGAAAGTATAAACAAGGGGCTGCCATACTCTTCTCTGTAATCATCTTTGAGTCTGAGCTCACCACAGCTTTAGTATTGGCCACTAAATAATGAGTGGTGCATCATGATGGTACGATGCTTCAGTGCCTCAGATGCCTTCTTTACAATTACCAATGCATTTGCCCCACGAGGTGCACATGGTGTTCTACTAAACAAACCCACTATAGAGGAAAATAAAAACACTCTACTCTCATTGGTCGATGAGGCAAACCGTTGGCAGGGACCCTGAATACAATAACAAACAAACCACTCGTAACGAGGCTTTGTCACCCTGGTAGCAACTCCCCGTGGGTGTATTATCCCCTATCTGTCAGGGAGGATTTAAACAATACAAGTGTGTACATTGTGGCCTGATTCGAGCCAATCAATGGCTATGGTTCGCTGTGATTTATTAGTCCCCCTCGGTGCGGCGGCATTATGATTATTCAATGTGACTTTGTGTTGCACA
Organism: Coregonus clupeaformis; assembly: GCF_020615455.1. Classification (NCBI taxonomy): domain Eukaryota; kingdom Metazoa; phylum Chordata; class Actinopteri; order Salmoniformes; family Salmonidae; genus Coregonus; species Coregonus clupeaformis. The sequence goes on from NC_059193.1 coordinate 34,433,595, forward strand.
GCAAGGTGCCCAAACGCCACCGACGGGGTCGTAGAAGGGCAGAGGGAGTTGTTTATTGGTATGCACGCCCATTCTCTGGGTGATCCAGTGACATCAAAGACAAATGAATAATTCTGCGCAATGATTTGTTTATTGATGACTAGCCGTTTCAAAGGGAAACGCGTGCGACGGGAGGCAGAGGGAAGGAGTATCCGATTCTGGGTGCTAGTTAGAGTTACTGAATTTCTAATTGTGGCTGGCTTTATCCGATGAAAAAACGATTTTCTTTGGAACTTTCACTTGGAAAATGTTAACGAATTATTCATAACTGTATTGTATAGCAATGAGGATGATTTTCAGAAAGACAGATGGACAGATACAGTTGCATAGATGAATGGCTATATCTAAATGCATGGATAGTTTATAAAGAAACGTCACCGGTCACAGGGAATTGCTTTGATTTGAAGGCATCAACAATAGTGGAAAAGACTGTCAGGTGAACAATATGCTGAACCAGGGAAAAATAAGTAATGCTCACTGTGTCATGAGCCCTCTCACTCCACTGGGTTACCACCTTAAGTTGTTTCCACTCTGCTCACCACTCTCTCTCTACTCAGCCTAACTAGCTCCACCTGTCCCTGCTCTGCTCGGCTCTAATTACTCTGCCAGCTGCGCTGCATTACCCACTAACCTCTCCCAGTATTTATAGCCCTGTCTTTCAGCTCTCCTGTGTCAGATCGTCTGCAAAGCTCTGCAAAGCTCACACCCGGAACCTGTTTGCTCGCGCTTCTGGCTCACCCTGGTTTTGTGACCCCGGACCTGCCTGGTTTTTGGATACTCTTCTGCCTCAGGAGATCCAGACCTGCTTCTGCCATTACGACTCCTGACTACTCTTCAATCCCGGTAACTCTGACCAGCCTTCTGCCTTGCTACTACGTATTTTGGATTTCCCTTGAACTGTACTGCTGCCTGGTTTCATTCCGCCCCGTTGTGTCTGTGTTTCCTCCCCCCAGGACTTCTGGACCACCAACCACCGGCGTCATCGGACGCATCGCTGCCACTGGGGGAGGCACAGACCCAGCACATCGGACGGGATAACCCCTGGAGCCTTCACTCACTCCCTACATCCCTTTCCCCTTAAGTTTAAATAAACTTTCTGGTGTGACGCAATTGTGGTCCTCTTGTCGTCTGTCTGAACCGTGACAGTACGATCTGACCATTATGGACTCAGCGCACACTTCCCCCGACATGGAAACCGAAGAACCTGAGCAACCCACCGCCATGCTACGCCTGGAACACACTGAGAGAGAGCTAGGCCGCATGAGCGGCGACATCACCTCTCTGCTTCAGGCCGGCTACCAACAGCATCAGCAGTTCCAGCAGCACCAGCAGCAGTCCCAGCAGCAGCAACAACAACTCGCCATGATCATTCAACTCCTCACCAACCTGACCCCAGCCAGTCTGCCCACCAGCCCTGCCCCCGAGTTACCTGCCCCGGTCATTGCAGCCGCTGCTCCGGAACCCAAGATTGGAAACCCCGAGCGGTTCAACGGCGATTCTACCCAGGTCCGGCCATTCCTGACTAGCTGCCGACTTCAGTTCTCCTTGCAGCCAAGGACCTTCGCCACGGAGGGGCTAAGGTTGGGTATGCCATCACTCACCTGACGGGCCGAGCTCGACTCTGGGGAACAGCAGAGTTCGAACGTCAAACCCCCGCATGTGCAACCTTCGACCGGTTTGCCGAGGAGATGCTGAAGGTGTTTGACCTGGATTCACCAACCGCAGAGGCGTCTCGTGAACTGTTCAGTATTCGACAAGGCAGACGTACAGTCGCAGACCATTCCATCGACTTCCGAACCCTGGCTAGACGAAGTTCTTGGAACACACCATCGTTGGTGGACGCGTTCTTCCATAGTTTGGCTGACTATATCAAGGACGAGTTGGTCTCCCATGAACTGCCTTCCACTCTTGATGAAGCCATCGCACTGACTGTCAGGATCGACAGAGGGATACAGACCCGTCGTCGTGAGAGGGGGGCGCCAAGGTCCACCTACTACCGGCATTCGGAGAGATCCGACTGGGCTCCTGTCATCTACTGCCACTCACCCAGTTCAGCTTGATCAGTCTGAGCCTATGGAGATTGGGCGAGCCTCTCTCACTCCTGCAGAGCGCCAGCGACGCTTCACCTCAAACCTCTGCCTCTATTGTGGAGGTGATGGACATCGTGTGGTAACCTGCCCTTTAAAGGGCCGAAGCTCACCGGGCATAGGGGGAGTCCGGTTGAGTTCAATGACCATCCAGTCCTCCGACCGCAAACCCCCTGCTGCAAGTTCACCTCCGCCTCCCTGACTCAACTCACACCCTGGCTGCTCTGGTGGATTCTGGCGCCGAAGCCAACATAATGGACATCAAGCTGGCACGCCAACTGGGACTGGAGAACCTCCGTTTGACACCTCCTATTCCTGCCCGCTCGGCTTCCTGTCCTGTGCCTGATCCTGTCTCGGGACCTGTCCCATCTCCCGACCACGGCCCTCCGGCTTCCTCCGAGGATGAGGACGTTCGCTCGGACCGTTCGGAGGAGTTCTAGCCCTCCTCCGGCTCCCCTCCTCCCGCCCGGCGTGGTGTTGCTCTTGGGACTTCTGGGGCCGTCCCTTGGGGGGGGGGTTCTGTCATGAGCCCTCTCACTCCACTGGGTTACCACCTTAAGTTGTTTCCACTCTGCTCACCACTCTCTCTCTACTCAGCCTAACTAGCTCCACCTGTCCCTGCTCTGCTCGGCTCTAATTACTCTGCCAGCTGCGCTGCATTACCCACTAACCTCTCCCAGTATTTATAGCCCTGTCTTTCAGCTCTCCTGTGTCAGATCGTCTGCAAAGCTCTGCAAAGCTCACACCCGGAACCTGTTTGCTCGCGCTTCTGGCTCACCCTGGTTTTGTGACCCCCGGACCTGCCTGGTTTTTGGATACTCTTCTGCCTCAGGAGATCCAGACCTGCTTCTGCCATTACGACTCCTGACTACTCTTCAATCCCGGTAACTCTGACCAGCCTTCTGCCTTGCTACTACGTATTTTGGATTTCCCTTGAACTGTACTGCTGCCTGGTTTCATTCCGCCCCGTTGTGTCTGTGTTTCCTCCCCCCCCCCCAGGACTTCTGGACCACCAACCACCGGCGTCATCGGACGCATCGCTGCCACTGGGGGGAGGCACAGACCCAGCACATCGGACGGGATAACCCCTGGAGCCTTCACTCACTCCCTACATCCCTTTCCCCTTAAGTTTAAATAAACTTTCTGGTGTGACGCAATTGTGGTCCTCTTGTCGTCTGTCTGAACCGTGACACACTGGGATACAGTGGGTGCCAGATTTATTCAGCCCATGTGCTCAGTCTGATGGTCTAGTAAGCATTTCACTGTTAGTCTACACCTGTTGTTTATGAAGCATGTGACAAATAAATTAAAAGTTGATTTGAACATATGTTGACCCGTGTACATCGTTTGAAGGGCAACGCCCTTCTGTGTATTCATAATGAGATGCAGATCATGTTTAACTCTAAAGAGTTACATGGACTCAGCAGACATGACCAGAATGACATTGCAGGGGTTCAAACACGAAAGCATTTAGGATGGAAAACTCAATAACGTCCCTGTGCACCACTCCTTGCATCATACTCTGCTAAATCATTATGATGCATAAATATCTAGTGCCTTGTGGCTACCAGAAGCATTTACCTCTTCGGTATGCGCCATCTTACTCTCTTTGTGATGCATTTCTGAATCTGAAGCCTTCAAACCCATTACAAAGCTGAATCTAACTGAATCGCTCCCATTCACATTCATAAGCATGCCCCCAAAGTATGTTATTCACGGCACTCTCTCAGATATACAATGCGTCTTTTTTCGAACAATATCCCATTTGCCATCTCCATTTGTTCCATAAACCCAGGATGCAAGTCCCGGCCCATCTGATGTTTTCCGTAACAGCGGCTCTGAGTCCTTGGGGAAAGTCGGGAGTGTAGTAAACAACAGTTTGGAAGCTCTCAGATCATCTCAGCTCATCTCACCGTGGTGAGTTAAGATGCCCCAGAGGACCCACGCGCGAGAACAAGATGATGCAAGTCTGAATAAACAGCACACTAAGCAATGCAAAAACTTTACATGACACGACACACAACACGACTCACTCGCTACACGTCGTCCTGCTTGGATTTGTTCCTTGAAAGTCGCACCAGTAACATATTGTGTTACCACAAGCGACATATGTAGAAAGTGGGTAAAACAGGAAAGGTGTCTGCACTCGAGAAAAAGCATTAACATGAACCTTTACGCTAGCAGGAAAGACTATGTATTTTTACTAGCATACCTGTTGTCATAGAAACAAAGAGTAATATATTCACGGTGGCAGGCCCGCGTCATTTAACCTGCTAGATCTCAATCCCTAACAACTGTAATTAATTCCTCCACATTGTCTAAATTAAAACCTGAAAAGATTGGCTTTGGCAGAAAAGAGAAACATGATTAGTTCTCGCCAGTGTGTGTCATCATTAATCATTTGTGGCATTTTTGTATTGAGAAAGACTTTAACATTAAGAATATTAATAAATACCTAGAAAGGACACCTACTCAGAAATCACAAGAAGGTTGTCAACTGTATTCTTACACCACTGCATTGCAGAGCATATGACTACAGGGGAAAACTAGGTAGACAGCTTCCATGTCACATTATCTCTTTTAGCCGCCAGCTATTTCAAAGGGGCAATTCAGTTGAAGAGCATTGTTCAAGGGTTTGAACTGAGTTAGCATCTCTTAACACTGGACAATTTCCTCAGTGAACATATTGCAATGTTCATTCTACTGTGTTGTGTACGAGGGGACTGAAAATTAATTTACCAAAACAAATATATGTTTGTACAATATCGAGTTCCACAATATGGAAGGGGGTGGTCGGGAAGATGGAGAAATACAGTACATGAATAGACATATATGAATGAATTCATGTTGAGCGTGGGTTTACCTGCAGTATGTAATTGTACAACTGTACAATTACATACCGAATGGAAAGAAATTGACAATTATAGTGAATTTCTATTTCTGAAAGCTCTAGGATCAAGAGATAATTGGTTTGATTATACAAAATGGTAGGATAAACACAGTGCTAAAAGCATGTATTCCCATTGTTACTAAAAGCATGTGTAGGCACAGACTTGCTCTGAGCTGAGTGACGCCCAACCGTTAAAACATTGTTCAATATAGGTGCCTCATGAAATATTTGGAACGATTTAAAAAACCTACACGCTTAAAAGTTTTGCTACTGTTATGACGGATTTATTCTTCATTTAAATTCTTCATTTAAAATAGTGTGATGCATCTGTCCAAATCCTCAATGACTTGGACAGGCCTATACCTTTTTATGGGAGACAGATTCCCAAATGTTTTAACGCTGTTTCTCTGCCAACACAACATTGCTAGGAATGCATCCAGTAGGCAGTCACGATGTCACATTGGAGGTGATCAGAGGGTTGTTACAAGGTTGTCGCTCAACATTTTTCAATAGTACCGATGTTGGACAAAGTTGTAGCCTATGAAGTTGCTGAAATGTTGTGTTGGCACCGAAGCTTATGCTTTGAAAAAGTTTTTGTAAAGTCCATCTCATCACAACCTACACTACAGTAATTGCAACATTGTGACAATTTCTTGTGCTTTTTGGTGTTACATAAACAACTCATGAAAATGTTTAATAAGGGACTTTTTAAGGCGTAAAAGCGTTTGCCACCATTTAAACAGGCTCAAAAACGTTTAAAACATTGATGTCCCCCTTCCACGTAAATGACCCCATCACACAGGCCTTCGGTTCATCTCAATGTAGCTCACAAGTGAAGCCTGAACAGAAACAGGGTGTCAAGGGAGATAGCTAAGTATTCAACAGGAAAGTACTGCTGCCGGCACAACAAGCTAAACCTATCAAAGCGTGCTCAGCCAATCGATTGGCTGCAAGTGAGCGTTAGTCCCCTGTTCTAGACCGAAGCACACGATTGGGCATGTAAAGGTGCTGTTTGTACGATCCAACTGCACGTTCACTCATCCAGGATTGAACTTTCCATCCCATTACTCTCTTTGGTCTGATCAGTCAATAAGGGCCCATGCTTTTCTCTCAGTTTGTCCGTATTAGAATGCATCCCTCATACCATGTCAGTAAATGGGTCTATTTGTCAGAGCGTGCCATGCTTGACTAACTGTTAACCCCTAACACTACTCCCAGTGTTAATTCACATAACATTAAGTTGTCTTGCAGGTGGCAGCTAGCCACAGCGTGTGTTTGGTGAAATAAGATATCTTGGGGAGTTTTGGTACAGTTGTTACTTTTGGCTTTTTGACCGCTGATTTTTTGGTCAAAGGGGACAGAAACAGATGTCCCAGTAATGTGTTCATATTATGATGTGGAATTAGTTAATTTGAGGATGGATTTTATTTGTTCTATTAGAACAGCTTTTTAATAGTGTGTGAAAAGAACACAAGAACATGCTGCATGTCACATTGTGTGTGTGTGTGTGTGTGTGTGTGTGTCTGTGAGTCGGTGTGTTCTTTAGAATCTTAGTAACAGCAACTATTGAATCTGAAACAGGGGAATTACCATCAGAACCCAAAATGAATCAATCAAAGATTCTCCCGCTTCTATAAAGAACTGTACACCTCTGATTGTAAATCCAAACCAGTCCTTTTTAAAAGAATGAAGACCTCCTCTTTTCTCAAGAGGAAGCCACCTTGCTGGGAGCCTAAATCTCTCTCAATGAACTCAAAAGGGCATTGTATAGCATAAATAAAGGCAAAAAACCTGGATGGGACGGTATCATTTTTGAATCAATTAGGTCCACTATTGCTCGAAATGATTAATACAGCTGTTCACGAAAGTTAATTAGGGAGATATGTGAATACAGCACTAATTTCGCTTTTATTAAAAAAAGGTAAGGATGCCAACCAGTATTCTCACCATCTCCCCCTACCTTTGATAAACACGGATATGAAACAGTTTTCTAAAATATTGTTGTCTCAAATCTTACTTACCCAAATTGGTCCACGCGGACCAAAGCGGGTTTGTTAAAAAGCGTTTATCCTCGGATAACCTCCGTCGACTATTACATATATTAGATGCTTCATCAGAAACAGCTCCTTGGGCTGTATTATCTCTCGATGCAGAAAAAGCCTTTTGATAGACTAGAATGGTCATATCACTGGTCTGTCTTGGAACATATGGGAATTGGCTCCAATTTCATTAATATGATTAAAATACTATGATTAAAATACTATATGCCAATCCCTCAGCCATAAAAAGCAATATCTGCTCTGCTCCATTCAGAATAATTAGAAGCAGCAGACAAGGTGATCCAATTTCGCCTTTGCTATTCTTATTATCCATTGAATCCCTGGCACAGGCAATTCGTCAATCTAAGGAAATAACACCAATTTCCCTCAAATCTACTGATCACTTCATCTCATTATACGCAGACAATATTTTACTGTATCTAGACAATGTATCTCAATCGCTCTCAAACGCATTAAAGATCATACATAAATTCAGATAAATTAATCTAACCAAATCAGCCCTACTGCCTCTCAAGACCCTAATGGAGGACTCCATCTCCAATCTTTTCCCATTTTAAATATTTGGGAGTAGCTAAAGTTCCTTCCTTAGATAAAACCATTGCCGGAAATGTTAACAGAACGCTCAAATCAATTCAATCCAAAGTCAGTTGATGAAATAATATCCCAATTGCTTTAACCGCCAGAATATCTATTGTCAAAATGAATATATTGCCACGGCTGAATTTCTTTATTTCAATGCTTCCCATGGCTTACCCTTCTGGCTATAGGGATAAAATTCATAGTGTGGTTTAAACATTTATATGGCAAGGTAAATGATCCCGGATTAATTTATATAAATTAACACATTTACAAAGAGGGAAAGAATACTTTAAATTGTATTTCCAGGCACTAGCATTTTGCCCCATCCTAAATTGGTTTAGATAAGATTATTCTGCCCCCTGGCTGAGTATAGAGAGAAATATGGTGTCTCCTATTGTCTTTGAAGAGGTGACATTCACTGATAAATCCCTTAAACGATGTAAACTCCACTTTGGTCCTATTATTGCTCACACAATATCTATTTGCTGCAAAATTGAAAAACAATGGAATGAAAATGGCATGCCCATACTCCAATATTTCACAATAATGCGAGGTCGGATGGTGGCCTTTTGCATCCCCCCAATGTTCCAAATGTGGAATCTGTATCCTTAGTGATATCATGGACAGTAATGGTTTGAGAACATTCCAAGATTTGAACGATACATACACATTACCAGGCAACTCCTTTTTTCTATATTTTTCTATGCTGGCCTATGGAGTTCCTTGGGAAACTCAACTACTGAACCATCCAATGATGGGCTCCCAAAAGAACTGATCTCTATAATATATAAACAACTTTTGGAAAGCTCATATTCTGAGCTAGCCATTAAAGAAGTACGGTCCACAGATCTAATTGAATCTGAACAACCCTTTAACTGGAACAGAATATGGAAAAATATGACCTTGGCATCCTGTAATCCGAACCATCAATTTATACATTTTAAGTTTGTTCACAGTCTGTATTTAACACCTAGGAAATGTTTTATGATGAAATAGGCCCCAACTGTTCACTGTGTCCCCTAAATCAGGTAGGCACATTCCTTCATATGATGTGGGAGTGTCCTGCAGTTAAATGCTTCTGGGGCAAAGTTACAAAATTAAATTTGAAGCATATTAATTAAAATATTCAATGCTTTGCATCTATTATGTTACTTCATGATGATAGGCCCTTGAATCTTGAATACAAACCAATTGTTTATATTTATTAAGACTTTTGTTATTTTCTTTGCTTTCAGGCCCACGGGAAGGGGTAGTACGGGTGGGGGTGGGGGTGGGGGGTGGGTGTCTCTGGTCATTGTGGGAGAGGGCGGGGGAGATTGGGGTGGGGGGATAAAAGTTCACAAAAAAATAAGCTTAGTATTAAACTTGAAGCTTTTCCTCTGTCATAAACTCAGCATATCTGATTACTGGTTAGAGCAGTGTTGTCTGGAAATAGGGCACATAGAAGACATGAGTGTCAAGTTGATGACACCCTTCACAAGACTCTGAAGCCACGTCAAGCAAAAAACTAACAGAAATGATTGACAGAGGTGGGTTTGAAAAGGCAAATTATCCTTGGGTGGTAACTGTTTCTTATTGGATCAAAACATTTCCATAACCATTGACTTGAATGGAAAAAAACGGAAGGTCAATGAAATATGTATCTATTCAAAAAGCCTTAGAGGCGACCTAAGAAAGAGTGAGCGCCTGCAATGTTGTCTGACACTCTGTCCAAATGACACAGAGTGTGCTGCAGATATGATGCGCACCAAGCCAATCCCGTCATTCATTATTTAAAATAAAAAAACTTTAGTGTTCTATCCGCTGCACTTTGCTTTGAGATGGGCAAGGATATAGCCATTAAGATAGGAAGATAAAAGGAGATGAACTTGAAAAAGTGATGGTTACTTATTTATTTATCCCTAGATATCTCTGTACAGTAAGTAGCAGGATGTAGAACCAAGTGCCCTTATGGTTGTCTGCATCCTCACTGCCCCAAGTCAAAAGCATTGTGAATGCATAAATTATCAGAATTGCCCAAGGAATATTACTTTGTTTAACACAATAGGGTCTTATTTTTGAGGGAAACATCCCATGTGTCTCGGAAAAAATGGGTCATAGAATGACTACTGATCAGATGAAAGCGAGAGACTGGGGCTATACAACCAGGAACATGTGTTCCAACTCTTTGTCATTCGGATCTTTGTATTTATGCTCAGCAGGCCCCTTATAATAATAATAAAAAATGAGCATAGGAGCATAATTGGGGGGTAACTCAAGGAGTTACAGACCTAAGAGCATTATTAATCTCTCGAGAGGCAAGATCGTTGCACATCTCCCTACTTTAATTTCACCACAACACACTGGCTTAGATACTTGCACTGCTGTCTTCGTTGCGATTCTAATCAAACTTTGAAGAGAGCAAAGTGAGATATTTCCTCTTGAGGAATGCTTATGAATAGACTTTAGACTAAACCACTTTCGAATTACGGGAACTTGATTCTCGCCCTCTCAGCCACTGAGTTGTGTAGCTAAGTGTAGCTACTTAAGAACTCATTTTAAAGCTTGAATCCTGATCCACTCTTGGTGCCCATATAAATAATGCATTTATGGGGGAATCTTGGCCAAAAGCTAGGGCCGTCCTTCAAGATAATGCTACCTCTACCATTACAGTGTTGACCTTCAGTGGGGGGAGGGGGGAATAGACCTTTATCACCAGTCCATCCTCATGGCCTCCATTGTAATTAGTCCTACCACAGGTCTTTGTTAATCACTGAGAGTAATGATAGTGAATAATGAATCACAATTGGATTTGTTTCACTTCGTTTAATACCATATATCCTTCGCCTAACGTCGTTGGCCAAAAATGTACAGTCGTGGTCAAAAGTTTTGAGAATGACACAAATATTAATTTTCATAAAGTCTGCTGCCTCAGTTTTGATGATGAATAAAAACAATGAGTAAAAATAATATGGCTATATAAAGGGAGTACCAGTACAGAGTCGAAGTGCAGTGGTACGAGGTAATTGAGGTAGCTACAGTGAGGGAAAAAAGTGTTTGATCCCCTGCTGATTTTGTACCTTTGCCCACTGACAAAGAAATTATCAGTCTATAATTTTAATGGTAGGTTTATTTGAACAGTGAGATACAGAATAACAACAACAAAATCCAGAAAAACGCATGTGCATTTTAATGAGGGAAATAAGTATTTTTACCCCCTCTCAATCAGAATGATTTCTGGCTCTCAGGTGTCTTTTATACAGGTAACGAGCTGAGATTAGGAGCACACTGTTAAAGGGAGTGCTCCTAATCTCAGCTTGTTACGTGTATAAAAAACACCTGTCCACAGAAGCAATCAATCAATCAGATTCCAAACTCTCCACCATGGCCAAGACCAAAGAGCTCTCCAAGGATGTCAGGGACAAGATTGTAGACCTACACAAGGCTGGAATGAGCTACAAGACAATCACCAAGCAGCTTGGTGAGAAGGTGACAACAGTTGGTGCGATTATTCGCAAATGGAAGAAACACAAAATAACTGTCAAACTCCCTCTGCCTGGGGCTCCATGCAAGATCTCACCTCGTGGAGTTGCAATGATCAAGAGAACGGTGAGGAATCAGCCAAGAACTACACGGGAGGATCTTGTCAATGATCTCAAAGCAGCTGGGACCATAGTCACCAAGAAAACAATTGGTAACACACTATGCCGTGAAGGACTGCAATCCTGCATCGCCTGCAAGGTCCCCCTGCTCAAGAAAGCACATATACAGGCCCGTCTGAAGTTTGCCAATGAACATCTGAATGATTCAGAGGAGAACTGGGTGAAAGTGTTGTGGTCAGATGAGACCAAAATCGAGCTCTTTGGCATCAACTCAACTCGCTGTGTTTGGAGGAGGAGGAATGCTGCCTATGACCCCAAGAACACCATCCCCACCGTCAAATATGGAGGTGGAAACATTATGCTTTAGGGGTGTTTTTCTGCTAAGGGGACAGGACAACTTCACCGCATCAAAGGGACGATGGATAGGGCCATGTACCATCAAATATTGGGTGAGAACCTCCTTCCCTCAGCCAGGGCATTGAAAATGGGTCGTGGATGGGTATTCCAGCATGACAATGTCCCAAAACACACGGCCAAGGCAACAAAGGAGTGGCTCAAGAAGAAGCACATTAAGGTCCTGGAGTGGCCTAGCCAGTCTCCAGACCTTAATCCCATAGAAAATCTGTGGAGGGAGCTGAAGGTTCGAGTTGCCAAATGTCAGCCTCGAAACCTTAATGACTTGGAGAAGATCTGCAAAGAGGAGTGGGACAAAATCCCTCCTGAGATGTGTGCAAACCTGGTGGCCAACTACAAGAAACGTCTGACCTCTGTGATTGCCAACAAGGGTTTTGCCACCAAGTACTAAGTCATGTTTTGCAGAGGGGTCAAATACTTATTTCCCTCATTAAAATGCAAATCAATTTATACATTTTTTGACATTTTTTACATTTCTTTGTTGTTATTCGGTCTCTCACTGTTCAAATAAACCTACAATTAAAATTATAGACTGATCATGTCTTTGTCAGTGGCTAAACGTACAAAATCAGCAGGGGATCAAATACTTTTTTCCCTCACTGTATGTAATGTGCATATAGGTAGGGGTAAAGTGACTAGGCAACAGGATAGATAATAGACAGTAGCAGCAGCGTATGTGATGAGTGTGTGTACATGTGTATATTTATTTTACCCTTATTTTACCAGGTAAGTTGACTGAGAACACATTCTCATTTACAGCAACAACCTGGGGAAAAGTTACAGGGGAGATGAATGAGCCAATTGGAAGCTGGGGATGATTAGGTGACCATGATGGTATGAGGGCCAGATTGGGAATTTTGTCAGGACACTGGGGTTACCCTACTCTTACGACATGGGATCTTAAGTGACTACAGAGAGTCAGGACACCCATTTAACGTCCCATCCGAAAGACGGCACCCTACACAGGGCAATGTCCCCAATCTCTGACCTGGGGCATTAGGATATTTTTTTAGACCAGAGGAAAGAGTGCCTCCTACTGGCCCTCCAACACCACTTCAAGCAGCATCTGGTCTTCCATCCAAGGACCAACCCTGCTTAGCTTCAGAGATCTGTATGTGTGTTGGGGTGTCAGTGTAAGTATGTGTGAGTTTGTGGGTAGATTCCTGTGTGTGTGTATAGAGTCAGTGCAAGAGAGTTTGTGCAAAAAAGTGTAAATGCTGGTAGTCAAAGTAGCCATTTAATTAGCTAAATAGCAGTCTTGTTTAGAAGTGTTACAGTGGCTTGCGCAAGTATTCACCCCCCTTGGCATTTTGTTGCCTTACAACCTGGAGCCTGGATTTTTTGGGGGTTTGTATCATTTGATTTACACAACATGCCTACCACTTTGAAGATGCAAAATATTTTTTATTGTGAAACAAACAAGAAATAAGACAAAAAAACAGAAAACTTGAGCGTGCATAACAATTCACCCCCCAAAGTCAATACTTGGTGTACAGCAATCTTTAAGTCATACCACATATTCTCAATTGGATTGAGGTCTGGGCTTTGACTAGGCCATTCCAATACATTTAAATGTTTCCCCTTAAACCACTCAAGTGTTGCTTTAGCAGTATGTCCTGCTGGAAGGTGAACCTCCGTCCCAGTCTCAAATCTCTGGAATTTAGCACCATCCATCATTCCTTCAATGCTGACCAGTTTCCCAGTCCCTGCCGATGAAAAACATCCCCACAGCAGGGCACAGTGTTCTTGGGGTGATGAGAGGTGTTGGGTTTGCGCCAGACATAGCGTTTTCCTTAATGGCCAAAAAGCTCAATTTTAGGCTCATCTGACCAGAGTACCTTTTACAGCTGCAAGTCTCTTGGGGTATGTTTCTATAAGCTTGGCCTTGAAGAATGGGCAAAAATGCTCCAGCTCCTTCAAGTTGGATGGGTTCTGCTGGTGTACAGCAATCTTTAAGTCATACCATGAAATAGTATATATATATATATATATATATATATATATATATATATATATATATATATATATATATATATATATATATATACACTGCTCAAAAAAATAAAGGGAACACTTAAACAACACATCCTAGATCTCAATGAATGAAATAATCTTATTAAATACTTTTTTCTTTACATAGTTGAATGTGCTGACAACAAAATCACACAAAAATGATCAATGGAAATCAAATGTATCAACCCATGGAGGTCTGGATTTGGAGTCACCCTCAAAATTAAGTGGAAAACCACACTACAGGCTGATCCAACTTTGATGTAATGTCCTTAAAACAAGTCAAAATGAGGCTCAGTAGTGTGTGTGGCCTCCACGTGCCTGTATGACCTCCCTACAATGCCTGGGCATGCTCCTGATGAGGTGGCGGATGGTCTCCTGAGGGATCTCCTCCCAGACCTGGACTAAAGCATCCGCCAACTCCTGGACAGTCTGTGGTGCAACGTGGCATTGGTGGATGGAGCAAGACATGATGTCCCATATGTGCTCAATTGGATTCAGGTCTGGGGAATGGGCGGGCCAGTCCATAGCATCAATGCCTTCCTCTTGCAGGAACTGCTGACACACTCCAGCCACATGAGGTCTAGCATTGTCTTGCATTAGGAGGAACCCAGGGCCAACCGCACCAGCATATGGTCTCACAAGGGGTCTGAGGATCTCATCTCGGTACCTAATTGCAGTCAGGCTACCTCTGGCGAGCACATGGAGGGCTGTGCGGACCGCCCCCAAAGAAATGCCACCCCACACCATGACTGACCCACCACCAAACCGATCATGCTGGAGGATGTTGCAGGCAGCAGAACATTCTCCACGGCGTCTCCAGACTCTGTCACGTCTGTCACATGTGCTCAGTGTGAACATGCTTTCATCTGTGAAGAGCACAGGGCGCCAGTGGCGAATTTGCCAATCTTGGTGTTCTCTGGCAAATGCCAAACGTCCTGCACGGTGTTGGGCTGTAAGCACAACCCCCACCTGTGGACGTCGGGCCCTCATACCACCCTCATGGAGTCTGTTTCTGACCGTTTGAGCAGACACATGCACATTTGTGGCCTTCTGGAGGTCATTTTGCAGGGCTCTGGCAGTGCTCCTCCTGCTCCTCCTTTCACAAAGGCGGAGGTAGCGGTCCTGCTGCTGGGTTGTTGCCCTCCTACGGCCTCCTCCATGTCTCCTGATGTACTGGCCTGTCTCCTGGTAGCGCCTCCATGCTCTGGACACTACGCTGACAGACACAGCAAACCTTCTTGCCACAGCTCGCATTGATGTGCCATCCTGGATGAGCTGCACTACCTGAGCCACTTGTGTGGGTTGTAGACTCCGTCTCATGCTACCACTAGAGTGAAAGCACCACCAGCATTCAAAAGTGACCAAAACATCAGCCAGGAAGCATAGGAACTGAGAAGTGGTCTGTGGTCACCACCTGCAGAACCACTTCTTTATTGGGGGTGCTAATTTGCTAATTGCCTATAATTTCCACCTGTTGTCTATTCCATTTGCACAACAGCATGTGACATTTATTGTCAATCAGTGTTGCTTCCTAAGTGGACAGTTTGATTTCACAGAAGTGTGATTGACTTGGAGTTACATTGTGTTGATTAAGTGTTCCCTTTATTTTTTTGAGCAGTGTATATGTATATATAAAACATATATTTATATATATTTTTTAAATTATGCACTCACTAACTGTAAGTTGCTCTATAGCATCTGCTATATGACTAAAATGTCAAATGTAATACCACAGATTCTCAATTGGATTGAGGTCTGGGCTTTGACTAGGCCATTCCAAGACATTTAAATGTTTCCCTTTAAACCACTCAAGTGTTGCTTTAGCAGTATGCGTAGGGTCATTGTCCTGCTGGAAGGTGAACCTCCGTCCCAGTCTCAAATCTCTGGAAGACTGAAACAGGTTTCACTCAAGAATTTCCCTGTATTTAGCGCCATTCATCATTCCTTCAATTCTGACCAGTTTCTCAGTCTCTGCCGATGAAAAACATCCCCACAGCATGATGCTGCCACCATCATGCTTCACTGTGGGGATGGTGTCCTCGGGGTGATGAGCGGTTTCGGTTTGCACCAGACATAGCGTTTTCCTTGATGGCCAAAAAGCTCATGGTTCATCTGACCAGAGTACCTTCTTACATATGTTTGGGGAGTCTCCCACATGCCTTTTGGCGAACACCAAACGTGTTTGCTTATTTTTTTCTTCAAGCAATGGCTTTTTTCTGGCCACTCTTCCATAAAGCCCAGCTCTGTGGAGTGCACAGCTTAAAGTGGTCCTATGGACAGATACTCCATTCTCCGCTGTGGAGCTTTGCAGCTCCTTCAGGGTTATCTTTGGTCTCTTTGTTGCCTCTCTGATTAATACCCTCCTTGCCTGGTCCGTGAGTTTTGGTTGGTGGCCCTCTCTTGGCAGGTTTGTTGTGGTGCCATATTCTTTCAATTTTTTAATAATGAATTTAATGGTGCTACGTGGGATGTTCAAAGTTTCTGATATTTTTTTATAACCCAACCCTGATCTAATAATAATATGCCATTTAGCAGACGCTTTTATCCAAAGCGACTCACAGTCATGCGTGCATACATTTTTGTGTATGGGTGGTCCCGGGGATCAAACCCACTACCCTGGCGTTACAAGCGCCGTGCTCTACCAGCTGAGCTACAGAGGACCACAGAGGACCGCTGATCTGTACTTCTCCACAACTTTGTCCCTGACCTGTTTGGAGAGCTTCTTAGTCTTCATGGTGCCCCTTGCTTAGTGGTGTTGCAGACTCTGGGGCCTTTCAGAACAGGTGTATATATACTGAGATCATGTGACAGATCATGTGACACTTAGATTGCACACAGGTGGACTTTACTTAACTAATTATGTGACTTCTGAATGTAATTGTTGCACCAGATCTTATTTAGGGGCTTCATAGCAAAGGGGGTGAATACATATGCACGCACCACCTTTCCGTTATTTATTTTGTAGAATTTGTTATTTTTTTCATTTCACTTCACCAATTTCAACTATTTTGTGTATGTCCATCACATGAAATCCAAATAAAAATCCATTGAAATTACAGGTTGTAATGCAACAAAATAGGAAAAACGCCAAGGGGGATGAATACTTTTGCAAGGCACTGTATGGCTTGGGGGTAGATGCTGTTCAGGGTCCTGTTGGTTCCAGAACCGCCTGCCGTGCTGTAGCAGAGAGAACGGTCTATGAGAAGAGGCCTTGTCGTGCCCTCTTCACGATTGTGTTGGTGTGTTTGGACCATGATAGATCTTTAGTGATGTGGACACAGAGGAACTTGAAGCTCTCAACCTGCTCCACTACAGCCCCGTTGTTATGAATCGGGGCGTGCTCTGCCCTCCGTTTCCTGTAGGCCACGATCAGCTCCTTTGTCTTGCTGATGTTGAGGGAGAGGTTGTTGGCCTGGCACCACACTGCCAGGTCCCTGACCTACTTCCTACAGGCTGTCTCATCGTCGCCGGTGATTAGGCTTACCAACATTATCTATTCTGCAAACTTAATGATGGTGTTGGAGTCGTGCACGGCCATGCAGTCGTGGGTGAACAGGGAGTACAGGAGAGGACTAAGCACATACCCCTGAGGGGGCCCCGTGTTGAGGGTCAGCGTGGCGGATGTGTTCTTTGCATACCCTTACCACCTGGGGGCGGCCCGTCAGGAAATCCAGAATCCAGTTGCAGAAGGAAGTGATCAGTCCCAGGGACCTTAGCTTAGTGATGAGCTTCGAGGGCACTATGGTGTTGAATGCTGAGCTGTAGTCATTGAACAGCATTCTCAAGTAGATGTTCCTTTTGTCCAAGTGGGAAAGGGCAGTGTGGAGTGCAATAGAGATTGCGTCATCTGTGGATCTGTTGGGGCGGCATGCGAATTGGAGTGGGTCCAGGGTGTCTGGGATGATGATGTTGCCTTTCAAAGCATTTCATGGATACAGATGTGAGTGCTATGGGGTGATAGTCATTTAGACAGGTTACCTTGGTGTTTTTGGGCACATGGTGGTCTGCTTGAAACATATTTACATTTACATTTTAGTCATTTAGCAGACGCTCTTATCCAGAGCGACTTACAGGAGCAATTAGGGTTAAGTGCCTTGCTCAAGGGCACATTTACGTCCTTTAGCAGACGCTCTTATCCAGAGCGACTCACCAATTGGTGCGTTCACCCTATAGCCAGTGGGATAACCACTTTAAAAAAAAAAATTTTGGGGGGGGGGGTAGAAGGATTACTTTATCCTATCCCAGGTATTCCTTAAAGAGGTGGGGTTTCAAATGTCTCCGGAAGGTGGTGAGTGACTCCGATGTCCTGGCGTCGTGAGGGAGCTTGTTCCACCATTGGGGTGCCAGAGCAGCGAACAGTTTTGACTGGGCTGAGCGGGAACTATGCTTCCGCAGAGGAAGGAGCCAGCAGGCCAGAGGTGGATGAACGCAATGCCCTCGTTTTGGGTGTAGGGACTGATCAGAGCCCGAAGGTACAGAGGTGCCGTTCCCCTCACTGCTCCATAGGCAAGCACCATGGTCTTGTAGCGGATGCGAGCTTCAACTGGAAGCCAGTGGAGTGTGCGGAGGAGGGGGGGTGACGTGAGAGAACTTGGGAAGGTTGAACACCAGACGGGCTGCGGCATTCTGGATGAGTTGTAGGGGTTTAATGGCACAGGCAGGGAGGCCAGCCAACAGCGAGTTGCAGTAGTCCAGACGGGAGATGACAAGTGCCTGGATTAGGACCTGTGCCGCTTCCTGTGTAAGGCAGGGTCGTACTCTCCGAATGTTGTAGAGCATGAACCTGCAGGAGCGGGTCACCGCCTTGATGTTGGCGGAGAACGACAGGGTGTTGTCCAGGGTCACGCCTAGGCTCTTCGCACTCTGGGAGGAGAACACAGCGGAGTTGTCAACCGTGATGGCGAGATCATGGAAACATGTAGGTATTACAGACTGGGTCAGGGAGAGGTTAAAAATGTCAGTGAAGACACTTGCCAGCTGGTCAGCGCATGCTTGGAGTACGTGTCCTGTTAATCCGTCTGGCCCTGCCACCTTCTGAATGTTAACCTACAGTTGAAGTCGGAAGTTTACATACACATAGGTTGGAGTCATTAAAACTCGTTTTTCAACCACTCCACAAATTTCTTGTTAACAAACTATAGTTTTGGCAAGTTGGTTAGGACATCTACGTTGTGCATGACACAAGTAATTTTTCCAACAATCGTTTACAGACAGATTATTTCACTTATAATTCACTGTATCACAATTTCAGTGGGTCAGAAGTTTACATACACTAAGTTGACTGTGTCTTTAAACAGCTTGGAAAATTCCAGAAAATGATGTCATGGCTTTAGAAGCTTCTGATAGGGTAATTGACATCATTTGAGTCAATTGGAGGTGTACCTGTGGATGTATCTCAAGGCCTAACTTCAAACTCAGTGCCTCTTTGCTTGCCATCATGGGAGAATCAAAAGAAATCAGCCAAGACCTCAGAAAAAGACCTCCACAAGTCTGGTTCATCCTTGGGAGCAATTCCCAAACGCCTGAAGGTAACACGTTCATCTGTACAAACAATAGTACGCAAGTATAAACACTATGGAACCACGCAGCTGTCATACCGCTCAGGAAGGAGACGCGTTCTGTCTCCTAGAGATGAACGTACTTTGTTGCGAAAAGTACAAATTAATCCCAGAACGACAGCAAAGGTACAAAAGTATCTATATCCACAGTAAAACGAGTCCTAAATCCACATAACCTGAAAGGCCGCTCAGCAAGGAAGAAGCCACTGCTCCAAATCCGCCATAAAAAAGCCAGACTACGGTTTGCAACTGCACATGGGGACAAAGATTGTACTTTTTGGAGAAATGTACTCTGGTTTGATGAAACAAATATAGAACTGTTTGGCCATAATGACCATCGTTATGTTTGGAGGAAAAAGGGGGTGGCATGCAAGCCGAAGAACACAATCCCAACCGTGAAGAACGGGGGTCACAGCATCATGCTGTGGGGGTGCTTTGCTGCAGAAAGGACTGGTCCACTTCACAAAATAGATGGTATCATGAGGAAGGAAAATTATGTGGATATATTGAAGCAACATTTTACATTTTAACTGAGCTACATCCCTGCCGGCCATTCCCTCCCCTACCCTGGACGACGCTGGGCCAATTTTGCGCCGCCCCATGGGTCTCCCGGTCGCGGCCGGCTACGACAGAGCCTGGATCAACCAACATCTCAAGACATCAGTCAGGAAGTTAAAGCTTGGTCGCAATTGGGTCTTCCAAATGGACAATGACCCCAAGCATACTTCCAAAGTTGTGGCAAAATGGTTAGAGGACAACAAAGTCAAGGTATTGGAGTGGCCATCACAAAGCCCTGACCTCAATCCTATAGAACATTTGTGGGCAGAACTGAAAAAGCGTGTGTGAGCAAGGAGGCCTAAAAACCTGACTCAGTTACACCAGCTCTGTCAGAAGGAATGGGCCAAAATTCACCCAACTTATTGTGGGAAGCTTGTGGAAGGCTACCCAAAACGTTTGACCCAAGTTAAACAATTTAAAGGCAATGCTAACAAATACAAATCAAGTGTATGTAAACTTCTGACCCACTGGGAATGTGATGAAAGAAATAAAAGATGAAATAAATAATTCTCTCTACTATTATTCTGACATTTCACATTCTTAAAATAAAGTGGTGATCCTAACTGACCTAAAACAGGGAATTTATACTAGGATTAAATGTCAGGAATTGTGAAAAACTGAGTTTAAATGTATTTGGCTAAGGTGTATGTACACTTCCAACTTCCACTGTATTTAAAGGTCTTACTAACACCGGCTACGGAGAGCGTGATCACACTGTCTTCCAGAACAGCTGATGCTCTTACAAATGGTTCAGTGTTGCTCTCCTCGAAGCGAGCGTAGAAGGCATTTAGCTTGTCTGGTAGGCTCGTGTCACTGGGCTGCTCATGGCTGTGTTTCACTTTGTAATCTGTGATAGTTTGCAACCCCTGCCACATCCGACGAGCATCAGAGCTGGTGTAGTAGGATTCGATCTTAGTCCTGTATTGACACTTTGCCTCTTTGATGGTTCGTCAGAGGGCATTGCAGGATTCCTTATAAGCGTCCGGGTTAGTGTCTAGCTCCTTGAAAGCGGCATCTCTAGCCTTTAGCTCAGTGCGGATGTTGCCTATAATCCATGGCTTCTGGTTGGGATATATAAGTACGGTCACTGTGGGGATGACATCGTCGATTCACTTATTAATGAAGCCGATGACTGATGTGGTGAACTCCTCAATGCCATCGGATGAATCCCGGAACATATTCCAGTCTGTGCTAGCAAAACAGTCGTGTAGCTTAGCATCCGATTCATCGGACCACTTCCGAATTGAGCGTGTCACTGGTACTTCCTGTTTGAGTTTTTGCTTGTAAGCAGGATTCAGGAGGTTAGAGTTATGGTCAGATTTGCCAAATGGAGGGTGAGGGAGAGCTTTGTATGTGTCACTGTGTGTGGAGTAAATAGTTTTTCCCCTCTAGTTGCACCGGTAGCATGCTGGTAGAAATTAGGTAAAATGGATTTCAGTTTAACTGCATTAAAATCACCGGCCAATAGGAGCGCTGCCTCTGGATGTGCATTTTCTTGTTGACTTATGGCCCTATATAGCTCGTTGAGTGTGGTCTTAGTGCCAGCATTGGTTTCTGGTGGTAAGTAGACAGTTACAAAAAATATAGATGAAAACTCTCTTGGTAAATAGTATAGTCTACAGCTTATCATGAGGTATTCTAAATCAGGCAAGCAGAACCTCGAGACTTCCTTAATATTGCGCACCAGCTGTTGTAGCTACACTTTATTTTGTCGATATGGTGTCCATCCATGGTGACTCCGTGCAGTGTCGCCTCTGCCTATACGCAGACGCGCTGCATATAGGGCCACACAGCCGCTAGGGGGCTCCGTCGGGTTTTCAACTTGTTGTTGAGAATTAAAAAAGTAGAATACACAAGGTGTCATTTCGAAATTTGGTAGTGCATCCACAGTTTTCCACTTATGTCAGTCACTTACAGTCACTCAATTAGCCCATCTTTTGGGGGGATTGCTAGGTAAGGTAGTCTAGCCAGCTATCTAAGCCTTGTAGTATCTAAGCCGACTGGGCATGCAGGGCATGAGCCCAGGGGCCCTGAACTCCAGGGGGACCCCATTAATCACTGGGCGAAAAGGGTCAATAGCAGGGGATATCTTTATCTATATATTTCCAGATATCTGACATTTTATTAGATATAAGGAGTAGACATGCTCCAGATACGCATGTCCTTAATTTCATACACAGTGCTAGGATATGCTCCGTAATGGGACAGTTTCTACATGCATCCAATCCGGGACTCTGATATCTCCCTGCTACCGTATGAGTCCAGGGAGATATCTGGGGTGAAACATGTTCAAGACACACACCTGATGCGCGTGCACCCACTTACATATTTGTAAGCGGGTATGTGTCAACATGCTGACATATTTAAGCCTTTATACTCAGGCATGAAAGAATCCACATATTTCCACATATGAAGGTGACATACACTACCAGTAAAAAGTTTGGACACACATACGCATTTAAGGGTTTTTCTTTATTATTATTATTTTTTACATTGTAGAATAATAAAGAAAAGGGAAAGCAATTTTGTTATTTGTTAGCTAGGTTTCTAGCTAAGTTAGCTAGACTACCAGTTAGCTTTTACCCCCCTATCAAGCCTAGCTAGATAGCCCAACTGGCCACTGGCCAGATTTGTTAACGTTCTTGATTCTAGTTACTAAGATAAATAAAACATCTCAAATTAGCTACTCACTTTAGCATTAACTTCTTTGAGGTATTTTAAGAACAGCTTCTCACTTCTTTGTTTCCCCATTGTCAGTTCAGCCACACTGATTAATTGTTATTTTTATTGCATTAAAACATTTTCTGTACAACCCATGGCAAAATGTGTTGAATTGCAGAAAATGTACTTTAACACTGAAAAATTATTATTAGGCTGTCCTAATATGGACTCCATATAAGGATGAGAAGGTCAGTCAGCAAGATGATAAAAGCAACAATTGCATTTCAACACTCAGTCTGCTATCTGAAATTTCCAGTAAGTTTGAAAAACACCTAGAGAGTTGCAAATTAGTTTCATGTCTATGCACACACCATCCTGTTCTTAATGAATATATAATCTCCCTGCACACATTACCTAAGAAACACAGAATCCTTTTGTTGAAAGTGTACAGTCCCTCCTGTACCGGATTCACTGCATGAATATTCAACAAATGCAAATATTGACTTTTCTCATGTAGAGTGGAGCGTTTACCTGGGGTTACAATAGACATTTAAATAAGGAAATATCAGTCAAACCATATTTTAAGGGAACAGTTCTGATGAAGGTGACCTTTGTCCTACTATGAGTGGAACATTACCCACTGTAGCATTCATCTGTAGCATTCACTGTAGCATTCATTCAAATTATTTATATTATCTCATTGACCACAAATATGGCTCCCACAAGACCATTGGAAATGTATGGGTTTATCCACAAGGTTTTTTCAAGTGCATCTACAGTATGAGCTA
The DNA here is from genome assembly GCF_020615455.1 of Coregonus clupeaformis. NCBI lineage: Eukaryota > Metazoa > Chordata > Actinopteri > Salmoniformes > Salmonidae > Coregonus > Coregonus clupeaformis. Next base: position 34,456,823 of record NC_059193.1, read on the forward strand.
CTGTGTGTTTGATGTGTACATTACAAATAGAGATGGCAAACTATTGAGGCAGCTTTAACGCGTATTTAGGACAAGGCCACCTGTCCACTAGGGTTTTGTCGGTCAAAGAGTCACTGTTGTCCATGAGAAACTAAGCATGTCAGAGCACCTTATGTCCTCCAACTCTTACCCAAGGCCTCTTTACTGCTCAGTATATCTTCAGGCGATTTCTCAATTTCTCTCCAAAACGGAGTGCTATTAAAACTATACTACACTCTGTGAATCTTAATTCCCGTAACCTGATTAAGACTTATGAAAGCTATTACATATTAACTCGTTGGGAGACTGTGGGATGTGATTAAAACAACAGGGAGTCTTTCACCAATAAGTCTGTCAGAGGAAAGTGCAGCGCACAGCAAAATGTTCAAAATGTTCCGCTCTTACATACTGCTGTGCTGCAAAGTTATTAAAAGTGTAACCCAGTACAATAGCGGGGGCATATAATTGTAGGATTAATATGCAATTTAGGGCTCAATGTTTGCAACCTTTGAAATATTCAAATGTACCAGTCTGGGGTAGGGTTGGGATGTGGTGGTGGTGGGATGCTGAGCGTACAAAGTCATAGATTATATTATTATATCAAAGTTGTGTTATTTGTTGTACAGATGGTAATACAGATAGAGACATTTACACTCTGGTTACATGTAACTTAAAAAACAATGTCTGCTTTTGTGTAGAATTAAAAACAGAAGGCAAACTACATTTGACACACCAACAAACAGAGAGGATTATGTGATTGTTATTCAGGGCGTAACTGCAACTTCCAATTCTGAAAAACATTTGTTCCAAATAGTAGCTCAGAATGGCTTTGACACCAAATGTCATGCAGTTGGGACATAATATATATTTTAAATGTATGTTCCACCATCTTTTCAATATTGTAAGTTGGAACAGCCTATTTACTCCTGCAAATGGCATTTTCCCAACAACATCCTAAGGTATTTTGTACCAAGCCGAACAGCCAGAGCTATTGATATGGCCCCAGACTTCATTTGGTATTCCAATTACACTGTGTTGTGGAATGACAAGGGTGTATTCTGTCCATTTTTGTCTCTTCCATTCTGACATTAAATTTCATTTTGGCTTATGTGCCGCTGGATTCTGGATCTGTACATAATTGTTTTATGTGTACTCCGAACCTATGTCTAAATGTAAAAATATAACAATCTGTCAGTCTGAAAATGTGTGAGACAGCAGCATGCATAGAAACTCACTTTGTGTACTGTAACGATATGTTATGTCTATCCAATTACTCTTAACTTACTGTTTTGAAGATTGAATTGGAGTCTCAAAATATTGTAGCTAGGGCATATAAGGTCACCATAACAATTTATTAATTCCTTTAGATTTGACTACACATTTGACCCCCAAAATATTTGAATATCCCAATTGATCCAATTTAGCACTAGCTATAGCAGTAAGTAATACGAAATGTTTTATCTTGCTGTTTTGCACTGTTCATAACTTCAATTAACCATTAACGCTAGACAAATTGGGCCTCGGGGGACCACCCTTTAAGTCATTTTGACTCAAACATTCTAACAGTCTTATACATATATATCATATATGCTATTGAAAAATAATTGTTTGGTTGTGTTTATGAAGGTCTTGGGTAACGTCAGTATACTGTACGTGAAAATTATTATTTCAAAAAACACAATAGCATTTTCATTAGTTAATGTTGCCTGGAGCGCATGGAACAATGGTTATTCTTGGAAGAAGTTATATTTTGAAATGCAGCTAATCTCTTCAATACTGAGAGTTATTTGGGTAAGGGTTTTGGAAACCTAAAAATCTGCTCTTTCTGATACTTTATAGAAATCAAAATGTCTTACCTGATTGTGACTCTATAGGACGATTTGAAAAAGTCACTTTGTGGCATTTGGGGACAAAAATGACACATCCTCTTAAAACTGCTTATAACACATTCTGTTTGTGATATTGAAATTCTTACAACATACGTTTGTTGAATAGACTTATTTAGGAAAAGTCAAGGACGGAAGGGGGCATGACTTTAAAAATGGCAGAAATACATTACATGTGTATGTGGACACCTCCTTGTCGAACATCTTATTCCAAAATCATGGGCATTAATATGGAGTTGGACATGCCTTTGCTGCTATAACAGCCTCCACTCTTCTGGGAAGGCTTTCCACTAGATGTTCGAACATTGATGTGGAGACTTGAGCCACAAGAGCATTAGTGAGGTCGGGCACTGATGTTGGGCGATTAGGCCTGGCTCGCAGTCGGCGTTCCAATTCATCCCAAAGGTGTTCGATGGGGTTAAGGTCAGGGCTCTGTGCAGGCCAGTCAAGTTCTTCCACACCGATCTCGACAAACCATTTCTGTATGGACCTCGCTTTGTGCACGAGGGCATTGTCATGCTGAAACAAGAAAGTGCCTTCCCCAAACTGTTGCCAGAAAGTTGAAAATACAGAATCGTCTACAATGTCATTATATGCTGGAGCGTTAAGATTTATCTTCACTAGAACTAAGGGGCCTAGCCCGAACTACGAAAAACAGCCCCAGACCATTATTCCTCCTCCACCAAACTTTACAGTTGGCACTACACATTGGATCAGGTAGCGTTCTCCTGGCATCCGTCAAACCCAGATTCGTCTGTCGGACTCCCAGATGGTGAAATGTTATTCATCATTCCAGAAAACACGTTTCCACTGCTCCAGAGTCCAATGGCGGCGAGCTTTACAGCACTCCGGCCGACACTTGGCATTGCGCATGGTGATCTTGGGCTCATGAAGCTCCCGACGAACATATTTTGTGCTGACGTCGCTTCAAGAGACAGTTTGTGAGTGTTGCAACCGAGGAAAGACGATATTTACGCGCTACACGCTTCAGCACCAGGCGGTCCCATTCGGTCCCATGAGCTTGTGTGGCCGACCACTTTGCGGCTGAGCCGTTGTTGCTCCTAAACATTTCCACTTCACAATAGCAGCACTTACAGTTGACCAGGGCAGCTCTAGCAGGGCAGAAATTTGATGAACTGACTTGTTGGAAAGGTGGTATCCTATGACGGTGCCACATTGAAAGTCACTGAGCTCTTCAGTAAGGCCATTCTACTGTCAACGTTTGTCTATGGAGATTGCATGGCTGTGTGCTCGATTTAATACACCTGTCAGCAACGGGCTGGCTGAAATCCACTAATTTGAAGGGTTGTCCACATACTTTTGTATATATAGTGTATATGAATCTTTAAATGACTCACTCGGCTCTTCTAGTGTTAATACAACCTTTGCCTTGCAGCCACATGGTCTAACCTCCCCTCTGTATAGAAAAATCAGCATTTAACTATAAATCAACAATAGTTTAATTATTTAATTAGTTGTGAATCTCCCCAGTTCTACTCACACTGTCTTGTTATTTGGCCTGAAATGAGTTTGTTGAAAACTAGCCAAAATCTGATACATCTCTTCTCCTTGCTTACAGAGAATAATCATGTATAATACAAATAATTAAATTATACTATTTTAAATTTGTAAAGTGCTTTTCATTATACAAAATAATGTCAAAGTGCATTAAAAACAAAAACAAAATAAAAACACAAAAAGATTTGGCACAATTCGACAGGGTAACTGACAAAAAGAACACAGCTGACGCTACAAGGGACAATGACACCAAGGAGCACAGCTATCAACAGAAAGCCTTCCTAAAGAAAAAGCTCTTTAGGCCCGTTTAAAGGAGCCCAGAGTCTGTGGTGCCTTCAGGTGGTCCGGGAGGGCATTCCAGAGGCTGGGGGGCGGTCGAGCTGACAGCCTGATGAGCGGCGCTTGGTTCTGGGGGCGTGGAGGAGCAGGCTATCGCTTGACCTGAGGGTAGGGTTGAGGTTATGGAGGGAGAGCAGTTCTTTGAGATAAGGAAGGGCATTGCCATGAATACACTGGAAACTCAGCAGGAGGGTTTTGAAGTTAATCTGGAATTAGACGGGGAGCCAGTGCAGAGATGCCAGAATGCCAGAGAAGAGTGCATAAAACTGAATCGCAGCCGACAGCTGGGGACCGCCCTTTATGATAATGCCCCCTCTACAATCACAGCTTTGACCTTACCGAGGTGGAGAGACAAATTTGCGGAGAGACATCCATTACCAACCCTGCATAACACTTAGTGGCAGACATCTTGGTCACCGCATCACCTTTCTACCTCCTGTCATTGACTTGTGTGTGTGTGCGTGTTGAAGGGTGACAAAGGTGACAGAGTGTCGGACGAGATGCATCTGTCAGATACCGTGGGAGAGCACTAAGACCTTTGTCATGCCGTATTATTGCGTTGCCTTGTGCCACATTGGTGGGCGGTTAGGTGCCAGGGTGTGGTGTGCACAGGAGATATTAGAGGTACTTTCTATCACCTGTGTGTTGGCCTCTGTTACAGGTTTTTCCATTTATGTTTTGAGGTTAGACTTTTAGCACATATAGCACATTAGCATGTAGAGCACACCGATTGGCGTCACCTCGTTAGCCAGTATGTGTTACACCTGTGCTGGCTTGTCCATCTCGTTAGTCGGAAGGTGTTTCACCTGTGCTGGCCCAGGTGCTATTTAAGAGTCGCTGGCCCAGTGCTCCAGTTGTCTTGAGAGATGTTAACACCTTTAGTTGGCGCTCCCTATTTTGATTTCTAGACAAACAATCTGATCTTCCCTGATTTCGTTTTGCTCCACATTTCTGGTGTGCTTACTGTCTTTTTGCCACTTCTAAGGGCACATTTAGTGGGTGCTCATGGTAGGTGTCTTTTAGGTTCCAGTTGTTGTTGCTAGTCAACGTTCAATGGACACCCCCATGAGTGTCTTTCAGAACCCCTCCTAAAACCCCACCTGTTTCAATTTGGTTGTTACCAGTGACTCTTTGTTAGTTGAGCAACATTATTAGGTTTTCTTGCTGGGGAACGTAACAACTCTTATGTATTGACGTTTACAACAAAATACACTATATATTCAAAAGTATGTGGACACCCCTTCAAATTAGTGGATTTGGCTATTTCAGCCACACCCATTGCTGACAAGTGTATAGAATTGAGCACACAGCCATGCAATCTCCATAGACAAACATTGGCAGTAGAATGGCCTTACTGAATAGCTCAGTGACTTTCAACGTGGCACCGTCATAGGATGCCACCTTTCCAACAAGTCAGTTCATCAAATATCTGCCCTGCTCGAGCTGCCCCGGTCAACTGTAAGTGCTGTTATTGTGAAGTGGAAACGTCTAGGAGCAACAATGACTCAGCCGCGAAGTGATAGGCCATGCAAGCTCACAGAACGGGACTGCCGAGGGCTGAAGCGTGTAGCTCGTAAAAATGGTCTGTCCTCGGTGGCAATACTCACTACCGAGTTCCAAAATGCCTCTGGAAGCAATGTCAGCACAATAACTGTTCGTCGGGAGCTTCATGAAATGGGTTTCCATGGCCGAGCAGCCTCACACAAGCCTAAGATTACCATGCGCAATATATAGCGTCGGCTGGAGTGGTGTAAAGCTTGCTGCCATTGGACTCTGGAGCAGTGGAAACTCGTTCTCTGGAGTGATGAATCACGCTTCACCATCTGGCAGTCCGAAAGATGAATCTGAGTTTGGCAGATGCCAGGAGAACGCTACCCACCCCAATGCATAGTGCCAACTGTAAAGTTTGGTGGAGGAGGAATAATGGTCTGGGGCTGTTTTTCCCTTATTTCCAGTGATGGGAAGTCTTAACGCTCCAGCATACAATACATACATTCTAGACGATTCTGAGCTTCCAACTTTGTGGCAAAAGTTTGGGGAAGGCCCTTTCCAGTTTCAGCATGACAATGCCCCCTGTGCACAAAGTGAGGTCCATACAGAAATGGCTTGTTGAGATCGGAAGAACTTGACTGGCCTACACAGAGCCCTGACCTCAACCTCATCGAACACCTTTGGGGTGAATTGGAACGCAGACTGCGAGCCCGGCCTAATCGCTCAACATCAGTGCCCGACCTCACTTAAGCTCTTGTGGCTGAATAGAAGCAAGTCCCCGCAGCAATGTTCCAACATTTTGTGGAAAGCCTTACCAGAAGAGTGGAGGCTGTTATAGCAGCAAAAGGGGGACCAACTCCATATTAATGCCCATGATTTTGGAATGAGATGCAGGTGTCCACTTGCTTTTGGTCATGTAGTGTAAGTAATGCACCAAAAATTGTGTGATTTGGGCTTGAGATACACTACTACCGTATGTATTAGTCTGTATATTAACATTGAAAGTATGGGTGACACTTGACGCTGACAGGTATAATGCATTATGAAGCAGTTATAATGCATTATGAAGCAGTTATAATGCATTATGAAGCAGTTATAATGCATTGTAAGACTTGTCAGAAGCAGGTATTACACCTTTATAACATCTCAGAATTATCTCCTAATGTTCCTGATTAAATAACAGCGATTTTGAGTCAGTTGACAATATAAGCTTTGCAATTAGACATTATAAGGACTCATACATGCTTAAAATATGTAATATAAGTAAAATAAAGCATTATACCAGTTTTAGTAGCCTAAAGTTTTACGAAGTAAGAGAAGATGAAATAGCCCATGAAAGAATGAATTATGTATGTCATTATCCCTGATGGTAATCCTTTGTTTAGTTTGCACATAATATTCTACCCTTTTTTCAGGATGACTAGCGGGATATGAAAGATAAACTCATTCCCTGAAATTCAAATCCCCTGGCTTACTCTTCACACCTTCCCTCCCCAAAGAGATGAGAGGGGTCAACACTGCAGTGAATGATAGACATCCACATTGATGGCTTAAGAAGATAGGATAGTCTCTTTCATGCAATGCAGAGGGAGCAGATTCACTTTCAGTGGTTTGACTCATGTTCTACCTCTCTGAAGTACTTTGTACAAACCTAAAATAGAAGCCTTTTAAAATGACCAGTGGATTACTATCAGACCTGGGTTCAAATCGTATCTTTCAAATACTTACCAGAAAAAGCAAACCGCACACATCTAGCACTCCAGACAGGCTTAAGCAAACACTATTTGAAATATATAAAGTACTATTTGAACTCAGATTTCTATAGATTGGAAACACACCAGTGTGTGGTACGTAACATACCTCCTTCAGAACAGTAAATACAGTATGTTAGTCTTGATAGCCTGTTTTCTTCTTACTTATCTTGCCTGTGTTGGGACATTCTGCTCACAGTGAAGGGAAAGTGCTTTTTCTACCTCCAATTCCCCTACCCAACAACTTGATCGATATACCCCAGCGAAGGATTCTCATCTTCCAGAACTTATTGATGTACAGGTTCCCTTGGGGTTAGAGTGTCCGCCCTATGGAAGGTTGTGAGTTCGATCCCCGGTCTAGTAATACCAAAGACTGTAAAAATGGGACCTGATGCATCTCTGCTTGGCACTCAGCATTAAGGAGATACACTACATGACCAAAAGTATGTGGACACCTGCTCGTCTAACATTTCATTACAAAATCATGGGCATTAATATGGAGTTGGTCCCCCCTTTGCTGCTATAACAGCCTCCACTCTTCTGGGAAGGCTTTCCACTAGATGTTGGAACATTGCTGAGGGGACTTGCTTCCATTCAGCCACAAGAGCATTAGTGAGGTCGGGCACTGATGTTGGGCAATTAGGCCTGGCTCACAGTCGGCATTCCAAATCATCCCAAAGGTGTTAGATGGGGTTGAGTTCAGGACTCTGTGCATGTTCTTCCACACTGATCTCGACAAACCATTCATGTATGGACTGCGCGTTGTGCACGGGGGCATTGTCATGCTGAAACAGGAAAGGGCCTTCCACAAACTGTTGCCACAAAGTTGGAAGCACAGAATTGTCTAGAATGTCATTGTATGCTGGAGCATTAAGATTTCCCTTCACTGGATCTAGGGGGCCTAGCCCAAACCATGACATTTTTTTACGAACTGACTTGTTGGAAAGGTGGCATCCTATGACGGTGCCACGTTGAAAGTCACAGAGCTGTTCAGTAAGGCCTTCCTACTGCCAATGTTTCTCTATGGAGATTGCATGGCAGCGTGCTCGATTTTATACACCTGTCAGCAACGGGTGTGGCTGAAATAGCCAAATCCACTAATTTGAAGTGGTGACCACATACTTTTGTTTATATAGTGTAGATTGGGGGTCAGACCCTGCGATAGACTAGCATCCTGTCCAGGGGGTGTACTTGTACATCAAGCTGCCTCACGCTATAGAAACAGGATATAGACTCCTGCCCTATGAGCTGTTCTGGCTCGCACAAGCAAAGGCTACTAGTGGACTTCTTGAAACAAAGCTATTGCAACACACTCCACCAACCACAAAGGTTGTCCTTTAAACATCTGAAATCCTTTTCACAGAAATAACAGAAGTACGTTTATTTTGAGAACATTCCTTGTCAGGCTCTTAGCCGTACTTAGCACTAGGTTCATTCAATGGAAATGTGTGTTATCTAACTGTTTAATTTATGAACTGTTTAACAAAACTATCCAATAACAGTTTTATTGTCACCTCCAGAATAATATTCATGAAAGTAAAAACCCAGGTATTGTGACAGAGAAGAATAAATTAATAATGGAGACATACCCTTTATCCGCAAACTCCCTGGGATCCCATCCTGCTGAAACAAAAACAAAGACAAAGCCGTGAGATATAACACAGTCACACTTCCATCAAGATAATGAAGCCAACAGAGTAATAACACCAAAAATGGCAATTGAAAACATAATGTACCATTATGCTGTTAAAGAAGGTACTTCGGAGGACTGCCAAATTATTTATTAGTGAATCATAGGTATATTACGGTATAGGACCCTTATGGCGAAATAAAAGGCTTAAATTTACAATAGTGCTACCATGTATGGCTATTCGCAAGCTGTTGAAGACCGCGGATAGGAATGGTATAAATATTCCATTCCATCAGCGCAGTCTCCATTGCTTATCCTCTATGTGGAGAATTCCTCCTTTTGTATTCCAGCTACTGGCTGGGTGGTATTATGAAATTAATACATAATGTAACAGGTCCAAAGTCAATAACAAGAGCTTTTCTCTTTTCTCTGACTGACACCACACAGAAGATAGCATACGTATCATTCATCTTGTCCAATACATAGATTGACATGGTAAAATGCACAGAAAAGCTATAGAACAACGCCTGTTTTCATGTAAGTCCCCAGTGGACTTACCTAAATCAATGGAATGTAGGTTAATGCGTGAATCCTGTGATGGCCGGGTATCTAGAAATCTTTTTAAAAACCTGTTCTAGCTGTGTGTGTGTAATTTGGTGCTTCTATCACCAAAGTTATAATCCCAAAACATAGCTGCCCCATTATACGGAATTATATGGCTAAGCTTCCAGCATTCTAATGTTAATGGCACAATGTGGGCAAGTTTTAAGCAATAGTTGTAGCTGGTGCTTTCCAAGTTAGTTATATTATATATCATTTTAAAGGTAATTTCATGACCTTTCAGAACCACTTGATAACACAGAAAGCTACCATTGCTGCACTGCTATCACACATTTTCCAATTAGGGACATAGACCTTCAAAGAAATCACTGTCACCCCAACTGAACCCGACCGACCCTTTTGGCTCATAAGGCCTACAAATTCATAATTTGTTATCTGTATATGTGTGTGTGTGTGTGTGTGTGTGTGTGCTTGTGAGTGTGTGTGTGTTACAAGTGCATGGGTGTGTGTTTGCAATTGGTGGAAGGTGGTATGTGGAGGGTCGTTTAAATAAAGAGAAAACAATGAATAAAAAAATCCATAAATGTATGATTCTTATAAAATTCATATATATAGGCTACATTTAGGTTTTTGTTTCATTCTTTTTTTATCTGGCATTAGTGCGTAAGCCTATAAGCTTTAGGACCTAATTGTAGCCTATGCACGCCAAATACATGAAAATCGGCAAATGCTTTTGGTAACTTGGGCAGAAAATGTTATCGGAATCGAGAGTTGAAAATAAAGAGAAGGGAGGGCCAGAACAGTAATGTTGGGAAAGATTTGGTGAAGTGGTAAAAGAGGATGATAGCAGGGCCGGCTATGTTACGTGTGATGATTGTGAGGTGCTATAAAAATAAATGTGACAGTCACTAAGAGGGGGACTTCAAATATGTAATATGTCACGTCAAGGGAACTGTACTGTTCAGATGGGTTAAATGGAATAGTAGCCTGCCTGAAATCTGGACACTGACTATAGGTCTATAAACTGTCACATAGCCTAATATAATATGACCTCCTGCAGAATTAAGCATTTCTTGCAGTAAAATTATTCACCAAATGTCAATATTGACTCGGGAACAGGACTGGAGAAATATGATTTCTTTCTTTCAGCATCTTGAGAGAATGAATGCATGGTTAGGCACTTCCTGTAAATGGGCTATTTTTATCAGCATTATAAAAGCTGATAGTATTTCAACCACATAAACTATGCATACAAGCCAAACTGTAATCTCATCAGAAACATGTTGGGTCATTTTCACAGCTTTAAATTTCCTTAAAACCAGTCAAGCTGATGTCATTTGAAAATGTTGCATAAACATCTTTCATTTTTTTGAGTTATTGCATTTTCTCCCTGGTCTCTAAACGCCTTGCTCAGAGAGAGACGCAAGCAAAGATGAAAGAGAACTTTACCGATGTCAACTAGATTGAAGCATTCATTCTATCGATTTATGACATTCTCGTGAGCAAGGCTTTATTTAGTCTTCTAGGGTAACAAGTGATGACACAAGAGAATCTGCATGTATCTACATATAGACAAGTTGACTAACAAATAGCCTACAAAAAAGTCGGAAATTAAGCAGAAACATAAAAACTAGGCTTTCAAAAATCCTGCCCCTCCTGTCAAAAAATTGTTACGCCATCTCTGACTGTAAAAAGTGCATTTTCTATATTACATAGCGGGTTAGGGTCGGGTGCGGGCCTCAGATTTTCCCTTTCTCACATATAGTCAGGAGGTTGCGGATGAGTTATTAGCAATTGCGGGCGGGTGTGGGTTAACAAACAGCTGACCCACGCATCACTAGCACACACACAGGCTCGTACACACACACATACACAACACCTCTCCACTCGCCGTATCCAAGGGACACTGTTTCGCTAAAGCTTGCCTTTCAACCTCAACCACGTTGAGCTCTCTCTCGCATGGTGGTGGTTGCTCTCATCAGCCTCCCTCTCCTTGGCTCCATTTTGTGATGCCACGACAGGTACAGTAGATAACATCACAACAAATTCATGTAAAAAATGCCAGTTCCTTTGTTGTTTTAGTACCACATACTGTATATTTTGGTTATCCTATTACATTTACATTTTAATCATTTAGCAGACACTGTTATCCTGAGTGACAGTTAGTGCATTCATCTTAAGATAGATAGGTGCGACAACTACATATCACAGGTATATTACGTACATTTTTCTCAATAAAGTAGTTTCTCAGAAAAACATTATCCAAAAGATGAACAGAGTAAAATGACAATTCCCTTATCTAATGGTTATATAATGGACTTTAATTTATATGGACAAAGGATATTCTTGATAAGGAATAGATTTAGAAAATGTTTTTTGTATGTTATATGCTGAGTACAAAAAAAGTTTATTTCCCCATGCCACTATTAAATCTAAAAGGAACAGCGTCAGTTTCACTCCTTCTAGTGGGATAGTTATGGTTATACTGGACCAAGTTAAAGTAGTTACATAGATACCTGGGAACCATACTGTGGACAAGTTTATGTACAAGACACAATTTAATCTGAGAGACTCTCTCCTCCACTTCGAGCCATCTAAGGCTTTCAAAGTGGGAATGGTCAAGATGAGTAAGTGCTGGAAGTTTAAGAATAATCCTGACTCATTTGTTCTGAGATGTCAGCTATTTATTTTTAATTATCTTGGGGGCACAATTGTACCAGGAAGAGCATGCATAGTCGAAGTGGCACTGAACAAGAGCCCCTGCCAATGCCACCATTGCATTCTTATCCAGATATTTGGAGGTTCTTGCCAGAAACCTAATATTATGGTTCACTTTGGAGAGAACGTTTTGTGCCATGCTCTCCCCTGTCAGATGGTTATCTAGCACACATCCAAGATAATTAACAGAGTATTTAGCTGTGACTGCTATTCATCTACTACCACCTTAAAATGTTCCAAGGTTAAGTCACAGCTTATTGTCATATAGCCATTTACTGACATTCAGAAGATCAGCACTGAGGGCTTTCTCAACCACATTTTTGTCTTTGTGGGAAACCAACAGTGCAGAATCATCTGCTTAGAGGAAAAGGTCACATGTACTGGCAGATTTCAGATAATTTACAGTATATACAACAGAAAGAAAAGTGGCCCCAGCAGACTCCCTTGGGGTACCCTGCAGTTCAAGATTCTGGGTTTAGACAGGGTCCCATCCACATCAACCATCTGTTTTCGTCCTTGCAGATAAGAGCTAACGCATTTTACGGCTAAGTTGTTAAAGCCCATGGCTCTTAGTTTGATTAACAGAATCTCATGCCACTGTATCAAACGCCTTTTGGAGATCTAACATAACAATATGTCAAAATGTCCCTCCATCTACTTCCTTCCTGATGTGGTCAGTTAGACCTAGTAGGCAAGTGTCGGTGGAATGGGATTTCCTAAAGCCGGATTGGAGCTCATATAGTAGGTTATGTAAGGAAATATAACTGTCAATCTGCACGAACATAATGTTTTCCATGGCCTTTGATAAAACACACAGGATTGAGACAGGCCGATAGTTTCCATGATCTAACTTATTCTCTTTTTTATATAGATGAATGACCCTTGCAAGTTTTAGTTCACTGGGGGAAAAAACTAGTTCAATAGACAGATTTACATTGTGAGTTACGCAGGGGGTGATACTTACTTGTCAAGGCCTGTTACTTTGGAATGGTTCAAGTTCTTTCAGCTTCTTTAGCACAGTTGACTCAGACACTTTTTCAAATGAAAAAGCATCTACTTGAATCCCCTGCTGTGAGTAAAACTGCTGGACTTGACTCTCCTCATAGCAACCTAATTGACAAGGTTACTTGCTAACTAATGTATTAGCTATAGTTGTAAAATAGCTATTCAGACTGTCTGCAACCATGGTCTTGTCTGATGTAACCTTTCCTCCAAAGTCCAAGCTAAGATTTCAAGCTTTGGTCTTTAATCTGTTACTGTAAACTAACAGCTTCAGACACTTCCATAATTTACTCAGATTGTTCCTTACTCAAATATTTTGTCATTCAAATAATCTTTCTTGGCCTTTATCATCCTGTTAACCTAATTTCTTCATTTCTTATAGTCTATAAAAACATAATCTGCCCTGGATTTCCTGACCTCCAGATCATTTCTACGCTTAATTGCCTTTAAAATGTTAGCGTTTATCCATAGTTCTGTTCTTTGCTTAATTCTAAAAAAAAATATTCTGGAGCCTGCTTGTCTACACCATCTAAAAGCAATGATTTAAAATTGCACCAGGTATTTTCCACCTCATTGCATTTCAATACTGCAGACCAGTCCAATTTGCTCAAACAATTAACAAAAACTACACTATAGTTCTTCATAGACCTCATTTTTATTGAGGTTTGACAATTAAAAATGGTTTTCTGAACTTTCCTACTACAGAAAATTATGGAATGATCACTGATCCCATAGTTTACAACCCCACTGTTTGACATCCTTGATCTATCCGACACCAACACAAGGTCAATGATGGTTTGTGTAGAAGGACAGACCCTGGTGGGCTCATTAATCAGCTGGTGTAAGGCAAACAGATAATGCGAATGTCTAGCAACCTAAAGGTTGCATGTTCAAATCTCATCACAAACAACTTTAGCATTTTAGCTAATTCGCAACTTTGCAACAACTTACTACTTTTTAGCTACTTTGCGACTACTTAGCATGTTAGCTAACCCTTCCCTTAACCTTAACCCTTTAACCTAACTCCTAACCTTAACCCTAACCTTAACCCCTAATCCTAACCCCTAGCCTAGCTAACGCTAGCCACCAACTAACGTTAGCATTAGCCACCTAGCTAATGTTAGCCACAACAAATTGGAATTCGTAACAGATCATACAAATTGTAATTCATAACATATCATATGAAATGAATGACGGACATCCACAAATTAATACATACCATACGAAACGTAACATGTCATACTAATTGGAGTGTCCTGGATTTACTTTTACTATGTTATGTCTACCCCTGAGTCCAGGTTGTTGGAAGTGGTCTCTATAGTGAAAGCTAATGAGGTCACATCTTATTTCAATGGCATAAACCAAGCACAAATAGTTATGACAGAATACCAGCTCACTCCAACCCGTTACCCCAATCAACCTCTGCTCTGTCCTGATCCAAGGCTGAGCATAGGCATGGAAAAGCAATAAGAGTACAAGGTCTTTGCTGTGGTTTGTTGTGGCCTACAATACAATGAAAATACTTCACCTCGCAGCAATTCTTTAACCTCTACGGGATCAGTGTCCCGTATACGGGACGGTTGAGTTAACGTGTGCTAATGTGATTAGCATGACTGTTGTAAGTAACAGCAAACTTTCCAGGACATAGACATGTCTTATATGGGTAGAAAGCTTACATTCTTGTTAATCGAACTGCACTGTCCAATTTACAGTAGCTATTACAGTGAAAAAATACCATTCTATTGTCTGAGGAGAGTGCACAACAACAAAAAACGTATCACGGCAACTGGTTTGATACATTCACCACTGAAGGTAAATAATGTACTTACATTCAGTAATCTTTCTCTGATTTGTCATCCTAAGGGTCCCAGAGATAAAATGTAGCATAGTTTTGTTTGATAAAATCCATTTTTATATTCAAATGTAGGAACTGGGTTCTACAGTTTGAATCCCTGCTGTCTCTGGCTCCACACCCACCTCGCCCGTCCATCTAGATGTGTGAAAGTTAGTGTATAAGCTAATGATCCATCATGTATGACATTCCCGGGAGTGTGTAAACATACATTTTGTATTACCATATCATTTCTGTATGTTCTCTATAGTTATGTACTTGAAAATGTATCAATTGACCAATTCGGCACATTTGGGCAGACTTGATACAAAATAGTCCAGTATTGCAATGCTTCACTGGATCAATCTGAAACTTTGCATGCTGCCATCTTGTGGCCAAAATCTAAATTGTATATTGTGGCCTTTCTCTTGCATTTCAAAGATGATACAAAAATGTAATACAATGCATGTTTTTTTTGTTTGTATTATCTTTTACAAGATCTAATGTGTTATATTCTCCTACATTAATTTCACATTTCCACAAACGCCAAAGTGTTTCCTTTCAAATGGTATCAAGAATATGCATATCCTTGCTTCAGGTCCTGAGCTACAGGCAGTTAGATTTGGCTATGTCATTTTAGGCAAAATGGAAAAAAAGGGTCCGATCCTTAAGAGGTTAACTTTAAATGCAGCAAATTGAACCGCTTTGACATACTGTTGTATGTGTGGATGGTCCTTGACTCCCCTCAAAACAATGAACCTCGACAAGAAAAACAGCAAGGTGTAGAGAAAGACTTAAGTTAGGAATTTATCATAACGGGCCATCAATTCTCACAGACCAGTTTGACAAATAAACCAAGCTTACCTTTATATCCCCATAAGACAAATTGTACGATATGCAAAAGCTGTAATGGTATTGCTTGTAATGAATACTCGGACAGAGTGGTAAGATCCAATCGCAGAATAGCGATGCTTTATTAGAGTACAGACAAGGGAATAGCTTAATCGTGGTCGGGCGGGCTGTGGTCAAAACCGGGCCAGGCATAGACAGGCAGAGGTACCAATGGAGCGGGCTTAGTCGTAGTCGAGGGCACAGGCACAGGATCAGAGGACGTAATCACTGGGTAGACAAGCAGAGGATTAAGCAATTCGGGGAGTCAAACAACAAGGCACAGGTCGGATACACGGGTAATCAAAAACAACAAACTCTCTCTCTCTCGGAACAAAACGCTTAGCAAGTCACAATGGAACAATACCTCGCGCCGACTGAGCTTCTGAGCACACCTTAAATCCTACACTAATTACTGACAGGTGTGCTCAGAACTCAGGTGAACCAGATCGAGTCTGATGACTCCCCCTCTCTGTAGATCGGGGGAGTGTCAGACTCTGTCTAGACCCTGCCAACCCCCGATCCCTTACATTGCTCTGCATTACTAGCTAATGCATACATTTTAACAGAGAGGAAAGCACATTCATCCCTTTTTGTAAGAATACTTTTCTATTTAGCAAAAGTATAACCGACAGTCCGGCTAGTCTAAACTGTTTTATCATGGAGTTGTGCTCATCACGGGGTAATTCAATATGTGGATGTCAGTAAAGGGAGAGAAGGGAGAGAAGGTGCGTGATACACATATTCTACATTTCTCCACTGGTGCTAAGCCAAAAAAAGACGGAAAATAACAGAAGAAAAGCTTGCACACCAGATACGCTGCTCCAATGCTTTATTCCTGCGCCCACTTATGTGTGTAGGCTTTTTCTTTATTATAATGGAGATGGAAGCCTATACCCAACTCTCTCCATTTTCTATTTTTAGAGGCCTTATGTCACCATTGACAAGGATGTAATTTGAATTAACATGTAAGGGGGCATTTCGAGTGTTCTTGTTGGAGTGGCCTTCACGGTTTTGCTCATATGTGACATCCTTTCAGAGAGCAAAATTGAATCTTTAAAATTCCATTGAGCTTCAAAGGACAATTCCAATCCAACGTGATGACATTCAGACGTTCAAGGTAGAAGAGCACAAAAACTGTATGAACACCAGGATTAACGAATACAAGGTAGCCAATGAATGTTGTCTTCTATGATATTACTATTTCATCAACATGATGAATCGACAAATAATTCCCATAAAGATTCTGACACAAATGTTCCGAGTGGGATCGTGTCATCAATACGCATCAATGACGCAATTAATCTAGCGTGTTAGCATCGCGTTCCGTATAATGAAGGTCATAGCGACAATGTTGGGCCTGCTCAGCACAAAGTCACAGCATACAGGATAGGGTATACCACTCTGACATTGATAGGTTAATTTATCATAACAGATTATGATTAATTTACGCTCAGCTTTTACACGTCTACTGCGGCCATAACTCATTTTGGATATTATATTAATAAAAGGCAAGTCCACAACACAGAAGAATATGTCTCCCCGATATTAAACTTAATATAGATTTCATTATACAGTGGCCTCTGTAATTATTGGGACAGAGAAGCATATGTTCTTCTTTTGGCTCTACACTCCAAAAGTTTGGATTTGAAATCAAACAAAAACTATGGAGTTAAAGTGCACACTGTCCGCTTTAATTTGAAGGTATTTTTATCCATATTTAGTGAACCGTTTAGAAATTACAGCACTTTTTGTACAAAGTCCCCCCATTTTAGGGGCCAAAAGTATTGGGACAAATTCACTTATGTGTATTAAAGTAGCAAAAGGTTAAGTATTTGGTCCCATATTCATAGCATCAATGACTACATCAAGCTTGACCAATGCTCCTTCTAAAAAAAAATTAGGCACTGAGCAAATCTCAGGTCTGCTGAGCGCAAACTTGAAAATTCTGTGCAACTTCCGGTGCGAGTTTACTGTGAACACTGAGGCTGTACCCGCTTTAAGTTACAGTTTTAACAGTGGCAAAGTAGGCTACTGTGGCTATATTATCATAATGTAGGCCTACCAGAGTGGCCTACCATCAGAAACAATGGAGAAAAACACATCCCATAACCTTTTAACATGGAAATAGCTGTTCTATCATTCAGCCTACAGTAGAATGTGTGGTGTTTAATGTAGGCCTACATTCCATGAGACGTTTGAAAAAAAACATAGAGGGCTTTACATTAACCTGTTTATCCACTTGTCCTTCAGACAAGGAAGTGACTGGAAATGTTGTATTTGATGCAAAAAAACACTTTACAAAATAATTTTCATTATTATTCCTATACCATTATTATAGAGAATCAGACAAATTATGCTACGCTCTGCCTATTGGCTACTTAGCTTATTCAAGACCGTCTTAAAATACAACACTGCCCCTTTAAGACATAAAAATTGCTCTTTACCTGAGGCTTTTCAAAGATGGTTAGAAATGCATACATTTTGTGCACTTGTTGGAAGCAACCACTCCCCCATTGTTGAATAGAAATGTGCTATAACTGGGCTAATAACTAACTAGCAAAGAATATCAACAAATGTGCACACATGGCTACATGCAGCTCTCGCTTTGATCTCAAAACAAGCGCATCTACTCGGAACGCTCATACTGTAGCCTAAACACAGACCAGTTCAAAGTCACTGGCACAGATCCATATATGGCAATTACTATTTGAATTTAGGCCTATTGCAGCTCTAATTGGTTATGGCGCACCGGTCTATGTAGAGCAGGGGTGTCAAACGTCCGGCCCGCGGGCTGGATCAGGCCCGCAAACGGGTTTAATCCGGCCCACGAGATGATTTTGTAAAGTATAAAAATGAGCGGCAATTTTTCAATAACAGAAACTGCTGTTCCGATTGCGTCCACTGGATGGCGCAATAGCAATTGTGTTAAGCAAGCAAACTGTTTATACCGGGGCAGAGCAAGTAGGTGAAGCAAGTGCAGCCAGTCCGGATGAGCTACTTTGTTTTGCCCACAATATTTATTACGGCACCCTCATTGCCCCAATATGTCTCTGTCAAAAAAGAGAAAAGTGGACGCAGAGTGCAGAGTGTTCCAAGAAAAATTGTCATCCTCCTATTTATTCACGGAATTGAATGGGAAAGCTGTATGTTTGGCGTGTTCACAGCATGTTGCAGTGCTGAAAGAATATAACCTTCGTCGCCACTATGTGAGTCTTCATGCGGACAAATATGACAACTTTCAAGTACAGCGGAGAAGAGAGAAGGTGAATGAACTGTTGGCGGGTCTGAAGAAACAGCAGTCTGTGTTAACTCACAGCCGAGACATCAGTGACGCTGCAGTGAAAGCTAGCTACCTCATTGCTAATGAAATCGCAGTGGCTTCAAAACCATTTAGTGAGGGTGAATTTGTAAAAACATGCATGATGAAGGCAGCGGAGATTGTGTGCCCTGAAAAGCGGCAAGCTTTTGCAAATATCAACCTGACAAGAAACACAGTTGCAGACAGGATTTCCGATCTTTCAGTGGATTTGGACAGCCAGTTGAAGCAAAAAGTAAAGTCATTTATTGTGTTTTTGGTTGCAATTGATGAAAGCACGGACATTACAGATGTTGCACAACTGGCCATTTTCATCCGCGGAGTTGATGACACATTGACCGTCACCGAGGAGTTCGTGGAGTTGGTGCCGATGACAGATACAACAACAGCAGCTGATATTTTCACCGCACTCGTCGGCGCGCTGGACAGGCTCGGAGTGGACTGGTCCCGCGCTGTCAGCCTGGATACAGATGGTGCGCCCTCAATGATCGGGAAAAAAGCAGGCGTTGTGACAAAGTTCAGAGAGAAAGTGCAATCTGCAAATGGAGGATGTGATTTTTGGGCTTTTCACTCTATTTTGCACCAGGAGGCTTTGTGTTGCAAGTCATTAAAGATGGATAACGTCATGAAGGTGGTCATCCAAACTGTTAATTTCATCCGATCCAGAAGCCTGAATCACCGTCAGTTTGACAGGCTTCTCAGAGAGAAAGACCACATCTATGGCCTGCCATACCACACTGAGGTAAGATGGTTAAGCCGAGGTGCTGTGCTGAGGCGTTTCTTTGATTTACAAGAAGAAATTGAACAGTTCATGGAAGAAAAGGGCAAACCAGTGTTAGAATTTCATTCCAAAGAATGGATGCAGGACCTTGCATTTATGGTGGATGTTACAGAGCACCTGAATAACTTGAACAAACAGCTGCAAGGGCGCAACAAAGTTGTCACGCAGTATTATGACAGCATACGTTCTTTCAAGTTGAAGCTGTCATTGTGGGAGACGCAACTCGCCGGTGGTGATGCAGCTCACTTCCCCTGTCTGAAAAATGTGTGCGCGACCCAACATGTGGCAGAAATGAAGCGGTTCAAAGATAAAATAACGGGACTGTTACGGGAGTTTGAGCAACGCTTTCAGATTTTTGGTGAACTGGAGAAAGACTTCAACGTTTTTTGCTCGCCATTCACCGTGAATCCCTCTGATCTGCCCGTCAGCATCCAACTTGAAATAATAGATTTGCAGTGTGACTCGGATTTTAAGGGCAAATTTGCCGCAGCTGGCTTGGACACATTTTATCAGAATCTCTTGCCAGGTTACCCCAACTTGACAGCCCTCGCTGCAAAACTGTTGTGCATGTTTGGAACCACATATCTATGTGAGCAAGTTTTCTCTGTAATGAGCATAAATAAAACAAAGCTTCACACACAAGCACTTGAATCACATCCTGAAGTTGGCTGCCACTCAGGATGTGACGCCTGATATTGATGCGCTGGTGAAAGCTAAAAGATGCCAGGTATCAGGAGTCAAATAAACTATGCAACCCCACTTAAAGTGCTGCATGAGACACCCTGATATAGTTCTGTGATCTGTGATATACTTCTGTGAATCACTGAGGCATTGTGTGTTTGTGTGTTCTTTGTCCTCAGAATTTTCAAATAACTTGAGGTGTTTTATGATTAATAGTGATGTTGTGCTTTTGGACACACTGTCCTCAGGCTCCAGCTTTATGTTTATATGTTTTTATGTTGATGTGCTATTGTTTTTAATTGTTTTTATTTTATTTGTATATTTAACCTATTCTTGACTCTGTGGTTCTTGCACTTGTTTGGGGAACAGGATTTCATCATTTGTATCTACATTTCTGCCTGAGAAATGACACCCTGATATAATTCTGTGATCTGTGAAACAGTTTTGTGAATCACTGAGGCATTGTGTGTTTGTGTGTTCTTTTTCTTTAGAATTTTCAAATAAACTTGAGGTGTTTTATGATTAATAGTGATGTTGTGCTAGTAATATTTTGGACACACTGTCCTCAGGCTCCAGCTTTATGTTTTATGTTGATCGTATTAAAACAAAGAAAACAATCTGAAGTTGTTGTTTTTAAGTTATATATACCATGATTTTACCGGTCCGGCCCACTTGGGAATAGATTTTCCTCCATGTGGCCCCTGAGCTAAAATGAGTTTGACACCCCTGATGCAGAGTATGGGCCTGAGCATGCTTGTCAATGCAATAGAAACCTATTCCAATGCGCTCTGCTTACATTGGTTTTGTTTCGGTATTTTACATTGAAAGTGGCTAATATTGCATTGATTCGATCACATTTCCCACAGTAAAGGGAAACGTTGATAGTGTTAACTAACAGGGAAAACTCTAGAAAGTTGAGTAAAGTTCAATCTTGTGCTTCTCTGTGCGGGCTGATAGCGCCAGTTGCACACCCACAGTTTAGAGGGAACATTGCTTGTGACTCTACAAATTTGTTGGATGCATTTGCTGTTTGTTTTGGTTTTGTTTCAGATTATTTTGTGCCCAATAGAAATTAATGGTAAATAATGTGTCATTTTGGAGTCACTTCTAAACACTTCTACATTAATGTGGATGCTACCATGATTACGGATAATCCTGAATTAATTGTGAATAATGAGTGAGAAAGTTACAGAAGCACACATATCATGTGTTTAGAAACATATCCTATTCTCATTTACAATAAAAGTGACTCCAAAATGTCACTCCAATGTCATTTCTATTGGGCACAAAATAACTTGAAACACAACCAAAACAAACAGCAAATGCATCCAACAAATGTGTAGAGTCACAAGCTTGATGTAGTCATTGCGTGTCATAAACATAGGACCAAATACTTAGATTTGTACTACTTTAATACACATACAGTGAGGAGAACAAGTATTTGATGCCGATTTTGCAGGTTTTCCTACTTACAAAGCATGTAGAGGTCTGTAATTTTTATCATAGGTACACTTCAACTGTGAGAGACGGAATCTAAAACAAAAATCCAGAAAATCACATTGTATGATTTTTAAGTAATTAATTGGCATTTTATTGCATGACATAAGTATTTGATCACCTACCAACCAGTAAGAATTCCGGCTCTCACAGACCTGTTCGTTTTTCTATAAGAAGCCCTCCTGTTCTTCACTCATTACCTGTATTAACTGCACCTGTTTGAACTCGTTACCTGTATAAAAGACACCTGTCCACACACTCAATCAAACAGACTCAAACCCTTCCACATTGGCCAAGACCAGAGAGCTGTGTAAGGACATCAGGGATAAAATTGTAGACCTGCACAAGGCTGGGATGGGCTACAGGACAATAGGCAAGCAGCTTGGTGAGAAGGCAACAACTGTTGGCGCAATTATTAGAAAATGGAAGAAGTTCAAGATGACGGTCAATCACCCTCGGTCTGGGGCTCCATGCAAGATCTCACCTCGTGGGGCATCAATGATCATGAGGAAGGTGAGGGATCAGCAGAACTACGAGGCAGGACCTGGTCAATGACCTGAAGAGAGCTGGGACCACAGTCTCAAAGAAATCCATTAGTAACACACTACGCCGTCATGGATTAAAATCCTGCAGCACACGCAAGGTCCCCCTGCTCAAGCCAGCGCATGTCCAGGCCCATCTGAAGTTTGCCAATGACCATCTGGATGATCCAGAGGAGGAATGGGAGAAGGTCATGTGGTCTGATGAGACAAAAATAGAGCTTTTTGGTCTAAACTTCACTCACCGTGTTTGGAGGAAGAAGGATGAGTACAACCGCAAGAACACCATCCCAACCGTGAAGCATGGAGGTGGAAACATCATTCTTTGGGGATGCTTTTCTGCAAAGGGGACAGGATGACTGCACTGTATTGAGGGGAGGATGGATGGGGCCATGTATCGCAAGATCTTGGCCAACAACCTCCTTCCCTCAATAAGAGCATTGAAGATGGGTCGTGGCTGGGTCTTCCAGCATGACAACGACCCGAAACACACAGCCAGGGCAACTAAGGAGTGGCTCCGTAAGAAGCATCTCAAGGTCCTGGAGTGGCCTAGCCAGTCTCCAGACCTGAACCCAATAGAAAATCTTTGGAGGGAGCTGAAAGTCCGTATTGCCCAGCGACAGCCTCAAACCTGAAGGATCTGCAGAAGGTCTGTATGGAGGAGTGGGCCAAAATCCCTGCTGCAGTGTGTGAAAACCTGGTCAAGACCTACAGGAAACGTATGATCTCTGTAATTGCAAACAAAGGTTTATGTACCAAATATTAAGTTCTGCTTTTCTGATGTATCAAATACTTATGTCATGCAATAAAATGCAAATTAATTACTTAAAAATCATACAATGTGATTTTCTGGATTTTTGTTTTGGATTCCGTCTCTCACAGTTGAAGTGTACCTCTGATAAAAATTACAGACCTCTACATGCTTTGTAAGTAGGAAAACCTGCAAAATCGGCAGTGTATCAAATACTTGTTCTCCCCACTGTATAAGTGAATTTGTACCAATACTTTTGGTGCCTTAAAATGGGGGGGGGGGAGACTATGTACAAAAAGTGCTGTAAATTCTTAACGGTTCACCCGATATGGATGAAAATACCCTCAAATTAAAGCTGATAGTCTGCACATTTACCTCGTCATTGTTCACATCCAAACCTTTGGAGTATAGAACCAAAAGAAGAATTGTCCCAATAATTATGGAGGGCACTCTAAAACCCTCAAATGAGTGTGGAGAATAAGGAGAAATACTTGCAATCTGTTCCACAGCAATTGGATCCACAGCAATCTGCAGTTGCTACATCCATTTTTAGACATATCAATTAATGATATGTACCCATTGATTATTGAAGAATATAACTTCTAAATGCCTCATGAGCTTAGTTCAACTGTCATACCTCATCAGAACACAAAATATAAGCTTGTTTTACTCCAATGGTTGTAAACAAAGCAAATGAAGAACTATATAGCCTCAAAACATGGTAAAATTATAATTTTGATATCGTGGATTGTCAGTCCTCACATCCATAGCTCTGCCTATGAATTTGAGAGTGGTTCAATTTCTCCAGCCTCAACCCTCAGCTTTTTACCGAAACAGGGGCGGGGAAACACGTTGTTATGGTTTCAACTGCTTGATTGCTGCTTTAAAGCCTACAGCAGGGCTATTCAATTCCGGTCCTGGAGGGCCGAAACATTTCTGGTTTTGGATTTTTGTATGGTTCTTCAAAGAACCATCCCATTTATGGTTCTTCAAAGACCATAAAACGGATCCAATATGACATCGTTCTTAAAAACCTTATTTGGTTCAAACTTCCACCTTTTATTTTTAAGAGTGTAGGAAAATATGCTAAATAGTTAGTTATAGGAAATGGACATTGAAAGATGTTGCTATTTCGTCCTTCCAAGGGATCTGTTATGGGACTTTATGATACAAATATGATACGGATACATTTTCTCTAGGCACAAAGTTGATACTATAGAAGAAAGGGTTCCAAAAGGGTTCTTTGCGGAGGGATAGGAACACTTTTTGGAAGACAACGGTTCTTTGTAAGGCAAAGAGTTCTATCTAGAACCCATTCTATTAACTGTTTTTGGAAGAAAGGTTTATTTGATGATTATTTGGAGGGGCAAGGAGACCCCCAGCTTAGCTAAAACCATTGACAACTGCATTTTTCAAGGGATTGTTAAATAAATGTGAACTTTTTGGTTGTAATATCATCACCTCTTGAAGAGCTTAGTCAGAACTACACATTTATGATTATTCCATGCAAAACAGTTGAACACATTCAGCTCTATCATCAGAGTTATACAAATCAAATCAAATTGTATTCATCACATGCTTTGTAAACAACAGGTGTGGACTAACAGCGAAATGCGTACTTACGGGCCCTTCCCAACAATGCAGAGAGAATGAAAATAGATAAATAATAGAAAAATAAAACAAGTAATAAAAGTAATAATGGATACACAATGAGTAACGATAACTTGGCTATATACAAAGGGTACCAGTACCGAGTCGATGTACAGGGGTACGAGGTAATTGAGGTAGATAAGTACATATAACTAGGAATAAAGTGGCAGATAGTAAACAGTAGCAGCAGCGTATGTGATGAGTCAAAAAAGTTAGAGAAAAAAGGGTCAATGCAGATAGTCCGGGTAGCTATTTGGTTAACTACTTAACTAACTATTTAGCAGTCTTATAGCTTGGGGGTGGAAGCTGTTCACAGTTCTGTTGGTTCCAGACTTGGTGCATCCGTACCGCTTGCAGTGCTGTTGCAGAGAGAACAGTCTATGACTTGGGAGGCTGGAGTCTTTGACAATTTTTGGATCTTCCTCTGACAACGCCTTGTATACAGGTCCTGGATGGCAGGGAATTTGGCCCCAGTGATGTACTGGGCCGTACGCACTACCCTCTTTAGCGCCTTGCGGTCGGATGCCAAGCAGTTGCCATACCAAGCAGTGATGCAGCCAGTCAAGATGCTCTCAATGGTGCAGCTGTATAACTTTTTGAGGATCTGAGGACCAATGCCA
Organism: Coregonus clupeaformis; assembly: GCF_020615455.1. Classification (NCBI taxonomy): domain Eukaryota; kingdom Metazoa; phylum Chordata; class Actinopteri; order Salmoniformes; family Salmonidae; genus Coregonus; species Coregonus clupeaformis. The sequence continues at coordinate 34,482,294 of NC_059193.1, forward strand.
ATTTGCCCATTAATCAGAAGAAGAGCACATTTGCCAATGTACTGTAAGCTCATAATGTTTACTTTGCAAGCTACTAGTAGAGACTTTGTACTGTTGGCTAAACATAGTGTTAGGTAGACCTAATGTACTTTTTTCTCCAACCAACGTAGCGAAGTGAGCTAATATTATCCCCTTTTCAACGTTGTTTTTAAGAGTGTTTAATCATTCATGATTGCTGCTGACAGACATGATAGCCTACATTGATTCATAGACCACGTAAAATTAACTAGCTAGCTAATAACAGATCACGTAAATCTGGCTAGCTAGTTAACAAGCTAACTTTCATGGGATAAACTAGATGGCTATATCCAAATATTGTTTGATTTCCTTGCCATCTACAGTGGTGATGACAATAGTCTAACTGACAACTTTACCAGGACGAGGACTTGCCGAAGTCAAGCTCTTTCAAAAAGCCTATTCTCTGATGAAGCAAGCAAAACGACACATGTTGTTTGCTTAGCTAGCTAGCTACATGCCAAATGGATAGGCTACCCTCACGTATCTGAAATTACATGATCAATTGATGTTTACTGATCATGAAAAGCATACAGTTACTTGCTGTATAACTCTGATGATAGACCTAAATGTGGAATAATCTGAAATGTGTTCTGACTGTGCTCTTCAAGAGGTGATGATATTAAAATCAAATAGTTATAACATATTTTTAACAATCTCTGGAAAACGGCACGTAGTTGTCAATAGGTGTAGCAGAGCTGGAGGTCTCCTTGCCCCCAAGCAGCCAAATCGAATGCTCTGCACCGTATTGTGATGTTTTATTGATAACAACCTATTGAGTATTCTCTGTGATTTTATTGAGGGGAGTAATAGAAAGGAGTATGAGTGAACCAGCAGTGTATTGAATGGTACACAGGAAAATGGCTACTTTTACCTAGTGTTGATTTTTCAGTGTAACATTTCTAGTGTTGATTCAGGTGTTTAATTAACTTAACACTCAGTGGTGTAAAATAACCCCAGTGTTGATGTTCATAACCAGAGTTGAGTGTGATTGTGTAATTTTTATTCTGTATAGTGCAAAACACTCAAACCACACCCATCATTATCATATTTCCCAGCATGCTATATTGCAGGTTAATTATCTGAATTGTTTGTTTCAATATCTGTGTTTCTTATACAACACAAAGATAAATAACAGTTGTACTTATTGTACCCATTACTGAAATGTTGTTCAAGTTTAAATGATTTAGGTATTCCCATTAATCAAACTCCCCTACCCAGGCAGTCATTCTGAATGCAGGGTGATTAAAATTTGCAATTGTTGGATATCCTCACGCTGGCTGGATTACAAAAGGAATTACACATCACTTAGCAAGCCAGCATAATGTGACTTGAAGGCCTGATGTTGCCTGTAAACCAGGAGTTTCCTAACACCACTGTGTTAGGGTATATCTAAGCCCTCAAAGAAAGGCATTGTGATTTACAATGAATTCGGAAAGTATCCCTTTTTCTACATTTTGTTACATTACAGCCTTATTCTAAAATGGATAAAATTACTTTTTTCCCTTATCAATCTACACACAATACCCCATAATGTCATGATCGTTTATAGACTGGACGGACCAAGGTGCAGCGTGATATGCATACATGTTTATTAACGAATAAACACAACGGCAAAACAGTAAACAAACGATACGTGAAGTCCAAGGTAGCACACAAACAACATACCTTACACGGAACAAGATCCCACAACTAACTAGTGCCAAAAGGCTGCATAAGTATTCTCCCCAATCAGAGACAACGAGCGACAGCTGCCTCTGATTGGGAACCACACAGGCCAACATAGATCTAGACATACAAGATCTAAACATAGAAAATCCAACATAGAACATAACACAGAAAATACACACCCTGACTCAACAAATAAACGTCCCCTGAGTCAGGGCAAGACAGTACCCCCCAAAGGTGCGGACTCCGACCGCGCCACATAAACATAACAGGGTAGGGGCCGGGTGGGCATTCCGCCCCGGAGGCGGATCCGGCTCCAGGCGTGACCACCACTTACTCTCCACCTCCCTGTTGCGCCCCTGGTCTGGTCTGGACCTCGGCGCGCTGCTTCCCCTCTCTTCCTCCCACGACGTACCAAGCCCTGTCTGGACCCTGGTGTGGGAGACCCCGAACCTGGAGAGGGGCTGACGTCTGGGTCTGGACTGGAACCGCTGACTGGAGCTGGACCCGACGACGGTGGATCGAACTGCTCTGGCTCCGGAGTGGAGCCGCTGACCGGAGCTGGATCAGGCACTGGTGGAGCGGACTGCTCTGGCTCCGGAGTGGATCCGCTGACCGGAGTAGGACTGGACCCCGGTGGAGCGGATTGCTCTGGCTCCGGAGTGGAGCAGCTGACCGGTGCAGGACCAGGCACCAGTGGAACAGGCACGGGCCGTGCCGGACTGGCGACGCGCACCACTGGCTTGGTGCGGGTAGTAGGAACGGGCCGGACTGGGCTGGCGACGCGCACCACTGGCTTGGTGTGAGGGACAGGAACAGGCCGGACCGGGCTGGCGACGCGCACCACTGGCTTGGTGCGAGGGACAGGGACAGGCCGGACCGGGCTGGCAACGCGCACCACTGTCTTGGTGCGAGGGGCAGGAACAGGCCGGGCCGGGCTGGCGACGCGCACCACTGGCTTGGTGCGAGGAGCAGGAACAGGCCGGACCGGGCTGGCGACACGCACCACTGGTTTGGTGCGAGGGACAGGAACAGGCCGGACCGGGCTGGCGACGCGCACCACTGTCTTGGTGCGAGGGGCAGGAACAGGCCGGGCTGGGCTGGCGACACGCACCACTGGCTTGGTGCGAGGGGCAGGAACAGGCCGGACCGGGCTGGTGACGCGCACCACTGGCTTGGTGCGAGGGGCAGGAACAGGCCGGGCCGGGCTGGCGACGCGCACCACTGGCTTGGTGCGAGGGCAGGAACAGGCCGGGCTGGCGACCCACACCACTGGCTTGGTGCGAGGAGCAGGAACAGGCCGGGCCGGGCTGGCGACGCGCACCACTGGCTTGGTGCGAGGAGCAGGAACAGGCCGGACCGGGCTGGCGACGCGCACCACTGGCTTGGTGCGAGGGTCAGGAACAGGCCGGACCCGGGCTGGCGACGCGCACCACTGGCTTGATGCGAGGAGCAGGAACGGGCCGGGACTGGGAACACACACCACTGGCTTGGTGCGGGGGAGCAGGAACGGGTCGGGCGTACTGGGAACCACGCACCACTGGCTTAGTGCGGGGAGCAGGAACGGGCCGGACCGGACTGGGAACACACACCACTGGCTTAGAGCGGGGAGCAGGAACGGGTCGGGCCGTACTGGGAACACGCACCACTTGCTTAGTGCGGGGAGCAGGTACGGGCCGGACCGGACTGGCAACACGCACCACTTGCTTGGTGCGAGGAGCGGGACTGGGTTCCTTTATAAACCTCCGCTCCTTCTGCTGCCTAACCAGCTCCTCTCGCTGTGCCTCTACACTCTCCTTCTCCCTTATAGCCTCCTGTAGCGCCTCCCTCTGACCTAATAACTCCTGCTCCCTCTGAACCAATAGCCCCCGTAACCTGGTGGCCTCCTCTCCTAACCTGCAGATCTGCCCTGTCGCTGCCTCCTGCTGCCTCGTCGTCCACACCGTGTGTGTCCCCAAAAAAAATTCTTGGGGTTGCCTCTCGGGTCTCCGTCGTCGGCACTCCTCTTCCCGTGAGGACTCCTCCGGGAGCCCCCACGAGTTAGGGAACAGACACTCGTCGTCGTCGTCATCCTCCGACTCCTCAGTGTAGTACTGTTCCCACTCCTCTTCCCAAGGCCGTAGGGACCCAATCCGAAACCCAACCAGGTGCAGTGGTCGGGGCTCTTCTCTATCGCTCCCTTCTCTATCGCTCTATCGCTCCCCAAAATTTTCTTGAGGCTGCTTTTCGGGCCTCCTCCTCGGCTGGCTTCCGTGTCGCCGTCGTTCCTCTCCTGCCTGGGCATTTACCTTCGCCCATGGCCCTTTCCCCTCGAATATCTCCTCCCATGACCACAGTTTGCCCACCTGTGACATCGCTACTCGCTCTTCCTGGGCACGCTGCTTGGTCCTCGTTTGGTGGGATCTTCTGTCATGATCGTTTATAGACTGGACGGACCAAGGCGCAGCGTGATATGCATACATGTTTATTAACGAATAAACACAACGACAAAACAATAAACAAACGATACATGAAGTCCAAGGTAGCACACAAACAACATACCTTACACGGAACAAGATCCCACAACTAACTAGTGCCAAAAGGCTGCATAAGTATGGTCCCCAATCAGAGACAACGAGCGACAGCTGCCTCTGATTGGGAACCACACAGGCCAACATAGATCTAGACATACAAGATCTAAACATAGAAAATCCAACATAGAACATAACACAGAAAATACACACCCTGACTCAACAAATAAACGTCCCCTGAGTCAGGGCGTGACACAATGACAAAGTGAAAAGAGGTTTTCAGAATTTTTTGCACATTTATTACAAATAAAAAACAGAAATACCTTATTTACATAAGTATTCAGACCCTTTGCTATGAGACTCGAAATTGAGCTCAGGAGCATCCTGTTTCAATTGATCATCCTTGAGATGTTTCTACAACTTGATTGGAGTCCACCTGTGGTAAATTCAATTGATTGGACATGATTTGTAAAGGCACACACCTTTCTATATAAGGTCCCACCGTTGACAGTACATGTCAGAGCAAAAATCAAGCCATGAGGTCGAAGGAATTGTCCGTAGAGCTCCGAGACAGGATTGTGTCGAGGCACAGATCTAGGGAAGGGTACCAAAACATTTCTGCAACATTGAACGTCCCCAAGAACATAGTGGCCTCCATCAATCTTAAATGGAAGAAGTTTGGAAACACCAAGACTCTTCCTAGAGCTGGCCGCCCGGCCAAACTGAGCAATCGGGGGAGAAGAACCTTGGTCCGAGAGGTGACCAAGAACCCAATGGTCACTCTGACGGAGCTCCAGAGTTCCTCTGTGGAGGGTGAATCTTCCAGAAGGACAACCATCTCTGCAGCACTCCACCAATCAGGCCTTTCTGGTAGAGTGGCCAGACAGAAGCCACTCCTCAGTAAAAGGCACATGACAGTCCACTTGGAGTTTGCCAAAAGGCACCTAAAGACTCTCAGAACATGAGAAACAAGATTCTCTGGTCTGATGAAACCAAAATTGAACTCTTTGGCCTGAATGCCATGTGTCACGTCTGGAAAAACCTGGCACCATCCCTACGGTGAAGCATGGTGGTGGCAGCATCATGCTTTGGGGATGTTTTTTAATGGCAGGGACTGGTAGACTAGTCAGGATCTAGGGTAAGATGAACGGAGCAAAGTACAGAGAGATCCTTGATGAAAACCTGCTCCAGAGCCCTCAGGACCTCTGTCTGGGGTGAATGTTCATCTTCCAACAGGACATCGACCATAAGCATACAGCCAAGACAACGTAGGAGTGGCTTCGGGACAAGTCTTTGAATGTCCTTGAGTGGCCCAGCCAGAGCCCGGACTTGAACCCAATCTAACATCTTGGGAGAGACCTGAAAACAGCTGTGCAGCGATGCTCCCCATCCAACCTGACAGAGCTTGAGAGGGTCTGCAGAGAAGAATGGGAGAAACTCCCCAAATACAGGTGTGCCAAGCTTGTAGTGTCATACCCAAGAAGACTCGAGGCTGTAATCGCGCCAAAGGTGCTTCAACAAAGTACTGAGTAAAGGGTCTGAATACTTACTTCACAGGAGCGCCATTTGAATAGTTGTTAAAAATCTAAATGCATTTTTTGGCAGAAATGCCTTCTGGAACATGTGAACTTTCATGTGCCTTAATGACATACTTGTATGCCATCTGTAAATACGAATACACTTGTTAAATTACGAGCCTAGTTGGTTTGGCCACGGAAAAAGACAGCAACCTTCCCACTAGCCATGATTGGCTGAGATAATGAGTGGGCTGGACATGCCGAGATATGAGTTCGGATTGGTCTGCCATGTAGCATGTTTATGTCTATAACATGAGCTGGTCAGTATGTGTAGGTAATCCTTTCTAACGTAGCTTTTTTTTTTTAAGATATCATGTAGTAGAACTGCATAAGTGTTGCTCTACACTTTCTTGAGGACCAAGTTTGGAAATCAGTGGAATTAGAGTATGATAGCTAAGGAGATTGAGAAAGTTCTGTCTTTTGATTGCAAATATGCAGACAGAGTCGAAAAGAGAACACACAGAAGGCCGTTGTATAAAACACCTGTCTCTGGATTACATCGTCAATCTAAGGGCAACCATGGCATCCGTGACAGAGAGGGAGAAGCGTCCATTCATGTATACGGGTAAGATAGTCTAGCTACCTACAATTTCAGATATTACACGTTTCTAAATTTGTCAGAAAGTCATTTTCATTTCAAGTTAAAGTGTACTATTAGCTAGCTAATGTTGCGTGTATGATTGGTGTAGAAATATTATCCGTATCTCAGAGCTATTTGCACTGCTAGTTATAGCCTAATGTTAGCTAGCTAACATTGAACCCAGTTGGTTAGCTACCTGCAGATTCATGCAGGGTAGTAACATTATGAGTTGGGATTATGGTTCATTGTCTAGCTAGCTAGCTACATGTCTAAACAAAAGACTCCACTATTCAACAAACTATTTCAATAGAATGTTTATGATGTCACTGCGACAACTGTTGATAGACATAGCTGGTAAATTCGCTCTGGCTATCTCTTTCGATTTCAGAGCACTCTCGTCTGAGTGTGCCAGAGCGCAGAATAACTGACAAATTTACAAACGCTCAACACCCGTTGAATATGGCCGGTGTCAGTAAACATTGGCAAAAAAGCATAATTAAATTGTTGCCAGTAGCACAGTTGCAGTCACCAACGCTCTGGATAACATACAAACAGCCTAACCAGCTCTGCTAGGGTGAGTAAAATGGTCAGAGTGAGCTGTTCTCTCATTTGTGCCTGGAAGTAGCTAGCAAGCTACCCAACGTTAGCCAGTTAGCTTAGGTGTGTGACTGCTGTTGTTAGGTGAAATAAAATAAAATCAACAGGTGTAGACATTACAGTGAAATGCTTACTTACAAGCCCTTAACCAACAATGCAAAGTAGAAAAAACATAAAAATAAAGTGTTATGCAAAAAAATTAAAAAGCAAATAACTAAAGAGCAGCAGTAAAATAAAATAACAGTAGGGAGGCTATATACAGGGGGGTACCGGTGCAGAGTCAATGTGCGGGGGCACCGGCTAGCTGAGGTAATTGAGGTAATATGTACATGTGGGTAGAGTTAAAGAGTTAAAGTGATTATGCATAAATAATAAAAAGAGTAGCAGCAGAGTAAAAAAGGGGGATGGGATGTGGTGGGGTAGGGGGACAGTGCAAATTGTCCGGGTAGCCATGATTAGCTGTTCAGGAGTCTTATGGCTTGGGGGTAGAAGCTGTTGAGAAGCCTTTTGGACCTAGACTTGGTGCTCCGGTACTGCTTGCCGTGCAATAGCAGAGAGAAAAGTCTGTGACTAGGGTGGCTGGAGTTTTTGACAATTTTGAGGGCCTTCCTCTGACACCGCCTGGTATAGAGGTCCTGGATGGCAGGAAGCTTGGACCCAGTGATGTACTGGGCCGTACGCACTACCCTCTGTAGTGACTTGCGGTCGGAGGTCGAGCAGTTGCCATACCAGGCGGTGATGCAACCAGTCAGGATGCTCTCGATGGTACAGCTGTATAATTTTTTGAGGATCTGAGGACCCATGCCAAATATTTTCAGTCTCCTGAGGGGGAATAGGCTTTGTCGTGCCCTCTTCACGACTGTCTTGGTGTGTTTGGACCATGATAGTTCGTTGGTGATGTGGATTACCAAGGAACTTGAAGCTCTCAACCTGTTCCACTACAGCCCCGTCGATGAGAATGGGGGCGTGCTCAGTCCTCTTTTTTTTCCTGTAGTCCACAATCATCTCCTTTGTCTTGGTCACGTTGAGGGAGAGGTTGTTATCCTGGCACCACACGGCCATGTCTCTGACCTCCTCCCTATAGGCTGTCTCATCGTTGTCTGTGATTAGGCCTACCACTGTTGTGTCGTCGGCAAACTTAATGATGGTGTTGGAGTCGTGCCTGGCCATGCAGTCATTGGTGAATAGGGAGTACAGGAGGGGACTGAGCACGCACCCCTGAGGGGCCCCCGTGTTGAGGATCAGAGTGGCAGATGTGTTGTTACCTACCCTTACCACCTGGGGGCGGCCCGTCAGGAAGTCCAGGATCCAGTTGCAGAGGGAGGTGTTTAGTCACAGGATCCTTAGCTTAGTGATGAGCTTTGAGGGCACTATGGTGTTGAATACTGAGCTGTAGTCAATGAATAGCATTCTCACGTAGGTGTTCCTCTTGTCCAGGTGGGAAAGGGCAGTGTGGAGTGCAATAGAAGTTGCATCATCTGTGGATCTGTTGGGACGGTATGCAAATTGGAGTGGGTCTAGGGTTTCTGGGATAATGGTGTTGATGTGAGCCATGACCAGCCTTTCAAAGCACTTCATGGCTACAGACGTCAGTGCTACGGGTCGGTAGTCATTTAGGCAGGTTATCTCAGTGTCCTTGGGCACGGGGACTATGGTGGTCTGCTTGAAACATGTTGGTATTACAGACTCAGTCAGGGACATGTTGAAAATGTCAGTGAAGACACTTGCCAGTTGGTCAGCACATGCTCGGAGTATACGTCCTGGTAATCCGTCTGGCCTTGCGGCCTTGTGAATGTTGACCTGCTTAAAAGTCTTACTCACATTGGCTACGGAGAGCATGATCACATCTTCATCCGGAACAGCTGGTGCTCTCATGCATGCTTCAGTGTTGCTTGCCTCGAAGCGAGCATAGAAGTGGTTTAGCTAGTCTGGAAGTCTTGTGTCACTGGGCAGCTCGCGGCTGTGCTTCCCTTTATATTCTGCAATAGTTTTCAAGCCCTGCCACATCTGACGAGCGTCAGAGCCGGTGTAGTACGATTCAATCTTAGTCCTGTGTTGACTCTTTGCCTGTTTGATGGTTTGTCGGAGGGCATAGCGAGATTTCTTATAAGCGTCCGGGTTAGAGTCCCGCTCCTTGAAAGCGGCAGCTCTACCCTTTAGCTCAGTGCGTATGTTGCCTGTACTCCATGGCTTCTGGTTTGGGTATGTACATACGGTCACTGTGGGGACGACGTCATCAATGCACTTATTGATGAAGCCAGTGACTGATGTGGTGTACTCCTCAATGCTATCTGAAGAATCCCGGAACATGTTCCAGTCTGTGCTAGCAAAACAGTCCTGTAGCTTAGCATCTGTGTCATCTGACCACTTTTTTATAAAGTGGTGTTTATAAGCAGGAATCAGGAGGATAGAGTTATGGTCAGATTTGCCAAATGGAGGGCGAGGGAGAGCTTTGTATGTGTCTCTGTGTGTGGAGTAAAGGTGGTCTAGAGTTTTTTTTTCTCTGGTTGCACATTTAACATGCTGGTAGAAATGAAGTAGAACTGATTTAAGTTTCCCTGCATTAAAGTCCCCGGCCACTAGGAGCGCTGCCTCTGGATGAGCGTTTTCCTGTTCACTTATGGCGTTATACAGCTCATCCAGGTCAATCTTAATGCCAGCATTGGTTTGTGGTGGTAAATAGACAGCTTTGAAAAATATAGATGAAAACTCTCTTGGTAAATAGTGTGGTCTACACCTTTTCATAAGATACTCTACCTCAGGCGAGCAAAACCTCAAGACTTCCTTAGTATTTGATTTTGTGCACCAGCTGTTGTTTACAAATATACACAGACCGCCACCCCTTGTCTTACCGGAGTCAGCCGTTCTATCCTGCCGATGTAGCGTATAGCCCGCTAGCTGTATGTTGTCCATGTCGTCGTTCAGCCACGACTCGGTGAAACATAATATATTACAGTATTGAATGTCCCGTTGGTAGGATAACCGTAATCTTAGGTCATCTAATTTATTCTCAAATGATTGAACATTGGCTAATAGGATTGATGGAAGAGGCAGTTTACTCGCTCGCCATCGGATCCTTACAAGGCACCCCGACCTACGTCCACGATATCTCTGTCTCTTTCTCAGGGACAGGGATTTGGGCCTTGTCGGGTGTCTGAGGATATCCTTCGCGTCCGACTTGATGAAGAAAAAATCTTCGTCCAATACGAGGTGAGTAATCGCTGTCCTGATATCCAGAAGCTCTTTTTGGTTATAAGAGATGATGGCAGAAACATTATGTACAGAATAAATTACAAATAATGAGGAAAAACACACATAATAGTACAATTGGTTAGAGGGCTGTAAAACGGCAGCCATCTTCTCCGCCGCCATTAAGTAGAGATGGTGTGGGGCTAAAGCTTAAGAGCGTGTGAACAATGCTGAATAGGTGTAGACAAAGAAGAGCTCTCCAGTAGGTACCAAAACATTCAAGGGCCATTTTCTCAAAAGTAGGTTACAAGTTTATCAACTTTCAAAGCAGAATTACTTTCCCATTGTTCCTCAACTGTAGTGTATGATATACAATTTTCTAGCTCTGAGTCTCTACTTTTATCCAATGTAAAAAAAAAAACAATTTCAAATTTTGCTACATAAGACCGAATCTAGCCGGTCGGTCACAAATGTGACATTTCTTAAAACCTGTGTTTGCTTTGTCATTATGGGATATTGTGTGTAGATTGATGAGGGAAAAAACGATTTAATCAATTTTAGAAGAAGGCTGTAACGTAACAAATTGTGGAAAAAGGTCATGGGTCTGAATACTTTCCAAATGCACTGTATGTAATGTATTGTCATAAAGAGTTTAATTTTAAAGGCTAATAAGGCTGGTGGAACCGTTCCTAGAGGGTTCTAGGAAGAACCCTTCAAAGATAAAAGTGTTTTCGGTAGAACCCTTCATAGAGGGTTCTAGGCAGAACCATTTACAGGGGGTTCTATGAAGAACCCCCTGAAAGGGTTCTACATAGCACCAAAAAGGGTTCCACTACAGGGACAAACCGAAGAAACCTACATGGTTCTACTTAGCACCTTTTTTTCTAAGAGTGTAGACTAGAGTCCGTTCCTACTTGAAGATACACGTGTGACCTTGTGTAAATCAATGTAACAAATGTAGATGCATTTGCATATGCGTTGGCACCACTTCTATAAATAATTTTGTCTCAAAAAAGCAGCACAGCAATGCCCAGAACTGTCCATACATGTATTTTTCCTAAGCCACTCTGAACACAACATGTTCCAGATTATTGAAAACATTGCCAATATTAGCCTTTTTTTAACACTTCCATGCCAATGTGACCTTCGCGTCTGTCTACAATACAACGCCAGCATCCAGCCTCTGGCTCAGTGTAGCCGACTAGCCGGTCTCAAGTTCTGTTTACACCATCTGTCCTCCTCCTTCCTTCCTCTCTCTCTCTTACTCTTGTTCTCTCTCACACAAAGTCATAATCAACACTGATCCCTGGGCTTAAAATTACCATTGTTTCTCGTTTTTTATTCGCATGCCAACATGACTTAAGCTAATTGAAACAATCTCCGAGCAAAAACAGGATAAAGTCTCCATTTGGAGATGGCAGAAGACTGGCTCAAAGTAAAGGGTTTTAACATGGAAATCAGTGGGCAAGTTTTATCTCTGTTCTTACAGAGAGGCTGAGGAGAGTGTATTCCAATGCTTATCACTCGCGGGGGATTTACAGTAAATGTGTGTTCGGGGGGAAACACACACACAAATGCCTGCAGACAAAAGCGCGTGCGTGTGCCCGTCAAACGGTTTTCTCTGCCAAAGTATAGTCCATTCCAATTGGTCTTAATTGATCTATTACGTAATATGGATATCGCACCACCCTCAACTTTTTAAGTAAGAAAGAGAGAGAGTGGGGGAGAGAGAATGCTTTTTAGTGCTATGGAAAATATTTTTTTATTGGAATCTGATTGTGCATGCAGAGCTAGGCTTGTGCTGTCGAGTCGATAAATGTTCAATTACACTTTCAACTTGGATGTTTTTCTAAAAAGGCAGTGCACTTTTAGCATTAATGCCCCCTCTGATAACTTCCCCTTCTCCTCCCCTCACCTCCGCCCAGATACATTCAACATCAATTTCAAAATGTTATGTTAACTTGATGCTCAAGTCTCCCTGGCAAAACACCAGTAATAAATCACTGTATTTTTGTGAGCCTGAAAAAAAATAAAACCAAAGTTGCTCGATGCACTCTGGGAAAACTCCATTGTAATTAGCTTCATAATTGGCAACGCTGCAGAGTTCTCTTGTTACGAAAAGGCTAATGGAAGGGGAAGGAAATCAATACCTTATGTCGGAACCTCACGACAGGTCGATAGGGTGGCAGACCGAATCCCTCCTCCTTGCCCGGCCTCCCCTCAATGACTCCCACTCCCACTCCGAGGGAGACCACTCCCAACAAGAACGCCAGCGAGCACCATCTGGGTGACCTCATTGGTCTGTTCCTGTCAAAAACAAAACAAGAATAGTGAGCAGTTCGGCAGACCCCTTCGACGTGGCTGCAGTTCAATATCCGTTGGGGGCCTGAGACCATACATCAACCAAGCTGTAATTAGTGTAGACAATGGGCACTGCAAATATGTCGTTGGTTTAAACTAATGCTATCAATAAGTGCCTCACACTCAGCAAAGAAGATCAGATCTGCTTTGGAATCAATTAAATGGAAATAGGCGTCAAGAGAAAATAAAGATAAAGGAAGACGAAGGAGTCGATGTAAGGATAATTAAGGTAGTGACTTTGCATTAATTAGGTAGCAGTACAGCAGCACAGCTTCCAATACAATCAACTCAACTGTGAGACAGAAAGTATGGCTTAATACAAACAGTTTCAACAGTTACATCCAAATGCTATTTACATAAGGTATAGTGACAGTGAATACATCACACTGGAAAAGGATTCCTATCTATTAAAGCAATAACGTCACACTGAATATAACTCGTCTTCAATTATTCATTACACAGTATGAAAACAAGTTCGACCTTGGCATGACGCCAATTAAACAAAACATCATTGAGGAACAAAGATAATTTCCTTAAAAAGCTATTTTTGTGGCCCAGATAATGCGAGAAACGTGGAAAAACACAGCACATGCTAACATTAAACTGCCTGAACACGTGTTAGAGTCACTGTTTTACAATTCACAGAGTCGTTCCTTTTTCGATAGAACTACAGGGGAGCTAATGGTACTACTGAGTGTAGCACTGCCTGAAAACTCGACGAATGCTTTAATGTCCTCCTCACACCGCAAGCGTAGGATAACTGACATCAGGGGTGTGACCTTGTTCTCCTGTTGCTCTGAGTAGTAGACATATCTCGACAACACTGGCAGGGCTTGTTCGCACAGGTAAAGGGTCAAATTCACAAAAACAATGTGTCACCAAGATTTGCTGTAAGACCAGGAAGTGTTCATACTGTGTGCCTGTGACTTGTTGGCTTCTTCTGCTCCTGCGGTAGGAGACCCGCTGGTCCCTGTGCTGATGATGCCATTCTTTCTCTGGTGTTTGAGGACAGAGCAGACCTGGGTTCAAATACTATGTGAGATAATTTTGAATACTTTAGCTGAGCTTGACTGAGCTTGTCTGGTGCAATGGAACCAATAGAATAGTAGCAAGTGCAAACCCCGCCCATAAGGCACTCCAGGCAGGCTAAAGCAAACGCTAAAAGTATTTGAACGATTTTAAATAGTATTTGAACCCAGGTCTGGGTCTGCCAGTGTCATCAAAATCTACTGTTTCCCCCTGGTGTCTAATTGTTAAATGGAATGGCATTTATTATGGATCCTGTGTCACAGACTGAGGCATATCATTGTGAATGTATATTATTTTCATACTGTCATGTTTTGCAGTGGGGGATATACATCAATATATAATAATAAATGATTGTGGGGAAGACTCACCACATCCGCCACCAATGTTATATGTTGCATAAGCCTGTGTATCCCTTGATACTCATAACTTAGTGATGATATGGTAATACTGTGGTTGCTGGTTAGATGATTAATTTATATAGTTTATATATTAAATTTATTAAATTAATCATCATGGGCAGTATGGATCATTCTTGTTGTACGCCACAGTTTTTTTGTGAAGTATAACATCAAGTGTATTATTGACTGAACCAATACATTTGTTAGAGGGCTTGGATTTGAATAAGATTAGTTTTGTTTCTTTTTATGCCAATGAAATTACAGCTGTCCCACGACAACTTCATTAACATTTGATTTCTTGATCAAAGATGGCAAATGAAGTTCAAACCTTTCAGGTAAAACCCACATCTGCTTTTAATTCAACCAGGGTCTGCATTTGAGAGACAGATCACAAGGCTTCAGAGCAGTGGGTGTTTGCATGGGGAGCAAAGTGAGAGAGACTGAAAGTGGCAGTTTGGCAAACGCGGTTTGAGACTTGTAAAACACTAAGGGAGGTTTACTTCCATTGACATACTAAGAGGCAATGGCATTTGTTTGGCAGGTAGATTAACTTCTGAGTGAACCTGACTCCATATACTACATGTTTATGAGTCAGAGATGTGCTTATCTCTCTATGTTGATCTACATGTGTACAGCTATGCTATGGTAAAACATCTTTTACAAATGTTGTGCTTTATGTGATGACTAGAGTGAATATCTTGACCATGTGACCGGACCAGGAAAATAAGTTGCCCAGTTCCAGTGCTCTATACTCCTACTCCTCCCCACTTATATTTTCTCCATTTAAACTCCATTTAAACAGCTCCAACCCCCCAGGTGCATAAGCAGATCTCTTTAAGCATGCTCAGCAGTATTTCTATATGAAGGTCAATTCCGGGGTTGGAGTTACTGCTGTTTGACTCCAAGATGTCTTCCACATTGCTGTGCTGTGTGTCTGCCACACAAACAATATCCTGTGTCTTCTTTTCGTGTCACACCCTGATCTGTTTCACCTGTCTTTGTGATTATCTCCACCCCCCTCCAGGTGTCGCCCATCTTCCCCATTATCCCCAGTGTATTTATACCTGTGTTCTCTGTTGCCAGTTCGTTTTGTTTCGTCAAGCCTACCAGCGGTTTCCCCTTGCTCCTGTCTTTTTCAAGTTCCTGTTTTCTAGTTTTCTGTACCTTGTCACACCACCCTGGATTATTGACCTCTGCCTGCCCTGACCCTGAGACTGCCTGCCGTTCTGTACTTTTTGGACTGATCTGGATTACGGACCTCTGCCTGCCCTTGACCTGTTGTTTGCCTGCCCCCTGTTTTTGTGATACACTTTTGTTACTTCGACACTGTCTGCATCTGGGTCTTCTCCTGATACATGATATTCCGAGAGTTATCGTGGCACTTCTCTTACTCCCACTGCCCGACAGCATTGTAGCCTACACAGATAAAGTGATGGGGGAGAGATCCTTCAATTTCAAAGCAACACTGAACCTCCGACACTGTGCTCTTAACTCTGTAACTCTCACAGGAGTTGAGGGTATTTTGGTGTCTTGTTCTCTCTCCTAACAACCTACACATAGAAGACAGCCAATAAACCCACTGATATCACAGCTGTGGAAGAAATATATAAAGTTTCTGATTATGGTGCCCAAACTTGCCCCTGCTCTGTGTCTATCAGAAAACCTACATCTCATCGGAACCCAATGTTTCCTTTAGCCTACCTACAAAGTGTCTGTTCCTTCAATTCATAATCCTCACACTACACAAGTCACAACATACAGAACATATAAAACTCATATTGTTGCTTAGCGTAATTACCTTGCCACATACCATATACTTGAAAGATAGATAATGTGTTGCAAATTGAAGCCTCTAGGCAATGTATGCATGGTTCCTATGGGAACTCTACAGCAATACCCAATGTGTCCCTCTGGAAAAAATATGAACCTCAAATATCTCAATATATTTCCCAAAATAAAAAGCATTGTGGAGTAAAATAGAACATTTCCAAGCAGATGTTCATAGACAAAAACATGTTGACATGTAATTTTTACTTAAACTATTAATATTCACAGACATGACAACAGATGTTTATTTGAGTCTATGGGTAGAAATAGTGTCCCTCTCATGTGGTGTCGCTTTCAATGCATGACTCGCAGCTGTGCTTACAGCTGTATTCTCTGACAACTAATGTGGATTCTGCCCAGTTGCAGCCTTAGATTGTCAGTAATCTGAACAAGATGGAGGGCACATCTGGGAAGTTTTAAACTGTATGATTATAATGTTTTGATGCTGCAAAAGACAAAACAAATCTCAATAGTTACGGCCCCACGTTATATTGAAGGTACAATCCTTCTCTGATATGCAATGGACACTATATTAAGTGTTTTGTATTGCCTCCCTCATACTTCATTAAGAAAACTACACTGACAAAACTAAAATGTAACATTATCATGTGTAGTTTTGTTGTGATGTCTGAACAGTAATTGAGTGACACCTCTCACAACCATGCCACTTTAAAGATATAGTATGTGACTGAGGTTTATCATCCTATCCATGAGCAACTGTCATTCAAATAAAAAGGTCCTGAGAGAGTGAACTGTCCCATTAACCCCATAGACCCATATAAAAAGTATATATTATACTATGGTCTAAATACTGTAGTATTACTATATTTACTGACTCCTGAGTGGCGCAGTGGTCTAAGGCACTGCATCGCAGTGCTAACTGTGCCACTAGAGATCCTGGTTCGAATCCAGGCTCTGTCGCAGCCAGCCGCGACCGGGAGACTCATGGGCGGCGCACAATTGGCCCAGCGTCGTCCAGGCTAGGGGAGGGAATGGCCGGCAGGGATGTAGCTCAGTTGATAGAGAATGGCGTTTGCAACGCCAGGGTTGTGGGTTCGATTCCCACGGGGGGCCAGTATAAAAAATAAAAATAAAAATAAAAAAATGTGTTCACTAACTGTAAGTCGCTCTGGAAAAGAGCGTCTGCTAAATGACTAAAATGTAAATGTAAATGTACTGTATATGCTATAGTATTCACTGTAGTGTTTTTGCAGACTTTCCTGTAGTATTCACTGTAGTATACTAGTATTTACAGTTGACTATAGTATAAATACTGTAGTGAAAGAAAACTATAGTATATACTGTGTAATTAATGTAGTGTTTTTGCGGATCAAAGTGTATTAGATTGTAGTATACTGTAGTATTTACTGTAGTGTTTTTGAAGAAATTACTTTAGTATTTCCTGTATCTGTGACATAGAAGTGGATGCTTTCTCCTTGACGAAACATTTTCCATAACCTGTAGGTACAGTGCCTCCGGAAAGTATTCAGACCCCTTGACTTTTTCCCTCATCAATCTACACACGATACACCATAATGACACAGCAAAAACAGGTTTTTATACATTTGTGCTATTTATTCCAAATAAAAAAATGAAAATGTCACATTTACATACAGTAAGTATTCCGACCCTTTACTCAGTACTTTGTTGAAGCACTTTTGGCAGCGATTACAGCCTTGAACTTCTTGGGTATGACGCTACAAGCTTGGCATACCTGTATTTGGGGAGTTTCTCCAATTCCTCTCTGCAGATCCTCTCAAGTTCTGTCAGGTTGGATGGGGAGCGTTGCTGCACAGATATTTTCAGGTCTCTCTAGAGATGTTCGATCAGGTTTAAGTCCGGGCTCTGGCTGGGCCACTCAAGGACATTCAGAGACTCCTGCGTTGTCTTGGCTGTGTGCTTAGGGTCTTTGTCCTGTTGGAAGGTGGACCTTCGCCCTAGTCTGATGTCCTGAGAGCTCTGGACCAGGTTTTCATCAAGGATCTCTCTGTACTTTGCTCCGTTCATCTTTTCCTCGACCCTGACTAGTCTCCCAGACCCTGCCGCTGAAAAACATCCCCGCAGCATGATTCTGCCACCACCATGCTTCACCGTAGGGATGGTGCCAGGTTTCCTCCAGACGTGACACTTGGCATTCAGGCCAAATATTTCAATCTTGGTTTCATCAGAACAGAGAATCTTGTTTCTCATGGTCTGAGAGTCTTTAGGTGACTTTTGGCAAACTCCAAGTGGGCTGTCATGTGCTTTTACTGAGGAGTGGCTACTGTCTGGCCACTCTACGATAAAGGCCTGATTGGTGGAGTGCTGCAGAAGGTTCTCTCATCTCCACAGAGGAACTCTGGAGCTCTGTCAGAGTGACCATTGGGTTCTTGGTCACCTCCCTGACCAAGGCCCTTCTCCCCCGATTGCTCAGGAGGCCAGCTCTAGGAAGAGTCTTGGTGGTTCCGAACTTCTTCCATTTAGGAATGATGGAGGCCACTGTGTTCTTGGGGACCTTCAATGCTGCAGACATGTTTTGGTAACCTTCCACAGATCTGTGCTTCGACACAATCCTGTCTCCGAGCTTTACGGACAATTCCTTTGACCTCATGGCTTGGTTTTTGCTCTGATATGCACTGTCAACTGTGGGACATGATATAAACAGGTGTGTGCCTTTCCAAATCATGTCCAATCAATTGAATTTACCACAGGTGGACTCCAATCAAGTTGTTGAAACATCTCAAGGAGGATCAATGGAAACAGGATGCACCTGAGCTCAATTTCTTATAGCCAAGGGTCAGAATACTTATGTAAATAAGGTCATGTTAATAAATTAGCAAATATTTCTAAAAACCTTTTTTCGATTTGTCATTATGGGGTATTGTGTGTAGATTGCTGAGGATTATATATATATTTTTAATCCATTTTAGAATAAGGCTGTAACATAACAAAATGTGGAAAAAGTCAAGCAGTCTGAATACTTTCCGAAGGCACTGTAAGTATGACTGGGGTCTGAACGGATAGTTCAGCGCTTCTGCTCTTTTCTATAACCTGTTTGGAACAAAATATGGTCAATACTTGGCATGTATGTTTCTCACTTATGAGTGGCACAAATCGGAATATGGGGGAGGGGAATGGGCAGGGTATATCCAAATTAAATACTGTAGTATTTTTTATAGTGTCACGTTCGTTGAGTACAGGATTGGACCAAGGTGCAGCGTGGAATGCATACATGTTTATTTATAAAGTAAACACACGACAAAACAACAAAAGCAACGTAACGTGAAGCTCACAATGGCTAGACACACAAGCCAAACAAGAGTCAAGATCCCACAACTAAGGTAGGCAAAATGGCTGCCTAAGTATGTTCCCCAATCAGAGACAACGATCGACAGCTGCCTCTGATTGGGAACCACACCCGGCCAACATAGATCTAAAACATACCTGATCTCCACATAGATATACACATTACATAGAATACTCACACCCTGACCAAACCAACTAGCGAACTCTGTCAGGTCGTGACAGTACCCCCCAAAGGTGTGGACTCCGGCCGCACAACCTAACTTAACAGGGAAGGGTCCGGGTGGGCATCTAGCCTCGGTGGCGGCTCCGGCTCCAGGCGTGACGTCCTCTCCCTTACTGCCTCCCCGTTGCACCCCTGGTCCGGTCTGGACCTCGGCGCGATGCTTCCCCTCTCAGTCCTCCCACGATGCACCAAGCCCTGTCTGGACCTTGGTGTGGGAGGCCCCGACCCTGGAGAGGGGCCGACGTCTGGGCCTGGACCGGCAATCCCCCCGCGATGCACCAAGCCCTGTCTGGACCCTGGTGTGGGAGGCCCCGACCTTGGAGAGGGGTTGACTTCTGGTTCTGGAGTGGAGCCGCTGACCGGAGCTGAACTAGACCCCGGTGGAGCGGACTGCTCTGGCTCTGGACTGGAGCAGCTGACCAGGGCTGGACTAGGAACCGGTAGAGCGGACTGCTCTGTCACTGGAGTGGAACCGCTGACCGGAGCTGAACTGGATCCCGGTGGAGCGGACTGCTCTGGCACTGGAGTGGAGCAGCTGACCGGAGATGGACTGGGCACCAGTGGAGCGGACTGCTCTGGCACTGGAGTGGAGCAGCTGACCGTAGCTGGACTTGGCACCGGTGGAGCGGACTGCTCTGGCACTGGAGTGGATTAGCTGACAGGAGCTGGACTGGGCACCGGTGGAGCGGACTGCTCTGGCACTGGAGTGGAGCAGCTGACCGGAGCTGGACTTGGCACTGGTGGAGCGGACTGCTCTGGCACCAGCCGTACCGGGCTGGGGACACGCACCACTGGTCTGGTGCGAGGAACAGGCATGGGCCGCACCGGGCTGGGAACACGCACCACTGGTCTGGTGCGAGGAGCAGGCACGGGCCGTGCCGGACTGGAGACACGCATCACTGGTTTGGTGCGAGGAGCAGGCATGGGCCGTGCCAGGCTGGCGACATGCACCACTGGTTTGGTGCGAGGAGCAGGTACGGGCCGTACCGGACAGGATACACGCACCACTTGTTTTGTGCGGGGAGCAGGTACGGGCCGTACCGGGCTGGCAACACGCACCACTGGTTTGGTGCGGGGAGCAGGTACGGGCCATACCGGACTGGATACACGCACCACTGGTCTGGTGAGGGGAGCAGGTACGTGGCATACCGGGCTAGCGACACGCACCAATGGCTTGGTGCAGGGAGCAGGTACGGGCCGTATCGGACTGGATACACGCACCACTGGTTTGGTGCGGGGAGCAGGTACGGGCCGTACCGGGCTGGCAACACGCACCACTGGTTTGGTGCGGGGAGCAGGTACGGGCCATACCGGACTGGATACACGCACCACTGGTCTGGTGAGGGGAGCAGGTACGTGGCATACCGGGCTAGCGACACGCACCAATGGCTTGGTGCAGGGAGCAGGTACGGGCCGTATCGGACTGGATACACGCACCACTGGTTTGGTGTGGGGAGCAGACACGGGGTGTACCTGGCTAGCGACATGCACCGCTGCCTTGGTGTGGGGAGCAGGTACGGGCCGTACCGGACTGGATACACGCACCACTGGTTTGGTGCGGGGAGCAGGTACGGGCCGTACCAGGCTGGGGAGGCGCACTGGTGACACAGTGCGTAGAACCGGAGCAGGATATACTGAACTGTGGAGGCGTACTGGAGGTCTGGAGTGTACAGCTGGCACAACCTGTCCTGGCTGGATGCCCACTTTCGCACGACACGTGCGGGGCGCTGGCACGGGACGTACTGGGCTGTGAACACGCACTGGCGACACAGTGCGTAGGACTGGCGCAGGATATCAAGGACCGTGGAGGCGCACTGGAGACCAGGAGCGTTGAGCACTGGCGACACAGTGCGTATCTCTGGATACCTTGGTTCCTCAATGAACACATCCTCCTTTTGTTGCCTAACCAGCTCCTCTCTCCGTGCATCCACTAATTCCTTCTCCCTACGGGCCTCCTGCAGCGCCTCCTCTTGAAGGGAGCTCTCCTGCTCTATCCTAGCTATCAGCCCCCGTAATGTGGTGGCCTCCTCTCTCAAATTGCTGATCCGCAGGTCTTGGAGGACCTCTAAAATAGCGGCCTCCTCCTCTACAGTCAGCCCTTTCACGGCCTCCTGCTGCTTCGTTGACCACCCCGTGTGCCCCCCATTTTTTAAATTTGAGATGCCTCTTGGGTCTCCTTCGTCGATTTGTATTTTGGAGTCGCCTTCTTTTCTCCCTCGCTGCCTCTGTTTGCTCCCAAGGAAGGCGATCCATACCTTCCTGGATCTCTTCCCACGTCCATGATCCTTTTCCTTCCAGTATCTCCTCCCATGTCCAGGCTTTCTGCTTTTCCTGGCCACGCTGCTTGGTCCGTTGGTGATGCGATCTTCTGTCACGTTCGTTGAGTACAGGATTGGACCAAGGTGCAGTGTGGAATGGATACATGTTTATTTATAAAGTAAACACATGACAAAACAACAAAAGCAACATAACGTGAAGCTCACAATGGCTACACACACACAAGCCAAACAAGAGTCAAGATCCCACAACTATGGTAGGCAAAATGGCTGCCTAAGTATGATCCCCAATCAGAGACAACGATCGACAGCTGCCTCTGATTGGGAACCACACCCGGCCAACATAGATCTAAATATACTAGATCTCCACATAGATACACACATTACATAGAATACTCACACCCTGACATTTACATTTAAAATTTTCGTCATTTAGCAGACGGTCTTATCCAGAGCGACTTACAAATTGGTGCAATCACCTTATGATAGCCAGTGGGACAACCACTTTTAAAAAAAATAATATTGGGAAGGTTGAACACCAGACGGGCTGCGGCATTCTGGATGAGTTGTAGGGGTTTAATGGCACAGGCAGGGAGCCCAGCCAACAGCGAGTTGCAGTAATCCAGACGGAAGATGACAAGTGCCTGGATTAGGACCTGTGCCGCTTCCTGTGTAAGACAGGGTCGTACTCTGCGAATGTTGTAGAGCATGAACCTACAGGATCGGGTCACCGCCTTGATGTTAGCGGAGAATGACAGGGTGTTGTCCAGGGTCACGCCAAGGCTCTTTGCACTCTGGGAGGAGGACACAATGGAGTTGTCAACCGTGATGGCGAGACCAAACCAACTAGCGAACTCTATGTCAGGGCGTGACATATAGTTACAGTTCAAGTCGGAAGTTTACATACACTTAGGTTGGAGTCATTAAAACTCGTTTTTCAACCACTACACACATTTCTTTTTAACAAACTATAGTTTTGGCAAGTCGGTTAGGACATCTACTTTGTGCATGACACAAGTAATTTTTCCAACAATTGTTTACAGACAGATTATTTTGCTTATAATTCACTGTATCACAATTCCAGTGGGTCAGAAGTTTACATACACTAAGTTGACTGTGCCTTTAAACAGCTTGGGAAATTCCAGAAAATGATTTCATGGCTTTAGAAGCTTCTGATTGACATCATTTGAGTCAATTGGAGGTGTACCTGTGGATGTATTTCAAGGCCTAACTTCAAAATCAGTGCCTCTTTGCTTGACATCATGGGAAAATAAAAAGAAATCAGCCAAGACCTCAGAAAAAAAATTGTAGACGTCCACAAGTCTGGTTCATCCTTGGGAGCAATTTCCAAATGTCTGAAGGTAACATGTTCATCTGTACAAACAATAGTACGCAAGTATAAATACCAAGGGACCACGCAGCCGTCATACCGCTCAGGAAGGAGACGCATTCTGTCTCCTAGAGATGAACGTACTTTGGTGCGAAAAGTGCAAATCAATCCCAAAACAACATTAAAGGATCTTGTGAAGATGCTGGAGGAAACAGGTACAAAAGTATCTATATCCACAGTAAAACTAGTCCTATATCGACATAACCTGAAATGCCGCTAAGCAAGGAAGAAGCCACTGCTCCAAAACCGCCATAAAAAAGCCAGACTATGGTTTGCAACTGCACATGAGGACAAAGATCGTACTTTTTAGAGAAATGTCCTCTGGTCTGATGAAACAAAAATAGAACTGTTTGGCCATAATGACCATCGTTATGTTTGGAGGAAAAAGGGGGATGCTTGCAAGCCGAAGAACACCATCCCAACCGTGAAGCACGGGGGTGGCAGCATCATGCTGTGGGGGTGCTTTGCTGCAGGAGGGACTGGTGCACTTCACAAAAAAGATGGCATCATGAGGAAGGACAATTACGTGGATATATTGAAGCAACATCTCAAGACATCAGTCAGGAAGTTAAAGCTTGGTCGCAAATGGGTCTTCCAAATGGACAAAGACCCCAAGCATACTTCCAAAGTTGTGGCAAAAATGGCTTAAGGACAACAAAGTCAAGGTATTGGAGTGGCCATCACAAAGCCCTGACCTGAATCCTATAGAAAATTTGTGGGCAGAACTGAAAAAGCATGTGCGAGCAAGGAGGCCTACAAACCTGACTCAGTTACACCAGCTCTGTCAGGAGGAATGGGCCAAAATTCACCAACTTATTGTGGGAAGCTTGTGGAAGGCTACCCAAAAGTTAAACAATTTAAAGGCAATGCTACCAAATACTAATTGAGCGTATGTAAACTTCTGACCCACTGGGAATGTGATGAAATAAATAAAAGCTGAAATAAATAATTTTCTCTACTATTATTCTGACATTTCACATTCTTAAAATAAAGTGGTGATCCTAACTGACCTAAAACAGGGAATTTTTACTAGGATTAAATGTCAGGAATTGTGAAAAACTGAGTTTAAATGTATTTGGCTAAGGTGTGTGTAAACTTCCGACTTCAACTGTAACAGAGTGTAGTGTTTTTGTTGACAGTAGTGTTTTTGCTGACATTACTACAATGTATTTTTTGGGGATAATACTGTAGTATTTACTATATTATTCTACAGTATAGTACAACATTCTATAGTAAGTAATACACATGATCGAGGGATACTACAGTGTGCAGTATAGTGTTCTACAGTATACTGCATTTTACTACAGAATTCTATAGTAAGTAATGTAGTATTCTATAGTAAACTAGTATATTTTTCATGTGGGGATATAGACTGCCCCTGAGGGTGGCAGGTAGCCTAGCAGTTAGAGCATTGGGCCAGTAATAAAAACAGTGCTGGTTTGAATACCAGAGCTGACAAGGCGAAAAATCTGTCTATGAGCTCTTGAGGAAGGCACTTAACCCTAATTTGCTCCAGGGGCACCATACTACTGACCAGTGGAGGCTCCTCAGAGGAGGAAAGGGAGGACCATCCTCCTCAGTGAAATTTCATAAAAATAAAAATAGTGAAACGTTAAAAAAGTTATCCTTTTTAGATAAAACTATACTATATTATTCATATGTCACCAAATAATTGATTAAAATACACTGTTTTGCAATGAAGGTCTACAATAACTTCAACAGCACTGTCTGGGGTAGCACCATGGTTTAGCCGGAGGACAGCTAGCTTCCGTCCTCCTCTGGCTACATTGACTTCAATACAAAACCAAGGAGGCTCATGGGGGTTCTATGTGTTGAGAAGCTTGGTGACGTTGTATAGAGATTAAGAGTGAAGAGCAATTAGCATTTTTGGGATATTATTCCATTCAAATTAGTTTTTTCAAATTACAGGAGACAGAGGAGGTATATTATGGTTTTAGAACTTTATTTTTGTGTCCAGTTAGTGCAATTTATTTCAATTTGCCTTGCTAACTTCAGTAGCTAGCTAGCTACCAGCTCGAGTGTGCAGTTTTCTCCGCCAGAATGGTAGAATGGCCAACGCTGCCGAAAATGTTGTGGACTTTTTGTTGAAGAACCCCTTTAATTCTCTGGGGTACACGGAAATGGTGCGAATTGAAAGCGAGGGTCGACCTCTGCCTGAGATCAGTTTCATGAAGAAGGATGAAAAGGTGAGGGCGTTCAATACCAACTGGTATCAAAAGTATAGCTGGTTAACAGGGAGCCTTTCATCAAGCCGCTTGTATTGATGGCCTTGCCTGCTTTTTGGAAAGTCTGTGCTTTGGTCGAAAGGTGGGTACAGTGACCTGAAGAACATTGATAGTTCAGCTAAACGGCAAAACAAAAGCAGGGAGCATATAAATGCCCACATCAGATTCAAGCTTCTGGGAAAAAGCTGCATTGATTATGACGAAGGTCTGCGTATTCAAACTGCGCAACACAACGAGAAAGTAAGAAGAAACAGGGATGTTCTCAAGCGGCTTATCAACACCACTGCGTTTTTGGGCATGCAAGAATTGGCTTTTAGAGGAAGCGACGAGAGGGAAAGTTCCGCTAACAAGTGCAACTACAAGGAGCTTGCAGAGGTTATTGCACGTTACGATGCTTTACTTGCTGAACATATCGAACTTTCAACTGTCTTTTCTGGGATGTCGAAAACAATTCCGAATGATTTGATAGCTTCCATCGCATCATCCATTAAAAGTTAGATTAAAGACATAGGTTGACAGAGCACATTTTTTCATGTCCGTTCAAGTAGGCTTTCCACTTTCCTCCTGTATTTACTTAGAAAAGATGATAACGCATAATCACTCCGGACAGACACAAGCCAAAACTCATGACATAAATGTTGCAGCAGCATAAGGCCACACCTAAACATTAGAAATCTGACATGCTGTATGTGATGAAAACGAGACTATCTTTCCAGTCTGATCAACTGTAGGCTAATAATAATAGCAGCTGCATACAGCGTATGCACCCTGTCCATCTGGTCAGGGTAAACAAATTGGTAACATTGTGTATTTATAGTCCATTTGTTTGTCAGGAGAAAATGTGATTGTGATCAAATTTGGTTTATATTCCAACTTGGGCTGGCTAGGCTGCCTACCTTTTCAATCCAAAATTATTAACTGGAATTAATCAATCAACATAATAGTGATGATTTTTTATAAGGCCTGCAGTTGCATAGGCCTGCATGATGCAAACATGCATAAAGCAAGCTCAGCCATGTGAGTTCTATTGTCTATCAGTTGTTGTCTATGTGGATTATGAGGAAATCCCCTCCTAATCTAGTCAAAATATAATTTATATGAAAAAATATATGAGGTCGCTGCAGTTTGACAGGGTTTTCATCTCCCCCAGGGCCAGGAGTTTCTTTCAGGAGTTATTTTAAACCATGTGACCTGGTCCCATCATAGCCCATATAAAACCTTTTTACAACTGATTAATCACTGTCATACCTTATAGGGTCCAGAGTTTTCTTAGTTAGGTTAACATATTCAGTGGGGAGAACAAGTATTTGATACACTGCCGATTTTGCAGGTTTTCCTACTTACAAAGCATGTAGAGGTCTGTAATTTTTATCATAGGTACACTTCAACTGTGAGAGACGGAATCGAAAACAAAAATCCAGAAAATCACATTGTATGATTTTTAAGTAATTAATTTGCATTCTATTGCATGACATAAGTATTTGATACATCAGAAAAGCAGAACTTAATATTTGGTACAGAAACCTTTGTTTGCAATTACAGAGATCATACGTTTCCTGTAGATCTTGACCAGGTTTGCACACAATGCAGCAGGGATTTTGGCCCACTCCTCCATACAGACCTCCTCCAGATCCTTCAGGTTTCGGGGCTGTCGTTGGGCAATACAGACTTTCAGCTCCCTCCAAAGATGTTCTATTGGGTTCAGGTCTGGAGACTGGCTAGGCCACTCCAGGACCTTGAGATGCCTCTTACAGAGCCACTCCTTAGTTGCCCTGGCTGTGTGTTTCGGGTCGTTGTCATGCATACCCATCTTCAATGCTCTTACTGAGGGAAGTAGGTTGTTGGCACGGTGCAGTCGTCATGTCCCCTTTGCAGAAAAGCATCCCCAAATAATGATGTTTCCACCTCCATGCTTCATGGTTGGGATGGTGTTCTTGGGGTTGTACTCATTCTTATTCTTCCGCCAAACACGGCGAGTGGAGTTTATACCAAAAAGCTCTATTTTTGTCTCATCAGACCACATGACCGTCTCCCATTCCTCCTCTGGATCATCCAGATGGTCATTGGCAAACTTCAGACGGGCCTGGACATGCGCTGGCTTGAGCAGGGGGACCTTGCGTGTGCTGCAGGATTTTAATCCATGACGGCGTAGTGTGTTACTAATGGTTTTCTTTGAGACTGTGGTCCCAGCTCTGTTCAGGTCATTGACCAGGTCCTGCCGTGTAGTTCTGGGCTGATCCCTCACCTTCCTCATGATCATTGATGCCCCACGAGGTGAGATCTTGCATGGAGCCCCAGACCGAGGGTGATTGACCGTCATCTTGAACTTCTTCCATTTTCTAATAATTGCGCCAACAGTTGTTGCCTTCTCACCAAGCTGCTAGCCTATTCCTGTAGCCCATCCCAGCCTTGTGCAGGTCTACAATTTTATCCCTGATGTCCTTACACAGCTCTCTGGTCTTGGCCATTGTGGAGAGGTTGGAGTCTGTTTGATTGAGTGTGTGGACAGGTGTCTTTTATACAGGTAATGAGTTCAAACAGGTGCAGTTAATACAGGTAATGAGTGGAGAACAGGAGGGCTTCTTAAAGAAAAACGAACAGGTCTGTGAGAGCCGGAATTCTTACTGGTTGGTAGGTGATCAAATAATTATGTCATGCAATAAAATGCAAATTAATTACTTAAAAATCATACAATGTGATTTTCTGGATTTTTGTTTTAGATTCCGTCAATTAAGACATGCTTTGTAAGTAGGAAAACCTGCAAAATCGGCAGTGTATCAAATACTTGTTCTCCCCACTGTAAGTAAAAACTCCAGGCCCCAGGGGGTAACAATTGCCCCACCGCTCTGGGACCTATGGTGCCACCAATCTGCTTGCAGTTGTCAGTTATCGTCAGGTATGTGGATGATCAGGGCTTTATTCAGGAACGTTTCTTGGGCTACTTTGATGTGTCAAGTGGGCGAGATGCGCAGTCTGTGTTTGACATTATGAATTTTGAGATGCTGTCACGCCCTGGCTCGGGGGACTCTTAAATGTTGAGCCAGGGTGTGGAATTTCTGTTACATTTTCTATGTTTTCGTTCTAGATCGTTTATTTCTATGTTGGCCAGGGTGGTTCCCAATCAGAGGCAGCTGTAGCTCGTTGTCTCTGATTGGGGACCATACTTAGGCAGCCTGTTTTCACTAGTCATTTGTGGGATCTTGTTCCGTATGGTTTGTTGTATTACCTAGGACTTCACGTATCGTTTTGTTGTTTTTGTTCGTGTTGTGTACACTTAATAAAAGTATGTATGCCTATCACGCTGCGCCTTGGTCCGCTTCTCATAACGATCGTGACAGATGTCTGAGTTTAACTTCATAGAGAAACTCGTTGTCCAAACCTACGATGGCGCAGATGTAATGGAATGTTTCTGCTATTTGTATTTATAGCTAAGTCCCCTCTGTTCCCTGATTAAGAGTTGATGACTACTCCACTCCACTACCATTGTCAACTTTCTCCTGACATGAACTGAAGCCACGTCTCATGTGCCCGCTCATCCACTGGCATATTGAATGTTTCCCCTCCAAGCACTGTGAGTACCCCTATCAATTTTCTCTCATTACTGTATGTAGAGTCAATCACATACACAATCACATTATTACACATAAATTATTTTACTCCTTGCTTGGACTAACTCATTCTTAGCTCTTTTGTCTAACTGTGTAGTGTGTTGTTGTATATTTTTTTTGTCTTCCCAGTCAAATCCTGTCCTGCACTGGTCAAGCCTCTGAACACCTCAACTCATGCCTCATACCCTCATTCAATCACTGCTGTGATCCCTTCCCAACACTGTGTAAGTAGCCCTCTCATTCCCATTCCCCATAATATTGTACTATAAATGTCTTTATTAAATACTTTAGGTTAAAATAATTAGTCTTTGACGATTTTTGAAACACAGGTGCGTTCCGCGCCTATACCGTGGGTCTCCCATCCTCCTCAATTTCTCAAGTAACCAGCCTCCACTGCTACTGACCCTGTAAAACAACACATTTCACTGCACCTATCTGGTGTATGTGACAATAAAATATATATATTTATTTATTATTATGAATTTCTTTAGGTCCTCTACCTGGAGGGAAATTATCAACGTTCTTCCAGTACGTCTGGCAGTGGTCACATGACCTAAGCCATGTAAACTGTCAGTCACGTGCCCGTCTTAAAAGGATAAGAAATGAACCAGAAGACTAATCCTAGCCTAGGAACAGATGTACGGTGCCCATTGTAGGGCACCGTCAACCTCCAGCCTTACACCTCACCCCTCCTTGTGAGGAACAAAGCCTCCAAATGCCAGATGGATGGAACAGCGTTGCACGCTCGCCCTCTCAGCCCTCTTTGTGAGGGGTTAGCCGTGAGGCTTGAGGCCGAGGGTGTCCTAAAAGGCCTTAACCTTCATGAAAAAGGCCTCACCATCTGAAGGGCTAGGGCTTAGGGTGTCCTAAAATGGACACCGAACAGCTGATATCTATCCCTGACTCATTACACGAGGAACACAGCTTCCAAATGCCAGGCGGATAACGCCGGCGCACGCTCTCCCCACCAGATAACAGATGAGCCAGGCGGATAACGCCGGCGCACGTTCGCCCCACCAGATAACAAATGAGCGAGGAATTAGGCCTTGTGCACATTTGTCATCTACATGTTGTGGCAGAATTATTTATGAGGTTGTTATCTGGTTTCATTCAGATATCCATCCCAATGCATTAAATGTGATCACATTGAGCTTTGAACTTATGCTTTGTGTATTGTATCTCTCCCCCTAAATCCCTTGTGCTCTGAAGATACATGCCTGTTGAAGGAGAAATGTCAAAATGCTTCCCAGGCTGGCTGTGGCTGGCTGGCTGGCTGGCTGGCTGCGTGCGTGCATGCGTGATTGCGGCTCTGTCGGTCTGCCTGACTGCATGCCAATCAATCTGTCTGTCAAGAAAGACAGACTTTTCTATCAACTGCACATACAAAACAAAAACATTCTACAGCTAAATATAACTGTTTTCAAACTACTTACAGTATCCTTACATTAACATGAACTAAAGTTACCCTCTATCCTCCATGTAAAAAAAAGAAGGAAAAAAAGCATTTTAGTGAACTAACACTTGTACTTGACTTTTTTACTCCTTACTAGTTCAGACTTTGCTGATAGCTACTTTGAGGAAAAAATGTACTTACTATGACTGTGATATGTGGTTGTCCCACCTAGCTATTTTAAGATTAATGCATTAACTGTATGTCGCTCTGGATAAGAGCGTCTGCTAAATTACTCATATGTAAATGTAAAATGTATTTAGTTGGTTCTAAAATAAACCAGCACAGATGAATGCTTAGATCACATCGACACGTAACTCTGTGGCGACAAAGCCCTCGAAACTAAATCACTCTTAAAAGGTAATCCCTTATAAATCATCCTAGGAAGTCCATATCCTGAGAAGATAAACACTTGAAAATGAAATGTGGAATTTCAATGATTGAGAGGCTCAGCAGTGTCTGTCTCTCAGCTCTCAGCACCACCATCAGAATGAAACAACGTTATCAGCAGACAATGAGGCATTACAGTCAATTAAATTTGAATAAAAGCACTATTCAATGTACTAGAAGGCTCATTATACTTTATGGTATTGGGTATGAACGCACTACAAGCCATTTAGAATAATAACACTCTCCATAGTTTGCTCCATGGTTTGCTTTATTGGTGACAAGTAGGCAAAAAAATACATTAACAATATGGCTGCCTCATAGCCTGTAGGAGTTAAGAAGAGGTAAAAGAGAGTTCAGCCGGTCAATCATGGCACTGTAATGAGTCTCCAGTGTTTTCCAAGTTAGCTGTCTGCTTTGCTCTCAGTGGGACTTCCAAGCTTTTCAAAGGTTTCTAGCTAATCATTTTCAAGAACATCCAGCAAGGTATGTTCCTCTCAGTGTATGACCAGACTGGTAGTATTTCTTTGATCTACCAAGGCTACCTTTTCTTGGTCTTACACTGTGGTCAATGACTTGCTATTAATTATTAAAATGTAACCTTATTTATCCTCAGAGAGTGTTGCATTATTCAACTGGCTTTGGACAACCACCTGTAATAACATTATCTGTCACTGGCCTTGGGAACAATAACAATCCATGTATAAAAGGACTGAATGTATGTCACGCCTCCAGTGGGATTGTTGCAATCACCTATGCTCATTTATACAATGGGTGGTTCTAATCCTGAATGCTGATTGGTTAAAACCGCATTCCAGCTGGTGTCTATTCCACAGGTTATCACCGGCAAAATCTATTACGTTAAAATGCCTATTTGCTCTGTTCCATCTGACTGCGCAATCCACTGTCTCATCAGCCCAGCCAAGCAGTTTATAAACTTGATCTACACTATAAAAAGCATCTAGACATTATCTCACATTTCTTTTAGACTAACATTTCATTTTCAACAGTGGATATTTGTATAAACCCTGCTGTCTGTCTCTCTGACATTTGCAACATTGTTTCAATATTCAAATTCGATCTCCAGCTGTCCCATAGTAATGAATGTGTCGGGAGTCGGGACGAGACATACAGGCAGGCAGCGTTTCTCAGCCAGTCAAAATCATGAATCAGCTGGCATCATTTTTATGGATATACACAAAGAAATGTCAATTGAAAAAAGGTCAAACGAAATGAAGTGCAGCTAGTTTGCAGTCTTTCCAGCTTCCGTTTGAAGTGATTGTGTTAGCTGTGTTGTTGGCTAGCTCCTCTGAACAACAGTGTCCTGACGAGAGAGCTCATTTTCTATGCCAGGCAAAATCACGCCTCATTAGCTTATTGTTATGAATATATCCAAATAAATGTCTATAGAAAACAGCTTAAACAAATGCTAATGCAGCTACTTTGCTGTTATTCTGGCTGCACTTTGACGTAACTGTAAATTAGCCCTAGTTGGCTAGCTAGCAAGCAAGGGATAAGAACGTTGCCAGCCAGTATGCCAAATGGAACATTTAGAACGAACGACTGGGTCACGTCCATAGACACAGAACAAAAAGACTGAACGACTGGGTCGTGTCTCTAGCAACCAAACCGATAGAACGAACGTCCAGCCGGCTTGGGTAGCAACCCTACATTTGTGTCAGGACTATATCTTGTGGAAGGATGAAATAGTATGAATAAGTTAATAAAAATAACGTTTTTAATGAAAATATGTCAATCATTATTTGAATAAGTTGGTAACCCATTGTATAAAAGTGATAATGCCCTCAAAGCCTGTGTTTGGAAGATATATTGGCTCAACTTCGTCTCGGGCCTAACAACACCCGTGCCAATATATCCTCAAAACACCAGCTTCTCTGGCATTATCACTTAAATATTGTACTGTAGATACAAGAAAATCCCATGACATTCTCTCTATAAACTATAGTTGAGAGAAGAACTGAAGAACTGGACAATGAAATAAAGGTGAAATTACTTTGCTATTTGTGGGCAATAGAAGCAGGGCTTTCCTCAATCGCTACACACCATTACATAAACACAGTGATGTTATCTAAGGAGGGCCAGAACAATGTGGCCACACTTGGCCAATACTATGATGTGTGGCGAACTGCGACCTGTACATCCATTAAAGTGCAATGCATGGGCAAACAGCAAAGACAATAACAACAACACTTAGTGGCATGAACACACACATGCACACAAACTGACACATACACACACACACACACATGCACACACACACACACACACACACACAGGATTACCACACAGCTACAGGGGGTGAGCTTGTGATAACCCGTTAACCCTCACCCTTCCTGTTGATGAACTAGATAAGTGACCTGACCATCTGCCTTCAAGACCAAAAGGATCCACACAGGGTTAAAGACACTGTACTGCACACAGCAAACAGCTTGAGCCCCATGTTATACATGTCACATGTTTACATCAATACTGTATCCCTCAAATGGTGATAATGTTACACTAATGAAAGTGTTACCCCATGGCTGGGATTCAGTCAAAACTGCACTGAGGAAAATCTACACTATGGGCAAATAGCATTGCTGTGCCACAATGAAGTGCACTTTAAAGGAAAAATAAGAAATAATGAACCATACTATTACAATTACTCACTAAGCTAAATGCTAACATGTTAATGGGGATGTAAACACCCTCGTCTGTAGCTACCCCTCTATTTGTGCTACATTAGCAACATTAGGCTAGACTAGCCCACTTTCTGTGTTATTCACAGTGGTATAAAGTACTTAAGTGAAAATACTTGAAAGTGCTACTTAAGTACTTTTTTGGGGTATCTGTACTTTACTTTGCTATTTATATTTATGACAACTTTTACTTTTACTTCACTACATTCCTAAAGAAAATAATGTACTTTTTACTCCATTCATTTTCCCTAACACCCAAAAGTACTTTTGAATGCTTAGCAGGACAGGAAAATTATCTAATTCACACCCTTATCAAGAGAACATCCCTGGTCATCCCTACTGCCTCTGATCTGGCAGACTCACTAAACATTTGCTTCATTTGTAAATGATGTCTGAGTGTTGGAGCGTGCCCCTGGCTATCCGTAAATTTAAAAAACAAGAATGGTGCCGTATGGTTTGATTACTATAAGGAATTTGACATTATTTATACTTTTACTTCTACTTTTTATACTTAAGTATATTTTAGCAATTACATTTACTTTTGTCCCAAAGTATTTGATTCAAAACCAAATACTTTGGGACTTTTACTCTAGTAGGATTGTACTGGGCGACTTTCCCTTTACTTGAGTCATTTTCTATTAAGGTATCTTTACTTTTACTCAAGTATGACAATTGGGTACTTTTTCCACCACTGGTTATTCACTGGTCTCACATAGACCTAATGGAGACAAAGTCAGTCGAAGTCGATAAGCTATTTCTCACAGCCCATAAAATAGACTTTGACAGGCTATAGCCATGAATAGTGGTGAATCCCAAATCGAACCCAAACTCCTATCCCAACCCGCTGTGCACTAACGTAGATCTGCCAGACATGACTAGAACTGAGCACTACTGCATTCAGTCAAAAATGCTAAGTGCATTCAGTCAAAAGTGCTAAATTCCCAATTGACCCCTAACTCCTCAAACCTAAACACTTTGGGCCTGTTTCCCAGACACAGATTAAGCATTGAGGATCAGGTAACAGTATGATACAAGTATTTACAAAACGTTTACTCCCATGCTGTGGTATTCCATTCATATTTCATCCAATTTACCATCATTACCATTTCAACACCAATTGATGTGCAACACATTGCCAGAGTAGCCCTGTCTGCTTTCTAATCTCAATCTAATCTCAATCCATTTTCCAGGGGCCATATTCATAAATCTCAAAATAGGAGTGCTGATCTAGAATCAGTTTTGCCTTTTTAGATTGTAATGATAGGACAGAAATAAATAAGCCAGTTTGTCTAGCAAATGAGCACGCGCTGGTTCTGTCCCAAGGGTGCTTGAAGTCATTGTAATGAGAGGCAGAGCGCACATCAATTCCTGCTGTTCCATTAATATGAGAACCTTTTCCCCCGGCACAATCTCATACCTGTTGCTAAACACATTTAATTGTGTACATTTAAGTTTAAAAAAAGACGTGTGAAAAATGCCTCCTTCAAATACAAAATGTCCTACTGAGTTGGATATTGTTTGGCTGAAAGGTTTTGTAATCACGCCTGGGCTCAAAATCGTTTGGTTGAGTCTGCCTGGAGTGCCAGATGGCTGGGTTTGCAGTTTTGGTTGTTTTGGCCAGCTCAAACAGGCCCACATAAAGTATTTGAAACCCAGGTCTGTTTGTAATGCATGGGATTCCGTGTGGCCTGGCTGTCATATTCATTCTTATTGCACAGCATTGTTGAATACTCAATTCTGATTGGCTAGAAGGGCTTTTCTAGAATGGACATTAAAACAAGATAACGGGACAGTTGGAAAAGATATCGGGACACCTTGGAATCATGACGCAATATGCGCCTACACATGCAGATCGTACTTGCTACAAAGTTACAGAATGTTAAACCAACACCTACACTAACCGAAATTGGATACAATGTAAACGCAGGTCCAACAAGGAAAAACTTAGTTACTAGGATTTATTTGTTTTTGCAGAGATATATATTTTTTGGAGCATCTGACGACCTAAAATGGTGAGTGATGAACATGAATTTCTCTGGTCCCTACTGTTACAGTCATGATGCAAGTGGCGCTATGCTGTCAAATCCTCCCATGTTTCTAGTATGACCAGCTGTTTTCAGCAACTGATATTTTTTTATTCGGTTGTCATATTTGCAGGTTTGCTAGCAACCAACTATTTAGCTAGCTAATAGCCTAGTGTTTGATATGCAGTACGATCTCCTCATAATGAACAGTGTCGAGTGTCCTGACGAGAAGGCAAACTTTTCTAGCTATGCCACGCAAAATCGGCATTATCAGCTCATTGTTATGGATGTATCCAAATGAATGTCAATAGAAAAGAGCTACTTTGCTGTTATTCTGGCTGCAGAGGTTGTGACTGTGTTAGCCATAGCTAGCTGGTTAGCTAGCAAGCAAGGGATAGGAACGTTGCCACTGAGCATGGCAAAGGAACATTAAGAACGACCAAATGGGTCGCATCCATAAATATCGAACTAATCGAACAAACCACTGGGTCGCGTCTCTATCAACCAAAAGATGAGAAAGTATGAATTTGCTTATAAAAATGCAAATATTAACCCCCAAAAAGTATTTATACCAGTAAATGTGTGCTTTCATATTGTTTTCTTTGGCAACTTTGGTATAAGAGGGATAAACACCTCCGTTCTGTACATTACCTTGGAAAGATTAACTACGCAAAGGGACTCGGCACCACCTTATCCCGCTGCGTCATCCATTATTTCCAAGGTAATGTACAGAACGGAGGCATTTATCCCTTACATATAGTGACATTTCCAATGGATTTATGGGGTATCAGTCACTCCATTGTTATTGTAGAACATGCATTTCCGTTTTAATTGTAGGTTATGCCGGTCTATTGAGGAATGTATTGTGTTGGGTATTCCATCATTGCCTTGGCTAACAGTATTTGTATGTCAACATGTGTTGATTGTGTGTTGATTGTGTGTGTGTGTGTGTGTGTGTGTGTGTGTGTGTGTGTGTGTGTGTGTGTGTGTGTGTGTGTGTGTGTGTCAAATTCTCTCGGATTTACACAGAAGAGGTGTTGTTCCCTTCTGATTTTTAAGATTAGTGGTCACAAACCCTTGAAGTGGAAGGTCACGATTAGTAAAAGCTAATCGATACAGAGTGAGTGGACAGCATAGGCGATGCTTGAATAGTAATATCCTAACTGGTTGAATGACTGTTAAATGCAACTTCTCCATATTCAGCACCTTCTGATTAATTTGAATCAAGGTGGCCCTGACATGGGAGGTTGAACTGTGTAGTGAATGGAAAAGGTTGAAATGTATCTGTAAAGTTTGGGAGATGGTATGCATCCCTAATTCAAAGGGCACTGCCCTTTCTCTAATAGAGTCTGAGTTTCTAATGACTGTTATCTTCAAGTTTGGATGGCAAGGGGCAGAGAGACATAGAGGGGTCATTAGGCCTGCCAGAGACAGACAATCCAAAAACACATTGGGTAAATGTTCTACAATCAACCCATTTATCAACAAATAGTCAATTTGAATTCAATTTAAGAGCTTAAAAAATGTAGGAGCTTATTCAAACCGATAGCACTACCCAGTCGGATTTAAAGACTAAACCGGAATAAAGTCCTACATCTGCTGATGAGAAGATACAGTACACAACAATTCAGAGTAGTGGGGAATCTACAAATCAAATTAATGGCCATCACGGTCTCTATAAAGCTAAATGAGTCACGCGCAGCGAGAGAGATGATGAAAAAAACTTGAGTATCCTATAATCCTTCCGCCACTAACCGTGTCACAAGGATTAGCATGCTAAAGAAAATTAACACGCTAAATACTGTGCAGCGAAATTAAACGCCCCGAAGCACCGGCGTGGAGAGTCCCTGCTATTCCCAAACATAATCATTTCGTTTCATAACTAGGCTACTCATCACCGCATTCTAGCAGGCTACAGTAGCGCAGTCACCTATAGCGCACTAACAAAAAGCATGCATTCAAACTCGCAACTTCATTGCCATCAACTGATGCAGTTGCATTGCCCACAGTTCAGAAAGCATAGCTTGGTTTATCAAGTAAGTAAACTAAATGCCAACCCTGATACATATATGCTTTGAATAAAATGACATATTTCAGGTAATGGGAAAATAGTTTATGGGAGGATTTTCCTTTGATGTCGATTAAACTGCAGTTCGATGCTAAATGAAACACTTTTATGGAAGGTGCACTTTCAGTGGACTATGGTTTGTTTTTCTATTCACATTTCACCTTTTACATTTGTTATTTAGCAGTAGATACACTATGAATATCCATGTATATTGTGTTTTACCTGTATGTCCAGAGGCAAACCATCCAGAAGGATAATCCGAACGAGATTATGATTTTTTTAACAGTAGTTCACAACAACTATATGTCAAACGGATCCGATCAAATGCACCGATTGTAACTCGACATCCACACAATAGCCTAGAACTCTGAGGAAGTTTGTAAACGGGATGTCTGTAAATCCTTTCGAATACCATCAACCATCCGCTTCTAAGAGAGAATCTCTGACGTTCAGCACCACCAGAGGAGTGGACAGCTCCGTTAGAAGCAGCGGATCTAACCTCTCTGTATCTTCTCCTGTGCCACTGAAGCACAAACCACCACCTACTAGCTGCGTCCCGATCCGATTTACATACAGTCACAGGAAGAACCAATCAAAAGCCGGGCAGAAAATTCCTCCTGCGCGAAAGTGGAGACAGACAATCTGCCTCATCTGATTCCATCTACTGGAATGAATTGTCCTTGACTGAGATGAAAAGAGTTGGGGGCTGTCAAATGTCCCGCTTCCCACTGTTTAGAATTTTGAGTCACTGAAATCCGTCAGTCAAGTCCTGCAAGCATCACGCAAGCAAGCGTCATCAATGAACAGACCAGGTTATGACAAATATGTTGGTCCTCCAAATACATTCAGTGGGGAAAAAAAGTATTTAGTCAGCCACCAATTGTGCAAGTTCTCCCACTTAAAAAGATCAGAGAGGCCTGTAATTTTCATCATAGGTACACGTCAACTATGACAGACAAAATGAGGGAAAAAATCCAGAAAATTACATTGTAGGATTTTTACTGAATTTATTTGCAAATTATGATGGAAAATGAGTATTTGCCATGAAATCGTGGGGTCATGAGCAGTTAACCAGGAAAGCCCCAACATCACTGGAAACGCAGGAGTATCAATCAGATAGAGACTAGTTTTCTCCCCATGACCCTCCTGCGTTTTCATCCAGAGTGGAGCTGTGACCTCCCTGTACATGCCTTAGATAGTCACCCTTTAGGGTCAGGCCTGATTAGGGAGGTCACAGCTCCACTCTGGATGAAAACGCAGGAGGGTCACGGGGAGAAAACTAGTCTCTATCTGATTGATTCTCCTGCGTTTCCAGTGATGTTGGGGCTTTCCTGGTTAACTGCTCATGACCCCACGATTTCATGGCAACAGGGGGCTCTCAAGGGATGGTCAAGTCAGTGCTCTGGGAGGTGTGTAGGTGTTTCCATAGGGGCAACTACGGTGGAAAGTCCAAACCAGGTCTCCACCATGCACATTCCCCCCGAATATGCCAATTTGTCTCTCGCCTTCTGTAAGAAGAAGGCGACTCAATTACCACCCCATCGACAGGGGGATTGTGCGATAAATCTCCAGGTAGGCGCTGCACTTCCCCGGAGTCACGTGTATCCCCTGTCACAGGAAGAGACGGCGGCTATGGAGACATATGTCTCCGAATCTCTGGGGCAGGGATACATTCGGCCATCCACTTCACCTGTCTCCAAAAGTTTCTTTTTTGTGAAGAAAAAGGATGGAGGTTTACGCCCGTACATTGACTACCGGGGTCTCAATCAGATCACTATCAAGTACAGTTATCCACTACCGCTCATTGCTAGTACAACCTGGTGCGTATCCGGGAGAAAGATGAGTGTAAGACAGAATTCAGTACCACCTCTGGGCACTATGAGTACCTCGTCATGCCATACGGGTTGATGAATGCTCCATCAGTCTTCCAATCCTTTGTTGATGAGATTTTCAGGGACCTGCACGGACAGGGTGTTGTGGTGTATATTGATGACATTCTCATATACTCCGCTACACGGGCCGAGCATGTGTCCCTGGTGCATCAAGTGCTTGGTCGACTGTTGGAGCATGACCTGTATGTGAAGGCGGAATAATGTCTGTTCTTCCAAGAGTCCATCTCCTTCCTAGGGCACCGCCTGTCCGCGTCAGGGGTGGAGATGGAGATTGACCACATTTCGGCCGTGCGTAGTTGGCCGACTCCAACCCCGGTGAAGGAGGTGCAGCGATTTTTGGGTTTTTCAAACTACTACTGGAGGTTTATCCGGGGCTTTGGTCCGGTAGCGGCTCCCATTACCTCCTTGCTGAAGGGGGAACCGGTGCGACTGCAGTGGTCAGCTGAGGCTCCAGTGCTGGCTCATCCGGATCCCTCCTTAGCATTCCAGGTTGAGGTGGACGCATCCGAGGCTGGGATAGGAGCTGTACTGTCTAAGCGCTTGGGTACGACACCAAAGCTCCGCCCCTGACGCCACCAAAGCTCCGCCCCTGTGCTTTCTTTTCTAAGAAGCTCAGTCCGGCAGAGCGCAACTATGATGTGGGGGACCGGGAGCTGTTAGCTGTGGTTAAGGCTCTGAAAGTGTGGAGGCATTGGCTTGAGGGGTCTACACACCCTTTCCTCATTTTTACTGACCATCGCAATCTGGAGTACATCCGGGCGGCGAGGAGATTGAACCCTTGCCAGGCTAGGTGGGCCATGTTCTTCACTCGTTTTGTGTTTACTCTTACTTACAGACCAGGTTCCCAGAACGCTACGGCAGACGCCCTGTCCCGACGGTATGACACAGAGGAGAGGTCCATTGAGCCCACTCCCATACTTCCGGCGTCGTGTCTGGTGGCACCGGTGGTGTGGGAGGTTGACACGGATATCGAGCGGGCGTTACGTACCGAGCCCACTCCCCCCCAGTGTCCAGAGGGTCGTATGTACGTGCCGCTCGATGTTCGCGATCGATTGATCTATTGGGCTCACATGTCACCCTCCTCTGGTCATCCTGGCATCGGTCGGACAGTGCACTGTCTTAGTGGGAAGTACTGGTGGCCCACTTTAGCCAAGGACGTGAGGGTTTACGTTTCCTCCTGCTCGGTGTGCGCCCAGTGTAAGGCTCCTAGACACCTGCCCAGAGGGAAGTTACAACCCCTACCCGTTCCACAACGGCCGTGGTCCCACCTATCGGTGGATTTTGTTACGGACCTTCCCCCCTCACAAGGGAACACCACGATCCTGGTCGTTGTGGATCGGTTTTCTAAGTCCTGCCATCTCATTCCTATGCCAGGTCTCCCTACGGCCCTACAAACTGCTGAGGCCCTATTTACACATGTCTTCCGGCACTACGGGGTGCCTGAGGATATTGTATCGGCTCTGGGTCCCCAGTTCACCTCATGGGTCTGGAGGGCGTTCATGGAACGTTTGGGGGTCTCGATCAGCCTGACCTCAGGTTTTCACCCCGAGAGCAATGGGCAGGTGGAGAGAGTTAACCAGGATGTGGGTAGGTTTCTGCAGTCCTATTGCCAGTACCGGCCGGGGGAGTCATCGGGTTTTATCCCCTGGGCAGAGATGGCCCAAAACTCACTCCGCCACTCATCCACTAACCTTTCTCCCTTTCAGTGTGTGTTAGGTTATCAGCCGGTCCTGGCACCTTGGCATCAGAGCCAGATCGAGGCTCCTGCAGTGGATGAGTGGTTTCGGCGCTCGGAAGAGACCTGGAACGCTGCCCATGTATGCCTGCAGCGGGCCATCAGGCGACAAAAGGCGAGCGCCGAACGCCACCGCAGTGATGCCCGGTGTATGCACCGGGAGAGCGGGTCTAGCTCTCGACCCGAGACCTGGCCCTTAGCCTGCCCTGCCGGAAGCTGGGTCGGCGTTTTGTGGGGCCATTTAAAGTCCTGAGGAGATTGAACAAGGTTTGTTATAGGTTACAGCTTCCTCTGAATTATTGTATTAACCCCTCGTTCCATGTGTCTCTCCTCAGGCCGGTGGTAGCTGGTCCACTCAGGAGTCTGAGGTACGGGAGGTTCCTCCGCCCCCACTGGACATTGAGCGGGCACCGGCGTACTCGGTCCGTTCCATCCTGGAATCGAGGCGTCGGGGTGGGGGTCCTGCAGTATCTCGTGGAGTGGGAGGGGTACGGTCCGGAGGAACAGTGCTGGGTCCCTCCTAGGGACATCCT
Source organism: Coregonus clupeaformis (assembly GCF_020615455.1). NCBI lineage: Eukaryota > Metazoa > Chordata > Actinopteri > Salmoniformes > Salmonidae > Coregonus > Coregonus clupeaformis. The sequence goes on from NC_059193.1 coordinate 34,523,900, forward strand.
CGATCCCTCCATGTTGAGGGATTTCCACTGTCGTCATCCGACTCACCCTGCACCGCGTACTCCTGGCCATCCCCGAGGCCGGTGTCGGCGCACGGCTGGAGCCGCGCGTCAAGGGGAGGGTACTGTCACGGATTCAGCCGAGGCTGCTCCTCCTCCTTGCTGGGGCAGGCTTCGGCGTTCGTCGTCACCGGAGTACTAGCTGCTACTAATCTATGTTTCTGTGTTCTACTTGTCTTGTCTTTATTGTTCACACCTGGTTCCCATTAGGTATTGATTACTTCCCTATTTAACCCTCTGGCTCCCACTGTATGTTGTGCATGTTTGTTCATGTTTGGTTGTCGTCTGGTGAGCGGGTTTGTTTCCTCCCAGCGTGGAGGTTATGTTATTTACGTTACCAACGAGTAAAGTACGTTTTCGATTAGCTCTGTGTCCTGCGCCTGACTTCGTCCTACCGCATCACACTGACATCCTGACAGGACGTCCTACTATTGCACACCACCTCAGTGCTAACAGTATACTCTGGTTCATAGGCATATGATTACTGCATTCAATAGCTGTAGGATCAGCAGAGGCATTCAGGGCAGTAAGAGGGACATAAATTAGGTTGTTTATTTTTGTGTCTTCCAACACCCCTAGGATAATGTACATTTGCTGAATCATTATAACAACTTAGCGACACAATGGTAGGGATTAATTGAGCTGGACTTGGGTCATTGATAAGTCATTGTCTCAACGCAGCCTTATAATGCTGTGAAAGGATCCAGGAACCCAAATTGTTTGGCTTACTTACTTACTTACTTTATTGTCCCCATGGGGAAATTTTGTTGCAGTGTCATGTACACATTTGAAGTGGCGTTAAATACAAAACAAGATTGACAATACAACTTTCAATAACAGTCACGCACCAATAAAAGTAAGAAATAAGAAATAAAACATTTAAAACATTTAAAACAAAGACTAGCCTGCTGGCCTTACGGGGTCAATGGGAACATTTGCCCGAGCTATTTAAGAGGGATATCACACCTGGCACAAATGATTGTCTCGTTCTATTTTTCCTGCTGAGGGGTGCCCTATACCTACGCCCAGAGGGGAGTAATTCAAAGTCCAGGTACAGGGGGTGACTTGGGTCCTGCAGTATCTCGTGGATCCCATCCTCCTTATAATACGAGCATTGTTTCCAGAAGGTATCAAGATTGTCAATAAATGTTACACCCACAGAGCTGCAATAGTCTCGTAGCCAGTTATGGAGGGCTAAAAGTCTGCTGAACCGTTCAATGTCACGATTTAGGGAGGGCAGAGGACCAGATATTATGGGGTGTTTGTTGGTGTCAAGTAAAGACCCAATCAGTTCTTTAACAGTGCCGTTTCAGATGAGGGAGGACGATTATCTTTTCATTAGCATGGCCTCATTTCTATTACAGCATGTTGGATGACTGTCATTCATATTCCATTCACCCAGTTCATGTAACAGCGATATGTTTAGGCTACTACATGATACTCAAATTTTCCCTATACCAATCATGAGGGTGCTACAACCTATGAATGAAAGTTTACAACGTAGGTGCACACAGGTTGAGTGACACATGGACAGACAATGACATTCAATACTGCCTTGCACACGCTTGCCTGCATCTAGCTGATAGTGGGTGTAATCATTAGTCCAACAGCAACAGACTTTCTATTGAACAAATTCATGTATGTTTATCTTTGTTTTGTTACGTTTTTTTCTGTTTAACAAACGTTTTCAACAGAATTGGCGGATTGAATACACCCCTGATAACGCGTAAACACAGTTCACAGTTTCATAGCAGCCACGTTGTATTCCTTCTTGCATCTAGCTTATGCGCTCTCCTCCTTTCACCTCTTCCCTTCGCTTGTGGACTTCAATGCACAACACTTCAGCTGTATGTGACCAGGCGAAAAAACCTTTCCAAGCCAAACCGCTACACACAGCCTACATCGTTGTCACCATATTAGCTTAAAGTAACGTCATAGTCAGCATAGCTAATAGAACTAACGTGTTAGTAAACCCGCTATAATCATGCAGTAACGTTACAGTGTACAGTCAGTAACAGTTACACCCGCGGGCCCACAGTGTTGTGTTGGATAGTCATAGCCAGTTAGCTAACATAGCATCCCTCTGTTTGAGCAAGGTGTTTCAGTAGGCTAAATTTGCTAGCTGCATTTGCTAGCTAAGTAAGTGAAACTGAACAAAAATGACAATCTCTCTCTCTCTCTCTCTCTCTATTTCTCTCTTGCTTCTCCTTCATTTAGGAAGAAATTATTTTGTTCAAAACCAAATGTTATGCACTGCTGTGCTAGCTAGCTGTAGCATATGCTTTCAGTACTAGATTAATTATCTGATCCTTTGAATGGGTGGACAACATGTCAGTTCATGCTGCAAGAGCTCTGATATGTTGGAGGACGTCCTCCAGAAGTTGTCATAATTACTGTGTAAGTCTATGGAAGGGGGTGAGAACCATGAGCCTCCTAGGTTTTGTATTGAAGTCAATGTACTCAGACGAAGACGGAATCCAGCTGTCCGGCTATAACATGGGGCTACCCTACATAGTGCTGTTGAGGCTATTGTAGACCGTCTTTGCAAAATAGTGTGTTTTAATCAATTATTTGGTGACATTTGATTATATTTAGTATAGTGTTATCTAAAAATGATAACCTTTTTAATGTTTTAACATTTTAATTAGAAATTCACTGAGGAGGATGGTCCTCCCCTTCCTCCTATGAGGAGCCGCCACTGACATAGCTCCATATGTCAACCATGTCATTGCCACAGACAAATGAAGTTACAGCGAGATTTATGGTCAGAATAAGTGGCAACCCTCCATATATGTAGCTCAGTTGGTAGAGCATGGCGCTTGCAACGCCAGGGATGTGGGTTCGTTTCCCACGGGGGGCCAGTATGAAAAATGTATGCACTCACTAACTGTAAGTCGCTCTGAATAAGAGCGTCTGCTAAATGACTCAAATGTAAATGTAATAAAATGTTCTCCACGGGCCGATGTGAATCATGGCACATAATTAATCCATTTTAGTTTTATTCTATAAACTACTGACAACATTTCTCCCAAATTCCAAATAAAAATATTGTCATTTAGAGCATTTATTTGCAGAAAATGACAACTGGTCAAAATAACAAAAAAGACACAGTGTTGTCAGACCTCGAATAATGCAAAGAAAATAAGTTCATGTTCATTTTTAAACAACACAATACTAATGTTTTAACTTAGGAAGAGTTTAGAAATCAATATTTGGTGGAATAACCCTGATTTTCAATCACAGCTTTAATGTGTCTTGGCATGCTTTCCACCAGTCTTTCACACTGATGTTGGGTAACTTTATGCCACTCATCGGCTTTGTTTGATGGCTTGTGACCATCCATCATCCTCTTGATCACATTCCAGAAGTTCTCAATGGGGTTCAGGTCTGGAGATTGGGCTGGCCATGACAGGGTCTTGATCTGGTGGTCCTCCATCCACACCTTGATTGACCTGGCTGTGTGGCATGGCGCATTGTCCTGCTGGAAAAACCAATCCTCAGAGTTGGGGAACAATGTCAGAGCAAAAGGAAGCAAGTTTTCTTCCAGGACAACCTTGTACGTGGCTTGATTCATGCGTCCTTCACAAAGACAAATCTGCCCGATTCCAGCCTTGCTGAAGCACCCCCAGATCATCACCGATCCTCCACCAAATGTCACAGTGTGTGCGAGACACTGTGGCTTGTAGGCCTTTCCAGGTCTCCGTCTAACCATTAGACGACCAGGTGTTGGGCAAAGCTGAAAATTGGACTCATCAGAGAAGAGGACCTTACTCCAGTCCTCTACGGTCCAATCCTTATGGTCTTTTGCAAACCTCAGCCTGGCTCTTCTTTGCTTCTCATTGATGAAGATCTTTTTTCTAGCTTTGCATGACTTCAGCCCTGCCCCTAGGAGCCTGTTTCGAACCGTCCTCGCCGTGCACTTCACCCCAGTCGTTTTTGCCCTCTGCCGGTCTGCAGCTTTGTTGTCCCCAATGTCTGCTGCTTGACCTTGTTCTTTTGAACCGCCATCTTTGACATTTTAAGGATAGAAGCAACCTGATGCCCTCTGCCAGTAAAGCCAGAATTGAACCCTTCTTTTCCTCACTCAAAACTTTCCTTTTCAACTCTTTTGGCATGGTCAATAGTTATTTTTTTATTAATATTACTTTTGAGGTACTATTAGCACTGTTTTTGCCTTCCAGCTGGTCCTATTGCAAGAGGATAGTGATGACCACAGCAGTGGTTTTTATACTTTTCCCCGTTAAATAAGATTTGGTTCAGGTGATCACCTAATCAGTACCTAATTCAGTAGACTGAGGTGTGCCTGTGTTGGAATTCAACAGACACTGGAATGGAATGGCTGTCATACATGTAGAGATGCTGATTTAAGAAAGATTTGCATTTGTCTCTTAACCCTCCCGTTGTCCTAGGGTCAAAATGACCCACCACTGTGGTGAACCAACTTTATTTAATTTTTATATTTTGGGGATCATTTGTGAGAAGGAGGCAGTGAGACTTTAAATAAAGTATCACTGCCTCCTTCTCACAAATGATCCAAAAAATATAAAAATTAAATAAAGTTGGTTCAACACAGTGGCGGGTCATTTTGACCCTAGGACAACGGGAGGGTTAATTTATTCCACAGCTGTATGTGCACAGAGTACCCATCTCACACAGGTATTGCTGAAATTGCACCGGTTAATGTCGTAGAAAATTGTACTTATTCTTAATAAAAACCAAAGTGTTTCCAGAGTTTTTGTAGAATTAAGATAGACTTTATTGCAATTTAGATAAAGCCGAAGTGGTCTACAGAGCATCTGATTTTCCACCTCCCAGCTCTCAGTTTATATAGTCATTTTACATACATTTTAGCTTAATCCCTCCCTCGTTGGTTCCCCCACCACTGTCTCCAAATCTCCATCTTTTGACTCTCTTAATTTATGATAGTGGCGAATTCTGACTTCTCCTCCTCCTATGTATGCAGATTTGAAAACAATAGTGGCAGGACCAAGCTTTCTCATGCAAAAAAATAAGAGCCATCTCTTATCAGTCAGGAGAATCCTTGAGGTTAGGGAATGCACACACTCCTGCAGCCTGTCCCAGTTCACCAGTTTCAGAGATAGGCCCCCTCTGCACACAAAGTCTCCAGCCACAAACACATTAACCTGGTTTAAACATGTCATGTCCATAACCCATTCTCAACCATATACATTTAAGACATTCCTAACAGCCATCGTCCCTGGACCTTGAGCCACTATGGTTTCTTCTTGTGACTATGTATATGTGGCTATGTACATCAGGTCAGGCTATGTGTGTCAGGTCATAGCGCACAAACAAGTGATAACGCTAGTTCCATTGCTACTCCCATCTCCACACAGCTGTACCCTTGGAAGATAGTAAAAGACAGGATGAAGTGAAAAACTGTGGTCACTCTGAGGCTCTTTGTCTAGGATGAACTGAAAAACCTGTGGTCATTCTGAAGCTCATGGTCCTGACCGTGTGACCAGGTTACTCAGAAGCAACGAGAAACAATACAGGCCTATACAGGTCTATCTGTTCCTGAAGTTTATCTCCATCCCATGTCCTTGACTACACACCCAGACCAGCTGCAGGGAGCAAGAGGGAACCATCCTTTCTCAGAAGCACAGCATTTGCACTAAAGAAATGTCTCTACAATGTTTAAGCATATTATAATACATGTAATGGAAAAATACCTATAGAAACATTTCATCATGGCTCTGTTTTAACCCATTAATTGGTTCCTAATCCATAGGCATATAAGGCATACAGGCGTTTCATTCTACAACATGAATAATTCATATAATTGGTTTGTTATGTTGTCTTATAAACATTTCATTCTACAACATGCATAATTCATATAGCTGGTTTGTGATGTTGTCTGCCCTTAAGTGAGACAGAGCAGTTAACCAAAAATTCCCAACATTAATCATATTGGCAATTAATATCTTACATACATACAGTGGGGAAAAAAAGTATTTAGTCAGCCACCAATTGTGCAAGTTCTCCCACTTAAAAAGATGAGAGAGGCCTGTAATTTTCATCATAGGTACACGTCAACTATGACAGACAAATTAAGAAAAAAAAATCCAGAAAATCACACTGTAGGATTTTTTATGAATTTATTTGCAAATTATGGTGGAAAATAAGTATTTGGTCACCTACAAACAAGCAAGATTTCTGGCTCTCACAGACCTGTAACTTCTTCTTTAAGAGGCTCCTCTGTCCTCCACTCGTTACCTGTATTAATAGCACCTGTTTGAACTTGTTATCAGTATAAAAGACACCTGTCCACAACCTCAAACAGTCACACTCCAAACTCCACTATGGCCAAGACCAAAGAGCTGTCAAAGGACACCAGAAACAAAATTGTAGACCTGCACCAGGCTGGGAAGACTGAATCTGCAATAGGTGAGCAGCTTGGTTTGAAGAAATCAACTGTGGGAGCAATTATTAGGAAATGGAAGTCCACTGATAATCTCCCTCGATCTGGGGCTCCACGCAAGATCTCACCCCGTGGGGTCAAAATGATCACAAGAACGGTGAGCAAAAATCCCAGAACCACACAGGGGGACCTAGTGAATGACCTGCAGAGAGCTGGGACCAAAGTAACAAAGCCTACCATCAGTAACACACTACGCCGCCAGGGACTCAAATCCTGCAGTTCCAGACGTGTCCACCTGCTTAAGCCAGTACATGTCCAGGCCCGTCTGAAGTTTGCTAGAGTGCATTTGGATGATCCAGAAGAGGATTGGGAGCATGTCATATGGTCAGATGAAACCAAAATATAACTTTTTGGTAAAAACTCAACTCGTCGTGTTTGGAGGACAAAGAATGCTGAGTTGCATCCAAAGAACACCATACCTACTGTGAAGCATGGGGGTGTAAACATCATGCTTTGGGGCTGTTTTTCTGCAAAGGGACCAGGACGACTGATCCGTGTAAAGGAAAGAATGAATGGGGCCATGTATCGTGAGATTTTGAGTGAAAACCTCCTTCCATCAGCAAGGGCATTGAAGATGAAACGTGGCTGGGTCTTTCAGCATGACAATGATCCCAAACACACCGACCAGGCAACGAAGGAGTGGCTTCGTAAGAAGCATTTCAAGGTCCTGGAGTGGCCTAGCCAGTCTCCAGATCTCAACCCCATAGAAAGTCTTTGGAGGGAGTTGAAAATCTGTGTTGCCCAGCGACAGCCCCAAAACATCACTGCTCTAGAGGAGATCTGCATGGAGGAATGGGCCAAAATAGTGTGTGGAAACCTTGTGAAGACTTACAGAAAACGTTTGACCTGTGTCATTGCCAACAAAGGGTATATAACAAAGTATTGAGAAACTTTTGTTATTGACCAAATACTTATTTTCCACCATAATTTGCAAATAAATTCATAAAAAATCCTACAATGTGATTTTCTGGATTTTTTTTTCTCATTTTGTCTGTCATAGTTGACGTGTACCTATGATGAAAATTACAGGCCTCTCTCATCTTTTTAAGTGGGAGAACTTGCACAATTGGTGGCTGACTAAATACTTTTTTTCCCCACTGTATATACACTACCAGTCAAAAGTTTGGAAACACCTACTCATTCAAGGGTTTTTCTTTATTTGTACTATTTTCTACATTGTAGAATAATAGTGAAGACATCAAAACTATGAAATAACACATATGGAATCATGTAGTAACCAAAAAAGTGTTACAAAAAAAAAGTTAAACAAAATATATTTTATATTTGAGATTCTTCAAATAGCCACCCTTTGCCTTGATGACAGCTTTGCACAGTCTTGGCATTCTCTCAACCAGCTTCATGAGATAGTCACCTGGAATGCATTTCAATTAATAGGTGTGCCTTCTTAAAAGTTAATTTGTGGAAATTATTTCCTTCTTAATGCGTTTGAGCCAATCAGTTGTTTAGTGACAAGGTGTGTGTGTGGGGGGGGGGTGTATACAGAAGATAGCGCTATTTGGTAAAAGACCAAGTCTATATTATGGCAAGAACAGCTCAAATAAGAAAAGAGAAACAACAGTCCATCATTACTTTCATTAGAGTTACCAGCCTCAGAAATTGCAGCCTGTCACGTTCGTTTAAGGACGGGTCAGACCAAGGCGCAGTGTGAAATGCGTACATGTTTATTTAAATGATAAACACACAACAAAACAACAAACCAAACCAAACGTGAAGTCCTAAGGCTGAACACTAAACAAGCCTCAACACGGAACAAGATCCCACAACTAACGAGTGCCAAAAGGCTGCCTAAGTATGATCCCCAATCAGAGAGCAGCTGTCTCTGATTGGGAATCACACCCGGCCAAACATAGACATACAATCCTAGAATGAAAATATAGAACTACTAAGATAGAATATTCACACCCTGACTCAACATATAAGAGTCCCCTGAGTCAGGGCGTGACACAGCCCAAATAAACGCTACACAGAGTTCAAGTAGAGACCGGTGGAAATGTGACCTTTGGTCTGGAGTCCAAATTTGAGATTTTTGGATCAAACCGCCATGGCTTTGTGAGACGCGGTGTGGATGAACGGATGATCTCTGCATGTGTATTTCCCACTGTAAAGCATGGAGGAGGAGGTGTTATGGTGTGGGGGTGCTTTTCTGGTGACACTGTCTGTGATTTATTTAGAATTCAAGGCACAATTAACCAGCATGGCTACCACAGCATTCTGCAGTGATACGCCATCCCATCTGGTTTAGGCTTAGTGGGACTGTCATTTGTTTTTCAACAGGACAATGACCCAACACACCTCCAGGCTGTGTAAGGGCTTTTTTACCAAGAAGGAGAGTGATGGAGTGCTGCATGAGATGACCTGGCCTCCACAATCCCTTGACCTCAACCCAATTGAGATGGTTTGGGATGAGTCGGACCGCAGAGTGAAGGAAAAGCAGCCAACAAGTGCTCAGCATATGTGGGAACTCCTTCAAGACTGTTGGAAAAGCATTCCAGGTGAAGCTGGTTGAGAGAATGCCAAGAGTGTGCAAAGCTGTCATCAAGGCAAAGGGTGGCTATTTGAAGAATCTCAAATATAACATATATTTTGATTTGTTTAACACTTTTTTGTTTACTACATGATTCCATATGTGTTATTTCATAGTTTTGATGTCTTCAATGTTATTATACAATTAGAAAATAGTAAAAATAAAGAAAAACCCTGGAATGAGTAGGTGTGTCCAAACTTTTGACTGGTAGTGTACATGTGTGAAATATTGTATAGGAGAAAACAAGGGAAATATGTCAATGTCAATACGTGCATAACAACTAAGCATAATTATTTTGGATACTGAATAGGTAAATAATCAAGTCTTATTTGTCTCTTATTTTGAGAAGGATTGTGGTGGTACTCTAATGGGGTGTGGGAGCAGAAACCCAAATAAAGGGTGTCACATGGTACAAGCATTGTCAGTGGTTGGTACAAGTACCCACTGATGATTTTGTGAATGGAGTTTCACATTCCATTACCCATTAAAGTGTTCTGCAAAGCTCCAGATTGCATTGTCAACCTCGGCTACACCCACTATGACAGGCTAAATTACCAGGCCTTGGAGCATGGGAGTGACCCCCGCACTCAGACTGGGTTGGCACTTATGGTTCTGAGAGGATTGTGTAAAAAGAAAGAAAATGATTTAGATCAGTCCAACTTCTCAGCAGGTCAGCTTCCATTTTGACCTCTTGACTCCGGGTGAGGCCTTTGTAAAATAATCTTACGAGTAACACTTTCTATGAGTTACCTTTGTCTTTGTCAAAATAGCATTTTTATTGGCTGTTACAAGGGGCCATAAGGTATTTTAGTGAGCCTTATAATGTACGGCAGGTAGCTTAGTGGTTAGAGTGTTGGGACAGTAACCGAAAGGTTGCTTGTTTGAATCCCCGGGCCGGCAAAATGAGAACTCTGCTCTTGAGCAACAACTCTTCCCTGGCAAGGATGTTGATTAAGGCAGCCCCCCCACTCCTCTCTGATTCAGAGGGGTTGGGTTCAATGTGGAAGACACATTTTGTTGAATGTATTCAGTTGTGCAACTGACTAGGTACCCCCTTTCCCAATGACTGTTTGTGAGCCTTTACCCAGCAAACAGGGGATGTCGTGAGGACTTTTGGGGATTTTCCCATTAGGTCCCTTAAGGGTTTCGGTGTGACGTTATCCCTCTAATGTTCTAAGAACATTGCGTGATGGTCGCAAGGGAATGTTCTCTGGGGGACCTTTGTCTAGTTCCTTGTAAGTTCCTAGGATATCACTCAGGAAGCTCCCTTGATTGACCCAGGTTTCCCAAACCATTACAAGTGTAACGGAGTGTGTACACTTATTACTATGAAATTATTAATGCGGCAACACATGCTATAAGTCAGCAAGAAACTATAAAATAGTGACAATTATAACTATGGTTAACTTATCATTCTGAAGGCAATTAAGTTCTTAAAATGACAAGGAGACAGTAGATATTTTACAAAAACAAAGATCTATTTAGAAATAACCAGGGTAAAGCAATGAATATACAGGATGGATGAGTAATGGAGATTGTGATGGCAAAATGTTTTACTAATATGATAGGCTACAGAATCAGAGTCACACAGAGGTAATGGGGATTAGAGGGCCTAACATCAAACAGTTATTCTTGATATTTCAGAACGAAACAAGACAGGGATTATAGGAGGAATATAGATAGTAACATTAAAAGTAACAGATACAGGTTACATAATCACATTCAAATCAGGGAAAAGATAGGTGAGCTTGAGCTGGATACTCTTAAAAACTGGTAAAAACTCAACTCGTCGTGTTTGGAGGACAATGAATGCTGAGATGCATCCAAGGACGACTGATCTGTGTAAAAAAGTATTTAGTCAGCCACCAATTGTGCAAGTTCTCCCACTTAAAAAGATGAGAGAGGCCTGTAATTTTCATCATAGGTACACGTCAACTATGACAGACAAAATGAGAAAAAAAATCCAGAAAATCACATTGTAGGATTTTTAATGAATTTATTTGCAAATGATGGTGGAAAATAAGTATTTGGTCAATAACAAAAGTTTCTCAATACTTTGTTATATACCCTTTGTTGGCAATGACACAGGTCAAATGTTTTCTGTAAGTCTTCACAAGGTTTTCACACACTGTTGCTGGTATTTTGGCCCATTCCTCCATGCAGATCTCCTCTAGAGCAGTGATGTTTTGGGGCTGTCGCTGGGCAACACTGACTTTCAACTCCCTCCAAATATTTTCTATGGGGTTGAGATCTGGAGACTGGCTAGGCCACTCCAGGACCTTGAAATGCTTCTTACGAAGCCACTCCTTCGTTGCCCGGGCGATGTATTTGGGATCATTGTCATGCTGAAAGACCCAGCCACGTTTCATCTTCAATGCCCTTGCTGATGGAAGGAGGTTTTCACTCAAAATATCACGATACATGGCCCCATTCATTCTTTCCTTTACACGGATCAGTCGTCCTGGTCCGTTTGCAGAAAAACAGCCCCAAAGCATGATGTTTCCACCCCCATGCTTCACAGTAGGTATGGTGTTCTTTGGATGCAACTCAGCATTCTTTGTCTTCCAAACACGACGAGTTGAGTTTTTACCAAAAAGTTCTATGTTGGTTTCATCTGACCATATGACATTCTCCCAATCCTCTTCTGGATCATCCAAATGCACTCTAGCAAACTTCAGACGGGCCTGGACATGTACTGGCTTAAGCAGGGGGACACGTCTGGCACTGCAGGATTTGAGTCCCTGGCGGCGTAGTGTGTTACTGATGGTAGGCTTTGTTACTTTGGTCCCAGCTCTCTGCAGGTCATACACTAGGTCCCCCTGTGTCACGATCGTCGAACACAGTGGACCAATGCGCAACGTGATGAGTGAACATACTTATTTTATTCCACACGAAACAAAACGATAACGTGAAGTCCTTGGTTACAATGCAAAACCAACACGGAACAAGATCCCACAAACACTGTGGCAAAACAGGCTGCCTAAGTATGGTTCCCAATCAGAGACAACAAGCAACAGCTGACACTCGTTGCCTCTGATTGAGAACCACCACGGCCAACACAGAAACACATGAGCTAGATAAAGAACCTATAACCCAAACACATAGAAACTACACACCCTGGCTCAACATAACAGAGTCCCAGAGCCAGGGCGTGACACCCTGTGTGGTTCTGGGATTTTTGCTCACCGTTCTTGTGATCATTTTGACCCCACGGGGTGAGATCTTGCGTGGAGCCCCAGATCGAGGGAGATTATCAGTGGTCTTGTATGTCTTCCATTGCCTAATAATTGCTCCCACAGTTGATTTCTTCAAACCAAGCTGCTTACCTATTGCAGATTCAGTCTTCCCAGCCTGGTGCAGGTCTACAATTTTGTTTCTGGTGTCCTTTGACAGCTCTTTGGTCTTGGCCATAGTGGAGTTTGGAGTGTGACTGTTTGAGGTTGTGGACAGGTGTCTTTTATACTGATAACAAGTTCAAACAGGTGCCATTAATACAGGTAATGAGTGGAGGACAGAGGAGCCTCTTAAAGAAGGTCTGTGAGAGCCAGAAATCTTGCTTGTTTGTAGGTGACCAAATACTTATTTTCCACCATAATTTGCAAATAAAATCATAAAAAAATCCTACAATGTGATTTTCTGGAGAAAAAAAAATCTCAATTTGTCTGTCATAGTAAAAGTGTACCTATGATGAAAATTACAGGCCTCTCTCATCTTTTTAAGTGGGAGAACTTGCACAATTGGTGGCTGACTAAATATTGTTTCCACCACTGTATATCTGTTTGGAACCAGTGGTCTTCAGAGAACTCTCCATGCACGCAGTCCAGTGGCGATTTTAGTATGTAAATCTTGGTGGGGCAAATTTCCCCAATTTTTTTGGGATGCATGCCATTAAAGCCACTACACAACACAACACAACACTAAACAATACATTAATTGCACTATAAAGGTGACAAACGGTGCCCACAAACTGTTAGGGCCTACATAAAGCTGTCCCAACAGCAGAGCTTTCTTTTCAGGAACATGGACTGAATCCATACCACCGGTACACCTGGCTATCAGCGGAGCCTTGTCTGGCAGTGAAACAGTTAATTCAGCCTCATTTACTGCCTTTTAAAAAAACATAGCTGATATGGCGGACTTGCTTAAACAAATATGGTTTCTACTGACAATTGAGATGTGCAAACTACTGTATGGCATAAGGGAACGATGAGTGGATAAGAGGCAATCCGTAATTTCGATCAAGACATTAATGAGTGAGCTAAGACGGACGTAGTCAATATAACTATTTGTTCAGCACTTTTGAAATGTACAGCGACAGAGTTCAGAACATGGGTCGTTCTTACATTATTCTCCCTGAACACGAAGTCAGAACTGTAGGATAAATAAAGGGGGCATATAAGCAGACAATGAAAGCTCTTACAATATTCGATGATTACATTTCTCTAAAACAGGCTATAGGCAACATGTGCACCACCAAGTCAGAACAGTAGGCTAAGTTATGAGGGGGAAAGGGAGCAAATTATTAGGGTGAGGCACATGTGCTAATAACAGCTTACTACACAACATACACTTAGTATTACTTTCTTAGCTACAGTATACATATCTCCCTGGCATATTACAACATTTGTGCAGCAGCATACTATACATTTTTGGACTCACCTTGTTGTGCTGTGCGCACTTGAACAGCAAGGTGGCACGGCGGTCCTTCTTGTGGGCAAATTTTGTCATGAAATGTTGTCAGAAAAGTCTGGCATTCTCTGGATTTACTGTGAACTTGGAAAAAAACAAGGTTGAATCATGTCATCAGTGATCTTCAGGTCAGAACTCTAGAAAGAAGCCTGAGTTCCCGACTTGGAATTCCGAGTTGAATGTTCATAACGTATTTTCCCACTCAGAGCTTGTTTTTTTTGGAGTTCCCAGTTGTCTTGAACTCACTGAAGTCTGAGATTTCCCAGTTCTGAATTTCCAGTTGTTTTCAATGCGGCAGATGTCATGCTGGATTGACAGCACGGCTAATGTATTCAACCTTTTCTGGTCCTTGGTGTTGCGTGTGAATGTTAATCCTTTTAAGATTGGAAAAGAGACCCTTAAACCCAGACTTGGACCACACACTCTCTCCACCGAATAGTAGGCAGGGGAAGTAAAATAGTGATTGCTTTGCAACGTTTGCAGTTAGCCACTGATTCCTTCCAAACCACTGTCACATTCGTTGAGTACAGGATTGGACAAAGGTGCAGCGTGGAATGCATACATGTTTATTAACTAAGTTAACACACGACAAAACAACAAAAGCAACGTAACGTGAAGCTCACAATGGGTACACACAGTGACGTCCTCCCCGTTGCCTCCCCGTTGCACCCCTGGTCCGGTCTAGACCTCGGTGTGATGCTTCCCCTCTCAATCCTCCCACAATGCACCAAGCCCTGTCTAGACCCTGGTGTGGGAGACCCACGACCCTGGAGAGGGGTTGACATCTGGTTCTGGAGTGGAGCTGCTGACCGGAGCTGAACTGGAACCCGGTGGAGCGGACTGCTCTGGCTCTGGACTGGAGCAGCTGACCAGAGCTGGACTGGGCACCGGTGGAGCCGACTGCTCTGGCACTGGAGTGGAGCAGCTGACCGGAGCTGGACTTGGCACCGGTGGAGCGGACTGCTCTGGCACTGGAGTGGAGCAGCTGACCGGAGCTGGACTGGGCACCGGTGGAGCGGACTACTCTGGCACTGGAGTGGAGCAGCTGACCTGAGCTGGACTGGACACCGGTGGAGCTGGACTGCTCTGGCACCAGCCGTACCGGGCTGGGGACACGCATCACTGGTCTGGTGCGAGGAGCAGGCACGGGCCGCGCCGGACTGGAGACACGCACCGCTGGTCTGGTGCGAGGAGTAGGCACGGGCTGCGCCGGACTGGAGACACGCACCGCTGGTCTGGTGCGAGGAGCAGGCACGGGCTGTACCGGACTGGAGACACGCACCACTGGTTTGGTGCGAGGAGCAGGCATGGGCCGTACCAGACTGGAGACACGCACCACTGGTTTGGTGCGGGGAGCAGACGAGCCGTACCGGACTGGATACACGCACCACTGGTTTGGTGCGGGGAGCAGGTACGGGGCGTACCGGGCTGGTGACACGCACCACTGGTTTAGTGTGGGGAGCAGGTATGGGGCGTACCGGGATGGAGACACGCACCACTGGTTTGGTGCGAGGAGCAGACACGGGCCGTAACAGCCTGGAAACACGCACCACTGGTTTGGTGCGAGGAGCAGGCACGGGCCGTGCCGGACTGGAGACACGCACCACTGGTCTGGTGTGAGGAGCAGGCACGGGCCTTGCCGGACTGGAGACACGCACCACTGGTTTGGTGCGAGGAGCTGGCACGGGCTGTGCCGGACTGGGGACACGCACCGCTGGTCTGGTGCGAGGAGCAGGCACGGGCCGCGCCGGACTGGAGACACGCACCGCTGGTCTGGTGCGAGGAGCAGACACGGGCTGTGCCGGACTGGGGACACGCACCACTGGTCTGGTGCGAGGAGCAGGCACAGGCCGCGCCGGACTGGAGACATGCACCGCTGGTCTGGTGCCAGGAGCAGGCACGGGCCGTACCGGACTGGAGACACGCACCACTGGTTTGGTGCAGGGAGCAGGTACGTGAGGTACCGGGCTGGTGACACGCACCACTGGTTTAGTGCAGGGAGCAGGTACGGGGCGTACCGGGATGGAGACACGCACCACTGGTTTGGTGCGAGGAGCAGGCACGGGCCGTACCAGGCTGGAAACACGCACCACTGGTTTGGTGCGAGGAGCAGGCACGGGCCGTGCCGGACTGGAGACACGCACCACTAGTTTGGTGCGAGGAGCAGGCATGGGCCGTGCTGGACTGGAGACACGCACCACTGGTTTGGTGCGAGGAGCAGGTACGGGCCGTGCCGGACTGGAGACACGCACCACTGGTTTGGTGCGAGAAGCAGGCACAGGCCGTACCGGTCTGTGAAGGCGCACTGGCGGCACAGTGCATAAAGCCGGCGCATAGCCTGGTGCCTGCACGGACACACTCTCCTCAAACCGAGTGCGGGAAGTTGGCTCTGCTAAACCTGGCTCCGCCAGCCTCTGCTCTAAGGCCCGAGCTCTCTGCTGCTGGAGGGTTAACTCCTCTCTCAGCTCCTCCTGTTGCCTGGCGAGCTCCTCTCTCCGTGCATCCACTAATTCCTTCTCCCTGTGGGCCTCCTGTAGCGCCTCCCTCTGAAGGGAGAACTCCTGCTCCTTCCTCGCTATCAGCGAGTTGTCTCTTCTGTTAGAGTGCTAATCTGCAGGTCTCTCCGAGCCTCCTGCTGCTTAGCCAACCACCCTGTGTGCCCCCCCCCCCCAACATTTTTTATTGGGGCTGCCTCTCGGGTTTCCTTAGCGGCCGGGACCTTTTGAGTCGCCGTTTTATCTCCCTCGCTGCCTCCGTCTGCTCCCAAGGAAGGCGATCCATCCTTGCCTGGATCTCCTCCCACGTCCATGATCCTTTTCCATCTAATATTTCCTCCCATGTCCATGATGTGTGTTCCTCCTGTTCACGCTGCGTGTTCCGTTGGTGGTGGGATCTTCTGTCACGTTCGTTGAGTACAGGATTGGACCAAGGTGCAGCGTGGAATGCATACATGTTTATTAACTAAGTTAACACACGACAAAACAACAAAAGCAACATAACGTGAAGCTCACAATGGTTACACAAAAACAAGCCAAACAAGAGTCAAGATCCCACAACATAGGTAGGCAAAATGGCTACCTAAGTATGATCCCCAATCGGAGACAACGATCGACAGCTGCCTCTGATTGGGAACCACACCCGACCAACATAGATCTAAACATACTAGATCTATACATAGATATACACATTACATAGATACTCACACCCTGACCAAACCAACTAGCGAACTCTATGTCAGGGCGTGACAACCACTCATTGTTGAATTTGCGATTTCCAACTTGGGTTGTGTAATGTTAATGTCCAATGGCCGATGAGCACCGATACGTTTTATCTATAATTTCTCTTCATATGACAAGGATTGAAAAGGATTTGCCAGTAGAATGTCGACGTGATTCATGATGATGACTGCTTGTCTAGCTTGCTAGCTAAGATTGTGAAAGTATGACGTTGACATGATCAGTCCAATCAAAGCTACAGTAGATATAACGTGATTTGACGTCATTTTATCTGTGGCCAATGACCTTGAGCCTTCTTGGCTGGGCACTTCTAATGTAAATCTATGGCAGCACCCAAGGGGGCTTGAAATGCCTAGCTCTGCCCCACCTGCCCTGAATGACGGGTCGCCACTGACGCAGTCCAAAACAAAGCATTTCAGTAGTCCAGAGAATTCTTGCAAGGTCCCCATGTGGGGTGTCCTTGGATTGTTTTGCAGTTCATAAATGACAGCAACCATATGGCTGGTCGACGTCGGAAAACAAGGAGTGGTGTTCACACATTCGGTTTATAGTCCTGGAAAGGAAAAGGTGAGGCCTACTGTCAGGAGAGCTGTGATTGGCTCAGGTGAGGGAATAGTTCCTGGGGCTGGGTCAGCCCCCATTCATCGTCTGCATCGTTCTGTGACTTATGGCGGGCTAATCAATTGTCCACATAAATGGAGGGTACTTTGTACACTCTCATAATGTCATCCACTGCCTGTGTGAAGACTGTGTGATTGCACCAATACCAACCAGTATACTTTTCCGTGGACGAATAACGGTAATACCTGTCAGAAAAACATGTCACACAATTCTAAAATTCAATCTTATTATAAACATATCTCAACACTTTTAACCATGTTATTTTCCGTTTGTTGACGATGTTTGCTTGAGGAAATAGTTGAAGGCCAATGGAGAAGTTCCTTGGCTGTGTTGTAGTCATCGTCATTTTTTGTCAGAACCTTGCTGTGTCCATGTCTCCGGCAGGATGTCTGGGGCACCATTTGGTTAAACTTACCGCCCTTGAGATGATGGGAGGAGATTGGATGTAGACTAGAGGTGTGAGATGAGCAAAAGAGGGGAAGTACGACTTCTGCTGGGAGCTAGCTGTGAGTGACCCCCCCCCCTCTTCATTTCTTCTCTGGCCAGTGAAGAGAAGTCTGTATTCTCATTGTGGTTGATGACTGGCGTGTAAGTGTTAATTAGACGCTTCTCTACAATAGGTAAAAGCAGAGGTCTCCAACAGGTTGATCGCAAGCTACCGGTAGCTCACCGCCCACATATGAGTAGTTCACCAAACAATTCTGAAAGTACATGCAATTTTTATGTTTTCCACCACAAACTGTGATAAACAAATCTCACAGACACTGCAAGCTCCCAGCTACTATCTAATCAATGCAAGATTGACATCATCCCACCCCTGGTTAGCCACTATTGGTTTAAAAAGCCAAACCTAACACTATATCTGCCAATTAATTTCCAGTAAAATTGCCCCTGTCTTATCTGTCTATCACTCCGTGTGTAGCCAGTTGATGTGATAAACTTCTTGTGGGTTGACAGAAATACTTTCCCCAAAACCCTCTCAATTAAATGTTAACTGCAAAGTAGGCTTACATGGCAGAAGTATATCATGAGTAAGTATATCATTTGTATCTATCTATTGTTATTTGCAAACTTTTCCATGAAATTAGCAGCAGCAGTACAGAACCAGAACTAGACCTGCACTTAAGATGGCACATTCCTCAATCGCTAGATGCGCAATTAAAGGGTCAGATGCGCAATTCATGTGGAATTACACTCAAAAATCTAAATGTGTTGGTTTTCTTCCAGACCTTAAAAAATGGTCTCCTGATGTGATTTAAGCATTGACATGTACTCAGAACATCCAATTTAGTTTTTTCTCTATGAACAATTGTATTTTTGAGAGTGAAAAATAAAAAGAATCACAGTTTATGTAGGGCCACCCATAGAGTTGTTCATTATCCCAAATTTTACCAGGTATATTGACAGAAAACATTGTGCACTACTTTCTCTTGTACACTAAGGACCCAGGGAAGAGTTGCAGGGGAGAGAAGAATGTGCCTATTTGAAAGCAAAAAAAAATAGCTCAGGACGTTACATTTTTTAAAAGTAGCTCTCACGCTAGAAAAAGTTGGAGACCCCTGAGTTAAAGTAATGCTTTGTAAGATTAGCACTATGGGCCAAAAGATGGGCACTTTAAATTCCATTCATAATGTATTACACTTAGACGGATCACATAAAGTCTTACCAAAGCATCAGCAACATCGAAACCAACTAACCTAAGATGGAGTCTGAAAAATGATATAGGACTCTGATATCCTGGGCCAGTATTCATAAAGCGTCTCAAAGTAAGAGTGCTGATCTGGGATCACTTTTACCTTTTAGATCAAGGATGCTCTAACTTTCAACCGCCAGTTGTCCATCCCTGTTTTAGATCATAATTAATTAAATTATATTGACTGGGGGGGGCTGTGAGCAGTCCTACTCTGAGATGCTTTATAAATACAGGCCCTGTCTTCTCCCCACAAATGAGACAACGCCCAAACTTAAAATGAAGACGGGGCACTGACTTGGCAGTGATATATTACCATGAGCGTTGAGACACTGACTTCTGGGCGAGTTGGAGAAACACATTCCCTCGATTCCAATTCCAGTCCCTGGAAACTGCCTGAAAGAGAAATCATTACTCACCAGCTGTAAAAAGGGGTCCAGTCTCAGGGTAGCACAATCCAACCAGAGCCCACTCATCTCAGCTGGCAGCCTGGATATCCTTCCACCAAGCCTGGGTGGCGAGAGTCTGAGCGAGGCAAAAATAATGATTTATATTAGTTGGGTCAGTTAATAAGCTCTAGCTATCCTCCTGTTTAGCTAAACGTTCGAAGACGTTCGAAGAAACGATAGGAGAAACAAGTAAACAACACATTTTGAAGTAGAAAATAAGGCCCATATATGGGCTGGGGTGATAATAGGATACACTTATGCAAACTTGATCAAAGTACTTTTGTAATCGGAATGATGTTGAAAAAGCAGCAGGATTTGAACACCCACGCAATGAAGAGGTGAGAGCTAGCTAATTACCCTGGTAATAATCAACAGAGAAGCACACACACAGAGACGCACAAAAGCAAACACACAAATGCACACGCATGCACCCACATGCACACATACACACACACAAAGTAAGCTGTTTTTTGTTCTATAACAGTACCTCATTTTCTTGCTGGTGGGAAGGATTACCGTTTTTTTTCTCCCTGTATCGTGGCATTGTGTTTAATTAATATAGAAATGACAACATGCTAATTTGTGTCAGAGTATAGGGCAAGACTTCTTTTCAGTTTGACATCATTATCTTTGAAAAGTGTTTGTTTTGTTACACTTACATGTTTATTCTACACCATTCAATGACATAAACGATCCAGTACTTTTGTATACCTTTTCGCCAGTAGTTCTGAAAGTAGATCTCACGAACCAAAAGTGGTCCCCGAAAATGGTGTACTACGTCACATATGCATTACATTTACATTTTAGTCATTTAGCAGACGCTCTTATCCAGAGCGACTTACAGTTAGTGAATACATTTTTTTTTTTTTATACTGGCCCCCCGTGGGAATTGAACCCACAACCCTGGCGTTGCAAACGCCATGCTCTATCAACTGAGCTACATCCCTGCCGGCCATTCCCTCCCCTACCCTGGACGACGCTGGGCCAATTGTGCGCCGCCCATGAGTCTCCCGGTCGCGGCCGGCTGCGACAGAGCCTGGATTCGAACCAGGATCTCTAGTGGCACAGTTAGCACTGCGATGCACATATGCACATATGTGCATCACGTCATTGCTCTCTCTCTTGCTCTGCTGTGTGTGGATCTTGCTAGCTGTCACTCAAATGGCGAGAGCCTGAAAATTGTCTGGGACTCGAATTGCTAGGGGGCTGGCCCAAGTGGGGGGAAATGAAGGGAAAATGGTGAAGCACAGCTTCCAGTAAACAGTCACTTTCAAACTAGGGATTTCATAACTAATTGAGGTAAGACAGTAATTGAGCTCAAAGATTATGTATGTATGAACTACACATTGACACATCCAGCCTAAAGCAGGAGGTTAAAAAATACTTACTAGTCATTCCGGAGCATGCTTCCGATAATTTAATTGGATCTTTTTGTTATATAGCCTATATTTATTCATATATATATATATATATATTTTTTCTTTTCACCTTTATTTAACCAGGTAAGCCAGTTGACAACAAGTTCTCATTTACAACTGCGACCTGGCCAAGATAAAGCAAAGCAGTGTGATAAAAACAACAACACAGAGTTACATATGGGGTAAACAAAACATAAAGTCAGAAATACAACAGAAAAAATATATACAGAGTGTGTGAATGTAGTAAGTTATGGAGGTAAGGCAATAAATAGGCCATAGTGCAAAATAGTTGCAATTTCGTATTAACACTGGAATGATAGATGTGCAAGAGATGATGTGCAAATAGAGATACTGGGGTGCAAATTAGCAAAATAAATAACAATATGGGGATGAGGTAGTTGGGTGGGCTAATTTCAGAATGGCTGTGTACAGGTGCAGTGATCGGTAAGCTGCTCTGACAACTGACGCTTAAAGTTAGTGAGGGAGATAAGAGTCACCAGCTTCAGAGATTTTTGCAGTTCGTTCCAGTCATTGGCAGCAGAAAACTGGAAGGAATGGCGGCCAAAGGAGGTGTTGGCTTTGGGGATGACCAGTGAGATATACCTGTTGGAGCGCAGAATACGGGTGGGTGTTGCTATGGTGACCAATGAGCTAAGATAAGGCGGGGATTTGCCTAGCAGTGATTTATAGATGGCCTGGAGCCAGTGGGTTTGTCGACGAATATGTAGTGAGGACCAGCCAACAAGAGCGTACAGGTCACAATGGTGGGTAGTATATGGGGCTTTGGTGACAAAACGGATGGCACTGTGATAGACTACATCCAATTTACTGAGTAGAGTGTTGGAGGCTATTTTGTAAATGACATCGCCGAAGTAAAGGATCGGTAGGATAGTCAGTTTTACGAGGGCATGTTTGGCACCATGAGTGAAGGAGGCTTTGTTGAGAAATAGGAAGCTGATTCTAGATCTAACTTCTGATTGGAGATGCTTAATGTGAGTCTGGAAGGAGAGTTTACAGTCTAACCAGACACCTAGGTATTTATAGTTGTCCACATACTCTAGGTCAGACCCGCTGAGAGTAGTGATTCTAGTCGGGTGGGCGGGTGCAAGCAGCGTTCGGTTGAAGAGCATGCATTTAGTTTTACTAGTGTTTAAGAGCAGTTGGAGGCTACGGAAGGAGTGCTGTATGTCGTTGAAGCTCGTTTGGAGGTTTGTTAACACAGTGTCCAATGAAGGGCCAGATGTATACAAAATGGTGTTGTCCGCATAGAGATGGATTCGAGCGTCACCAGCAGCAAGAGCGACATCATTGATATACACAGAAAATAGAGTCGGCCCGAGAATTTAACCCTGTGGCACCCCCATAGAGACGGCCAGAGGTCCAGACAACAGGCCCTCCGATTTGACACATTGAACTCTATCTGAGAAGTAGTTGGTGAACCAGGCAAGGCAGTCATTAGAGAAACCAAGGCTATTTAGTCTGCCAATAAGAATGCAGTGGTTGACAGAGTCGAAAGCCTTGGCCAGGTCGATGAAGACGGCTGCGCAGTACTGTCTTTTATCGATCGCGGTTATAATATCGTTTAGGACCTTGAGCGTGGCTGAGGTGCACCCATGACCAGCTCGGAAAACGGATTGCATAACGGAGAAGGTACGGTGGGATTCGAAATGGTCGGTGATCTGTTTGTTAACTTGGCTTTCAAATACTTTCGAAAGGCAGGGCAGGATGGATATAGGTCTGTAACAGTTTGGATCTAGAGTGTCACCCCCTTTGAAGAGGGGGATGACTGTGGCAGCTTTCCAATCTCTGGAGATCTCAGACGTTACGAAAGAGAGGTTGAACAGGCTAGTAATAGGGGTTGCGACAATTTCGGCGGCTAATTTTAGAAAGAAATGGTCCAGATTGTCTAGCCCAGCTGATTTGTAGGGGTCCAGATTTTTCAGCTCTTTCAGAACATCAGCTGTCTGAATTTGTGTGAAGGAGAAACGGGGGGGCATGGGCAAGTTGCAGCGGAGGGTGCAGAGCTGGTGGCCGGGGTAGTGGTAGCCAGGTGGAAAGCATGGCCAGCCGTAGCAAAATGCTTGTTGAAATTCTCGATTATTGTAGATTTATCGGTGGTGACAGTGTTTCCTAGCCTCAGTGCAGTGGGCAGTTGGGAGAAGGTGCTCTTATTTTCCATGGACTTTACAGTGTCCCAAAACTTTTTGGAGTTAGTGCTACAGGATGCACATTTCTGTTTGAAAAAGCTAACCTTTGCTTTCCTAACTGATTGTGTATATTGGTTCCTGACTTCCCTGAAAAGTTGCATATCGCGGGGGCTGTTCGATGCTAATGCAGTACGCCACAGGATGTTTTTGTGCTGGTCAAGGGCAGTCAAGTCTGAGGAGAACCAGGGGCTATATCTGTTCTTAGTTCTGAAATGTTTGAATGGGGCATGCTTATTCAAGATTGAGAGGAAAGCACTTTTAAAGAACAACCAGGCATCCTCTACTGACGGAATGAGGTCAATATCCATCCAGGATACCCGGGCCAGGTCAATTAGAAAGGCCTGCTCCCTAAAGTGTTTTAGGGAGCGTTTGACAGTGATGAGGGGTGGTCGTTTGACCGCGGACCCATTACGGACGCAGGCAATAAAGCAGTGATCTTTGAGATCCTGGTTGAAGACAGCGGAGGAGTATTTAAAGGGTAAATTTGTCAGGATAATATCTATGAGGGTGCCCATGTTTACAGATTTAGGGTTGTATCTGGTAGGTTCGTTGATCATTTGTGTGAGATTGAGGGCATCTAGTTTAGATTGTAGGTTGGCCGGGGTGTTAAGCATATCCCAGTTTAGGTCACCAAGCAGTACGAACTCTGAGGATAAATGCGGGGCAATCAGTTCACATATGGTGTCCAGGACACAGTTTATTGCACACCTGTAGCCTATAACCTATTGCATACCTGTTAATACTGAGATAATGAGTTAAATGTTTAGACAGGTGGGTTGTTAAGCAACAAAACCGATGCGTGCGAAACATTGGGTTAAAACAGATGTGGTTTGCTTAGACTGTTGACAACATGTAAACTATATTTAGTCTCCAAATGTTTATCGAAAACATAAATACATTTGCACAATGAGCACTTGTCTCTCAAATACATTTGTTACTGTTGTTGGTTAGCTAGCTAGTGAATTTTAACTATATTAGCATAGACATGACATAAGTCAAAATACCACAAAACAAGACATGGGATCAATAACAAGACACAACTAGCTGAAACAAGCCACCTACGATTCCCCACATGGCAGCTACTTGTCATTGTTGGTAACTATCTGACCATTCAGAATCATAACAGACCCCACTGGTATAAAGCATCAAAGCTGCCACTTTCTTTGCCTTATTCATCTATTCTAAAATACAATCTGATACAGATAGAATAAAGTCAAAAGCAAGCAGCTGTCAAAGTGGTTTCATAACTGAAACATTTTAACTAAATCAAAACACTCATGAAAGAAAGTTTTAAATACTCCTAATCTTGAATCATTTGTATAATGATGTACGTATTGAACTTTCTGCCTGTAAATTAAAAAATGTCATCTAGATGCATGTATCCATGACAATTAAGAGTGACATAAATTAATTATTGTGTTTATTTTACAGCATTCTTTCATTTAGAGTCACAACCATACACTCACTAAACAACGTTTCTCAGCTTTCTATTTCTGTTGCTCCAAAACAAAATTTGATTTCCCTCTTCACTTTGAATTCAAAAATTTTCCCACCAATACAGTCCCTCTCTCATAGAGCACCCACAGGAATTTGTTTTATTCCTTGGAATCTTCCCACAGTATCATCCAGCCTTATCCAGGCAAGCCACTTTTATCCCACAGCAGCTTTGGGAGTCTCATCTCTTTCTACAGATGTAGGAGGTCATTTCCATGTAAAAGGACCCATGAGCACCAACAGGTGAAGTTCATAGGAGCATGTACATTTGGGTGTCAAATGAAAGCTAAGAATCAATTTTTGAGAAAGTAAGGCATTGTCGTGATGTGACTTATTTTAATGTATGACTGTTATTTATCTAATCACCTAACTATGTTTAATTGTCACTCAATTAAATTAATCATGTAACAATTAACTAATTAGTCATTTGGGGCACCACGGAAGAAGTTGTTTAACAAGTTACCATCTCCTGAATTAAACTCTTAGAAAATATATATATGTTATATATCGATAACAGTCACTTATCAAATAATTACCTCTTATCAGTCTCATTCTGAACGTCGCATAATCCGTGAACCTGCAAGAACCCTAACCTTAACCGCAACAAAGCCTCCTTCACTCATGCTGCCAAACATGCCCTTGTAAAACTGACTATCCTACCGATCCTTGACTTTGGCGATGTCATTTACAAAATAGCCTCCAACACTCTACTCAGCAAATTGGATGTAGTCTATCACAGTGCCATCCGTTTTGTCACCAAAGCCCCATATACTACCCACCACTGTGACCTGTACGCTCTTGTTGGCTGGTCCTCTCTACATATTCGTCGCCAAACCCACTGGCTCCAGGCCATCTATAAATCACTGCTAGGCAAATCCCCGCCTTATCTTAGCTCATCGGTCACCATAGCAACAACCACCCGTAGTCTGCGCTCCAGCAGGTATATCTCACTGGTCATCCCCAAAGCCAACACCTCCTTTGGCCGCCATTCCTTCCAGTTCTCTGCTGCCAATGGCTGGAACGAACTGCAAAAATCTCTGAAGCTGGAGACTCTTATCTCCCTCACTAACTTTAAGCATCAGTTGTCAGAGCACCTTACCGATCACTGCACCTGTACACAGCCCATCTGAAATTAGCCCACCCAACTACCTCATCCCCATATTGTTATTTATTTTGCTTTTTTGCACATCATCTCTTGCACATCTATCATTCCAGTGTTAATACTAATTGTAATTATTTTGCACTATGGCCTATATATATATAAAACAAATCTGCAATACACAAATTGGCTTAATTATTTATTTACTAACTAACTAAATAATAACACAATACAAACACACATAGGTTATTGATTACCAACATAATACAATGAAAACAGGTCCCTAGTGGACTGGACTAACATTAGCATGAATGCTTGGGTAGTGGAGGGGTCAGAATGGAAGGGAGTGACAGAGATTCAAACTATCATAGTTACTTTGGAAATAATAATAATAATATAATAATTGGTTATTTAGCAGACGCTCTTATCCAGAGCGACTTACAGGAGCAATTAGGGTTAAGTGCCTTGCTCAAGGGCACATCGACAGATTTTTCACCTAGTCGGCTTGGGGATTAGAACCAGCGACCTCTCGGTTACTGGCACAACGCTCTTAACCACTAAGCTACCTGCCGCCCTATGCTCACAGTATGCTCACAGTATGCTCACAGAAACTATGCTCACAGTAATCATAATACTTATGCACCTTAATAATCGCTGATTCGTATTAGAAATGCAACATGTATTTACATGTTGCTGTCCTCGATAGTTGAGTTGATGATGTAGGACTCTGATTTGCCCACCAGACATCTCAATGTCCTTGGTAGAGTTTCTGGTCGTAGTGGTGGTTAGTGGTTGGATACTTCAGATGTACCAGCGGTTGTCGGAGAGGGATTGTCCTTTCCAACTCGTGTTTTTAGTGAAAGTTCTCTAGACGACTATACGTGCCAGCTGCAGACTGAAATGATAAGGTCTAGTGCGTTGTCTTCTTCTTCACCTCGTGTAGAGGTTGAGAGTTTCAGAGTTTTTCCATTTCAAACATGTGGACTAACGTCTCACGTTTTCTGGTCTTTCTGGTCTTGTAGAAATTCAACCATTTTACAATGTTTAGCTCACGCTTCAAGTCTGCTGGTCTGTAGAGTTTCAACCATTTTAAGCCGTGGGGCTTGCTGGTCTGGTAGAAATTCAACCATTTGCAACGTTTAGCTCATGATTCACGTCTGCTGGTCTGTAGAGTTTCAACCATTTTAAGCCGTGGGGCTTGCTGGTCTGATAGAAATTCAACCATTTGCAACGTTTAACTCACGCTTCACATCTGCTGGTCTGAGGTGAATTTTGTCACGAGGCTTTTTATGCACTCGGGGTAAAAGGGGCGTTCCATCATTTTTGTGCTCATCTGGGCGTGACTGAGAACAAATCAATATGGAAAGCAATCATCTCATCTAGAATGCTAAAATCACATTGTTATCTTCACAAAATTATTATTATACTTAATCATTCGTTTTATACAACAATTAGATGCAAACCTCATAACTGGGAAGTGCAGCCCCGCAGAGATACAGTTATGTTGTTCCACCTTTAATGACATAGTAACGAATTTGACATGATTGTTTTTAAGTCCCCACCAACCATTTCCCACATTCTTTTAAGTAGGAATATTGTTTCATTATCCACTTTTGGATGTTGGAGTCTTGGCGGGGAAGACTTACTTTGTTAACAAAGGGGTCCTTTCTCCCAATACTTCATGGCATGGAAGAGAAAGTCTGCACAGTATTTACGACCGGTCATAAAACTGGCCCCCAGGAAAGGGGGTGTTCAAACCTTTGCCTAGCCGGCATGTTTGATCCTCAACCGATGAGGGCAAGTCATGACAGCATATATACATTTTTCAACCATTTTCCATCTTAAAAATTAGGAATAAGCAAAGGCTTTGATTTCTGGTCAAACAGATGGAAAAGGGGTCTTAGAAAAATATCTACCAGAAAAACTCTTAAAAGGTATTAGAAATACAAATAAACACAATAATGTTGAAGTGAAGACCCATGCCAACCAATATCAACACCTATATTTCGTTTTGGAGAAATGTTTCTGCTTTCTCTAAGTTTAAGAAACATTGCCTTGTGCCTTGAAATTCCATTACCAAAAACCTACATATCTTTAAGATTTTTTAGAAATCTCTCTCTCATGAGGAGGGAGGATAATAAAGGTTCACAGAAGTAAACCTTTATTATCAATTAGTTATATTGTTTTTACTGATATACATTTTGTTTATGAATTATTAAGTAATTAAAACTCTAAATTCCGTCACCAAATGGGTAACGGAATTTTTGAAAATAATCGGTAACGGAACTTCTACAATTAAATTGACTACAATGGGAAATCATAGTAGTCACAAACCACAGTTGGGTTCACAAGTTTGGACAGCACAGTATAGTACAGCACAGTTGAGTAGAGTTCAGTACAGTACTCAGTAGAGCACACGAGTTGAGTGTGTATCTGTATTGTACTGTACTGTACTGAACTCTACTCTACTCTGCTGTGCTGTGCTCTACTGTACTGTACTGCACTCTACTGAGCTCTACTGTGCTGTACACTGATGTCCAAACTTGTGAAAAATAGAAGTCTATGATCGGTTAAAATTTGGTCAGGTCCGGACCAACCAGATTTGACCTTGTTTGGGGGCAGACCTCATTTAAATAATAGCCAGTGTGTAGAATAATACCCACATATGTAAAGGAGGATATGGCATATTTATACCTTTTGTGTACCTATTTAGAATGACATTCATATCCATAATAATGCATTTCTGTTTAGTACAGATCAGGGACCACAATTCCGTTACCTGGTGTAAATCTGGTAACACTTTATTTGGATAGTCCATCTGTAGATGCTCTACAGACAATCAGTAACATTTCAACTAACTGTCTACTAACCATAGCTCTAACCCTAACATTAACCTTAACCCTTATCCTAACCCTAAACTTAACCTTATCCTAACCCTAGTCCTAACCTTAACTATTTTAAATGTCAACTTCAATGGGGTAGGGACGTCCCAAGGATCCCAGATAGCACAGACCATGAGAGTACGTTATGACAAGCACAAGCTAGCTGTTCATTAGGACAATGTTTTCTTACAGAACCCATATGTACATTACACTGTTATTCAATACAAAATGTATTGGCTATAAATTTCAACTCTAAATAGTATTTGCTGATGACTGAAAATGTTTATGCTTCAGTGATAATGCCCAAGAAGCCAGTGTTTGGAGGATATATTGGCAAAGGTGTTAGGCCCGAGACAAAGTCGAATTTATTCATACTTTTTCATCCTTCCACGAGATATAGTCCCGACACAAATCGTTCGTTCGAAATGTTCTATTGCCATACTGGCTGGCAACGTTCTTATCCCTTGCTTGCTAGCTAGCCAACTATGGCTAATTCACAGTCACATCAAACAGTGCAGCCAGAAAAACAGCAAAGTAGCTGTATTTGCATTTGTTTAAGCTGTTTTCTAGTGACATTTATTTGGTGACATCCATAACAATGAGCTAATGATGCGCGATTCCACCTGGCATAGAAAATATGCTATTGTCAGGACACTGTTGTTCAGAGGAGCTAGCCAACAACACAGCTAACACAATCACTTCAAACTGAAGCTGGAAAGAGTGCAAACTAGCTGAATTTCGTTTCGTTTTAACTGTTTTCTATTGACATTTCTTTGTATATATCCATAAAAATGATGCTGATTCATGATTTCGACTGGCTGAGAAAAGCAATGTCTGTCTGTCTTGTCCTGACTCCCGACGCCTACACGTTCATTGCTATGAGACAGCTGGAGATCGAATTTCAATATTTAAACAATGTTAGCAATATCAGAGAGACAGACAGTAAGGTTTATACAAATCTCCGCTATTGAAAATCAATTGCTAGTCTAAAAGAAATGGGAGATAATGTCTAGACGCTTTTTACAGTGGAGATCAAGTTTATAAATTGTCTGGCTGGGCTGATGAGACAGTGAATTGCATAGTGAGATGGAACAGAGTAAAAGGCATTTCAACGTCATCATTTATGGAATAGACACCGGCTGGAATGCGGTTTTAACCAATCAGCATCCAGGATTAGACCCACCCGTTGTATAATGGCAAATGGTTGCCGCACTGGTTTTAGTCACACGTTCTAATTTAGCTAGCTAGCTAACATTAGCTATTTATCTCATCATGAATGCAAGCACATAGCCTGAATGATAGATCTGTGCCAACTGTTTTGCATTTGCAGATTGCATATTTCGGAAAACAAACTAAATAAGCACACTAGCTAACATAATGCCCAGACAGTAATAGTGTTCTTTTTGTATCAAGGATCGGTGTTCACTTTGGCGCCAGTCCAGTGTTGGCACATAAGGAGCACAGATTACCTTGCTGGCTAGCTAGCCAGCTAACGTTAACTAAGTGAGAATTTGATGAGGACAGGGCTGCTTGCTTGGTGAAGTGTACTTTTGATTATTTACTTATTCAAATACGCTGGCTGTGGCAAGTTACTCACTGTCAAACCACCATGTGTGGTGAATGATGGACGGAGTCAGGCGCAGGAGTAAAATAACCGGATGCAGATTTATTCCTTCCAGACATATAATGCGCCTACAACGGCAATCGAAACAGGTACAGGGGAAAACAATCCTCCCTGTCCAAACACAGTCTCAGAATACAACCCTGGCCAAATAAATGAGAGAGTATCTCAACCGAGCTACTCTCCTCCCACATAGAACAATCACTCACAAAGACAAGGGGGCAGAGGGAACACTTATACACAGACTAATTAGGGGATGAGCACCAGGTGTGTGTGATTGACAAGACAAGACAAGTGGAGTGATGAGAATGGGAGTGGCAGTAGCTAGTAAGCCAGTGACGACGAACGCCGAAACCTGCCCGAACAAGGAGGAGAGGCAGCCTTGGCGGAAGTCGTGACACTACCCCCCCCCCTTGACGCACGGCTCCAGCATTGCACCAACTCCGGCCTCAGGGATGGCCAAGAGGACGCGGAGCAGGGCGCGCCGGATGGCGACAGTGGAAATCCCGCAACAGGGAGGGATCGAGGATGTCCCTCTCCAGGACCAAGCACCGTTCCTCCGGACCGTACCCCTCCCACTCCATGGGGTACTGAAGGCCCCCCACCTGATGCCTCGAATCCAAGATGGAACGGACCGAGTACGCCGGGGCCCCCTCGATGTCCAGAGGAGGTGGAGGGACCTCCCGCACCTCAGACTCCTGGAGCAGACCAACCACCACCGGCCTGAGGAGAGACACATGAAACGAGGGGTTAATACGGTAATCAGGGGGAAGTAATAACCTGTATGTGACCTCGTTTATACTCCTCAGGACTTTAAACGGCCCCACAAACCGCAGGCTCAGCTTCCGGCAGGGCGAGAGCCAGACCCGATCCCCCGGTACGAAGACCGGGCCTCCCTGCAGTGGCGGTCAGCGTTGGCCTTCTGACGATGCACGGCATGCTGGAGGTGAACGTGGGCAGCGTCCCAAGTCTCCTCCGCGCGCCGAAACCAGTCATCCACCGCAGGAGCCTCGGTCTGGCTCTGGTGCCACGGTGCCAGAACCGGTTGGTAACCTAAAACACATTGGAAGGGCGTTAGGTTAGTGGAGGAGTGGTGGAGAGAGTTCTGGGCATATTCTGCCCATGGCAAGAACACCGACCACTCCCCCGGCCAGTCCGGGGGAGTAGGTCCGCAGGAACCTACCCACATCTTGATTAACCCTTTCCACCTGCCCATTACTCTCAGGGTGGAATCCAGAGGTCAGGCTGACCGAGACTCCCAGACGTTCCATGAACGCCTTCCAGACCCTAGACGTGAACTGGGGACCTCGGTCGGACACTATATCCTCTGGTACCCCGTAGTGCCGGAAGACGTGAGTAAACAGGGCCTCCGCAGTTTGTAGGGCTGTGGGGAGACCGGGCAGAGGAAGGAGGCGGCAGGACTTCGAAAAGCGGTCCACAATGACCAGGATGATGGTGTTACCTTGGGAGAGGGGAAGATCAGTAAGAAAATCAATACTTAGATGAGACCATGGTCGTTGTGGAACTGGTAATGGTTGCAACTTACCCGCTGGGAGGTGCCTAGGTACCTTACTCTGGGCCCACACCGAGCAGGAGAAGACATACACCCTCACGTCCTTAGCCAAGGTAGGCCACCAGTATTTATCGGTCAGGCAGCGCACTGTACGACCGATACCTGGATGACCAGAGGAGGGTGACGTGTGTGTCCAGTAGATCAAACGATCACGGATAAGAGCAGGCACGTACCGCAGCCCAGCTGGACACTGAGGTGGAGATGAATCTGGCGAAATGCCCGCTCTATATCCGCGTCCATCGCCCACACTACCGGCGCCACGATGCAGGAGGCCGGGAGTATGGGGGTGTTGTCTCTGGGCCTCTCTTCTGTGTCATTCAGCCGGGACAGTGCGTCTGCCTTCACTTTCTTCGTACCCGGAATGTATGATAGTGTGAAATCAAACCGGGTGAATAAGAGGGCCCACCTGGCCTGGCGAGGATTCAGCCTCCTCGCTGCCCGGATGTACTCCAGGTTACGGTAGTCTGTCCAGACGAGGGAAGGGTGTTTCGCCCCTTCGAGCCAATGCCTCCACACGGTCAAAGCTCAGACAACAGCCAGCAGCTCCCGGTCACCAACGCCGTAGTTCTGCTCCGCCGAGCTGAGCTTCTTAGAAAAGAAGGCACAGGGGCGGAGCTTGGGTGGCGTGCCCGAGCGTAGAGACAGGACAGCGCCTATCCCTACCTTGGACGCATCCACCTCCACTACGAACAGTAGAGATGGATCGGGGTGGGCCAGTACCGGGGCTGAGGTGAACAGACCCTGCAGTCTACTGTAGGCAATGGTAATGGGAGCTGCGACCTTGCCAAAGCCCCGGATAAACCTCCGATAGTAGTTGGCAAAGCCAAGGAAGTGCTGCACCTCCTTAACCGTAGTTGGAGTCGTCCAATTACACACGGCTGAAATGCGATCTCCCTCCATCTCCACACCTGAGGTAGTAATGCGGTATCCGAGGAAGGAGACTGACTGCTGGAAAAACTCACACTGTTCTGTCTTGGCATAAAGGTTATTCTCCAGCAGTCGGACCAGTACCTTGCGAACCAGGGACACATGCTCGGCGCACGTAGCGGAATACACCAGGATGTCATCGATGTAGACCACCACACCGCGACCAAGCATGTCCAAAAACACCTTGTTCACAAAGGACTGGAAGATGGATGGAGCATTCATCAAACCGTAGGGCATCACCAGGTATTCATAATGCCCGAGGTTGTGCTGAATGCTGTTTTCCATTCATCCCCTTCCCGAATACGCACCAGGTTGTAGGCACTCCTGAGATCTAATTTGGTGAAGAAGCGGGCCTCATGCATTGACTCAATCGCTGAAGGAATGGGGAAGAGGATAACTAAATTGTATCGTCACCTTGTTCAGTGGTCGATAATCAATGCGCGGGCGTAAACCGCCATCTTTCTTCTTCACAAAGAAGAAACTCGAGGAAGCAGGTGAAGTGGAGGGACGTATATACCCCTGGCCCATGGACTCCGCCCGAAAGAGGCGAGCGAACTCCCTGTAGTCCTCCAACGTGGCTCCTCCTTCGTTCCACACCGTGCTGGCCCACTCCAGGGCTTTCCCACAGAGGCAGGAAATGAGGACGGATACTTTCTCCCACTCCAATGGCGCCGGCTTGATGCTGGAGAAATACAGCTCCAGTTGGAGTAGGAATCCTTTACAGCGCGCTGCCGTCCCATCAAACGCCGGTGGCCGGGATATCTGGATCCCTCCGGGTTCTGGGGTGTAGGTGGCTGGATCCGGTTGACCAGCTGGTCTCGACAGATTGGGTCCTCTCCTCTCCAGGCGTTGGACGACCTGTAGAACCCGATCCATCGCTTCCCCCAAGCTGGCCAGCATCGTGGAATGCTCCTGGACCCTTGCCATGACTCCAGGCATGCGGCCTTCTCCTGCTGACTCCATATCAGCGGGTGAGTGATTCTGTGGTGAATGATGGACGGAGTCAGGCGCAGGAGTAAAATAACCAGATGCAGATTTATTCCTTCCAGACATACAATGCGCCTACAATGGCAATCGAAACAGGTACAGGGGAAAACAATCCTCCCTGACCAAACAAAGTCTCAGAAAATACAATAAATGTAATGACACAGGGGAAAATCAACCCTGGCAAAATAAATGAGTATCTCAACCGAGCTACTCTCCTCCCACATAGAACAATCACTCACAAAGACAAGGGGGCAGAGGGAACACTTATACACAGACTAATTAGGGGATGAGCACCAGGTGTGTGTGATTGACAAGACAAGACAAGTGGAGTGATGAGAATGGGAGCGGCAGTAGCTAGTAAACCGGTCACGACGAACGCCGAAACCTGCCCGAACAAGGAGGGGAGAATGCCTCGGCGGAGGTCGTGACACCATGCCTACCCTCCCTCACATTGTGACCTAGGGCTGAACAATGTTCAATGAGCAGCTCGTAGAGAGCTCTCTTCAGGCAACCATTGAAAATGTCATAAAACGACCGCAAATCAGCACACACATTTGTTTATTCTATGTATATAAAACTGCCACTTTATTTGTGGAATAAAGACTGACACAAATACTTCTGTGAAATGCTAATATACAGTATATTCAGGAAGTATTCAGATCCCTTGACTTTTTCTACATTTTGTTACATTACGGCCTTATTCTAAAATGGATTAAATAAATAAAAATCCTCATCAATCTATACACAATACCCCATAATGACAAAGTGAAAACAGGTTTTTAGAAATGTTTGCAAATGTATTAAAAAGATAAAACAGAAATACCTTATTTACGTACACTACCAGTCAAAAGTTTGGACATACCTACTTATTGAAGGGTTTTCCATTATTTTGCCATTTTTGCCATTGTAGAATAATAGTGAAGACATCAAAACTATAAAATAACACATATGGAATCATGTAGTAACCAAAAAAGTGTTAAACAAATCAAAATATATTTTATATTAGAGATTCTTCAAATAGCCACCCTTTGCCTTGATGACACCTTTGCACACTCTTGGCATTATCTAAACCAGCTTCATGAGGTAGTCACCTGGAATGCATTTCAATTAACAGGTGTGCCTTCTTTAAAGTTAATTTGTGGAATGTATTTCCTTCTTATTGCGTTTGAGCCAATCAGTTGTGTTGTGACAAGGTGGTGGTGGTGGGGGGTATACAGAAGATAGCCCTATTTGGTAAAGACCAAGTCCATATTATGGCAAGAACAGCTCAAATAAGCAAAGACAAACGACAGTCCATCATTACTTTAAGACATGAAGGTCAGTCAATACGGAACATTTCAGTCGCAAAAACCATCAAGCGCTATGATGAAACTGGCTCTCAAAAGGACCACCACAGGAATGGTAGACCCAGAGTTACCTCTGCTGCAGAGAATACGTTCATTAGAGTTACCAGCCTCAGAAATTGCGGCCCAAATAAATGCTTCAGAGTTCAAATCACAGACACATCTCAACATCAACCGTTAAGACAGGACTGTGTGAATCAGGCATTCATGGTCAATTTTTTGCAAAGAAACCACTACTAAAGGACACCAATAAGAAGAAGAGTCCTGCTTGGGCCAAGAAACACGAGCAATGAACATTAGACCAGTTGAAATTTGTCCTTTGGTCTGGAGTCCAAATTTGAGATTTCTTGTTCCAACCACCGTGTCTTTGTGAGACGCGGTGTGGGTGAACGGATTATCTCCGCATGTGTATTTCACACCGTAAAGTATGGAGGAGGAGGTATTATGGTGTGGGGGTACTTTGCTGGTGACACTGTCTGTGATTTACCCAACACACCTCCAGGATGTGTAAGGGCTATTTTACCAAGAAGGAGAGTGATGGAGTGCTGCATGAGATGACCTGGCCTCCACAATCCCCTGACCTCAACCCAATTGAGATGGTTTGCGGTGAGTTGGATGACTGAGTGAAGGAAAAGCAGCCAACAAGTGTTCAACATATGTTGGAACTCCATCAAGACTGCTGGAAAAGCATTCCAGTTGAAGCTGGTTGAGAGAATGCCAAGAGTGTGCAAAGGTGTCATCAAGGCAAAGGGTGGCTATTTGAAGAATCTCAAATATAAAATATATTTTGATTAGTTTAACAATTTTTTGGTTACTACATGATTCCATATGTGTTATTTCATAGTTTTGATGTCTTCACTATTATTCTACAATGTAGAAAATAGTAAAAAAAATAAAGAAAACCCTTGAATGAGTAGGTGTGTCCAAACTTTTGACTGGTACTGTAAGTATTCAGACCCTTTGCTATGAGACTCGAAATTGAGCTCAGGTGCATCCTGTTTCCATTGATCATCCTTGAGATGTTTCTACAACTTGATTGGAATCCACCTGTGGTAAATTCAATTGATTGGACATGATTTGGAAAGGCACACACCTGTCTATATAAGGTTCCACAGTTGACAGTGCATGTCAGAGCAAAAATCAAGCCATGAGGTAGAAAAAATTGTCCGTAGAGCTCCGAGACAGGATTGTGTCAATGCACAGATCTGGGGAAGGGTAGCAAAACATTTCTGCAGCATTGAAGGTCCCCACGAACACGGTGGCATCCATCATTCTTAAATGGAAGAAGTTTAGAACCACCAAGACTCTTCCTAGAGCTGGCCGCCCTGCCAAACTGAGCAATTGGGGGACAAGGGCATTGGTCAGGGAGGTGACCAAGGACCCAATGGTCACTCTGACACCACTCCAAAGTTCCTCTGTGGAGATGGGAGAACCTTCCAGAAGGACAACCATCTCTGCATCACTCCACCAATCAGGCCTTTATGGTAGAGTGGCCAGATGGAAGCTCCTCCTCAGTAAAAGGCACATGACAGCCCGCTTGGAGTTTGCCAAAAGGCACCTAAAGACTCATACTATGAGAAACAAGAACTCTTTGGCCTGAATGCCAAGCGGCACCTCTGGAGGAAACTTGGCACCATCCCTACGGTGAAGCATGGTGGTGGCAGCATCATGCTGTGGGGATGTTTTTTTCAGCGGCAGGGACTGGGAGACTAGTCAGGATCGAGGGAAAGATGAATGGAGTAAATTATAGAGCGATCCTTGATAAAAACATTTGCCCCAGAATGCTCAGGACCTCAGACTGGGGCGAAGGTTCACCTTCCAACAGGACAACGACCCTAAGCACACAGCCAAGACAACACAGGAGTGGTTTCAGGACAAGTCTCTGAATGTCCTTGAGTGGCCCAGCCAGAACCCGGACTTGAACCCGATCAAACATCTCTGGAGAGACCTGAAAATAACTGTGCAGCGACGCTCCCCATCCAACTGACAGAGCTTGAGAGGATCTGCAGAGAAGAATGGGAGAAACTCCCCAAATACAGGTGTGCAAAGCTTGTAGCTTCATACCCAAGAAGTCTCAAGGCTGTAATCTCTGCCAAAGGTGCTTCAACAAAGTACTGAGTAAAGGGTCTGAATACTTATGTAAGTGTTATATTTCAGTTTTGTTTTTTTAATCAATTTTCAAAAATGTCTAAAAACCTATTTTTGCTTGGTCATAATGGGGTATTGTGTGTAGATTGATGAGGAAAAATATATATTTAATCAATTTTAGAATAAAGCTGTAATGTAACAAAAAAGGTTAAGTGGTCTGAACACTTTCTGAATGCACTGAATGCCGATAATACCGGTCAACCGATTTATCGGTAACCACAGCTAACAGCTCCCGGTCCCCCACATCATAGTTGCGCTCCGCCAGACTGAGCTTCTTAGAAAATAAAGCACAGGGGCAGAGCTTTGGTGGCGTACCCGAGCGCTGAGACAGTACAGCTCCTATCTCAGCCTCGGACGCGTCCACCTCAACCTGGAATGCTAAGAAGGGTTCCGGATGAGCCAGCACTGGAGCAGAGATAAACAGGTCATTCAGATGACCAAAAGCCCTGTCCGCCTCAGCTGACCACTGCAGTCGCATCAGTCCCCCCTTCACAAGGAGGTAATGGGAGTCGCTACCTGACCAAAGCCCCGGATAAACCTCCGGTAGTAGTTGGCAAAACCCCAAAATCGCTGCACCTCCTTCACCGTGGTTGGAGTCGGCCAATTGCGCACGGCCGAAATGCAGTCAATCTCTTGGAAGAACAGACATTTCTCCGCCTTCACATACATGTCATGCTCCAACAGTCGACCAAGCACTTGACGCACAAGGGACACATGCTCGGCCCATGTAGCGGAGTATATGAGAATGTCATCAATATACACCACTACACCCTGTCCGTGCAGGTCCCTGAAAATCTCATCAACAAAGAATTGGAAGACTGATGGAGCATTCAACAACCCGTATGGCATGACGAGGTACTCATAGTGCCCAGAGGTGGTACTGAATGCTGTCTTCCACTCATCTCCCTCACGGATACGCACCAGGTTGTACGCGCTCCTGAGATCCAATTTTGTGAAGAAGCGCGCCCCGTGCAATGACTCCGTCATACTAGCAGTGAGCGGTAGTGGATAACTGTACTTGATAGTGATCTGATTGAGCCCCCGGTAGTCAATGCACGGGCGTAAACCTCCATCCTTCTTCTTCACAAAAAAGAAACTCGAGGAGACAGGTGAAGTGAATGTATCCCTGCCCCAGAGATTCGGAGACATATGTCTCCATAGCCGCCGTCTCTTCCTGTGACAGGGGATACACGTGACTCCGGGGAAGTGCAGCGCCTACCTGGAGATTTATCGCACAATCCCCCTGTCGATGGGGTGGTAATTGAGTTGCCTTCTTTTTACAGAAGGTGAGAGACAAATCGGCAAATTCGGGGGGAATGTGCATGGGGGAGACCTGGTTTGGACTTTCCACACTAGTTGTCCCTATGGAAACACCTACACACCTCCCCGAGCACTGACTTGACCATCCCTTGAGATCCCTCTGTTGTCATGAAATCGTTGGGTCATGAGAAGTTAACCAGGGAAGCCCCAACACCACTGGAAACGCAGGAGAATCAATCAGATAGAGACTAATTTTCTCCTCATGACGCCCGTACGTTTTCATCCAGAGTGGAGCTGTGACCTCCCTAATCAGGCCTGACCCTAAAGGACGACTATCTAAGGCGTGTACAGGGAAGGGCACATCAACAGGAACAATAGGAATCCCTAAACTACGGGAAAACTTACGATCAATAAAGTTCCCAGCTGCACCTGAATCTACGAGCGCCTTATGCTGGGAATGAGGGGAAAACTCTGGAAATACAATATCAATACACATATGCACAACAGGGAGCTCTGGGTGAGTCTGGTGCCTACTCACCTGAGACGGTCCACCAGTGCTCTGCCTACCGCCTCGACTCCTGAAAGACCCTCCCAAGCACCGACCAGCAGTGTGTCCTCTGCGGCCACAGTTGATGCAGGAGATGGCCCTCCTTCCGGTCTCCCTAAGTGCAGCACCTCCAAGCTCTATAGGAGTAGGGTCGGAGGTGCTGGGGGATGGAATGGATGTCCCCTGATCCGGACGTCCACGGGTTGCCAACAGGTTATCCAGCCTTATCGACATGTCCACCAGTTGGTCCAGGTTAAGGGTGGTGTCCCTGCAGGCCAGTTCCCGACGAACGTCCTCCCGGAGGCTGCATCGGTAGTGGTCGATCAGGGCCCTCTCATTCCATCCTGCTCTGGCAGCCAGAGTCCTGAAGTCCAGTGCAAAGTCCTGTGCGCTCCTCCTCCCCTGTCTGAGGTGGAATAGACGTTCCCCAGCCACTCTCCCCTCCGGTGGATGATCGAATACCGCCCGAAAGCGGCGGGTGAAATCCTCATAGCGTACTGACGCTGCGTCTATTCCTCCCCACTCGGCGTTGGCCCACTCGAGCGCTCTTCCAGATAGACAGGAGATGAGGGCGGACAAGCTCACGTATCATGAAAGAGCCGGGTGGATGGTAGCCACGTAGAGCTCTACCTGGAGCAGAAAACCCTGGCACCCGGCAGCTGTACCATCGTATGCCCCCGGGAGCAAGAGCCGAATCCCACTGGACACAGGTGACGAAGGGGTGGACAGCGGTGTGGGTGGTTGTGTAGTTGTAGGAGGTGTGGGACCACCACCTCTCTCCCATCGCTCCATTGTGTTCAACACGCGCTCCATTGCGGTGCCGAGAGTCTGGATCATGGTCGACTGCTGTTGGACACGTTCCTCCATTGATCCGGACGAAATGAATGTACCTGCTGACTCCATATTTTGGTGCGTGTTTCTGTCACGTACGGCCCGTGCCTGCTCCTCGCACCAAACCAGTGGTGCGTGTTTCTGTCAGGATGTCAGTGTGATGCGGTAGGACGAAGTCAGGCGCAGGACACAGAGCTAATCAAAAATGTACTTACTCGTAGGTAACGTAAATAACATAACCTCCACGCAGGGAGGAAACAAACCCGCTCACCAGACGACAACCAAACATGAACAAACACGCACAACATACAGTGGGAGCCAGAGGGTTAAATAGGGAAGTAATCAATACCTAATGGGAACCAGGTGTGAACAATAAAGACAAGACAAGTAGAACACAGAAACATAGATCGGTAGCAGCTAGTACTCCGGTAACAACGAACGCCGAAGCCTGCCCAAGCAAGGAGGAGGAGCAGCCTCGGCTGAATCCGTGACAGACAACTTGAATGGAAAATTACTGAGGATAATCGCAGACGATATTGCCACTCCTATTTGCCATATCTTCAATCTATGCCTACAAGAAAATGTGTGCCCTCAAACTGAGGAGGGAAGCAAAAGTCATTCCGCTATCCAAGAATAGTAAAGCCCCCTTTACTGGCTCAAATAGCCGATCAATCAGTCTGTTATCAACCCTTAGTAAACTTTTGGAAAAAATTGTGTTTGACCAGATACAATGCTATTTTACAGTAAGCAAATTGACAACAGACTTGCAGCACGCTTGTAGGTAAGGACTTTCAACATGCATGGCACTTACATAAATAAAATAAAAATATTGTGTGAGCCGTTTTGTTAGACTTCAGTGCGGCTTTTGACATTATCGATCATAGTCTGCTGCTGGAAAAACGTATGTGTTATTGCTTTACACCCCCTGCTATATTGTGGATGAAGAGTTAGCTGTCCAACAGAACACAGAGGGTTTTCTTTAATTGAAGCCTCTCCAACATAATCCAGGTAGAACCAGGAATTCCCCAGGGCAGCTGTCTAAGCCCCTTACTTTTTTCAATGACCTGCCACTGGCTCTAAAGCCTGTGTGTCTATGTATGCAGATGACTCAACACTATACACGTCAGCTACTACAGTGAGTGAAATCACTGCAACACTTAACAAAGAGCTGCAGTCAGTTTCCGAATGAGTGGCAAGAAATAAGTTAGTCCTAAATATTGTATTTGGGAAAAATCATTCACCAAACCCTAAACCTCAACTAAATATTGTAATTAATAATGTGGAAATGTTGCAAGTTGAGGAGACTAAACAGCTTGGAGTAACCCTGGATTGTAAACTGCC
This sequence comes from Coregonus clupeaformis, assembly GCF_020615455.1. NCBI lineage: Eukaryota > Metazoa > Chordata > Actinopteri > Salmoniformes > Salmonidae > Coregonus > Coregonus clupeaformis. The sequence continues at coordinate 34,565,307 of NC_059193.1, forward strand.
ATAGTCAAAACATGTTGATGCAACAGTAGCTAAGATGGGGAGAAGTCTGTCTATAATAAAGTGCTGCTCTGCCTTCTTAACAACACTATCAACAAGGCAGGTCTTACAGGCCCTAGTTTTGTCATGCCTGGACTACTGTCCAGTTGTGTGGTCAGGTGCCACAAAGAGGGACTTTACAATTGGCTCAGAACAGGGCAGTACGGGTGGCCTTTAAATCTACATGGAGAGCTAACATGTAGTAGTAGAGTAGTGGCCTGAGGGGACACACTTAATGTTGTGAAATGTGTTATGAAATGTAATGTCATGTAATATTTTAAATTGTATATACCTGCCTTAATGTTGCTGAACCCCAGTAAGAGTAGCTGCTGACTTGGAAACAGCTAATGGGGATCCTTACTAAATACAAAATACAAATCATGGTTGGTGTCTTGACAGATTTGTCCAAAATCGTGTGACATAAAATGTTATTTTTCTGTCCTTGCATTTATGTAAGTTGTATTCATATCATATATTAAGCATTAATCAGTTAAATTAGACATTGAACTTGAACCCTGTAAGAATCCTGGATCTAGCTGTCTGACAGTTTTTTGTATAGAGACCTCAGAAATGCTTGTGTAACTACTTAACATTTTCTGTCTCCTTACGTTATATGGTGAAAACTGTTTTCATGGACACACAAATCCATAATAATATATGAGATTGAAAAATCAAATGCTTCTAACCGAAAGAGTCACCTTACATTGATACTTAAAACGATACTGTCATTAACGTGGTTCTTTAATTATTATGCATAATACTTGTTGGATGTGCATTTGGTGTTGAGCTGATTAATTACGCCATGACATTCTCACACATCATCATCTGATCCAGAAAGGAATTTCCCAAATGACAGCCAAGTGATAAACAGTTGTTGTGATGGCGCATGCAATCCAAAAGCCCAAGTGCTGGGAAAAAGGTGTTGCAAGGAATGTCCAGAATATTTTGTTGTCTCATTTGTTATGCTGGTGAAGATTTGGATTGTGCCTGTATCCACGTTGGATCTAATATCTCTAGCGAATTGAGGTTGATCATCTGTTGTTGTCTGCTTGACTTACAGCAGGGTCTCATTAGATTTGACAGAGAAAGCATCAAGGTAATGAGTTCATGTTTTCATCTGTTTTTGTGCCTCGGATTGGACACTGAGTCTAATGTGCGCAATTGTGTAGTGTGTACTATTGCGCAACACCCAACGCTCTTCCTGTTAATTATTCTTGATAAAATGACGACAAATTACATAGCCTAGTGGGTTTATTCACAATATGATCTGGTGATGAAATAACATGACAAATATATTTTGTTTTCCATGTTACACCTGCCATTTTAACCAATACAAGGGGCTTGAAGTAGCGTACTTGAACTTGAATTTGGAGCTCAGAAATTCAAATACTGGAACAGGCCTACCTTGAAAATCAGACATTTCCTCAATTTGGTGCTTGAAAAGTCCTAGTAATTATTGTAGGCAATTTATATTTATAAGTTCTCCTGCTCCTTCATATTATTTGTGATTTCATTGTTGATCAGTTTTTGTGAGAGATGTGGCCACTATCGTTTTTTCCCCGCCGCTTCAATTGAAGGGTGTTGCACTACTCTCATGCGGTAAAACTATGTGCGGTTATTATGAGGACAACATCTAATGTTGGCTTCAACTTGGCTTTCCAAACAAATCCTTCCATTAAAAAAGGAACCTGGTTTTTGGTCACTTTCTCATTATAAAAACAGTGATGGTGAGATTAATGCTACATCTATTCATGCCTTAATTATGTGTGCCTGCATCGGCCATATAGGCTACAGAAAAATCGCCGTACATGCATCCAATCTATTTAGTCAAGCGATGTCCACATTATTCTCACATATTTTAGAATGTAATAACAATTATAATATCATTATTCTTAAAGTGGTAATGGCCTACTTTTTATTTTACACTTTTTGCTGCCTTTTGGGGGGAGGGTGGTTATATGTTTGGCCCTATATGTACAATTACATAAATTATACAATTGTATAACATTGGTTCTTGAAAATTACAATTAAGTTATTGAAAAAGTCCCTAAAACTCTTTGAATTTGGCATGCCAATATCTGTATGAACCCTGCTTAAAGGATGTACAGTCCTAGGACTATCAAATCAAATCAAATTGCATTTGTCACATGCGCCGAATACAACAGGTGTATACCTTACAGTGAAATGCTTACTTACAAGCCCTTAACCAACTATGCAGTTTTAAGAAAGAATACCAAAAAAAAATCACACAAAAAATACAATATAAAATAATATGAAATAAAAGTAACAAATTATTAAAGAGCAGCAGTAAAAATAACAATAGCGAGGGTATATGCAGGGGGTACCAGTACGGAGTGCGCGGGCACCGGTTAGTCGAGGTAATTTAGGTAATATGTACATATAGGTAGAGTTATTAAAGTGACTATGCATAAATAATTAAAAAGAGAGCAGCAGCATAAAAGGGGGGGCAATACAAATAGTCTGGGTAGCCATTTGATTAGATGTTCAGGAGTCTTATGGTTTGGGGGTAGAAGCTGTTTAGAAGCCTTTTGGACCTAGACTTGGTGCTCCGGTACAGCTTGCCATGCGGTAGCAGAGAGAACAGTCTATGACAAGGGTGGCTGGAGTCTTTGACAATTTTTAGGGCCTTCCTCTGACAATGCCTGTTATAGAGGTCCTGGATGGCAGGAAGCTTGGCCCCAGTGATGTACTGTCGGAGGCAGAGTAGTTGCCATACCAGGCAGTGATGCAACCAGTCAGGATGCTCTCGATAGTGCAGCTGTAGAACCTTTTGAGGATCTGAGGACCCATGCCAAATCTTTTCAGTCTCCTTAGGGGGAATAGGTTTTGTCGTGTCCTCTTCACGACTGTCTTGGTGTGCTTGGACCATGTTAGTTTGTTGGTCATGTGGACACCAAGGAACTTGAAGCTCTCAACCTGCTCCACTACAACCCCGTCGATGAGAATGGGGGCGTGCTCGACTATGTTATTGTATAGGTGGCGTTATGGGCTAATTTGCATATGTTCACTTTTATTCCTCTAAGTACACATGTGGAACTGTATAAAAATCATTTTTATTTTTGTTTCAAACCATTTTGAAATGTTGATCCCAATGTCACACATTGGCCCCATTATTAATAGAAAGACCCTTGTTTACATGACCTTTGACTGTTGTAAACACTGTAGTAAATATACTCAAGACAAATGCTGACGCTGACACCTTGTGGTGACATTACAATAGGACGTTACTGCATTTCAATGCTTATTTGTGAACAGTGCAGTTTCAAATTTACTTTGACACAAAGTTTAATTCATTCAGCCAGCCACCCCTTCTGGTGGTTTAGCACAAACACTTTTGCATACTTCTTATCCACTGCCATAGATAGACACATCTTTAAGTTGTAGCTAAGAAGGTACACTCAACAAGTTTTACTGTCATATTTATAGAGGATACAGTTTATTTTTGATGGATATCCTGTACACCACAAATAAAATGTTCTTAAATAATTTGAGCTTTAAGATTTTGTTAAGAAATCATCATTTAGAATATATGTTAATCCTTTGGAGCTCAATTTGTGTAAAAAAAAAAGTATGTTTTTCATTCCACTTTACAAAAACAGTATATCGGCAGACATATCGCCAATCGGTGACTTTTGCCTCTATAAAATTGGTATTGGTATCAGACCCAAAAATCGCATATCAATCTGACTCTAGTTTTGAGGGCATGTGCAAATGAAATTGCTAGGTAGCTTGCTAGCTAGTTAGCTTTGGCTAACCCAGGATCTGACAGACAAAATTGAATCTCATGTTTTTAGCTCCCCATATGTGTACTAACTTTCCAGTTTTCCTTACTGCATGTAATATATTGTATTTGCATGCTGACGTCACAGAATGAATTTCCATGTAGTTGGACAATAAAGTATATTGTATCGTAGCATATGATCTCTGCTTGTTGGCTAACTAGCCACCTTGTCATTGGCATAAAGAGTGAACAAATTAATCAGATGTGTGTGGCAATAGCTAACTAATTATCACATTAGTTTGCCACTAAATAAGCTGGCTAAGCTAGCTAGCTGCAGTGTCAACCATGCTAGATCAACCGGTCTGCCGAGCGTAGCATCATCCCACTCCGTTGCTCTCTCTCACTATGTGTGGCTGTATGTGTGTGTGTACATGTCATTCTGTTTTTATAACAAGGCCTAAAAGCACATTGTCATACAGTGTAAGCTTTTTGTGCCATATACTACACATTTTTTTAAGCTTCAAGTGGAAAGGAGAGTTTTGGAAGAGAAGGAGGATGGAGGGTAAATTCTACTTAGGCAGGGAAAAAAGTATTTAGTTGACTATGGCAATTGATATCTGCACTGTTTGATTTTTTATTACTTACATGCAGTGGTGACCTGTCATTCAGGGCCGCCACCTGTTTTGAGCCCCACCTGTTTAGCTAAAAAAAAATATATATATATATATATATATATATATATATTTTGTTGTTGTTGTTGCCTGTTTTGCATGTTATTGTGGCATTAATACATGTCAGTTTGCAAACAATGTAATATAAAAAAATCATTAAGTTAATAAAGCCGCATACAAACATGGTATCTTTTTTGCTTTCTTGAGTAAGGCAGCTCCAAAATGCAGGTGTTTCAGCCTAGCTCAGTGCTTTCTGTGGTGATGGGGCAGCCAGCGGAAAATACGGAGCGTAGGGGTTGTTAATATTCTCTAGTTGCGCCGTGATTGGCTCAGTGTTCTGTCACTCATGGGGACACTACGTCAGCGCAAAATCTACAGGGAGAGCTCAACAATTCTAGCCCCTTGTGTGCTGCCATAGATTTACATTAGAAGTGCCCATCCAAGATGGCTCAAGGTCATTGGCCACAGATATAATGACGTCAAATCACATTATATCTACCGCTTTGATTGAACTGATCATGACAACATCATACTTTCAAAATCTTAGCTAGCAAGCAGTCATCATCATGAATCAAGTCGACAATCCTTTTCAATCCTTGTCATATGAAGAGAAATTAAAGATAAAACGTATCGGTGCTCATCGGCCATTGGACATCAACATTACACAACAAGTTGGAAATCGCAAATTCAACAATGAGTGGTTTGGAAGGAATCAGTGGCTAACTGCAAGCTTTGCAAGGCAATCACTAGCCTGCTATTCAGTGGAGAGATTGTGTGGTCCAAGTCTGGGTTTAAAGGTCTCTTTTCCAAGCTTAAAAAGATAAACATTCACTCGCAACACACCATGGGCCAGAAAAGGTTGAATACATTGGCCTCGCTGTCAAACCAGCATGACTTCTGCCACGTTCAAAACAACTGGAAACTCGGAACTGGGAAATTTGTTTGAAAGCAGTATCCAAATCCATTGGATGTAGTGATCACAATGTAGTAGCATATCTAGGAAAGGCTGTGCCTAATATTGTGTATAAGAGGTCATACAGTGGCATGCGAAAATATTCACCCCCCTTGGCATTTTTCCTATTTTGTTGCCTTACAACCTGGAATTAATATAGTTATTTTTTTGTATAATTTGATTTACACAATATGCCTACCACTTTGAAGATGCAAAATATTTTTTCTTGTGAAACAAACAAGAAAGAAGACTAAAAAACTGAAAACTTGAGCGTGCATAACAATTCAACTCCCCCCAAAGTCAATACTTTGTAGAGCAACCTTTTGCAGCAATTACAGCTGCATGTCTCTTGGGGTATGTCGCTATAAGCTTGACACATCTAGCCACTGGGATGATTGACCATTCTTCAATGGAAAACTGCTCCAGCTCCTTCAAGTTGGATGGGTTCCGCTGGTGTACAGCAATCTTTAAGTCATTCCACAGATTCTCAATTGGATTGAGGTCTGGGCTTTGACTAGGCCATTCCAAGACATTTAAATGTTTCCCCTTAAACCACTCAAGTGTTGCTTTAGCAGTATGCTTAGGGTCATTGACCTGCTTGAAGGTGAACCTCTGTCCCAGTCTCAAATCTCTGGAAGACTGAAACAGGTTTCCCTCAAGAACTTCCCTGTATTTAGCGCCATCCATCATTCCTTCAATCCTGACCAGTTTCCCAGTCCCTGCCGATGAAAAACATCCCCACAGCATGATGCTGCCACCACCATGCTTCACTGTGGGGATGGTGTTCTCGGGGTGATGAGAGGTGTTGGGTTTGCGCCAGACATAGCGTTTTCCTTGATGGCCAAAAAGCTCAATTTTAGTCTCATCTGACCAGAGTACCTTCTTCCATGTGTTTAGGGAGTCTCCCACAACACCAAACGTGTTTGCTTATTTTTTTCTTTAAGCAATGGCTTTTTTCTGGCCACTCTTCCGTAAAGCCCAGCTCTGTGGAGTGTATGGCTTAAAGTGGTCCTATGGACAGATACTCCAATCTCTGCTGTGGAGCTTTGCAGCTCCTTCAGGGTTATCATTGGTCTCTTTGTTGCCTCTCTGATTAATGCCGTCCTTGCCTGGTCCGTGGGTTTTGGTGGGCGGCCCTCTCTTGGCAGGTTTGTTGTGGTGCCATATTCTTTCAATTTTTTTATAATGGATTTAATGGTTCTCCGTGGGATGTTCAAAGTTTCTGATATTTTTTTATAACCCAACCCTGATCTGTACTTCTCCACAACTTTGTCCCTGACCTGTTTGGAGAGCTCCTTGGTCTTTATGGTGCCGCTTGCTTTTTGGTGCCCCTTGCTTAGTGGTGTTGCAGACTCTGGGGCCTTTCAGAACAGGTGTATATATACTGAGATCATGTGACAGATCATGTGACACTTAAATTGCACACAGGATGACTTTATTTAACTAATTATGTGACTTATGAAGGTATTTGGTTGCACCATATCTTATTTAGGGGCTTCATAGCAAAGGGGGTGAATATACAGTGGGGAGAACAAGAATTCGATACACTGCCGATTTTGCAGGTTTTCCTACTTACAAAGCATGTAGAGGTCTGTAATTTTTATCATAGGTACACTTCAACTGTGAGAGACGGAATCTAAAACAATTTTAATTAATTTGCATTTTATTGCATGACATAAGTATTTGATACATCAGAAAAGCAGAACTTAATATTTGGTACAGAAACCTTTGTTTGCAATTACAGAGATCATACATTTCCTGTAGGTCTTGACCAGGTTTGCACACACTGTAGCAGGGATTTTGGCCTACTCCTCCATACAGACCTTCTCCAGATCCTTCAGGTTTCGGGGCTGTCGCTGGGCAATACGGACTTTCAGCTCCCTCCAAAGATTTTCTATTGGGTTCAGGTCTGGAGACTGGCTAGGCCACTCCAGGACCTTGAGATGCTTCTTACGGAGCCACTCCTTAGTTGCCCTGGCTGTGTGTTTCGGGTCGTTGTAATGCTGGAAGACCCAGCCACGACCCATCTTCAATGCTCTTACTGAGGGAAGGAGGTTGTTGGCCAAGATCTCGCGACATGGCCCCATCCATCCTCCCCTCAATACGGTGCAGTCGTCATGTCCCCTTTGCAGAAAAGCATCCCCAAATAATGATGTTTCCACCTCCATGCTTCACGGTTGGGATGGTGTTCTTGGGGTTGTACTCATCCTTCTTCTTCCTCCAAACACGGCGAGTGGAGTTTAGACCAAAAAAGCTCTATTTTTGTCTCATCAGACCACATGACCTTCTCCCATTCCTCCTCTGGATCATCCAGATGGTCATTGGCAAACTTCAGACGGGCCTGGACATGCGTTGGCTTGAGCAGGGGGGACCTTGCGTGCGCTGCAGGATTTTAATCCATGACGGCGTAGTGTATTACTAATGGTTTTCTTTGAGACTGTGGTCCCAGCTCTCTTCAGGTCATTGACCAGGTCCTGCCGTGTAGTTCTGGGCTGATCCCTCACCTTCCTCATGATCATTGATGCCCCACGAGGTGAGATCTTGCATGGAGCCCCCAGACCGAGGGTGATTGACCGTCATCTTGAACTTCTTCCATTTTCTAATAATTGCGCCAACAGTTGTTGCCTTCTCACCAAGCTGCTTGCCTATTGTCCTGTAGCCCATCCCAGCCTTGTGCCCGTCTACAATTTTATCCCTGATGTCCTTACACAGCTCTCTGGTCTTGGCCATTGTGGAGAGGTTGGAGTCTGTTTGATTGAGTGTGTGGACAGGTGTCTTTTATACAGGTAACGAGTTCAAACAGGTGCAGTTAATACAGGTAATGAGTGGAGAACAGGAGGGCTTCTTAAAGAAAAACTAACAGGTCTGTTAGAGCCGGAATTCTTACTGGTTGGTAGGTGATCAAATACTTATGTCATGCAATAAAATGCAAATTAATTACTTAAAAATCATACAATGTGATTTTCTGGATTTTTGTTTTAGATTCCGTCTCTCGCAGTTGAAGTGTACCTATGATAAAAATTACAGACCTCTACATGCTTTGTAAGTAGGAAAACCTGCAAAATCGGCAGTGTATCAAATACTTGTTCTCCCCACTGTATATGCACGCACCACTATTCTGTTATTTATTTGTTAGAATTTCTTGAAACAAATTATTTGGACTATTTTGTGTATGTCCATTACATTAAATCCAAATAAAAATCCAATTAAATTACAGGTTGTAATGCAACAAAATAGGAAAAACACCAAGGGGGATGAATACTTTTGCAAGTCACTGTACAATAAGTTTTGTAGTGATTCCTATGTTGTTGTGAAGAATATTTGTTGGTCTGTGGTGTGTAATAACGAGCAACCAGATGGTGCACTTGACACATCTATGTTTCAGAATGGGTGGCAAGGAATATGTTAGTCCTAAATATTTCAAAAAATTAAAAGCATTGTATTTTGGACAAATCATTCACTAAACCCTAAACCTCAACTAACTCTTGTAATGAATAATTTGGAAATTTAGCAAGTTGAGGAGACTAAACTCTTTGGAGTAACCCTGGAATGTAAACTGTCATGGTCAAAACATATTGATACAACAGTAGCTAGGATGGGGAGAAGTCTGTCTATGATAAAGCGCTGCTCTGCATTCTTAACAGCACTATCAACAAGGCAGGTCCTACAGGCCCTAGTTTTGTCGCACCTGGACTACTGTTCAGTCGTGTGGTCAGGTGCCACAAATAGGGACATAGGAAAATTGCAATTGGCTCAGAACAGGCCAGCACGGCTGGCCCTTTAATGTACAAAGAGAGCTAACATGAATAATATGCATGTCAATCTCTCCTGGCTCAAAGTGGAGGAGAGATTGACTTCATCACTACTTGTATTTGTGAGAGGTATTGACATGTTGAATGAACCGAGCTGTCTGTTTGAACTACTGGCACACAGCTCGGACACCCATGCATACCCCACAAGACATGCCACCAGAGGTCTCTTCACATTCCCCAAGTCCAGAACAGACTATGGGAGGCGCAGAGTACTACATAGAGCCATGACTACATGTAACTCTATTCCACATCAAGTATTCCAGCAGTAAAATTAGATTTAAAAAACTGATAAAAATACACCTTATGGAACAGCGGGGACTGTGAAGCAACACAAAAATAGACACATGCATACAAACACACGATAACATACGCATTATACACACATGGATTTTGTGTTATAGATATGTGGTAGTAGAGTAGAGGCCTGAGGGCATACACTTAAGATGTTGTGAAATCTGTTAGGAATGTATTGTAAAGTTTTTAAAATCTATAACTTCCTTCATTTTGCTGGACCCAAAAAAGAGTAGCTTATGCCTTGGGAAACTTTTCCAATCTGTTACTTGGACTTATTGCACCCGTTACTGAAATGGCTGTTCCAGTTTAGATGCTTTAGGTAGTCTCATATCATTTCTTACTTGCTGTCCTTCTGAATTATATATGGGATATCCCCATTTTGGCTGGATTCCAGTAGGAATTACACATCATTTTGAAAAGCAGCATAACTATGAGTTTCAGGCCTGTGTGTTAGGGCAGGGGTTCCCAAACTTTTTCACTCGGGGCCCCCCTTCCAGCATTACGGAACACTGTTCAGCACTGTTCATGACACAAACTGTTCACACCCCTCTTGTTTTTGGACAGAATTTTGCAGGTTTAAAGCTTATTTCCTGCATTTTGACACATTTTGTCATGGGGTGTAAAGAAAATATTGCAGTTTTAAAGGCAATTTTCTTGCAATTCTATGCATTTTGCTATGTCTACTGTGTATTCATGTGATATTTGAGTGACAAAAAATTTACAACAATATCTATGGGCTAAAAAAACTAAATAAAAAACCTTAGCTGACATGGGCTAGTTGATCTGGACATTTCTGACAAGTTATATCTCTCTAAGGTATGCAATGACTACCATGACAAGAGGAACTGATGATGCACAACGCAATTTCCAAACTGCATCTTGTGCATTCTATTATTACGACTTTCAAGAGTATGCTTAAAGCCGGACTGAGTTCCTTTAAATAATGGAAATAATTATGTATTATTTAATTCATACCAGTTGGTTATTGTTTCAACATCCTGTTTGTTATTCTTGTTGTATATATCTTGTACAGTCGCCACTGTCTCGTCAACTTATTCCCCTCCTTCTCTGTTAATATGTTTTGAGATATTCAACGTGGGGATTTGCACCGGCTTTCCTTGTCTGCCTCCTTACTGCGACTGCCTACCTCACAATATGAAAGATCAGTTCACCTGTGGGCCATTGGGCTGTCGGCCTAACTAGCTTGACGGATTTCTATCTACTAGTAAGTCACCTCTATAAAACTGGTAGGGCCTAATGCTTGGTAAATATATAGTATGCCAGCATAAGACAAAGGCTATCAAACTGGAAAAGCTTATAAACTTTTTTTAATTATCTCCTCTTAACTTGAGTTAACTTTTTTTGCCTTTGTTGATCATGAAATACATATTTTCCCTCAGTAAGTCCCATTCAGTGCTTACATTCTGAATAATTGTATCAGTCTTTTGATGACATCTAGTGGTCGAACTGAAGAAGTGGCGGGTCTTCAAAATATACAATTTCATTTTTAATTATTCTCCATTTCATTTATCTTTTAACGGTGTTCCCAGAATTAGGCCTACTGACAACCACAACCACAACCGCTATTTAACATGGATGAATGACATGATAGCCTGGGTGGAAGTCTGTTTGTGCTTTAGTTGTTGTGATGACACAGGACTTGGCTAAAGCACAAATAGACTGTTACCCACGCTTTTGATGAGATGGAGAGGAGGGATGGAGGCATGCTGAGCATGATGATAGGAACAAAAGTAGGTGTGGACTGAGGGGTATATAACTGTCGGGGAAGCAGTGTTGATAGTCATGTTGACTTCGGCCTTCATCGTCAACTTGATAAATGACGTCTGGGGGTTGAGAAACCAGCTATGCCGGCCTCCTAACAATAGCTGAAGTCTAGAAGAGCAAATACAACTCCCTTTGAGCAGTGTGTTCAACATCATAATCATCACTTTATGTACTACTGCATCCTACAAAAACCATATGCTGTTTAATAACTGCACAAATCATAGAAAAATACAGGGGAAAATGCTTTCATTCCATTACCTGGTTAAAGCGGCATGAGATTAAATAATAGTCTATGCGAATAAACATTTTCAATTTTGCTGTCTCATTTTCTGGTGTTGATTCAAATGTGTATTCCTTGGATGTGCAATTTACTGCAGAAGCTAGTCCATACGCCATCAGTGTGCAATTATACATCTAGTCTGATATGTTTGACTGTGAGTGAAAGCCCAGGGCATGAAAATGCTTTGATGACATTTCATTGAGCTGTGTTGCTGTGACAGATTCAGACACGCTGTACTCAGGATGACTTGGTTGTACTCCCACACAGGCCAGGCTGGTGTCATAAGATGTTGCTGTCTCACTGCTACTGTATCCAAATACATTGATTTGATCTGAATACATGACTATGCACATCATTATTGTGTGTGTGTGTGTGTGTGTGTGTGTGTGTGTGTGTGTGTGTGTGTGTGTGTGTGTGTGTGTGTGTGTGTGTGTGTGTGTGTGTGTGTGCGTGCGTGCGTGCGTGCGTGCGTGCGTGCGTGCGTGTGTGTGTGTAGGTGTACGTGTACATGTGCGTGTGTTTACCACTGGATTAAATGCATGATCAATTTCACAGTTTGCCATGGTGTGGTGGCTTTCTTTGTGCATGTTGGAGCCTGGTATCAATTAACCCATACTCATGTTTAGTATTGATTACATTCAATCATGTTAAGCATGTATAATATCAAAGCCACTTATTAGTGTCAACCTCTCCACTGAGTTTAATTATGGTGTAACCTATGCACTCAGAATGTTCTAATAGTCTAACTAATTTAGAACACTATTGAACTAAAGGTCCGCCTCTTGATGTGCTGTGTGTGTCTCTTTAAATCGTGTGGGTGGGTGTAACTCTTTCTGTCCCCCTTTCTCTTTCTCTCTCGCTCTCTCTCTCTCTACATATATATGAATGTCGCGTTTCGTGAAATAGTCATCATTGCTAAAGCGTATAGTAAAGAACGCATGGCTGCCAATCGGGTACTCGTTTACGGAGGAAGAGGCGCGCTAGGTAGCAAAATTGTTCAGCACTTCAAATCTAAAGGATGGGTGAGTAGCGTGCTATAGTTCATTAAAAAATAAAGAAAGAATACATATAGAATACAAATACGAAATATTGTGCGCTGTTGAGTAGATTATATGGTAAGAAGCAATGAAAAGGACATTAAACCATATGAAATTGTCATCATCAAGACGTTTGAATGTTGAACGATGCCAGCCCAGAACTATCAGAAAACATATCATCACTTGCATCTTGAATAAATAGCCTACTTTGCAGGATAGTTCGATACCATCATCCTATTTTCGATGTTTTCTTTATTTTCCAACAATAGTGGGTAGCCAGCATCGATATCGTTGCCAATGAGGAGGCAAACGCGAACGTACTGGTGAAGTTATCCGAGTCATTTACAGAGCAAGCGGGACAGGTAAGGAGGAGCGCGCTTTCACGTGCTCTCCCTGTGATGTTGACAGTTTTGACTTAGTGAATGCTCCGATGTCAAGCGAAACGATAATTGACTTTCCATTTGCAAAACGCTGGATAATTACAGTAATTTCTATTCCACGATCAAAAACTCGACTCGATGGTTATGATCGTGCATAGGCCTATAGGGGGCTATTCTATTCATTGCCATATTGAATTTGTCTTTTTAAATGCAAGATTAAATTGATTTCTTCGTTATTGTGGGAGCTAGATGGGAACAAAATTGTAAACACAGGATATGATAAAATGATAAAAAAAATATATATTAGCAAAACAGCCAGAGTCTTGCCCTTTTTTATAATGGACTGTTTTCTCTTGCTGCAGGTGACAGCAGATGTGGCCCAGTTGCTAGGGGACCAGAAAGTGGATGCCATCTTGTGTGTGGCAGGTGGTTGGGCAGGAGGAAATTGCAGCTCAAAAGGTCAGAGTTCAACAGCATTTTCCTGAGATATCATCAGTTAATTTTGAACACACTGTGATATGAATGCTTTAAAACCAATTTCCCCTTAGGCTGAATTCTCATCAGGAATTCAATAGGGATGTTTGTTTGTGCCATTGTACAGTGTTCTATTTAATTATATGTTCGTTCATTATTACAATGTTGCTCCTCAAACAAAATGTTATCTTATGGATGTCTTTTTTAGACTTGTACAAAAACACAGATATGATGTGGAAGCAGAGTGTGTGGACCTCTACCATCTCTAGCCACCTGGCTGCTGTGCACCTGAAGCAAGGGGGACTGCTGACTTTGGCTGGGGCTAAAGCATCACTGGGTGGCACTAGTGGTAAGATACCACATACCTCTAATCTCTACTGGTATTCTATTCTACTGCTGTTCTAAAATATTCTACTGGTATTCTAATTTATTCTACTATGCATTCTATTACTTTATCCTGTAATGTTGTCATGTTGACTCTGTTAGATTGTGCCTCTGTTCTGACCACCGTTTAATTCCTACTTTAATGTTTGAGGGACTTTGGCTTACATCTACTGTCGTCACCATTTAAGCAGCCAAAACAAATAGCAGCTTATGTCATCAAACACTTTGTAAAACATGTAACCCGTGGGTACAAATAAGCCTATGACATAGGAACTAAAATATGAGTAACATGTTTAATGTGATATACATAGTGATATTTCATGATGTCGGACAATAATGAGGACAGAAATTGTTACTATGTTTTTTCACACAATGCTGTCTGATATTTTAGACCATGTATGCATGTGATGGTACCTATAGGACCAAGCACTCATGCCATTCCCTGTGTGGTGTGTTACCCATGTGATGGCCCTGACAACAATACAAATCCTGACACTAGGGCACCTAAAATCCCTGATTAGCAGTCGCTACAAAGCGCCCGCTCTCATTGGCTGTCGGATTGGGGAGGCGAATGAGTCAGCAGAATTTGGGTCTCTCCACGTGGTTAGAGTGTGCTGTGCTGTTCTCCTATTGCAATGTAGCTTACTGTAGCATCTAGTGCTAAACTAGACACAGGCCAGGAAATCGTAGAGATTTCCCTGAGGGGGGTTGGTTTAAAATGACTATTTTGACAGTTGTATGTCTAATATTATTTGGGGATGTTTTCTATAGTTTAACTCTTGTCTGTGTGTTTAAAAAATAATAATACGAACAAGGTTTTGATATTGAAGAACGTATGCCTATATTTGTTTTAATTAAAAAAGTATCTACAGTATTTCCCCTCAGGTAATGTTCAGAGCTGCCTTTATGTGAAGTGTGTGAGTTTTAGAAAGACATCTTTAAAACTACCTTTCATTTTATAATGTAGGTAAAGCATTTCCCCCATACCTTATCAAACATTGATTGCCTTAGGCCTAATCAAAATACAAATGCTCTGTACTATTGACAAAAAAACAAGACAGTGGAAGACCGTAGTAGTGCTTAAAGATTGCATGTGTTTAGGGGTTATTTGTGCTTATATTCAAACTTTATATTAGCTTTAATACTTAAGCGCTTTACCAGCTAATTGTGTGTCTGATTTACTGAGTTCCCAATATTGATATACTACCTTTGGGCAGTTTGGTGTCCAGTGGTGTCTTAGTCTTACAAAGCCAGACACAGACTAAGAGTAAGCTACATTGTAGACATTCCATTGTGGACTGAAAGATTAAGGGTTGATTTGGGGTTAAAGACTGAGGTTAGTTAACCATGTGAGCACCCTATGACCCTTACCCTTCACCCTAGAATTAAAAGTCAGGTTGAACTGTAAAATAACATTGATTTAACTTTGGGTGATTCAGCATGCAAGTCTGTTAATCCTGTTTGGGGAAATGGATTCTAAACACACTTCCTATAAACGCAGTTTGGAGCACATCTATGTAAACAAATACAACTGACAGTCTCTCCCCAACAAAAGACTGTGTTCCATTGAGAAATATGTTCCACTTCAGTTTAGTAGGACAGTATCTTGGAGAGAGAACAATAATTTAAGAAAGAGCTAACACTCCACCCCTTTCTCTCATTGGTCCATTCTTCAAAGGTAGCTGTGGCATGCCTCTGCCATTTATTTGAGGGTGGGGAGAGCATATTACATTCTTCAAAGAAGCGTTTCTAAGTGGAAAATGCTGCTTATTGTTTCCAGATGCTCCAAACACAAACATTGATGGGAAGTCAAAAGCATGCCTGTGGAACAAGCAGTCATCTCTCAATACAACTGTAATGGGCAAAGTTTGGGAACCAAAAGCACCCAGAATATTTGTCTATAGTATATGAACAGGAAATGTGTAGTCAGCTGGTGACTTCAAAATATACTATGTTTGTAATATCACATCTATTACTTTGTAACACTTATTGTGTATATTTCATGTCCCATGTTATAATAGTAAGATTTATTGGTGTGTTTTCTCTGCTTATCTGATTTGGCTGTTGTATAAATGACAACTCACCTATCCACCCATCTCTCCTATATCACCCTCCCCCTCTTCATCCCTCCGTCTTTCTCTCCCTCAGGCATGGTGGGCTATGGCATGGCCAAAGCAGCAGTCCACCAGCTCTGTCAGAGTCTAGCCGGAGAAGACAGTGGGATGCCCCCTGGAGCTGTGGCTGTAGCCATACTACCGTGAGTAATCATATTGCCTGCCAAGTTTATTTACTAATTAGGAATAGGAAAACCCTGCACTCATTAGAAAGTCATTAGGAGTTTAATTTATTTGCAGAAACAGAGGTCAAAGGGCAAATAACGAATAGAAGGAAGGAAATAGGAAACAGTTGTAGGTGTAATTGACCTCCTTAATGTCTGGGAGGATCGAAGGGGGTTGCCTGTGCTGAAGGAGGAAGACTCCCTCAGTCACTCTTGTGTTCTCCTCATGAGCAGCTATCTGTATACACTGTTTCATTGATTAACTGTTGCATGTAAAGCACTCTTTTGCAATGTCACCATGAGAAGCCTGTATCTGAGTTTTATTGTCAATCATCTCAGGGCTCTGTTATGGTACATTCCAATTACATGAGGTTGGACTGAGGCCACCTGCCAGGCTACTACTAGCTGTCACATATGGTTAGCATTACCCCCATGACTTGCAGTTCTTCTGCACTACCAATAAGAATAGGGGGAGGGTTGCTTTATTCACTGCAACTGTGCACATTCAAAAGACTGTAGACTGCAACTGTGCACATTCAAACATGCAACTAATACAACAGATATCTAAAATCATATTTCAATATATGCAAGTATTTATGTAGCAATTATCATCTCAAAATATAACAGTGAAAGTCCTTCATCAAAGAGGTTGTTGGATGCTTTCTGGTTGTAAATAAGACAATAGAGATATCATCTCTACGCTTTAGCTTTGCTTTTGTGTATTAATCTGTAGACAAGGGGCTTACATGGAGCTGTTAAAATCAGTCCAGGGCCAGATCCTCAGGCCTCAGGCAGTCAGTTCCTACCACCGCCAGATCACTATCATGTGACTTCATTACACAGGGTAACCTTGGATACGCCGATGAACAGGCAGTTCATGCCTGATGCAGACTTTGGTTCCTGGACACCACTGGAGTACATTTCAGAGTGAGTGTGATATAGTGGATGATGGGTTGTTTACATTACTGTGTGTTTTAACTGATATTTAGTTGATCTTGAACTTTAAAATTAAATGTACCATATATTTATGCTCAAAGACCATCATTAGATGGATTCCAGGGTCTTGATCAATGTATGACTATTATTTATAATTATAGACAATCTTTTTCTTTTTAAGAAAATTGGTGTATACCAGTATTTCACCAGAAGATGGCAATGCTGGAAAATAGCCTATTCTATTATATTGTTAAAATCAACACCTTGCCAAAAGATATCTGGAGCCAAATGTCTGGTTTGAATAATACTGTAATGTGATGAAAATATTAATTTAATGGACATACACTACCGTTCAAAAGTTTGGGGTCACTTAGAAATGTCCTTGTTTTCGAAAGAAAAGCCATTTTTTTGTCCATTAAAATAACATCAAATTGATCAGAAATATAGTGTAGACATTGTTAATGTTGTAAATGGCTATTGTAGCTGGAAACGGCTGATTCTTTAGGCGTACAGAGGCCCATTATCAGCAACCATCAGTCCTGTGTTCCAATGGCACGTTGTGTTTGCTAATCCAAGTTCATCATTTTTAAAAGGCTAATTGATCATTAGAAAACCCATTTGCAATTATGTTAGCACAGCTGAAAACTGTTGTGCTGATTAAAAATGCAATAAAACTGGCCTTCTTGAGATTAGTTGATAATCTGGAGCATCAGCAATTGTGGGTTCGATTACAGCATCAAAATGGCCAGAAACAAATAACTTTCTTCTGAAACTCGTTAGTCTATTCTTGTTCTGAGAAATTAAGGCTATTCCATGCGAGAAATTGCCAAGAAACTGAAGATCTCGTACAATGCTGTGTACTACTCCCTTCACAAAACAGCGCAAACGGGCTCTAACCGAATGGAAAGAGGATTGGTAGGCCCTGGTACACAACTGAGCAAGAGAACAAATACATTAGAGGGTCTAGTTTGAGATACAGATGCCTCACAGGACCTCAACTGGCAGCTTCATTAAGTTGAGGACATGTGGGAGGCCCCGGTGCAAAACTCCGGGATACTGACCTTCTAGGCAGAGTTGCAAAGAAAAAGCCATACAGTGAGGGAAAAAAAGTATTTGATCCCCTGCTGATTTTGTACGTTTGCCCACAGACAAAGACATGATCAGTCTATAATTTTAATGGTAGGCTTATTTGAACAGTGAGAGACAGAATAACAACAACAAAATCCAGAAAAACGCATGTCAAAAATGTTATAAATTGATTTGTATTTTAATGAGGGAAATAAGTATTTGACCCCTCTGCAAAACATGACTTAGTACTTGGTGGCAAAACCCTTGTTGGCAATCACAGAGGTCAGACGTTTCTTGTAGTTGGCCACCAGGTTTGCACACATCTCAGGAGGGATTTTGTTCCACTCCTCTTTGCAGATCTTCTCCAAGTCATTAAGGTTTCGAGGCTGACGTTTAGCAACTCGAACCTTCAGCTCCCTCCACAGATTTTCTATGGGATTAAGGTCTGGAGACTGGCTAGGCCACTCCAGGAGCTTAATGTGCTTCTTCTTGAGCCACTCCTTTGCTGGAATACCCATCCACGACCCATTTTCAATGACCTGGCTGAGGGAAGGAGGTTCTCACCCAAGATTTGACAGTACATGGCCCCGTCCATCGTCCCTTTGATGCGGTGAAGTTGTCCTGTCCCCTTAGCAGAAAAACACCCCCAAAGCATAATGTTTCCACCTCCATGTTTGACGGTGGGGGTGGTGTTCTTGGGGTCATAGGCAGCATTCTTCCTCCTCCAAACACGGTGAGTTGAGTTGATGCCAAAGACCTCGATTCTGGTCTCATCTGACCACAACACTTTCACCCAGTTCTCTTCTGAATCATTCAGATGTTCATTGGCAAACTTCAGACGGCCCTGTATATGTGCTTTCTTGAGCAGGGGGACCTTGCGGGCGCTGCAGGATTTCAGTCCTTCATGGCGTAGTGTGTTACCAATTGTTTTCTTGGTGACTATGGTCCCAGCTGCCTTGAGATCATTGACAAGATCCTCCCGTGTAGTTCTGGGCTGATTCCTCACCGTTCTCATGATCATTGCAACTCCACGAGGTGAGATCTTGCATGGAGCCCCAGGCCGAGGGATATTGACAGTTATTTTGTGTTTCTTCCATTTGCGAATAATCGCACCAACTGTTGTCACCTTCTCACCAAGCTGCTTGGCAATGGTCTTGTAGCCCATTCCAGCCTTGTGTAGGTCTACAATCTGGTCCCTGACATCCTTGGAGAGCTCTTTGGTCTTGGTCATGGTGGAGAGTTTGGAATCTGATTGATTGATTGCTTCTGTGGACAGGTATCTTTTATACAGGTAACAAGTTGAGATTAGGAGCACTCCCTTTAAGAGTGTGCTCCTAATCTCAGCTCGTTACCTGTATAAAAGACACCTGGGAGCCTGAAATCTTTCTGATTGAGAGGGGGTCAAATACTTATTTCCCTCATTAAAATGCAAATACATTTATAACATTTTTGACATGTGTTTTTCTGGATTTTTTTGTTGTTATTCTGTCTCTCACTGTTCAAATAAACCTACCATAAAAATTATAGACTGATAATTTCTTTGTCAGTGGGCAAACGTACAAAATCAGCAGGGGATCAAATACTTTTTTCCCTCACTGTATCTCAGACTGGCCAATAAAAAGAAACAATTAAGATGGGCAGTCTCAGGCTTTTTCTTTGCAACTCTGCCTAGCAGGACAGCATCCCGGAGTCGCCTCTTCACTGTTGACGTTGAGACTGGTGTTTTGCAGGTACTATTTAATGAAGCTGCCAGTTGAGGACCTGTGAGGTGCCTATTTCTCAAACTAGACACTCTAATGTATTTGTCCTCTTGCTCAGTTGTGCACATGGGCCTCCCACTCCTCTTTCTATTCTGGTTAGAGCCAGTTTGCGCTGTTCTGTAAAGGGAGTAGTACACAGCCTTTTTTTTGTCTTCCTGAACTTCCTTCTAGAATTTGACATATAGAAAACAACTTAATCCCGTCCAGCTCTTAAAAAGTGAACTCTCTTATATCACATAAGCCAGTCATGCTTCACTTTCACTCACTTATGAGTAGTGACTACTAGTACCCATAGTCCCATCCTCTTATTTTTCTTATTTTCTCATAGTCTTATTTTTCTGTCTTCTAGAACTTTCTTCAATTGGGCCACTGGTGCGGATCGTCCAGCTTCGGGCAGTCTGATGCAGGTCACCACCACCGGAGGCGAGACACAGATCCTACCCACACAATAGAGGAGAGAGAGGTGGAGAGGGAGGGAGAGAGAGAGAGACAAAGAGAGGGAGGGAGGGAGAGAGAGACAAAGAGAGGGAGGGAGGGAGAGAGAGACACTGAGAGGGAGGGAGAGAGGGGCAGTGAGCGGGACGGTTGGGAGAGACAGTGAAAGGGAGGGATAAAATGAGTCACAGGGAGAAAGAGTACTGAGGGTTGAGATATCGAGATAGGAGGAAGCAGAAAGAGGTAGGGTAGATGGAGGGAAAGAAAGTAAGATAGCTGTGGCATGAACAGGAATATTTCCCCCTGAAAAATAGGCCCACAGTGCCATCTAGTGGTAGAATGAAACATTTGCAGCGGAAACATGAACCTTATTTAGAATGTTTTTTGCTCTTTTAGTTAGAGCATCTTTTACCACAAGATTGATGGCACCCAAAGATGAAGTAAGCTACTGTCTTAATGTCAAACATACAATGCATTTCAGTGGAGTGGCCTAACTCTGTGTATTGTATTCCTTTGTCGAGTGTACTTGATGTGCGTGAACGGTTGGTTATTATTATTAATTTTTTTTAAGGGGGTAGATCAGCTTAATATTGCAGATTGATTGTAACTTCCATCAATGTAATTGTCTGCATCACTTCCGATCCGCCATGTTTACATATATATATACATACATACACACATACACACATACACACATACATATCCTTAAAAAATATATATTCCCCTTTATTACTTTCCAACCCCACTATTACTATTATCAGTATCTCATAACAAATTTGTTTTTTTGTGTGTGTCATTTGATGTGGTTTTACCACCTCTTTCTCAATTTGAATAAAACTCCATATTAATCACAGTCTGATGTAATAATATGTGCGAGACAATAAAAATATTACAACATCACCATCACCTTGGTACTTTAAACAGTAAAAATGTAATACATATCTGCTGAAAACAATCATAGAAAAGCAACACATTTTGGGGAGTTTCACCACCACGAAAGTCCTGATTGAATCCCCTGCTTGTTCTAGCACATGGTCATTTCCAGTGAAATGCTATAGCCTTCACCACCAGGTGGTGCCCCTGGATAACAATTCACCTCACCAGTTAATGTATCCATTATGATCCTAAGGGAATATGAGTGCATTTAGACAGGCAGCCCAATTCTGATCTTTTGCCCATTTATTGGCAAAAGAGATGATCTGATTGGTAAAAATTACCAATTAGTAGAAAAAGATCAGAAGTGGGCTGCCTGTGTAAATGCAGCCTATGTGTTGGTCACAAAACTAACTATAGAGGAATGTTAACGCATACAATATATGTGTGGATTTGGCCATAAACAAAAGGCAATAAAGAAAAGGCAACTTACATAAAATGAGCTCTACTGAAAATCTGAGATTGATTGATTGATTTTATATGCCTGTTGAAAAAAATACATACACATAGTATAAAAATGTGACCGGGATATCACAATGAAGTCGGAGACTTATTTTCATTATGGTTCCTTAAAAAAAAAAAAGATTTCATTACAGATTCAAGTTTCTTGGTTTCACTTTATATTATAACCCCAGGCTGCTGATAAAACGACTGATCAGTGAATATCCTTCCTAAGAACAATTGTAGTTATACACTGAGTGGACAAAACATTAGGAACACCTTCCTAATATTGAGTTGCACCCCCTTTTGCCCTCAGAACAGCCTCAATTAGTCAGGGCATGGACTCTACAAGGTGTCGAAAGTGTTCCACAGGGATGCTGGCCAATGTTGACTCCAATGCTTCCCACAGTTTTGTCAAGTTGGCTGGATGTCCTATGGGTGGTGGGCCATTATTGATACGAACGGGAAACTGTTGAGTGTGAAAAACACAGCAGCGTTGCAGTTCTTGAAAAACTCAAACCGCTGCGCCTTGCACCTACTACCATACCCCGTTCAAATGACGTTTGTCTTGCCCATTCACCCTCTGAATGGCCCACATACACGATCCATGTCTCAGTTGTCTCAAGGCTTAAAGATCCTTCTTTAACCTTTCTCCTCCCCTTCATCTACATTGATTTGAAGTGGATTTAACAGGTGACATCAATAAAGGATCATATCTTTCACCTGGATTCACCTGGTCAGTCTATGAAAATAGGTGTTCCTAATGTTTTATACACTCAGTGTATGACAGAACACAACGGCTGATCCCCATAGGCCTACCACATATTACACAGAACAGTAGCATCGGTAGCATTATGACAAGATAGCTCCTTGAAAATGAGAGCAACACGGACTATCTTCGATCAACTGAAATGCTTTCTGTGATAAACAATGGCTATATGTATTCCCATGGGCAATCACTCTATAACGCTACAACATCATGGAAGCTAATGTATGCAGCCGGGACGTGTTGAATGTGCCTGGGGCCCTCACACAACACATCTAGATGAATTGCCCCGCCACCCTAAATAAGTATATATCAGAGGGCCTGAACACCACCTCCTTGTTCTCTTCAGCATTGTGATTTATTATAGTGTGTGTCATCACCAGGGCCCAAGCCTTATAAAGGTAGCTCATGCAGCTCACTATGAGAAACAGCAGAGTTTTAACCTAAGTCCTAATAATTTTCCTAGGGTAAATTTGCATTCGCACATAGCCGCTAAACCAACAGGACGATATATAGGTTGACGGAACAAGAGTAATATATATGGGTTATTGTTTGTTTTATTTATTTAGAGTGGAAGGGCTAGAAAAGTCCATCTATCATAGTGAAATGTTTGAAATTGATGTTTTCCCATTTGTCGTTGCGGGAACAGGACATTTGCATTTGCTAAGATGAAACGCCTGGGTGTTTTCTTCATTCCTTTAGTGAGACCTTAACCTCGATCTCCAGCTTCCTCGCGAAAATGAGACTAAAGTGTTTAGCTCGCAAGACTAAAGTGGACTTTAGGACAAGTTGTGTGACCACTCAGTTTTAAAACTTGGCATTGTGAATCAATTATTATGACCATTTAGCTGATATCATATGGGACACATTATTGCAGTTTTGACCACCTTGCTGTTTTATGGCCTCTCCACAAGATAGACGTGGAGGATAAATGAAGATACACCGTTTAGTGCAGGGCTCTCCAACCCTGTTCCTGGAGAGCTACCCTCCTGTAGGTTTTCACTCCAACCCCAGTTGTAACTAACCAGATTCATCTTATAACCCAGCTAATTATTTGAATTAGGTGCGCTAGATTAGGGTTGGAATGAAAACCTATGGGATGGTAGCTCACCAGGAACAGGGTTGAAGAGCCCTGATAGTGACACCAGCCATAGACTAGAACAGAACAAAACCGAAAATTCCCGTTGGGTGATTCACTACTGTCTCATCTGAGGCTCTTCCACCAGCACAGGCCTGAAACAAACCCCTGGAAATAAATGTCCTGATTAAACTGACCCCTTTCCACCCCCCAGCCACATTTTCCCATCCCCCTCTGTTATTGGGGGGTGGGGACAGGGTTAGAGAGGGGAGGGTATGTCTCAGATGGCAGGGCGCCGTGTGGAAGCCATTGAGCCCTGAGAGAGTGCGGTGGGGTGGGCATGTATGTAATGTGAGGACAGATGGTAGTGGTTAGCCTGCTACAGGGTTATATGACCTGCATGGGAGTAGACCCAACCACTACCTCTGAGAACCTAGAACCTAAGTACACATGTGTTGCGTGTGAGAGAGGAGGAGGAGAAGGAGGGGTGGGGTGGGGTGGTTGATGCCTCTGATGTTCACGTCTGCCTACTCCGAGACACTTCTTGGAGGGAGTGTTATTTTTTTCTACAGAATACTACCAAAACAAGATCTTGGCTAAACAGAATGAAGACTATAAACAGTGGGGGGAAAAAGTATTTAGTCAGCCACCAATTGTGCAAGTTCTCCCACTTAAAAAGATGAGAGAGGCCTGTAATTTTCATCATAGGTACACGTCAACTATGACAGACAAATTGAGAAAAAAAATTCCAGAAAATCACATTGTAGGATTTTTATGAATTTATTTGCAAATTATGGTGGAAAATAAGTATTTGGTCACCTACAAACAAGCAAGATTTCTGGCTCTCACAGACCTGTAACTTCTTCTTTAAGAGGCTCCTCTGTCCTCCACTCGTTACCTGTATTAATGGCACCTGTTTGAACTTGTTATCAGTATAAAAGACACCTGTCCACAACCTCAAACAGTCACACTCCAAACTCCACTATGGCCAAGACCAAAGAGCTGTCAAAGGACACCAGAAACAAAATTGTAGACCTGCACCAGGCTGGGAAGACTGAATCTGCAATAGGTAAGCAGCTTGGTTTGAAGACATCAACTGTGGGAGCAATTATTAGGAAATGGAAGACATACAAGACCACTGATAATCTCCCTCGATCTGGGGCTCCACGCAAGATCTCACCCCGTGGGGTCAAAATGATCACAAGAACGGTGAGCAAAAATCCCAGAACCACACGGGGGGACCTAGTGAATGACCTGCAGAGAGCTGGGACCAAAGTAACAAAGCCTACCATCAGTAACACACTACGCCGCCAGGGACTCAAATCCTGCAGTGCCAGATGTGTCCCCCTGCTTAAGCCAGTACATGTCCAGGCCCGTCTGAAGTTTGCTAGAGTGCATTTGGATGATCCAGAAGAGGATTGGGAGAATGTCATATGGTCAGATGAAACCAAAATATAACTTTTTGGTAAAAACTCAACTCGTCGTGTTTGGAGGACAAAGAATGCTGAGTTGCATCCAAAGAACACCATACCTACTGTGAAGCATGGGGGTGGAAACATCATGCTTTGGGGCTGTTTTTCTGCAAAGGGACCAGGACGACTGATCCGTGTAAAGGAAAGAATGAATGGGGCCATGTATCGTGAGATTTTGAGTGAAAACCTCCTTCCATCAGCAAGGGCATTGAAGATGAAACGTGGCTGGGTCTTTCAGCATGACAATGATCCCAAACACACCGTCCGGGCAACGAAGGAGTGGCTTCGTAAGAAGCATTTCAAGGTCCTGGAGTGGCCTAGCCAGTCTCCAGATCTCAACCCCATAGAACATCTTTGGAGGGAGTTGAAAGTCCGTGTTGCCCAGCGACAGCCCCAAAACATCACTGCTCTAGAGGAGATCTGCATGGAGGAATGGGCCGAAATACCAGCAACAGTGTGTGAAAACCTTGTGAAGACTTACAGAAAACGTTTGACCTGTGTCATTGCCAACAAAGGGTATATAACAAAGTATTGAGAAACTTTTGTTATTGACCAAATACTTATTTTCCACCATCATTTGCAAATAAATTCATAAAAAATCCTACAATGTGAATTTCTGGATCTTTTTTTCTCATTTGTCTGTCATAGTTGACGTGTACCTATGATGAAAATTACAGGCCTCTCTCATCTTTTTAAGTGGGAGAACTTGCACAATTGGTGGCTGACTAAATACTTTTTTCCCCCACTGTATGTTTAACCTGTTTAACCTGAAATCACACCCAACAATTATCCTTGTACAGGAATATTTGTAATATTGATAATATAACCGAAGCTGTAACATATTCAGTATTACTATATCCTTACTCTTGCGAAAGCAATTATGAACAGTCACTCGCTCTTAAATCAGATTGCCCCAGTATTCTAACGTTTAAGAGCAGGGGTGTCAAACTCATTTTGCCCCAGGGGCCACATTCGGTCTTCAACGAGGTGCGGAGAGCTGCACTGAAAATGTGTTATATATCCATACCGTCAGAATTTGCATAAAAATAGTCCTATCCATCGTTTTTGGAATTTGTTATGCTCCCTGACTGTCTAGTGATTGATTATCAGCGAGCTAAACAGTCAATAAACTGTATGAATGTAGGTCCATCACATCACTACACAATTTTGATGTGGTTTTAGTCATTTATGAGATATGAGATGTATGCCTTCAGTGTGTGTATCCCCGTAGTCCAACGCTAGATGGTGCTACCTCCTAGCTGGACTGTTTAAGATAAGGTAACATAATTAAAATGTGCATGATAAGTATTTCCCTATAATTATGGACCTTGTGTTATTAAATAATGGCACAGGGTGAGCATTGATAGACTTTATTTTCTTGTATACCTTGAATACTTCCTCCTGTTTCTTATAATTACACTCAGTACATAAGCAGCATATATTCCCTTATAGAAAGGTTTTGCTGAGTTTAATCAAAATAGGATTTCTGTCTGATTTAAATTCACGATTTTGCTCATATTTGGTTGTCTTCCATTTGGTTAGTTGTGATATGTTTGCAAGGAGAATACCGTCTCAAAACCTATTGTACCAATGTTTTATTCAGCTCTTATCCTTAGGATGTCAACCATAGACTATACACTATACCCATTGAAGAAAGAAATACACAACGCTGATACCCAAGGTAAAGCTTTGATGTATGAGTACCACTTGTATGCACACAGAGTCTATGACATAAAGCACATGAATGGAATGACATGACGGCTAACAACACGATCACAATGACAGTATTGTTTCAAGCTTGATGTTCTCTCCTCATCATGATCAATGTAAATGTATTACCTGTCTCATCAACAGATTGCACTTCGCTTAGTGTTGAAAGGATTTATCATAAGCTGTTACATATATCCCACACGTCATATTAGCAGATGTTGGCATATTTAGGTTGAATGTAAGGTCTCACATGCTTTTATTACAATAACAGAGTGTGTCATCATGCAATTGATAGTGTAGAATTATAACTCAATGCTATGGAAAGCCTTAAAGGAAATTCTACCCAAAAACTATATTTTTGTATTTGTTTCATTAGTCCATTGTTGATATAGTCCCAAAAGGTTTTGCATGTCAGCAATCAAGTTTTCAAGATATGTAACTTTTAAAATACAGAAATCTGTCCCGTATTATTCATTTTGCATCATATGATGCTGCATTTTGCAATGGACTAATAAAACAAATACCAAAAGATAGTTTTTGGGTTGAGTTTACCATCAAAAGTAGGATTGACATATACAGTAAGTGAGTTTTAATCTTCTTAATCAAGTTTATTTATTTATTTTATTATGTTTATTGGTCAGGAACCATGTACAATTAAAACATACTTCTCAGAGGAAATGTAATGCATTGTACCAGAAGATATAGCTCATATTGAGGTTTTCCTAAGTTAAATTAGAAATTGGATTATAATAGCCGTCACTGCAGTCAGTTCTCCTAGTTCTCCTACTGCAGTTTTTCAGAGGTTCTACACGATTCTAGACGCAGTTAGGACAATTAAGGATATTACTTATCCGCACCCCTCTTGGCCCAGCGAAATGTGGAGGGCACTTGGCTCACATAACAGCGCCATTTGGAGAGAATACGCCTGAGGCAGTAAGTTAATACTTACACCCCTGGCCAAAAAGACCACCAAAACTGCCACTTGATCCCCGAACAGTGACAGGTCCCATTACCGGAGGGGTGAAGAGGATGCAGACGTTAGAGACAATAGGAGTTGTTATTAATATGGTGATGGTAAGGGGGAGGTGGGGGGGAGGCTGTCATAACAAGCTCAGCTGGGGGAGTGTGGGGGAGGGGTGAGAGGGGATCACTTTCACCTGACAGTCCAGCTGTCTGCAATTAATAAGATGCCTTTTTTTAAGAGCCATATTTACAAAGGTAGATGCACTGTTGTCAGAGGAAAATGTATAGACAATAAATAAAACATGAGAAATCTTTATTTGACCTTTTTTTCTACTTTTTACATTCCTACTGGGAAAAATCAAGAGCAAACTCTGTACTGGTAGAAACACTCAGTAACTCAGTCCTCTTTAGTTGAAGTCATCCACCAATACTTCATGTATAATGACACCTCAATAGGCTTTGAAAATGGAAACGCATCTGATGAGTCGCCTTCTGAGTCCTTTTTGACCATGACAGAATGTACCCAGCACTACAACAACCATTGTACAACCATTGTGCAACGTACACAACCCTTTTAATTTAGCTAGTAGTAACAATGTAGTCCTAAAATGACTAAAAAAAACTATAAACCATGAACCAATAATAATTGTATTTTCAATTCTTTACAACCATACAACTGTAATGGGAATCTGATGTAGCCATTTTGTTTTCAGAGCTTGAACTCTGCGCTGCATCCCAAATTACACTCTATTCCCTATGTAGTACCCTAGTTTTGACCAGGGCTATATAGAGAATAGGGTGCCATTCGGGACACAGCCTGCTTGTCTATCCAACAGCACAGCAGCAAAAAGTTATGTGGATGTTTCACTGCAACAAGCCAGTGGAATCCAGGTCATGTGTGGGGGGTGATTTGATGCTGCTGTGACCGGATTGAGACTAGCTAGTAGCTACAGGATGGGACCCAAGATAAGCCTCTTGGGAGTTGTGTGCATGGTCCTCTCTGGTCTGCTCAAGGGCTTAGCTATGGCATCCATCTTTCTTCCACCATGACCCCTACTATGGAATGGGAGTGGAGCGTCCAGAATGTTTTGGAGGTCCAAGAGACTCCCTTGTTGCCTAAGAGGTTATTTTGAAAGAGGTTAGTTTGGAAGCACAGACTTCCCTGTAACGTCCCCCCGTCACGCAAGCACGCGCGGATGCACACACACACACACACACAAGCATGGATGCACACACAAACACACACACACCAACACACACAGATACGTGTGCACATGTGCACAAACACACACTTACACCCTAACATATGTTTCTCATTTTGATCTTCTCCAAAGCACACAGATCCTGTGTATAAGGTCTGAAAAAGGGGGTGCTAGTTGGGGAATGGGATAATAGTTTTGCTCTTTTTACAAACAAAGGTAATTTTTTGATACAGATGGTTAATTTTATTTGACAAGACATGCATAGTACAACCCATTTTAAATAGGATAGAATATTCAATGTAGCTTTCCTATGTCACCACTGGACTGAAAACAACAAATATTTTTTGTTTAACTTTGGCCCTTGATGTAATTGTTTTAAAATATTGTTTGTCTTAAATTAATGGGCATTGATATCATTTTCAAAGACGTAGCCTCATGTTCATACATGAATTCTACAACAAGAACACTTCTTCAAATCATGACTTTAGGGACCCTCATCCTTCATTATTCATGTAAATTTATGCAACAGAATACCAGAATAATGATAGTTTTGAATATGTAGCCTAAGTGTGTCTCGGTCAGGAGTAGTGAGATATGCCAATAATAATATGTACATTTTGTGAATTATTAAAAAGGCATGACTGAAGATTTTATGTTCGTTTCCATGTTTATGTCAAAGGAGCATACATTTTTCAAAATAGTCCTCGTGCCCTATGGTCTATTTGATAACTGAATCTAATCAAATGTCTAAATCAATCTTTTTAGTTTGTGTGTGTGCACGTGAGTGTGTGCACGTGACTGTGTCTGTGTACAGTAGGCCTATGTATAATTTTCCACATTGTGTAACTGAGAAGAAACTGCAGTACTTTGCGAATTTGCAAACATTGTATCTTACAGCTTTAGGCACAACTCATATTAAACAAATTACATATTTCACCTAGTCATCATCAAACTAAATTCTTAATGTATACAGTGCCTAGTGAAAGTCTACACACCCCTTGCACAGTCTTCACATTTTGCTGCCTTAAAATGTAATCTAGAAAGGGATTAAATTAGATATTATTCATACAGATCTACACAACCTAGTCCACATTTTCAAAGTGAAAGGATATTATACAAGATTTTGAATACAACATTTCGAAAACAATGATGTCTTGATTGCATATGTATTCACATCCCAGAGTTAATACTTGGTGGAAGCACCTTTGGCAGCCAGTACAGTTGTTAATCATTTTGAATAAGATTCTACCAACTATGCACAAATCTTAGGGCAACATAAAGTGCCTTCGGAAAGTATTCAGACCCCTTGACGTTTTCCACATTTTGTTACGTTACATCCTTATTGTAAAATGGATTATATAAAAACATGTCCTCAGCAATCTACACACAATACCCCACAATGACAAAGCAGAAATGTTTGCAAATGTATTTAAAAAAACTGGAATACCTTATTTACATAAGTATTCAGACCCATTGTTATGAGACTCGAAATTGAGCTCAGGTGCATCCTGTTTCCATTGATCATCCTTGAGATGTTTCCACCTGTGGTAAATTCAATTGATTGGACATGATTTGGAAAGACACACACCTGTCTATATAAGGTCCCACTGTTGACAGTGCATGTCAGAGCGAAAACCAAGCCATGATGTTGAAGGAATTGCTGTAGAGCTCAGAGACAGGATTGTGTCTAGGCACAGATCTGGGGAAGGGTACCAAAACATTTCTGCAGCATTGAAGTCCCCAAGAACACAGTGGCCTCCATCTTTCTTAAATGGAAGAAGTTTGGAACCACCAAGACTCTTCCTAGAGCTGGCCGCCCAGCCAAACTGAGCAATCGGGGGAGAAGGGCCTTGGTCAGGGTGGTGACCAAGAACCAGAAGGTCACTCTGACAGAGCTCTAGAGGTCCTCTGTGGAGATGGGAGAACCTTCCAGAAGGACAACCATCTCTGCAGCACTCCACCAATCAGGCCTTTATGGTAGAGTGGCCAGACGGAAGCCACTCCTCAGTAAAAGGCACATGACCGCCCGCTTGGAGTTTGCCAAAAGGCACCTAAAGACTCTCAGACCATGAGAAACAAGATTCTCTGGTCTGATGAAACCAAGATTGAACTCTTTGGCCTGAATGCCAAGTGTCACGTCTGGAGGAAACCTGGCACCATCCCTTCGGTGATGCATGGTGTTGGCAGCATCATGCTCTGGCAGGGACTGGGAGACTAGTCAGGATTGAGGGAAAGATGAACAGAGCAAAGTACAGAGAGATCCTTGATGAAAACCTGCTCCATAGTGCTCAGGATCTCAGACTGGGGCGAAGGTTCACCTTCCAACAGGACTACGACCCTAAGCACACAGCCAAGACAACGCAGGAGTGGCTTCAGGACAAGTCTCTGGATGTCCTTGAGTGCCCCAGTCACTCTGGAGAGACCTAAAAATAGCTGTGCAGCGACGCTCCCCATCCAACCTGACAGAGCTTGAGAGGATCTGCAGAGAAGAATAGGAGAAACTCCCCAAATACAGGTGTATACACGAGAAGAATCGAGGCAGTAATCGCTGCCAAAGGTGCTTCAACAAAGTACTGAGTAAAGGGTCTGAATACTTATGTAAATGTCATATTTCCGTTTTTTATTTGTAATAAATGTCCAAAAATGTCTACAAGCCTGTTTTTGCTTTGTCATTATGGGGTATTGTGTGTAGATTGATGAGGGACAAAACGATTTAATCAATTTTAGAACTAGGCTGTAACTTAACAAAATGTGGAAAAAGTCAAGGGGTCTGAATACTTTCCGAATGCACTGTATTTCCATTGTTTTTGTAAAAATTGCTCAAGCTCAGTAAATTTGGTTGGGAATCATTGATGGACAGCAATATTTAAACTTTGTCTCAGATTTTCAAACAAAGTTAAGTCAGAACTGAGACTGCACCACTCAGGAACACTCAACACCTCTTGGAAAGCCATTCTGTTCTGTCTAATGCATTCAAATTTGTGTAATTGTCCGGCTGAAAAATAAAACTCTATCGCACACTCTTACAAGTAAAGGTGCAAGTTGGAACCATAAGGTTCTTGAGAACGATGCCATAGGGGAACCATTTTAGGGTCTCTGAAGAACCATAAATGTGATCATTCTTTGAAGAACCTTACAAAAATCCCAAACTGGAAATGTTTCGGTTTTCGGCTTTCAAGCCTTATTTGCATATTTCCAGTACCACCCATGACTGTGTTTGCTAGTGACAGAGACATGGTTGTTGCATTCAATGGCTTTCAGTCCTGTGGCTTTCAGTCCTGTGAGATCCTAAGTGAAAATGTTATTACAATTTGAATATTTAAGACAGTACAATACATATTTCATAAGGCCTTCTTTTGAGGGACTCGATTTACGTTAATAGAGTGTCTTGAAACGCATAGTTTACAGGCTACATCAGGCCTGCAAGTCACATTATGCTGGCTTGCAAAGTGATGTGTAATTCCTACGCGAATCCAGCCAGAGTGTGGATATCCAACATTTTGAAAAATAAATCACCTGCATTCAGAATGAATGCCAGGGTTGGGAAGACTAAGATATGAGACTACCTTAAACATCTAAACTGGAACAACCATTTCAGTAACGGGTGTAATAAGGCCAAGTAACAGATTGCAATAATTTAGAAATTTTTATTTATTTATGTTTGAGTAGCGTAAGATTAATTAATCAGTCAATGTAAACGCACAAATTCTGAAGAACCGTAGATGCCATGTCAAGACCTCCACACTTAACTCAAAGATTCTTTATCAGGCAAGAGTTCTCCTAGGATCCTTAAGATCTGAGGAAGAATCATTTAAGAACCTTTTGACGAAAAAACTATGGATATAATACCATAAGTGTTGTGCAAGGTTGGTAGAATCGTTTTGAACAGGATTCACTGCTGTAATTGATGTCAACCACCAAGTCATAATTCAGGATGTGAAGACATACACAAACAATCATTTCTTAATTTTTTTATTATTAATTTGGAATATTTTCTAGAATGTTTCTTTCACCTTGATAATGTGGAGTAGGTTTTGTAGATACGTAGGAAAAATGTAAACCCTTTTTTTTTATCGTGAAGACTGTGCAAGGGGTGTTTAGACTTCACTTCATCACTAGCAATTGACTTGTTTTGGTCACAACAATTAGCAAAACCCATGCGTCATACAGTACCACACATGATTACGCCAAAACAACCTCCAATAATAACTAGCTACAAAGGTTATTTTGGAAAATTATGAGCTTGAATGTTGTTATTATGTGGTGTCTCTGTAGTCTATGATATTGCATGATATAGCTCTGTCAATGCTGGGCCAAATGTTTTGCTGCATTTTCTTTTCTGTTTTTTTCCTCCCCTGCCTCATTTCCAATGATTATGTTATCAAGCCAGCCAGGCAAAAGGGTGGAGCAACCATAATTTCAGCGCTGGATTAGGCAGAAATAACGAGGTCACCAAGTTACAGTTGCCATGGCAACGACACATCCAAGAACACAGGATGCCATTGCGAAAACCCAGGGCCCGGGAATCTTGTATTTTTTTTTCTCTCCCTTTCTCTCTCTTGCTTTTTTCTGCGAGAGGAGTGGAGCGTCGTTTCACTTTTTTTCCCTCTCTCTCCGTTTTCCAAAGCCTTCTGTTTCCGAGCATATGCAGAATAATAAATTATGTTGAGCTCATTTGCATTTTTGCTGGTATTCATATTCTGTGGGAGGTCTTTTTATAAATAGGCAAATTCGGGCTGATACAACAGCTCGTTGCGAACTAGGAAACCAGAAAAAAAAACAAGTTTGTTGCACTTTTCACTCGTCTTAGTTTGGGAGAAAAGCCAGTCAAAGGGAAATGGAAATCAGTCCAGAGAGGCTAGAGAAGAAGGCTGTGTCCCAAATGGCACCTTATTCCATTTATAATGCACTACTTTTGTCCAGAGCCCTGGTCAAAAGTAATGCACTATAAAGGGAAATAGGTGCCTTTTGGGACACACACAAAATCACTCCACCTTCACATCTGTACATGCTGGAACCCACTGAGAATCGAGCTCTGGCTGGAGAACAATTTGTCTACTGCTATGGCTCATGCATTGATTTGGATGTGGATTGCTGGAAGCTGTTGGCTCCCATTCAACCATCTATCCATTCCCATGTCACACCTGGGTACTGTTAGGAATAGACCTCAGCAGCAACAAGCTGGTTGGCCCACCTCTGATCTGAGTTCAATAAAATGCAGGGTCTACCGGCAGCTCGATGATGTCTATTTTAAGGGTGGGGGGGGTGTTGAAGGCCTTGAATTAATTCTAACTACATCTTGTATTATTATCATACAAATGGATGAAATTGGGGGGACCAAGTCGGGGGTAATGGGCATGACGACTTTGACATACCATACCTCGATTGACGGTCTTTGGGCTGTCAAGTACAGAATGTTTTGATTATCTGATGATGTTTTATAAATACTATGTGAGAATCTGTGTTGTAAGTATGAACAATTACAGCAGCCATGAAGGTTTTAAATGATATCACTGAAGCCCTTGACAAAAAACAGCACTGTGTCTCACTTTTTATTGATCTCTCTAAGGCTTTTGACACAGTTGATCATGCAGAGGCAGAGATTATCAAGTGTAGGTCTTTCGGAGCGTGCAGTTGCATGGTTTGCTAACTATCGGTCTGATAGAACTCAGTGCACTCAATTTGATGGGCTCATGTCTGTTAAATTGTCTGTCTGTAATGGTGTGCCCCAGGGCTCTGTACTTGGTCCCCTCTTATTCACTATTTATATAAATAATTTAGACAAACATTTTCAAAATGCGCAACTTCACTTTTATGCTGACGATACTGTTATTTATTGTTGTGCCTCGTCTCTCACAAAAACTTTCCAGAACTTGCAAACTGCTTTTTATTCTGTTCAACATAACTTGTCAATTGAAACTAATCCTCAATGCTGACAAAACTAAACTAATGGTGTTTTCTAAAGCAAGAAACAGACCACTGAACCTTTCACATATTACTACCTGTCAGGGCAATGAGATTGAGGTTGTAACCTCATATAAAAATGTAATTGATGACAGCCTTTCTTTGAAATTGCAACTTACAAACAACTTACAAAAAAATTGAAGCTGAAGTTGCGATTTTATTTTAGGAATAAGGCTTGTTTTTCTTTTGAAGCCAGAAGGAGGCTAGTATCAGCTACATTTATGCCTATTCTAGAATATGGAGATATTTTATATATGAATACTTCCGCTCAGTGTTTGAGATCAATTTACATCCTTTATCATGGAGCATTGAGATTTATTTAAAACTGCAAAACCCTTACGCACCATTGCACTTTATATACCAGGGTTGGCTGGCCTTCTCTAGTCACTCGTAGGCTCAGTCACTGGTATACTTTTATTTACAAAGCCATTTTGGGTTTACTACCATTTTATCTGGGCATTTTTATTCTTCAGAAATGTGGTGGGTACTCCCTTTGTTCGCAGGACTTTATCCTGCTAACTGTTCCAAATGTCCAAACTGAATTTGGTAAAAGGGCTTTTATGTACTCTGCGTCATCAGCTTGGAACGCCTTACAACATACTTTTAAACTTTCTATGGATGTTTACTAGATTACTTGTTTTTCATGTTGTCTGTCTGTAATTGTGTAATGACTTGGTGCTGCCTATCTTGGCCAGGACGCTCTTGAAAATGAGATTTCAAATCTCAATGAGCCTTTCCTGGTTAAATAAAGGTAAAATAAGTAATAAATAAATGGATATGCATGGTATGTGTATGTGGTATGTGTATCTATCCAAGTGTCAAAGAGGTGATAGTTGTTGTTTCTTGAGTGTGTGCATGTGTGTGCATGCATACATCTGTGTTCCGCATCTGCTGAAAGTTGTTGCATGCTTGTGAGATGGAGGATGGGAGCAAATATAGTTTTCTTCTGCGAATGTGAAGTTTGGTTTGATTTCGACCTTGTCTGATTTAATATTCCCATCTCCCCACATCTCTGAATTCCAAAGGCATCCCTCCAAAACTAAATATTGACTAAACATAAACACAGTTTCAGTCAGTTACAGTCTATAAAATGGGCTGTTCATCATCTACATCATAATTCAACCCATATCTCCTCTATTCATCCCTAGGTTGTTGTTGTAAATGAGAATGTGTTTTCAATCAACTTAGCTTGTCAAATAAAGGTCAATGAAATAAATAGATGGAGTATTGTAGCCACCTTAGTACATCACCTAGCAACCTCGTCAAGAGGATAGAGACTCTTGTTTTAATGGCTATGGAGGTGGACAGACACTCTTACAGACCTTGGTTCGAATCCCAGTCGAGCTACCCCTGAATTTCCTTCAGTTTGGTGCCTAATGGAATTTGAATTCACAAACAAGTAAGGGTAGGAGCTTACTTCTGCAGAGTGCGGCCCATATCACCTGGAAGCTCCGCCCTAATCACACCATTTAGTGCTACTGGCAACTCCTACATCAGTGGTCACCAACCGGTGAGGCATTCCTAGTCGATCACCAAACATTTATGTTAAAAGAAAAGGATAAAGCCTTGCGTTCCTATTTTTTTTTATTCGTTTTGCGCTGTTGGCGGTAGGTGCACTTGATTCATCAGCCCTAACGCCAGGAAGGCATAGTGTTCCCATTTTGAACCATTTCATGTATCTGAAGGTGGAATTCCACTGTTTTTATGAGCAAGATCATGTTTAAGTTGCTGTTCTGCACTGTCAACACTTTGTTCAACACTTTTATAAGCCATAAAATGCGCGTTCTCCCTACTTCCACTCACGCTACAACCAACACTGCAGCTGCAATGAATGAGTATAGCAAAGTGTTCCGATATGCTTGCGTTGTTATTATTAGCGGCTTGTGTCTTTTTTTTATATTAAAGAATATTTCACTTTCTCTGGTCATAGGAGTAACAACATGAATTAGTGCAAGAGGCAGAAATAATGTAGTGCGACTTGAGTTTCACCATCAGCTGGAAAATTGTGTCCCCTTTTCTCAGCGGAGGGAGGGAGAGTGGAGGGACGGTGAGTCGGGTGAGAGACAGCCTCACCGCTGCTCCCTCCCTCCCCTCAGACTGACCATCAGATGCAGGGCCATCAGTCCAGTATAAAAAAAAGCACATTATTATGCTCACAGCTGTGCCTCACAAGTAATACAACAAATTATCTATTACCAGTGTGATCATATACCTAAAGTTTAAAATATAATTTCAAAACGGTCTGAGAAGAACAACATTGGCAGGGCAATTCAAGCATAGCCAATATGCTGTGATAATTTATTGGACCTATGGCCTACTGCACAAATGTCATTGCTACAGAACTGTTTTTAATTGGTTAATGTTGCATAGGCTTACGTTTCTAAGTCGTGTTTTTTAAAAATCTCAGCGGTAGATCTCGGCTTGCATTTTGACTCAGAAAGTGATCTTGACTCATGAAAGGTTGGTGACCACTGACCACTACATGAACTCTCTGTATGCTTGGTTTATGGGATATAGGCCAATGTTGCCCTAGTGTCATGCCAAAGTTGTGGCAACATCTTTGCCCACTCTGTCACCAGTGGGTCATGGTGCTGCTGTAACACAGAGGAGCATTTTGGTTCTTGGCAATGGGCACTGTTCCCCTTCTGAGAAATATCCAAAACATCTGCAGAGTAGGCTGAGAGAGGAGAGGAGGAGAAGGAGAGGGTGGAGGAGGGGAGAGAGGAAAATGGAGGAGGGGGTAGAGGAGGGGGGTAGTGAGGGGGAGGGGGGATGTGGGGGCGGCAAGCAAAAGCTAAGTCTACGCTGCCTGCAAATCCAAAGAGGAATTTGAAAAAATCGGATGGAGCCTCTGCTTGTTTAAAACAGGAAGGATAGGAGCTGCTGGGAGAGGGTTGTCTGTGTGTAGAGGTAGTTCTAACAAACCAAACCTACCCCTGTGACTAAAATGTCTATATTCTTTACCTAAAAAATTTGACAGCTGCAAAAGAATACAATCCAACCAGTGTACACAGCACATCAGAGTAGCATGTGCCGTAACATGTTGTGTATTTCTGATGCCATATGGAAAATAGTTTGACTTTTGCCATTGTATAAAATTAGCGCACATACTTAACGTCTCAAGGTTTTATTAAATAGGGTAATCTTTTTTATACTCAGAGCAGAATACAAAGACAGATTACCCTTTAGAAGTCAAACCACTAAAAAGATTGTGCGCTACAAACAATACAAACTAAAACATCATCCACAATGAAAAATCGTTGAACAAACAACAGCACAGCTAATAATGAGATCCTCTTTCAGTGTTAAACAGAACCCAACCTGTTCAACATACTGCATGACAACCATAATTAACACAACCATGTGACAGGATGTGGTCTTGTCTGTGCACAATTCAATCGGGCGGCGACACAAGTTTACAGTCTGCGTACATGGTAATCCCATTTGAACTGCAGGAATAATCTGAACATGGGGCTATGGCTGCTCTGTCTGCTCTGTCGTCTTATCCCATATCCCACCACTCCCACCGCAGGCTGAAGCACCATGCAGTAATATACCATGAATTGGGATGCTGCTAGTGAATTGGGATTGGAGCCGAAACAGCACTGGAACGGCTTGTCAATCATTCCTATTTGGACCACTGTGTATGAGTTCATATCCCATAACAATGCATGTTTCTGTGGGAACAGACAGTCCAATCTTATAACTTACACTGAGTGTATAAAACATTAGAAACACCTTCCTAATATTGAGTTGCACGCCAACCCCCCCCCCACACACACACTCACACACACACGGGAAACTGTTGAGCGTGAAAAAGCAGGCATCGTTGCAGTTATTGACACTCTCAAACCGGTGTGCCTGGCACCTACTACCATACCCCGTTCAAAGGCACTTTAAATTCTTTGTCTTGCCCATTCACCCTCTGAATGGCACACATACACAGTCAATGCTTAGAAATCCTTCGTTAACCTGTCTCCTCCCCTTCATCTACATTGATTGAAGTGGATTTAACAAGTGACATCAATAAGGGATCATAGCTTTCACCTGGATTCACCTGGTCAGTCTATGTCTTGGAAATGTTTTGTCCACTCATTATATATTTTATGTTATCCCTATACAGTGAGTGTGTTTGTTGTGATAGTTATATTGAGCTGTTATAGTTCGTATATGTGTGTGTGTGTGTGTGTGTGTGTGTGTGTGTGTGTGTGTGTGTGTGTGTGTGTGTGCGTGCGTGCAGGTGTGTGTATCTCTGCATCCGTGCATGCATGTGTGTAATTAACACCTTCACACAGGTCCAGACCAGAGTGGTCACTCCTCTCTTGCGCACGTCCTTCCCCCATTGCCTTTCACTGTAATACAAGACACCAATAGGTGGAGCTGTGGGTTTAAGGAGTAAAGTGAATTTCTTAACACTTCAACTTGATGCACACATGTGGAAAAGCACTGTTGTAGATTTGAAATGGATGCAGTTTGCAACACAATCACAAGTCACCAAAGAGCTGGCATCTTCATTAGTTTAACAAGGAAGTTTAATGACAAAGCTTTAATGATTGTGAGGGGAAATAATGGGTGTTCTGAGAAATTGGGCGCTCTACTTATGAGAAAGCAGGGATGTCTTCACAAATGCACAGGTTTCCTGCTGAGCGGAGCGACTGGGAGTCTAGTGAGGGTAAAATTCCCTTCTCTCAGCGGAGCAGCATTCTGCATGAGCCAATTCCCAGGAGACATTGCTCTGCATGTCCTCCAGACAGCCAGGCTCAGGCACTGGCTCAGGCTCGCTTATTAACTGACCTGAGGGGGGAGGGAGGAGAGAGTGTAGAGAGAAGAGGGAGAGGGAAGGGGAGAGAGGAGAGAGCAGCGAGAGTGTGGGGGTGGAGGGGTGGAGGGGTGGTGGTGAGTGGTCGGTGGGGGGTGAGCAGGGAGTTATGGGTTTGTGTGTGGGGGAGGGGGAGGGGGGTGTGCGTGTGTGTGTGTGTGTGTGTGTGTGTGTGTGTGTGTGTGTGTGTGTGTGTGTGTGTGTGTGTGTGTGTGTGTGTGTGTGGGTGTGTGTGTGTGTGTGCGTGTTTGTGTGTGCGTGTGTGATCAAGGGTGGTGGTGGAGGTGGTGGAGATGGTGGGTTGTGGGGGGTGTATGTGTGTATTTGTGTGCGTACATGTATATGTGTGTAAGAGCTGGTTGAAAATATTAACTCTTTCCTAGCTGAACCACTAGGGAGATACAACTGACTCTTTAAAAATACTAAATGAAAAGAAAACACACATAACTACAAAAGGCTTACTGCAAATACCAAATTAGTTTTTTTTAAGAGGTAGGCCTATATCTCTTTCAGTCAAAGTACCTTGAATACTTAACTTTTTTTTTTTTTGACCAGTCAGTCCTCTGTGTCCTCTGGGGCCCAACATGTATATGACTGATTATAAGATCTACATAAAAAATAATGCTCAAGAATAATCTAGAAATGGTAAAGGTATGTATTTCATTTTAATAAAATGTCTGTTGTTGTTGACATAATCTGATTAATGCGCTATGTCATGTACTTCAGGCAGTGCCCCTATCAAGTAGTCTTTATGTTAAGTAGCAAATGGTATTTTTCTATTCCAGACTGCGTTAACCTTATGTTTTGAAATATGAATAAAAGGCGAAACTTACTGAATTAATCTATTTGGAGATATTCATAATCAGAATGTGCAAATATTAGTTTGTAGTTTTGTGTGTCTTTCCGTAATTGCTCAACATGTCCGCAATACTCATTTGTATCCAAGTATGAGGAAAAAGCATAATTGAAAAGCACTTTTCAATTACAATTTGTTTAACTTAAATAATGAAATAAAATATGGTGCTTCAAAGTTTTTTCTTTTTTTTTTC
The DNA here is from genome assembly GCF_020615455.1 of Coregonus clupeaformis. NCBI lineage: Eukaryota > Metazoa > Chordata > Actinopteri > Salmoniformes > Salmonidae > Coregonus > Coregonus clupeaformis. The sequence goes on from NC_059193.1 coordinate 34,606,028, forward strand.
TTTATTATTCCATCCAGCGGCGAGGAGGGGGGGGAATCACTCACGGCAAAATGCAAATTAAGCTGCAAGCTATTAGAATGGTAATGAGATTCCGCCATAGAACTTACTGCTGCTCCGGCATCCAGGGTATACTTCATCCATATTTAGAAAACATTTGTGGGCTCGGAATGGAGGCCACCATCAGCTTGTCTCAATGTTCTCCTTCTAGTTCCCTAGTCCTCATCCAGGCCATTCATCCACTCTCCCTCATTGCTCTCAACCACCACTCTGGTCCAGAAACTATCCCTAGCCCCTAGGCACATGTGTAGATCTGAACAATTGGATCAAAATTCACTTTCTCTAAAATCAGACATCTGTAGACTTCCTCTACCTAATAGGCCTACTTTAGGGCTCTTTCATAAATGTTAGATGTGAGACTACCATCTTTCTAGGCACCCAAATGTTACCCTTAAAAAGTAAAATGGTGAATTGCATACCAACTTCTGTTGCACTTATAACAAACATAATCAATGTATTATCATATGCTTTACAAAACACAACTGCTTCTGAAATTCAAACAGAAAACAGCACTTTACATGATGCAAAAGACAAACTTGGTTACAAACTAGCCAAACATGCAACATCTGAAGATGATCCTGTATTCCATCATCCTCTGTTATATGATAGTAAATTAGTTAGTGTAAGGTTCTGTAAAAGCTTTGTTCTTCTCAACAGGAACAGAACAGCAGTGGTGCATTCAGGTGCGAACATGTGGTGAGGCTGCTTTTGCTATACTTTGTGCAGTAGGGTACAGTGGGGGAAAAAAGTATTTAATCAGCCACCAATTGTGCAAGTTCTCCCACTTAAAAAGATGAGAGAGGCCTGTAATTTTCATCATAGGTACACGTCAACTATGACAGACAAATGAGAAAAACAAATCCAGAAAATCACATTGTAGGATTTTTTATGAATTTATTTGCAAATTATGGTGGAAAATAAGTATTTGGTCAAAAACAAAAGTTTCTCAATACTTTGTTATATACCCTTTGTTGGCAATGACACAGGTCAAACGTTTTCTGTAAGTCTTCACAAGGTTTTCACACACTGTTGCTGGTATTTTGGCCCATTCCTCCATGCAGATCTCCTCTAGAGCAGTGATGTTTTGGGGCTGTCGCTGGGCAACACGGACTTTCAACTCCCTCCAAAGAGTTTCTATGGGGTTGAGATCTGGAGACTGGCTAGGCCACTCCAGGACCTTGAAATGCTTCTTACGAAGCCACTCCTTTGTTGCCCGGGCGGTGTGTTTGGGATCATTGTCATGCTGAAAGACCCAGCCACGTTTCATCTTCAATGCCCTTGCTGATGGAAGGAGGTTTGCAGAAAGACTGCCCCAAAGCATGATGTTTCCACCCCCATGCTTCACAGTAGGTATGGTGTTCTTTGGATGCAACTCAGCATTCTTTGTCCTCCAAACACGATGAGTTGAGTTTTTACCAAAAAGTTATATTTTGGTTTCATCTGACCATATGACATTCTCCCAATCCTCTTCTGGATCATCCAAATGCACTCTAGCAAACTTCAGACGGGCCTGGACATGTACTGGCTTAAGCAGGGGGACACGTCTGGCATCTGGATTTGAGTCCCTGGTGGCATAGTGTGTTACTGATGGTAGGCTTTGTTACTTTGGTCCCAGCTCTCTGTAGGTCATTCACTAGGTCCCCCCGTGTGGTTCTGGGATTTTTGCTCACCGTTCATGTGATTATTTTGACCCCACGGGGTGAGATCTTGCGTGGAGCCCCAGATCGAGGGAGATTATCAGTGGTCTTGTATGTCTTCCATTTCCTAATAATTGCTCCCACAGTTGATTTCTTAAAACCAAGCTGCTTACCTATTGCAGATTCAGTCTTCCCAGCCTGGTGCAGGTCTACAATTTTGTTTCTGGTGTCCTTTGACAGCTCTTTGGTCTTGGCCATAGTGGAGTTTGGAGTGTGACTGTTTGAGGTTGTGGACAGGTGTCTTTTATACTGATAACAAGTTCAAACAGGTGCCATTAATACAGGTAACGAGTGGAGGACAGAGGAGCCACTTAAAGAAGAAGTTACAGGTCTGTGAGAGCCAGAAATCTTGCTTGTTTGTAGGTGACCAAATACTTATTTTCCACCATAATTTGCAAATAAATTCATTAGAAATCCTACAATGTGATTTTCTGGAGAAAAAAATTCTCAATTTGTCTGTCATAGTTGACGTGTACCTATGATGAAAATTACAGGCCTCTCTCATCTTTTTAAGTGGGAGAACTTGCACAATTGGTGGCTGACTAAATACTTTTTTCCCCCACTGTATGTTACCATAGTAATACTAAAAAGGGAACCTAGCAAAGGAGAGTGTCTATCTACAGTATATGTGTCCTGACCCATTTCGATTTTCATCCAGAAGTGTTTTGTCTCGCTCACCTTGGCATTTTCCAACTAAGGCGCCTCTCTCTCTCGTCTCCTCCCGCCTCTTCTTCATTTCCGACACCATTCGCAATTAAGAGGCTTGAAACCATGCATATTCTCTCTCCTAGTCCCCCCACATATACAGTTATCGCAATCTGTAAGAACACATAGTAAATACTGGAATCTGTTAGTCGCTCAATTCAATATACTGTAACCACACTTCAATGGTAAGCGCTTTAGGCGATATCAAATCCTGTTAGATGAGAGATAAAAAATGTAGTTTATAATTAAGGGTATATTAATAGATTTGCATAACTTTTTTTATTATTGAACTTGATGCCTGAGGCATTTGGATTACAACTTTTATCTGGATGGATTCAGACTGCTCGGACGTAGACGGCCATCTTGGATTAAAATGTCTGATTTATAAATACAATTAATGAATTCATCCATCTCGGGCAATGGATGATGATCAGTAGGTCTGCCAGTCTGTCTATCTGCCTGCTGGCCTGCCAGCCTGTCAGTCTGTCTGTCTGTCTGTCTGTCTGTTTTTCTCTCTTTCTGTCTGTCTCTATGTAGCTCTGCCTCTCTTGCTGGGCATTTCCATCTAAAAGGACCTATGAGCACCAACATGTGAAGTTCATAGGAGCATATCAAATTGGGTGACAAATGAAAGCTAAGAGTCTATATTTTTGATAAATTAAGGCATATATATATTTTTCCATCCTAAAATGTTGAATAAGCAAAAGCTTGGATTTCTGGTCAAACAGATGGAAAAGGGGTCTTAGACAAAATCTACCAGAAAAAAATCTTAAAAGGTATTAGAAATAAAACAAAAAGACAATACTGTTTAAATAAAGACCCCCTGCCAACTAATATCAACACTTTATGTTTAGTTTTGGATCGATTATTTGCCTTCTGTAAGTTTAAGAAACATTGCCTTGTACCTTGTAATTCCATTACCAAAAACCCACATATCTTTAAGATATTTTGAGGAGGGAGGATAATGAAAGTTCACAGAAATAACAAGTCAAGTTAGACCTTCCAATTAGTTATAGTGTTTTTACTGATTTTAAGTTTGTTTATGAATTATTAAGTGATTAAAACTAATAATCCTGTTACCAAATCTGTAATGGAATTAGTGCAATTGAATTGGCTAAATGGGAAATCATAGTTAGTCACAAACCACAGTTGGGTCACCTGCTACTGTCCTCCTTTCCACTGGCATACTGTTTTATTCTCTTTCTGTCATCTGGTGGTCAAAGCAAAACTGTGAAAACAGTCTGGACAACCCCTCCCTCTCACTCTCCCTCTTTCTCTCTGCCGCTCTCTCTCTCTCTTCTCTCTCTCTCTCCCTCTCCCGGCTCTTACTGACACCTACCATGACACCTACCACCCACCCTCTTTTCATTTACTGTAACAAACATCCTCACCCACTGAGCACTGACTGACACCTGACATCCATGGACGTTGAAAAGTAGTTGAAATTTGGTCAGTCAACCCTGGCCGGACCAAATTAGAACCAATCATAGACATCTATGTTTCACAAGTTTGAACAGCACAGTACAGTATGGTAGAGCACAGTGGCGAACAGTACAGTGCTTCATTTGTGATTAAATGTATTTGTTCAAAACTGTTCAGCTATTTTCTTTCTCTCTCTATTAGTCAACTACTCACCACATTATATGCACTGCAGTGCTAGCTAGCTGTAGCTTATGCTTTCAGTACTAGATTCATTCTCTGATCCTTTGATTGGGTGGACAAAATGTCAGATCATGCTGCAAGAGCTCTGATAGGTTGGAGGACATCCTACGGAAGTTGTCATAATTACCGTGTAAGTCTATGGAAGGGGTTGAGAACCATGAGCCTCCTAGGTTATGTATTGAAGTCAATGTACCCAGAGGAGGATGGAAACTAGCTGTCCTCCAGCTATACCATGGTGCTTCCCTACAGAGTGCTGTTGAGGCTGCTGTAGACCTTTATTGCGAAACAGTGTGTTTTAATCAATTATTTGGTGAAATGTGAATATAATTAGTTTCGTTTTATTTTTATGAAATTCACTAAGGAGGATGGTCCTCCCTTCCTCCTCTGTGGAGCCTCCACTGCTGTATACTACAGATCAGGAACCCATGATGTAATTCCATTGCAGTAATTATGTTACGGGATGTTAATCCACTTCACCTGCTGTAGTTCAATAACCCAAATACTTGTTTTCAAACTCAAGGTGACATGTCATAGCTGACACCCCATTCTTTCTGCAGACATCTTTGAATGTTAATTCGAAGCAGATATTTAACAGAGTTTTTGGAAAACGTGGTTGCATAAAAGAACTGGGGGTGATTTTACTGATTTTACCATTACCAAACTTAGCATTTTGTGACATTTTCTGTGTAAATTGATAAAAGTAGTCATTGTGCATAGATTTGTCTGGTTTGTTAAATTTGAAATCAAGGGTTTTTGTTTGGCATACATTTTAAAGTGAAAGATCTGAGTCAAAGCATAATTCCATTTCCGTGGAATTGTCCTGCTATAACTGGAGTCAATTGAAGAAGTAAAATATCTGGCATTTAAATGCATCTTTAAGAACCAGAGGAGAAGAAAGAAATCTTAAAGTAATCTTGCTGAGAAATCAGTGCAGTGAAGGGTGTATACTTGATTATACTGAGTTGTGTATTCAAGAGGGACATAGGCTTCACAGTCTGGATGAGGAACAATCAACAGATCATTATTGTTATTTATGATGTTGACATTTTGGTCGACTTGACAGAAGTCACAATAGACCATTCAAATAAGTAGAGTCAAGTTATTCTTATGGGCTTGTTGAAATTCTGTACAGGTTGAGTATTATTGATAGCAAGATAATCAATAAAACATCATAACACAGGTCTGCATATCAAACTGACAATTTTTTAGACACAGATCTGTTGGATTGCTGTTGTGTTAGTAGGCTGTTGGTGTGTCATCCACAGTTACATGTAAGATGCATTATTGTTTTGCACATATTCCATCTATTGTGGGTTATGCAGTTATCATATTTGCCTACTTAATCATGATATGTATTTGCAGTTTAGGTTTAACAACTCTTGAGGTTACATTGTCAGTGAGGTGCATTTGTTGGATGTGTCAGTGCGCAATTATTAAAGGAACTGCTCTAAATCAGACATGGCTTTAAGGGCTTGAAATCGTGGTAACAAAAAAGTCCCTAAAACAAAAACTGCTGAATACAACTGGGGTCGACTCCAAAACAAGGATAGAGGCAGTAAACGACCCTTATACTGGAACCATGCAGCCCTCAAACCCGTCCAATGAACATTCGCTCCCTCCCTCCCTCCTACCCTGCCCTTCAGTCCCCCTTCCCTTCCTCCCCCCTCCCCATCTCCCCGCTATAGCAGCGAACTAGTCAGCCCAACGTGCAGAGTAGCTCAGCCTTGTATAGCAGCTGGTTCCACGGCGTCTTCAAGAGCATCGCACTCCATGTGCGTTGCGTGGATGTTGAAATTGCGCTCTGCAGGTTGTAACCGCGGCAAGAACTCAACATGTCGAACCCTCCCCACGACCCGTTCTATTCCTCCCCATTCGGACCCTTCTACAGAAGACACTCGCCATACATGGTCCAACCCGAGTATAGGATCTACGAGATGAACAAACGACTACAATCTCGTACTGAGGTGAGTTCTGCACAGTATAGGACCTATGTAATGGCACAGGGTCCAGGCAAAGAACGTCCCGTTATTTGAAGGTGTTGGGATGTTTGTTTTCAGGGAGAAATGTAAGTGTGTTTGGGTCGGCTCAGTGGTTTAACCTGGAAAGTGGTTACATTTGTAAATACAGATGTGTTCATGTTGCACATGTGCCTAACCTTCCAAGTCCAGTATGTCATAGCCTATGTTAGGTGGAGTTGTTTATCCTCCTAAATGACATGATTAAAGGACAGAACATTTTACATAAAAGTATATATATTTTCAAGAAGAAACATTAATTGTTCGGATAGGCAATCATGTAAAACATGAATGAGCAAGGAAATGTGTTCAGTTCAGTACGTTTTTGTTTCGTTGCCCTTGTAAGATTGCTACTTTGTTTGAAATACCAGGCTAGAACACAAACACTTATAAATCATTAGTAACAACAAAAGTTTGTTATTTTAGTTTGTCAAGTAATTCAGTTGTCTTTATATGTCAAATCTATTTAAGTGCATTTAGGAAAAACAGTGTTTCAAAACACGTAAGAAAGATGTAACTTGACCATCAGGTGTGTGACCTTGGGTTTCTAATTGTGTCAGTCTATTGCATTCAAATGGTTGACCATGACAGATTGATACAGATTGATGGTTACAGACATGTATTTAGAGGTAGTTGTTTTTATCAGTTTTATTAATTTGTTTTAAAAAATCATACATGGGATGTTTGCCAATGATTATGAACAATCGCAGTAAAACCGTGCTGTTTTAAAATATAATTTAAGCTGAACTTCTGTGAGGTGTATTTTAGGTTATGGCACAGTAATCCTAAAAAATAATAAAGGGCATTTCCATGTAAAAAGCCCCAGAAGCACCAGCATGTGAAGTTCATAGGAGCACATCAAATTTGGTGTCAAATGAACGCTAAGAGTCTATATTTTTCAGAAATGTAGGTATGTGATGAGATGTGAATGACGGAGTCAGGCGCAGGAGGTAAAACACCGAAATCCAGAGTTTATTTAGTGTACATGAATAAAGCGCAGGGAAAAATCCACCTTGGCTACATACAAGGAAACAGTAGCTCAACCGAGCTACTCACTCTCACAATGAACAATCACTCACAAAGGACAAGGGGGCAGAGGGAACACTTATACACAGACTAATGAAGGAATACCAGGTGTGTGTGATTGACAAGGCAAATGGAGCGGTATTGGCTAGTAAGCCGGTGACGACGAACGCCGAAACCTGCCCGAGCAAGGAGGGGAGGCAGCCTCGGCTGAATTCGTGACAGTACACCCTCGACGCGCAGCTACAGCAGCGCGCCGACACCGGCCTCAGGGACGGCCAGGAGGACGCGGAGCAGGGCGAGTCGGATGGCGACGATGGAAGTCACTCAACAGAGAGGGACCACCCAGATCCATGACCTCTGGATCCGCGTTGGTTGGGGCGGGAACAGGCAGACCTCCTCCAGGACGTCCTCTGGTTTCCAGCAGGTTATCCAGACGAATGGCCATATCCACCAGTTCGGTAAAAGACAAACTAGTGTCACGGCAGGCTAGCTCCCGTCGGACGTCCTCCCGTAGATGGCACCAGAACTGGTTGATCAGGGCCCGCTCGTCCACCCGGATCCTGCTGCCAGAATCCGGAACTCCAGCACGAATTCCTGTACTGTCCTCGTCCCCTGCTTCAAGTGGACCAGCTGCTCACCCGCCTCTCGACCCTCGGGCGGGTGATCGAAAACTGCCCGAAATAGGCGTGCAAACTCCCTGCAGTCCTCCAACGCGGCTCCTCCTTCTCTCCAAACCGCGTTGGCCCACTCCAGGGCTTTCCCCGACAGGCAGGAAATGAGGACGGACACCTGCTCTCGATCTGATGGCGCCGGCCTGACACTGGAGCAGTACAGCTCCAGTTGGAGAAGGAATCCCTGACATAGAGCCAGTGTCCCATCGAACGCCCGTGGTCGAGATATCTGGATCCCTCCGGGTGCTGTGATGTAGGTGGCTGGATCCGGTTGGCCAGCTGGTCTCGACGGATCGGTTCCTCTTCTCTCCAGGCGTTGGACGACCTGAAGAACCCGATCCATCGCTTCCCCCAAGCTGGCAGCATAGTGGAATGTTCCTGGAACCTTGCCACTATTCCAGGCATGCGCTCCTCTCCTGCTGACTCCACAGAGGTGAGTGATTCTGTGATGAGATGTGAATGACGGAGTCAGGCGCAGGAGGTAAAACACCGAAATCCAGAGTTTATTCAGTGCACATTACATTTTAGTCATTTAGCAGACACTCTTATCCAGAGCAACTTACAGTTAGTTAATTTTTCATACTGGTCCCCCTTGGGAATCAAACCCACAACCCTGGCGTTGCAAACGCCATGCTCTACCAACTGAGCTACATCCCTGCCAGCCATTCCCTCCCCTACCCTGGACCAATTGTGCGCCGCCCCATGGGTCTCCCGGTCGCGGCCGGCTACGACAGAGCCTGGATTCGAACCAGGATCTCTAGTGGCACAGCTAGCACTGCGATGCAGCGCCTTAGACCACTGCGCCACTCGGGAGACTAGAATAACGTGCAGCAAGCGTCAAAACGAAACTAGCACAAGGGAAAAATCCACCTTGGCTACATACAAGGAAAGAGTAGCTCAACCGAGCTACTCACTCTCACAATGAACAATTACTCACAAAGGACAAGGGGGCAGAGGGAACACTTATACACAGACTAATGAGGGAATGAGTACCAGGTGTGTGTGATTGACAAGACAAGACAAGACAAGACAAATGGAGTGATGATAAATGGAGCGGTAGTGGCTAGTAAGCCGGTGACGACGAACGCCGAAACCTGCCCGAGCAAGGAGGAGGGGCAGCCTCGGCTGAATTCGTGACAAGGCATATATAAATGTTTCTACCATTTTCCATCCTCAAAATTAGGAATAAGCAAAGGCTTTGATTTCTGGTCAAAAATATGAAAAAAAAGGTCTTAGAAAACATCTAGCAGAAAAAGTCTTAAAAGGTATTGGAAATACATAATGTTGAAGTAAAGACCCCTACCCACTAATATCAACACTTTTATGTTTAGTAACCCACATATCTTTAAGATTTTTTCTAATTTCTCTTCCTCATGAGGAGGGAGGATAATGAAAGTTCACAGAAGTAACAAGTAAATGTAGAACAACCAATTAGTTATAGTGTTCTTACTGATAACAATTTGGTTTAAGATTTATTAGGTGAAACACATCATTCTGTTACCAAATAGGTAACAAAATGACCTAAAAATCTCTAACAAAATGACTGCAACTGAATTGGCTACAATGGGAGTACATAGTAGTCACAAACCACAGTTGGGTCCTCCTTGCCACTGGCATACTGTTATGTTCGGCTCATAACTGTGTTCTTTCTCTTTCTGTCGCGTGGTGGTCAAAGCAAGAGTGTGAACACAGTTTGGCAATCCCTCCCTCTCTTGCTCCCTCTCTCTTCTCTCTCGCTCCAGTTAATGTCACCTCTCCCGGCTCTTACTGACACCTACCCATGATCCCCTCTCTTTCCTTTTACTGTGACCAGCCCTCTCACCCACTGAGCACCATCCGACACCAGATGTCCATGGATGTTTAAATTTGGTCAGTCAAAATCTGAATCGATCATACACGTCTGTTTCAAAAAATTTGGTCAGCACAGTTCAGTATAGTACAGTACAATAAAGAAGATTAAAGTATAGGTCAGTACAATACAGTACTCTACTGTACTGTACAGTAGATTATAAGTTAGTACAGTACAGTACAAGGCCAAGGCAATGTTGCAGAGATGCAATCGCACAACATTTATTAATTATTCAACAGGAATAGTCCAAAACCCTGTGGACTTCCACTCCTGTACCGCAGATACCATGCCGGCAACAACTCCCAACAACCGACCCTACACACCACCAATTTACTGCCATTATAGCCATCCTTCCAGCCATACTGGTCGTAAATAGCATTTTGTTTTCATTCATTTCATTCATTTTTATGATGGAATTATTAGGGAAAATCTGTGTAATGGCAAAGTGTTCTGCATGCATGAATCAAAAATGGCACAGATAATATTTTGGGAACTTTTCATTTTGAAAAGTCTCTCAACCGCCACCAAAAGAAGAGGCAGAAAATGTTTTGGTTGTTTATGAAAACTAAAGGACTTTATTCATGATATTCATCTCAGTATTATTTGGCCTTAAATGTCATTTTTTTTATAGAATGAGCCATGTAAACAGATTGAATCTTCACTATTGTTACCTGGGCATTGTTACCATTGTAACATTGTTGTTAATATTGTAAATATTGGCAATGGTAACTATTATCTGATAGAAACTCAATACGGAACCTTTCCATGTTTGTTTCTCATCCAGATGTTCCATAGGCCTACGGAAATTATATTGAAATTAATTATACATAAAGCACATGGCTGTCAAAATGGAAAAATTCTATGCATGTTGTAAGTGACATCCGGCTGTAATGAAAGCGTGTGGAAAACGGTGGATTCAATCTACCTTAAAATTACTCTTGGCCATGTATTCTGAGAAAAACATTGCAGACAGCATCCCAGATGGTACCCTATACCCTATAGTGTACTACTTTTGACCAGAGCTCTATGTGCCCTAGTAATAAGTTGTGCACTGTAAAAGAACTAGGGTGCCATTTGGAACGTAGCCCAAGTCTTGTTAGTGTTTGGTATCCTGCCTTTGGAGAAGTCCTCCACAATATCCACAACAACATATAGCACAGTGAATCCTTTGATTATTCAACTGGTGCCTGGCTGACTTGATGTGGTCCCAAAGCCTGTTCAATTGGCCCTATCATTGAACTGCAGGGAAGATAACATTTATATTGGTAATTCTGTTTACATTCAGTTATTTCCCTGGTATTTGTTAAAAATGGTACCATTTAATACTATGTAGAAATAAGTGCCAGAATGCACCACCTTTTACCATACATTTCTGAGTAAATATCAGGTAAATACCAGCAGAAAGAGGAGTATACAATGCAGCATCACCAGAATATCCATATGCAATAAGTTTGTCATGATTTTTTTATTCAGTGCAGAATTTATTAAAGCCCAAATAAGTAACAATGTTGTATCATCCTATGTTGTTTCAAAACATGAAGTAGAAAATGTAACTTTTTTAAAACAGCAACCTGGACTCCATAAAATGAAAATAGCTGAATAGCTGTGTTGGACTTGGGCTGCATCCCAAATAATGCCATGTTTCCTTCATAGTGCTTTTGACTAGGGCCCATAGGGACCCGTTTGATGGGGTCAGGTTTTTTTGGTTATCTTTTCAGCGCAGGTATGTCATTTTCCTAGCTGTTAGTTATATTAGTAAGTGTATGGCTGTTGAATCATGCCAACCACTATTCAATACAAGGACTATATATTGGCTAGTATAGGAAAATGTCAGGTAGGCTTTTTAATCTACTGCGTTTTAGATTTAGAAAAGGTAAATAAATATTCAGTGATGCGATACATTATGAAATATTTCTCTACCAGACAGAAATCATGTTGATGGGTGTGCATTTACATTTGTTTATGGATGTGTATTTATGTTTGTTGTTGAGTTACCAAACCCCAGACACAGCAGCAAAATAGACACTGAGCATGGGAGATGTGATTCAGCTCAAGTCTAGTTTTTACATTAAGTTGTTGTTGGCAGGCACGTCAACTAATATGAGTCACTAATGTCCATGCCCTGTCCAGCTGATGAGAATAGTTTGGCCCAGAGAACAGCATATGCTGCAGTGTTGCTTTGTGTCCGGGCAGTAATGCGGAATCGTAGTGTCTTTAAACCGAATCTGTTTTAAACAAGTAATAGTTGTGTTGTTTTTAGGTCAACTATGGCATTTTGCTGGATGAATATCTATGTTACTGTATGCATACTTTAAGGTAATTGATGGAGTAAACATTGGGTTATGCTATATGTTGAAGGTCATATAAACTAAAATATTTAACTGAAGTTCGGTTTTTCAAGCATGTTGCTGAAATGTCAGCCTATTCTAAATTAACCTGTGAAGATACACATTTTTAGATGACAATCCTCATTACATCTTATTGTACAACAGTTATGACTCTTAATTAATACATTCTGCCCAACTGTTAAATGCTGTATATCGCCATTATAATATTGATGTTTTTCAAACCTGATATTTTCCCAGTAATTCGTTTCAGGTTCAGTCATATAAAACATACTTGGATTTGAATAAATGTCAACAAGCCATAGTAAGCTTACGATTTCTATTGTATCATCTTACAATCATAAACTCTGTTTATGGCTTTCATCATGATCACCTTTGAACCACTAACTGTAAACTGCACTTTAATAGGAATACACTATGATAGATGACTGTAAGTTCACTAACGATTAAACCCCATCACTTGACATGCCGTATGTCTTCAACACACACGGCTCGCCATTGTCCCATTACCTTTCATTTTACACAGCGAACCTCTTCTGACCTACCAATCAAAACAGATTTTGATTGTAATGTGACCATATGCGTACGGACCGTGAGGTTCGACCGCATTGATTATGGCTACCGACCCCCGTATGAAGCCTCTACACACACTCACACATACACACACCTCTGCTGTGATTTAGGGGTTGTGGGGGAATCTGACGCTTAAGCGGATATGTAAATGAGGAGTCCGATTACCATTCAGAGGAGGGGCCTGCTCGACCTCAGCCGCTGTAAGCGCATTAACATAGAAGTCATTAATATTCAGCGGGAGAGTGAGGGATAAAGCGTAACGCTGCAAGCGAGAAGCTGAGAGAGCGAGAGCGAAAGAGAGAGAGAGAAAGAGAGGGAAACAAAAGCACTTTAATGGAGGGTGCTACGTAGATTAATATCGGCCGGCATGATCTAATGTGTTCAGTTTGAAAAGCAGTAATGGGAAGTTAAAATATTCACCTGGATTTAGCCAGTGTGCCCGAACCTTAGCGCTCCTGAGGTGGATTGTGTTTAGTTTGGTGAAATCTGATAATTTACTCTTTCATTGACTGACCTCTGGTTGACTGACTGACTGTCTATTTTGAATGTAATCAGGTGGCCTGTTCCAAAATCAACCCCTTGCCCCTAGCCCACTTTTCCCAACCCCTAGGCATTTGTTTAGATCTGATCGGATTGGCTACTGTATAAGCATTAAGGCAAAAATCCACCCCTCCCAGTCTATCAGAGGGTAAGTTAGGGTTATTACCATATTGCTTATACTTCTCAGATCTACATGAAGTGCCCAGGAGTAGGGGATATGGGTCAATGTGGAACTGAGCATTAAATGATTGTTGTCAGTCCATTGCTTAAGGATACTGTCCACTGCACTGCCCCATCTGGGAATGACATTCCACCTTTTCTCAGAGTTAGATCCCTTCATCCTCAGCCATGCAAGAGAATCACCAGTATGTGGAAAACTTACTCCGTAATTTGAGCAGCGCATAAAACAGACACAAAATCCCATCCTAGGTAGGTCCTACAGTACCTACAGGTGTTGAATTTTAATTTGACCTATATTGTCACAGCAAAATAATCCTGCAGCAACAGGATTTTAACATTTAGTCCATAATGTTGGTGGTTAGGCTATTAGCTGGCCAAAAGTAGACTACATGAAAAGTGCAATACTGTGTGTTAGTGTGGGTTTTCAGTGAATTTATGTAAATCATGAAGCTCATCTGGATTTCCTGCGGTACAAGAAAATTCTCAGCAACAAAAGAGTGATCAAATTAAGATCCTACATCTGTACCTGGCCTGAAATGGCCAAATACCACAGAAAATTGTGACAGTTATTTAATTATAGATGGATGAAGTGCCTATCAAACTTGATTTGCTCTGTTTCCAACAATTGTGCTAATCAATCAGACCTGGGTTCAAATACTACTCGAAATCTTTCAAATACTTTGGCCGTCTGCTTTAGCCTGCCTGAAGTGCTAGATGGGTGTGGTTTGCCAAATCGGGAATATTCTATTGTTCCTATAAGCCAGGCAAGCTTAAAAGTATTTGCAATTATTTGAACCCAGGTCTGATGCTAATCAATTTAGTTATTATCAGATGTTGTTAGAGGATGTTCACGTCTAACTCCAAAAAAAAAACATAGTTTGGCCCAAACAATGAGGTGTTGGTCCGGCCAGCAGGAAGCTTGGACAATGGTCCCACCTTTTTCCTGCCACTTTCACACAGTTCCCATAGTTCCTTCCAGGGTACAGTGATACACAGATAACAGATAAGACACATGGACCTATTCCATTCACTTCCTGTTCATGTTTTTTTTTTTCTTCAGTTTCATGAATTTCTGTATTAACACATCACATCGTGGTGAATATGGATGTTGTATTATCATGGCTTGAATTGCTGGGGCCACATAACCCACAGACATAGCTGTCCGTAATTGATTCCTTCTATGTCTTTCATAAATAAATTGTATGTTCATTACATCAATGGCATACCATTTATTTTATTTTTGTATTTTTATTTTAAGGTCTAGATCAGCTTTAATATTGCAGATATATTGTGGCTTCCATCAATGTAATTGTCTGCATCATTTCCAATACCCCATATATATTTTTTGTAAATATATATCTACACTAACGATCAAAAGTTTTAGAACACCTACTCATTCAAGGGTTTTTCTTTATATTTTTTTACTATTTTCTACATTGTAGAATAATAGTGAAGACATCAAAACTATGAAATAACAGATATGGAATCATGTAGTAACCAAAAAAGTGTTAAACATATCAAAATGTATGTTATATTTGAGATTCTTCAAATAGCCACCCTTTGCCTTGATGACAGCTTTGCAAATTTTTGGCATTCTCTCAACCAGCGTCACCTGGACGATACTTTAAGGTCATTGATGGAGTAAATTAGCAAAATATATAACAATATGGGGATGAGGTAGTTGGGTGGGCTAATTTCAGAATGGCTGTGTACAGGTGCAGTGATCGGTAAACTGCTCTGACAACTGACGCTTAAAGTTAGTGAGGGAGATTAGAGTCTCCAGCTTCAGAGATTTTTGCAGTTCGTTCCAGTCATTGGCAGCAGAGAACTGGAAGGAATGGCGGCCAAAGGAGGTGTTGGCTTTGGGGATGACCAGTGAGATGTACCTGCTGGAGCGCAGACTACGGGTGGGTGTTGCTATGGTGACCAGTGAGCTAAGATAAGACGGGGATTTGCCTAGCAGTGATTTATAGATGGCCTGGAGCCAGTGGGTTTGGCGACGAATATGTAGTGAGGGCCAGCCAACAAGAGCGTACAAAATGGATGGCACTGTGATAGACTACATCCAATTTGCTGAGTAGAGTGTTGGAGGCTATTTTGTAAATGACATCGCCGAAGTCAAGGATCGGAAGGATAGTCAGTTTTACGAGGGCAAGTTTGGCAGCATGAGTGAAGGAGGGTTTGTTGAGAAATAGGAAGCCGATTCTAGATCTAACTTTTGATTGGAGATGCTTAATGTGAGTCTGGAAGGAGAGTTTACAGTCTAACCAGACACCTAGGTATTTGTAGTTGTCCACATACTCTAGGTCAGACCCGCCGAGAGTAGTGATTCTAGTCGGGTGGGCGGGTGCAAGCAGCGTTCAGTTGAAGAGCATGCATTTAGTTTTACTAGTGTTTAAGAGTAGTTGGAGGCTACAGAAGGAGTGTTGTATGGCGTTGAAGCTCGTTTGGAGGTTTGTTAACACAGTATCCAATGAAGGGCCAGATGTATACAAAATGGTGTCGCCGCATAGAGGTGGATCCGAGCGTCACCAGCAGCAAGAGCGACATCATTGATATACACAGAGAATAGAGTCGGCCCGAGAATTGAACCCTGTGGCACCCCCATAGAGACGGCCAGAGGTCCAGACAACAGGCCCTCCGATTTGACACATTGAACTCTATCTGAGAAGTAGTTGGTGAACCAGGCGAGGCAGTCATTAGAGAAACCAAGGCTATTTAGTCTGCCAATAAGAATGCGGTGGTTGACAGAGTCGAAAGCCTTGGCCAGGTCGATGAGGACGGCTGCGCAGTACTGTCTTTTATCGATCGCGGTTATAATATCATTTAGGACCTTGAGCGTGGCTGAGGTGCACCCATGACCAGCTCGGAAACCGGATTGCATAGCGGAGAAGGTACGGTGGGATTCGAAATGGTCGGTGATCTGTTTGTTAACTCTGCTTTCAAATACTTTCGAAAGACAGGGCAGGATGGATATAGGTCTGTAACAGTTTGGATCTAGAGTGTCACCCCCTTTGAAGAGGGGGATGACCGCGGCAGCTTTCCAATCTCTGGGGATCTCAGACGTTACGAAAGAGAGGTTGAACAGGCTAGTAATAGGGGTTGCGACAATTTCGGTGGCTCATTTTAGAAAGAAAGGGTCCAGATTGTCTAGCCCAGCTGATTTGTAGGGGTCCAGATCTTTCAGCTCTTTCAGAACATCAGCTGTCTGAATTTGTGTGAAGGAGAAGCGGGGGTGGGGGGGGGGCATGTGCAAGTTGCAGCGGAGGGTGCAGAGCTGGTGGCCGGGGTAGTGGTAGCCAGGTGGAAAGCATGGCCAGCCGTAGCAAAATGCTTGTTGAAATTCTCGATTATTGTAGATTTGTCAGTGGTGACAGTGTCTCCTAGCCTCAGTGCAGTGGGCAGTTGGGAGGAGGTGCACTACAAGTTGGATTGGCTTGATGGGCACTTCTTACGGTCAAGCTGCTCCCATAACAGCTCAATAGGGTTGAGATCCGGTGACCGTGCTGGCCACTCCATTATAGACAGAATACCAGCTGACTGCTTCTTCCCTAAATAGTTATTGCATAGTTTGGAGCTGTGCTTTGGGTCATTGTCCTGTTGTAGCAGGAAATTGGCTCCAATCAAGCGCCGTCCACAGGGTATGGCATGGTGTTGCAAAATGGAGTGATAGCCTTCCTTCTTCAAGATCCCTTTTACCCTGTACAAATCTCCCACTTTACCACCACAAAAGCACCCCCAGACCATCATATTGCCTCCACCATGCTTGACAGAGGGCATCAAGCACTCCTCCAGCATCTTTTCATTTGGTCTGCGTCTCAGAAATGTTATTCTTTGTGATCCGAACACCTCAAACTTCGATTTGTCTGTCCATAACACTTTTTTTCCAATCTTCCTCTGTCCAGTGTCTGTGTTCTTTTAACAATCTTAATCTTTTATTTTTATTAGCCAGTCTGAGATATGGCTTTTTCTTTGCAACTCTGCCTAGAAGGTCAGCATCCCGGAGTCGCCTCTTCACTGTTGCGGGTACTATTTAATGAAGCTGCCAGTTGAGGACCTGTGAGGCATCTGTTTCTCAAACAAAACACTCTAATGTATTTGTCCTCTTGCTCAGTTGTGCACCGGGGCCTCCCACTACTCTTTCTATTCTAGTTAGAGTCCGTTTGCGCTGTTCTGTGAATGGAGTAGTACACAGTGTTGTACGAGATCTTCAGTTTCTTGGCAATTTCCCGCATGGAATAGCCTTCATTTCTCAGAACAAGAATAGACTGACGAGTTTCAGAAGAAAGTTATTTGTTTCTGGCCATTTTGATTCTGTAATCGAACCCACAATTGCTGATTCTCCAGACACTCAACTAGTCTCAAGAAGGCCAGTTTTATTGCTTCTTTAATCAGCACAACAGTTTTCAGCTGTGCTAACATAATTGCAAAAGTGTTTTCTAATGATCAATTAGCCTTTTAAAATGATAAACTTGGATTAGCAAACACAACGTGCCATTGGAACACAGGACTGATGGTTGCTAATAATGGGCCTCTGTAGATATTCCATTAAAAAATCTGCCGTTTCTAACTACAATAGCCATCTACAACATTAACAATGTCTACACTGTATTTCTGATCAATTTGATGTTATTTTAATGGACAAAAAAATTGCTTTTCTTTCGAAAACAAGGACATTTCTAAGTGACCCCAAACTTTTAAATGGTAGTGTGTTATATATATATATATATATATATATATATATATATATATATATATATATATATATATATATATATATACAGCACCAGTAAAACGTTTGGACACACCTACTCATTCAAGGGTTTTTCTTTATTTTTACTATTTTCTACATTGTAGAATAATAGTGAAGACATCAAAACTATGAAATAACACATGTAGAATCACGTACTAACCAACAAAGTGTTAAACAAATCAAAATATATTGTATATATATTGAGATTCTTCAAAGTAGCCACCCTTTGCCTTGATGACTGCTTTGCACACTCTTGGCATTCTCTCAACCAGCTTCATGAGGAATGCTTTTCCAACAGTCTTGAAGGAGTTCCCACATATGCAAATAGCCCTTACACAGCCTGGAGGTGTGTTTTGGGTCATTGTCCTGTTGAAAAACAAATGATAGTCCCACTAAGCGCAAACCAGATGGGATGGTGTGTATCACTGCAGAATGCTGTGGTAGCCATGCTGGTTAAGTGTGCCTTGAATTCTAAATAAATCACAGACAGTGTCACCAGCAAAGCGCCCCCACACCATCACACCTCCTCCTCCGTGCTTCATGGTGGGAACCACACATGCGGAGATCATCCATTAACCTACTTCGCGTCTCACAAAGACACGGCGGTTGGAACCAAAAATCTCACATTTGGACTCATCAGACCAAAGGACAGATTTCCACCGGTCTAATGTCCATTGCTCGTGTTTCTTGGCCCAAGCAAGTCTCTTCTTATTATTGGTGTCCTTTAGTAGTGGTTTCTTGGCAGCAATTCGACCATGAAAGCCTAATTCACGCAGTCTCCTCTGAACAGTTGATGTTGAGATTTGTCTGTTACTTGAACTCTGTGAAGCATTTATTTGGGCTGCAATCTGAGGTGCAGTTAACTCTAATGAACTTATCCTCTGCAGCAGAGGTAACTCTGGGTCTTCCTTTCCTGCGGCAGTCCTCATGAGAGCCAGTTTCATCATAGCGCTTGATGGTTTTTGCGACTGCGCTTGAAGAAACGTTCAAAGTTCTTGAAATGTTCAGGATTTTATAAAACAGAAAAAACAGAAAAAACATATTTACAATAGTATTCAGACACTTCGCTATGAGACTCGAAATTGAGCTCAGGTGCATTCTGTTTCCATTGATCATCCTTGAGATGTTTCTACAACTTGATTGGAGTCCACCTGTGATAAATTCAATTGATTGGACATGATTTGGAAAGGCACACACCTGTCTATATAAGGTTGACAGTACATGTCAGAGCAAAAACCAAGCCATGAGGTCGAAAGAATTGTCCGTAGAGCTCCGAGACATGATTATGTCAAGGCACAGAAAAAAATCTGCAGCATTGAAGATCCCCAAGAACACAGTGGCCTCCATCATTCTTAAATGGAAGAAGTTTGGAACCACCAAGACTCTGCCTAGAGCTAGCCGCCCGGCCAAACTGAGCAATCGGGGGAGAAGGGCCTTGGTCAGGCAGGTGACCAAGAACCCAATGGTCACTCTGACAGAACTCTAAAGTTCCTCTGTGGAGATGAGAGAACCTTCCAGAAGGACAACCATCTCTGCAGCACTCCACCAATCAGGCCTTTATGGTAGAGTGGCCAGACGGAAGCCACTCCTCAGTAAAAGGCACATGACAGCCCGCTTGGAGTTTGCCAAAAGGCACCTAAAGACTCTCAGACCATGAGAAACAAGATTCTCTGGTCTGATGAAACAAAGATTGGACTCTTTGGCCTGAATGCCAAGCGTCACGTCTGGAGGAAACCTGGCACCTTCCCTACAGTGATGCATGGCTGTGCCAGCATAATGCTGTGGGGATGTTTGTCAGCGGCAGGGACTGGGAGACTAGTCAGGATCGAGGCAAAGATGAACAGAGCAAAGTACAGAGATATCCTTGATGAAAACCTGCTCCAGAGCACTCAGGACCTCAGACTGGGGCGAAGGTTCATCTTCCAACAGGACAACGACCCTAAGCACACAGCCAAGACAATGCAGGAGTGGCTTCGGGACAAGTCTCTGAATTTCCTTGAGTGGCCCAGCCAGAGCCCGGACTTGAACCCGATCAAACATCTCTGGAGAGACCTTAAAATAGCTGTGCAGCAACGCTCCCCATCTAACCTGACAGAGCTTGAGAGGATCTGCAGAGAAGAATGGGAAAAACTCACCAAATACAGGTGTGCCAAGCTTGTAGCGTCATACCCAAGAAGACTCGAGGCTGTAATCGCTGCCAAAGGTGTTTCAACAAAGTACTGAGTAAAGTGTCTGAATACTTATGTAAATGTGTTATTTCAGTTGTTGTTTTGTATTAGCAAAAATGTCTAAAAAACTGTTTTTGCTTTGTCATTATGGGGTATTGTGTGTAGATTGATGAGGGGAAAAAACTATTGAATCAATTTTGGAATAAGGCTGTAACGTAACAAAATGTGGAAAAAGTAATGGGGTCTGAAAGCTTTCCACAGCTGTCAATTATTTGGTCCTTAAATTAAACTGGTATACTTTTTTATTCATCACAATTTTCTTTAACCAATTTTGGTCTTT
Source organism: Coregonus clupeaformis (assembly GCF_020615455.1). Taxonomy (NCBI): domain Eukaryota; kingdom Metazoa; phylum Chordata; class Actinopteri; order Salmoniformes; family Salmonidae; genus Coregonus; species Coregonus clupeaformis. The sequence goes on from NC_059193.1 coordinate 34,626,609, forward strand.
AATGCAGGGTTGACAGACAAGTTCCTTACTTTCTCCCACTTCCACTTGCCTCTTCCATTTGGCAACGCTGCAATTAGTTAGTTGTAATTTTGGGTAAGGCAGACATTTCCATATATTTTTGTTAGCTGCATGTGTGACATAACTCCACCAGTCCAATTTTTTATGATATAATTTACAAAGATTACAAAGTTTAATCAATTAGTATATTTGAGTTTAACCGTAATATTTGTTGTAATAGCAATATTTTGGAGATGATTTCATTTTCAAATAACCGAAAGTGAGAGGTTGTAATCTAAACATTTTAGTAATTTAGCAGATGCTCTTATCCAGAGCGACTTACAGTTAGTAAGTGCATACATCCAATGATACCACAATACTCACAAAGCGTTATGAGTAAAAGTGGCGTTGAGTTTGATGAGGCAAACAGTTCCGTGTTTATTGGTCCAATTAGTGCATGTTGTTGTGTTGTCTAGGACCCACTGGTGCATTGTGGGTAGTGGCCATGTGAAGGCAGTAGCTTTTCAAGGACACAGCTTTTCTTTCGTTCACCTCCGCTCATTTGCATAATGTTTACATGTTTACTTACTGCTTTGTACCACAGTAAACAGCTTTACAAAAATATATCAGGATTGCTAACATTGCATATTGAATTGAATGTACTTAAATTGTGCATTATAATGCACAGTTTGAATAGTTTGTATCTCTTCACACTTACACTCATATTCACTTTATATACAGTATGTACCCTACCTTGGAAATCTCTCTATGCATCATGACCGTGTCTTTCAGACACTTAAGCCATTATGCTTCGTAACCCCAGGGCCTTCTACAGTATAATTCTCATAGTCAAAGAGGCAGGGTCTGATCCATTCACTCTTTGAATGGGATTGCAGAGGTTGTTAATTCACCAAGGTTAGGCCCCAGACACACCCACTCTCTAGGAGGTGTGCAATAGACCAGCGGAAAAAGGCGAAAATACCCCGTATATTATTGCGTCAGATTGAAATGTATTGACATTGTGCTTCACTTCATGGAATGTTGTAAGTGTGCATGTGTGTGTGTGCTAATTTATGTGTTACTGTTAGTGAGTGTGTGTATGCGCTCATTATGTGTTTGTGACTTTGTGTGTACATGACATGCGACTGTGTGTGTGTGAGAGTGGGCGTCATCCATTTATAAGTGTGTGTGAGTAGGACCCCCAAGTCCCATGTAGCTCAGTTGGTAGAGCATGGCGTTTGCAACACCAGGGTTGTGGGTTCATTTCCCACGGGGGACCAGTATGAAAAAATAATAATGTATGCACTCACTAACTGTAAGTCGCTCTGGATAAGAGCGTCTGCTAAATGACTAAAATGTATTGTTATTTACTGACAATCCTCACTATGGTGTCCCACTAATCTTTTAGCTATCCCATAAATCCATGCCGCTTGGCCCCGCTGTGATGTGTGGAGTTGCTACACACAAACACACACACACACAAATGCACCCCCCACCACCACACACACTACACCCCCCACCCACACACACACGCTATCCCCCCCCCCCCCCCCCACCCCCCCCATTGACACATTGATAAATCCCTCCAGACGGGAACGATCTGTTCAAATCAATAGGGCTTTATTGGCTGGCAGTGGCAGGCGTCAGGGAGGATAACCTGCTGTGTTAGTACACCTGAGATCCCTGCAGCGTGCCATTGATCTGTGGTGGTTGACGACAGCTAGAGTAGCACGGCTGGCTTGTCAGCTAGTCAAGTAGTGTAAATGAAAGCATGGCACGAGTGTGTGGAGAGTTTCACCCTCTGGTCCAGCGATGCACGGAGGTGGAGAAGGAGGAAGCTGGTCTGGACAGCTGTTGCGTGGGATAGATTTAGATGAGATGTTAAAGAGAAAGAGGGAAGTGTGGAAGAGTTGTCAAGTGCTGATTGTTTCATATACAGTACCAGTCAAAAGTTTGGACACACCTACTCATTGAAGGGTTTTTCTTTATTTTTGCTATTTTTTTACTTTGTTACCAGCCTCAGATTGCAGCCCAAATAAATGCTTCACAGAGTTCAAGTAACAGACACATCTCAACATCAACTGTTCAGAGGAGACTGCGTGAATCAGGCCTTCATGGTCGAATTGCTGCAAAGAAACCACTACTAAAGGACAACAATAAGAAGAAGAGACTTGCTTGGGCCAAGAAGCACGAGCAATCGACATTAGACCAGTGGAAATCTGTCCTTTGGTCTGATGAGTCCAAATTTTAGATTTTTGGTTCCAACCGCCATGTCTTTGTGAGATCAGAGTAGGTGAACGGATGATCTCCGCATGTGTGGTTCCCACCGTGAAGCATGGAGAAGGAGGTGTGATGGTGTGGGGGTGCTTTGCTGATGACACTGACGGTGATTTATTTAGAATTCAAGGCACACTTAACCAGCATGGCTACCACAGCATTCTGCAGCGATACACCATCCCAACTCGTTTGGGCTTAGTGGGACTATCATTTGTTTTTCAACAAGACAATAACCCAAAACACACTTCCAGGCTGTGTAAGGGCAATTTGACCAAGAAGGAGAGTGATGGAGTACTGCATCAGATGACCTGGCCTCCACAATCACACGACCTCAACCCAATTGAGATGGTTTGGGATGAGTTGGACCAAAGAGTGAAGGAAAAGCAGCAAACAAGTGCTCAGCATATGTGGGAACTCCTTCAAACTGTTGGAAAAGCATTCCTCATGAAGCTGGTTGAGAGAATGCCAAGAGTGTGCAAAGCTGTCATCAAGGCAAAGGGTGGCTACTTTGAAGAATCTAAAATCTAAAATATATTTTGATTTGTTTAACACTTTTTTGGTTACTACATGATTCCATATGTGTTATTTCATAGTTTTGATGTCTTCACTATTATTCTACAGTGTAGAAAATAGTAAAAATGAAGAATAACCCTTGAATGAGTAGGTGTGTCCAAACTGTTGACTGGTACTATAGATTTGGTTTGGGCGGCAGGTAGCCTAGCTAGGACCATTAAGCGAAAGGTTGCTGGTTCGTATCCCTGAGCTGACTAGCTGAAAAAATCTGTCGATGTGCCCTTGAGCAAGGCATTTAACCCTAATTGCTCCTGTAAGTCGCTCTGGATAAGAGCGTCTGCTAAATGACTAAAATGTAAATGTTTTATTTGCATACAGGCGGCTGACCTGAGTGGATAGTGTGTCTATCTAGCATAAATCAGAACTACAGGATTCAGTAAAATACAGTCTATGTAGTGTATGTTTTTTATATATATATATATATATATATATATATATATATATATATATCTCTTTAGGAAAAAGTATTATATTGTTTCCAATTCAACATTTTGATACCAGAAGGCCTATATGTTGCTTTGGAGGCCTTTGCGCCCCACCTGGAAATAAAACTAGGGGAAACACTGCCGTGCACATAATGTACAGTACTTACTGTGATGTAAGCGTCAGCCGAAGGTCAAAGATAGACCACTGTTCTGTATCTCATTCTCAACTCTGCTCTTTTTTGAAACAGAGGCCCTGTTTGTATGGTTGAATGCCAGAGCAAAATGTCAATGGACCTCCTGAATGGAACATATTGAGTCGAAACTGAATCACTAACATAGAAATTCATTCTGTAAAGTAGCAGGAGCTTATGTAAGGGGATGTTGAAGGGATGTTTCCACCAGTAATCCCACAAGTTTATATGGAATAGGACATCTGACATGTATTAAATCCTCTCACCTGTTATTTGACAAAACAAAAAAGTTATGTAGACAGACTAAGTAATGCCTTTAATCGACACACAAGAGGAAAACATTGTCAATGTGTTCTACTCCTACCTCATTTTACTACTAACAAAATATTTACCTTCTATGTATGTATATGGAAATGTGATACAATGTTTAGCCCTTTACAACACGAAAACCATAAACGTTGTTGAATGGCAATAAAGTTCAAGTTAAAGCAGCTGACCATACTGAAAGTGTTATTGAATGGAGAGGCTTGTCGTGGAGAGAGAGAGATGGAAAGCGAGAGAGGGAGCGAGACAGAAGGAGAGAGAGGAAGTGAAGAGAGAGAGGGAAAAAGAGAGAGAGTGTGTGTGTGAGAGAGAGAGAGAGAGAGAGAGAGAGAGAGAGAGAGAGAGAGCGAGAGAGAGAGAGAGAGAGAAGAGCGGGAGAGAGAGAGAGAAAGAGAGAAAGAGGGAAAGAGAGAGGGAGAGAGAGAGAGAGAGAAAGAGGGAAAGAGAGGAGGGGGAAAGAGAGTGCCTTGTTGAACCTTGGCTTTACTGTCACTCCCTGGAGGCCCCTCACAGGACAGGATTATCTGCTGAGGTCATTCAGCCTGCTGAGTGTGACTAATCAGAATGTCTCACACACACACACACATGCATGTACTCACACACTTACACACACACATAAAAAGACAAGAAAAGACATGCGCAAAGATATAGACAGCCATGCAGATAAACACTTATTCATGCAATCTGTCTGTCTGTCTGTCTGTCTGTCTGTCTGTCTGTCTGTCTGTCTGTCTGTCTGTCTGTCTGTCTGTCTGTCTGTCTGTCTGTCATGTCTGTCTGTCTGTCTGTCTGTCTGTCTGTCTGTCTGTCTCTCTCTCTCTCTCTCTCTCTCTCTCTCTCTCTCTCTCTCTCTCTCTCTCTCTTTCTCTCGCACTCTCACGTACACACACTCCTCACACATGCACACACACTTCTCAACCAGCTCATTCAGTGCTTTCCCAGTGGAGGCCTCGTCAGTCGCGTGTGTGACCATTGTTGTTGATTATCCACTTGGGGAACGCTGCTGCGCTAGGCATCCATGCCCCAGAAAAGTTCCGCTTCTCCCCTCTATCCCACCACCATACCACCCTGCCCACTGGGCAAAAACTGGTTGAATCCCACGTCATTTCAACAGAAAAAAATCAATGCGATGACATTGAATCAACCTAAATCCAATGAAATTGTAATTTTGGGGGGGGGTTTCATGTTGAATTCATGTTCGTTTACAACCAAACTAAATGCAAATCAAAACTAGACGTTGAACTGACGTCTGTGCCCAATGGGTGTCCTCCTGTCCCCTGACGGAGTCCATCCACTGCCAGTTGCCTGGCACTAGCCCAGTCACACACACAATGCAGGGACTCCTGTTGAGTTAATAATCACTGCCAACAGTCCCAGTTCATGACTCATTCAGCTTTTGATGTGTGCTGATAAAATGCAATGATGGTGCAGTAGTGGGGGTATCTGGGTCAAATTTGGGCAGTGGTGGTGCAAATATGTGACCGTGCGGAAATTGTACATTGCATTTTAGTTACATTGTTTGTAAACACTGCATACTTATTTATATACTGGATTCTTGACATAGCTCACTCTAATATATCTACTGCTGTACATATCAGTCTTAGTATATCTTGTGTAAATTCATCTGGTGTATATAGGTATAGATTGCATTTGGATTACTGCTAATCCAGTACTCCAATGTCGTTCCGGCATTTCAAGATTATTATAATTTTTTTATTATTTGTGTACTTGTTTGACATTTTACTGCATTGTTAGGAGCTAGTAACACAAGCATTTCACTTCACCCGCTATAACATCTGCTAAACTGTGTACAAGACCAATACATTTAGATTTGATCTGAAATTGGCAGATTAGTGCATAATTTTTCATAGGGGAAACCGCACTTCTAGTATGACAATATCTGCACCAGGATCAGCTTAGGTTGTGTTGCTTATATAATGGTTAACACGTCCGATACAACGTAAACATTCTCAATGAACCAGCAGTACAGTTTACCTCAATGTGCAATTGATTGAATCCCAGCCCTTAAAGTACATTATCATAGACCTATCACTAGGTTTATCACCAGTATCTAATCCAGGGATTTTGATGCTACTTAAACAGCGAATGCTCTCTTCCCAGGTCATTCACCTCCTAAATGAACTGCAGGTAGTCTAGTCCCCTCCCTCCTCCACTCCCTTCCCACCTAACCCTCCTTATATCACAGACACACACACACACACACCTAGCCCCAGACCTGCAGATATGAAGCACATTAAGTCCCTTCTCTGAGTTCCTTGGGGTCAGCACTTATTGGACTTGACACTAGGCGATGTTGACATGGATAATTGTAAACATCTGGGAGGGTCTAGCGATCCCACGGTGGAGCGACGAATGAAAGCCTCTCGGTCTGTCATAACATGTCAGGTGAAATCAACATCACTTGTCACGCTGGGATTGTCCCCGGTTAAGGTACATTATCGGGTAAATGACAGTGTCATGTTCCCCAGAGTGGCAGGTGAAAGGGTGCAACATTTTGCCTGTTAGTATTTGCAAAGTGATTTCAATATCATGATGTTGTGTAGAGTGGCGGATGTCCTGGGTTGATGCGTGACATATGTTTGTTGTCGGATGTAAAAATGGACGTTTTTGTACTTATCATGGAGCAATGAGATTGTTGGAATGCCTAAATAGTCTGCAATCTGTTGTTTTGATAAAATATGTTCTGTGCAGCAAAGCAAATAATATGATAATATTAGAACTATTTGAATTATTGATCAACTTTCTACTCGCTCTCTCTCTCTCATTCAGGAGAGTGACAGTCTGTGGTGGGATGCGTTTGCCACAGAGTTCTTTGAGGAGGACGCCACCCTGACCCTCTCCTTCTGTCTGGAGGATGGACCAAAGAGATACAGTAAGACTACACTACCTTCAATTCCCCTGGTTTACCAAGCTGTCCTGTGTTCAGTAGCTCACAGCCTACCTGAGGGGTATCCTACGAAGCAAGCTAGATCTACTCAGAGTTTTCTAAAGCTAACCAGCTTCAGTTTGCTTCACATTCCAGCTCAGGCTTCATTCATACTATGATGGTGGATGTTAAAATTGCATCATCATCACCTTTATTTGAGGAAGAAGACTGATAAATATATATATATATTTTTTGAGTTAAAACATAGTGAAATTGTAAAATACATATCACATTATTTAGTAATGACAGAATGCACAGTAAAACTTTTGTATGACAAATACAATTATTATTATTATCATGATACAATTATTTTATTGATAGGAGTGGGGAAAAAAGGTGCTCATGCATTGATAAGCACACAAAAGACGGCATTAACGATAAGTTATCAAATAAAGACGCCACTTCTAAAAGCCTATTTTACACCATAGCCTGCAGAATTTGTAAGATAACTTTTCTTCCGTTTTGATTTTCGGCACAAAAGAAAATATGGCACTGACTCGCCCATGGATTGATGTTTCAGCATTGTATCAATGAAGAGTTCGGCAGTCAACTAGCCATGTGCGACATGCATGCGCAGTTACAAGCCTGCTAGAGTTAGTGGCAGGCGGACGAGCAATATCCACTGTCGTAGTACGGATGAAGCCTGAGCTGGAATGTGAAGCTAACTGAAGTTGATTAGCTTTAGAAAACTCTGAGTAGATCTAGCTGGCTTTGTAGAATATCCCTCAGGTTAGTTCTGAATGATTCGTACCTGGCTAAAAGGTGAGCCACATTCCTATGACTGGTTATCCCGAGTTGAACTCAGAGTTGACCAAAGTTACCTCTCTAACTCCTCAAACCTGATTCAGAAGATACCTCTCTGCTGTCATGCCTTTTTCTGTCGTAACCTTACACTTTAGGCCTACACTTAACTTCATTTAAACTCCAAATTATCCAGCCACAAGAAATTAAATAAGGATTGATTTTACCTGTTCAGTTGTTACTCTGTTTTCCACAGAAGGAAAACATAGGCCTTAGAAAGTAAGAATTAGCCTTCCAAACTTGCAGTAGAAGCAATAGTCCACAGAGGAAATATACTATATCTTGACAATCAATACAATATCCCTTAAACAAGTCATTCAGAATGTTCTCACTTGGAGTTGAGAAAACTAGGCTTTTAGACTATAAACAGTTTCCTAGTTACAAGTTACAAACATTTCTGATCACAACGTGCAGTCAAGTCAAAGTGACTATATGTGTGGCTAGGGAGGGTGTAGGGTGAAGTTAGTGTGGTCAGTTTTGCATTTTCAACACTAATGGTTAAGGTTAGATTTGGGGAGGGGAAGCTGATCCTAGATCTGTACCTAGGGAAAACTTCACCCCACATAGCTAGGGAGTGACCGGGGCGGAGCACACAGCCTATACGAATCTCAAGGAACCATGGAACGTTGTGGGTTACAAAGTGTAAATATGTTTAGTTTAATTCAGGACTAAGCTTGTTTTTAGACATACAATACATTACACCAACTCAAGTGGACACATTTCAATAAACAGAATATAAAATACAACACAATATAAACTAAATACAATACAAACTTAAATTCCAAATCAACCAAATTCATTCAACCATTTCTAAAAGGACTTAAAAAGGTTAACTTGTACACGCTTCAGAAATGTGTTTGAGTAACAACATGCTTTTGACATCATCCCTAGAGTATTATCAAGACCGGTTCAATTTTGATAACCATTTCATTTCAGATTGGTATTCTATGTAGAAAGACAGTTTACAATGACACACAAATTCACAGACATGTTGCATTTACAGTAGATCACGCCATATCATATCACATGGGTAGTTGCTAGTGGGGTTTGCAGTATTGTCATTTATGCTCATCTGCATAGGCTACATAGGCTGCCTTTTGATAGCGTCACCTCATTGAATATCAGACGAGCATAGATATTGTCATGTATGTTTACTGTTGGTTTGAAATATTTTGCCATGTACAAATACATGTGTGTAACTCAACCTAGAGATTGTATGTGTATGTGCATGTGTGTGTGTGTGTGTGTGTGTGTGCACAGCCTTTTTCTTTTCAAATATAAAAATAGAAAATCTCCTCAGTGTAGAGATGGTAACCTGGTTCCTTGGGAACGGACAGCTTAACGCCATGACAATGGTGACTCACCGCCAGTCAGAAACATTCTCATTGCAGGTTTTCAGACTGACAAATACACACACATACACTGCCTTCAGAAAGTATTCATACCCCTTGACTCATTCCACATTTTGTTTTATTACAGACTGAATTCAAAATGGATTAAATATATTTTTTTCTCACCCATCTACGCACAATACCTTATAATGACAGTGAAAACATGCTTTTAAAAATTGTTGCAAATTTATTGAAAATGAAGTACAGAAATATCCCATTTACATAAGTATTCACATCCCTGAGTCAATACTTTGTAAAAGCACCTTTGTCAGCTATTCTCAGCTACAGATCTGAGTCTTTCTGGGTAAGTCTCTAAGAGCTTTCCACACCTGGATTGTGCAACATTTGCCCATTATTCTTTTCAAAATTCTTCAAGCTCTGGCAAGACCTGAAAATGGTTGTCAAAAATGATCAACAACCAATTTTTGTTGATCATTTCTAGACAACCATTTTCAGGTCTTGCCATAGATTTTCAAGTAGATTTAAGTCAAAACTGTAACTTGCCACTCAGGAACATTCACTGTCTTCTTGGTAAGCAACTCCAGTGTAGATTTGGCCTTGTGTTTTAGGTTATTGTCCTGCTGAAAGGTGAATTAATCTGTCTGCTAAATTGTATACAATGAGTTCTCGAAACATTAGGAACACCTTCCTAATATTGAGTTGCACCCCCTTTTGCCATCAGAACAGCTTCAATTTGTTGGGGCATGGACTCTACAAGGTGTCGAAAGAGTTCCACAGGGATGCTGGCTCATGTTAACTTCAATTGTTCCCATAGTTGTGTCAAGTTGGTTGGATGTCCTTTGGGTGGTGGACCATTCTTGATACACAGGGGAAACTGTTGAGTGTGAAAAACCCAGCTGCATTGCAGTTCTTGACACACTCAAACCGGTGCGCCTGGCACCTACTACCAGACCCCGTTCAAAGGCACTTAAATATTTTGTCTTTCCCATTCACCCTCTGAATGGCACACATACACAATCCATGTCTAACCTGTCTCCTCCCCTTCATCTACACTGATTGAAGTGGATTTAACAAGTGACATCAATAAGGGATCTTGGGTGCATAGCCAATATTGGACCTGACCTCAACTTTCCCCAAAATGTTGTGCTGCAGGATGACACACAGTCTAAAGTGCAGTCATGCAGAGAAAAATACTTTGGTAGGGCCTTTAAAATAAGTTGACATGTTTTGCCTAAATCAGTTTTTTTTCCCCAAATTCAGTTTTCTCAGTTTAGTTTTTTAATGTTTCGGATTTCCCCAAGTTTTTTTATACACTTTTTAAAAAGAAAACAACAAAATTCGATTTTCTGTGTTCACAAAACCACATCAGGGGATGACTGTAGTGGTGCAGGTGATAAAGTGAAAATCTGAGGCCCGCACCCAACCCTTACCCGCAAATATAGAAGATGTGCTAAAGGCTAAAGTCAAAGACTGCAGAACGATTTTTTGACAGGGGGTGCAGGACTTTTTGTGTGCCTGATTTAGATATGTTTCTGTTTATAATTTCCGACATTTTGGTAGGCTATTTGTTAGTCGACTTGTCTAAATTAGATACATGTAGCTTCTCTTTTGTCATTAGCCTATATGTTGCCTTAGAAGACTAAATATACCCTTGCTTAAAAGAATAATGTAATCGATCGATATAATTAATTATTTAATCTTGTTGACATCTTTCGCGAACCAAAGTTTAGGGAGAGGGGAGAAAATACAATAACGCAAAAAAGTAAAAATACGGGAAAAATGTTCTGTGCAAAATGACATCAGTTGTGCCATCAGTTGTAAGGAAAAAGAAAGCTGTGAAAACGACCCAAAGTGTTTCTGATTTCAGTTCGGCTTCGATGCATATTTTATGTGGCTGAAATACTATCAGCTTGTATGATGCTTTTATAAAGACAGCACCTCAACAGACGGTATCTAACTGAGCATTGCATTCTCTCAAGATGCAGAAAGAAATGTACTCCCGAGTGGCGCAGGGGTCTGTACTCCCGAGTGGCGCAGCGGTCTAAGGCACTGCATCGCAGTGCTAGCTGTGCCACTAGAGATCCTGGTTCGAGTCTAGGCTCTGGCCGGCGACCGTGAGACCCATGGGCGGCGCATAATTGGTCCAGCGTCGTCCAAGGTAGGGGAGGGTTTGGCCGGCAGGGATGTGGGTTCGTTTCCCATGGGGGGCCTGTATGAAAACAAAAACAAAAAACATGTATGCATTCACTAACTGTAAGTCGCTCTGGATAAGAGTGTCTGCTAAATGACGTAAATGTAAGAAAGAAATCATATTTCTCCACTCCTGTTCCCTAGTCCAAATTTAGCCTACATTTGGTGTATCATTTTACTGCAAGAAATGCTTAATTCTGCAGGAGTTATTATTAAGGCTATAGCCCTATTCGCACGGGACTAGTATAACTAGAGAATGTTCTTTCTTTTTTTCTCTAATTTGACAGTTCTGATGGAAGCCTGGAGTTTCTTTTCTAGGCGTGAAGCTATTTCAACATGTCCAGGCGATAACAGGCTACACTGATAACTCGAGCTTGGTTCCCAAATGTCTAAACCATACCAAACCATCTTTGGTACAGTGTCGCCATAATATTTGAATTGAGGAAGTGTGATCATAATCATTAGGATATTTTAGCGATCCGCAGTAGAAGACGTCCTAAATGCCCCCCAGCCTTCAGAAGTGAGCTAAACAGCTAACTTGCACTTGATATGCGTTTTTAGGCTATGGATGAGAAAGTGAACTTGTTCCAAATGTTTAGCTCTGTTGTATGCTGCTTTGCGATCAATTAACAGAAAGGGTTGCATTAAATAGGCGCAATATGTTGGCGATGTTCAATTCACAAAACGTATTAACAAAAGCATTCACTGTGATAGTTGATACATGTAGGCTCCTCATATATAGGCTATGAGCGGAACTTCGTTCAATTTATCAAATCAGTTATTGTTTTCATGCTCAAACTGCGAGCAATACCTGTCAAACTCAGACATTTCTCCACAGGGGATGTCGATTCGCACGGAACTAGTATTATCAGAGTACTTTGGAGTTTGCCGAAAAACAGTAGGTTATTCTGGTTAGTCAATGCCCAGATTTCAGTTTCCATTTAACCCATCTAAACAGTAGGCTTCAGTTCCCTTGACATGACATAGGCCTATTTGAAGCTCCCTCTTGTGACTGTCGAATTTGTATAGCGCCTCACCATAACACATCCTCTTTCACCACTTCACCAAATCTTTTGCAAACATTACTTTTATGGCCCTCCCTTCTCTTTATTTTCAACTCTCCTTTCACAACTTTTGTCTTATTGAATTTTGCCTCTGTGAATTGACGTTAACTTTTTCTGCCTGTTCCCAAAAGCATTATTTGGCGATTGGCTGTGTAGGCTATTTGGCGCTCATACAGTTAAGCCCTGAAGTTTAGACTTATGCACTAAAACCAGATAGCCTAAAATAATGAAAGAAAAACCTAAATGTAGCCTATATAAATTGCACAATAATTATACATTCATGGATAAAGGTATTGTTTCTCTTTATTCCACCTGCCCACCACCCACCAGCCCTTCAGCCACACAATATTTAATGACCCTAAACCCCTCTGCACCACTGATATAACTGCTGGGACTTGCGGGTTTTTATGAGTCAACCTGTGCATCACTAAAGCCCTGCACTGTTGTTTGGTTAGCAGTGTTTCAGTGAAGCTCACATGTGATGAGTTCACACATCAAATGCCCACTTGTGGTGCCACTGGACAGCGAAAAACGAGTAAGTTAACCTTTAATTATTGTAATATTTATTAGTTTGTAGTAGTTAAGTGTTGAGTTAGATTACATAGCTACCTCAATCATTATTTGAAATAATTTTGGTGACTTCACAGCAATTGCTAGCTAGCTAGCTAACGACATTTATCTAGCTAGCAGGCTCAGCCAAATAAAACTCCCCTTAGATACAGCCACCTCTCATAGTCAAGTCATGAGATTTGTAAATGAAAGAGGAATATAATAATACAAATTGAATGGAGTTTCCCATCTCCACATTTTGATTATTTCTGGCTCAGCACAGAAATGTCCTTATGCAGATGGTGTGACAAAGGCATTTCCTAACAGACCTGCAAAATGTCTTTGTTGTTACTTTTAAGGTTGGAACCAACATGTAGTACCTCCAGCAAGCAGAGAGGCAAGAACTAGTCATCCGCCAGCTCAGGGACAAGCTACACTATTCACAGCCCTGTGTAATGTTCAATGTCATTTCATTGTTGGACTTTTTGAAACTTAATGTATTTGTATTCTTTTAAAAATGTAAAAATAAAAGGAAATATATGGTTTAAACATGTCTTTAATGTTTATTTGTTTTAGCTGTTAGTGATAATTCCCTAAGTGTTAATACATTTGTTTTTGCATCATTAAGCCTTTTTCTATGTGTTATGAATGACTAAAGGTATCTGACTTTAAAGTAAGTATAGTGTCATGCGATATAGAGTCTTTATGGATGTGTTATGAATGACCGAAGGTGTCTCACTTCAAACGAAGTGTTACAGGACACTACATAAAGTGTAAATAAATAGGTTATTAACTTTCTGCTGATTTATGAAGGACAGCCACAAAGTCTTAATTATGGCTAAACCCTGCCTATTTCCACAGTTTATCTTCTTAAAATTTGATTTTAAACCTAACCCTAAGTAATGAAGGTTTGATGCATTGGTCCACCAGACCTTCTGCACATCTGGGCTGAAGTGTTTGGGAACGAGATTAGGTTTAGTGTGACTAACATGACTTCACTTTAGAGTGTGTACCATCCTTCAGCACAACATGTCACCCTTTATAAAGCACATGTTTATATTATATATACATATTGGGTTATGTCATATTTGACATTGGTGATTATGTCACAAAGTTATGCCACATTTATGAACCCTTTATAATGCATGGCATACGGTTATCAATGCTATGTAACATATTTATGCAGTGCTTATGAAGGCATTATGAAGGCTTCAGGAAGCCTTAATAAGCTTCACTTCATTTAAAGTGGGACCAATAAAGGTTATAACTATTTGGTTTTAATATCATCACCTCTTGAAGAGCATAGTCAGTACTAAATATTTCAGATGATTCCACATTTAGCTCTATCATCGGAGTTATACAGCAAGTATAATAATAATAATAATAATAAAATAATATGCCATTTAGCAGACGCTTTTATCCAAAGCTACTTACAGTCATGCGTGCATACATTTTTGTGTATGGGTGTTCCCGGGGATCGAACCCACTACCTTGGCGTTACAAGCACCGTGCTCTACCAGCTGAGCTACAGAGGACCACAAGTAACTGCATGCTACCACAAGTAACTGCATTCTTTTCATGATCAGTAAACATAAATTGATCATGTATTTTCAGATACGTGAGGGTAACCTATTCCAGATCCATGTGTCATTTAGCTTGCTTCATCAGCGATTAGGCTTTTGGAAAGAGCTTGCATCGGCAAGTCCTCTTCCTGATAAAATGGTCAGTCGGACTACTGTCAACACCACTATAGAAGGCAAGCAAATCAAACAATATTTGGATATAGCCATCTAGTTTATCCCCTGAAAGTTAGCTGGTTAACTAGCCATATTGATGTGATTTATTAGCTAGCTAGCCAATTTAATGTGGTTCATCAATCAATGTAGCCTATCATGTCTGTCAGCAGCAATCGCGATTAAACACTCTTAAAAACAATGTTGAAAAGAGGATAATGTTAGCTAACTTTGCTAGGTAGGCCTACATTGGTTGGAGAAAAAAAGTACATTAGGTCTACTTACTATGTGCAGCCAACTGTACAAAGTTTCTACCAGTAGCTTGCAAAGTAAACATTATCAGCTATCAGTACATTGGCAATTGTACCCTTCTGCTGCTTGACATGCAGAGCCCACAAAGGATGGGAAATTAACCTAAACCACTCATACTTGTCAGTTCAAATCCAATCAAATCACATTTTATTTGTTACATGCGCCGAATACAACAGGTGTATGCGCCGAATTCAACAGGTGTAGACCTTACCGTGAAATGCTTACTTACAAGCCCTTAACCAACAATGCAGTTTTAAGAAAATAGAGTTAAATAGTAGAAAATATTTACTAAATAAACTATACTAAAAAAATAAAACGTAGTTACATTTTAGAAATAACACAATAAAATACAAATAACGAGACTATATACAGGAAGTACCGGTACCGAGTCAATGTGGGGGGGCACAGGTTAGTCGAGGTCATTTGTACATGTAGGTAAGGGTAAAGTGACTATGCATAGACAATAAACAGTGAGTAGCAGCAGTGTAAAAACAAAGTGGGGAGTGTCAATGCAAATAGTATGGGTGCCCATTTGATTAATTGTTCAGCAGTCTTATGGCTTGGGGGTAGTAGCTGTTAAGGAGCCTTTTGGACCTAGACTTGGCGCTCCGGTACCGCTTTCCGTGCGGTAGCAGAGAGAACAGTCTATGACTTGGGTGACTGGAGTCTTTGACAATTTTTTGAGCCTTCATCTGACACCGCCTAGTATATAGGTCCTGGATGGAAGCTTGGCCCCAGTGATGTAATGGGCCGTACTCACTACCCTCTGTAGAACCTTACGGTTGGATGCCGAGCAGTTGCCATACCAGGCGGTGATGCAACCGGTCAGGATGCTCTCGAGGGTGCAACTGTAGAACTTTTTGAGGATCTGGGGACCCATGCCAAATCTTTTCAGTCTCCTGAGGGGGAAAAGGCGTTGTCGTGCCCTCTTCACAACAGTCTTGGTGTCTTTGGACCATGATAGTTTGTTAGTGATGTGGACACCAAGGAACTTGAAACTCTCGACCCGCTCCACTACAACCATGTCGATGTGAATGAGGGTGTGTTCGGCCCTCCTTTTCCTGTAGTCCACGATCAGTTCCTTTGTCTTGCACATGTTGAGGGAGAGGTTGTTGTCCTGGCACCACACTGCTAGGTCTCTGACCTCCTCCCTATATGCTGTCTCATCGTTGTCTGTGATCAGGCCTACCACTGTTGTGTCATCAGCAAACTTATTGATGGTGTTGGAGTCGTGCTTGGCCACGCAGTCGTTGGTGAACAGGGAGTACAGGAGGCACGCATCCCTGAGGGGCCCCCGTGTTGCAGTTCAGCGTGCCAGTTGTTGCCTACCCTTACCACCCGGGGCGTGGCCCATCAGGAAGTCCAGGATCCAATTGCAGAGGGAGGTGTTTAGTCCCAGGGTGCTTAGCTTAGTGATGAGCTTTGTGGGCACTATGGTGTTGAACGCTGAGCTGTAGTCAATGAACAGCATTCTCACATACAGTTGAAGTCGGAAGTTTACATACACCTTAGCCAAATACATTTAAACTCTGTTTTTCACAATTCCTGACATTTAATCCTAGTAAATATTCCCTGTCAGTTAGGATCACCACTTTATTTTAACAATGTGAAATGTCAGAATAATAGTAGAGAGAATGATTTATTTAAGCTTTTATTTCTTTCATCACATTCCCAGTGGGTCAGAAGTTTACATACACTCAATTAGTGTTTGGTAGCATTGCCTTTAAATTGTTTAACTTGGGTCAAATGTTTCGGGTAGCCTTCCACAAGCTTCCCACAATAAGTTGGGTGAATTTTGGCCCATTCCTCCTGACAGAGTTGGTGTAACTGAGTCAGGTTTGTAGGCCTCCTTGCTCGCACACACTTTTTCAGTTCTGCCCACACATTTTCTATAGGATTGAGGTCAGGGCTTTGTGTTGGCCACTCCAATACCTTGACTTTGTTGTCCTTAAGCCATTTTGCCACAACTCTGGAAGTATGCTTGGGGTCATTGTCCATTTGGAAGACCCATTTGCGACCAAGTTATAACTTCCTGACTGATGTGTTGAGATGTTGCTTCAATATTTCCACATAACTTTCCTTCCTCATGATGCCATCTATTATGTGAAGTGCATCAGTCCCTCCTGCAGCAAAGCACCCCCACAGCATGATGCTGCCACCCCCGTGCTTCACGGTTGGGATGGTTTTCTTCGGCTTGCAAGCAGCCCCCTTTTTCCTCCAAACATAACGATGGTCATTATGGCCAAACAGTTCCATTTTTGTTTCATCAGACCAGAGGACATTTCTCCAAAAAGTACAATCTTTGTCCCCATGTGCAGTTGCAAACCGTAGTCTGGCTTTTTTATGGCGGTTTTGGAGCAGTGGCTTCCTCCTTGCTGAGCGGCCTTTCAGGTTATGTCGATATAGGACTCGTTTTACTGTGGATATAGATACTTTTGTACCTGTTTCCTCCAGCATCTTCACAAGGTCCTTTGCTGTTGTTCTGGGATTGATTTGCACTTTTCGCACCAAAGTACATTCATCTCTAGGAGACCGAATGCGTCTCCTTCCTGAGCAGTATGATGGCTGCGTGGTCCCATGGTGTTTATATTTACGTACTATTGTTTGTACAGATGAACGTGGTACCTTCAGGCGTTTGGAAATTGCTCCCAAGGATGAACCAGACTTGTGGAGGTCTACATTTTTGTTTCTGAGGTCTTGGCTGATTTCTTTTGATTTTCTCATGATGTCAAGCAAATAGGCACTGAGTTTGAAGGTAGGCCTTGAAATACATCCACAGGTACACCTCCAATTGACTCAAATGATGTCAATTAGCCCATCAGAAGCTCCTAACGCCATGACATAATTTTCTGGAATTTTCCAAGCTGTTTAAAGGCACAGTCAACTTAGTGTATGTAAACATCTGACCCACTAGAATTGTGATACAGTGAATTCTAAGTGAAATAGTCTGTCTGTAAAAAATTGTTGGAAAAATGTATTGTGTCATGCACAAAGTAGATGTCCTAACCGACTACCAAAACTATAATTTGTTAACAAGAAATGTGTGGAGTGGTTGAAAAATGAGTTTTAATTACTCCAACCTACAGTGGGGAAAAAAATTATTTAGTCAGCCACCAATTGTGCAAGTTCTCCCACTTAAAACGATGAGAGAGGCCTGTAATTTTCATCATAGGTACACGTCAACTATGACAGAGAAAATGAGAATTTTTTTTTCAGAAAATCACATTGTAGGATTTTTAATGAATTTATTTGCAAATTATGGTGGAAAATAAGTATTTGGTCACCTACAAACAAGCAAGATTTCTGGCTCTCACAGACCTGTAACTTCTTCTTTAAGAGCCTCCTCTGTCCTCCACTCGTTGCCTGTATTAATGGCACCTGTTTGAACTTGTTATCAGTATAAAAGACACCTGTCCACAACCTCAAACAGTCACACTCCAAACTCCACTATGGCCAAGACCAAAGAGCTGTCAAAGGACACCAGAAACAAAATTGTAGACCTGCACCAGGCTGGGAAGACTGAATCTGCAATAGGTAAGCAGCTTGGTTTGAAGAAATCAACTGTGGGAGCAATTATTAGGAAATGGAAGACATACAAGACCACTGATAATCTCCCTCGATCTGGGGCTCCACGCAAGATCTCACCCCGTGGGGTCAAAATGATCACAAGAACGGTGAGCAAAAATCCCAGAACCACACGGGGGGACCTAGTGAATGACCTGCAGAGAGCTGGGACCAAAGTAACAAAGCCTACCATCAGTAACACACTACGCCGCCAGGGACTCAAATCCTGCAGTGCCAGACGTGTCCCCCTGCTTAAGCCAGTACATGTCCAGGCCCATCTGAAGTTTGCTAGAGTGCATTTGGATGATCCAGAAGAGGAGTGGGAGAATGTCATATGGTCAGATGAAACCAAAATATTTGGTTTCAACTTTTTGGTAAAAACTCAACTGGTCGTATTTGGAGGACAAAGAATGCTGAGTTGCATCCAAAGAACACCATACCTACTGTGAAGCATGGGGGTGGAAACATCATGCTTTGGGGCTGTTTTTCTGCAAAGGGACCAGGACGACTGATCCGTGTAAAGGAAAGAATGAATGGGGCCATGTATCGTGAGATTTTGAGTGAAAACCTCCTTCCATCAGCAAGAGCATTGAAGATGAAACGTAGCTGGGTCTTTCAGCATGACAATGATCCCAAACACACCGCCCGGGCAACGAAGGAGTGGCTTCGTAAGAAGCATTTCAAGGTCCTGGAGTGGCCTAGCCAGTCTCCAGATCTCAACCCCATAGAAAATCTTTGGAGGGGAGTTGAAAGTCCGTGTTGCCCAGCGACAGCCCCAAAACATCACTGCTCTAGAGGAGATCTGCATGGAGGAATGGGCCAAAATACCAGCAACAGTGTGTGAAAACCTTGTGAAGACTTACAGAAAAAGTTTGACCTGTGTCATTGCCAACAAAGGGTATATAACAAAGTATTGAGAAACTTTTGTTATTGACCAAATACTTATTTTCCACCATAATTTGCAAATAAATTCATTAAAAATCCTACAATGTGATTTTCTGGAGAAAAAAAATCTCATTTTGTCTGTCATAGTTGACGTGTACCTATGATGAAAATTACAGGCCTCTCTCATCTTTTTAAGTGGGAGAACTTGCACAATTGGTGGCTGGCTAAATACTTTTTTTCCCCACTGTAAGTGTATGTAAACTTCCGACTTCAACCGTAGGTGTTCCTTTTGTCCAGGTGGGAAAGTGCAGTGTGGAGTGCAATTGAGGTTGCGTCATCTGTGGATCTGTTGGGGCGGTATGCGAATTGGAGTGGGTCTAGGGTTTCCGGGATGATGGTGTTGATGTGAGCCATGACCATCCTTTCAAAGCACTTCATGGCTACAGACGTGAGTGCTACGGGGTGGTAGTCATTTAGGCAGGTTACCTTTGCATTCTTTTGCACAGGGACTATGGTGGTCTGCTTGAAACATGTCTGTATTACAGACTTGGTCAGGGAGAGGTTGAAAATGTCAGTGAAGACACTTGCCAGTTGACCCACGCATGCTCTGAGTACATGTCCCGGTAATCCATCTGGCCCCGCGGCCTTTGTTAATGTTGACCTGTTTAAAGATCTTGTTGAAATCGGCTACGGAGAGCGTGATCACACAGTCGTCCAGAACAGCTTGTGCTCTCATGCATGCTTCAGTGTTGCTTGCCTCGAAGTGAGCATAAAAGGCATTTAGCCCGTCTGGTAGGCTCGCATCACTGGGCAGCTCGCGGCTGGATTTCCCTTTGTAGTCCGTAAAAGTTTGCAAGTCCTGCCACATCCGACGAGCATCAGAGCCGGTGTCGTAGGATTCAATCTTAGTCCTGTATTGACGCTTGCCTGTTTGATGGTTCGTCTGAGGGAATAGCAGGATTTCTTATAAGCGTCCGGATTAGTGTCCTGCTCCTTGAAAGTGGCAGCTCTAGCCTATAGCTTGGTGCAGATGTTGCCTGTAAACCATGGCTTCTGGTTGGGATATGCACGGTCACTGTGGGGACAACGTCGTCGATGCACTTATTGATGAAGCCGGTGACTGAGGTGGTATACTTCTCAATGCCATGGGATGAATCCCAGAACATATTCCAGTCTGTGCCAGAAAATCAGTCCTGTAGCGTAGCATCCGTATCATCTGACCACTTCTGTATTGAGCGAGTCACTGGTACTTCCTGATTTAGGTTTTGCTTGTAAGCAGGAATTAGGAGGATAGAATTATGGTCAGATTTGCCAAATGGAGGGCGAGGGAGAGCTTTGTATTCGTCTCTGTGTGTGGAGTAAAGGTGGTCTAGAGTTTTTTTCCCTCTGGTTGCACATGAGACATGCTGGTAGAAATTAGGTCAAACGGATTTAAGTTTGCCTGCATTAAAGTCCCCGACCACTAGGAGCGCCAATTCTGGATGAGCATTTTCTTGTTTGCTTATGGCCTTATACAGCTCATTGAGTGCGGTCTTAGAGCTAGCATTGGTTTGTGGTGGTAAATAGACGGCTACGAAAAATATAGATTAAAACTCTCTTGGTAGATAGTGTGGTCTACAGCTTATCATGAGGTACTCTACTCAGGCGAGCAATACCTCGAGACTTCCTTAATATTAGACATCACGCACCAGCTGTTATTGACAAATAGACACACCACCACCCCTCGTCTTACCGGACGTAGCTGTTCTGTCCTGCCGATGCACGGAAAACCCAGTCAACTGTATATTATCTGTGTCGTCGTTCAGCCAATGACTCAGTGAAACATAAGATATTACAGTTTTTAATGTCCTGTTTGTAGGATAGTCTCGATCTTCGTCCGGTTCGAGGTAAGTAATCGCTGTTCTGATATCCAGAAGCTCTTGTAAGAGACGGTAGCAGCAACATTATGTACAAAATAAGTTACAAACATTGCGAAATAAACACAAGAAATAGCACAATTGGTTAGGAGCCCTTAAAACGGCAGCCATCCCCTCCCGCGCCAGGTATAGTTCACTTTTATTTTATATCACTCAAATATCCAATTAATGGTGGCCT
The DNA here is from genome assembly GCF_020615455.1 of Coregonus clupeaformis. Lineage (NCBI taxonomy): Eukaryota > Metazoa > Chordata > Actinopteri > Salmoniformes > Salmonidae > Coregonus > Coregonus clupeaformis. The sequence goes on from NC_059193.1 coordinate 34,647,887, forward strand.
GTATTGAGAGATAGGCCTATCATGAGGCTACCCTCACGTATCTGAAATGTCATGATCAATTGATGTTTACTGATCATGAAAAGCATGCAGTTACTTGCTGTAGCTTATAACTCTGATGATAGAGCTAAATGTGCGCATCTGTTTTGCATGGAATAATCAGACATTTGTAGTTCTGACTATGCTCTGAAAGAGCTGATGATATTACAACCAAATAGTTATAATTTTTTTAACAATCCCTTGAAAACGGCACACAGTTGTCAATGGTTTTAGAGGAGCTGCGAGTCTCCTTACCCCCCAGCGAATGCTCTGCACCTTATTGTGACGTTTTATTGATAACAACCAATTGTGAAAGTGTACACTAAAGTACATGTAGATATATGATATATGATGTGTTTTACGGCAAAATAATGTATTGGAATTGTGACTGGTTAACTGCATTAAACTTAAATACTGGTAATGAGACTATCGTTTCTTTGCTTTTGTGGTCCACCCCTGATATACAGTATTCAATGTCTTGGGACTATTGTGGAAGTGTACACTAAACCAGTGCATGCAGATACAGTATATGATGTGTCTTACGTAAAATGATGTATTGGAATTGTGACTGGTTAACTACTTTACACTGAAATACTTATTGTGATCGTTGCAAACACTGACTGAACCATCATTCATGCAAGACTTCTTAATGCATTAGTATGCTTTACTAATGCTTAATAGATGCTTTATAAATGTGTTGGTAAGGTGTAATTGATATGTAGTTCAACAAGTAGCTCCCATGGTTGATGGCTGTCTATTGTTCCCATGTTGGACTACAATGCCCATCATCACCTGAACTGCACTGTATAAACGGCACCTACTTTCAACTCTAGCCAATCTCAGCCTCAAGCATTCTCTCAAAACACAGAAATGGTTGAGTTTGATCTCCTGGTAATAACAGTAATCAGTAAGTTTTGTCGTTTCTGTTTGGTGTGAGACGAGCACATTAAGTTGAATTTGATTTCGGCACAAAAATGTGTTTGAATTTGATTTATTGCAAATGAAGGACAGGTCTGAGACAAATTGTTTGTATAGCATTCATAAGCAAGTTAGGTTGGCCTGTTGTTGAATGCAGTATTGAACCTATAGCCTATAATGCTTAAAATAAGGGTGCTTCTATATAGCATTGGTGGTTCTATAGAGCATTTCTTCTAGCAGTATGTATTTGTTCATTATGGCGTAGGTTTTTAAAGGAATACAATGTTTTTGAGATGCGTATGTCTCTCTCTCCATTCTATCTCACCCTCTTACTTGCTCTCTCTCTCTCTCCCAGCTCGCTCTACTTTCTCTCTTGCTCTCTCTTTGTCCTCTCTCTCTATATATATATTTTTTTTTCTCTCGCCCTCTCCCTCTGCCTCTTTCTCCTCTCGTCTCCTCTCCCTGCCCATCCCCCCACCATTTGTTTTTTTTTCCTCTCTCTCGTTCTCATTCCAGCTTCCACCCTGAAAGAATATACTTTTTCATACCTGGCTAATGAACTGGTTTATTACGCTTCTTTTAGTATTGTTTGCATAGATTGTCACAATTGTGACATTGGACATTGATTACAAGTGAATTACTAGTTATAACATGTTCCTAATAAGTATTATGTATAAGGATCATATAATCATATAAGGAAAATGAACATGCATGTATACAGAATGAAGATTGCTTGGATCAATGGTATCATAGATATTTGTTTGTAGAAATGTTAGAGAATGCACCTTTACCACAATATTCTTTTTATAGTTTAGTAGATGTCTTGTTGTTTTCCTTTGTTGCCATACAGTGTGTATATTTTCAGTACACTTCCTGAATTGGTGCTCCCTTCCCATGACCTAAAAATCACCCAATTTCTCTTAGGCAATATATAAGACGTGATGAAAGTTCAACAACATGATGCAATCTCACAGCAATCATTACTTAAAAAGTATTTTCACATCAGATCGCAGTAAAATCTCACTGTAAGCAGCTTAAAGATGGAAAATGTTTTTAAAATATGTCATCATCTGACTTTACAGTAGCTCTTTACTATGCATTCCATCATATTGTATAATCCAAATTATAAACTGGGTGGTTCGAGCCCTGAATGCTGATTGGCTGACAGCCATGGTATATCAGACTGTATACCACGGGTATGATAAAACATTTGTTTTTACTGCTCTAATTACGTTGGTAACCAGTTTATAATAGCAATAAGGCACCTCGGGGGTTTTTGGTATATGGCCAATATACCACAGCTAAGGGCTGTTCTTAAGCACGACGCAACGCCCCCTTGTGCTTTATTGCTTAATTAGAATAGCCTACATACAGTGAGGGAAAAAAAGTATTTGATCCCCTGCTGATTTTGTACGTTTGCCCACTGACAAAGAAATGATCAGTCTATAATTTTAATGGTAGGTTTATTTGAACAGTGAGAGACAGAATAACAACAAAACAAATCCAGAAAAACGCATGTCAAAAATGTTATAAATTGATTTACATTTTAATGAGGGAAATAAGTATTTGACCCCCTCTCAATCAGAAAGATTTCTGGCTCCCAGGTGTCTTTTATACAGGTAACGAGCTGAGATTAGGAGCACACTCTTAAAGGGAGTGCTCCTAATCTTAGTTTGTTACCTGTATAAAAGACACCTGTCCACAAAAGACACCTGTCCACCATGGCCAAGACCAAAGAGCTCTCCAAGGATGTCAGGGACAAGATTGTAGACCTACACAAGGCTGGAATGGGCTACAAGACCATCGCCAAGCAGCTTGGTGAGAAGGTGACAACAGTTGGTGTGATTATTCGCAAATGGAAGAAACACAAAATAACTGTCAATCTCCCTCGGCCTGGGGCTCCATGCAAGATCTCACCTTGTGGAGTTGCAATAATCATGAGAACGGTGAGGAATCAGCCCAGAACTACACGGGAGGATCTTGTCAATGATCTCAAGGCAGCTGGGACCATAGTCACCAAGAAAACAATTGGTAACACACTACGCTGTGAAGGACTGAAATCCTGCAGCGCCCGCAAGGTCCCCCTGCTCAAGAAAGCACATATACAGGGCAGTCTGAAGTTTGCCAATGAACATCTGAATGATTCAGAGGAGAACTGGGTGAAAGTGTTGTGGTCAGATGAGACCAAAATGGAGCTCTTTGGCATCAACTCAACTCGCCGTGTTTGAAGGAGGAGGAATGCTGCCTATGACCCCAAGAACACCATCCCCACCATCAAACATGGAGGTGGAAACATTATGCTTTGGGGGTGTTTTTCTGCTAAGGGGACAGGACAACTTCACCGCATCAAAGGGACGATGGACGGGGCCATGTACCGTCAAATCTTGGGTGAGAACCTCCTTCCCTCAGCCAGGGCATTGAAAATGGGTCGTGGATGGGTATTCCAGCATGACAATGACCCAAAACACACGGCCAAGGCAACAAAGGAGTGGCTCAAGAAGAAGCACATTAAGGTCCTGGAGTGGCCTAGCCAGTCTCCAGACCTTAATCCCATAGAAAATCTGTGGAGGGAGCTGAAGGTTCGAGTTGCCAAACGTCAGCCTCGAAACCTTAATGACTTGGAGAAGATCTGCAAAGTGGAGTGGAACAAAATCCCTCCTGAGATGTGTGCAAGAAACGTCTGACCTCTGTGATTGCCAACAAGGGTTTTGCCACCAAGTACTAAGTCATGTTTTGCAGAGGGGTCAAATACTTATTTCCCTCATTAAAATGCAAATCAATTCATAACATTTTTGACATGCGTTTTTCTGGATTTTTTTGTTGTTATTCTGTCTCTCACTGTTCAAATAAACCTACCATTAAAATTATAGACTGATCATGTCTTTGTCAGTGGGCAAACGTACAAAATCAGCAGGGGATCAAATACTTTTTTCCCTCACTGTATAAATGTTATAATGTATCGGAATGGCATCATAACATGTCATTATCCTGTCATAACAGGTCGTGTCCATGTTGTAACAGACAGAAAGAGAGAAGAATCCTCTGATGCCACAGCAAAGGAGGAGGAGAGATTGTATTATTACACGGGTGTGGGGTGTTGATGGCGGGGGGTCATGAGAGAATGAGGGGGTTCATTTTGATAAGGAGTGGTTGAGAAATTAGCAGGGTTTTGGGTGTGCGGCGAGGGGCTTGGGGCTGTTGATGCTGATATGGGGGGGCGATAAACAGGGTTTTGGGGGGAGCTGTGTCAGGGGTGTCGATGCTGATGTTGGGGGGTATCTGAGTAAGAGATGGACAGGGGGATTGGTAGGGGGAGAAGGGACGTTGAGCAGAGTGATTGACAGGTGGGTTGATGTGGCCTTGGCTCAGCTGCAGCGCGGAGATGCCTGGTCCATTTGATTGACAGCCGCGCGAGCCTGGGAACCACGGCGACGACGGATTGGGCACAGAGGCAAAGCGACAGAGAGAGATAGAAAATGATAGAGGGAGAAAGAGAAGCAGTAGGTGTGTGTGTGTGTGTGTGTGTGTGTGTGTGTGTGTGTGTGTGTGTGTGTGTGCTTGTGCGTGTCTGTCTGTCTGTCTGTGTATGAGACAGATAAATGAATCCTTTGGATAAAGGGTTGCAGTAGGAGTAAGGGGAGGGAGAGTAGCGAGAGAAAGAGAGAGAGAATGCCACTATCAACTGCTTTGGCAGCATTATTCCACCCTGAACATTCATGTCAGTGAAACATATTAGAATTGATTTTGAATTCAACTGAGGGAGTAGGTGTGTGGGGGCATGACAGTGTATCATGCGTCACAGATTAGGAGTAGGAGAAAATGTCTGTTGAAGAAATGAGGAGTAAATAGAAGTTTCTACTACAAACTGATTGGGTAAACTGATCCTAGATCCGTGGTTAGGGTCAACATTATGTGTACTGCTAATTTGTACAATAGACATATTTCACTTCAACGCAAACTCAGACAATGATGCACACACCACTCAACACATAGCAGCAGATTGAGGTCTGAGTCAGTCTGTTCAGCTTGGGGAGTGGTCCATAGCTTTTCAGCCAGGTTGTCATGATCAGATCAGGGTGGGAACCATTGAACACAGGGCAACAGGAAAAGGGGGAGACCTATCCGAGGGCACCAGCTGTCGTAAAGGATGGGCAAGTCTCTTATCTTCCTGCTTTCTCACCACTTTCTGTGCCCCGTACAAAAACAAACCCAACAAACCAGGCTTCCCTTCCCAGTTGGGAAACAATAGCTTTCGCAAACAGCAGGACCCTCCCTCTCCTACTCGATTGCACTGCCACTGCAAAGCAATTGTGTTTGCTGGTTTCAGAGCTTCCTCCTTTGGATGTGTGTGTGGGGGGGGTCATGAAAAAAATTAAGAGGAACATGCACTTTTAAACTCTGAACGGTGCAGAAAAGTCAACAAGCCTCTCGCTGCGAAAGGGGAGAGAGGATTCAATATTATCAATGATAAAAAAGATTCTCATCTCCACTGGGGAAAGTAGAAGAATTCCACCTGGATTACATACACAGAATAATCACATACGTACACACACACACTGGGACATGCATACATGCTCTCTCACTCACTCACTCACTCACTCACACACACAAACACGCACACACGCACACACACACACACACACTTACAACCCCCCCCACTCACATGCACAGACACACTCATTCATACAGAAATCCATATCTTTATAGATAATACATATGAGTCAAGACACATCATCCAATACTAAAAACAGTGGATCAACGCTGCATTAGACTCCTCTGCCCCGCTCTCTGTCTATGAAAGACCTCACTTAAGGTATTAAATGTTTATGTGCCGCTTTTTCATCTTACTCACACACACACACACACACACACACACACACACACACACACACACACACACACACACACACACACACTCTCTATTTGACTGGGCCCATTCCACTCCCGTTGTCTTTGACTCCCGGCGTGGCCAAATCAATGGTAATGTCCGGTACTCTGTGCTCTCAGCATGGCCTCTGATAATCCAGGCTGGATCTGAAACATGCTCTGATAGCATCTCGCCCGGTCCCGCTGGGCTTTCAATCACCTACCTGGGGCGAATCCCCACTGTCCTGAGAGTGACACCAGAGGAAAGCCACGCAGGAGAAGTGGAGTTGTTTAAAGAAACACAGCTGGATGGCAAGATGCTGCTTGTGTGCATAAGTGAGACTCACTCACACACACACACACGTGTTTGTTTGTTTGTATGTGTGTATGAGTGTGGTTAATACACTTAGAAGGGAAACAGAGACTCAGTAGTGTTTGAATAGATCGTAAAGCAAGTAAGGTATGTCTTTGAGGAAAGTGAACTGAACTGATTGCTGTGATAAATTGAATATTTATTAAATAATACTGTATGTAATAGTAATCTTAAATGATTTTTATAAACAGTGTCATTCACCAAAATTTGTATTTTTGCTCATTTCATCAACTCAGCTGGTCATGTTCCAATCATATTCTTACACCTTCATTTCTGCCATTGAGTTCTAGTGACATTTCTAGTTAGATTGAGGAAATGAACTAGAAGCTCTTTTTAAAAAGCACTGTATGTGTTCACTCATATCTAAATCACTGCTTTATTAAAAGCAACGCATTTCAATATAAAACCTTAATCCAGATCTTTGACCAAGCTAAAGCGGACGAGTGTTGACACAAGACGTAGTTGTGCTGGTGTTGGGGGTAGTCTAAGCACTAAGGCAGTGATGGTGGTTGTGGTGATTGTGGTGGTTTTAGCCCAAGGGGCTCTCGGTGCGTGCTCTAGCCTCCCCACGGGGCCCTGTTCTGGGTTTGGGGGAGAAGAGAGAGAGGCCTGGCCACCAGCAGCCCCTCCTGAATTATGGATGGAGGTGAAGAGGGGAGGAGGACTGGCCTCCAGGGGATGAGGGGGATGTATACCCCCTCCTCCTCCCCCTCTTCTTCCTCCTTCTTCTCCTCCTCCCACCAGTCCCCCCTCCTCCCCCTCTTCTTCCTCCTTCTCCTCCTCCCCCAAGTCCCCCCTCCTCCTCCTCCCTGTCTTTTTCCTCCTTCTCCTCCTCCCCCCAGTCCCCCTCTACCTCCTCCTCCTCTTCTTCCTCCTTCTACTCCTCCCCCAGTCCCCCTCCTCCTCCTCCCCCTCTTCTTCCTCCTTCTCCTCCTCCCCCCAGTTCCCCCTCCACCTCCTCCTCCTCTTCTTCCCCCCACCCCCGGCGGCATTCAGGCATGGCGGAGGGTTGGATGAGGGTGACTGGAGATGCGTCTCTCTCTCTCTCTCTCTCTCTCTCTCTCTCTCTCTCTCTCTCTCTCTCTCTCTCTCTCTGTGTCTCTTCCCGCTCTGTCTGTTCGTAGCTGAAGTAGTAAAATAATTGCTCTCTCCAAACACTAAGGGTTATATTCAATCAAAAGCAGAATCCATATGCTTATGGAGAGAGGCAAAAGAGAGAGGTCTTCCATGACTGTGGAAATTCATCTTTCATCAATATATTGTTGAGTTTCTTTTTGCATCCATCAATAAATTATATGTTTTAGATAATGAAATTCTTAGGTTGGCTCACAGCACAGGAGGAATGCCTACACAGTGAAAAGATTTGAAAAGATTTGAAGGTTTCGACCAACCATTGAAGGCTGTGTTGATTGCTGATGCAACATTTTAAAGCTGCAATGAAGCGGATTGTAAACACATGATATAAGCCACAATCTAGCTGCAATATTAAAGATGATCTACCCCCTAAGAAAAGTTAATAATAATAATTAAAAAAACATGATGCTCTCTCGGAATTGATAATGAGTTGACTGTTTGGGTTTTAGGAAGCAAAATGACAGAAAATACAAGGCTAAACTTACTTACCTTTTGTGTTCATTTGCTCAGTATGTGTTTGCTTTAAGGGGAATTTTCATAGTCCATGTCAGATTTATTGTGCTCATCCCCCACCTTAAATCATGACTGAAAAGGGTTTTACCCTTATAAAAGACTTTATATTGGAAAGCTACTTTTTTACCTCCAATAAATAGCAGATATGTCTTAGCAACATCTTGGCCTTTTTCTTTTGTCCATGTCTAAATACAAAATTTGAGTTACGGAAAATAGCAAACCACTACAACTCAGCCCTTAATATAGTATTCAAGTTGAAAGAATACTCACTATACAGTTAGTTGGCTCTTTGGCTTTCATATTCGGTTACCTCTCTCTAAAATGTACTAAACTTTTTAATGATGCTCCTTCGCTAATGTGTTTTGACAATTGTGTTAGGATCTTAATGAATTTACTAATTGCCACTATCTGAGTGTCTTTCGTGGAGAAGTGTTCGCCACACAAAGAAACAGACTGAGAGTGGTACAATTCAAACCCCCAAACATGCAGAGAGAGATGAAAATGGAGAGAGAGAGAGAGAGAGAGAGAGAGAGAGAGAGAGAGAGAGAGAGAGAGAGAGAGAGAGCACAGAGAGAGAGAAAGAGAGTGTATAGAGAAAGAGAGAGCAGCGAGAGAGAGAGCACAGAGAGAGAGCACAGAGAGCGAGAGCACAGAGAGAGAAAGCAAGAGAGAGCGCACAGAGAGAGAGAGAGCACAGAGAGAGAGCACAGAGAGAGAGAGAGCACAGAGAGAGAGAGAGAGAGAGAGAGAGAGAGAGAGAGCACAGAGAGAGAAAAAGAGAGTGTATAGAGAAAGAGAGAGCAGCGAGAGAGAGAGCACAGAGAGCGAGAGCACAGAGAGAGAGCACAGAGAGAGAGCACAGAGAGAGAGCACAGAGAGAGAGAGAGAGAGAGAGAGAGAGAGAGAGAGAGAGAGAGAGCAAAGAAAGAGAGAGCACAGAGAGAGAGAACAGAGAGAGGAGAGCACAGAGAAAGAGAGCACAGAGAGAGAGAGCACAGAGAGAGAAAGCACAGAGAGAGAGAGCACAGAGAGAGAGAGCACAGAGAGAGAGTGAGAGCACAGAGAGAGAGAGAACAGAGAGAGAAAGCACAGAGAGAGAAAGCACAGAGAAAGAGAGAGCACAGAGAGAGAGAGCACAGAGAGAGAGTGAGAGCACAGAGAGAGAGAGAACAGAGAGAGAGCACAGAGAGAGAGCACAGAGAGAGAGCACACAGAGAGTGAGTACAGAGAGAGAGAGCACAGAAAGAGAGAGAGAGCACAGAGAGAGAGATAGCAAAGAGAGAGAGATAGCAAAGAGAGAGCACAGAGAGAGAAGAGCACAGAGAGAGAGCACAGAGAGAGAGAGAGAACACAGAGAGAGAGTACAGAGAGAGAGAGAGCACAGAGAGAGAGATAGCAAAGAGAGAGAGAGAGAGCACAGAGATAGAGAGAGAGCACAGAGAGAGATAACACACACACATAGGGAGAGAGAGAGAGAGAGAGAGAGAGAGAGAGAGAGAGAGAGAGAGAGAGAGAGAGAGAGAGAGAGAGAGAGAGAGAGAGAGAGAGAGAGAGAGAGAGAGAGCACAGAGAGAGATTTAATCAAAGTTTTATGACTGATTCATATTTCATGTTCTGGGGAGTGATTCCCACATTCTAGCAGTGTGTGTGTGTTTGTATGCAAATGTGTATGTGTGTGTGTGTGGTTGATCGCATGTACTGTAGTTTACAGTATGCTTGTCTTTAACCCATTCCTCCCTGAACTCTATTTATACATACAAGAGTTAGAACAAGACACTATTACATGATTTTATATACTGTGAACTGTGAATATTGGCACATTTAGAGTACATCATATCTGCTGTCCTTTCACTTGTACTCTAAACTTCTATGCGGTACAACCAGAGGATGTCTGGTTCCTCTTTAGGTTTCTTTGTTTTAGAGAGTTTTTCCTTGCCACTGTGCTGCTGCTTGCTCTTTATGGGTCTAGTTACTTTAAATACCTTTGTGTCAAATGTTATTGTAAAAAGGGCTATATAAATTACTTGACCAAAGTCAGCTGTTTGTCACATGGTGTTCGCTCCCTTTCCCTCCATGGACCTTAACCTTTGACCCAACAGTACCAGCAGTGACAGGTTATATTGGCGTGCACACACCATGCGTTGCATAATCTCAAGGATTATTGCTGCTGGAGATACAATCAGCAAAGATACAGGTCGATAATAAGACCAGTTTGTTTGTTTTGTTAAGTAGGCTAGCATGGATCTCATCAATCATTGATCACACACTCAGAAAATATCAACACATCAATGAATACTTTTTTTTTCATGTCTGTGTGTCGATATCTTCAAGGGATGAAAATCATGAAACACCTGTCATTCTGGTGAAAGCCTATGTTCTATCAGTGGGTAAAATAAAATAAAATTCATCATGATTTAACTTCTAAGTGGACCGTCTGTGAAATCAGGAAATCGTGTAGGAACTTGTCATACCTATAAGGGTCTCGTCACTGGAGATAGGGGATAATCCACTGTCACATTTCATAATGCTTTTTAAACAATTACATGCGCTCCAGATCGCCAAATCATCCAATAAAAGTATGGGCATACTTGTCTAGAACATATCCATACACAGAGTCAATATTCACATAATAATAAGGAATTCCCCTCGACCACGCCCACAAATTGGAGAAAACAAACTTTATTTCCTATTGAACCCCAGTGTAAAAGAGCCAACTTCATCGTCGCTTTTTAGTTATACAGAAATAACAAAACATGTCGAAAAGCCGCTGTGTTGTTCAATATACATGTAACCAGGTCATGTCCCGACCTACAGTTCGCAATGCACCCATGTAGGGAAATAGAGCCTGCGAGAAGAGCCCTATGGCTTCAGGCTATTTGGCGTGGGAGAGTGTGAAATGTGGGGACCAAGTGTCCAAGTAGGCTACATGTAGCTATGTGTGTGGAAAATATTTAATCACAGGTAAGACATTTAACTTGTTTAGTATAGTCCATTTGTAACTCCACTCACTGCTTGTAGCTGTATAGTCCGTTTGTTTGTGTTGTTGGTCCTGGCTAGCTTAATGTTCCAGTCGCACTCACTCACTCACTCACTCACTCACTCACTCACTCACGTGGCTGCTAACACTGTCATGAAAAGGGGCATGAGGGAAGCCGTACAAGATTACGTGATTCTAAGTAGTGAGAACGCTCGGGAGCAGACAATGTTGAAAAGTAATCTTTAGACATGTTGTACTTTTCTTAAATGTAGTTTTGTAATTGATTAAAACAAGCAGACAACAATAAAGTTGTGTTTGAAAAAGGTCAAGTATTTGCTGTGAGCCAATGGGGTAACCTAGGTAACCACAGGCTGTTTCCCCACAGGTGGCCGGGGCCACGCCGTTCTATCTAATACCGACTGGGACTATCCATCTATATCGTCATGATGACAAAGTATATATTTAATTCAAATGTCTGCAAAGCAAACACAGTGCACTGGCAGATTAATATCCTTTCCAGAGATATTAGAGAAAGGAGGAGATAGGAATCCCATTGGGCAATGAATGGAGGAACGGAATGGAGGTACGCACTGTATAACGCCGTACCCAGCAGACTGTCGACCAATCGCATTCACGTTGTCATGCTGCGTCACGCGGTTGCTAAGCTAATCGTCATGCAATCCCTTCTCAAAGTCAAGGTATGACTCGAGAAACCTGCCTCTTTTCCTCAAAAGCACACAATGTCACAATTCCAAAGCTATACGATGTTAGAGAGAACAAGTTAATTATCTTATATCTCAGAAAATATTTCTAATGTTGAATTTCTTGTTCAGGAAATGCATGCTAATGTTGGGTTTTTGAGCTACTGTCGCACCCAATTGACTCCCATTCACTCCTTGAAGGTCCCAAAATCGTGCAGAATGCACCGCACGGCCCATTGACGACGCATGGGCAACGTACACAATGGCCGTTAATACGAATCCAATGGAGTTTCCCATCTCCTCAAAAGTATCTCTGTCCTTTCTACCTTCAACTCCTGTGATGCAAAGGGGTTTTCTCCTCTCCTCTCCCTGACACCGAGCTATAATAAGAACTGGAGACTGCGTCCAAGATGTCCGACCGTTGTTTTCAAGGTCATCTACTCACGTTCGCATACGCCTATTCATGGACCGTCTATATCCGGGTTGCATCTGGTTTATATGGACCGACTTCACATGCACACTAGCACAGGGAGCAGCGCGAGCAGCGACGACGTCATCACGTCATCCAAAAACATGGCAGACATTGGATGAATAAAAAATGTGAGTAATGAAAAAGTTAAACTGCAGTAGCGAAGCAAAACTGTAGGAGCAGTCGAAACCGCGCTTCTAGACCGGAACCCTGGCCCCTTGTTCCCTGATAGCAGAGCTGGACACAGGATCTCTACCAGGTTTAAAATGGTGAGATTGTAACGCCTAAATTGATAGTGCATTTTGTTTCAAGGATTTTACATCTAGCTAGCTTCTTCACATGCTGATACCTAGCTAGCCAACCAGCCTGTCCAGAGAGAGCATTGCATTGTGGGTTTTGTAGTCGACTTGAGCTCCAACAGGTTTCCAAAGCAATTTTCACATGCTGTTTCCTACCTTAAAAAAGAATCACATCTTATATTGTTCTCACGTTTGCCTTATTTAACCATTTAGGCTCAATCATAGGAATTAGTGGTTTTGAGTGGATTATTCCTTAAAAAACATTTTGTGGCCTTGTCGATATACTATAACTTTGAACTTTTATAACAAAAGGTCCATTTATAACACACCTTAAATGTTGATATTTATCATTACCATCCACTTCAACTTGCATGAAGGCCTTTTGGTTAACTATGTAATCAAGGCCAGCCCACTCATTAGGCAGGATTAGTCGGCAGATGGACAACATTTTCTGAGCTAAACTGACCAAGACGCACCTCCTACAAGACAAAAAATCTCACATAATTCTGCCCAAAAACAATTACAATTTCTCTCAACCAGCGGCATATGGGCTTTTTAGGTGAGCGCTGATGTCGCCCTATGATAAGCAGTGCCCACTTTGTCAAAGGCAGGGATGCAAAATATTTATCTTGTCCATTCCAGGGTGCTGTTGGAGAGACGCATTGCTACGGCGCTCCACCACCATTCCGTAAAAAAATTATCGAACATAAATCATGTAGCAGATATAGCATATGGTAGAAATAGTATGTGGCCTTTTCTGTAGCCTACAGGCTGGAGATAAAATGTATGACAATGTGGTTTCTCCGATCAAATAGGCTAACCTAAATGGCGCACAATCAATATAAAAATGCGCTGACATGTTAACAAACAACATATCCTAAAAACAGGACAAGTCAAAGTGTAATGGACAATATGCAATGGACAATCAGGCTACTCACAACTACTGTCCAGGACTTTCATCCTGTGGGCTAAATTGTCAGTGGTTTCAAGTTTGTATCCGTATTTTTTTTACAAGCTGATCATAGCGAAAAAGAAAATACTTCTGCATTTCCTGCTGTGTAAACACATTGCAAATAGGCTCAGGATAACTCCTCCTGTTAAGTTGGGTAGCTGATATTCAGAGCTTAAAAAGCCAAATTGATTAGTCACAGGAATCAGGACTAATAAAGCCAATTCAACAGCCTGTTTTACAAACGGTGGGCCTAACACATGGATGGGCATTCATAAAATTCCATTGCGGGTTGACATGGTAGGCTACACCCCAGTAAGCATGGACCGACGCCGACGTCTTTTGGACGTATTTTGGAAAGTCTTTTTTTGGGGTGGTTTAATAATAATAAGAATAATAATAATAATAATAATAATAATATGCCATTTAGCAGACGCTTTTATCCAAAGCGACTTACAGTCATGTGTGCATACATTTTTACGTTTGGGTGGTCCCGGGGACCATTTATATTTACAAACGGTAGGCCTACCACATAGATGGGCATTCCTAAAATTACATTTCAGGCGACAGTGTAGGCCAGGGATGGGCAACTAGGGCCTGATTGTTGTCACACTTTTTCCCCAGGCCCAGCTAACACATCTGACACCAATAATCAAATAATCATGAATTTAATTAGTTTCATCAGCTGTGTTGACTAGGGATGGGGAAAAAGTGTCACACCATTCCGGCCCTGAGGACTGTAGTTGCTCATCGCTGCTGTAGGCTATTCCTCAGTAAGCATGGACCGACGCTGACGCCTTTTTGACTTATTTTTATGGTCCTGTCTGATCCGGACCAAATCTGAACCAATCATAGACGTCTGTGTTTGGTTCAGATTTTGTCCGGTCTGGACCAGCTCTGATTTGGCCGAAACATAGAAGTCTATAAATTACATATTTTCATTCAGAAACTAAACTGAATTTTTGGGGGCAAACACATATTTTAGACGTCTTTTAAACATAATTTTGCTTACTGGGACTATTCTTGTAGGAGGGACAATATTTGGTCTCCCCTAGGCCGGCAGAACAGCCAGGACCGGCCCTGAATGCCAGCCTATCAACGATTCTAATAGAAATTGCACATGATATTCTATAGAGTTTTTCATATGTCTACCATTTTTCCCTTCCTCCCTAATTTCCATGCGTTCTTGTCTGCAGTGCGGAAAGCTGTATTTGCTGCATAATCACCCACTGAGTATGTCTCTACTTTCTCGCCTTTTCCCCTTTTTAATTTGCCCTGATTCTGTGGGATACTCCTCCTATGAATTTTGTCTCATCATCACTTTTCTGTACGTGCTGCTGCAGCTCATAGGAATGAGATGACACTGGTGACAAACCTGAAACTAAAGTGAAGTTCAGTCAAGTTTATGATAGTTTGTTGTATTTGACGTAACTGGTTACTGGGTGAAAAGTAAACTGTTAACTGTAAAGCAATGCACTCAACTAGAATCTTTACTAATGTTATTGGCGGACTCTATTGAACTGCTGTGCCTTCTCCACAAGTCAACTCGACTGTCCATGACCCTGCCCTAAAGTTTTGAAAATTCAGCTGTGACTAACTGGTCTCAATGACCAGTTAGTCCATTTTATTATGGTTAATGGTCATTTTCTGTTAGCCCTTTATTCAACCAGGAGATCCCATTGATATAAAGAAGGGAGACTGAAATCCTGGTACAGAAAATAATAATTTATTTGTTTGCAAAATAAATACAAAATAAATGTAGTTTTACCGGTATCATATACAGTATAGGCTGTCAGATAATCAACATGACTCTTGTAATGTATGTGTGGGTGAGTGTACATTGAGTGTGTGTCTATATGAGATCCTGGGTATATACAGTGAGGGAAAAAAGTATTTGATCCCCTGCTGATTTTGTACGTTTGCCCACTGACAAAGAAATGATCAGTCTATAATTTTAATGGTAGGTTTATTTGAACAGTGAGAGACAGAATAACGCATGTCAAAAATAATATAAATTGATTTGCATTTTAATTAGGGAAATAAGTATTTGACCCCCTCTCAATCAGAAAGATTTCTGTCTCCCAGGTGTCTTTTATACAGGTAGCGAGCTGAGATTAGGAGCACACTCTTAAAGGGAGTGCTCCTAATCTCAGCTTGTTACCTGTATAAAAGACACCTGTCCACAGAAGCAATCAATCAATCAGATTCCAAACTCTCCACCATGGCCAAGACCAAAGAGCTCTCCAAGAATGTCAGGGACAAGATTGTAGACCTACACAAGGCTGGAATGGGCTACAAGACCATCGACAAGCAGCTTGGTGAGAAGGTGAAATACAAAAGAACTGTCAATCTCCCTCGGCCTGGGGCTCCATGCAAGATCTCACCTCGTGGAGTTGCAATGATCATGAGAACGGTAAGGAATCAGCCCAGAACTACACGGGAGGATCTTGTCAATGATCTCAAGGCAGCTGGGACCATAGTCACCAAGAAAACAACTGGTAACACACTACGCCGTGAAGGACTGAAATCCTGCAGCGCCCGCAAGGTCCCCCTGCTCAAGAAAGCACATATACAGGGCCGTCTGAAGTTTGCCAATGAACATCTGAATGATTCAGAGGAGAACTGGGTGAAAGTGTTGTGGTCAGATGAGACAAAAATGGAGCTCTTTGGCATCAACTCAACTCGCCGTGTTTAGAGGAGGAGGAATGCTGCCTATGATCCCAAGAACACCATCCCCACCGTTAAACATGGAGGTGGAAACATTATGCTTTGGGGGTGTTTTTCTGCTAAGGGGACAGGACAACTTCACCGCATCAAAGGGACGATGGACGGGGCCATGTACCATCAAATCTTGGGTGAGAACCTCCTTCCCTCAGCCAGGGCATTGAAAATGGGTCGTGGATGGGTATTCCAGCATGACAATGACTCAAAACACACGGCCAAGGCAACAAAGGAGTGGCTCAAGAAGAAGCACATTAAGGTCCTGGAGTGGCCTAGCCAGTCTCCAGACCTTAATCCCATATAAAATCTGTGGAGGGAGCTGAAGGTTCGAGTTGCCAAACGTCAGGCTCGAAACCTTAATGACTTGGAGAAGATCTGCAAAGAGGAGTGGGACAAAATCCCTCCTGAGATGTGTGCAAACCTGGTGGCCAACTACAAGAAACATCTGACCTCTGTGATTGCCAACAAGGGTTTTGCCACCAAGTACTAAGTCATGTTTTGCAGAGGGGTCAAATACTTATTTCCCTCATTAATCTGGATTTTTTTGTTGTTATTCTGTCTCTCACTGTTCAAATAAACCTACCATTAAAATTATAGACTGATCATGTCTTTGTCAGTGGGCAAACATACAAAATCAGCAGGGGATCAAATACTTTTTTCCCTCACTGTAGCATGCTCCTACTACAGTCCCTCTGTGCGTCGTTATATGTTGCACAGTGGATATTGCCTTTCTCCTTTCCTCCAACCCCCAGCCCTCTCACAACCTTCCACACATCCCTCTCACCAACATACACCCAAAGACACACACACACATACAGTACACCCTCATCCCCCCTCCCCCACCATCACTCACACACACACTCTCACACACATACACACACAAACCTACAGACACACATACACACACATACACCCCCCCCCCCCACCACACACACATACACGTACACATATATGTGTGTGTGTGTGCGCTCATTCACTAGAAAAGTAGTAGAAAGGCAGACAACGGCCCCTTTCCTCTAGAAACCCTTCGTTCTGCTCGGAGCCAAACTGTTTCTCACACGTCTTTTTGGCTCGGGCTGCTGGCAGCGGTCCTGGGGGCTCGCAGGGAGAACAATTCCACAAAGTGGCATGAATTAGTGTGGTTAATTAACACAGCGTTAATTATTTGTAAATTGCATGTTTGGGTACACATTACTTGAGAGGCATATGTTGCTCGTCATGTTCGCCCAAACAAGTTGTGGTTAATCCTATCTCTCGAGTGCCCGCGTCTGAAGATGGGCCAATCAACTTGGTGGTAAAAAAAAAGAGATGGGAACGAGAGAGATAAGAGAATGAGAGAGAGAGAGAGGGAGAGAGGAAGAGAGAGAGAGAGAGAGAGAGAGAGAGAGAGAGAGAGAGAGAGAGAGAGAGAGAGAGAGAGAGAGAGAAAGGGGAAGGGGGAAAGATAGACATTTTCAAAACAAATGAATGTTTGTTTGTGAACTAGAGGTTTCTGTTACTCTAGTGGTGTTAATTGTAAGCGGCAATCATTTGAATAACCTTGGGGCTCGTTAAGAATCACCACGTCCCTGACCCATTCATTTTGAATAGTAACAAAAAAGCCATATTTTTTGCGTGCACCTACGTCCGCACGCACATACACACACACAGACACACAGACACACAGACACACAGACACACAGACACACAGACACACAGACACACAGACACACAGACACACACACACACACACACACACACAGACACACAGACACACAGACACACAGACACACAGACACACAGACACACAGACACACAGACACACAGACACACAGACACACATACACACAGACACACAGACACACAGACACACATACACACAGACACACAGACACACAGACACACAGACACACAGACACACAGACACACATACACTCTTAGAAAAAATGGTTCCAAAAGGGAAAGGGTTGTTTGGCTGTCCCTATAAGAGAACCCTTTTTGGTTCCAGGAAGAACCCTTTTCGGTTCCATGTATAACCATCTGTAGAAAGGGTTTTACATGGATCCCAAAAGGGTTCTACCTGGAACCAAAATGGTTCTATCTGGAATCAAAAAGGGTTCTTCAAAGGGTTTTCCTATGGGGACAGCCAAAGGAGCCTTTTAGGTTCTAGATAGCACCTTTTTTTTCTAAGAGTGTGCATCCTAGCTCTGTTGCCACCCCCAACCCCACCATACCCCAATATGCTTTGGATCTCTTTGCACCCCGCCTAGAAAATAATGTTGGGGAAACACTGGACTATGGAGCTTGAAATTGTACAATATTTACCATGCCTGCCATTACCCGCTCTATCAGTGTGTCTTTGGTGGGGTGTGCAGTGTTATTTTGTGGGATATGTTTTGGTTGAGGCTCCTCATGCGAGGCTTCTACTAAAGCTTCTGGGTTGGTCAGGTGTGCGAGAAGCATATCTGTGTATCTCTCTCTTCTACCGCTCTCGCCCTCCCTCCCTTTTTTATGTGTTTATTTAGTCATGCCTGACTTTATCAAATTTGAAAAAACATGCCAGGCACGGGCTCTCTCTCTCTCTCTCTCTCTCTCTCTCTCTCTCTCTCTCTCTCTCTCTCTCTCTCTCTCTCTCTCTCTCTCTCTCTCTCTCTCTCTCCCTCTCTCTCAATTCAATTCAATTCAACTCAATTCAATTTGCTTTATTGGCATGACATAACAATGTACATATTGCCAAAGCGTACTTTGGAGATTAAGTAATACATTTACAATATTAACATAATTAAAATAATAATAATCAATATTGTCAACGGGACAACAGTAACAACAATAATCAAGGGTCAAAATAACCATACATTGAACAATAACAATAACAATGGGATAGAGGTCGTGCAGGTTGTTTGGTCTGTCAGACACTGTCCCTCATTTTATGGCAGGCAGCAATGTAGTGCGCTGCCAACCCACAGCTCTCTGCGTCCTTCCCCAATAGGACGGGTAGCCTATTCTCATCAGAGAGGTCTTTGAAACCTTGATTAACAGGTTTGTGAACACAGGACAAGCTCTCTCTCTCTCTCTCTCTCTCTCTCTCTCTCTCTCTCTCTCTCTCTCTCTCTCTCTCTCTCTCTCTCTCTCTCTCTCTCTCTCCTCTCTCTCTCTCTCTCTCTCTCTCTCTCTCTCTCTCTCTCTCTCTCTCTCTCTCTCTCTCTCTCTCTCTCTCTCTCTCTCTCTCTCTCTCTCTCTCTCTCTCTCTCTCTCTCTCTCCAGTCATAACCTTGGGAGCCACAGCCACTACTGTCTTTGGGGGACATTTCTAGTTTTATTTCACTAGCTTTGCTCCCTCGGGGGAACAGTGTCACATAATTCCACCCAACAGAGTTTTGACTCTAAAATTGATTATTTCTGCTCGGACTGGCTGGATAATGTAGCTTGTTTCACAGAGGGAGAGAGAGTAGGATGAGGAATTTCCAACATGCGTGGCTTCTTTCGATTCAAAACACAAGCGGAAATTGTTATTCTTCTTTTTCAGACAGTCTTTTTCCGCTTTTCCAATCCATGGCTGCTTCGGAACCCAAACAAACAAGAATTCAGATTACACTGTATTGTAGATACATTGTCTCCTTCCCTTGTTACAAATTCACTACTCCGACATAAGCTGATAATGTGATGAAGAGATATATTTTCTGTTTTGCATAATGTCACAGTGTATCCTAAAGCATGATCCTTTTATATCTTTCATTATATTCATTTAAACAGAGAACTAGCTGAAAGAGAATAGAGGGAACAGGAGAAAGAACAAGAAAGCCTGAGGGCAAAAGACACTGACATACTTTCCCCTCCCCTGCTCTCTCGCTCTCTTGATTTTGTCAAACACTAAATCCACGCCGTTCCTCCACTTTTAGTACTTTTATGGTTCTCTAGTAACCTTTCACAGCTTTCCTGTAACTTTCAAACCAGACTGTCCAGGTTTTACTTTGCTTGCTTGGAATAATTCCCTCACTAAACCGGCAAACAAGTGAAAGAACCTGTATTTTGCTAAACAAATGGTTTGCTTTGTACTATGTGTTTACTTCACAATTAGACAAGGAAAAGCAGATCAGTAATGGCTAAAATTGGGTAGCATACATTGTTTAACACTTTATATCCACCTATAGGTCTTTGTCAGGTACCTACACATACCTACACATTATAATAGACCATAACTATGACTCCCGAGTGGCGCAGTGGTCTAAGGCACTGCATCGCAGTGCTAGCTGTGCCACTAGAGATCCTGGTTCGAGTCCAGGCTCTGTCGCAGCCGGCCGCGACCGGGAGACCCATGGGCAGCGCACAATTGGTCCAAGGTAGGGGAGGGTTTGGCCGGCAGGGATGTGGGTTCGTTTCCCACGGGGGGCCAGTATGAAAAAAAAACATGTATGCATTCACTAACTGTGAGTTGCTCTAGATAAGAGTGTCTGCTAAATTACTTAAATGTAATAACTAGCCTACAAAGGCTAGTTTGGTAAAAACTTGAGTCTACAAATGAATTACTTACTTGATGAATCTTTTTTCCCTGTTTTAAATTGGACAGACACTCACCATTCACTACTTTAGTCCCATATTTCAATTATTGATAATTTCCCCCCTCTTTTTTCTATTTTTCTCAGCTATCGGACGAACACTCGTCCCGCGTTACTTCAGCACGGTGTTTGAGGGTGGCGTCACTGACCTGTACTACATCCTCAAACACTCCAAGGAGTCCTTCCACAACTCCTGCATCACTGTGGACTGTGATCAGTGCACCATGGTCACCCAGCATGGTAAACCAATGTTTACAAAGGTAAGATCTGTAATCATAACCCCTGCAATAAATACAAGGCTGTCATTGTGAGTTACCGAAACACCAAGTTCTTATGCGATTTTATTTAATTCGCAATCAAATTGGAATGATTTATTTGAAGTTCGTATCCATGACATAAGTGTCATAGTTTTTTTACATTTATGAAATTATTTTCCACAAAGCTGAAGAGAGTAAATGTATGGTGGGTGTGGCTCCTAAAAGGAGTATCTAGCAACACTTCAGATGGTCAACTGTGTTGGAATCTGGTTCTGCAGACTGTCTTTTGAATTTAAAGTGAGGCGAGGATAGCTACAGGGATTCCTTGTGCCATGAATGAACACTGCAGTGAAGCACACACACAATTTAACTCCATAAAATTACCCACAATGCAGTGTTATCATAAAACCTAGCCTCAATGTTAGGTTATACCATAGCTTGCATAAACTGCAACAGATGAAGAACATTAACAGTACACACAAACACGGTAAATAAAAATGTTTAGTGATATTTTCTCAACTGGCCCATTTAAGCTTTAGCAAAATCAGGAAGGGGAAAAAATAATTCATTAAAATAAATTCCACTAACAGAGCACGTTCCGGGAGCTCCTATCCAGGCTTCTGGCTCTGGAGTGCTGAATCTCAATGAGCTCTGCCTCACTCCCCTCTTCTCTCACCTCCACCCTTCCACCCTCCTTCCTCCAGCCCCCCATTTCTCATCCCTGGAGAAATCATTCTTGGCTCCTTCCCTATCCCAGAGGGACAAGCCCCCGCGATTCCGCTGGGAGTAATCTGGATTTGTAAACCTGGCATGTGTGCGTGTTCATGTGTGTGTATGTGTTCGTGTGTGGAAGTGTGTGCGTGTGCGTGTGAGGCGAGGGTGTCAGTTTTTGGACGATGGTACCCCCCGCTGCATCCCTATGGTATCCCAGAACCTCGATTCAACACACAGCGGGCCCCACTATGCATAGGCTCTGTGGATGAAGCAGAGGGGCAAGGCCCTTGTTACTGTAGCCCAGTTGCTAGGACTTCCTGTGGGGGATGGAAAAACCAGACGGGAGCTCTGTGGATGTAGCATCGGGACCAAAGCCATTGTTACTGTAGCCCAGTGGGCCAGCCCTACCTATAGGGACAGTCAATTATTCTATCTCTCTCTGTTTAATTCTCATTTATTGAGTAAACTGTTTAAGCAAAAGCCAATTTGAATTGAATTGATAAGGTTGATGAATTGGAACGTAATAACAGTGTAATAACGGTATATTACAGCCTAATATAATGAATAGGGTAACACTTGACTACAGAATGTATTTCCTGTGTTATTAACGGTAGAGTAATGTAACTTGGGGATTTTTTTTTCTCAATAAAAACAGAAACTTTAGAAAGGGGTGTGTTTTGCCCCACTGTCAGGGCTAATATAGGTACCATTGACTTGCATTGATTGCCCAGGCGGTTTTGCCCCAAACATACTCACTTTAAATTTAACTACTTTATAAAAAACTTTTTTCTCTCTAACCAACTGGATTATTTATCTTAAGCTCCCCTACTGGTGTATATATATATACACAAAACGTTTATAGATATAAGATATATATATCACTTTTTCTAAATGACAAAATATTAGATCAGTGTACCTCAAAATTGTTTTTAATTTGAGTAAATCTTTATTTAACTAGGCAAGTCAGTTAAGAACAAATTCTTATTTACAATGACGGCCTACCCCGGACGAACGACGCTGGGCCAATTGTGCACCGCCCTATGGGACAGCCGGATTGTGATACAGCCTGGAATTGAACCACGGTCTGTAGTGACGCCTCTAGTGCTGAGATGCAGTGACTTAGACCGCTGCACCACTTGGGAGTTTTGTTGGAATGACTTAAAAAGTTGAGATGAGACGGATTACATTTTAAGTTGAGCAAGACTAGTGGCATCCAGGGAAAGTGTTGAAAAATGTTTTGGTGACATAAAGTGGTTTCTGTGAGAGTGGGGGCGTTTAACCCTGGGGGCGTTTAACCCTGGGGGCGTTTAACCCCAAGCCACCCTATAACAGCCTAATACATAATTAATGTATATGATGTTTTATAATGTAACTATATGTTACAAATGTATTATTAATGCTCTATTACACCCTTATTCATAATGAATAATGTGTATATTTAAATAATATTTATATATAAACCTAGGCCTACAGAAGCATCTTATACAGTAGAGAATGGTGTCTCTTGAGCAAGCTTGTGATGCTGTTATACTCTCTCCTCCCAGAATATGTGGCTGCGATCCCTTAGCCAATCGAATGTGAAGAAGATTTATTGCAGGCTTCTTAAATCAATTGGGACTCTCCAAGGGGCCTTACCTTTTTATGACCACTGTTTTTATTAGCTAGGATTTTCATTAGTTGCCCATACTTTGAAGTGTAGTATTGTAAGAGTAAAGGTTTTATTGGTAACGATTTTAAATAACAAGCCATTTTAGCCAACCAATAAAGAACCTTCACTATGGTGTAGTTGCCAAGTAAAATGTTGGCTTGAATTTTGGCTGTACAGTTTATATACATATATGATATAATATTATTTCTTTTTTCTGGACAATATTTCTGTACATTTAGGGGACCCCTTTTGGCTCAAGGGCATCCCCAAAGGCAAACAATCATAATAGTCTGTTTAACTCCCCTGATAACACTTAATGGTGTTTCCCAATAGAATGTTTCACAATGTGCAAAAAATATATTTTAGCATGTGTAGGTCTTTGTGTTACTACCAATGGAAGCGTTGCAGAATTTCACTTACATCTGTAGCCAGTATCGTTAAACTCATACTTTTGCACTGTGGCCAGAGGTCACTAGTGTGAGAAACAGTTGGAATCATGATCAAACTAGAATGAAAGCCCTTTCCATTGTCAATTAAACAGTTAGGATTATTTTCAAATATTGCTTCTGTCTAATCTGCAAACAACAATCTAAAAACAACCACATTGTTGGACATCCAACGACTAACTTCATAACTATCAGAAAGTAGTTCCGACATTTCATCGCAATGGCCAGAATAACTCATGACTACAAAATCCAGACAGTGCTTACTGCATAGAGAAACATCCTCACATTTTAGCCAAGTAGCATAGACTAAACCACATCACCAGAATGGGTTAAATCATATATTCAATGGTAGGAGATAGCAGAGGAAAAAATATTCCCTTTTCTCTACTTTTCAATTTTTTTCCAGTGTGGCGAAGTGATACCACGTGACCAGGCCTGTATGCCCGCCAGCCTCTTTCTTGTTGATCCTCTAGAGACCATCTGTGCTGGGGGCATTGATTAGAGTGTGTCTGGTGGGATTACATCTTTTTGGTTGCCATGCCAACTAATCAGCTGATTTCTTTTTTTTTGCTGCCCGCTCTCTCCCTCCGGTTGCCACAGCAACAAAACCGGGAACTGCAAGGGCCCCGACAACACTGAATTCGGCTAAAGGGGCGAATGTGTTTTTTTTCTTCTGTCTCTCTCTCACTCCTGCACATACATACTCTCCCTCTTTCTCTCGCGCTCTCTCTCTCTCTTGCACACTCTCCCTCTCTCATTCTCTCTTTTAATTGGCAACTCTCTCTGACCCAAAGTTATTTTGTCTCTGCCGTGAACACAATCCTCTCAACGTCATCTTCAAGAGAGTGTGAGGGATAAGAGGAACAAGGACAGACCTGCTGAATAAGGACAGAGTAAATAATAGTCTGCCCAATTCCAAACAACTTGAACAAATTCGAAACTGAAGGACATGCTGAATTTTATGAAAATCATTCCTCGCTTATAAAAATCGATCCCCATTGCGATTACCCAAATAAACAGACGTCCACATGCCAGCAAATTAAAAATGTCTGATTGTAAAATAAATACAGTGCATTCGGAAAGTATTCAGACCCCTTTTCTTTTTCCACATTTTGTTACGTTACAGCCTTATTCTAAAATTGATTAAATAGTTTTTTTCCCCTCATCAATCTACACACAATACCCCACAATGACAAAGCGAAAACAGGTTTTTAGATTTTTTTGCAAATGTATTAAAAATAAAAACTTAAATATCACATTTACTAAAGTATTCAGACCCTTTACTCAGTACTTTGTTGGATCACCTTTGGCAGCGATTACAGCCTCGAGTCAATGTAAATAGTCCATGTGGCCATTTGAGTAATTGTTCAGCAGTCTTATGGCTTGGGGGTAGAAGCTGTTAAGGAGCCTTTTGGACCTAGACTTGGCACTCCGGTACCGCTTGCCGTGCGGTAGCAGAGAGAATAGTGAATGACTTGGGTGACTGGAGTCTTTGACCATGTTTTGGGCCTTCCTCTGACACCGCCTAGTATATAGGTCCTGGATGGCAGGAAGCTTGGCCCCAGTGATGCCCCAGGGCCATACACACCTACCCTCTGTAGCGCCTTACGGTCGGATGCCAAGCAGTTGCCATACCGGGCGGTGATGCAACCGGTCAGGATGCTCTCAATGGTGCAGCTGTAGAACCTTTTGAGGATCTGGGGATCCATGCCAAATATTTTCAGTCTTCTGAGGGGGAAAAGGTGTTGTCGTGCCCTCTTCACGACTGTCTTGGTGTGTTTGGACCATAATAGTTTGTTGGTGATGTGGACACCAAGGAACTTGAAACTCTCGACCCACTCCACTACAGCCCCGTCGATGTTAATGGGGGCCTGTTCAGCCCTCCTTTTCCTGTAGTCCACGATCAGCTCCTTTGTCTTGCTCACGTTGAGGGAGAGGTTGTTGTCCTGGCACCACACTGCCAGGTCTCTGACCTCCTCCTTATAGGCTGTCTCATCGTTGTCGGTGATCAGGCCTACCACTGTTGTGTCGTCAGCAAACTTAATGATGGTGTTGGAGGCGTGCTTGGCCACGCAGCTGTGGGTGAACAGGGAGTACAGGAGGGAACTAAGCACGCACCCGAGGGCCCCAGTGTTGAGGATCAGCGTGGCAGATGTGTTGTTGCCTACCATTACCACCTGGGTGCGGCCCGTCAGGAAGTCCAGGATCCAGTTACAGAGGGAGGTGTTTAGTCCCAGGGTCCTTAGCTTAGTGATGAGCTTTGTGGGCACTATGGTGTTGAACGCTGAGCTGTAGTCAATGAACAACATTCTCATATAGGTGTTCCTTTTGTTCAGGTGGGAAAGGGCAGTGCGGAGTGCGATTTAGATTGCGTCATCTGTGGATCTGTTGGGGCGATATGCGAATTGGAGTGGGTCTAGGGTTTCCAGGATGATGGTGTTGATGTGAGTCATGACCAGCCTTTCTAAACACTTCATGACTACCGATGTGAGTGCTACTGGGCGGTAGTCATTTTGGCAGGATACCTTTGCTTTCTTGGGCACAGGGACTATGGTGGTCTGCTTGAAACATGTTGGTATTACAGACTCGGTCAGGGAGAGGTTGAAAATGTCAGTGAAGACACTTGCCAGTTGCTCCGCGCATGCTCTGAATATACGTCCTGGTAATCCGTCTGGCCCCGCGGCCTTGTGAATGTCGACCTGCTTAAAGGTTTTCCTCACATCGGCTACGGAGATGGGGAGCGTCGCTGCACAGCTATTTTCAGGTCTCTCCAGAGATGTTCGATCGGGTTCAAGTCCGGGTTCTGGCTGGGACACTCAAGGACATTCAGAGACTTGTCCCGAAGCCACTCCTGCGTTGTCTTGGCTGTGTGCTTAGCGTTGTCCTGTTGGAAGGTGAACCTTCGCCCCAGTCTGAGGTCCCGAGCGCTCTGGTGCAGGTTTTCATCAAGGATCTCTTTGTACTTTGCTCTGTTCATATTTCCCTCGATCCTGACTAGTCTCCCAGTCCGCTGAAAAACATCCCCACAGCATGATGCTGCCACCACCACGCTTCAACGTAGGGATGGTATTGGCCATGTGATGAATGGTGCCTGGTTTCCTCCAGATGTGACGCTGGGTATTCAGGCCAAAGAGTTCAATCTTGGTTTCATCATGTTTTTCATGGTCTGAGAGTCCTTTAGGTGCCTTTAGGCAAACTCCAAGCGGGCTGTCATGTGCCTTTTACTGAGGAGTGGCTTCTGTCTGGCCACTCTACCACAAAGGCCTGATTGGTGGAGTGCTGCAGAGATGGTTGTCTTTCTGAAAGGTTCTCCCATCTCCACAGAGGAACTCTAGAGCTCTGTCAGAGTGACCATCGGGTTCTTGGTCACCTCCCTGACCAAGGCCCTTCTCCCCTGATTTCTCAGTTTGGCCGGGCGGCCAGCTCTAGGAAGAGTCTTGGTGGTTCCAAACTTCTTCCATTTAAGAATGATGGAGGCCACTGCGTTCTTGGGGAAATTCTATGTTGCAGACATTTTTTGGTACCCTTCCCCAGATCTGTGCCTCGACACAATCCTGTCTCGGAACTCTACGGACAATTCCTTCGACCTCATGGCTTGATTTTTGCTCTGACATGCACTGTCAACTGTGGGACCTTATATAGACAGGTGTGTGCCTTTCCAAATCATGTCCAATAATTTGAACTTACCACAGGTGTAACGATCCCGGCTGTCTGAGTCGGGTCCTGGCTGGTGACTAGTGTTCCTGTTCGTAATCTCCAGTTTCCCGAGGGTTCGGGAACGCTCCGGGGAGCGCTCTTGTTTTCCGCACCTGCATCCCATCAGCAATCTGCACACCTGGTCCTGATCATCACCCTTCTTAGGCTCTGGCCTAACATCCAGTTCCTGCCGGATCGTTAGCCATGAACAGTATGTTTGTCAGCGTATCAGCCTTGAGTTCTAGCGTTAGTTTTTGTTGTTTTGCACCTTGTTGATTTGCTGTGTACTCACCTCCGTTTTGTTCTGTCTGCAGTCTCTCACCCGGAACCTTCACCCAACCTCTGCCTGATGGTCGGCGGCTGCCGAGCCATGTCTGGACCTACCACTGCACCCTCAACAACCCATCCACGCCACCCGCTCTGTCCCTGGATTATTCAGCCTCACTCGGGAGTCAATTAATAAACACTCACCTTTTTCTCTAAGTACCTTGTCCTGGTCTGCTTCTGGGTTCTGGCGTAGTAAACCGTGACAGAACGATCCGGCCAGTAATGAACCCAGCGGACCTGGACTCTGTTCGCCATGCCATTACCCATCAGGAGAAGATGTTGGGCCATCATAGCACGGTACTACAGGAGATCGCGTTGTCAGTTCGGAACCTTTCTACCGGTCTGACGGAGGTCCAGAACCAACGCAAGTTTCCGGTGGAGGATCCACTACCGGTTTCACCCATCTCGCCTGCCGCTTCGGGAGCGGTGTCCTTCCGTGAGCCCGAGGTTCCGACGCCGGATAGATATGAGGGGGAGCTGGGAAGATGCCGTTCCTTCCTGATGCAGTGTGGATTAGTGTTCGATCTACAGCCCTACTCTTATGCCACAGACAAGGCTAGGATAGCCTTTGTGATTGCGTTGCTGCGTGGTCGAGCGCTGGAGTGGGCTTCAGCCGTTTGGGAACGACAAGACCCCTGCATGGCTTCATACCAGGGGTTCACGGCCGAGATGAGGAAGCTCTTCGACCATTCCGTCCGAGGGAGGGACGCAGCTAGGCGCCTGTTTTCGCTTCACCAAGGAACTCGCAGCGTGGCCGACTTCGTGATCGAGTTCAAGACGTTGGCTGTGGAGAGTGGGTGGAACGAGGAGTCTCTGCAAGCGGCCTTTTACCAGGGTCTGTCGGAGCAGCTCAAGGATGAGTTGATCTCCTATCCGAGCCTAGTGACCTGGACAGCTTGGTAGCCTTGTCTATTCGGGTGGATAATCGAGTCCGAGAGCAAAGGAGGGAGAAGCAATGGGGTCCGTCCAATCGATCAGCTTCTCAGTTCCCAGTCGGGTCGGGTGGTGGACCAGAACACGTCGATCATTCTCCACCACAATGGATTAGTGGAGAGGTCCTCTCTCCCGATTCTGAACCCATGCAAGTGGGGCGGCACGGGTTAACCAAGGAGGAGCGTCAACATAGACGTCAGACCAACTGCTGCCTCTACTGTGGTAGCTCGGGACATTACATCTCCACCTGTTCCCGGCGGTCGTCAAACTGCCCGGCTCGCTAAAGTTGGGAGGACTTTTAGCGAGCCAGTTTCAACCTCTCAGTACCTCTGTCAGACCCCGTTTCCGGCTACCCTTGTGAACAGGAATCAGAGCTTAGCGCTTAACGCTTTTATCGATTCAGGTGCCGATGGAAGCTTTCTTGATGCCGAGTTGGTGGAACAGCTGGGGCTTTCCAAGGAGCAATTGCCGGAAGCCATTGAAGCGACCACTCTGAACGGCAGTAGTCTGGCACGTATCACGATGAGGACTGAACCGGTTAAGATGCGGTTGTCGGGGAATCATTCTGAGATGATTTCATTCTTCATTCTGCCGTCTTCCCATGTTCCTCTGGTCCTTGGATACCCCTGGCTGAAGGAACACAATCCCACGTTCGATTGGGTGACGGGCAAGGTAACGAGTTGGAGCCTTGATTGTCATGCTAACTGTCTCAAGACTGCCTGCCCCCATGCGGTTCCCAGTCAGGTGATTGAGGCTAAACCCCCAGATTTGTCCCTGGTTCCCGAGACATATCACGATTTGGGGAAGTTTTCAGTAAGCAGAAGGCTCTGTCACTCCCTCCCCACCGACCATATGATTGTGCCATCAACCTGGTCCCTGGAGCGGTCTACCCCAAGGGAAGGTTATACAGTATCTCCCGACCTGAACGTGAGGCGTTGGAGACCTACATCAAGGAGTCCCTAGCTGCTGGTCTCGTTGGTCCCTCGTCATCACCCCTGGGGGCAGGATTCTTCTTTGTGGGTAAGAAGGATGGCTCTCTTCGACCGTGTATTGATTATCGGGGGTTGAATGACATCACGGTCAAGAACAAGTATCCCCTGCCCTTGATGAGTTCTGCCTTCGACTCCTTACAGGGTGCTACGGTGTTCACCAAGCTAGACCTACGCAATGCGTATCACCTGGTCCGGATCAGAGAGGGGGACGAGTGGTTGACGGGTTTCAATACACCGATGGGTCACTTCGAGTATCAGGTGATGCCGTTTGGACTGACCAATGCTCCAGCGGTATTCCAGAGTATGGTGAACGACGTCCTGAGAGATATGATCGGTCTCTTTGTGTTTGTTTACCTGGATGACATTCTGATCTTCTCGAAGGAACCTTCCGACCACGTCCAGCATGTCCGGCAGGTTCTGCAGCGATTGTTGGAGAATCGCCTGTTCGTGAAGGCCGAGAAGTGCGAGTTTCACGCCCACACGACATCCTTTCTCGGGTACATCATCTCCAGGGGAGAGATTAGGATGGACCAGGAGAAGGTTAGAGCGGTTCTGGAATGGGCCCAGCCCGGTACGAGATTGCAGCTCCAGAGATTTTTTGGGGTTTGCGAATTTCTACCGCAGATTCATCCGGGATTACAGCCGTGTGGCCGCTCCGTTAACTGCCTTGACTTCCAGTATCAGGACCTTCAAGTGGAATCCGGAGGCGGATCGAGCGTTTCTGGATTTGAAGAGGCGATTCACCAACGCACCGATTCTCTCTCAACCGGACACGGCCCGTCAGTTCGTCGTTGAAGTGGACGCGTCTGATGTGGGAGTTGGCGCCATCCTGTCGCAGCGATGCTCCACGGACAGTAAACTCCATCCCTGCGCCTACTACTCTCGTCGCCTTTCGCCTGCGGAGAGGAATTACGATGTGGGTAACCGGGAGCTTCTCGCGGTGAAACTCGCCTTGGAGGAGTGGCGCCACTGGTTGGAGGGGCGGAGCAACCGTTTATTGTCTGGACTGACCACAAGAATCTTGCTTACGTGCAATCGGCTAAACGTCTCAACTCCCCGTCCAGGCCAGGTGGGCGTTGTTTTTCGGACGATTCAAGTTTGCCCTGACGTTCCGACCTGGATCTAAGAACGGCAAGGCGGACGCCTTGTCCCGGATGTTCTCCAAGACGGAGGAGAGTGGGTCCAAGACCGAGACAATCCTTCCCCGGAACTGCGTCGTGGGAGCAGTTATGTGGAAGATTGAGGAGGAGGTGCTGGCGGCCCTTCGGACTCAGCCCGGTCCCGGTAACGGTCCACCCGGTCGGTTGTTTGTGCCTGAGGCGGTTCGTCCTGCTGTCCTCAAATGGTCCCACGCCAGCAAGATGGCTTGTCACCCTGGCGTGGCTCGGACAATGGCGTTTCTTCGCAGACGTTTTTGGTGGCCTGCCATGGCCGAGGATACTCGGGGTTTTGTTGCTGCCTGTCCAGTGTGTGCGCAGAATAAGAGTACCAATCGGCCCAGCTCTGGACTACTTCACCCCCTTCCTATTCCCCGGCGACCATGGTCGCATCTGGCCCTGGACTTCGTCACTGGGTTGCCCGCTTCTGAGGGGAACACGGTCGTTCTGACTATCGTGGACAGATTCAGCAAGTTCGCCCACTTTGTGCCTATTGCCAAGCTTCCCTCTGCCTCGGAGACGTCCGAGATCCTGGTTAGGGAGGTTTTCAGGGTCCACGGTTTGCCCAGTGATATCGTTTCCGACCGTGGTCCTCAGTTTACCTCTGCTGTCTGGAAGTCCTTCTGTTTGGCCATTGGAGCTACAGTCAGTCTCACATCTGGTTTTCACCCCCAATCCAATGGTCAGGCGGAGAGAGCCAACCAGAAGATGGAATCCACGCTACGCTGTCTGGTCTCTTCCAACCCCACCTCCTGGGTCTCTCAGTTGCCTTGGGTTGAGTATGCCCACAATACTCTTCCTACATCTGCCACTGGGATGTCTCCCTTCCAGTGCCTGTATGGCTACCAACCTCCCCTGTTTCCTTCTCAGGAGAAGGAGCTCTCAGTGCCTTCTGTTCAGGCCCATATTCGTCGTTGCCACCGGACCTGGCATCGGGCCAGAAAGGCACTCCTTAGAGTTTCGGACCGGTATCAGCTCCAGGCGAATCGTCGCCGGATCCCCGCTCCCACCTATACCATCGGAGATAGGGTTTGGTTGGCCACACGGGATCTTCCGTTACGGACTGAGTCCAGGAAGTTGTTACCGAAGTTCATTGGTCCGTTTGTGGTGGAGAAGGTGATCAATCCAGTGGCAGTTCGACTCAAACTACCGAGGACGCTCAGAGTCCATCCCACCTTTCATGTCTCCTGCCTCAAGCCTGTCTTCCTCAGTCCTCTGTTGCCTCCTCCGCCTCCTCCTCCTCCTCCTCGGATGATCGGAGGTGGTCCTGCCTACACGGTGCGTCGCATCATGGATTCCAGACGGCGGGGCCGGGGTTTCCAGTATCTCGTGGACTGGGAGGGGTATGGCCCTGAAGAGAGGAGTTGGATTCCGCGGCGACAGGTCCTAGATGCGGATCTCATCAGTGACTTCTACCGCCTCCATCCTGGCGCTCCGGGAGTCCGCCCGGTGGCGTTCGGTCGGAGGGGGGTACTGTAACGATCCCGGCTGTCTGAGTCGGGTCCTGGCTGGTGACTAGTGTTCCTGTTCGTAATCTCCAGTTTCCCGAGGGTTCGGGAACGCTCCGGGGAGCGCTCTTGTTTTCCGCACCTGCATCCCATCAGCAATCTGCACACCTGGTCCTGATCATCACCCTTCTTAGGCTCTGGCCTAACATCCAGTTCCTGCCGGATCGTTAGCCATGAACAGTATGTTTGTCAGCGTATCAGCCTTGAGTTCTAGCGTTAGTTTTTGTTGTTTTGCACCTTGTTGATTTGCTGTGTACTCACCTCCGTTTTGTTCTGTCTGCAGTCTCTCACCCGGAACCTTCACCCAACCTCTGCCTGATGGTCGGCGGCTGCCGAGCCATGTCTGGACCTACCACTGCACCCTCAACAACCCATCCACGCCACCCGCTCTGTCCCTGGATTATTCAGCCTCACTCGGGAGTCAATTAATAAACACTCACCTTTTTCTCTAAGTACCTTGTCCTGGTCTGCTTCTGGGTTCTGGCGTAGTAAACCGTGACAACAGGTGGACTCCAATCAAGTTTTAGAAACATCTCATGGATGATCAATGTAAACAGGATACACCTGAGCTCCATTTCGAGTCTCATAGCAAAGGGTCTGAATACTTATGTAAATAAGGTATTTCTGTTATTTAATTTCAATACATTTGCACACAAAAATATATATATATATGTTTTCGCTTTGTCATTATGGGGTATTGTGTGTAGATTGATGAGAATGTTTATTTATTTAATCCATTTTAGAATAAGGCTGTAGCGTAACAAAATGTGGAAAAAGTGAAGGGGTCTGAATACTTTCCGAATGCACTCTACATCAATATGGGGAATGATGTAAAAGGTGACATAAACTGTAGCCTACTGTGTACTAATTGACTTTTATTTTGAAAACCTCTCTTGAATAAAGCTGAGTAGGCCTACATTTGTTACAAAGGTTGTTATGAATGATACTGCAACACTCATAAAGGTGTCATGCCTGGTCTCATGAAGGTGTTATGCATGCCTTATGTATACCCCCTTCAAATAAAGTGTTACCCCATCTTTGTTGTTGGACAGGTATGCACAGAGGGTCGACTGATTCTTGAATTTGCCTTTGATGACCTCATGAGGATCAAGACCTGGCACTTCACCATCCGGCAGAACCGAGAACTCATCCCCCGCAGCATCCTGGCCATGCACGTGAGTAGTATGACATCATCAACATGTGCTGACTGCACTCACAAATGTAACACATAGAGTTGGATAGAGGGCGCTGCCCACGCTGTCACAGAAGCTATATGGCAAGATGCAAAGATGTGCCATCTATCCAAATCTATGCTTTGACATCATCAACATGTGCCACCCACGCACCATGGAGAATGATAGAGAATTATGAGAATAATAGGGAATAATAGAGAATGGTGAGAACCATAGAGAATAATGAGGACTCATCATGGATATACCCTGTTTTTGCATGGACATTGCCATTGAGTGCTTCCACCATTTTAAAGTAGTCAACTGGATGAGGATGCGTTGGGAGCGATCAGCCAATGATCAGAGCATTGTCTTTTTCAGCCTCTTGAGTCCCACACTCACGCTTCTAACCACTTTTAAACATTGTGTGTTTGCTACAGACTTCAGTTTCTTTGCATTGGATTCGTCTATTTCGTCCACCATTAGCTGTGCGATTGACAGGGGGTGAAGTATACCTAATTCACATAGGATTTGCAGTATGTTGGCAGAAATATTATTGGGCAATGTTTATATGGTTCCCTTTCAAACAGCCAAATATTTTCCACATTCTTATCGGCATTCGACTTGTATATTGCCATTGCTTGCCGCAACTGAGCAAGAGACATTCAACTATGAATCTGTTGTTGCGATCGTTGTCATGGTAACCTGAGGGCAAGCTCTAAATCCGACAGAAATGCTGTTTTCAATGTACTGCTTTCATTTCTTCACATTCACAATAGTAGGTCAACAGTAAGTTAGCAGCTCGCCATACTTGTAAATAATTTGTCATGTGTTTTATTTTCCTGTTTGGGTGAATAAAAATGTGGCTACAGTTAAACTCAAAACGTTGTAGATAGCTAACAAGCTAGCTAATGTTAGCAACAAACCAAGTCATTGTCTAGAGAAAGTTTCTTTTAGTTGCCTGGCTTGCTAGATTGACATAAATTGATGTTTTTTTTGTGCAAAAAAATTTAGCAGGTAACGTTGCTATTTGGACCAGGCTACTGACATGCCATGCGGACTGCCATTTTTGTGTTTATACTTTTTCATAATGACAAGGACAAGTTTGATGTCGGACAACAACACATAAAGGAAAGGCAGCAAAAAGTTGTCGGGATGCTAAAGTTGGTGTAAAAATGTATTGGTTTGAAAGGTGTACTAGAGATGTGTTTGTGAGATGGGTGAATCTCGAAAACGGTTTGAGCTACAAAGTATTATGAACCCACTATGAAAAGCGGAGACTCTCACGAACACGCACATGTAATGTTTTGCTCTATGACGCTCATAAGCCACACAACAGTTGTTAGAAGGTAAGGGGTTCTTCTACATAGAAGATCATAGGAAATCCCATGACGTAGTGTCTATAATACTGTAGTAAGCTCACATAGTTGCTGTCACAAATTCCAACTCCACACAGTTGTCACTGACTAGTTGGATGTTCATGTCCCACTGATCAAACAATTACTGTACTTATAGCATTCTTATAAATACATTTTTCTTACTGGTTTTTGTGTCGTGAGCATTATTTGTTGGAATGCAACTGTTTATGTCTAATTGTTTTGTCTTCTTGTAGCCATGGTTGTCCTGAAAAGAAAATGGTAAAACACTTCAATTTGAGGCTAAATATGAGGGCATAGCAAGCAGATGAAGGAAAGTTGTGAATTTCAACTTTTTCACTGTGGGAGGCCTGGGACCAATTGGTTGCATGGTTTGTAAATGGCTTTAAGCTATATCACAGCTATATAGTGGCCACAATAAATGAATGACACACAATATTTGATTCATGACTCCCGCAATGCAGGTGGCAGTAAATCACCAATATTAGTTGTATGCTTTTTTCAAACAAAAGAAGAAGAAAATTGACAACTTTAAAATGGAGATGGCCTCAATGGCGCTGCTTGTGCTCTCACAGACGCTAAAATGGCACAATACAAAAATAAGTCCTCTAACTATATGTCACCCACCCATTTTCCATTCAGGTGTATCCTATCCTCAAATTGTAATGCGAGTCCTACTCCACAGGGTCTGAAGTGCCCCAACTCCACCAAGACACTTAAATGCTATTCATAGCATATGAATTTAAAAGCCATACAAAGCAGTTTAGAAAGTGTCCCAATTTGGAGGGATTTGATAAACCAATTTATTTGCAGACATCAAAGGAAAGCTTGGATCAAAGAGGCCCCTTGCCTGAGCAAAAAAAAAACAACAAGGTCAAATGAATAATCTGTTTAATTCCAGTAAGTGTAACGAACATAATAGTCACACGGAGGGAAGGCAAGTGAAGTGAGCAAATTATAGGTTGTCATAATTCCATACGTTAGACATAGTATATTATATTCAGTAGTGCACAGTCATACTCTTGACATACTCTAGTATCTTGAATATGTATGCATCAAATACATTACCCATATGCATGTAACCCATCATAACCTAAACGCATAGCCTACCTCGAAGTGTGTAACAATGACTGATAGAAACAGTCTATTTTCTTCAGCCCTGTGGACCTACAGGTATATTTCAGAAGTAGTTTTCCCCGTATAGCCAGCCGCCTTCTTTTTGCCAAATCTTGATATGAAATTCACACACCATTAAATTGGCCCCTGTGGGTATTCCCACTAATTCCAGGAGAGTAGGGTATTGTGGGCCCTAGCCTAATATTTCACAGGCATGTGAGGGATGTGTAAAAGTGAGTTAGCTCTTTTGATCATAGCCTGGACTAATGAAAAGGGTAGAGAGAGCCAGGGCTGGAAGTGAGAAGATTGAATTTAGACAGACACAATTGTGCTTGTGCGTATGCACACTGACATGCACACAACACACACACACATACACACACATGCGCGTACACACACACACGCATGCACGTACACACACACACATCGCAGGCTTTTTTAAATAACATTTTAAACATAATTTTTTTTGCTCGAGCATTCATTTCTTGTAAAAGCACACATTTTGGAATGGAAATGATGTGGGTATTTCATAGTCTCACAGTTTTGTGGGTATTTAAAGTTAGACTATTCTGACACTGAATGTTATTTTCGAATGGGTATTCAATGTAGTTATTGATAACCATGGTTGAGAAAGCATTTGACACCTCTTGGAGTCACAGGTTCTAACAATACTAAGCTGTAATGAGGTGGCTAGTTGGCGTTGTTATTTAATATCCATTTTCAAATTATAGTCCTTTATCCACATACTCAGACTCAACTTTATGGTAGTCATTGGTTCAATAGCGACCTAGCCAATGCTAGAGCAGAAGCAAAGCAAAGTTCTGTCTTTCTCTCCTCTTGGACAATACAGAATGACTTGATATTTTCCTTCCTGACTTTCTCTACACAAAGATACGACTGGAGATGATACTATGCATTTTTCATAAGCTTCTGAATGGAAGCATGCGCCAGGCCAAGCGGTCTCTTGCTTTGTCAATACACTGCATTTTCAGACTGAAGACTTCTATTATATGAAAGAGTGCTAACTGTATGTTGCCTCTCTCAATTTCATTACCAATACCCCCGCTCCCCGCTCCCCCTTCCCCAACCCTTAGGCACAAGACCCCCAGGTTTTGGAGCAGCTCTCCAAAAACATCACCCGCATGGGGCTCACCAACTTCACCCTCAACTACCTCAGGGTAAGATCTCTCTCTCTCTCTCTCGTTCACTCACTCACACACTTTAATTCAATCACCCTTTTTCTCTCTCTCCTCTGTCTGTGTCTGTGTGGGTCTATCTGTCTTTCTGTTGCTTTCTCTCTTTTCCTTTCACACTCACATAAAGACACACAAAGAAAGACAGGCACTCACACGCCGCCACTACTCAATCTATCAATCACCTTGATATACCATCCACCATTTTAATTAGGTATGGCTACCTGAAGATTCTTTTTCAGGATATTTTAAGAATTTCAAGAACAAATATACAAAATTACATTCACAGACTGACAGCTATCACAATGTGTTATTGTAATGAAAACAATACTTAAATACATCAGTGAATATCCCCCTATATGTATATCCTTGCTTACTTTTTAGGTCCATTCCTCACTGTATTTATAACATATATTTAGTAAAAGTCTCAGCAGCCTGCACCAGAATACATTAGACATTATTTCAGCTGTCTTTTGTTTGTGCTTTTCATTCCAAGACTGAGTGACAGCTCCGATTTCCAAAT
This sequence comes from Coregonus clupeaformis, assembly GCF_020615455.1. Lineage (NCBI taxonomy): Eukaryota > Metazoa > Chordata > Actinopteri > Salmoniformes > Salmonidae > Coregonus > Coregonus clupeaformis. The sequence goes on from NC_059193.1 coordinate 34,685,433, forward strand.
GGGAGAACAAGAGAGGAAGAGCGAGGGAGAAACGAGAGAGGGGGCGAATTAATTGGATCGAGAAAATTAGCATAACATTAATGAACGCTCCCTGTTGAGACTCATAATTGTGAAATGCCGCGCGGAGAGACGGCGAAGAGCCTAGCCACTGTTTATTTAGAAGACTGTGGAGAGAGAGAGGGAAGAAAGAGAGAGAGCGACAGAGAAAGAGGGCTTGGGGGTTGATTTTTTAACAACCATTCTTACCATTTTGTTGGACTTCTTTTTTGTTCTTGTTGTTGTTGATGTTGTCATAGCAGTTTACCATGAAAATGATTATAGAATGCATATGGATTAATCATATGGAATATATTGAGTGCAGTTTTGGAGATGTTTGTGTCATAACACACCTATATTATCATTTATTTTATTTTTTATATTTTCACCTTTCTATTTTGAATTTGAGCCTTGCTTTTCAGTTATTGACAGCATATCATCCATTACCTATAGGAGATTTCTCCATTGGCCGTTAGTGTAGAACTACTAGGCTATTCCTTTGAGGGTTGGTTAGTTTTTTTAAATGACACCCTTCCCCACAACCTACCTCATTTATCCCAAATAAAAACACCCCCTGTCATTTTTCACCAACAAATCCTAGTCTAATTGGCCGACTTTTGGAGGTCGGCGTGGGGTTAATTTCATACTGTACTTTGAGGAAACATCATCATTCTTACTCACGTCACAGTGAGCCATAGCGATTTCTCTCTCGCTATCTTAGTGACGGTGTTCAGAAAAAACACGCCCTTTCCTCACATAAATGGAGTCTTTATTGTCTTTCGAAAGGCACTCGTCCGTTTCCCATCGTTTATCAGTTCTTCCCAAAGAGACTGACCGTTTCCTGGCCAAGGGTCAGTGTATTTAAGCCTTTCCGTGTATTAGAGCCATAAAGCAGGCTTCCTACCGTTGAACCTGAAAATAGCACTTGTTTTCAGGCTCAAATCATTTTACATTTTTGTCATTTAGCAGACGCTCTTATCCAGAGCGACTTACATGAGCAATTAGGGTTAAGTGCCTTGCTCAAGGGCACATCGACAGATTTTTCACCTAGTCAGCTCGGGGATTAGAACCAGCAACCTTTCGGTTACTGGCACAACACTCTTAACCACTAAGCTACCTGCCGGCCCAGGGATTGTTCCCTGAGCTAGGGGGGATATAGTTGTGTCAAGAGGACAATATCAGAGAAAGAACATGGGTTTGGTGGGCTACATGCATGTTCACTTTGCCTGCAGACAGTCCAATGCCATTATAAAATAGCTCTGTAGTAATAGAGTGAATGGCATTGGTGGACCCTGTGACTCGTTGCTCTGGTATTTCAAAAAACATCTCAGAGTAGGAGTGCTGGTCTAGGATGAGGTCCGTCCCCCCTACATATAATCGTATTCCTTGTGATCTAAAAGCCTAAACTGATCCTATATCAGCAGTCCTACTTTGAATACAGGCCCAGGTCTGTTTTGATAGGCCTATGAGTATAAACCTACTGTAAGTGCCCAAACAGAGTTTGGTCATAGTGAATTGGCTGGTTAAGAGAACTGTTGAGGGAGGTAGTTTGCCTCATGTGAAACTCTGTCCTATTCAAACTGCCAAACTGGCCCACATGTGTCCTCTTTGTGATGACTTCATAGGTCACTTGAGGATGCTCCTTGTTGGATTCTCTAATTGTACACGGAGTTTCAGATACAGTATGTATAAGTGATACCCTTTTGAGCGAAGCTCACATAGTGATTAAAGATCCATCTTCACCAACATGGAAAACATGCACTGTATAAGCATTTGTGTTTTAATACTACCGAATCTAACATTTGCATGTGTGTGTGTGTGTGTGTGTTCGTGTTCGTGTTCTCCATCACCTGCAGCTGTGTGTCATCCTGGAGCCCATGCAGGAGCTCATGTCCAGGCACAAGACCTACAACCTCAGCCCTAGGGACTGTCTGAAGACATGCCTGTTCCAGAAGTGGCAGAGAATGGTGGCCCCACCAGGTAACGTTTATACTGCCTTAATAACCAAACACACTTGTCTGCAATTGTCAATGGATGCGTCCCAAATGGCACCATATTCTCTATATAGTGCACTACTGTTCACCAGAGACCTATGGGACGCAGCCAATGTTGTTATAGTGACTTATAAGTAATAGGAGAGCTGAGGTGACATAGTGACAATGGTTAGATTGTCTAATTTCTAATGAGACCATGTTGAAAGAACAGAGAAGGTAAATATCTATTATATTGCGTATGCTTAAAATGTATTCTCCCTGTCAGGAATCGGGAAATTTATAAGGAATGGCTCTGGAATTTTAATTTGAATAGACCGTAACTGGACATTTCAGGGTTTTATGATTGATGTTCGAAGGGTGGTTCTTGAAAAATAGTTGGCTTAAATTGGCTGGAGTAGAAATGAGCAGGTGTTTTGGACATATTCGAGGGCTGCAAATTACTGCAATGTTCGCCAGGGCATGACAAGACGTCTTTCAAAAGCAACACCAGTAGAAACCCTTTGACTCAGATCTGTGTAATGTGCAAGGCTTCTGAACTTTAATTAAGGGTGGCTGGTGTAATCAAACTACAAGATCCAACTCCCTCACGGATGGATCCCCAGAGGTTTGAATTCTCACTTAGGATTTTTTTTTAGTTTTCACTGTCAATGAATGTAGAATCTTCTTGAACAGACCCTTTGAAAAAGGATAGGTTGAACTGTCAATGTCTAATTGTGCGCAAGGGGATAAATCTTTGTTCAATTGCACGTTGTATAGTGTCAGGGTTAAGTGAAAAAAATGTTAAGATGCCAAACGTATCAGCTGTATAGGAGCTGAGACAGCTTTGGGATCCAGAATCCTCTGTGTATGTGTTTACAGATTGCCTTGACTCAATACTGGTTTCCAGACTAGTGGACTTTATGCTTAACATTGTATTGGGTGTATAGCCAGGTTATTAGAATGGTAGCTTTAGTCATTTGAAACAGATCTAGGTTCAGTTTTGCTGGTCATAAATCTTTCGTGTGCCACTACAGCTTGTCCGTCCAGCTGTGTTTTTAAACAAAACCAAACGGAACTAAGCCGGTCTACTGTAATTGTGGTTCCCTCATTAGTCGAGTTTTTCATCTTTCCTCCAATTCTTCTCGGACCAGGAAAATAGTTCTGGTTTAGCGAGGAAGGAAGCACGGCCGCATTTATGCGCTGATAAGTATTCTTTGTGGAAATGGATGTGAGTTTTAGTGAATTTTTTGTTCAACATAAACGTAAACAGTCGTGATGCCAGAAAAGGTTGTTTCTGACAATGGACATCATGTTCCTGTACCCAGGTTTGTCAAAGTAGTGGATGGGAATTGGTAATAGACGTCACAATTTTGATAGTTTCTCGTGACAACCATAAACATTAAAATGTAGTAGTAATAGAGAAGTTGATTTGGTTCTAGTTGCAGACATTACAGTTTAGATTTTTTTTAAACGTGTGTATGCTCCTCAGTCATGTTATCTTTTCAGATAAATTATACACTGAGTGTACAAAACATTAAGAACACCTTCCTAATATAGAGTTGCACCCCCCCTTTTGCCCTCAGAACAGCCTCAATTTGTTGAGGCATGGACTCTACAAGGTGTCGAAAGCGTTCCACAGGGATGCTGGCCAATGTTGACTCCAATGCTTCCCACAGTTGTGTAAAGTTGGCTCGATGTCCTTTGGGTGGTGGATCATTCTTGATACACACGGGAAACTGTTGAGTGTGAAAAACCCAGCGGCGTTGCAGTTCTTGACGGAAACCGGTGCGCCTGGCACCTACTACCATACCCTGTTCAAAGGCACTTTATTCTTGCCCATTCACCCTCTGGCAAACATACACTATCCATGTCTCAATTGTGTCAAGGCTCACCAACCCTTCATCTACACTTATTGAAGTGGATTTAACACATTTCCTGGATTCACCTGGTCAGTCTATGTCATGGAAAGAGCAGGTGTTCTTAATGTTTTGTACACTTAGTGTATGTTTGAATACTAAAGCATCTCCCTTGGTGTGATTAGTATAAGAACCTCTAAAAATGTATTTCATTTTCAGACATCTTTTTGAAGATCACAGATGATATATATATTTTTTACTGAGATTCAGAGCAATAACATTCTCTTACAAACACTTGGTGAAAATGGCTAAATAAATGTATTCATAAATTATGTATTTCAGAAACAATGTTTTGGAGATATAAGTACTGCTAAGATCTCTACTTAACCTATTTCATTACTTTACACAAGATTAATGATCAAGGATATACACATGCTTTTTTAATTGCATCTTTTATTAATGTATTCATTAAATGTCTAGCTCATAAAAAACATGTATTTTCATAATTGCAAGTCTTCTACAGTAATAATGTTTAGGCAATATCTTTCTTGCAGGGAATGTACAATTTTTTCTCCTTCATTCTCTCTGTTTTCATTTCTGGTCTGTCTCTCTTTCTCCCTCTGTCTGGCATTTAATTACATAAAATAATTAATCACTTCAATAAAACAAAACTAATTTTGGCTCCGGTTTTAGCTGGACACCCACAGAACTTCAAAACGGAAATATTCCCCACAAATCACAAAAAAGGTACCTTTTCTGTCTTCGTATAGTTTTCAATAGAGATAGAAGTAGTCTAGGGGAGCTGCATTTTATTCTCCCTGAACGGAATGCCAAGAAATGCATTGTCGTGTACTTTGTATTTTCGTCATGAATGCTCAACACATGTCACATTTTTCATTCTAAGTCACTATGAAATTCAAAAATGTACCCCAAATGTTTGCTAAAACACCACACTGTGCATCACCACTTCATATAATGATGCACACAAACAAACAATCTGACTCACAAATGCAATTCACAGCAAAGCAAAGCAATAAATGGCTACAGAAGCCTGTACAACTAAAGATACACTGTAGATACAGTAGGACAAAAGGTGATGTTATCGATCGTTTTAATGTGGAGAGACTATCGAGAACTGTACAACACCAAGGTCATTAAGGCAGTCACATTAAGTCAAGCAGCAAGGTCTATCGTTGAGCAATTATGCAAATGAAACAGGGGTTCTTTCTTACTAGAGCATGTCATGGGAGATGTTAACGCCTTTTGATTTCACCTCTGATGTTAACAAAGCATGGATCATTTTTGAGTTGTTGCGTATTGTGTGTATTGTGTGTGTCTGTCTGTCTGTCTGTCTGTGGATGCTTGCATGGGTGTGTGTGCAAGTCTACATGCACGTGCGTGTATGTGTTACCCCCACCTTGGTATATGCATTATGTTGTCCGCCATGGCTCTTGTTTCCTTTGCTGGTCGCGCCAAAGCTGAGCCAACGAGACAGACGACGACGAAGAGGAGGAAAAGGAAGAACTCTGCCAGCAGCGCCAACAGCAGCGTGGGCAACGCCAACAGTAAGAAGAGAAGCCCTGCCAGCAACTTCAGCCTCTCCAGTCAGGTACCTGTAAGCATCAGCTCTACCGGTTTGGCCCTCTCTTACCCAGCTATACACCCCATACAACCCTTATACACAGCTACTATAGACGCACAGGCAGGAAGGCATGTATTGAAACACATTTCATTTATAGGACTATCAGTCTACCATCATATAATATGTTTATTCAAGTATTCACCTAGAATCTAGAATTATCCTCCCCTGTTGCTTCATTTACACCCTCTGCTCTGGGGATTGCTATATCAACCAGCGCTCCATGGCTCTAGTCTATCCCATGTATACCGTATTTGCTTCCTCGACATGTCAATACAACGGGCCACTCAACACAGTTTGAGGTTAAACGCCTACTTAAACCACTGAGTGTTGCACCTCACGCTTCACATCGCTCCGGGGGATAAAGTGCTATTGCGCTTCAATTGTTTGCACAGGCTATAGTACTCTCTCATTATCACTCACTGGGTTTGCTAGACGTATGTATGGACTGTAAGGAGTCATACTGACTGCTTAGTACTGTAGTCCATCTGGCTGGGGGTGTTTTTAGGAGGAAGGGGGGCAGGGAGACTGGGGAACTGTGAACTCTCTTTGTTTTGGGTTGGGTTGTTCCACACGGTGCCTTGCAGGTCATGCTTTTGAATCCACAATGCGTCTCTCTTTTTTCTCTCTTTCTCTTTCTTTCTCTATGTATATATTTTCTCTCTCTCTCTCTCTCTCTCTCACTCACATAGACACACACCCTCTCCAACTCAAGCTCTCCCCTCTCTCTTGCTCTTTCTGGATCTCCCCCTCTCTCTCGATCTCTCTTCCTCTTTCTCCCTTTCTCACACCTTCTCCAACTCTAGCTCCCTCTCACTCTCTTTCACAACCCCCCTCCTTCTATCTCTTACTCAATCACTCGCGGACACACACATACACACACGCGCACCCACACCCACCCACCCACACACAATTGTTTTCTCGGTGGAAGGCTGTTTGGCTCTGCGCCATCTCTCATTATCACATATCTGTATACACCCCCCTCTCCCTACTCCCCCCTCCTGAAACACACACTTCCTATGGCTAACGTTGACACGCATCTATAAGAGCAGCGGCGGAAACATGCTGGTTACATATGTTGCACGCCAGCTAGCTTTGTCTGAGAAGTTGTTCGTTCGTTGGCTGAGCACAGGCCCTACGTGAGCCCAATGACAATAAGAAGTGGACCCTGGCGAGGAAAGGGAGGGAGGGGGTGAATGGGGGGCATAGGGAAGGGAGGGGGAGTGGGTTGTTGTGTTGTTCAACAGTGACCTCTACTGGTCGCTGGGCTGAAATGACATTGAAAACCATGCAGAGTGCCACTACGTGTTTGCTGGGGGATTCTTTTGGAACATTCAGATAGAAATGGATTGCATAGAACAGACTTGATTGTCTCTCAGGTAGAAAAGGGAAGTGTGTTAGCTTTATTTGATACATTTCTATATGCATCCCTCTGAACATTTCAGCTCACGGAATATACCCCTGAAAATAATCCTGAGCCCTTACCTACAGTGGTGTAAAGTACTTAAGGAAAAATACTTTAAAGTACTACTTAAGTTGCGTTTTTGGGTATCTGTACTTTACTTTACTATTTATATTTTTGACAACTTTTACTTTTACTCCAATACATTCCTAAAGAAAATAATGTACTTTTTACTCCTTACATTTTCCCTGACACCCAAAAGTACTCGTTACATTTTGAATGCTTAGCAGGACAGGAAAATTGTCAATTTTTTCCACCACTGCTTAAATACACATTCTGTGTTTGCAGATCTTAAGGGACTAGATAGGCTTATGCTGAAGGCCCTTCAATGGGCATAGGGGAGCATCCACCATATTGCTTACACCTGTCCAGTTCCTTCAGACCTGCAAACACAGAAGGAGTAGGGGGCCAAGGGGGTTGTCTAATCCCTGAAAAAGGATGCTAATAAACTAACTGATGATCAGACAGTGAGCATTCTTAGCTGTCTTAACAGCCCATTGGTCCATTCAGGGCTAGCTAATGCTAAAAGTTATTAATTAGATAACAATTAACACTCCCCCCAATCCCAGTCTGGCTACCAGCTGTTGTCATTGGTGGGGGGGGGGTAGGTTGACAGCCAACTTCACAGGAACAGATGGGGAATTCAAGGCTTGTTGGCAATCACAATGTTTTGAGCTAATGACTCAATTAGCTATACAAATGAAAAAAATCTGTGGATATCGTCATTTAATCAAAAAGCTCACCTAAATTAATTAGCGCAATTAAGGCGTTTTGGCGGTCGCTAGTGGGGTTTGAGAGAAGTTTTTGAAAAGAGGCTTGTGTTGCATCTCGGATAAACAAACTACCCCCCCCCCCCCCCCACCCGGAGCCTATTTGGTGCAGTTGTGTGTGTGTATGTGTGTGTCGGTGTGCATGTGCATCAGAGGAGGGGAGGAGGGGAGTGAGAGCTCCCATGCAACGTCGCGTCGACACACATGGGCAGTGAAGCATGTGCTCCATTTAACTGTGCGGCTGCCTCCCTAGATGCAGTGGGAGGTTGTGGGCTGCTGAGGAGAGAGAGGCTTTAGCAGACCAGGGGAGATGAGATATACAACTCAGCCTGCATAGAACAACCAACACCATCCTAACATTGTCCATTTGATCACATATTTATAACTACTGGTAATCAATCATCTAACATTGCTTGAATTACTGAATTGCATCTCCTAAATACTGTTACTTATTTTTAGACCTGTACATATCAAAATAGAGAGTTGCATCACCCAATTCCTTCACATTGCAAATAAAGAATCAACCAAAGAATACAACTCCCTATGTTTTCATCTCTGACCTCAACACAGGGGGTCATCTCTTTGAAATATGTCCTACATGATTACTATTGATGGGCCTGCGAGGGTCAGGAAGGGGAAGATAGTCCACTTCGTCAGTGGGGGGAGGGTTTCATTTGCACCGAGTGCTCCGAGAGGGGTCGACCGTGTACATGCGGTATCACCGGCTTCACCATACACACACTCCTGAAAATTCCCCCCACGCACCAACTGTTATTACAGGAGCGGCAGGGGGTTGGGTGGAAACAAGGTAAACACACGGCCAAGGGTAATGCTCCGGGCTTTACCCCTTTGGTGAAGCAACAAACACACATCATCAGCAGTTGAAGCACACCAGCTTATGGGTTCGACAGGTTAGAAGCTCATGAGTAGTTGTCATAGAGATGGATAGAGGACTCACTTGCCACAGAAGACTGTGAAAGCATGGGCAGCTTATGGGTTGTAGTATAATGCTCTATACAGGTTTTATCCTAGGTTGGGATTCAATCCGATCACCGTTAGATCTGTGTTATAGCACTTGACATTTAAAGGTAATTTCCAATTGAGCGTGAATGCGATCTCTGCGAACGTCGGGGAAAATGCCTTTAAAATCTGTATTGTCGGCTGTCTAGCATGCTGTGCTATGAATTGAATCCCAGCCTTAGTAAAGATGTTCTTGTAGCTATAATAGAATGGTGTCTCATTGCCTTACCAACATATGGTGTCAAAAGTAAGATCTGAACCCACACCTCCATTCTGGGTTAGAATAGAAGCTCAGGGGTAGGCTACTTGTGTAGGCTACTGGTCTTGATGAGCCTCAATGTCCTCTAGTGTTTTTGCTTTTGTCCACTTTTGGGCCCTTTTGATCCTTAATTGCTTTGGGTGGAATATCATCCATAGAGACACTAATCATCATTATTCAGCAACAAGCAGGAACACAGACAGCCTTAAAGCTGCAATATGTAACTTTTGTGAGCAACCTGACCAGTTATAGGTCTGTCATTCTCATTGAAAGCATGTCTAGGAAGCGGTAGATCTCTTCTATGTGCACTATTTCTATGCTTCCCATTCTTAAGTTTTGTTCGTCTTTTACTTTCGGTTTTGTACACCAAATTCAAACAGCTGAAAATACAAGAAATTTGGTTATGGACAAGACATTTCACAGCGGTTTAGATGGTACAATGATTCTCTCTACACTATACTTGCTTGTTTTGTCACATAAAACAAAAATTCGGCAATCTATTAGAATTTTACCAAACAGGAAATGGCGGCGCGATTTCTGCATAGTGCACCTTTAAGCGACTTACATCCCATTAAGGTCATGTATAAAAACTCTGGGCAGGCCATTATTTTGGCTACCGTGGCTATGCCCCAATAGGATGACAATGTCCCCATCCACAGGGAACGAATGGTCACTAAATGGTTTGATGAGCATGAAAATGATGTAAACCATATGCCATGGCCATCTCAGTCACCAGATCTCAACCCAATTGAACACTTATGGGAGATTCTGGAGCGGCGCCTGAGACAGCGTTTTCCAGCACCATCAACAAAACACCAAATGATAGAATTTCTGGTGGAAGAATGGTGTTGCATCCCCCCAATAGAGCTCCAGACACTTGTAGAATCTATGCCAAGGTGCATTTAAGCTGTTCTGGCTCGTTGTGGCCCAACGCCCCATTAAGACACTTTATGTTGGTGTTTCCTTTATTTTTGTGTCATGAATTGTGACAAAGATTTAGAGTTAGTATAACATGCAGATCACACCATAAAATGAATATGACCAATATAGAATAATCAATATATAATAAATTCTATATATCACATATAATCTCTCAGAAGTCCATACATTTCTCACACATGCAACAATGTGTCCCTCAAAATGTCTGACCTCTGACCTTTGATCTCTCTCCTTTGTCTTTCAGGACGTGATGGTGGTGGGCGAGCCCACCCTGATGGGCGGGGAGTTCGGGGACGAGGATGAGCGTCTGATCACGCGTCTGGAGAACACGCAGTATGATGCCACCAACGGATTGGACGACGAGGATGACTTCAACGGCTCGCCTGCCCTCGGCAATAACAGCCCGTGGGGCAGCAAGCCGCCCAACAACCAGGATAGCAAGGCCGAGAGCACAGCGCCGCAGTCGTCACAGTAGAACACACAGAGACCAAGGATACCAAGAGCACAGTCAGTGCCCCAACTCTCATATGTACACTTAGGGGACATTTAACTCCAATGGTTAAATGTCACTATTTTGTACATTATCTAATGAGACCATGTTGCCCTCACAGTAAAACACAGAGGGAAGATTTAAAAAACTGTACATATTTTGCCCACTAGGGCAGAGCCCTCTAAAACCTCAAATTGTACTGAATTTAACCCTGTTGGCAAATGTTTCCACATCATGGTCAATGGTGTCACTATCACTCATCATGGTCAATCATCTCCACCAAATACCAGAACAATTCTTCTCCAACTTCACTGTAACATCCTGGAGAGAGACTGAGACAGAGAACTGACTGACATTGCACAGCAATATCCATACGATAAAGACTACTTTTCCATCCAAATGCATACAGGTTGTATGCATTGCAATGATGACATTAAACAATACTGGGTTTTATTTTTTCAATTTTTCCTAGAATTCCTCTGTTTGGATTTGGTGGGAATTCCCAGTGTTAGGGAAGTTGTAATTGCTCTGGGAATGACACAAGGCCAGTGTCTTCATCTGAATTCTACTTCATGGACACCTTCTCATTCCTTGAGCTTTAACTGTAGTGGGAATTCTGTGGTTGTTGCCCTTTTGACCTTTGAGCTGCAGGTTACGACCCCTCTGGGACAGTTGACAGTGGAAGTCAAAACAAAACATCAAAAACAAAATGTCTCTTTTAAGAGCATCAGCCTCAATGAGAACGAACCGGCAAGGTTTTACTCAGCCACCAAACTACACGAGACGTCGTCGTCTTGAGCATTTGCATTTTTATTGGAAAATAATTTGGCTGTTGGTTTATTTACATTGTTGTTGTTTTTATTTTTTCCAATTTCCAATTAAAAGGAAAGTGACTCTGTTTCACCACTATGGACAACTTCAAGTGAGACACTCGTGTTCCAGGATTTCCTTTCCAGAATTACAGCAGTCGTCGCAGATTGTTATTTCATGCAAACCTGTTCGATTGTGTTTGTAGTCTATTGGTGTTCTTTTGCTTCTCCCCAAAATACTTTCCAATCAGATTTGTACGTTGCCAATCAGTATGTGAACTTTGCTGACATACACCAATGCATTAATGTTTTTTTTTCTTATTTTGGATTTGTCTTTGTTCTTTCCCTTTAATGACTGACCTATTCCAAACTGATATTAAAGGTTCAATGCAGTCGTTTTTATCTCAATATCAAATCATTTCTGGGTAACAATTAAGTACCTTACTGTGATTGTTTCAATTAAAATGGTCAAAAAGAAACAAAAATAGCTTCTTAGCAAAGAGCAATTCCTCAAGCAATAATTTTTTCTAACAGCTTTTACACTAAAAGCGCATTATCATCATTTTCTCAATTTCACAGTATTATTCCAACCTCATAGTGTGAAAATATATATAAAAAACAGGAACATCACGTTTTTGACTGCACTGGGTCTTTAAAACTTTGCATGATTTAACTTTTGTTGTTTGATATATGTACCTTTTTGAGTTGGTCAGACATTTTTGGGGGGGTTCATCAGTTTGGGAACACTGTTACAAGGTTTGTAGCTCTGCAAATAGAGGTGTGACATACAACTTTATTCATTTAAGATTAGCAGATTTTTGCTGCTATAAGACGCTCATTTATCATTTTGACATGTTTATATCCAGTCAATGAATTAGTGCACACATCAGATATTAAACTATAATGTTTTAGAAATGTTTAAAATGTTGAACATTTGAACATTTGAAAATTGACTCATTGTAGGGATATTAAAAAATACATACAGTATTAGCCGCAAATCCAGAAACACAGCATACTCAAGGCCCTACAGAATTGCAGTTTAAAAAACCCTGTTTTTGTGTTACCAGTTGTTCTTTAGTTGACTATTCTTCCTTGAATTCCTCTCCTCATGTTGGATTTTGTTTCAAAATGGCAAGAAGACAACTGTGGATGTCTTTATTATAAGATTGGATCTTTTGTGTATTTATTTGTGCATTTGTAAGGAAGCAACACATTTCTGAATATGTTTGAACCTGGTATTATTAGAACTCTGCACAATTTGTACATTATATCGCAGAGATGTTTTGTGTCATATCTGATGTCTGGTATGTACAGTGCCTTGCAAAAGTATTCATCCCCCTTGGCGTTTTTCCTATTTTGTTGCATTACAACCTGTAATTTAAATTGATTTTTATTTGGATTTCATGTAATGGGCATACACAAAATAGTCAAAATTGGTGAAGTGAAATGAAAAAAATAACTTGTTTCAAAAGATTCTAAAAAATAAATAACTGAAAAGTGGTGTGTGCATATGTATTCACCCCCTTTGCTATGAAGCCTCTAAATTAGATCTGGTGCAACCAATTACCTTCAGAAGTCACATAATTAGTTAAATAAAGTCCACCTGTGTGCAATCTAAGTGTCACATGATCTGTCACATGATCTCAGTATATATATGCACCTGTTCTGAAAGGCCCCAGTGTCTGCAACACCACTAAGCAAGGGGCACCACTAAGCAAGCGGCACCATGAAGATCAAGGAGCTCTCCAAACAGGTCAGGGACAAAGTTGTGGAGAAGTACAGATCAGGGTTGGGTTATAAAAAAATATCTGAAACTTTGAATATCCCACAGAGCACCATTAAATCCATTATAAAAAAATGGAAAGAATATGGCACCACAACAAACCTGCCAAGAGAGGGCCGCCCACCAAAACTCACGGACCAGGCAAGGAGGGCAGTAATCAGAGAGGCAACAAAGAGACCAATGATAACCCTGAAGGAGCTGCAAAGCTCCACAGCGGAGATTGGAGTATCTGTCCATAGGACCACTTTAAGCCATACACTCCACAGAGCTGGGCTTTACGGAAGAGTGGCCAGAAAAAAGCTATTGCTTAAAGAAAAAAATAAGCAAACACGTTTGGTGTTGTGGGAGACTCCCCAAACATATGGAAGAAGGTACTCTGGTCAGATGAGACTAAAATTGAGCTTTTTGGCCATCAAGGACAACGCTATGTCTGGCGCAAACCCAACACCTCTCATCACCCCGAGAACACCATCCCCACAGTGAAGCATGGTGGTGGCAGCATCATGCTGTGGGGATGTTTTTCATCTGCAGGAACTGGGAAACTGGTCAGAATTGAAGGAATGATGGATGGCGCTAAATACAGGGAAATTCTTGAGGGAAACCTGTTTCAGTCTTCCAGAGATTTGAGACTGGGACGAAGGTTCACCTTCCAGCAGGACAATGACCCTAAGCATACTGCTAAAGCAACACTTGAGTGGTTTAAGGGGAAACATTTAAATGTCTTGGAATGGCCTAGTCAAAGCCCAGACCTCAATCCAATTGAGAATCTGTGGTATGACTTAAAGATTGCTGTACACCAGCGGAACCCATCCAACTTGAAGGAGCTGGAGCAGTTTTGCCTTGAAGAATGGGCAAAAATCCCAGTGGCTAGATGTGCCAAGCTTATAGAGACATACCCCAAGAGATTTGCAGCTGAAATTGCTGCAAAAGGTGGCTCTACAAAGTATTGACTTTGGGGGGGGTGAATAGTTATGCACCCTACAGTTTTCTGTTTTTTTGTCTTATTTCTTGTTTGTTTCACCCAAAAAAATATTTTGCATCTTCAAAGTGGTAGGCATGTTGTGTAAATCAAAGGATACAAACCCGCAAAAAATCTATTCCAGGTTGTAAGGCAACAAAATAGGAAAAATGCCAAGGGGGGTGAATACTTTCGCAAGCCTACTGTATGCTTTGCCATTATGTGTGCCAATAAACTGTACTTACAGATTGGTCTGATTGGGTTATTGCAGACATTGTGTATGGATTACTGTGCATTAACTGCCCTTGCATGTCTGTTTCTCAATCTCTTTTCCTATACCGTTATTCTAGTCTGTCTGTCCTCTTGTCTATCAATAGGTAGCCAATTTGAAATGCTGTTACTACAGCATAACTGTGCTGTGTGCTAATGTGCCAATGTATTTCCAATATGACAAATTGGCTAATGTCAGCCACCACTTCTTATTCTTGATCAATATGATGCGTTATTTAGGGTCAGGGGGTCAACTGGTTCATCAATAAACCAACTGCGCGTTTAAGATGAATAGATCCAATTGTTTCTCTTTGAACAGGATTTTCAAAGGCTCTGTCGCAGCCGGCCGCAACCGGGAGACCCATGGGCGGTGCACAGTTGGTCCAGCGTCGTCCAAGGTAGGGGAGGGTTTGGCCGGCAGTGATGTGGGTTCGTTTCCCACGGGGGGCCAGTATGAAAAAAAACACAAAAAAACATAAGCATTCACTAACTGTAAGTCGCTCTGGATAAGAGCGTCTGCTAAATGACTGAAATGTAATATGAAATGTAGACAGCAATGAATCATTCAGGCATCAGTCAACTAAAGGCAGGGAAGCAGCAGCAGGATATCAAGTGTGAAATATTTGGATGGATCTTTGTCCTCATCTTGTAGTATTGAATTATCCAATTAGATTAACGACATCCAAATATTTTATGTATTATTCACATTGATTGAATATTGGGTTGAAATTAATTGACATTTGATTGAAATTATCACCTTATTTCTTTGCAAAGGTCTATGATTATGTGATAAGTCTTTTGGATAAGGTAAGACATTTAATTGATGTCAGATGAAATACAATATTACAGATCACATATCTTGTGTACATATATCTGTGGTGGATTGTTGTGTCAATAATCGGTGTGGATAATGTTTGTTTGATCAATATTGATACACCCTTCAAATAAGTGGATTTGGCTATTTCAGCCACACCAGTTGATGAGAAGTGTATCAAATAGAGCACACAGCCATGCAATCTCCATAGAGAAACATTGGCAGTAGAATGCCCTTATTGAAGAGCTCAGTGACTTTCAACGTGGCACCGTCATATGATGCCACCTTTCCAACAAGTCAGTTTGTGAAATTTCTGCCCTGCTAGAGTTGCCCCGGGCAACTGTAAGTGCTGTTATTGTGAAGTGGAAATGTCTAGGAGCAACAACGGCTCAGCTGCGAAGTGGTAGGCCACAGAAGCTCACAGAACGGGACCGCAAAGTGCTATAGTGCGTAGCGTGTAAAAATCGTCTGTCCTCAGTTGCAACACTCACTACTGACTTCCAAAATGCCTCTGGAAGCAACATTCGTCGGGAGCTTCATGAAATGGGTTTCCATGGCCGAGCAGCCGCTCACAAGCCTAAGATCACCACGCGCAATGCCAAGCGACAGCTGGAGTGGTGTAAAACTCACCGCCATTGGACTCTGGAGCAGTGGAAAAATGTTCTCTGGAGTGATGACTCACGCACACCATCTGGCAGGACGAATCTTGGTTTGTCGGATGCCAGGAGAACGCTACCTGCCTGAATGCATAGTGCCAACTGGAAAGTTTGGTGGAGGAGGAATAATGGTCTGGGGTTGTTATTCATGGTTCGGGCTAGGCCCCTTAGTTCCAGAGAAGGGAAATCTTAACGCTACAGCGTACAATGACATTCTAGACGATTCTGTGCTTCAAACGTTGTGGCAACAGTTTGGGGAAGGCCCTTTCCTGTTTCAGCATGACAATTCCCCCGTGCACAAAGTGAGGTCCATACAGAAATGGTTTGTCGAGATCGGTGTGGAAGAACTTGACTGACCTGCATAGAGCCCTGACCTCAACCCCATCGAACACCTTTGGGATGAATTGGAACGCCGACTGCGAGCCAGGCCTAATCGCCCAACATCAGTGCCCGACCTCACTAATGATCTTGTGGCTGAATGGAAGCAAGTCCCTGCATCAATGTTCCAACATCTAGTGGAAAGCCTTCCCAGAAGTGTGGAGGCTGTTATAGCAGCAAAGGGGGACTAACTCCATATTAATGCCCATGATTTTGGAATGAGATTTTCGACGAGCAGGTGTCCACATACTTTTGGTCATGTAGTGTATGTTTGTTTATTTTAAGCATCAACCCCTCGGCGAGAATGTGAAGACAGTTGCGTTGGTCCCATGGAGAATGATAGAGGCCTCTAGTGGCCAAAAGGCTATTTTTGCATGGGCAACGCTATTGAGGGTTTCCACCATGCTTTCGCCATTTTAAAGTAGTCAACTCGCCGATTTGGTGGGGATTAATATGGGTTGTAGCCTCAATGGCGCTGCCCATGCTGTCACAGACGCTATAATGGCACATAAAACATGAGTCCTCTATCTATCTCTATGGTTGGTCCATGAACTTTGCTATCAGCACGGCTGCAAATTGAAGATGGCGGACTTGTTGGGGACCGGGCTGTCAGATGAAAAAGAAACCGAAAATAAGGACAAGAAGAAGGAGAAACGGCCATGGGATGACATACCAAGGTCGGGGAAAATCGGCCAAACTCCAGATCTGGCGGAAACATTAGGCTTTTACGATATAAATGCTGTCAGACGGGAGCAACGTGAACGTGATAACTCAGGTGGGTTTCCCTGGTTCGCGCGCAGGTTTAAACGGTATCGGCTAGCGACCATTTTATTGGATAAACCGACCTCTCTATGTCTAGAAATAATGCCTTGGAAGCTGACGATCGCATGAAAACCATTGTAAAATACATGTCATAGTGGCTCAACAATTTTCTGTTATTTAGCTATCTTTGGGCTGGCTGGCTCACAGTCATTGGGCTGCCCGGACTCAATGCACAACCAACCAAAGCACGTCATTGGATTTCGAGCTGTCAGTTTTAACCCGTGTTGTTGTCATGCGAGATTGTTTGTAAAAACAAATCTTTCTCAGCTTTGTATTAGTAGCATGTGATAAAATATATATACTAACTGATCATTAAAAATATTTAACATGTGTCTACTAATTACTTCGACGTTTTAATTCCTGGTAATTCGCTTTCACGTGATGTCACGAACTGCGCCTAGCCAAGGCACGAGATGTCAAGCCTAGGTGGAGGGGGCAACAGTCACTGATGTTGCGATCAATTACAATATAGTGAACTACAGTAACTAGCATTAGTTAGCTACGCTATTTGCTTAGCACGGTTTAATGTTAATGCTAACGTTACCTGTCATGCCAATTTGTGTCAAAGATGAAAAGTCTAGCTTGCTGCCTTCTGCTCTAACTATTTGCATGCATACAGTACCAGTGGCGGCTCCTGAAAAAATTCTCAGGGGGGGCAATTTTTCTGATGATTTAGGTGACCTACACACATTTTAAAAAAGATATGTCCAGCAACAACATGAAGACAGGGGCAGCATATAAGTCAATACCAGAAGCATTTATTGACTGATCTCAAAAGTGTTGGCTTACCAGGGTTGGTGGAGCCCTCAGTTTCATCTTTGCCTCGCAAAGCTAACTCAAACACTCCGCAAAACTTCACACACTGGATTAGCCGGCTGAGGATGTGGCGGTTCTTGCTAATGTCGTAGTAAATATATTTGTTATAGTGAATATGGAATATGATATGTTGAGTAAAATGTTGTGCTAAGATCTATTTAGGTCAGGAGCTGGTTATAAGTTCTGTTCCTATCCAATAACAATGGACAAAAGGGTCCTATCTTGTCAGCCTTGTCAGTTTCAGTTCTCCAGTAAACTTGTGATTATCAACACTAACCTCATCGTTGTGGCGGCGGACAGCTAGCCTGTATCCCTCATCCAGTTGAGTGGGAATGTTCACTCTCCCCAAAGCAGACAATCTCAAACAGCTATCCATGTGGGTCTTTGACAGCTCATGTTTCTTAATCTTTCCTGAAAGATGGTGCATGTCCGTTACACACCAGTCGCTGTCCAAGCGGTGCTGTCTGCCGTGCCGCCTTCAGGGTGAAAGAGTAAGCAGGGGGTAGCAGAAGACTGCATTAGCTACATCGCAGCCTGCTAGCCAGGTTTTTCGTTCGTACCAATTTTTGGAAAATCCTCGGGTGTAGGACTTCCCCCCTTTAGTAGAAACCTGTTGAATTATTAAATTTGGTCTGGGAGGTCCTAATTGTTTCGTTGCCAATTTATCTTCATTTGTTCGCCGACAAAAGGAACTTCTTTCAAAGACACAATCGAGTTGCACTGAAGCCTAGCCATTTTGATAGAAGTAGTGAATTGATTGACGCTGCTACCCGCTCTTTTCTTAGTTACGTTCATGGTTATATGTTACGTATGACGAAAGCGCGTAAGTGCAAGCCCTCAGAAACCCATAGAGATTGTATTGAAAGCTCTGATATTTGAAAAAAAATAGATTTTACATGGGAGTCTATGACAGACTTCTGGGCGATTTTCAACCTGACTGAAATCGCCCCCAAAAGGGGGGCATTTGAAGCACGACTTTAGCCTGATTGGACATTTAGTGGCACTGTGGCAGATCAGACGTCTAGATTACAACACTGATAACTACTGTTGCCGTGATATAATTGATTAGAAAAAAAATCCCTTCCTTTTCCCGTTTGGCAGTGCGTCGCCCATATCGCCCTATTGAACACACCGCCCCTGTACAGTACTGTAACTAGCGCGCCGAGTTGTTGCAAGAAGCAGTGAAATCAGGTCAACATCGACTGTCTATCAGTCAAAATAGACAATTATTTCGGTTGGAAATCCAAATGTTGTTCAATATATAATGTTTGACAGGTTCTCACAATTTCCAACCGATGGAAAATATTTCAAGACAGTGTAGGTTAATTTCGGGTAAAGTCCTCAGAATCAATGTAAATTATGCTGTTATGTATTTAAAAGTACAGCATACCATTAGGTAGTGTACTTTACTTCATAAGTCGAATGGTAATTAATTATACTGCCACTGTAGCTCAAAGTTTTCCTCATACCAAAAGTCTTAGCAAGTTTATTAGATAATCATTAGTGGCAAAGTGGCATTGTAATTCAGTTGGCTTGGTTCCTATATGAATACTGATTTGGTTACATTATGCTTCTTTTTTAGACCGATTGGTGTGTCAAGTTCATTATCTTTCCTCTTCAAAAGTGAAACTTCCTTTCCCTCTCATTTTCACTCATGCCATTTTGTTTTCTGTGTCCGAGCTTCCCACACTTAGCACACATACGTATTTTGGCCATTATGTTGATAACCATGAGTACATACAGCTGTCTTACCAAAATAATGCAAACTGGAGGGACAATAGCCCTGTTGTAACAGAGCACTAAGTGTTGTCATAATGTTATTCCAGATCCGTCGCTGGGGCGCTTCATGTGTGCTGAGCTGACCCGGGGCTACTTCCTGGAGCACAACGAAGCTAAATACACCGAGCGCAGAGAGAGAGTGTACACATGCATGCGCATTCCCAGAGAACTGGAAAAGGTAGGTACAGTAGAGGCCCCCTTGACTTTTTTTGGCACCGTTGTTTGAAGCGCTGAATGTTTAAAATTAACTTGTCTCAGCAGCATACATATTTGATGCAAAGAGGGTAGAAATTACTTATTTGGTCAATATTACTTACCAAGCCAAGCAGACAGACCTGGCGCCAGGATACAGTGACTAAAGGGGCTGTTGAAATCGGTGAGGGGGCACAATTTTGGGGGGATCTTGCATTGGAATTATATTGAATTCTGCTTATATCACGCAATACCGCAATAAACATCAAGTTAAAATGCAGAGAATCCGAGACCATTGAGTGCTTTCGAAGTGGTAGGTAGGGTCTGAAATCTGTAGCCTATCTCCGGTGCGCTGTATCAGCACAATAGACAGCGCCCTACACACGAAAGCAAGGCCTATTTGGCAATGAATATAGGCTGCAATGTATATAGGGTAATTCACCTATTACAAACAGCCTATGTGAATGCAGCTGTTGTACACACAGCTGTCTTAACAAAATAATGCAAACTGAATGCAGAAAGTATTTGCCTAGTTATTCATGCAAAACAAAATTACTGAATTGCAGTTTGGCTTAGAATACCGACAACTGCGAATGCGAACGAATGAATGCGAACAGAACAAAACAGCTGTAGGCCTACTATAGGCCTAGAAAAACCATATCAGATCGATAAAGGCATGACACAATCTATATTTAGGCTAGTTACTTTAACAGTAAACAAACGCAGTAAACAAAAGGCGAATGTAAATAACCAAAAGAAACAGCCTACTACAGTGAGATGAAGCCATGCACAGCTGTCTTGCCAAATAAATAGGCCTATAGGCCCGCATCAAACATAGAAAAATCATGGCGCTCATGAGTTCAGCAACACGTTGCGATATGTCACAATACACTTCTGTGGATCAAATTCGACCCACCCACGTAATCAATTAAGCAATGCCGGCCTACCATAAACACGTTTCCAATACGTACAGTTCCACTTACAACCATAAAAAGCAATAGGCTACCAGAAAACCATAGAAATAGAATGTAGGCTGTCTATTTCTATGATGAAACATACCGATATGCAGCTATACCCAGGGGCATCATTTGGGTTCTTGCATTGGAATTATATTGAATTCTGCATATATCAAGCTATACCACAATAAACATAAAAGTTCAAATGCCAAGGTCATTGAGTGCTTTTGACCAAGAAGTGGCAGGTTGGCACGAAATCTCCATTGCAAAGAGCAAATTTAACCAGAACCATGCACAATGCACGTCCTCTAATAATGACCCATTTCTTGTAGCAGGCATTATAGAAATTGAACACGTCTCATAAACAATCTCTCAAGCACAAGTGAGTAGCCAGCTAATCTTTGTATTTTAAGTCTAGCCAACCTGGATGTATTCAGACCCCTTGCTTTTTTCCACATTTTGTGGGCAAGGAGGCCTACAAACCTGACTCAGTTACACCAGCTCTGTGGTAAGCTTATGAAAGGCTACCCGAAACGTTTGACCCAAGTTAAACAATTTAAAGGCAATGCTACCAAATGCTAATTGAGTGTATGTAAACTTCCCTATTTTGAAGGTGGGGGTGCAGCTGCTTCCATTTTCTCCGTTGCTCAGGCACCTATACACACACACACACACACACACACACAGAGATAACCGCACACACACAAAGGTCAGTTCAGCAGTGTTTGTTTAGCTATGCCGTTGATAATGTCCTGGTACATCTGGTTTTTCTAAGAGCAGTGAAATGAAGGTATTCTTATTATATTTTTGTTCACATAGCATTTGTTATACAGGTGACACGAATGGGTCATTTGTATTGATATACGTCCGTGTTTATGTCCCTGGTCTTTTGAATGGGCTTGATGATTATATCATAAAGTTCAAGAAAACGTGTTCAAATAAGATATTTGAAAATTTTCATTTTTGTTTGTGGATGAATTCACTTCTGCCAGATGCCTTTCATGAAGTTTTTGCGCTGAAGACCATTACGCTATAGTGTTGTCCATTGAAGACCATTCAAAAAGCCTACAAAATGCAAAAAACTACAAGGCTCCTTGCTGCATCATTTGTATGGTGTATTGCCTATTGCAACACAATGTTTTTCAGTATGCTGTCATAGCCATAATACCGCTGATGCTTTGTCTCTATACAACCACTAGATGGTGGTGTTGTAACACATTCCATTGAGAATGTATACAAATATTCCCCTAAATTCACCTCTGCAAACTCATCTGGGAATAATTAACCTCTGCACTAGAGGCTGATCCCAGAAGTAGGTGAGTCAGGCTGCCTCTATCTCAGTCTCCTCAAACATTGAGACGACACTTGTATGTGCCTTGAGGTAATATTCTATTGCCGTCCTCTGTAGCTCAATTGGTAGAGCACGGCGCTTGTAACGCCAGGGTAGTGGGTTCGATCCCCGGGACCACCCATACGTAAAAATTTATGCACACATGACTGTAAGTCGCTTTGGATAAAAGCGTCTGCTAAATGGCATATTATTATTATTATTTATTCTGGGACTACTGTTAATATGGATATCAAATGGACCTCAAACATCACATCATTTGCTATTTTTCGTTTGAATTTTGCCCTTGGGCAAGAGTGCTCCCTCAGACATTCACATTGAGACAGTGAACATCAGTGAAATTCAGTCATCACCTAGCCTAATATACGTCCCCACTCCAACCCTCATTGGTTAGCAATAGCATTCCAAGCCTTGGGGAACTGAGGAATGTGTGTGAACAGATGGAGCATTGTGACCTTCTAGGTCTAGAAGCTCTGCCTGGACTAGGCTACTACCTGAAGTAAAAAAGAGAGCAGCCAGGGACAGACCAATGAAAGGATGACTTGTGACTCTGTTAGCCAACCCAACTGCCACTACTCACTTCCTGTTGGGAAGTATTGTAACAACCTCACTGCTGATGTTTGTGAGGCTAACACAGGACACACTGGAGCTGGCACATCATGAGATTATATGGTATTTGTTATTTGAGAAGGTACAGTGGGGTCTGAAATTATTGACACCCTTGGCCTTGATAAATATGAGCAATATTGACTGCATAAAATATTTAATTCAAATACTGAGCAAAAACAATGGGGAAATTATATTATTTTCAGTGGTGTAAAGTACTTAAGTAAAAATACTTTAACGTACTACTTAAGTAGTGTTTTTGGGTATCTGTACTTTACTTTACTATTTATATTTTTGACTACTTTTACTCCACTACATTCCTAAACAAAATAATGTACTTTTTACTCCTTACATTTTCCCTGACACCCAAAAGTACTCGTTACATTTTGAATGCTTAGCAGGACAGGAAAATTATCTAATTCACGCACTTATCAAGAGAACATCCCTGGTCACCCCTACTGCCTCTGATCTGGCAGACTCACTAAACACAAATGCTTCGTTTGTAAATTATGTCTGACTGTTGAAGTGTGACCCTGGCTGTCCGTACATTTACAAAACAAGAAAATCGTGCCGTCTGCGTTGCTTAATATGAGTAATTTGAAATGATTTATACTTTTACTTTTGATACTTAAGTATATTTAAAACCAAATACTTTTAGACTTTTACTCAAGTAGTATTTTACTGGGTGACTTTTACTTGAGTCATTTTCTTTTAAGTTATCTTTACTTTTACTCAAGTATGACAATTGGGTACTTTTTCCACCACTGATTATTTTATACTAATACAATTGCTCAGAGAAAGAGATTTTTGTTTAACAAGGAATACAAAATAATCTCTAAAAGACTCGTATCAATAAAGTAGTCAAGTTTTTAGTATTTAGTCCCATATTCCTAGCACGCAATGACTACATCAAGCTTGTGACTCTACAAACTTGTTGGATGCATTTGCCGTTCGTTTTAGTTGTGTTTCAGATTATTTTGTGCCGAATAGAAATGAAGGGTAAATAATGTATTGTGTCATTTTTGAGTAAATCTTATTGTAAATAAGAATAGAATCTGTTTCTAAACACGTATACATTAATATGGATGCTACAGTACCATTATGATATATAATCCTGAATGAATCGTGAATAATGATGAGTGAGAAAGTAACAGAAGGTCAAAGATCATACCCCCAAGACATGCTAACCTCTCACCATTACCAATAACAGGGTGTTAAACATGCCACGCTTACTGTAGACACACACGTGAGTGGCCATGTTTAACCTGTGTGTGCGTTTGTGTGCATACCATAGTATTTATAGCAGTTAGTTGACTTTGCGCACAAAGTTGCCCAACCCTGTTCTTATCAGTAAACATGAACATGTTATTGCGAAATCTACACTGAACAAAAATATAAACGCAACATGTAAAGTGTTGGTCCCATTTTTCATGAGCTCATATAAAAGATCTAAGACATTTTTGCATATGCACAAAAAGGTTATTTCGCTCAAATTTGTTTACATCCCTGTAGTGAGCATTCCTGTTGTGGTCCTCTGTAGCACAGCTGGTAGAGCACGGCGCTTGTAACGTCAAGGTAGTGGGTTCGATCCCCGGGACCACCCATACACAAAAATGTATGCACGCATGACTGTAAGTCGCGTTGGATAAAAGCGTCTGCTAAATGGCATATTAATATTATTATTATTATTATTATTCTCCTTTGCCAAGATTATCCATTCACCTGACAGGTGTGGCATGTCAGAAAGCTGATTAAGCAGCATGATCATTACACAGGTGCACCTTGTGCTGGGGACAATTAAAGGCCACTCTAAAATGTGCAGTTTTGTAACACAACACAATGCCACCGATGTCTCAAGTTTTGACGTAGCATGCAATTGGCATGCTGACTTCAGGAATGTCCACCAGAGCTGTTGCCAGAGAATTGAAAGTTAATTTCTCTACCATAAGTCCCTCCAACGTCGTTTTAAGGAATTTGGCAGTACGTCCAACCGGCCTCACAACCACAGACCACGTGTAACAACGCCAGGCCAGGACCTCCACATCTGGCTTCTTCACCTGCGGGATTGTCTTGAGACCAGCCACCCGGACAGCTGATGAAACTGTGGATTTGCACAACCAAAGAATGTCTGCACAAACTGTCAGAAAGTCTCAGGGAAGCTCATCTGCGTGCTCGTCGTCCTCACC
This sequence comes from Coregonus clupeaformis, assembly GCF_020615455.1. Taxonomy (NCBI): domain Eukaryota; kingdom Metazoa; phylum Chordata; class Actinopteri; order Salmoniformes; family Salmonidae; genus Coregonus; species Coregonus clupeaformis. The sequence goes on from NC_059193.1 coordinate 34,710,250, forward strand.
AGGGTCTGGACCTGACTGCAGTTCGGCGTCGTAACCGACTTCAGTGGGCAAAATGCTCCCCTTCGATGTCCACTGGCACGCTGGAGAAGTGTGCTCTTCACAGATGAATCCCGGTTTCAACTGCACCGGGCAGATGACAGACAGCGTGTATGGCGTTGTGTGGGCAAGCGGTTTGTTGTTGTCAACGCTGTGAACAGAGTGCCCCATGGTGTCGGTGGGATTATGGTATGGGCAGGCATAAGCTACGGACAACAAACACAATTGCATTTTATCTATGTCAATTTCAATGCACACAGATACCGTGACGAGATCCTGAGGCCCATTGTCGTGCCATTCATCTGCCATCATCACCTCATGTTTCAGCAAGATATTGCACAGCCCCATGTCGCAAGGATCTGTACACAATTACTGGAAGCTGAAAATGTCCCTGTTCTTCCATGGCCTGCATACTCACCAGACATGTCACCCGTTGAGCATGTTTGGGATGCTCTGGATCGACATGTACGACAGCTTGTTCCAGTTCCCGCCAATATCCAGCAACTTCGCTAAGCCCTTGAAGAAGAGTGGGACAACATTCACAGGCCACAATCAACAGCCTGATCAACTTTATGCGAAGGAGATGTGTCACGCTGCATGAGGCAAATGGTGGTCACACCAGATACTGACTGGTTTTCTGATCCACGCCCATACCTTTTTTTAAGGTATCTGTGACCAACAGATGCATATCTGTATTCCCAGTCATGTGAAATCCATAGATTAGGGCCTAATTAAATTATTTCAATTGACTGATTTCCTTTATATGAACTGTAACTCAGTCAAATCTTTGAAATCGTTGCATGTTGCGTTTGTATTTTTGTTCAGTGTAGTATATGGCTTGCCCTGTCAAAACAACAACATGCCATTCTGTAGAGAAAGAGAGCTGGACAAACACTGACACTCTGTAAACTCACACATAGCCTACATAGTCACACACACACACTGGCTCTATTTGTAGGTGTGATCGAGCAGCCATGTTTTACCCGAGTGTGTTGTGTTCTACCATACAGCTGATGATCTTTGGCTTCTTCCTGTGTCTGGATGCCTTCCTCTACGTGTTCACGCTGCTGCCCCTCCGGATGCTGCTGGCCCTGCTACACCTCCTCACCTTGCCCTGCTGCGGCCTCGGGTGAGCCCACACACACACACACACGCTCACACTCTGGGTCACGTTTCACTGGGTGCTACGTACTGAACGTTGCAGATAGAAATGCCGTGGATAGATTTGAAATGCATGTCTGTTCTACCAAATGTATTTCTATCTGAACGTTCCACAAAGTTGTGCCCTACTGAACGCAGCTCTGACACTGACAAAGAAACACTGCATGATTCGATTGGAAATAACCATGTTACATGACCAGTACCATATCTATCTATGACATGGATGATTCTTTGCATTATGTTCTTGGAATTTAGGTTTACTACAGGAGTGGTAAATGGGGAAATATGTATAGGGCAATATAGATGGGTTTAGCTCACCAGAAAATAGGCCTAGTTCCCCAAGTGAATTGCACTCCAAAGGGCACTTGAGGCATAATCCTAACTTTGAGTGTGTCACGTAAATCACACCCTGATATCAATGAGATTTGCATGTGGTGTATCTATAGTTAGGATTCGGCCCTTCAGAAGACAGATGCATACGTAAGCTAGGTTTATGTATACTGTACAGTAAGTATTGTACTCACTCAGTTTGCCTGTGACTGGTCTGTACAAAGGTCAGTCTCTTCCCTTACCTTCTTTCCCTGCAGGGCAAACGTATGCCCCTACTGCAATCGGAGCAGGTATGCTAGTCTCACGCCTGTCACAGCTTCATCATTTATATTTTATATTATATATCGTTTCACCATCTCCATCTTGTTTGTCCTGATATGCAGCTTTGTGCTGTATTCTTCATGCTCTATGCTAAAGCCACTGAGGGGCCATTTTGGATTAGTAGTGTTCACAAACAGGGCTGTGCTCACCACGGCAACACGAATACTAAACAGTACGCTTTCCCTGCAAGAGCTCATATACATAGTGGACATGGTTTCTTCAAGACTGGCCCATCAAACTGATTTTCCATGGTATACCAAAGCTCCAGTCTTGTTGAAATGCTCAACATCAAATTACAACACACCAACAATGTGCAGTTCTCCTTGTTGGGTTGAGGACTCCTGTCTGAACGATCTCTCTCCAGAGTATGTACGGTATGCATAATGTTAGAGTATGTAGGCCTAACTGAAGGGAAAGCAGTAGCTGATTTTTGAATGTAGGCCTGCAGCTGGCTGTGGTAACGGATGGGCGATAGCTGTGCACTGCAGATGCTCAGTAAAATACATTGCATTGACAGATGGCTTGAGCTCTCTACGCCTCGAGTTACAGCATCCTCACTCCCTCCATCCCCACACGAACACAGAAGCCATAATCAGGCACTGTGGCTGACTACTAGCTTTATTGAAGTATTTTCTAGGTAAACATTAACATTTTTAACTGATAAGCGATATCATGTTTGACTACAGCTCAAATGACACTCCAGAGTTCAGGATGTGCTGTTTTGAACTCCTTAGCTTGAAAATATTTGTACAAATGTACCTTATCCACTCCATACAGAAGATGAGTATGAATTGCATAGGGTATTTGCCAAGTCCACTCCTATATCTTTGAGTGTCGTTTTTTTTTTGTGTTTTGACATTACCCTGTCATTTTTTGGAAGTCGTAGTAGGCCAAAGATAATGTATTGTAATTTCAATAGTTAAAACGTTGTCTTAACTGAGAAACAACTGTGTCGGCACACTCCCAAGAGAGGCTTGACAAAAACTCCACACCTCCGCTAACAACACGTATTCCAGTACCTTGTCTTGAAAAACTGTTCCTCTCACAAAGCACAGCTCAGCGCTGATGGCTGTGGCCTTTGTGATATCCGTTTGATGATGCATGCCCTTTTGTGTCTGTCTGCATGGCAGCGAAGCTTGACTGACCTTTTATACACACACACACACACACCTCTGTTGGCCAGAGCTGCAGTTAGTCAGCTAGGGGGCTATCACATTCATGGTGATTGCTGGTGCCTGTGCCAGGGGAACCGGGTTACACAGGGCCTGGCATTCACTAACATACACTGGCAGGACAGAGAGTACACTCTCTCATCATGCATTTTACTTTAATAGCCTAAGCAGTGTCATGTTATAGGTCGTTCACTGGGCACTCCTCTGCAAAGGTCCACTAGAATGTGCCAAAGTGCTGTGTCTGAGTCCGGCCAGTAAAGGGTGCTAGAGCACCAGCAGTGAATTATTCTTGTTTATGCTACGGTATGAATTGGTATATAATATTTACATTTACATTTTAGTCATTTAGCAGACGCTCTTATCCAGAGCGACTTACAGTTAGTGAGTGCATACATTTTCATACTGATATAGCATATGCTTCCTTCTTCCTCTCTTTGAGGTTATCACCTGACCTCTAAATGATTGAATAAGTGAAAGCAAATCTTCCAGGCCCCCAATATCAATCAACAATGACTCTACGTTCATCTTGCTATAACCTGTATGATAATAAAGGTTATGACTCTGATGTTGTTTGCTTCCCTTCATACCTCAATGCTCACTGCACACAATTTGGGAAGTAGATGAGACACCTGATTAAGCATTCTAATTTGCACTTTCTGAACTCAAGCTCCTCTCTCTCACCCCGGCGTCACTGCCACCCTCCCGACAGACAGACTGAGATATTTTGCACCTCCCCTTCCATTCCCCTTGTGACTGGTTATTCTAAGTCTTACCGCAGGAATTGAGAAATCTTAAAAGGTGATTTTTCCTCTCCCTTTTAGGAAGCTTTTTTGGCAACTTCTTGAAGCTCACTAAGGTGAGGGTGGTGATGGACAATCTCATTTGTGGAGTTTTATGCCGTTATTCAATCTATTGCAGATAGTGGATTCCTGAATATCGCATAGTCAGCTCCATCCATTCGGGACAGGCTGCTGTACAAATCAAGCACATGTTTGAAAGCGCTATCCAGAAATCCACCATCTGCAATCGATTGAAATCTGGCCTTAGTTTGAGTAATATGTAGAAGAGTGGTGGGTATACAAAGGACTAAGGTACTAGTATGCAGTAGTTATACTAGCTTAGATGTACAGTAGATCAGTATATTTAGTAGCCTTTCACATAACTAGCTACATGTCTTGACCTTCTACTCCCCAACAGAGACTGAAGCCCTATGGATTTGTCAGTCTTCCCCTAGCATGCTCTCATGCTGCGTGCCATTTAACTTTCGATTCGCCTACTCAATATTGGTGTAGCATACATTAAAAGGCAGGCTATATGAATAATATGTGTTCATGTAACAGATTTGGTTAGCTACTTCATTCCTCATCATTCCCCCCCAAACCATCTACTCATCGGTTGAATGTGTTCAATGTCCCATCCTAACCTGATCAACCCGAATTAACAAAAGTGTGTATTTATAATGTTAATGCTGCTTGTTATAAACATCAGCCAATCAAAAATAGTAACGGATGCTGAAAATAACTAGACACAGTCATTCTACTGGTGCCTTGACAACCCCGGGGGGTATTAAACCACTTCGATACAGCACACATGACACCTGTCCTGACATTGGCCTAATAGCCTAATAGTGCATGAAGCTTACAGTCAACCAAGATCCCAAGGTTCACTGTGTCATATCTCACAACGGTGTTATCACAAGCCTTAGGCCTACTTGTACTGAATAGATGCAAACAAATGTAATTGTGTACATACAGATGTATGACTAGGCTCTGTGTAACCTGTGTGTTCTGCAAGTGGCTCGCGCATGCTGCAGCCGGCCCAGGTGTGTGACATCTTGAAGGGACTGATAATGGTGCTGTGCTACTCCATGATGCACTACGTGGACTACAGCATGATGTACCACCTGATCCGGGGACAGTCCGTCATTAAACTCTACATCATCTACAACATGCTGGAGGTACAGTGGGTTGGATTTAGAGCTGTTGTAGTAATGTGATTTAATAAGGTTCCACTCTATAGCTTTCACTGGTCCAGTTGTGTTAGGTCAGTGAGTAGGCCTACGTCAAGGAAAATGAATTATTCTTGGCTGAAGTATCTGATTAGGGCCTCAGATACCCTATTTCATCTGAAATGCAGCAGGTGATAAATTATTAGAAAAAAATAGTTATAGTTTATGAAAACTCATGAGTTGTTTGGCCGATATTAATCTAACACAGCTGGTGTAAAAAGCGGAAAAGGTAGCTAGCTTTGCTTTATCTTGGCCAGGTCGCAGTTGTAAATGAGAACTTGTTCTCAACTGGCTTACCTGGTTAAATAAAGGTGAAAAAAATAAAAAATCAATAGGTTGAATTAGCTGTATCCTTGAACTGGTGCATCCGGTTGTTGGCAACTCCACTAAGGGTGTGCTGATATAAACCATACAGAAGACTAGAGAAGTAACATACAATTAAGCACTGGTAATCTGTCATAGTCTAATCCCATTGTATCACTTACAGGTCGAAAGTCACATCATTAACCCATGCTTAACTTGACTTGAACTACTTACCTTCCCTGTTCAGGTAGCCGACAGGCTGTTCTCTTCGTTTGGCCAAGACATCCTTGACGCGCTCTACTGGACGGCCACAGAGCCCAAAGAGAGGAAGAGAGACAGCATAGGGGTCATCCCCCATTTCCTCATGGCTGTGTTCTACGTCTGTATCCTTAATGGAGAACACCAGTGAAGTGCACACAGGAAGAACTCTGCTGTAGGAATTTGTGATCTCTCAACTTCTATCATCTTACAGGTGTCACTTTTCAGTTAGTGTTGCTGTTTTGATGATATGTCAGTAATGTGAGTCCACACACACTCACTCAAACACCCACCCCTTACTGTAGCGGATGCTATTGCCACCATGTTCAGTGTTTTCCTGAGCCTCTATCTCAGTCCTGCATGCTATCCTCATCATGGTCCAGGCGTCAACGCTCAACGTGGCTTTCAACTCCCACAATAAGTCCCTGCTCACCATCATGATGTCCAACAACGTGAGTACACACACACACTCAGATACACACACAAACATGTAATCTAAAATATAGAGGACACTAAAATATATTTTCCTCTATTTCCTGCATGTACAGTTTGTGGAGATCAAAGGAAGTGTGTTCAAGAAGTTTGAGAAGAACAACCTCTTTCAGATGTCCAACAGTGGTAAGTTACTGTAACATGTGCCATAGCCATTACACTGTACATTTAATCGTGCTATGGACAGTATTTTTAAGATTCAAAACGCCCTACATGTTAGACATTTTTCAATGCTCTGAGTCTTTTTCTATGCTTGGGGGTAAAACCCAGTAGCAAGCGATGGGTTAAGCCTCCTCCTCACCTCTTTTCCTCCTCTCTCTCTCTCTCTCTCTCTCTCTCTCTCTCTCTCTCTCTCTCTCGTCCTTTTGAAGCGGCAATCAGAGCTGTTTATTCAGCTTTGATAACACAAAAGAGATGCGCTATGGATTTGAATGCATTCTGAACTCTTCCTCTTTGTGCCTGCAGGCTGCATGTTTTCATCTTTGTTGCTGTCATACTGCAGGAATGCAAGGAACCGAAAATAAGCTTGAATCATTTCCTATTTACCCCCTCTTGCAAATCGCTCGCATCTTTGAAGATCCAGTCTATTTAGCAAGTTACACTTAGTTCCAAACCACACAGGATTCCGATGAATAGGATATTTATGCCAAATGATGTATGTAGCTTTGAAAGTACATGGAAAAAATGGCTGCCCTTTTTGTTGATCTTACATATTCATCGTTGTTATATGATTCTAAGTATTAGGTAGTAACGAATATGTATTTATTTGCATTTTAGATATCAAGGAACGGTTCACCAACTACGTGCTCCTGCTCATCGTCTGCCTCAGGAACATGGAGCAATTCTCCTGGAACCCAGGTAACCATTTCACACACATTACAGCTAAACATGCAAAGGGATTTCTTGGATCCATTTTATTATGTTCACAGGAACAGGTGAATATATTTTTTGGTCTTTTAGCCCCTTTTTCTCCCCAATTTCGATCTTGTCTCATCGCTGCAACTCCCTAACGGGCTCGGGAGGCGAAGGTCGAGTCATGTGTCCTCCGAAACATGACCCGCCAAACCGCGCTTCTTAACGCTCGCCCGCTTAACCCGGAAGCCTGCCGCATCAATGTGTCGGAGGAAACACTGTTCACCTGATGACCGAGGTCAGCCTGCAGGTGCCCGGGCTGCCACAAGGAGTCGCTAGAGCGCGATGAGCCAAGTAAAGCCCCCCTGGCCAAACCCTCCCTAACCCGGACGACACTGAGCCAATTGTGCGCCGCCCTATGGGACTCCCAATCATAGCCGGTTGTGATACAGCCCGGGATCGAACCCGGGTCTGTAGTGTCGCCTCTAGCACTGCGATGCAGTGCCTTAGACCACTACGCCGCTCGGGAGACCCACAGGTGAATCTGTTTGTATCAATGTTGTAGCATGTAGGCTATATTCTGTATTGAACTAAGAAATAATTTATGTAACACTTGTTTGCTGCTACTGCTACCATTGGAAAAGCAATCACCCTGATCCTTGGTGCTCTTTTAAAGCCGTTCCATTGAAACCACTAGTGGATAAGACATTGTGATGATGATGGGAGGGAGGGATGACAGTAAGGCTGCACTATCTGACAGCTCTCTTAATACAGTCAGCTGGCCCTGACAGATTTGGAATGTCAGCAACGGTCATGATGCTAATGTCGGTCATGATGCTAATGTCGGTCATGATGCTAATGTTGTACACTGACAGGGTCTGAGCCTTATGGTATGACCTAGACCTCATCCAAAAACATTTTGGGCAGACTTGCTGCACCACATGGATATGAATGTGATGAAGATTGTATTGTATCAGTCAAATCAAATACTTTTTTACCCTGTGACAGAACTTATTGTACTAAGCCTAAAACAATATATGATTAGACCAAGAAATCATTAAATGTACAATTGAGTCAATTAAAAAGAAAGACCAGACATTCAGTAAGGTAAAGAAAGAATAGATTTAGAATTCACTTCACAGGTTGTCTTGTCTCCAGATCATCTCTGGGTGTTGTTACCTGACGTCTTCATGGTGATCGCCTCAGAGATCGCAGTGGACATCATCAAACACGCCTTCATCACCAAGTTCAACGAGATCACGGCAGATGTAAGGATGGATCACACAGATGATGATTCATGATTTGATGAATTGGAGTTAAATCAAATGAAAACCATTCAAACAGTTTGCAGTTGCACACCAAAAGGGAAAAGTGTGTTTTGAGGTCAATCCCAATTCTGCTTCAAGGAATTGAATTGAAGTTCACAAATACAACAATCCCCATTAGGAATAAATTGCGCTTTAAAAAATCTTGAAAAGGAATTTCAATTAATCTACTGAATAAATTCATTAAGAAAACACTTTCCCTCTGGGTGTGTGATTGTGAAAGGTATGTTCACTGGAGAGGGTCTGCTCCGTTCATGTTTGAAGGATTATACAGTGGTTGGCCCTGTTTTTATATACAGTGTGGCGCTGTTGTTTAGCTAACCGTCCACACTGCTGTGTGCCTCAATCTCTGTAGCGTGCCATGAGTCCCTCCGCTCCCTTCCTCTGCCCTCTTTCTAAATCACAACACAGCACATCACATTATGCCCCAATAGGGCTACTGGGCAAGCACACCAAAAGCCAGCAACATCCTCATCCTCAGCCAGAACAACTAGCAGCTCCATATCCCACCGTCAATTGGGACCCATTCCCAGCACTTGTGTGGTGAGAAACCTTGCCTAAGACCTGAAGGCTTCAGATCAAAGGGCTCACACAGTCTTGTGGCGAATAGGAGACCCGGGTTCGAATCCAGTCGGATACATTGGTGCCGTGATTCTGTGGAGTTGGTCATCGGGGGGAGGAGTGTAATGGTGGCGGTTCGGTGAAGTAACCTTCGCTGAGACCTGAAAACTGCCTAGGCTTTAGCTCAGCCGGCTAACACGGTCTTCAAATCTAGCCGGTCATACTCACTTGTGGTCTAGTCTAATGGTATCAATGTTTTTCTCAGAGCCATAGCAGATGGTTACAAGCGTCATATCAAACAACATAACCATAGCGATACATTATAATAATAAACTAAAACTATAGGTGTTCTGTTTATCTCTGTGATAGTAACATGGCTGTTTTGTCTCCGCAGGTATACAGTGAATACAGAGCCAGCCTGGCCTTCGATCTCGTCAGCTGTCGGCAGAAAAACGTACGTAGCATCTCTCGAACACAGTGATTAGGCATCCAGCTCCATTGTCTCTACAGTTTTAATCAATGGGTTATGTTCACTGCTGTAGTTGATGTGTTATTGAGGCTTGTTTTGTCAATGGGCAGGCCTGCACAGACTACAGCGATTCCGTAGCCAGAAGAATGGGCTTCATTCCTCTTCCTCTTGCAGTCCTGGTAAGATCAGCCTTGTACAACAGTCCAATGCAGTGTTTCCTCTTCCATTGTATGTAGATGAGCAGTGTGTTTAAGTGGGCACTAACTTTTGATTGTGTTATATTGATATCAATCAACTAACAGTTCTGTCTTGTATAAAATTGTTTATTAGTTGCACGACAATGTAGTTGACTTATACAGTGGGGGAAAAAAGTATTTAGTCAGCCACCAATTGTGCAAGTTCTCCCACTTAAAAAGGTGAGAGAGGCCTGTAATTTTCATCATAGGAATTTTCATCATAGGTACACGTCAACTATGACAGACAAATGAGAAAAACAAATCCAGAAAATCACATTGTAGGATTTTTTATGAATTTATTTGCAAATTATGGTGGAAAATAAGTATTTGGTCAATAACAAAAGTTTCTCAATACTTTGTTATATACCCTTTGTTGGCAATGACACAGGTCAAACGTTTTCTGTAAGTCTTCACAAGGTTTTCACACACTGTTGCTGGTATTTTGGCCCATTCCTCCATGCAGATCTCCTCTAGAGCAGTGATGTTTTGGGGCTGTCGCTGGGCAACACAGACTTTCAACTCCCTCCAAAGATTTTCTATGGGGTTGAGATCTGGAGACTGGCTAGGCCACTCCAGGACCTTGAAATGCTTCATACGAAGCCACTGCTTCGTTGCCCGGGCGGTGTGTTTGGGATCATTGTCATGCTGAAAGACCCAGCCACGTTTCATCTTCAATGCCCTTGCTGATGGAAGGAGGTTTTCACTCAAAATCTCACGATACATGGCCCCATTCATTCTTTCCTTTACACGGATCAGTCGTCCTGGTCCCTTTGCAGAAAAACAGCCCCAAAGCATGATGTTTCCACCCCCCATGCTTCACAGTAGGTATGGTGTTCTTTGGATGCAACTCAGCATTCTTTGTCCTCCAAACACGACGAGTTGAGTTTTTACCAAAAAAGTTCTATTTTGGTTTCATCTGACCATATGACATTCTCCCAATCCTCTTCTGGATCATCCAAATGCACTCTAGCAAACTTCAGACGGGCCTGGACATGTACTGGCTTAAGCAGGGGGACACGTCTGGCACTGCAGGATTTGAGTCCCTGGCGGCGTAGTGTGTTACTGATGGTAGGCTTTGTTACTTTGGTCCCAGCTCTCTGCAGGTCATTCACTAGGTCCCCCCGTGTGGTTCTGGGATTTTTGTTAACCGTTCTTGTGATCATTTTGACCCCACGGGGTGAGATCTTGCGTGGAGCCCCAGATCAAGGGAGATTATCAGTGGTCTTGTATGTCTTCCATTTCCTAATAATTGCTCCCACAGTTGATTTCTTCAAACCAAGCTGCTTACCTATTTGCAGATTCAGTCTTCCCAGCCTGGTGCAGGTCTACAATTTTGTTTCTGGTGTCCTTTGACAGCTCTTTGGTCTTGGCCATAGTGGAGTGTGGAGTGTGACTGTTTGAGGTTGTGGACAGGTGTCTTTTATACTGATAACAAGATCAAACAGGTGCCATTAATACAGGTAACGAGTGGAGGACAGAGGAGCTTCTTAAAGAAGAAGTTACAGGTCTGTGAGAGCCAGAAACCTTGCTTGTTTGTAGGTGACCAAATACTGATTTTCCACCATAATTTGCAAATAAATTCATTAAAAATCCTACAATGTGATTTTCTGGATTTGTTTTTCTCATTTGTCTGTCATAGTTGACGTGTACCTATGATGAAAATTCCTATGATGAAAATTACAGGCCTCTCTCATCTTTTTAAGTGGGAGAACTTGCACAATTGGTGGCTGACTAAATACTTTTTTCCCCCCACTGTAACTCCATTTTGTTGCATTGATTTTAATACTGATTAACTGTTACTTGCAACAATGTTTCTGCTGAAGCTTTTCTATTTTGTGATTGACAGCTAATCCGAGTGGTGATGAGTTCAGTGAATGTACAGGGAGCCCTGTCCTACTCCTGTGTGTTCCTCTTCTACTTGGGGTAAGACTCAAATCATGTTCTTATTCTTTGTCATGTATGATGAATTGCAATTACATAGCACCCCTTCCACAAGTTTCATAGATAAAGTTGATGCGTCAGTCACGCAGTACAGCTAGCATGATTTGTTAGCATAGCATTCACACTGTATTCTATGTGTATTTAAATGGAGCGCCTCAATGATGTCCGTGCCAGTCTGTCCCCATTGAGCTACGTTAGCATGAGCCTGCACGTTAGCCCTCTGCTTGGCTTTGATAGGGCTTCTTTTTTTTTCCTCTGATCTTTTCTTTTTTCCCACCCTGGGGGTATAGACCACTGAACAGTTAGCCTGAGGTGGAATACAATGTTGTCATCTCCAGTGCCCACCCACCCCCTCACCCCCATTTTAAAAATAGCTGTGTCCCCAACAGACCCTGGTATCTGTGAAAAGACCACAGTATGACTCGCAAAAGCCCTCGGAGGGCATTTGGTCCACAGACCTAGATGTGGCTGTCTCTCTCGATCGTATTTCATATGCATCATAAGCTTCAGATATGCAGAAGCCTAGTGCGTCCTGGAGCTGTTTTCTGCCCATGAACTTAGCCTAACTTTAATTTTACACAGTAAAAACCCTTCATACTCAGTGTGAGGTGTATGGCTACTTTGTGGATAGTGTTACTATTTCCTAAATACACAGGGCTCTACACTGACCTTTTCTACAAGGAGCATGTGTGCGCCTACGTTAAAAAATGTAGGCGAACACAAAGAAATGTAGGAGCACAATTGAGGTATTAAAGTCCTTAATTTTTGTAGGTGCACTGATGTTACTAAATAAACATTCCAGGTCACACAGCTAAATATTTAGGCGCATATGCGAGTGAAATGGAGGCCCTGATACGGTGAGATTGAGCGTTTTGAATTTGACATTTAATTTAATATCAACTATGTGCCTAAAAAGCCATACCAGTATACTTTATCTGTATTTCCATATAGAATCAAATCTAGACCTGTTCACAATGGGAAAAAACACTCATGACTATAGTCTGCTTCTCTTCTCACTTTCACCTTGAATATCGTTACTTATCGTCTTGTCCATGTGTAGAATGGTAACCCTGAAGGTGCTGAACAGTATTGTGCTGCTGGGGAAGTCGTGTGTGTACGTGAAGAGAGCCAACATGGAGGACAAGCTGTTTGAGAGGCCCCCCACAGCTGCCCCCGGGAAGACGCCCAGTAGAACCAGCAAGACTTCTAGGTGTACTGTCCCCTCAGGTACCCAGTGACAGACAATACCCTAGTAATTATCTTTATTTACCTTCATTTTACCAGGAAGGGAACATCTTCTCATTAACAATAATGACCTAGGAACAGGTATAAACCTTGCATGAAACCATGAAGACTGCTCAGCGGGCTAACACAATCTTATAGCATGCAGAAGACCCAGATTCGAACCCAGTCAGTCACATACAGCCTACCCAGCCTCAATAAGACACTCGGTTCCATTAAATTACTCATTCTTCTTAGCAATCCCAGCTTGCCAAACCCAGCCTCAAGCAAGCAGATGCGTATTCCGACTCGGGTAATTGACCTCCATCATCTCCACACACACATCTCTCCATCATCCACATCGAAACTGCTACTGAAATTCAAAACTTTAACTGCTGCTCAATGCGCATGACAGAGATAAATTGTCAGTTGTGTGTGAACGAGCGAGTGTGTGTGGAGCTTAACCGTTTTTTCTCCAGCGTGGCAGACGAGCCAGCTGCACTAAGCTGAGAGCATTAGAGCGACAAGTGACACCACGTCACATCAAAGCTTTTCTCACTCCTGTGTTTTTACAGAACCACAATTTTCAGGCGAAAGAATCAGTAGTATAGTATGTGAAATGTTAAAGTGCCAATCCATATCATGTGGTGTCACTGAAGCCTGATCGCTTGCGTTGCTATTCTTAATTAGCCCATCTGTAACTGTACTGTACCCAACCCGGCTGTCTCTTCTGGGCTGCATTCATTAGGGCACACCGTAACAAAACGCTTTGCGTCAGAAAATGAATATGAGCGTCTCTTATTGGACACGTTCAGGTAGTCACTCCCTGTTTTAGTCAGTTTCATTCTGTTTGGTGCCTAATGAATACTTCCCTGGCAAAATGGGTTACTTTTAGCCCTCTGATTCCAATGGATTCCTTACTATACTAACAGACTCGTCTCTTGTTCTTCATAATGATTTGGATGAAGATCTAATTGGAGGTGCCATATGTTTATAGGTCTCTGTGGCAAAGAATATACTGATGAGCAACTGTGGTTTCCCTAAGGCAGTGTCATGAAAGCTTATGGCGAAAGCATATGGCTATTTCAGGAACAAATGGATGAATTGCTTAATTACTTGTTGGTTATACCCATCAAGAGCCTACTAAATTACTAGAGGGCTATGTCATAAACCCTAAAAGTTCCATAATGGGGTAAAAATGGCAGCCATATTGGTCAGGGACAAATCCAAACCAGTCTAATTGGAATGAATGGCAGTAGAGGCATAGTCCTGATTTTACTTAAGCAGGAAAATAAAAGTAAGATGTGATATCATAAATTGTCTAATAATTATTGTCAACTAAAATATTGTCATATACAGTAATTATAAATACAGTTTATACTGGTTTTATAAAATAAATCTGTATAAATAGCCTCTAAAATATATGTAAACAGACCATAAATGTCTAAAACAATTGATATATTGGAAAGCTGTGAGTGCTATTAAGCTGTGAGTGCTATTATATGATACAAAATCAGTACTTATTGCATTTACAACTTGTGTAAGTCCTATCATCAACTGGTATGGCTGTAGATTGAATGGAATGTTGGCAGTTCATTTGAAAAATGAATGGAATCATTCCTCTAAAACTGTCTGGCTACTAGCTAACATACAGTGCAGATACATTCTTCAAATTCATTATTTTACACTATCTTATCACAGCACTGGCAAACAAACCATGGTTGACCAACTCCCTGACCAAAATGGCTGACCTTTATCCCATCATCAGAAGGTTCATGTCCATTCTAGTTTTCTAATTCCTAATTATATGGTTATGCCACTGGTTCAGTACCACAATGCATGTTCTAAAGTAGGTCTACTCATGTGTTATTGCCTTAAGAGGAGCACACATTTATTTCATGCAGTCTGGGGAATACACACACGATTTGCTGCTCGCCTGGTAAAGTCTAATTTGCCTACACACTCTTTTTATATGCAAGTGAAGCATGTCGGCGCCCTGGGCAAATGGTTTCTCCGTAGAGTAGTAACCCATGTGCTGATATGCTGCTGCAACTTCACTCGACTTTATTTGAATATAACGGCCGTCATGAATTATTCTATTTGCCTGACCTAACTTGTGTAATGTAATGCCATTTATACTGCATACTGGCATTTAAGGCCATGATTGGTGGACTTGAGAAGTCTACTGGTATTACTGTAGATTTGTCTTTTTGACCCTTTGATATACAGTGCATTCAGAAAGTATTCAGACCCCTTCCCTTTTTCCACATTTTGTTACGTTACAGCCTTATTCTAAAATTGATAAAATAGTTTTTTTCCCTCAACAATCTACAGACAAGACCCCATAATGGCAAAGCGAAACAGTTTTCCAGAAATGTTTACAAATGTATTAAAAATAAAAACAGAAATACCTTATTCAGACCCTTTGTTATAAGACTCTAAATTGAGCTCAGGTGCATCCTGTTTCCAGGAGTCCACCTGTGGTAAATTCAATTGATTGGACATGATTTGGAAAGGCACACACCTGTCTATGTAAGGTCCCACAGTTGACAGTGCATGTCAGAGCAAAAATCGAGCCATGAGATCGAAGGAATTGTCCGTAGAGCTCCGAGACAGGATTGTGTCGAGGCACAGATCTGGGGAAGGTTACCAAAACATTTCTGCAGCATTGAAGGTCCCCAAGAACACAGTGGCCTCCATCATTCTTAAATGGAAGAGGTTTGGAACCACCAACATTCTTCCTAGAGCTGGCCGCCTGGCCAAACTAAGCAATCGGGGGAGAAGGGCCTTGGTCAGGGAGGTGACCAAGAACCCGATGGTCACTCTGACAGAGCTCCAGAGTTCCTCTGTGGAGATGGGAGAACCTTCCAGAAGGACAACCATCTCTGCAGCACTCCACCAATCAGGCCTTTATGGTAGTGGCCAGACGGAAGCCACTCCTCAGTACAATGCACATGACAGCCCGCTTGGAGTTTGCTAAAAGGCACCTAAAGGACTCTCAGACCATGAGAAACAGGATTCTCTGGTCTGATGAAACCAAGATTGAACTCTTTGGCCTGAATGTCAAGCATCACGTCTGGAGGAAACCTGGCACCATCCCTACGGTGAAGCATGGTGGTGGCAGCATCATGCTGTGGGGATGAACGGAGCCAAGTACAGAGAGATCCTTGATGAAAACCTGCTCAGGACCTCAGACTGGGGTGAAGGTTCACCTTCCAACAGGAGAACAACCCTAAGCACACAGCCAAGACAACGCAGGAGTGGCTTCGGGACAAGTCTCTGAATGTCCTTGAGTGGCCCAGCCAGAGCCCGGACCTGAAACCGATCGAACATCTCTGAAGAGACCTGAAAACAGCTGTGCAGCGACGCCCCCCATCCACCCTGACAGAGCTTGAGAGGATCTGCAGAGAAGAATGGGTGAAACTCCCGAAATACAGGTGTGCCAAGCTTGTAGCATTATACCCAAGAAGACTCAAGGCTGTAATCGCTGCCAAAGGTGCTTCAACAAAGTACTGAGTTAAGGGTCTGAATACTTTTAATAAATAAATATAAAAATATAACTGTTTTTGCTTTCTCATTATGGGGTATTATGTGTAGATTGATGAGGGGAAAAAATAATTTAATAAATTTTAGAATAAGGCTTTCCGAATGCACTTTAGGTGAGTTTATATTCCTATAAGTCAATTTGGTTGGTTTTCCAGTTTATTTGGTCACTCTGAAGTCAAATCTAATCAAAAGAGAAGTTTGATGTTGTTGTTTAGTTGCTTCCTATCTATGTGTGAGTGTTACTTACCATTAGTGTAACTTTTTTCAAATGACCAAGTATTGTTCATGTTTGTGTTAAATCTACCTCTCTCTCTGTGTCATTTGCCTCATCAGGTGATCCATCAGAGGATCTGTGGTCTGAGCGGTCCCCATCCACTCCTTCATGCACCTCCATCCCCCCCTCCTCCTCTGTCACCACCCAGCCTACCCCCACCGTCAGCCCCACCCTACGGGCAGAGACTGTGGCCCCTCCCCCCACCACCACCCCAACCAGGCCATCCACCAGCCCAGAGCCAGAACCGGACCCTGACATCCTCACCCCCTCGCCCCCTGCCACTCCCGAGCAGAATGAGGGGGAAGGAACGGAAGGCACAGAGCTCAAGCACAGGACCCCTAAAAAGGACCTGCTGGATGTAGACCGCTTCACGATATGTGGGAACCGCATCGATTGACCCCTTCCATTGACCTTTGACCCCCCCCACCCCCCCAAAAAAGAAAGCGATAACCACTCAGGAGAGCCAGTGAGCAAGACACACCTCAGCACTTCTGCTCTCTTAGCAAAATCCGGTGGAAGCAGAGTATATTTATTAAGTTAGACAAACAGTAAGTTATTGACATACAGTAAGTTATTGACATACAGTAAGTTATTGTGGACTCTGGGACAGGCTGTTTAATTTAAATTGACCTGCTGTTTTTTTCGCCTGCGGGGTTTGGGGCTCGACAAAGAGAACTACGGTTGGTTGGGCGATTGAAGACTGCCAGAGAAATTGTTGTTTTCATGGCAACCCAGTCTTGTGCTGGTCTGTACCAATGATGTATATAAACCCTGGATTGCTGATGCTATGTATTGGCCATTGAGAAGCTTTGAAGCCATGGGTCGGCCATTTTGGCACTCCCCAGTATTACAATGAAATGTTTCAAGGACAAAATAACATGTATTTTAATGTTTTTTTGTTATAGTGGGTACAGTAACATTAGTAGTCAATTTCTTTTCAACTTTAAGGAAAATGTTTTAATAGATTTCAATGTTTTGCTCTCTCGCACATAATATTATAAAAAAGTATTCATTAAGGTGTCTGTAATAGAATAAATGTGTCAAAAACGAATGTAGACATTAATAAATGCATTTATATAGCTTCTAAAATATTTTTTACAATGGAGGAGGAGTACCAAGATGGCTGTGCGATGGCTTCAATACAACGCTCCATGTCAGTCATCCAGGGTGCTGGATACACATCACTGGTCTGTACATGAAGTGTGCGAGCGTGTGTGCACAAATGTGGAACATGAGAAATGTGTGCCTCTTCTCAGATACACAGCAAAAGAGGAACAAAGTTATCCGTCAATGTTCTTCCGTTTATATGGACATAATAGAAAAAAATGACTGAAAAGGATAAATTATTTGCTAGTCAAAAAGCTTTACCCGATTTATTGGAATTTTTCGGTATGAAATATCACTACTGGTACGAGCTCCATTTGGTAGTGTAAAGAACATCTCCACAGAAGTGAGTTTTTTAGAGAGCTTTCTTTTACAGATATTTTTATCTCATTCAATTTGATTTAAAAGAACCGCAGGTACCCTTCGTTGACATGTTTGATGGTTATATATTCGCCATTAACGCACTTATTACTCATACATATTGCCTTTGTGGAAAGTTCATAATAGCATCTTATGATGGCAAGAATCTCTAGTTTGATGTATTCCTGGTTGTCAAACCTTAGGGGGATTTCAGTTATGAATGTTTGTGCTGATTAAACTTTACCGTATTGTCTTAAATATGCTACATCCGACAGGTTTTGGAGCTATTTCTCTTAATTTAATAATTTGACACTCATGCAATGTTTTAATTACCATTGTAATAAGGATCTATTTTTGGAGCTGCCAGTTGTAATATTTTATAGTATTTTTGCGCATAGAACTTCCGCTGAACCCTCTCTACGGGTCACTTTTTGTAGTGTTCTAATGCAAGCAATGATGGAAAACTGTCCACTTAATCTCATCTGTTTGGTTCATAACTTCACCGTGATATGAAATGGCCCTCTTTTTTTGGATGATGATGATGATGAATAAAAGTTATTTTGTAATTGTGGTGTCATTATCCAACAAGAACAGAGTGAGAGGGGAATCTCTCTCTCTCTCTCTGTCAATTGTCTCCTCAGGTGATCCCTGGTCCGAGCGAGGCCCCTCCACTCCCTCCTGCACCTCCATCCCCTTCTCCTCTGTCACCAGCCAGCCCACCCTTACCCCAGCCCTCACCATTGGGATAATGGTTTTACCATTGATGAATGAACATGGGGTGAGACCCCTGTACAGTAGATGTTGTTTATCAGTTGAAGGTGATGACCTCACCTTCTACAGACGGGGCGGTGACTCAGGTAGTGTAAATCCACCCCCAGCCAAGCACGTCTTAGAGGGCTAAGCGCCTTACCTCTCCTCCCTGGTAGTAATAGTCTGGCTGGAGCCTGTCCAGTGACTGGAAGCATTACATGTACAGGCTCACTCTACAGGTTGTATTTTAACAACTAATATTCACTTAACTCCTACCCTAACCATATATACTGAGCAAAAATATAAACGCAGCATGCAACAATTTCAACGAGATACAGTTCATATAAGGAAATCAGTCAATTGAAATAAATAAATTAGGCCCTAATCTGGATTTTACATGACTGGGCCAGGGCGCAGCCATGGGTGGACATGGGAGGGCATACCCACCCACTGGGGAGCCAGGCCCAGTCAATCAGAATGAGTTTTTCTCCAGAAAAGGGCTTTATTACAGACAAAAATACTCCTCAGTTTCATCAGCTCTCCGGGTTGCTGGTCTCAGACGATCCCGCAGGTGAAGAAGCCGGATGTGGAGGTCCTGGGCTGTCGTGGTTACACGTGGTCGGCGGTTGTGAGGTCGGTTGGACATACTGCCAAATTCTCTAAAACGATGTTGGAGGCAGCTTATGGTAGAGAAATTCAAATTCAATTCTCTGCCAACAGCTCTGGTGGACATTCCTGTAGTCAGCATGCCAATTGCACGCTCCCTCAAAGCTTGAGACATCTGTGGCATTGTGTTGTGTGACAAAACTGCACATTTTAGAGTGGTCTTTTATTGTCCCCAGCACAAGGTGCACCTGTGTAATGATCATGCTGTTTAATCAGCTTCTTCATATGCCACACCTGTCAGGTGGATGGATTATCTTGGCAAAGGAGAAATGCTCACTAACAGGGATGTAAACAAATGTTTGTAAAATATTTGAGAGAAATAAGCTTTTTGTGCATATGGAAAATTTGATCTTTTACTTCAGCTCATGAAACATGGGACCAGCATTTTACATGTTGCGTTTATATTTTTGTTATTATAAATTAACGTAACATATTCCTTAAGTTTTAGCTCACACACAGTATTTTTTGGTCCAAAAAGTTGGATCCGGACCCAAATGGACACAACGACAACCAGACCTAGACCTGACCCATACCCTAACTGGTCAGGATCTAGACCAGACCGGAGTGACATAATTATGTTTATCAGCCAAGTTGCTCTTCTGGTTAACGAATAGGTCTTTATTTGTTGGCTAGGCCTTCTATAAGTCAATAAATTCACCTTATTAGCGTAAAATAAATAGGCTATAGGCTATGCAGAGCCGTGGTCGGGTCCATTCGAGTCTATCAGCTGTAGTTACATAGATCCGAGACCAGATGATAATCAAACAGGACCCGGACCCAAGGGACAAGTTTGGGTGTGTGTCGGGCATTCGGGTGGATCCGTGAAGACCTCTAGCACACACAAAGACACACAGTCACCTCACTCTGTCTGGACTGGGTAAGAAAAAGCATATAGACTATTTCCACTTCCTACTTTTATTCCCACTTCCACTCATGATGTGGCATCTGGGTCGAGTGATCCCTGTGAACCCTGATAACATGGTGGCAGGTGGCTTAGTGGGTAAGAGCGTTGTGCCAGTAACCGAAAGGTCACTGGTTCTAATCCCAGAGCCAACTAGGTGAAAAATCTGTCTGTGCCCTTGAGCAAGGCACTTAACCCTAATTGCTCCTGTAAGTCGCTCTGGATAAGAGCGTCTGCTAAATGACTAAAATGTAACATTAGTGAGGTGTGTGTTTGTGTGTGTACATGTTCAGAAATACAACAAAACATGCACCACCTCTGTTGTGCCAATAAATAGCTTGTTAATTATGCATCGATACAGCCTAAATATTAGATTTAATAGGCCTTTATGCCTCTCATTTATTAAGAGAAGAATGATCAGAATAGCATCAGGTATACAAAGTGCATCCCCTCCACTTTGTTGCTTTGATTTATCTTGACAACAATTGTCTTTGGTCTCACAACTACAGCTGTTTAGTTGACCTTATGTATTCTAATGGACCTGAAGGCTACTGGTTTAACAGGGGTTATGCATAAAACTGAAAAAAAGGCCATAGTTTATTTTCCCCAAACATGTTGTCATGCCATTAATATTATGGCTGTTTGGGAATTTCCTCCTTATGCTTTTTGACTGAATGTAGAACTATGTGTTGCTGTCTTATAAGGCATAATTGTCAGGATACAGTGCATTCGGAAAGTATTCAGACCCCTTCAAATGTTCCACCTTTTGTTATGTTACAGCCTTATTCTAAAATTGATTACATTGTTTTTTAACCTCATCAATCTCCACACAATACCCAATAATGACAAAGCAAAAACTGTTTTTTTTTTTCAAAATTGTTGCTAAGTGCGTAAGTATTCAGAACATTTACTTAATACTTTGTTGAAACACCTTTGGCAGCGATTACAGCCTCGGGTCTTCTTGGGTATGACGCTACAAGTTTGGCACACCTGTATTTGGGGAGTTTCACCCATTATTCTCTGCAGATCCTCTCAAGCGCTGTCAGGTTAGATGGGGAGCGTTGCTGCACAGCTATTTTCAGGTCTCTCCAGATATGTTCGATCAGGTTCAAGTCCGGGCTCTGGCTGGGCCACTCAAGGACCTTCAGAGACTTACATTTACATTTACATTTTAGTCATTTAGCAGACGCTCTTATCCAGAGCGACTTACAGGAGCAATTAGGGTTAAGTGCCTTGCTCAAGGGCACATTTACGTCATTTAGCAGACGCTCTTATCCAGAGCGACTCACAAATTGGTGCATTCACCCTATAGCCAGTGGGATAACCACTTTACAAAAATTTTTTTGGGGGGGGTAGAAGGATTACTCTATCCTATCCCAGGTATTCCTTAAAGAGGTGGGGTTTCAAATGTCTCCGGAAGGTGGTGAGTGACTCCGCTGTCCTGGCGTCGTGAGGGAGCTTGTTCCACCATTGGGGTGCCAGAGCAGCGAACAGTTTTGACTGGGCTGAGCGGGAACTATGCTTCCGCAGAGGAAGGGGAGCCAGCAGGCCAGAGGTGGATGAACGCAATGCCCTCGTTTGGGTGTAGGGACTGATCAGAGCCCGAAGGTACAGAGGTGCCGTTCCCCTCACTGCTCCATAGGCAAGCACCATGGTCTTGTAACGGATGCGAGCTTCAACTGGAAGCCAGTGGAGTGTGCGGAGGAGAGGGGTGACGTGAGAGAACTTGGGAAGGTTGAACACCAGACGGGCTGCGGCATTCTGGATGAGTTGTAGGGGTTTAATGGCACAGGCAGGGAGGCCAGCCAACAGCGAGTTGCAGTAATCCAGACGGGAGATGACAAGTGCCTGGATTAGGACCTGTGCCGCTTCCTGTGTAAGGCAGGGTCGTAGGGTCACTCCTGCATTGTCCTGGCTGTGTGCTTAGGGTCGTTGTCCTGTTGGAAGGTGAACCTTCGCCCCAGTCTGAGGTCCTGAGCGCTCTGGAGCAGGTTTTCATCAAGGATCTCTCAGTACTTTGCTCCGTTCATCTTTGCCTCGAACCTGACTAGTCTCCCAGTTCCTGCCGCTGAAAAACATCCCCACAGCATGATGCTGCCACCACCATGCTTCACCGTAGGGACGAGGCCAGGTTTCCTCCAGACGTGATGCTTGGCATTCAGGCCAAAGAGTTCAATCTTTGTTTCATCAGACCAGAGAATCTTGTTTCTCATTGTCTGTGAGTCCTTTAGGTGCCTTTTGGCAAACTCCAAGCGGGCTGTCATATGCTTTTTACTGAGGATTGGCTTCCGTCTGGCCACTCTACCAGAAAGGCCTGATTGGTGGAGTGCTGCAGAGATGGTTGTCCTTCTGGAAGATTCTCCCATCTCCACAGAGGAACTCTAGAGCTCTGTCAGAGTAACCATCGGGTTCTTGGTCACCTCCCTGACCAAGGCCCTTCTCCCTCGATTGCTTAGTTTGGCCGGGCGGCCAGCTCTAGGAAGAGTCTTGGTGGTTCCAAACTTCTTCCATTTAAGAATGATGGAGGCCACTGTGTTCTTAGGGACCTTCAATGCTGCAGAAATGTTTTGGTAGCCTTCCCCAGATCTGTGCCTCGACACAATCCTGTCTCGGAGCTCTCCGGACAATTCCTTCGACCTCATGGCTTGGTTTTTGCTCTGACATGCACTGTCAACTGTGGGACCTTATATAGACAGGTGTGTGCCTTTCCAAATCATGTCCAATCAATTGAATTTACCACAGGTGGACTCCAATCAAGTTGTAGAAGCATCTCAAGGATGATCAATAGAAACAGGATGCACCTGAGCTCAATTTCAAGTCTCATAGCAAAGGGTCTGAATACTTATGTAAATAAGTATTCTTGTTTTTAATACATTTGCAAAAAGAAATAAAAACCAGTTTTCGCTTCGTCATTATGGGGTATTGTGTGTAAATTGCTGAGGAAATTGTTTTATTTAATCCATTTTAGAATAAGGCTGGAACGTAACAAAATGTGGAAAAAGTCAAGGGGTCTGAATACTGACGGATAGAAATCTTGTCTAAACAACTTGAAAGGATGAGCATAGATTTATATGATCAAAGGCTGAACTGTTTCTCATCCCAATGGGAATCTTCTAGCAGGGTCTCCCTCAAACACCTAGGAGGAAACCAGCTACTGTAAGTACGTGATCAATCCCATTTAATGAACATGGCATTTTGTGCATTTCCTTTTTGTTCATCGACAGATCATATGCAGCAGAGGAAAGGAAAGCACTGACAAAATCTCCACATTTACCTGATGTGAACCAGTGAAGCAAAAATATTGTGACTGTAGTTACTCAACATTCACCCGTTGTATTTGGCTACTCAGGGACCACATTTCAAATAGAACGCATATCCCTATTCAAAGGGTTTTTCCATTCACCTGATCTGGTTTGCCTCTCTCAGTGCGGATCTAATGAGTGTTGTGAATGCGCTGAAGGAAGGCGTTCTGTAGCCCTGATGAAAGGCCTTCCCACAGGGAACCTGTCCAGAGAGGTCCTGGCCTGCCACGTTCTGGGAAATCAACAAGGATTGCATTGTGCATGGCGATGCTGAGTGCTTCTAGATCTGCGGGTTGAGGTCCCAAAGTATCTTGTGTCTACCCTCTGAGGGTGGGGAGGTGGGGGGCAGGGTCAGAGTTCGGGAGGACATTGAACACCTGTGATGTGAGGACAGATGGGTGCGTGGTCAAGACAGTTTGGCATCTGTTTATCTGAAAGTGGACACCTTGTGTATAGGTTAGGACATTGGTCCATTGGTAGGCTATACAGTCAAAAAAGCCTACTCTAATCATTTTCATGTTAATATATTCCATGGCTGTTGGAGATTAAGCATTCATTTTATTGGTGCAATAAACTGTTCTGAGAAGGGTAACTGACTAAAGGAACAGAAGAGAGCCCGTTTTAGTGTGCCACAGCAGTATTCAGTATGGCAGGCTACTGTACATCTCAAAACAAATTATAGGCCTATATTCAGGCATCATGCACCCCATAAATCTGATGGGGCACAAAGTACGTACAGTGGGGAAAAAAAGTATTTAGTCAGCCACCAATTGTGCAAGCTCTCCCACTTAAAAAGATGAGAGAGGCCTGTAATTTTCATCATAGGTACACGTCAACTATGACAGACAAAATTAGAAGAAAAAAAATCCAGAAAATCATATTGTAGGATTTTTAATGAATTTATTTGCAAATTATAGTGGAAAATAAGTATTTGGTCAATAACAAAAGTTTCTCAATACTTTGTTATATACCCTTTGTTGGCAATGACACAGGTCAAACGTTTTCTGTAAGTCTTCACAAGGTTTTCACACACTGTTGCTGGTATTTTTGGCCCATTCCTCCATGCAGATCTCCTCTAGAGCAGTGATGTTTTGGGGCTGTCGCTGGGCAACACGGACTTTCAACTCCCTCCAAAGATTTTCTATGGGGTTGAGATCTGGAGACTGGCTAGGCCACTCCAGGACCTTGAAATGCTTCTTACGAAGCCACTCCTTCGTTGCCCGGGCGGTGTGTTTGGGATCATTGTCATGCTGAAAGACCCAGCCACGTTTCATCTTCAATGCCCTTGCTGATGGAAGGAGGTTTTCACTCAAAATCTCACGATACATGGCCCCATTCATTCTTTCCTTTACATGGATCAGTCGTCCTGGTCCCTTTGCAGAAAAACAGCCCCAAAGCATGATGTTTCCACCCCCATGCTTCACAGTAGGTATGGTGTTCTTTGGATGCAACTCAGCATTCTTTGTCCTCCAAACACGACCAGTTGAGTTTTTACCAAAAAGTTATATTTTGGTTTCATCTGACCATATGACATTCTCCCAATCCTCTTCTGGATCATCCAAATGCACTCTAGCAAACCTCAGACGGGCCTGGACATGCACTGGCTTAAGCAGGGGGACACGTCTGGCACTGCAGGATTTGAGTCCCTGGCGGCGTAGTGTGTTATTGATGGTAGGCTTTGTTACTTTGGTCCCAGCTCTCTGCAGGTCATTCACTAGGTCCCCCCCGTGTGGTTCTGGGATTTTTGCTCACCGTTCTTGTGATCATTTTGACCCCACAGGGTGAGATATTGCGTGGAGCCCCAGATCGAGGGAGATTATCAGTGGTCTTGTATGTCTTCCATTTCCTAATAATTGCTCCCACAGTTGATTTCTTCAAACCAAGCTGCTTACCTATTGCAGATTCAGTCTTCCCAGCCTGGTGCAGGTCTACAATTTTGTTTCTGGTGTCCTTTGACAGCTCTTTGGTCTTGGCCATAGTGGAGTTTGGAGTGTGACTGTTTGAGGTTGTGGACAGGTGTCTTTTATACTGATAACAAGTTCAAACAGGTGCCATTAATAGGGGTAACGAGTGGAGGACAGAGGAGCCTCTTAAAGAAGAAGTTACAGGTCTTTGAGAGCCAGAAATCTTGCTTGTTTGTAGGTGACCAAATACTTATTTTCCACCATAATTTGCAAATAAATTCATAAAAAATCCTACAATGTGATTTTCTGGAGAAAAAAAATCTCAATTTCTCTGTCATAGTTGACGTGTACCTATGATGAAAATTACAGGCCTCTCTCATCTTTTTAAGTGGGAGAACTTGCACAATTGGTGGCTGACTAAATACTTTTTTCCCCCACTGTATATATATGTTTACTTTTCTGCATATCTAAGCATACCTATTGGGTTGTCTGTATCCTTTGACTGGTAGTTATTATTTTTTTAAGAAGCTAAATATGCTTGTCTGCATCTCTGCAAAAAATATGGGTAAAAGATTGAAAGGAATGTGAGTGTTATTCAGTGCATTTAGTAATTGCTTGCTTTTCTAAAGTCTACCAACCTTGCCAGCAGGCATGCCAGCTAAGATAGTTAAACAAGCTAGCCACTCTAACTTGAATGATAGCCTGAAATGGCTTCTTGGTAGTTAGTTATGAGGTTGGGTGTCACGCTCGTTGATTGAAGGATCGGACCAAGGTGCAGCGTGGTAGGTGAACATATTAATTAATTAAATGAACACAGACAAAAATACAAACGACTGTAATGTTCTGCAGGTTACAACGCAACTATACAAAAACAAGATCCCACAAACTAAGGTGGGAAAAAGGCTGCCTAAGTATGATCCCCAATCAGAGACAATGATAGACAGCTGCCTCTGATTGGGAACCATACCCGGCCAACAAAGAAATAGAAAAACTAGAATGCCCACCCAAATCACACCCTGACCTAACCAAATAGAGAATAAAAGGGATCTCTAAGGTCAGGGCGTGACATTGGGAGTTTGGGAACCTATTTGGGCTAGCTAAAGCCAACTTCATAACATTGCTAGGTGGCTAGTACTATTACAGAGAAACAACAGCAAAAAATAATATATATATATATATATATATATATATATATACAGTACCAGTCAAAAGTTTGTACACACCTACTCATTCAAGGGTTTTTCTTAATTTTTACAATTTTTTACATTGTAGAATCATAGTGAAGACATTAAAACTATGAAATAACACATATGGAATCATGTAGTAACCAAAAAAAGTGTTAAACAAATCAAAATATATTTTATATTTGAGATTCTTCAAAGTAGCCACCCTTTGCCTTGATGACAGCTTTGCACACTCTTGGCATTCTCTCAACCATCTTCATGAGGTAGTCACCTGGAATGCATTTCAATTAACAGGTGTGCCTTGTTAATTTGTGGAATTTCTTTCCTTCTTAATGCGTTAAAGTTTCTTCAAGTGCAGTCGCAAAAACCATCAAGCGCTATGATGAAACTGGCTCTCATGAGGACCGCCACAGTAAAGGAAGACCCAGAGTTACCTCTGCTGCAGAGGATAAGTTCTTTAGAGTTACCAGCCTCAGAAATTGCAGCCCAAATAAATGCTTCACAGAGTTCATGTAACAGACACATTCAACATCAACTGTTCAGAGGAGAATCACGCCTTCATGGTCGAATTGCTGAAAGGAAACCACTTCTAAAGAACACCAATAAGAAGAAGAGACTTGCTTGGGCCAAGAAACACGAGCAATGGACATTAGACCGGTGGAAATCTGTCCTTTGGTCTGATGAGTCCAAATTTGAGATTTTTGGTTCCAATAGCCGTGTCTTTGTGAGACGCAGAGAAGGTGAACGGATGATCTCCGCATGTGTGGTTCCCACCGTGAAGAATGGAGGAGGAGGTGTGATGGTGTGGGCGTGCTTTGCTGGTGACACTGTCTGTGATTTATTTAGAATTCAAGGCACACTTAACCAGCATGGCTACCACAGCATTCTGCAGCGATCCCATCTGGTTTGCGCTTAGTGGGACTATAATTTGTTTTTCAACAGGACAATGACCCAAAACACACCTCCAGGCTGTGTAAGGGCTATTTGACCAAGGAGAGTGATGGACTGCTGCATCAGATGACCTGGCCTCCACAATCACCCGACCTCAACCCAATTGAGATGGTTTGGGATGAGTCAGATGGCAGAGTGAAGGAAAAGCAGCCAACAAGTGCTCAGCATACTGTGAGATCTGATCGTCACTTCCGTCTCGCTTCCGCATTGTCTCCGTGCTGCTGTGCTGTTTGTTGCTACTTGGCTACCTGCCAAACTGTTCACGTTTTACTTTTAATAAACGTTTAATCAATCTCTGTGTTCAACAAATTTACCAACTTTTTAGTTTTGTCCTCACTCATCTTTTTTCGTTAAACTTTTTCGTTTTTTTGCTGCCAACTTTACTTTATTTTCCTTTTTTCCATCGCAACTTTTTTCCCTCATTCAACTTTTTCACTCCGGACGCTTTATCTGGACATGGTTCGTCAACATCTTCAACAGCCGAAGTTAAGTAGTAACATTAACATGATGTCTTCTAATTGCAGTCGCTGTACTCATAATATACAGGAGAACGATCGCCTTACGGCGAGAATAGCTGTGCTACAAGCCCATCTTCAGACGCAATCGTTAGGCAAGGGTAATTTCAGTGTAGGAAAGGAAGAAACAGCGTCTGTGCCACCAGTAAGTACAGATAGTAACGTTAGTATAAATCCCCCCGCACAGTCCCCGCAGCCGGACAACTTTCTCATGGCTTCTGGAGGGAAATACCGTTGGAATGCTCAACCAGTGTCGCTCATTCAGCCGACAAAAACTTTCAACCGGTTTTCCCCATTATGTAGCGAGTCGGAGTCTGAGTCTGAGTCTTCCCTTGTCTCTACTCCTCCCGTTACGGGTCTGAGACGCCGAAGGCTCCCACCATTAGCTCTGACAAATTGAAAACCCTAGTCATTGGCGACTCCATTACCCGCAGTATTAGACTTAAAACGAATCATCCAGCGATCATACACTGTTTACCAGGGGGCAGGGCTACCGACGTTAAGGCTAATCTAAAGATGGTGCTGGCTAAAGCTAAAACTGGCGAGTGTAGAGAGTATAGAGATATTGTTATCCACGTCGGCACCAACGATGTTAGGATGAAACAGTCAGAGGTCACCAAGTGCAACATAGCTTCAGCGTGTAAATCAGCTAGAAAGATGTGTCGGCATCGAGTAATTGTCTCTGGCCCCCTCCCAGTTAGGGGGAGTGACGAGCTCTACAGCAGAGTCTCAGCACTCAATCGCTGGTTGAAAACTGTTTTCTGCCCCTCCCAAAAGATAGAATTTGTTGATAATTGGCCCTCTTTCTGGGACTCACCCACAAACAGGACCAAGCCTGACCTGCTGAGGAGTGACGGACTCCATCCTAGCTGGAGGGGTGCTCTCATCTTATCTACCAACATAGATAGGGCTCTAACTCCTCTAGCCCCA
Organism: Coregonus clupeaformis; assembly: GCF_020615455.1. Taxonomy (NCBI): domain Eukaryota; kingdom Metazoa; phylum Chordata; class Actinopteri; order Salmoniformes; family Salmonidae; genus Coregonus; species Coregonus clupeaformis. Next base: position 34,739,323 of record NC_059193.1, read on the forward strand.
CAGTGAAATAGGGTGCAGGCCAGGCAGCAGGCTGTTAGCCAACCTGCCAGCTTAGTGGAGTCTGCCAATAGCACAGTCAGTGTAGTCAGCTCAGCCATACCCATTGAGACTGTGTCTGTGCCTCGACCTAGGTTGGGCAAAACTAAACATGGCGGTGTTCGCCTTAGCAATCTTATTAGGATAAAGACCTCCTCCATTCCTGCCATTATTGAAAGAGATCGTGACACCTCACATCTCAAAATAGGGTTACTTAATGTTAGATCCCTCACTTCAAAGGCAGTCATAGTCAATGAACTAATCACTGATCATAATCTTGATGTGATTGGCCTGACTGAAACATGGCTTAAGCCTGATGAATTTGCTGTGTTAAATGAGGCCTCACCTCCTGGTTACACTAGTGACCATATTCCCCGTGCATCCCGCAAAGGCGGAGGTGTTGCTAACATTTACGATAGCAAATTTCAATTTACAAAAAAAAAAATGGCGTTTTTCGTCTTTTGAGCTTCTAGTCATGAAATCTATGCAGCCTACTCAATCACTTTTTATAGCTACTGTTTACAGGCCTCCTGGGCCATATACAGCGTTCCTCTCTGAGTTTCCTGAATTCCTATCAGACCTTGTAGTCATAGCAGATCATATTCTAATTTTTGGTGATTTTAATATTCACATGGAGAAGTCCACAGACCCACTCCAAAAGTCTTTCGGAGCCATTATCGACTCAGTGGGTTTTGTCCAACATGTCTCTGGACCTACTCACTGCCACAGTCATACTCTGGACCTAGTTTTGTCCCATGGAATAAATGTTGTAGATCTTAATGTTTTTCCACAAAATCCTGGACTATCGGACCACCATTTTATTACGTTTGCAATCGCAACAAATAATCTGCTCAGACCCCAACCAAGGAGCATCAAAAGTCGTGCTATAAATTCTCAGACAACACAAAAATTCCTTGATGCCCTTCCAGACTCCTTCTGCCTACCCAAGGACGTCAGAGGACAAAAATCAGTTAACCACTTAACTGAGGAACTCAATTTAACCTTGCGCAATACCCTAGATGCAGTTGCACCCCTAAAAACGAAAAACATTTGTCATAAGAAACTAGCTCCCTGGTATACAGAAAATACCCGAGCTTTGAAGCAAGCTTCCAGGAAATTGGAACGGAAATGGCGCCACACCAAACTGGAAGTCTTCCGACTAGCTTGGAAAGACAGTACCGTGCAGTACCGAAGAGCCCTCACTGCTGCTCGATCATCCTACTTTTCCAACTTAATCGAGGAAAATAAGAACAATCCAACATTTCTTTTTGATACTGTTGCAAAGCTAACTAAAAAGCAGCATTCCCCAAGAGAGGATGGCTTTCACTTCAGCAGTAATAAATTCATGAACTTCTTTGAGGAAAAGATCATGACCATTAGAAAGCAAATTACGGACTCCTCTTTGAATCCAGGGCTTAGCTGTCCTGGATCTGCACAGCTCTGCGAGGGCCTGGGATCAGGAGAGACACTTAAGTGTTTTAATACTATATCTCTTGACACAATGATGAAAATAATCATGGCCTCTAAACCTTCAAGCTGCATACTGGATCCTATTCCTACTAAACTGCTGAAGGAGCTGCTTCCTGTGCTTGGCCCTCCTATGTTGAACATAATAAACAGCTCTCTATCCACCGGATGTGTACCAAACTCACTAAAAGTGGCAGTGATAAAGCCTCTCTTGAAAAAGCCAAACCTTGACCCGGAAAATATAAAAAACTATCGGCCTATATCGAATCTTCCATTCCTCTCAAAAATTTTAGAAAAAGCTGTTGCGCAGCAACTCACTGCCTTTCTGAAGACAAACAATGTATACGAAATGCTTCAGTCTGGTTTTAGACCCCATCATAGCACTGAGACTGCACTTGTGAAGGTGGTAAATGACCTTTTAATGGCGTCAGACCGAGGCTCTGCATCTGTCCTCGTGCTACTAGACCTTAGTGCTGCCTTTGACACCATCGATCACCACATTCTTTTGGAGAGACTGGAAACCCAAATTGGTCTACACGGACAAGTTCTGGCCTGGTTTAGATCTTACCTGTCGGAAAGATATCAGTTTGTCTCTGTGAATGGTCTGTCCTCCGACAAATCAACTGTACATTTCGGTGTTCCTCAAGGTTCCGTTTTAGGACCACTATTGTTTTCACTATATATTTTACCTCTTGGGGATGTTATTCGAAAACATAATGTTAACTTTCACTGCTATGCGGATGACACACAGCTGTACATTTCAATGAAACATGGTGAAGCCCCAAAATTGCCCTCGCTAGAAGCCTGTGTTTCAGACATAAGGAAGTGGATGGCTGAAAACTTTCTACTTTTAAACTCGGACAAAACAGAGATGCTTGTTCTAGGTCCCAAGAAACAAAGAGATCTTCTGTTAAATCTGACAATTCATCTTGATGGTTGTAAAGTCGTCTCAAATAAAACTGTGAAGGACCTCGGCGTTACTCTTGACCCTGATCTCTCTTTTGACGAACATATCAAGACTGTTTCAAGGACAGCTTTTTTCCATCTACGTAACATTGCAAAAATCAGAAATTTTCTGTCCAAAAATGATGCAGAAAAAATTAATCCATGCATTTGTTACTTCTAGGTTAGACTACTGCAATGCTCTACTTTCCGGCTACCCGGATAAAGCACTAAATAAACTTCAGTTAGTGCTAAATACGGCTGCTAGAATCCTGACTAGAACCAAAAAATTTGATCATATTACTCCAGTGCTAGCTTCCCTACACTGGCTTCCTGTTAAGGCAAGGGCTGATTTCAAGGTTTTACTGTTAACCTATAAAGCGTTACATGGGCTTGCTCCTACCTATCTTTCCGAGTTGGTCCTGCCGTACATACCAATACGTACGCTACGGTCACAAGACGCAGGCCTCCTAATTGTCCCTAGAATTTCTAAGCAAACAGCGGGAGGCAGGGCTTTCTCCTATAGATCTCAATTTTTATGGAACAGTTTGCCTACCCATGTGAGAGACGCAGACTCGGTCTCAACCTTTAAGTCTTTACTGAAGACTTATCTCTTCAGTAGGTCATATGATTGAGTGTAGTCTGGCCCAGGAGTCTTCGGATGGGGCCACAGTGTCTCCGGACCGCTCCTGTCTCAGCCTCCATGTCATGAGCCCTCTCACTCCACCGGGTTACCACCTTAATTGGTTTCCACTATCTTCCACTCTGCTCACCTCCCTCTCTCTACTCAGCCTACTAGCTCCACCTGTCCCTGCTCTGCTCGGCTCTAATTACTCTGCCAGCTGCGCTGCATTACCCACTAACCTCTCCCAGTATTTAAGGCCCTGTCTTTCAGCTCTCCGGTGTCAGATCGTCTGCAAAGCTCACACCCGGAACCTGTTTGCTCGCGCTTCTGGCTCACCCTGGTTTTGTGACCCCCGGACCTGCCTGTTTATTGGATACTCTTCTGCCTTAGGAGATCCAGACCTGCTTCTGCCATTACGACTCCTGACTACTCTTCAATCCCGGTAACTCTGACCAGCCTTCTGCCTTGCTACTACGTATTTTGGATTCCCTTGAACTGTACTGCTGCCTGGTTTCATTCCGCCCTGTTGTGTCTGTGTCTCCCCAGGACTTCTGGACCACCCACCACCGGCTTCATAGGACGCATCGCTGCCACTGGGGGGCACAGACCCAGCGCATTGGACGGGATCCCTGTTACCCCTGGAGCCTTCATTCACTCCCTACTTCCCTTTTCCCTTAAGTTTAATAAACTTTCTGGTGTGACGCAATTGTGGTCCTCTGGTCGTCTGTCTGAATCGTGACAGTACGATCTGACCATTATGGACTCAGCGCACACTTTCCCCGACATGGAAACCGATGAGCATGAGCAGCAGTTCCAGCAGCAGCAACAACAACTCGCCATGCTCATTCAACTCCTCACCAACCTTACCCCCAGCCAGTCTGCCCACCAGCCCAGCCCCCGAGTTACCTGCCCCGGTCATTGCAGCCGCTGCTCCGAACCCAAGATTGAAACCCCGAGCGGTTCAACGGCGATTCAACCCAGGTCCGGCCATTCCTGACTAGCTGCCGACTTCAGTTCTCCTTGCAGCCAAGGACCTTCGCCACGGAGGGGGCTAAAGTTGGGTATGCCATCACTCACCTGACGGGCCGAGCTCGACTCTGGGGAACAGCAGAGTTCGAACGTCAAACCCCGCATGTGCGACCTTCGACCTGTTTGCTGAGGAGATGCTGAAGGTGTTTGACCTGGATTCACCCACCGCAGAGGCGTCTCGTGAACTGTTCAGTATTCGACAAGGCAGACGTACAGTCGCAGACCATTCCATCGACTTCCGAACCCTGGCTAGACGAAGTTCTTGGAACACACCACCGTTGGTGGACGCGTTCTTCCATAGTTTGGCTGACTATATCAAGGACGAGTTGGTCTCCCATGAACTGCCTTCCACTCTTGATGAAGCCATCGCACTGACTGTCAGGATCGACAGAAGGATACAGACCCGTCGTCGTGAGAGGGGGCGCCAAGGTCCACCTACTACCGGCATTCGGAGAGATCCGACTGGGCTCCTGTCATCTACTGCCACTCACCCAGGTCAGCTTGATCAGTCTGAGCCTATGGAGATTGGGCGAGCCTCCCTCACTCCTGCAGAGCGCCAGCGCCGCTTCACCTCAAACCTCTGCCTCTATTGTGGAGGTGATGGACATCGTGTGGTAACCTGCCCTTTAAAGGGCCGAAGCTCACCGGGCGTAGGGGGAGTCCGGTCGAGTTCAATGACCATCCAGTCCTCCGACCGCAAACCCCTGCTGCAAGTTCACCTCCGCCTCTCTGACTCAACTCACACCCTGGCTGCTCTGGTGGATTCTGGCGCCGAAGCCAACATAATGGACGTCAAGCTGGCACGCCAACTGGGACTGGAGAACCTCCGTTTGACACCTCCTATTCCTGCCCGGGCACTGGACGGACACTTACTCGGATCGGTCACTCATGTCACGGCCCCGGTCTCGATGGGTCTGTCCGGAAACCATCAAGAAACTATCCAGTTTCACCTGCTCCCCTCTCCAGGCCAACCCCTCATCCTGGGTTACCCATGGCTCCGCCCGGCACAACCCTCAGCTCGACTGGGTGACCGGGGTGATCAGGGAGTGGGGAGAGGACTGCCACCGAACCTGCCTGCTTGCTGCCGCACTACCCCCTCGGCCAGTACCTACTAACTCCGCTCCGGACCTCTCCAATGTCCCAGAATGCTACCATGGTCTCAGGGAGGTGTTTAACAAAGCAAGAGCCACATCTCTGCCCCCTCACCGACCGTCATCGACTGTGCCATCGACCTCCTCCCTGGAACAGCTCCTCCAAGGGGTCGTCTTTATTCGTTGTCTGCTCCTGAAAGAAAGTCCATGGAGGACTACATCAATGGCTCTCTGTCCGCAGGATTAATCCGTTCATCTTCATCTCCTGCTGGTGCTGGCTTCTTCTTTGTGGGGAAGAAGGACGGATCTCTTCGCCCCTGCATCGACTACAGGGGACTCAACGACATCACAGTGAAGAACCGTTACCCTCTGCCTCTGCTCACCTCTGCTTTTGAGTTGCTCCAGGGAGCCACTGTTTTTACCAAGTTGGATCTCAGAAACGCTTACCACCTAGTGCGGATCCGGGAGGGAGATGAATGGAAAACCGCATTCAATACACCAACAGGCCACTACGAGTATCTGGTTATGCCTTTTGGCCTCACCAATGCTCCTGCTGTGTTCCAGGCTCTAGTGAATGATGTACTGCGGGACATGTTAAACAAGTTTGTCTTCGTTTACCTGGATGACATCTTAATTTACTCCAGAAACCTGTCTGAACACACCCGCCATGTCCAGCAAGTCCTTCATCGTCTTCTGGAGAATTCCCTCACGCCAAGGCAGAGAAATGTGAGTTTCACGTCAAGACAGTGGCCTTCCTGGGGTACATAGTGGCAGAAGGAAGTATCCAAATGGATCCTGCCAAAGTATCAGCAGTCACTTCGTGGCCAGTTCCGGAGAACAGAAAGAAGCTGCAACAGTTTCTGGGGTTTGCTAACTTCTATAGGAAGTTTATCCGGAACTACAGTACCGTTGCTGCCCCTCTCACTGCTCTAACCAGCACCAAGCAACCCTTCACCTGGACCCCAGCAGCCGACAAAGCCTTCAGTACCCTCAAGGTGAGGTTCACCTCCGCTCCCATCCTCCAGATGCCTGATGTGGACCGGCAATTCATTGTGGAGGTGGACGCCTCGGATGTGGGAGTTGGTGCTGTGATTTCTCAGTGGGCTGCGGAGGATAGGAAGCTCCATCCCTGTGCCTTTTTCTCACGTCGGTTGTCCCCCTCTGAGTGCAATTACGACATAGGGAACCGTGAGCTGCTGGCTGTGAAGCTTGCCTTGGAGGAGTGGCGTCACTGGCTGGAGGGGTCCACCATTCCATTTCTCGTTTGGACCGATCATAAGAACTTGGAGTACATCCGCGACGGCCAAACGGTTGAACTCCAGGCAGTCCCGCTGGGCCCTGTTCTTCACCAGGTTTAATTTCACTCTGTCATACCGGCCTGGATCACGCAACACCAAGCCAGACGCCCTCTCCCGTCAATTCCAGAAGGATGACACCCCCTCCAAGGACCCTGTGTCGATTCTGCCAAGTCCCTGCATCGTTGCAGCTCTGACCTGGGCTGTTGAGGAACAGGTGCTGGAGGCTCTCCGTAACCAGCCAGGTCCCAGCACTTGCCCAGCTGACCGCCTTTTTGTCCCCGAAGACCTGAGGTCCCAGGTCATTCAGTGGGGACATGACTCCCGCCTAGCTTGTCACCCTGGCTCCACCCGCACTTACAACCTGCTCGCCCAGAGGTTCTGGTGGCCCTCTCTGAGGAAGGATGTACGGGAATTCGTCCAAGCCTGCCCCATCTGCAACCAACACAAGTCGTCCTGCCAGCCCCCAGCCGGATTGCTGCAGCCCCTGCCTGTGCCCAGACGTCCCTGGTCTCACATCGCCCTTGACTTTGTCACGGGCTGCCCCCTTCAAGGGGGCATGACCGTCATTCTCACCATCGTTGACCGTTTCAGCAAGATGGCACACTTCATTCCCTCCCCAAGCTCCCAACCGCCAAGGAGACCGCCCAGGTGGTCCTGGAACACGTCTTCCGGATCCACGGACTGCCAAGGGATGTTGTTTCTGACCGTGGTCCACAATTCTCCTCCGCTTTTTGGAAGGAGTTCTGTCACCTGCTGGGAGCCACAGTCAGTCTGACTTCCGGATTCCATCCCCAATCCAATGGGCAGTCAGAGCGGGCTAATCAGGAGCTCGAGAAGGCACTGCGATGCATGACTTCACGCAACCCCCACTCCTGGTCGCAGCAATTGACATGGGTGGAGTACGCACACAATTCTCTGACCTGCTCTGCCATCGGTATGTCCCCTTTCCAATGTGTTTATGGATACCAGCCTCCTCTATTTGCCAGCCAGGAGGAGGAGGTTACTTGCCCATCTGCACTTGCTTTTGCCCGTCGATGTCGCCGCACCTGGTCACAAGCCCGAGCCACACTCCTCAGGTCCGTTGCCAGCTACACTACCGGGGCCAACCGTCGGAGAATTCCTGCTCCCACCTACCATGTTGGTCAAAGGGTGTGGTTGTCATCGAAGAACCTGCCACTCAGGGTGGAGTCGCAGAAGCTGGCACCTCGGTTCATTGGCCCATTCCCTATCATAAGAGTGATTAGCCCAACTGCTGTCCGGCTCCAACTGCCTAATTCCCTGAGGGTGCACCCCACTTTCCATGTGTCTAAGATTAAGCCCATCCATGAGAGTCCGCTGGTCCCTGCTGCGCCTGGTCCTCCTCCTCCACGGCTCGTCGATGGTGGTCTGGTTTACACCGTCCGCCGCCTGCTTCGGTCCAGACGGAGGGGTAGGGGTCTCCAGTACCTCATTGACTGGGAGGGCTATGGACCTGAGGAAAGGACCTGGGTGCCAGCTAGTCGGATTGTGGATAGGACTCTCATCACCGCTTTCCACCAACGGCATCCTGATCAACCTGCAATCCGTAGGGGCCGCCCCAGAGGGGTCCCTAACCGTCCGGCCCGCTCGGCTTCCTGTCCTGTGCCTGATCCTGTCTCGGGACCTGTCCCATCTCCCGACCACGGCCCTCCGGCTTCCTCCGAGGATGAGGACGTTCACTCGGACCGTTCGGAGGAGTTCTAGCCCTCCTCCGGCTCCCCTCCTCCCGCCCGGCGTGGTGTTGCTCTTGGGACTTCTGGGGCCGTCCCTTGGGGGGTTCTGTCATGAGCCCTCTCACTCCACCGGGTTACCACCTTAATTGGTTTCCACTATCTTCCACTCTGCTCACCTCCCTCTCTCTACTCAGCCTACTAGCTCCACCTGTCCCTGCTCTGCTCGGCTCTAATTACTCTGCCAGCTGCGCTGCATTACCCACTAACCTCTCCCAGTATTTAAGGCCCTGTCTTTCAGCTCTCCGGTGTCAGATCGTCTGCAAAGCTCACACCCGGAACCTGTTTGCTCGCGCTTCTGGCTCACCCTGGTTTTGTGACCCCGGACCTGCCTGTTTATTGGATACTCTTCTGCCTTAGGAGATCCAGACCTGCTTCTGCCATTACGACTCCTGACTACTCTTCAATCCCGGTAACTCTGACCAGCCTTCTGCCTTGCTACTACGTATTTTGGATTCCCTTGAACTGTACTGCTGCCTGGTTTCATTCCGCCCTGTTGTGTCTGTGTCTCCCCCCAGGACTTCTGGACCACCCACCACCGGCTTCATAGGGACGCATCGCTGCCACTGGGGGGCACAGACCCAGCGCATTGGACGGGATCCCTGTTACCCCTGGAGCCTTCATTCACTCCCTACTTCCCTTTTCCCTTAAGTTTAATAAACTTTCTGGTGTGACGCAATTGTGGTCCTCTGGTCGTCTGTCTGAATCGTGACACTCCAGTATTTATGCTGCAGTAGTTTATGTGTCGGGGGGCTGGGGTTAGTTGGTTATACCTGGAGTACTTCTCCTGTCTTATCCAGTGTCCTGTGTGAATTTAAGTATGCTCTCTCTAATTCTCTCGTTCTCTCTTTCTCTCTGAGAACCTGAGCCCTAGGACCATACGTCAGGACTACCGGGCATGCTGACACCTTGCTGTCCCCAGTCCGCCTGGCCTTGCTGCTATTCCAGTTTCAACTGTTCTGCCTGCGGTTACGAAACCCCTACCTGTCCCAGACCTGCTGTTTTCAACTCTTAATGATCGGCTATGAAAAGCCAACTGAGAGACCTGAGCCCTAGGACCATACGTCGGGACTACCGGCCGTGGTGACTCCTTGCTGTCCCCAGTCCGCCTGGCCTTGCTGCTATTCCAGTTTTAACTGTTCTGCCTGCGGTTATGGAACCCCTACCTGTCCCAGACCTGCTGTTTTCAACTCTTAATGATCGGCTATGAAAAGCCAACTGAGATTTATTCCTGATTATTATTTGACCATGCTTGTCACTTATGAACATTTTTGAACATCTTGGCATGGTTCTGTTATAATCTCCACCCGGCACAGCCAGAAGAGGACTGGCCACCCCTCATAGCCTGGTTCCTCTCTAGGTTTCTTCCTAGGTTTTGGCCTTTCTAGGGAGTTTTTCCTAGCCACCGTGCTTCTACACCTGCATTACTAGCTGTTTGGGGTTTTAGGCTGGGTGTCTGTACAGCACTTCGAGATATTAGCTAATGTATGAAGGGCTATATAAAATAAAATTGATTGATTGATTGATATGTGGGAACTCCTTCAAGACTGTTGGAAAAGCATTCCAGGTGACACCCAACCCGGGACACACCCAAACTTGTCCCTCAGGTCCGGGTCCTGTTTGATTATGATCTGGTCTCAGATCTATGTAACTACAGCTGATAGACTCGAATGGACCTGACCACGGCCCTGCTTAGCCTATAACCTATTTATTTTACGCTAATAAGGTGAATTTATTGACTTATAGAAGGCCTAGCCAACAAATAAAGACCTATTCGTTAACCAGAAGAGCAACTTGGCTGATAAACATAATTCTGTCACTCCGGTCTGGTCTAGATCCTGACCCGTTAGGCTATGGGTCAGGTCTAGGTCTGGTTGTCGTTGCGTCCATTTGGGTTTGGATCTAATTATCCTCAGGTCCGGGTCCAACTTTTTGGACCAAAAAATACTGTGTGTGCGTGTATGAGCTAAAAGTTAAGGAATATGTTACGTTAATTTACATATACTGAACAAAAATATAAACGCAACATGTAAAGTGTTGGTCCCATGTTTCAGGAGCTGAAATAAAAGATCCCTGAAATTTTCCAGATGCACAAAAAGCTTATTTCTCTCAAATTGTTTGCAAACATTTGTTTACATCCCTGTTAGTGAGCATTTCTCCTTTGCCAAGATAATCCATCCACCTGACAGGTGTGGCATATGAAGAAGCTGATTAAACAGCATGGTCATTACACAGGTGCACCTTGTGCTGGGGACAATAAAAGGCCACTCTAAAATGTGCAGTTTTGTCACACAACAAAATGCCACAGATGTCTCAAGCTTTGAGGGAGCGTGCAATTGGCATGCTGACTGCAGGAATGTCCACCAGAGCTGTTGCCAGATAATTGCATTTTCATTTCTCCACCATAAGCTGCCTCCAACATCGTTTTAGAGAATTTGGCAGTACGTCCAAACGGCCTCACAACCGCAGACCACCTGTAACAACGACAGCCCAGGACCTCCACATCCGGCTTCTTCACCTGCGGGATCGTCTGAGACCAGCAACCTGGACAGCTGATGAAACTGAGGAGTATTTTTGTCTGTAATAAAGCCCTTTTCTGGAGAAAAACTAATTCTGATTGGCTGGGCCTGGCTCCCCAGTGGGTGGGTGTGCCCTCCCAGGTCCACTCATGGCTGCGCCCCAGCAGGTCCTCATGAGAGCCAGTTTCATCATAGCGCTTGATGGTTTTTGCGACTGCACATGAAGAAACGTTCAAAGTTCTTGAAATTTTCCGGATTGACTGACCTTCACGTCTTAAAGTAATGATGAACTGCCGTTTCTCTTTGCTTATTTGAGCTGTTCCTGCCATAATATGGACCTGGTCTTTTACCAAATAGGGCTATCTTCTGTATACCACCTTGTCACAACACAACTGATTGGCTCAAACGCATTAAGAAGGAAAGAAAATCCACAAATTAACTTTTAAGAAGGCACACCTGTTAATTGAAATGCATTCCAGGTGACTACCTCATGAAGCTGGTTGAGAGAATGCCAAGAGTGTGCAAAGCTGTCATCAAGGCAAAGGGTGGCTACTTTGAAGAATCTTTCATTTGTTTAACACTTTAGATTTCGAAAAAATTAACAGCTAAGGAAAAATCTTTCACTTCTCTCATTGACTTCCCAAAACCCGGGTAGTTTTGTCTGTTTCGGAAGCATTCCTGTAAGCCTCTGGGTTTAGAAATTCTGTACTATAACTGTAACTCTGATCTAGCCATTTTGTTTTCCTGGCATCATCCCTACAGTGAAGCATGCTGTGGTGATGTTTTTCAGCGGCAGGGACTGTGAAACTAATCAGGATCAAGGGAAAGATGAACGGAGCCTACTTCTTTTGGGCCCTTTGTTTACCCTTCTTACCGCTTACTTTAGGTGGTTTCAGTTTTGGTCTTTCTTGCTTGGCAAATCCTGGTGCTACCTGCATAAAGAGTTACAAAACAAATTTGCGTGGCACCACACGTTAATAGTTATTTCAAAAAATTGTCCGGCTGCTCCCTCTGGGAGGGGCTTCCTATTCCCTGAGATCATCAAGTGACCCTGAATTGCGTTAGTCCCCCTCCTAGCTCTAATGGTCACCCTTTTCTCTCATATTTCTAGGCATTTTTTACACTTAAACAGCTGGGCACCATCCCACTTACAGGCACAGTCAGTGGGCATCGTTACTTTATCACCCTTATTTTCCGACTCCACTACTATTTTCAGCCTAGGGAGTAGTTTAACTACTATCCATCTAATCTTATCAGGGCATCGTACCCGCCCGGTATCCGCTTGGCCTTTCCGTCACAGGACCCTTCCAGACTACTGGCAACGGTGTCCCGGGGCAGGTGGCACACTTGCCATCTACAGCCACTTCAGACCTTCAGGCACCTTGCTAGTCATGCCATCCTTCGCTAGCTCTAGTAGCGCTAAGGCTCTTCCGAACCATATGTGGCTGTGTCCCCTTCTTACGAGCACTAGGCCCTTCACATTCACTACCTCAGCCCACAGAGGTAATGCTACTTGGGTTCTAGGTTCGGTCATAGGGTCTGCCTTGGAGTGCTGATTTAGCCCACTTTTCCGATACTAGGTTATTACCTAATCACAATGGGTTTTAATTTATCTACGCATTGTATTCCTACTTTTTCAGACAAGACCGTGCTAGCGTCTAGGACTTGTATTACCTTACCCTTTTGGTCGTATTTTCATTGAATAGGTCTGCCACCTGTGTCCCTTTCCTGTGACTTAATCCACACTTCTTTCCCTATGGAGAGAGGACAGTGTGGTGTCACCACCGGTACCATTCCTGCCTATTTCCGGAGTCTCAAATTTCCGCCCATTTAGTTCTTGCGTATTTCTATTATCTCGGTTCCTATCATTTATAAACTGTCCTAATTGTACTTTTTTTGTCACTCCAGTGTTTATCATTCAGATTTTTCACTATCCAATTCTTTATAATCGCAATAGACCTCTCTACCAGGCAATTCGATTGTTTACGGGGGAGAGAACTCTCACTATCCCATTTTCCTCACACCATTTCTCTATCAATTTGTTTCAAAAATGGGAACCATTGCCCATTTTTTATTCCCTAGTTATTCCTAAATGTTTGCACCCTAATTGTAAGGTGGGCAGTGCTTGCTTCCCTGCCTGTAGATTGTATTTCACTGTATTAGCCACTGTTTTATGTTTCACTGTATATCCCATTACTTTCAGCTTTTCCCAAGTTTGTTTGATCCCTTGTTGTCTTAAACCCATAGGGACACCAGAGATCAGCTCAACAGCGGCTTCTTTAGGAACCATTATCCCATCAGAAGTATTTTCCCAGCTCCACCCTGCCCCTACCACTATTATACTCCTCATCTGAGCAATAGCGTCCACTTCCTCATTTCCCTGCCAGTACTTTCCTTCCTTCACATGAGCTTTCTGGTGTATTATTTCATGTCGCAGGTCCATTATCCTATATAGACTACCTGTCTAGAGATAAACATTTACTAGGGGCCAACAGTTGTGGGTAACTTCAAACAGCTGAAGTAACAGCAATACTGGAAGGACTATTGAAAGCTAAAGATAAACACATAAAAAACTTGAGGATAATAACTGCAACATGGCCTCATGCGCCACTTCCATTAAAGAGAGGGAGAGTGAGGCCCTGAGCTAACATTAAGCGCTCTGAGGAGGGGTGGTTGGCAAAATTCACATAATCCCCATAAGTGTTCCCTCATCCATTTTATCCACAACAATGGTTACAATGGGCTGTTCTGTCCTAGGAACATCTACTTAACAAAAATATAAACGCAACATGTTTCATGAGCTGAAATAAAAGATCCCAGAAATGTTCTATACGCACAAAAAGCATATTTCTCTCAAATGTTGTGCACAAATTTGTTTACAACCCAGTTAGTGAGCATTTCTCCTTTGCCAAGATAATCCATCCACCTGGCAGGTGTGGCATATCAAGAAGATGATTAAACAGCATGATCATTACACAGATGCACCTTGTGCTGGGGACAATAAATGGCCACTCTAAAATATGCAATTCTGTCACACAACACAATGCCACAGATGTCTCAAATTTTGAGGGAGCGTGCAATTGGCATGTTGACAGCAGGAATGTCCACCAGAGCTGTTGCCAGAGAATTTAATGTGCATTCCTCTACCATAAGCCGCCTCCAATGTCGCTTTGGTGAATTTGGCAGTACGGACTCACAACCACAGACCACGCGTAACCACGCCAGCCCAGGACCTCCACATCCGGCTTCTTCACCTGCAAGATCGTCTGAGACCAGCCACCCGGACAGCTGATGAAACTGAGGAGTATTTCTGTCTGTAATAAAGCCCTTTAGTGGGAAAAACTCATTCTGACCGGCTGTGCCTGATCCACAGTGGGTGGGCCTGGCTCCCAAGTGGGTGGGCCTATGTGACACACTGGGTGTGGTGGGTGCCTGGAGGTGTCCTGGAGCGTCTCCTTGAACTTGCCCTCTGCCCTGACCGTAAGTCTGGGGGCTCCCACTCCCCACCCGTGTGGTCATTTCATTTCCTATGTATGTTCCGTCCATCCCCATTCCTGGGCCATATTAATTCATTCTAATTCTCAGCTGATAGTCAACTTGGGAGTAGGCCACTATCATTATGTGTCTCAACCCTGAGGGCTCATTATGGTACCTATCCAAGTACCATTTCAGTCCCTCTATTGTGGCTTTTGCAGATTCCTCTATGGGGCCCCTGAATATCCTGGCCGAGATATAAGGTATTGACACTGAGGTTATACCTGCCTTATGGCAGGTCTCTAGGACCCTTACCACTGTTTCCTGGATTTCTCTGAGGAAATCCAGTGATTTTGTCTTCTCTGGTCCCACTGCATGTCCCACATAGTTCCTAACCTCTCCTGAGGGGGTGCTTTGGGTCAGATTTCCCACAGTAGTGATGACATTTTTTGTAACCTTTACTGGTCCCTTTACTGCTACCAGGGCTTATCCTTCTACCTCTAATCGAGGTCCCGCCCAATAACTAACTAATAACTAATCCTGCAATATTCAGATAACCATTGGCCGCGTTGGTAATGGCCTGAGTGTGTGCCCCGCACATGTAACCTACCGCCAGAGTGATCCTTATTTGGGGATGGCAGGAGACACTATGCTTCCCTTTATTTCAAGGGGCACAGTGGCGGGATGTTGCTTAGGAGCTGACCCATGGCTCACTTTGCTATTTCCCCCCACTGACCCTGGCTCACTCTGGTCTCGGCCCCCTGCGGGTGTGCCACCCCTGCTCATTTCCGTTTGTCCCTAGGTTCTGTAATCATAGAGGTTTTATCTGCAACCATCTCTCTCTGGGTTGCCCTGGGTGAGGCTCTAGGCACTTGTACTGGCTCATGAGTTTTCTTTAACACAGAGGAGGCAACTACTACCTCACTATCACCAGTCCGTTCAATCCGGGACCCATGCCATGGCAGTGTCCTCCCCGGACCGGAGTCTAGCGTTTCGTGTCTCTCCTGCTCTTCCGACTCAACATCCACCCATACTCTCACTCTCATCTGCCAGAAACGTACTCCACCCCCTTCGACGCCAGATCCCCCCTTTTCTTCCTGAGGGGCCCCGTCAAATCTCAGGGTGTTCATTCCGCAACTCTGGGCATGTCCACTTTCTTCTCTTCGAGTCCCATGTATCCCTACTTCCTTTGGAGGGGGAGCCGAAGGGTGTCCGTGAGACAACAATATTTGGTAAGAGGGAGGTGAAGGTAGATATTGAGGAGCCAACCCTGCCAGGTCTAGGTACTCTGGTCCTGAACCTCTCCCTTCAGGTAACTGGTCCTGTCTATCCCACTTATCACGCAGCTGTAAATAGCATGTGTGCCATTCCGGTTCTGAGGACACCATGGGAGTTGACGTTATAAGGGACACTGCATTGCCTCCCGTCGCTTCCCCAGGGCCCCTCATTCACTGTTTCTACACTGTATGACCTTCTTAAATTACTATACCCACACACTGCACTAGGCACTCCCCTCTCATAGTGTAAGCTGATTTTATGGTCTGCTTGTGTTACTATTGGGGGTGTGATGTTCATGACATTCTTTGGATCCACATACTCACGTCTGTACAGTCAAGGTGGGGTCATACTTACCAAGCGCCACCAACCATCTGTCCATTTTCGGGGAAGTACTAATTATTTTCCCTAAATTTCCCTCCCTTCTTCTTAAATTTTTTTGCCAGTCCACGCAATTCTCCAGTGTTGCTTCTGCCACTACACCGGAGAGAGGGGCTCTGGTCAGTATCAGCCTATGCTGCCTTTTAAACTGATTCCAGTAGAATTGCCCTCCTTTCAGCTCTACCATTACCTTAACCAATTTGTTTTACGGTTAATTTCTCCATTCATTAACATCCCTTTTACTGTTTCTGGCATATTATCCCATACTTCTAGGACGGGTATTATGGTCGCTGGTATTGCTGAGCCTTCAATTGAACCATGTGCCATTTTGATTCCTTTTACTTATATCTTATCCAAGATTATGAGGCCTTTTCTTCACAACTAGTTACTTTAAGTTGGTTTATCTGCTACCAGGTATATCCACCCTGGCTATCCTGTAGACCAGTTACTTTAGGTCATAAAACGTAACTATTTACCAATCTAAGGTTATAGACCGGTTGTCCCTAATTGGATTGAATTAGTGTTATGTGAATTATTTAACAAACTATTTTAGTGTCTCTGTGCGTCTCCCAAAAGGTTGTAAATCTTTTGGGATTTAAGTAACGGCCAGAGTCCCGGTCTGCATAGTCAGAGATATTTATTCATTGAGAATTCTGCCATCACAATTTCAGAGTCCATCTTTTATACTCATACGTCATACAAAAATAAATCCCTTCCCTCTGTAGGCGGGCTGTAGTTTTCCACTCTAAAACTGCTCTACTGACCTTCAGTTCACATACACACACATATACACACATGCATACACACATACATACACACACACACACACACACACACATATCCTACTCCCTGCATTACTCAGTTATTGCCGTTCTCACAATATTCTGCACCATGTTTTCATAACAGTTTCTCCCCTCCCTAAATTGGGAGGCCTCTTTATCTTAGTGTCACAGTTCCCTCAGCCAGAACCCAAAAGCAGACCAGGACAAGGAGAGTTGAACGAAGGTGAGGGTTTATTTGATACGACAAAAGGTGCAGAATAATCCAGGGACAGAGCGGGCGGCGTGGTTGAGTAGTTGGGGGTGCAGTACTGGGTCCAGTGATGGCTCGGCAGCCGCCGACCATCAGGCAGAGGTGGGGTGAAGGTTCCGGACGTGTGACTGCAGGTGGAACAAAAACGGAGGTAAGAACACAAAAACTCAACAAAGTACAAAATAACAAAACTCACGCTAGAAACTCTAAACTGATACACAGAACACCTACTGTTCATGGCTAACGATCCGGCAGGAACTGGATGTTTGGCCAGAGCCTAAAAAGGGTGATGATGAGGGCCAGGTGTGCAGATTGCTGACGGGATGCAGGTGCGGAAAACAAGAGAGCTCCCCGGAGCGTTCCCGAACCCTCGGGAAACTGGAGACTACGAACAGGAAACACCCGTCACCAGACAGGACCCGACTCAGACTGCCGGGATCGTTACACTTAGTTTCTCAGTTGTCTTTGTTGTCTGGCCTCTCTTACTCACATTGCTAAATAGTGGCTCAATGCCATAGCCTTTACTGGTCCTACACTCACACATTTCTAACACATTATACACAGTTTCAGGGTGTAATAATTAGTCATTAATAATTAATCTATCAATTCCACCCTTTGACTAAATATTACACACATACAAAATATATGTTGTTATAGAAATGAATCACACTCATTGAAGTATATAAGTTGGTTTGCATATAAAAACATTACAGGTTCATCAGTGTTACCCCATGATTAAAAGCGTAACGTTACTTTTTAGCAATGGTAACTAGTACATCATACTTAAAACGAGACTTTAATACACAAAAGATCATTACAATAACTTTTAAACTAGAGATTTATAGTTCTAGGAAAACATCCAGTCTCAAATTATCTGGATCGTCGTCGTCCTCCACCAAGCCTGGTAGGTCATATCCTTCAGTCGGAGTCCGGGATTGGGCCGTATCTCACCATCTGTTGGGAAACCGCCTTGCTCACCAACCCTCAGACACAGGGAATAAGACAACATCCACAAAGAACAAGTATACCCATAGAAGCTATAACTTCACCCAGAATAGTTACAACAATAGTTTTCCATTTACCTAATATGTTATCAAACCAACCGTTTATGGAGCTACCAATACCAGAGTTCTCAGCCAGTTCGTTCGCCAGCGTGGTGAGTCCCTGAAGCGCTTTGGTCACGGACCCGTCCGGTGCTGTGTTGTTGGAGATGAAAGTACAGCACATATATCCAAACAGAACACAAACTCCGTCCCGCTCAGCCAAAAGCATATCTAAAGCTATTCTATTCTGCCATGTCATTAAGCTAGTTGCCGCTGTCTGCTCAGCTAATCCCTTTATTGCATCACGAGTGTGGTTTATAAATCTTTGCTGGTTATAGTAAACATAATTCATCCAATCTACGTTTTTATTAATTGTTGACCACCAGAAAATACTTGATTCAAACCCAGCTGCGATCTGATTCCTAGCTTTAAATTGTTATGGAACCCTCGAGGTACTGCTATCCCATCAATATATATCCTTTCATCAAAGGATCCCAGGAGGAGGTCCTACTTTCTACGTGACAACTCACCAGTCTCTGACACGTTTGATTGTTTACATATGTAGGTGAGTTCACAATCAGTTATCACCACACAACCATCAGATGTCAGCACGGGCCTGGTTTTGGTTCCTAAAATCCTCTGGCTGCAATAAAGAGGAGAGATTAGTCATGGTCTCTTTAGGTGTGACATTCTCTGTGTGGGAGCAGGAGCTAAGATGCCCTACCCTGTATCCTATCCTTACTAGTCCTAGAAAAACAATAATAAGAATCCCCTGAGACTTCAAACGGAGGCAACCCAGGTCGGGATGACTTTGTTATCAGGGGAAACAGATAGTGCAAGTTACCATAAGACTCTTTCACCACATTCCCAGGTGGCTTGCATGGAGGATAAACCTGACAGAGAGTTAAAGCCTGTCAAGGGGAACAGAGTAGTTGTCAACCTTGGTTTGGCTGTCCTACAGGCATAACAGTCCTCTTTAGACCGTATACTGAATCCATTCCAACCACAGGTTAAAATCTATTTACTCCGTCTCCATCTGTACTACTTCCTTCAGGTCTATAGTTTGCACTGTCTCACTACCTCCCTCAGAGAGGTTTACTCTATAGGGTGCCCCAGTTGAAGAAGATATCTCACTTGTCAGGTCTGTAATCTGTTTTAGCATAGTTCAGACTTTCAGACAGTACCTACCCTCATATGGGTCACACTGCCATTTCTGATAATTCCCTACTTTCACAATACTACACCTGTCCCTGAACTGTGTATGGAGATTGACATATCCCCCCCCGCTTGGTATAAGCAACTACATAGTCCCAGGATGTACATGGTGACATACATATGGTGATGTCCTTCCCTAAAGTCCCTAGAATTTCCCCTTTCCCTACGTCTAGCTGTCTCCTATGCCTTTTCAACTTGTGTTAGGTTAACTACCACTTCTGGCTGAAACAGGAGGGTCCGTGTGTGTTAGGAATATGGCCCCCACAATCAGACAGCTACCTACCGTCGGGAGACCTGTGAATCCCCACCCTCGCCCTGAGAACATGTCAGATGCCAGAGGCCAACCCATTGCTTTACCTTCTATCGAACTCACACAGGGATGATCAGACAGGGTAAGGGAATCTTCGTTAAGGAGCCAACCCCCGAGCCCTAGTGGTGATCGGATCTTTCTCCTAACTCTGTGTTTGTTCGTCAGGTGTAGCTGGTTTTACCTTTTTACAGTGTGTGACATGCCCCCAGATGGATCTCTCAGCTATTCTGCTGGCAAAGGCAGTACTTGGTAGGGGCCCTTCCCGCCAGGCCTGCTTCAGTCTCCTGGTTAGATAGAGTGGGTCACCTTCTCCTTTAATTCACCTGTGGGGGCACAAAACCTCTGACATACAGGTGTGGTTAATAAACGACCTTCTCACGTGTTCTGCTAGGGTGCTCTCTAGTTCTATGTCTGCCTGTCTGGTCCTGCCAACTGTGGCATTCTGTAAGGTCTTCCAAACACTTTCTCAAAGGGGGATAACCCATCTTTATCTGGGGTTACTCTAAATTTCTTCCCTTCACTCCGTGATAACTCTATAAAATCAATTTCCAATTGCTGGAAAGGGTACTTAGCCGGAGGATACTCACCCTGAGGTGCCCTTTGTCTGCCCTGGTGATTATTTTGAGCACAGATAACACATCTTTTTTTATTTTTATAATTAGTAATCCCATGTGCAACAAAGTGTTGTCTAATCTGTTCTACCATCCATCCCTCCTTTTGACACATGTCACTGCCCATGTGTCAATATTATCACCTACCTAACAATCACTTAGGTAATATTGGTAATTTATCATCCAATTGCCATCCCTTATTTTTATTTATTGGTAAAATAAACTATGTTAAAGTCCTCCTCTCATGCCTTTAGAATTTACCAGTGTGGATGATTAATTAACACCAGAAAGTTAAAACAGAGTTCAGAGGCAATTGAAATTCCATCCCATAGTATACCAAACATTACCATTATTCTAAATATTTAATAAATGTTACTTATCCCAAGTGTTCATTAATCCTCATGACATTCATTCTCATAAGAAATCATATATACCCCAAACTCAGCCAAAACCTAAAAAACTCCATAAAATTCACTGTGTGCTCCTCTAAGACCTATCACCCTTGACCTGCTGAAAACCCCCCAAAATTGAAACAACAAGGCTTTATAAACATCATACTAGGTGTGTTGTTTTTTATTTGAAAACCCCAATTAAAAAACAACAACCAAACAGCCAGGTCATGAGGACTCCTGATTTCTCTCTTCCCCTTCTGCCTACAGTTTCTTAACTGGTGCCCTTTCCTTGCACAGTAACTACACGGTTCCTCACATTCTCTAGCAAAATGTCCCGTTTTGTCACAATTGTAACACTTCCACTCACTCCTGTCTCCACTATTACCATTTCCTTCTTGTCTGTCTTTGCTACCGTAACCTCTCTTCTCTCCTAGGTATTGACTAATAGTCTCACTGTCTCTAATTCAACACAAAACCCCATCATCCAATGTACTCCCAGCAGAACTGAAAAAAAACAAAACAGACTGTGATTTCCAGGACACTGCACCTTTGTTTCTGGCCTCACTATCTCCCCGGGAATTGGCCCTCCCTCAAGGTCCCTCCCAATCTGCTCTTGGTAAACTGCAAACCTTTTATTGCTTCTGGTTTCATAGGGTATTGCTTCTGATATGGCCTATAATTAGATTTGGGTATCACCTGTACTGGAATTACCCCTTTTATTAATCCTACGTCTGCTGGACCCCGGGACCACAAATGCTCTGGAACTTCTTTTAAGTCTGACTCCTGTTGTTCTGTCAACAGGTATTCCTCTCCTCAGCATCTGCTATTCTCATCTAAATGTACTATCTGTGGATGGGCTGTGTTGATCGCCACTCACAATATTGACCCAATCAGTGATCCTCTTACCCTTGGATACCCACTGGCCCATGTCTTTCCAGTCCTCTGCTGGCTCCTTTGCTAGGGACACATGTGGGCTCCATATTTCCCTGAACAGTCTCTGACTTTGGGGCCCTATTTCCACCTCCACTACTGC
This sequence comes from Coregonus clupeaformis, assembly GCF_020615455.1. NCBI lineage: Eukaryota > Metazoa > Chordata > Actinopteri > Salmoniformes > Salmonidae > Coregonus > Coregonus clupeaformis. Next base: position 34,760,844 of record NC_059193.1, read on the forward strand.
GTGGGTGTTGTCATAGTGAAACCATTTCAAGGCTATAGTCCTTTCTGTGGTTTTAAATAATGCTTTCTCATAGATTGCATCTGGACCTGGGTGTTTGTTATACCAGAGAGTACAGTGTAGGTCATCGGGGGACATTTTAGTGGGGCCTGGTACTACATCATCAGCAAGTTCCATCAAGGTTCGGGGAATATCAGTTATTCCCCCCCTAAACAAATCTTGCCTATCCCAATAACATGGCTCCCCTTCCCCACAGACCACCATATTGTCTCTGACTATGTGTACTTTCATTCCCCTCTCAGCGGAAATGACAGCCACATTCAATTTAGTCATTACATCACGTCCTAGTAAATTTACCCGACACAGCTTAGATATCAGGATGGGTATGGTTGCCTCTCATCCTGATTGGTCATGTTTTAGGGTTATTGGGGCTGATAACCTTTCAATAAATTGATGACCAGAGGCAGATCGCACTATGATTTTCTCCCCATCAATCCTGACTCCATCTGGCTTGTCTGTTGCACAGGTTGCTGTCCTGCAGGCTCCCGTATCACAAAGGAATTTAATTTTCATACCCATTACTGTCAATGTCAAATAAGGTTTCTGTTCCTGTTGAAGTGCTAAGTCAATAGTAGCCAATTCAAACACCTCACAATTTGGATCAAAGGGTTCCTTACTCTTCCCCCACTAGAGTCTACTATTTCTCCCTCAAGGACTAGTCACGCCTTATCTTCCTCTTCCTCACGCTCAAAGCTGGGGGATGGACTTCTCTCTCTCTCTCTTCTCTCTTTTCTCTCTTTTCTCTCCTGTCTGACTTTCTCTGCCCTTGTCTGGTACTCCTCTACCTCTGGCTCTTCCTCACCTTCATCTTCCCTTCCTCCTCCAGCCCCTTCTTCCTCATAGGGAGGTGGGGCCGGTTGGGGGGGCAACATTATTCCCCTGCACTCTCCTTCTCCTCCCTACATATTCATCATCTGGATTTTCTCTCCATGCCTGGTCTGCCAAGTTTGGATATAACCTTTCTGCCCTCTGCTCTGGGGGAGGCACGGAGACCTCAACCTTCACTTCTCTTTCCCTCTCACTCACTTCTCTTTTCTTCCTGCCTTATCTCCTCTCTCTCCTAAGTTTCTAGTTCTACCCGCCATCTCTCCCAGAGTGGCAATTAGTTACTCTGCATCTTCCTCTTCTTTCTTGGCTCTGTCCTGTCTGTTATTCTGCTCATGATGGATTGCATGTCTCTCTGAGGCTATTACACAATTCAGTTATTTTCCCAACATACTCTCCGTAATCGGCCCATGGCAAAAGTGTCCTCTGGGCATCCCCTGAAACCCACTGCCCTCTAACGGCAGCCCAAACCTTACTATTCCTGTTTTGGGGTGGGTCATTCCTTCTACCGCTCTGGCCACGTCCTCTGTGTTCATGGCCTGTCTGCTAAATGGCATATTATTATTATTACTGTATACATCTAAGGTTGCTGGGGCCCCTTTCATTCCCCGCCAATAGATTAGGTAAGGCTATCAGTGGGTACTGGCCCCCTCCTACTCTCTCTCTCTCACTGCTTATTTCTCCTTTACACACCTTATGTATCTGTTTAAGCATGGATTCGAGTTTATCTGCGTCTAGACGTCCCTCAAAACCATACCTCTCCCTCCACCTGGTTACATAATGGAGATTTCTTCTATCCCTGGATTCCATTTTAATTACATCAAGTATTTCTCGTCCCCAGTAAATTCTGGGACCTCTTGTGAGGATTTGCCCCCACGGTTGGTACTGTTAAAAATCCCTTAGCCACCTCTTCTATATAACAAGTCAATTTAACAAGTAATTCAAAATAGCTTCACACAACAACACCTTGAATCACCCCCTTCCTGTATATGTAATCTTGACTAGTCCCCCAGAATTATCTCATACTTTTACAGAGGGATTGATCCCCACAATGTAATCTTGATAATTCCTGACAGTCTCATACAACAGGAATGGGTTCTCCCTCCTCTATACAACCACCTCTCCCTGTATATGTAGTCTTGACTAGTCCCCCAGAATTATCTCATACTTTTACAGAGGGATTGATCCCCACAATGTAATCTTGATAATTCCTGACAGTCTCATACAACAGGAATGGGTTCTCCCTCCTCTATACAACCACCTGGAATTATTCATGTGACTTTTGAGCAAACATTAGGTCTCACACGTATACAACCTTACATGATTATTGGTGTTGTATCGGTAACCTGGAGTTTATAAGGCTCCAGAACGGATAGAGTTACAGCAAAATCTACAGTTGTTTGTGACTTTTGACTTAACTAATATTCTATTTCTCACACATGCTATTTTAATTCCTTCTGGTGTACTTTTTGTATTTGTTTAACCCGGATTATTTGTTGACTGCTCAATAATCTCTTACAGGTTACATCCCATAGGTGTACTTTTAATAGTTCCTTCTATTTCAACACCGGGTAGTTTATTTTGGTAATGGCCTATTACCGTGAATCATTACGGACCCACCACCAGGTTGACTAGTCCCCCAGAATTATCTCCTACTCTACGGAGGAGTCTATCCTCACAATGTAATCTTGATAATTCCTGACAGTCAACCCCACATTTCACTTAAAATGGCTACGCATTGATCAATTTGCTACTTTTCAATATTTTAGCAAGTCCTCCAATCAATTTCACCAAGTTAATGAATAAAGACTACTGACCTTATCCTTGCAGCCGAGATTCAATGTAGGTTTGGATTCCGTCACCGTCTCTGTCATTAATCAGGTGTCCTCTGGCCTGTTTTAACCCTTAATGTCAAAGGGCAGGACTTTCTATTTACGAATGTATCATTCGCCCGTCGACGGTTTTCAGAGTTACCTGGAATGACAGAAACAGGGTATTGGAGTCCGGCTCAGAAGGACCAAGCTGTTATGTGAATTATTTAACAAACTATTTTAGTGTCTCTGTGCGTCTCCCAAAAGGTTGTAAGTCTTTTGGGATTTAAGTAACGGCCAGAGTCCCGGTCTGCATAGTCAGAGATATTTATTCATTGAGAATTCTGCCATCACAATTTCAGAGTCCATCTTTTATACTCATACGTCATACAAAAATAAATCCCTTCCCTCTGTAGGCGGGCTGTAGTTTTCCACTCTAAAACTGCTCTACTGACCTTCAGTTCACATACACACACATATACACACATGCATACACACATACATACACACACACACACACACACACACATATCCTACTCCCTGCATTACTCAGTTATTGCCGTTCTCACAATATTCTGCACCATGTTTTCATAACAGTTTCTCCCCTCCCTAAATTGGGAGGCCTCTTTATCTTAGTTTCTCAGTTGTCTTTGTTGTCTGGCCTCTCTTACTCACATTGCTAAATAGTGGCTCAATGCCATAGCCTTTACTGGTCCTACACTCACACATTTCTAACACATTATACACAGTTTCAGGGTGTAATAATTAGTCATTAATAATTAATCTATCAATTAGTTAAGACCCTTATTAGAGTTTTATTGTTTACACTTCAACTCTTTTTTGTCAGGGCCCCTCCTAGTGTGGTGCCTCGCCTTTAAATCTATTAACTAGTTACTTTAGGTTACTTTATAGAGTTTAACTATTTAGGGCCCCACGTTGCATGCCAAGAATGTCGAAGTGACTAGTATGGGCCACTTCCCAGACGGTCCTACTAGGTTCACTAACACGCAGGTAGTCTTTGCCTGTGGATCTTCTCTTGACCACACATGTTGGCATAGCCCCACCTGTTTTGAGCCCCCCCCCCAAAAAAACCAACAACGTTGTTTTGTTTTTTGTGCCTATTTAGCATTTTATTTTGGCATAAATACGTATCACATATCAGTTTGCGAACAATATAAAAAATTTATAAAAATAATTGAGATAATAAAGCCGCATACAAACATGGTCTATTTTTTGCTTTCTTGAGAAATGCAGCTCCAAATTGCAGGTGTTTCAGCCTAGCTCAGTGCTTTCTGTGGTGGGGCAGCCAGCGGAAAATACAGAGCGTAGGGGTTGGTAATGTTCTCTAGTTGCGCCGTGATTGGCTCAGTGATCTGTCACTCATGGGGAAACTACCTCAACGCAAAATCTACGGGTAGAGCTCGAAAATTCAAGCCTCTTGGGGGCTGCCATAGAGTTACATTAGAAGTTCCCATCCAAGAAGGCTCAAGGTCATTGGCCACAGATAAAATGACGTCAAATCACGTTATATCTACAGTAGCTTTGATTGGACTGATGATGTCAACATCATACTTTCAAAATCTTAGCTAGCAAGCTAGTAGTCATCATCATCAATCAAGTCGACAATCTACAGGCAAATCCTTTTCAATCCTTATCATATGAAGAGAAATTATAGATAAAACGTATAAGTGCTCATCGGCCAATGGACATAAACATTACACAAGTTGGAAATCTCAAATTCAACAATGATTGATTTGGAAGGAATCAGTGGCTAACTGCAAGCATTGCAAAGCAATCACTAGCCTGCTATTCAGTGGAGAGGGTGTGTGGTCCAGGTCTGAGTTGAAGGGTCTCTTTTCCAAGACTAAAAAGGATAAACATTCAACATTGGCCATGCTGTCAATCCAGCATGATTTCTGCTGCGCACAAAACAACTGTAAACTCGGAACTGGGAAATCTCAGTTTTTTGTCATCAAAGTCTGGCATTCTCTGGATTTATGGTGCTTTCAAGATAACTGGGAACTCTGAAAACAACTAGCTCTGACTGGGAAAATAAGTTTTGAACGGTCATCCAACAAGGAATTGCAAGTCGGGAACTCTGGCTTGTTTCTAGAGCTCCGACCTGAAGATCACTGACGTCATCATGATTCGACCTTCTTTTTTTCCAGAGTTCCCAGTTGTCTTGAAAGCACCATAAATCCAGAGAATGCCAAACTTTGATGACAAAGTTTGATGATAAAATTTGCCCACGAAGTACCACCGCGCCACCTTCCTGTTAAAGTGAGCACAGTCCAAAAATGCCTTGTATGCTGCTGCATAAATGATGTAATATGCCAGGGAGATATGAATACTGTAGCTAAGAAAGTAACACTAAGTGTATGTTGTGTAGTAAGCTGTTAGTAGCCCATGTGTCTCACCCTAATAATTTGGTCCCTTTTCCCCTCATAATTTCGCCTAGTGTTCTGACTTGGTGGTGCACATGTACAGTCGCCTATAGCCTGTTTTAGATAAATGTAATCATAAAATATTGTAAGAGTTTTCATTGTCTGCTTATATGCCCCCTTTATTTATCCTACAGTTCTGACTTGGTGTACAGGGAGAACACTGTAAGAACGGCCCATGTTCTGAATTCTGTCGCTGTACATTTCAAAAGTGCTGAACAAATAGTTATATTGACTACGTCCGTCCTAGCTCGCTCATTAATGTCTTAATCGAAATTGCAGATTGCCTCTTATCTGCTCGTTGTCCCCTTATGCCATAATTTGTACTCTCAATTATCAGTAGAAACCACATTTGTTTAAGCAAGTCAGCCATATCAGCTATGTTTTTTCTAAAAGGCAGTAAATGAGGCTGAATGAACTGTTTCGCTACCAGACAAGGCTCCGCTGATAGCCAGGTGTAGCAGTGGTAAGGTGTTGGGACTGCTGTTGGGACTCTGCTGTTGGGCCAGCTTTATGTCAGCCCTGACAGTTTGTGGGCACCGTTTGCCACCGTTATAGTGCAATTAATGTATTGTTTAATTTTGTGTTTTATTGTGTAGTGGCTTTGCTGGTATGCATTTAAAAAATGGGGGAGTTTGCCCCACCAAGATTGACATGCTATAATTGCCACTGCATGGGTTTATACTGTTTTTATAAGCGCGGCATAGTTTCAGACACTCCTGCTAGCGGCTGGTACTCCCTTTCTAGTTGACCAGACAACACCCTCACGGGTGAGTCACACTCGCTAAGTCCCGGTATAAAGTTTCAGTTAAGACTAATTTCTTGGAATTAATTCTTAGCTGAAAGCAGGGGTTCGATACTTCGTCTGAGTAAGGATAAACTATAGACACCCAGTGCTCCTTTTGTGTGTCTATTACACAGTTACCCTTGAGCTCCCCTGTGGTTTCCTGCTCGAGCCCACAATATGATCTGGCCGCGGGACACCTAAGGTGAACCCACTGAGCCTTCAGCATTTTATTCAACAAATCATTTAAATAGTTAATGAAAACTGTAACACTTCTCTTTTGGTTCCACAGTTTCACAACTGATGGATTTTATAGTTTTTTATATATATAGCAATTATAATGCAAAAGTTTCTAACAATACCAATCAAGTTCTGTTCTTACCTTACTCCAAAAGTCTTCTAACTTCTAATACATCAATCAGCTCCTGATCTGTCTTCCCCAGAATCTCCGCTCCGCTTTCACTATCTTTTACATTGGGTTTTATACCCCTTAATTGCCCAAGCCCATGCCTCCTTTGACTACAGCCACACAATACATCCTCCCCCTTACACATGACATTTAAGCAAAGTTACATAACACTGTGTCTCCTTTACACGTGATGTCTACACTGTCAGGTAACACATTGGTTCCTTTGTAGGTGACGACAATCCGTGGTGTCATCTGCTTCATGGCCCACATGCTATCAGGCAATTCGACCAACTCCATCCAAGGGCCGAGATCTGACAGGCATGTCGCCATATAAGATTAACCTTCGCCCTCCGGCAGAGGTACATCTCCATACAGTCCACCTACACCCATAATTTATTCTCTGCCTTTGACTGGGTCCTGCCGCTCTCTGGCTGCAGCTGCTTGTGGTTGAGGCCTCTTCCTCTCCTTCTTCCACTTCTTCTTATCTAATCTTGTTTCAGTGTTACCAGAGTATTGTCTGGGGACTGGGGGAATCACCAGGTCATATTGACTAGGCCCTTTCACAACAAAATGAACATCTGGGTACCGCCCAAGCCTTCATGGGTGATGGGTACTATATTTATTTAATATTATCTGAATCCTATCAACTAAAACAGCCAATTTGTGTTCAATCAATAAGCTTAATTTCTCAGAGATTCAAATATATTTCAACAAAATTATGTTTCAGGAATGCTAATTGTATCTGTTACTAACTACAGAAACAATTTCAGAACAATCTGGGATGGTGGGTGTTGAAATCCTCTTTCTTGTGCTTTTTGAGGTGGAACAACCCAGTGGTGTTTTTACGTATTGTATTTGTTTTAAACATGAGTTGGTTAAAAAAGAGGAGGAGGACCATCGCTGGCAAGTCACTGGGGTTGGCGGCACACACATTTATATGGGCTGGTGTGGATGAAATGCCAGGGTCGGGTCGGTCAAGAGACTTCCGGGTTGATCGGCAGGTAGCGAAGAAGGACCAACGTTTATTGCTCATATTTTATCGAAAGCGCTATGTGTAGAAAGGGAGAGTAGGAAGGTCAATGGAGTCCCTTGAGAACGCAAGAAACAGATGTCAGGAGAAGTGCAGTATTATCCTTAGGAAACGTATACCTGGATGACGGAGGAGGAATGGAGGGAAAAAGAGAGGCAGAGGAGGTCTAAGAGAGAGAGGGAGGAAGACTGTGAGCTTGAGTCTGTTAAAAATTGCAGAAAAAAGGGAGAAGGTTTGTTAAAGAAGAATGGTAGGAAATGTAAGCAAAGTGAGCTGAAGACAGGAGGAGAAATGGAAGTGAATGAGGGTGAAGTATCGGAGGTGTGTCAGGGCGACGTGTATGCGGTGAGCGAAGTCAAGCGCAGGACACCGAGCTACTGGCAGATGAACTTTACTAGCACAGTATTCAAAATACAAACAAAACCTCCAAACAGGGAGGAAACAAAATACGCATACACCAGAACACTGCCAACCTCACGGAAAACAATCACACACAATAACCAATGAGAGACAGGGGGTTATAATGGGAATACAATATAACATAATGGGAAACAGGTGAAAACAATCAGGACAAACTAGACAAACACCGAAACATAGATCGGTGGCAGCTAGTACTCTGGGGACGACGAACGCCGAAGCCTGCCCGAGCAAGGAGGAGGGGCAGCCTCGGCTGATTCCGTGACAGAACCCCCCCCTTGACGCGCGGCTCCAGCCGTGCGCCGACCCCGGCTTCGGGGACGGCCAGGAGGACGCGGAGCAGGGCGAGTCGGATGACTCCGGTGGAAGTCCCTCAACATGGAGGGATCTAGGATGTCCCTCCTAGGGACCCAGCACCGTTCCTCCGGACCGTACCCCTCCCACTCCACGAGATACTGCAGGCCCCCCATCCGACGCCTCAAATCCAAGATGGAACGGACTGAGTACGCTGGAGCCCCCTCGATGTCCAACGGGGGCGGAGGAGCCTCTCGTATCTCACTCTCCTGGAGTGGACCAGCCACCACCGGCCTGAGGAGAGACACATGGAACGAGGGGTTAATGCGGTAATTAATGGGCAGTTGTAACCTATAGCATACCTCGTTCAATCTCCTCAGGACTTTAAATGGCCCCACAAACCGCCGATCCAGCTTCCGGCAGGGCAGGCGAAGGGGCAGGTTTCGGGTCGAGAGCCAGACCCGATCTCCCGGTGCATACACCGGAGCCTCACTGCGGTGGCGATCAGCGCTCGCCTTTTTCCGCCTGATAGCCTGCTGCAGATGGACATGCGCAGCGTTCCAGGTTTCTTCCGAGCGCCGAAACCACTCGTCCACCGCAGGGGCTTCGATCTGGCTCTGATGCCAAGGTGCCAGGACCGGCTGATAACCTAGCACACACTGGAAAGGCGTAAGGTTAGTGGAGGAGTGGCGGAGTGAATTTTGGGCTATCTCTGCCCAGGGAATATATCCTGACCACTCCTCCTGCCGGTCCTGGCAATAGGACCTCAGAAACCTACCCACATCCTGGTTCACTCTCTCCACCTGCCCGTTACTCTCGGGGTGAAAACCTGAGGTAAGGCTAATCGAGACCCCCAGACGTTCCATAAACGCCCTCCAGACTCTAGAGGTGAACTGGGGACCCCGATCAGACACTATATCCTCAGGCACCCCGTAGTGCCGGAAGACGTGTGTGAACAGGGCGTCAGCAGTTTGTAGGGCAGTAGGGAGACCTGGCATAGGAATGAGATGGCAGGCCTTCGAAAACCGATTCACAATGACCAAGATCGTCGTGTTCCCCTGGGAGGAGGGAAGGTCAGTGACAAAATCCACCGATAGGTGAGACCACGGCCGTTGTGGAACGGGTAGGGGTTGTAACTTCCCTCTGGGCAGGTGTCTAGGCGCCTTACACTGGGCGCACACCGAGTAGGAGAAACATAAACCCTCACATCCTTAGCTAAAGTGGGCCACCAGTACTTCCCACTAAGGCAGTGCACTGTCCGACCAATACCAGGATGACCAGAGGAGGGTGACATGTGAGCCCAATATATCAATCGATCGCGAACCTCGAGCGGCACGTACCTCCGACCCTCTGGACACTGTGGGGGAGTAGGATCGGTACGTAACGCCCGCTCGATGTCCGCATCAACCTCCCACACCACCAATCCCCCTGTCGATGAGGTGGTAATTGAGTCGCCTTCTTTTTACAGAAGGCGAGTGCCAAATCGGCATACTCAGGTGGAATGTGCATGGTGGGAACTTGGTTCGGGCTTTCCACCGTCGTTGCCACTACGGAAACACCTACACACCGCCCGAAACACTGATCAGACCATCCCTTGAGAGCCCTCTGTTGCCATGAAATGTTGGGGTCATGAGATGTTAACCAGGGAAGCCCCAACACCACGGGAAACGCAGGAGAATCAATCAAATACAAACGTAGTATCTCCTCATGGCCCTCCTGCGTTTTCATCCTGAGAGGCGCTGTGACTTCCCTAATCAATCCTGACCCCAAAGGGCGGCTATCTAGGGCATGGATGGGGAAGGGCACATCAACAGGTACAATAGGAATCCCTAACTTATAGGTGAATTGGCGATCGATAAAATTCCCAGCTGCGCCTGAATCTACTAGCGCCTTATGCCTGGAGTGAGGAGAAACCTCGGGAAACACAACTTTAATACACATATGCGCAACAGAGAGCTCTGGGTGAGTTGGGTGCCTACTCACCTGGAATGACTCATCAGTGCGCTGCCTACTGCCTCGATTCCTAGGAGACCCTCCCCAGCACCGACCAGCAGTGTGTCCTCTGCGGCCACAGGTGGTGCAGGGGACGGCCTCCCTCCTGGTCTCTCTCCTGGTCTCCCTAGCACCAGCACCTCCGAGCTCCATAGGGGTTGGCTCGGAAGTGCTGGGGGATGGAATGGACGGCCCTGAATCCGGACGTCCGCGGGTAGTCAACAGGGTATCCAGGCGAATGGACATGTCCACCAGTTGGTCGAAGCTGAGGTTGGTGTCCCTGCAGGCCAATTCCCCATGCACGTCCTCCCTCAGGCTACATCTGTAGTGGTCGATGAGGGCCCTCTCATTCCATCCCGCGTTGGCAGCCAGCGTCCGGAAGTCCAGCGCGAACTCCTGTGCGCTCCTCCTCCCCTGTCTAAGGTGGAATAGACGCTCACCCGCCGCTTTACCCTCTGGTGGATGATCGAATACTGCCCTGAAGCGGCGGGTGAACTCCGCATAGTTGACAGTAGCGGCGTCTATTCCCCCCCACTCGGCATTGGCCCACTCCAGCGCCTTGCCGGACAGACAGGAGATGAGGGCGGACACGCTCTCGTATCCCGAGGGCACCGGGTGGATGGTTGCTAGGTAGAGTTCAACCTGGAGCAGGAAATCCTGACACCCGGCCGCTGTGCCATCATAAGCCCTCGGGAGCGAGAGCCGAATCCCACTGGACCCCGGAGGTGAAGCAATGGGCATCGCGGATGGTGGTGGTATCGTTGGAGGAGGCGTAGGCAGACCCCCTCTTTCCCATCGCTCAATAGTGCTCACCACCCGTTCCATGGCGGTGCCGAGAGCCTGGATCATGGCCGCTTGGTGTTCGACGCGTTCCTCCATTGATCCAGCTGGCACCGCCAGAGGAGTCATTGTCTGTTCTTTTGAGTTTTGAAGTTGAGTCTTTGTCTGATAAAGTGAAGTTAGGGTATATAAGTTATCCTGTACGAGCTTATGTGCCGAATACATTACGATGTAACAGGTGTCAAACTTATGGGCATGTGGCAGCAGTGTGTAGGAGGGAGGTTCCAAGGTGTGAGAAGTGTGCAGAATGGCATGAGAAAGGAATGTGTAGCATTGGGGAAAGTAGTGGTATGTGCTAATTGTAGGGGTGGCCATGGGGCTGGGGATCAGAAATGTCCTGAGCGAGAGAGGCAGGTTGAGGTTTCCAGGGTAAGAGTAGTGAAGAAGTTGTCATATGCTGAGGCAGTGAAGAAAGTAGAGGAAGATGGGTCAAGGGGGAGGAGTGGTGAGAGTAGTAGAGATGTACCAATGCAGAGGGATAGGACAACAAGTGATGTATGTTTCAGTAAGATTGGATTTTTAGCATTTATAGCAATGGTTATTAATTGTACAGCAGGGATGAAACATATGTCTAAGAAAATTGAGGTTGTGGTGGCAGCTGCAGAGAGGTATTTGGGTGTGCGAGACTTGACATCAGAAGAGTTACAGGGAGTGTTAAGTGATGATGTCCCATCATCTCAGGTTGAGGGCATGAGGTAGGAATGAATATATTTAAATAGTGGAGTGGGTGGTGTTAATTATTAATAATAATTTTGAATTTGTGAGTGTAGTGTTAGATGGTAGGGTATTTCTTAATTTTATTTTATTTTTCAAGCAAAATATAAGGGAGTTGTACACCAGTCTAGTAGGTGGCGGTAATGCAACAAATTGGATGTCAACCGCTGTTAAACCTCATTGAAGAAGAGGAAATGCCAGGGCCGAATTATTGTCCCAGTCTGCCCCTTCCCGGGGCTCACACAGCAAGTAGAGTGAATGCGCGCGCATTCTCTCGCGCAGCCATCCAACCCTTCCCCCGACTCTAGCACACTGCACAGATACTCCAGACAATTTGGCAGTCGATCTCATCTCTGAGGAACTGAGCGGTTGGAGGACCCGAGAAAAGAAACACCCGGTTTGCGTCCATATGAGGAGCCACTGACCGTGGGAACGATGATAATCACGAATCCTTCCCCGGACAGCAGGACTTAAAACCTGCAGTCCCACTGCTCAACCCTTCCCATTTATTTCCACATTGTAGTAGAGATACGGACCTAGTGACATTTTAGTACCATCTCCCCTGTACAGCCTATTTTAACCCCTTACATTGAGCTGACAGTATCTTGGGACGATGTGGAAAACCGGTCTTCTTCTCCTCTTTTGGGGACTATTAACGTCCAGTGAACTCCAGCAAGAAGAAACGGAGCCGGAGCGCCGAAGTCAGCCACGGTCGGGGAAGTTGGATTTTGGCTATGTGCCTCAGGGAGTTTACCAAACCCTCGCCTATTACGAACCTGGAGTAATAGGGATACTGTTCCACATGGTGCACGCTTTTCTATACGTCGTGCAGCCCAACCCGTTCCCCGAAGGTAAGTCATCGTTAGTGCAATGTTGTTTTGATGACCATTGAGCTGTCCCATAAAATGTCATAAGAATACACCGTAGGTAACTAGCTAGCTAGCTCCAACTCATTATAAGTGCCGCGCAGTGAAGCACTTACTCCTCGTTAAGCGTCAACACTGTCATTGTCGTTTGCAAAGTTTGGCAATTGCAAGATAAAATATTCTGTATGACACATGCGTGCCGAGATGTTCAAATCATCGCAGAAAACATTTGACCTTTTATTTGGCAGCTGTGAATATGTCACTGGTTTATGCAAAACATGCCCATCCAATGCGTAAAATTGTGTTTATTTGCATCATATTTCTACATTCTTGTTGTGCTTTTAATGTACCCATGCACATGTATGTGTCCACAGCCGACAGTCTACTTGAAGGGAGTATTTTGCCTATGGTGTACTGCCTGTGTCAGTATAATTACAATTAAACCGACCCCTTGCTGACTGTGTGAATCATGTGGTCACTGGTCACTAAATAGTCTCGGCACACAATCCACGAGAAAATTCCAAGCGCCAATGGGGATGAAATGGGTTGAACGGTGGACCGTTGATCCAATTTAATGCAATTAGGCCTAACTTTCCATATACTCAAATAAGGTGTATTTAAAGTAAGTATTGGGTGGTACCTTGAATTGAGGGGTTGGTAGACAAGACTACCCCATCTCTGTGTTCATAATCAATTGGTAAATCTGGAGATTAGGAGTGGCTCCCTGTGTCACAGATTTAACTAGGTAATCCCATAATCTGGAATGCCATATGTTGCTGTGCTTTTAGTTTCAAGGGTTGTCAGAGGCATTAGTTGATATATGGCTCAAACTCACTTACACAATGGAATGTTCAATTTGTTCATTGGATATCATTGTTGGGTTCTATTACACAAGTTGAAATCCCATGTTAGAGATAGTGGGGTTTGTATTGTAAAAACTGGCTATAGCAATTCTTCTGGACAGTGCATTAAAAATGTTCCATGAATGCTACATTTTCTTACACCGAAATTAATTATATGACCATTATTAGACAATTATTATTATTAGACAATACATTTTAGACATCCAACCATATTACTGTAGGGGGTTTTATTATTAAAAATGTATCCTATGCTTAATATAAACCAGATAGCCTCAGCTGTATAGTCATATGTCTGCCAATTAATTGGGACATTAAAATGCACACATGGAGATTTAGCATGATAATCCAGTGATCTGTCAGGCCTATTTTGATTGGAAGGGACAGGCTGTTTTGGAGAAACCCTGTGGGACTTTCAGGGCTACACTGTACCAACCCCTAATGCATCTCCATAACACTGTGACTGCCATAAATCATCATACTACAGTGGACCATTTTCAAAGAAAAATTAAGCCTATTGGACCACATCTGATTTCTTAATGCATTCATATAAAATGTATTAAATACCTGTTCCCTTAAATTAATTTATTGGTGCGCCACGGCCCCCAAATCAACAATCAGGGCTGTAAACTCCCAAAATATCCCATTTGAAACCAATAGAGGCCAAATAATTAGTTCAGGTGGGAGGCAACAGAACTACAGGTAGGTGCATTGCACCAAAACCCCTAGTTTCAGACTTCTAATTATCCTTACAGACTCTAGCCACTTCCATGCCAGTCGGAAGAACTTAAGTGTTTTATCGCTAAACACTCAAAAGCTAGTTTCTCCACCGACAGTGGGATAAGAGGAACCATGGGGTGTTAACAACACTCGGTGGATACTAGAGATCCTGACTGCCAATGTGTCCAGCCTGATACATGCCATTAAGTTATCCTGACACTCACACCTCACCATTGCCCCAAAAAATAAGCAATGAAATCAGTTAAATAAATAAACAATTCAAATACAATTGCACTGTATTGCCCCCAAACACCCTGCCAAAAAATAAGTAATGAAATAACAAAACAAAAAAATTGCAATCAATACACATTTATAGTAAAAATACACAATATCAAGACATTTGTATAAAAAAAAAGTTATAAAGGGTAGTAAAAACAAGAGGGTAATGTTCTCTGTGTGTGTATACAGTATGTAATGGTGGGTGAGTGGGAGTCGGTGCAAAAAGTTGAGAAGCAGGTGTGAAGAGTTTGTGAAAAGTATTTGGTCAAATACTTTGTATTTGCCTCATAAACATTTACATTTTAATATTTTAGTAATTTACAAGCTCTTATCCAGAGCGATTTACAATTTGTGCATTCATCTTAAGATAGCTAGGTGAGACAACAACACATCACAATTGTATCATGTACATTTTCCCCCAACAAAGTATTTATCAGCAAAGTCAGTGCTAGTGGGAAAAGAGAGGAAGATACTCTTCAAAGAGGTAGGGTCTCAGATGTTTTCGAAAGATGGGCAGGGACTCTGCTGTCCCGACTTTAGGGGGATGCTTGTTCCACCATTGGGGTTAGGGCTGGGCGGTATACTGTATTTTACTATATACCGGTATTGATGCATGGACCGGTTTGGGTTTTATTTGAATGGTTGGTTTGTTAAATGTGATGTGCCGTGTGTAACGTGCATTTTTATACTTTACACCGCTACTTGAGTCATCCGTCTCTGCTCTCTCTATGCCGCTTTCCACACAGACCTAGCCCCACCCCCTGTCACTCAAGGAGCACATTTGTTGTTGCTTGACCACAAGACACTTGTGTTCAGTCTGCATGGTCAATGCAGCACATGCAATAATGTTGATGACAACGATGTTGTTTCCACTTTGCTTCTTAATATAAATCCACAAGCGTTCTATAATTTCACTATTCGTTTGTTTCTTTCATCTGAAAACAGCTAGTTTGTCTTTTCTTAGCAAGTTTGAGCTAAATTGTGTTACCCGCTAATGCTAATCGCTAGTTAGCTGGCTAGCTAGCTAATACATGTATTGAGTCAGAGCAAACGTAGCTAGCTAATACAGCCTGATACTAGTGCTGGTGTAGGCCTAAATCAGCATGTTGTTTGTGCAACAGTATCTTCTAAATCAAAGAGGAATAAGTGAAGCATTAATATGTTGGCTACATGAAGAAACATTTAATGTAGCCAAAGATTATAGGGTCCCCTAGGAAACTGACCATCACTTTGGTTCCTACCCTGTCACAATAACGCCTCCCTGCCATTTTCATTCGTTGTCATGTCAAACACTGTATTCAAAGTGCCAACTATTATTTATATTCTAACTATAGAATAAACATCCTATTTCCATGATTCCAACAGTTCACCCAAGTGTTTTCTTCTAAATCGCAAGTAAAATTGCAATTGCAACATTTGGTAAAAAATAAGGCCTTGTTTTTTTGCACATATTGTGCAGCCCTACGTGGCAGTGTGGCAATTATCTAAAATGAGTGCAGGAAATGCAGAAATTGATGGAAATGCAGGAAAGTATTTTAGGCTTAAGTTTAATTGAACAGTATAAAACAATCAGAATGGAAAAAGCCCCATTGAAATCACTTAGAATGTATGTATTGCCACCGTAGGGTGACACACTACTCAAAGCAAATTTAGAACTTTTATTATTAAAAAACATAAAATACGTCATACAGTAAAAAAAAAAAAAATACTGTGATATGATATTTTGGCCATATCGCCCAGCCAGAACAGAGAAGAGTTTTGACTGGGCTGAGTGGTAACTGGCTTGCCGCAGGGGTCAGAGGGCTAAGAGACCAGAGGTGGCGGAACAGAGTGCTCTGGTTGGGATGTAGGGTTTGAGAATAGCCTGAAGGTAAGGAGGTGCTGTTCCCCTTGCTGCTCCTTAGGCAAGCACCAGGGTCTTGAAGATGATGCGAGGTGGAGCTTGAGGTGGTGGGCCGACATCCAAGCTGAGATGTCTGCCAGGAACGCAGTGATGCGTGTCTCCACCTCAGTGTCAGAAGGGGGAAGGAGAAAAGTAGTTGAGTGTCAATGAGAACAGAGGAGAGAGAGTCAGTTTTGGCAGAGCGTAGAGCCTCCGTGACACAGAGGAGAGTGGTCTCAGTTGAGTGAGCCGCCTTGAAGCCTGACTGGTTAGGGTCAAGAAGATTGTTCTGAGAGAGATAACAATAGAATTGGTCAGAGACAGCACGCTCAAGTGTTTTGGAAAGAAAAGAAAGAAAGGATACTGGTCTGTAGTTTGACGTCAGAGGGGTCAAGTGTTGATTTCCTGAGGAGGGGAGCGACTCTGGCCATCTTGAAGTCAGAGGGGCCGCAACCATGGGTCAGGGATGAGTTGATGAGGGAAGTGAGGAATGGGAGGTCACCAGAGATGGTCTGGAAAAGGGAGGAGGGGATGGGGTTAAGTGGGCAGGTTGTCGGGTGGCTGGACATCACTAGTCGCAGGATTTCATCTGGGTTAGGGTTCATCTGGAAAGAGGGGAGAAAGAGGTCAAGGCGTAGGGTAGTTATGTGTGACTGGAACCAGTGGACACAGTAGGCTGAGTGAAAGAGTTGTGGATGTCGTTAACCTTTTTTTCAAAGTTGTTAACAAGGTCATCCGCAGAGAGGGAGGGGGAGGAGGTCAATAATTAAGGAGGGAGGAGAAAGTGGAGAAGAGTTTCCCAGGGTTGGAGGCAGAAGCTTGAAATTTAGAGTGATAGAAAGCGGCTTTAGCAGCAGATACAGAGGAAGAGAAGGTAGAGAGGAGGGAGGGAAAGGATGATAGGTCCTCCGGAAGTTTAGATTTCCTCCATTTCCGCTCAGCTGCCCGCAGCCCTATTCTGTTAGCATGCAGTGAGTCACTCAGCCACGTAGCGGGAGGGGAAGGTCGGCTGGGAGGAAAAGGGACAGTGAGAGTCAAAGGATGCAGAAAGGGAGGAGAGTAGGGTCGAAGAGGCAGAGTCAGGAGACAGGAGGGAGAAGGATTTAGTAGAAGGAAGAGAGGATAGGATAGAAGAGGAGAGAGAGCAAAATTATCTTATGATTGGGTAGGGGCTGAGTGGGTTGGGTTGGAGGAGAGATGGAGAGAAAGGGAAACAAAGTAGTGATCAAAGACATGGAGAGGGGTTGCAGTGAGATTAGTAGGCGAACAGCCTCTAGTGAAGATAAGATCAAGCGTATTGCCTGCCTTGTGACTGAGAAAGGGTGATGTCAAAAGATGAAAGGAGTGGAAAGAAAGAGGTGGAAATAAATAAATTGAAGTCAGGCGCCGGGAGGAATTTATCAAGGTGTCAAGCTCATTGAGGAACTCTTCAACCACACCTGGTGGGCGATAGATGACAACAATGTTAAGTTTAAGTGGACAAGTGACAGTGACAGCATGGAATTCAAATGAGGAGATAGACAGGTGAGAGAGGGGGGAAATACAAAATCCACGTAGGAGAAATGAGTAGCCCTGTGCCACCGCCGCGATGACCAGATGCTCTCAGACTATGAGAGAACACATAGTCAGATGAAGAGAGAGCAGCTGGAGTAGCAGTGTTTTCTTGGGAAAACCATGTCTCCGTCACGGCCAAAAAGTCTGGGGACTGAAGGGCAACAGACTGAGATTAACTCATAGGCTGAGATGAGTTCCAAACGCTACCAGAGACTAGGAATACTACATGGGTGGTGCGCGCAGGGTACAATAAATTAGAAGGATTACAGCCACGGGTCTGTAAAACCTACAGGGAGAGGAGTAAACTGGAATGGGAAACACACAAACTTGCCAAAGCTGCAAAAGAGCAAAATTATATCATCAGAAAAGAACTAGGTAAGATACTCAAGTGAGAGAGTGGTGGGAGCCTTCCTCGAACAACTCGGCAGAACAACGTCTTTGTTTCGGCGACAACACCACCACTTGACAATACCGCTGCTTACAGTTGTCGCTGAAAAAACAGGGGAGACTGAAGTACTAGCACTAAATTCCTAGCAGAGGTGAATACAGACCTCCCAGCACTGATACAACACACCTACAAATTAGCAAGACTGTTACACAAGTAGGCCTAAAACTAATCCAAGTCCACAAGTACTGAGCAATCAGACAGTGCGTAGGCTACTAGGTAAAAGACAGCACTTAAATTAAATTGCCCTATACCAACAGCTACTTATTGAATCCAAAAATGTACTTGTTGCTCTTGTAAGAGTTGATCACCTTCCAAACTATAGATGACGCACTAAGACTGGGGCCAAGTTAGGCTCCTTAAATAGTCAGGGAAGACAGGTAAGGCCACTCCCTCTTAAAACACCCAACAGTTACCAAGGGCTATTACACAAATTGGTCTGAAACTAATCCAAGCCCACAACGGAAAAAAAGACATCCTTGCTGCACTTGTAAGAGTTGATCCCCTTCCAAACTATAGATGTTTGGCAGATGACGCACAAACAACAGGTGTAGACTAACAGTGAAATGCTTACTTAAAGGTTATTTTGCAACAATGCAGAGAAAAAGAAAAAAAGTGAGATGTTCTCTCATTTGTGTCTGGAAGTAGCCAAAGTTAGCCAGTTAGCTTTGCTACATAAGACCGAATCGAGCCGGTCGGTCACATTTGCTATATTTTATTGGCGTGCCTTTTTTTCATTTGATTGTTTTAAGTGTGTTGCTATTTTAAATGCACTTCAAATAAAGTTTGAAATGAAGTTTGATTTGAGGACAATAGACAAGGTGTTAGAGGCTGTTAGCGTGTGTAAACATCCATGACCTCCCAGAGCCGACAAATCAAGACTGGTCAAGCTCTGTTTTTATTCTGACTTCTCAATAATGCTTCTTAACATTAAAGATATTCTGACTTACACGTACACACTCGGAAACAGGCCATTTTACGTAGTGGTTGGGATCGAGCCCACCACACCTAAGTAATGATAGCACATTAGAGTAAACCATCATGGCTGTGGCACAGTCTTTTCTCTTGGTTACATCATTACAAACTGGTGCCATGACAACTGTAAGAGACGATTAGGCTTAGGTCCACAACATTCATCATTTTGTTGTGATTTATGGAGTAGCCGACATCACACAGCTGAACTGCAAGATGTTACCATTCAGTTGTTAATGACAGCTTTTCTCCACTACCCACCAATCTGTAAGAGCTGTTATTAGCAATCTAGCAACAGTTGTCAACTTAATAATATGCCACTTAGCAGACGCTTTTATCCAAAGCGACTTACAGTCATGCGTGCATACGTTTTTGTGTATGGGTGGTCCCGGGGATCGAACCCACTACCCTGGCGTTACAAGCGCCGTGCTCTACCAGCTGAGCTACAGAGGACCTCGTCTATCACTTCCACACACTCATGCAACCACAGTGCTATCTGACACATATGGCCATACACATACACATGCACAACACCCACACATAATCACACAGCAATAGAACCTGTACAGTAAATGGCTCATTCATGTTGTCAAATTTCTGTCATCCCATAGGTGCCTCCATTTGCTGTCATTTCAAACCATTTGACTTATTTTAATAGAACTGTTATGTAACATAAGTCACTAAACTTAAGACAAGATGTGAATTACATCGTCTTATGCAGTTTCTACTGTCATTTTGAGTCTGTTGGTGTGAGACTAGGCTAGGGGGATTATGCTAACTACAGCCATGAATCCTGGTTGGAAAGTGCTCTGTGACAAATAGAAGGTTTTCTCATTAACGGCTCAATTCGCCACGTATGTTTGCAATCCCCTCTCCCAGAAGTAGCTATGACAGGTGTAATATTGACTCCGTGGACTGGACACAGCAATTTGGCTAGAAACAGTTGCCAGGGAAACACACACACCGGCAGGCAGTGTAGCCGATGTATTTTAATTTCCCTAATTTTGCTCTACATACATTGCCTTTGGAAAGTATTCAGATCCCATGACTTTTTCCACATTTTGCTACGTTACAGCCTTATTCTAAAATGGATAAAATTAAAACAAATCCTCAGGAATCTACACACAATACCCCATTATGACAAAGCGAAAACATGTTTTTGAGAAATGTTTGCACAAAAAACTGAAATACCTTAAGTAAGTATTCATACCCTTTGCGATGAGACTCGAAATTGACCTCAGGTGGATTCTGTTTCCATTGATCATCCTTGAGATGTTTCTACAACTTGATTGGAGTCCACCTGTGGTAAATTCAATTGATTGAACATGATTTGGAAAGGCACCCACCTGTCTATATAAGGTCCCACAGTTGACAGTGCATGTCAGAGAAAAAAACAAGCCATGAGGTTGAAGGAATTGTCCGTAGAGCTCTGAGACAGAATTGTGTCGAGGCACAGATCTGGGGAAGGGTACCAAAAAACTTATGCAGCAGTGAAGGTCCCCAAGAACACAGTGGCCTTCATCATTCTTAAATGGAAGAAGTTTGGAACCACCAAGACTCTTCCTAGAGCTGGCCGCCTGGCCAAACTAAGCAATCGGGGAAGAAGGGCCTTGGTCAGGGAGGTGACCAAGAATCCGATGGTCACTCTGACAGAGTTCCTCTGTGGAAATGTGAGAACCTTCCAAAAGGCACCTAAAGACCCTCAGACCATGAGAAACAAGATTCTCTGGTCTGATGAAACCAAGATTGAACCGTTTGGCCTGAATGACAAGCGTCACATCTGGAGGAAACGTGGCACCATCCCTACGGTGAAGCATGGTAGTGGCATCATCATGCCGTGAGGGTGTTTTTCAGCGGCAGGGACTGGGAGACTAGTCAGGATCAAGGCAAAGATAAACGGAGCAAAGATGAACTGCGGCGAACGTTCACCTTCCAACAGGACAATGACCCTAAGCACACAGCCAAGACAACGCAGGAGTGGCTTCGGGACAAGGCTCTGAATGTCCTTGAGTGGCCCAGCCAGAGCCCGGACTTGAACCCGATCTAATATCTCTGGAGAGACCTGAAAATAGCTGTGCAGCGACGTTCCCTATCCAACCTGACAGAGCTTGAGAGGATCTGCAGAGAAGAATGGGAGAAACTCCCCAAATACAGGTGTGCCAAGCTTGTAGCGTCATACCCAAGAAGACTTGAAGGCTGTAATTGTTGCCAAAGGTGCTACAACAAAGTACTGAGTAA
Source organism: Coregonus clupeaformis (assembly GCF_020615455.1). Taxonomy (NCBI): domain Eukaryota; kingdom Metazoa; phylum Chordata; class Actinopteri; order Salmoniformes; family Salmonidae; genus Coregonus; species Coregonus clupeaformis. The sequence continues at coordinate 34,782,274 of NC_059193.1, forward strand.
AGGGTCTGAAAACCTATGTAAATGTGATATTTCCGTTTTTTTATTTTTATGAATGTGCTAAAATTTCTAAAAACCAGTTTTTTCTTTGTTATTATGGGGATTTATGTAGATTGATGAGGAGGGAAAAAACGATTTAATAATTTTTTGAATAAGGCTGTAACATAACAAAATGTGGAAAAAGTCAAGGGGTCTGAATACTTTCCCTTGACTTTTTCAAAATTTTGTTGACTTACAGCCTGAATTTAAAATGGATTCAGTTGAGATTTTGTGTCATTGATCTACACACAATACCCCATAATGTCAAATTATGTTTTTAGAAATGTTTAAAAATTAATAAAAAATGAAAAGCTGAAATAACTTGAGTCAAAAACTATTCAACCCTTTTGATATGGCAAGCCTAAATAAGTTCAGGAGTAAAAACGTGCTTAACAAGTCATAATAAGTTGCATGGACTCACTCTTTGTACACTAATAGTGTTTAAACGACTACCCCATCTCTGTACCCTAAGACGAGCAGTGAATTTCAAGCACAGATTCAACCAAAGACCATGGATGTTTTCCTACGGTTCGCAAAGAAGGGCACCTATTGGTAGATGGGTAAAAAAAAAAATATGCTGACATTGAGCATGGTGCAGTTATTATTTTACATTTTGGATGGTGCCAATACACCCAGTCACTACAAAGATACAGGCATCCTTCCTAAGTCAGTTGCCAGAGAGGAAGGAAACTGCTCAGGGATTTCACCATGAAGCCAACAGTTACAGAGTTGAATGGCTGTGATAGGAGAAAACTGAGGATGGATCAACAACATTGTAGTTATTCCACAATACTAACATAAATGACAGAGGAATCCTGTACAAAATAAAAAAAATCAAAAACATGCATCCTGTTTATACTGCAGAAAATGTGGCAAAGAAATTAACTTTTTCTCCTGAATACAAAGTGTTACAAATCCAACACAACACATTACTGAGTACCACTCTTCATATTTTCAAGAATGCTGGTGGCTGCATCATGTTATGGGTATGCTTGTCATCGGCAAGGGAGTTTTTTTAGGATGAAAAGAAACATAATAGAGCTAAACACAGGCAAAATCATAGGAAAGCCTTGTTCAGTCTGCTTTCCAACAGACACTGGGAGATGAATTCACCTTTCAGCAGGGCAATAACCTATAACACAAGGCCAAATATACACTGGAGTTGCTTATCAAGACAACATTGAATGTTCCTGAGTGGCCTAGTTAAAGTTGACTTAAATCGGCTTAAAAATCTATGGCAAGACATGACAATGGCTGTCTAGCAATGACCAACAAGCAACTTGATAGAGCTTGACACGTTTTTTAAAGAATTATGTGCAAATATTGTACAATCCAGGTGTGCAAAGCTCTTAGACTTACCCAGAAAGACTCACAGAGGTGAAAATGATCGGAGAGGTTGAGGGTAGAGGAAGTTCAGGAGTAAAAACAAACAAAATAGAATTATTGTAAAATTGACTGTGTCCATAAATTTACATAGTATGTATAAGCTGGAAGTAGAGGCCTAAGCATTGTTGTTCACTAGTTTAGGAAAGGGGTGGTGGGGTTGGAAAGTAATAAAGGGAAATATAGATTTTTAAAGGATATGTATATGTATATGTGTATGTATATGTATGTACAGTGGGGAAAAAAGTATTTAGTCAGCCACCAATTGTGCATGTTCTCCCACTTAAAAAGATGAGAGAGGCCTGTAATTTTCATCATAGGTACACGTCAACTATGACAGACAAAATGAGAATGTTTTTTCCAGAAAATCACCTTGTAGAATTTTTTATGAATTTATTTGCAAATTATGGTGGAAAATAAGTATTTGGTCAATAACAAAAGTTTCTCAATACTTTGTTATATACCCTTTGTTGGCAATGACACAGGTCAAATGTTTTCTGTAAGTCTTCACAAGGTTTTCACATACTGTTGCTGGTATTTTGGCCCATTCCTCCATGCAGATCTCCTCTAGAGCAGCGATGTTTTGGGGCTGTCACTGGGAAACACGGACTTTCAACTCCCTCCAAAGATGTTCTATGGGGTTGGGATCTGGAGACTGGCTAGGCCACTCCAGGACCTTGAAGTGTTTCTTACGAAGCCACTCCTTCGTTGCCCGGGCGGTGTGTTTGGGATCATTGTCATGCTGAAAGACCCAGCCACGTTTCATCTTCAATGCCCTTGCTGATGGAAGGAGGTTTTCACTCAAAATCTCACGATACATGGCCCCATTCATTCTTTCCTTTACAACAGTCGTCCTGGTCCCTTTGCAAAAAAACAGCCCCAAAGCATGATGTTTCCACCCCCATGCTTCACAGTAGGTATGGTGTTCTTTGGATGCAACTCAGCATTCTTTGTCCTCCAAACACGACGAGTTGAGTTTTTACCAAAAAGTTATATTTTGGTTTCATCTGACCATGTGACATTCTCCCAATCCTCTTCTGGATCATCCAAATGCACTCTAGCAAACTTCAGACGGGCCTGGACATGTACTGGCTTAAGCAGGAGGACACGTCTGGCACTGCAGGATTTGAGTCCCTGGCGGCGTAGTGTGTTACTGATGGTAGGCTTTGTTACTTTGGTCCCAGCTCTCTGCAGGTCATTCACTAGGTCCCCCTGTGTGGTTCTGGGATTTTTGCTCACCGTTCTTGTGATCATTTTAACCCCACAGGGTGAGATCTTGCGTGGAGCCCCAGATCGAGGGAGATTATCAGTGGTCTTGTATGTCTTCCATTTCCTAATAATTGCTCCCACAGTTGATTTCTTCAAACCAAGCTGCTTACCTATTGCAGATTCAGTCTTCCCAGCCTGGTGCAGGTCTACAATTTTGTTTCTGGTGTCCTTTGACAGCTCTTTGGTCTTGGCCATAGTGGAGTTTGGAGTGTGACTGTTTGAGGTTGTGGACAGGTGTCTTTTATACTGATAACAAGTTCAAACAGGTGCCATTAATACAGGTAACGAGTGGAGGACAGAGGAGCCTCTTAAAGAAGAAGTTACAGGTCTGTGAGAGCCAGAAATCTTTCCTTTTTGTAGGTGACCAAATACTTATTTTCCACCATAATTTGCAAATAAATTCATAAAAAATCCTACAATATGATTTTCTGGAATTTTTCCTTCTCATTTTGTCTGTCATAGTTGACGTGTACCTATGATAAAAATTACAGGCCTCTCTCATCTTTTTAAGTGGGAGAACTTGCACAATTGGTGGCTGACTAAATACTTTTTTCCCCCACTGTGTTATATATATATATATATATATATATATATATATACAGTTGAAGTTGGAAGTTTACGTACACCTTAGCCAAATACATTTAAACTCAGTTTTTCACAATTCCTGACATTTAATCCTAGTAAAAAGTCCCTGTCTGTTACATACACTCAATTTGTATTTGGTAGCATTGGCTTTAAATTGTTTAACTTGGGTCAAACGTTTCAGCTAGCCTTCCACAAGCTTCCCACAATAAATTCTATAGGATTGAGGTCAGGGCTTTGTGATGGCCACTCCAATACCTTGACTTTGTTGTCCTTAAGCCATTTTGGCACAACTTTGGAAGTATGCTTGGGGTCATTGTCCATTTGGAAGACCCATTTGCGACCAAGCTTTAACTTCCTGACTGATGTCTTGAGATGTTGCTTCAATATATCCACATCATTTTCCTTCCTCATGATGCCATCTATTTTGTGAAGTGCACCAGTCCCTCCTGCAGCAAAGCACCCCCACAGCATGATGCTGCTACCCCCGTGCTTCACGGTTGGGATGTTGTTCTTCGGCTTGCAAGCATCCCCATTTTTCCTCCAAACATAACGATGGTCATTATGGCCAAACAGTTCTATTTTTGTTTCATTAGACCAGAGGATATTTCTCTGAAAAGTATGATCTTCGTCCCCATGTGCAGTTGCAAACTGTAGTCTGGCTTTTTTATGGCGGTTTTGGAGCAGTGGCTTCTTCCTTGCTGAGCGGCCTTTCAGGTTATGTCGATATAGGACTCGTTTTACTGTGGATATAGATACTTTTGTACCTGTTTCCTCCAGCATCTTCACAAGGTCCTTTGATGTTGTTCTGGGATTGATTTGCACTTTTTGCATCAAAGTACGTTCATCTCTAGGAGACAGAACGCGTCTCCTTCCTGAGCGGTATGACGGCTGCATTGTCCCATGGTGTTTATACTTGTGTACTATTGTTTGTACAGATGAACATGGTACCTTCAGGCGTTTGGAAATTGCTCCCGAGGATGACCCAGACTTGTGGAGGTCTACAATCTTTTTTCTGAGGTCTTGGCGTATTTCTTTTGATTTTCCCGTGATGTCAAGCAAAGAGGCACTGAGTTTGAAGGTAGGCCTTGAAATACATCCACAGGTACACCTCCAATTGACTCAAATGATGTCAATGAGCCTATCAGAAGCTTCTAAAGCCATGACATCATTTTCTGGAATTTTCCAAGCTGTTTAAAGGCACAGTCAACTTAGTGTATTTAAACTTCTGACCCACTGGAATTGTGATACAGTGAATTGTAAGTGAAATAATCTGTCTGTAAACAATTGTTGGAAAAATGACTTGTGTCATGCACAAAGTAGATGTCCTAACCGACTTGCCAAAACTATAGTTTGTTAACAAGAACTTTGTGGAGTGGTTGAAAAACAAGTTTTAATGACTCCAACCTAAGTGTATGTAAACTTCTGACTTCAACTGTATATATATTTGCGAGAAAAAACAACATATGGGGGATTGGAAGTGATGCAGACAATTACATTGATGAAGTTACAATATATCTGCAATATTAAAGCTGATCTACCCCCTAAGAAAAAAAATATATATATATATATTAGTGTTTAATTTTTTATATTTTTTATTTTTTATCTTCCACTTTGACATTACAGAGTATTTTATGTAGATCGTTGACAATTAAATCCATTTTAATCCCACTTTGTAACACAACATGTGGAAAAAGTCAAGGGGTGTGAATACTTTCTGAAGGCATTGTATGTCTGCATGCACTCGTTTGATATAAAGTGTGAACTGAGACAGGGTTGGAAGGCAACTGCAGTGCTTTTGCGGTTTTAGCAACCCATATTTCCACTGTGCTGGAGGTGCTTCGCTGAGAGACGCAGCTCCATTTAATCCCAGTATTGAGTGTATCTAGGACTAAAATACATTTTGGTTCAACACATGAAAGGAGAAAGTGTTACATTTTAGTAGACCCTGGCCATTGAAATACAGCATACTATGGAAGATGAGCCTAGCATTTAAACCAGAACAGATAATGGGTTTAAAAACGATCCTGTTTATCTCTCTTGGAGTTGTACAGATGGTATTAGGGGCCTAATTCTAGTTATATTATAGCTTAGATCAACATTCATGTTTCTGCAGTGCACTACAAGGCACTGTGTCTGAAATGTCAGTTATGAAATGAATATGTTTATACCTATGTTTTTGTGGATGTGAAAGGGGGGCAGGGATTGGTCAGCTTGTCACAGATGGCATCAGCAATGGGCATCATCTGTGGTCATTTCTAATCACAGCGATCCCCTTCCTTAGCTCTGCTGGGTCTTCTCAGGACACCATGGCTGTGTCTGAATGTCCCTGCTACGTACTGTTCACTACTACTGTACTTACAGTATTTATAACACACTGTTTAGAAAAAATGTATGCAGGAAGCTAGAAATATAAGCCTATGACTCAACCATACAAATGGAGCAGGAGCATGCGTCATTGTCTATCACTATTTGTTTTTTTCCCCTGACTGAACACGTCTCCTTTTCCAGTTGCATAGCATTGTGGGTCTGAAATTGCGCTATACTTCCTGAGTACTGTACATCAAAGTCCTTCTATGGTACACAGTGAAATGAGCATGACATTCTGTCCATTTCAGTTGGTTGCTCTTCACATTCAGATAACGCTCATTGTGAGTGGGATACAATCAAAACAGCTATCGCTTGCTTATCAACCCAATACATGTAGGCATATCTATATCTAGAGCTCAGACTTACTGTTACTGTAACAAGACGTGAATATGTGAGTGGGCTAGATGTATGATGCAGTTTCCCTGGTGTGTATCTGTGCCTGTCACACACAGTCATGTCACTGTAGTGACTGTGGTGACTGTGGTGCCCGCGGTGTGGTAATGCTCCAAGACAGTCTTACTTGCCTAACATAATTTACATTTACATTTTAGTCATTTAGCAGACGCTCTTATCCAGAGCGACTTACAGTTAGTGAGTGCATACATGTTATTTTTTTGTTTTTTTCATACTGGCCCCCCGTGGGAAACGAACCCACAACCCTGGCGTTGCAAACGCCATGCTCTACCAACTGAGCTACACAGCTGAACGCCTGTGTCAAAGTGCGACTCTATCTGTCACGGTTTACTAAGCCAGAACCCAGAAGCAGACCAGGACAAGGTAAGTGGTGTCAAAGGTGAGTGTTTATTTAACTGATCCACGGGTGATGTTGAATAATCCAGGGAACAGAGCGGGCGGCGTGGATGAGTTGTAGAGGGTGCAGTGGTTGGTCCAATGATGGCTCGGCAGCCGCCGACCATCAGGCAGAGGTTGGGTGAAGGTTCCGGACGAGTGACTGTAGGGAGAACAAAACGGAGGTAAGCATACAACCAGCAAACAAGGTGCAAAACAACAAAACTAATGCTCTAAGCTCTAGGACTGATCCGCTGATAAACATACTGTTCATGGCTAACGATCCGGCAGGGAATGGATGTCAGGTCAGAGCTTATGAAGGTGATGATCAGGGCCAGGTGTGCAGATTGCTGATGGAATGCAGGTGTGGAAATCAGGAGAGCTCCCGCCTAGCAACGTAGCCCGGCAACCAGGCAGGGAGCGTTTCCAGAACCCTCGGGAAACTGGAGATCCCGAGCAGAAAAACTAATACACATACAGGAACCGACTCAGACTGCCGGAATCGTTACAGTACCCCCCTCCGACGAACGCCACCGGGCGGACTCCCGGAGCGCCAGGATGGAGGCGGTAGAAGTCACGAATGAGGTCAGCATCTAGGATCTGTCGCCGCGGAATCCAACTCCTCTCTTCAGGACCATACCCCTCCCAGTCCACGAGATACTGGAAACCCCGCCCCCGCCGTCTGGAATCCATGATGCGTCGCACCGTGTAGGCAGGACCACCTCCGATCATCCGAGGAGGAGGAGGAGGAGGCGGAGGAGGCAACAGAGGACTGAGGAAAACAGGCTTGAGGCAGGAGACATGAAAGGTGGGATGGACTCTGAGCGTCCTCGGTAGTTTGAGTCGAACTGCCACCGGATTGATCACCTTCTCCACCACAAACGGACCAATGAACTTCGGTAACAACTTCCTAGACTCAGTCCGTAAAGGAAGATCCCGTGTGGCCAACCAGACCCTATCTCCGATGGTATAGGTGGGAGCGGGGATCCGGCGACGATTCGCCTGGAGCTGATACCGGTCCGAAACTCTAAGGAGTGCCTTTCTGGCCCGATGCCAGGTCCGGTGGCAACGACGAATATGGGCCTGAACAGAGGGCACTGAGAGCTCCTTCTCCTGAGAAGGGAACAAGGGAGGTTGGTAGCCATACAGGCACTGGAAAGGAGACATCCCAGTGGCAGATGTAGGGGAGAGTATTGTGGGCATACTCAACCCAAGGCAACTGAGAGACCCAGGAGGTGGGGTTGGAAGAGACAAGGCAGCGTAGCGTGGATTCCATCTTCTGGTTGGCTCTCTCCGCCTGACCATTAGATTGGGGGGTGAAAACCAGATGTGAGACTGACTGTAGCTCCAATGGCCAAACAGAAGGACTTCCAGACAGCAGAGGTAAACTGAGGGCCACGGTCGGAAACGATATCACTGGGCAAACCGTGGAACCTGAAAACCTCCCTAACCAGGATCTCGGACGTCTCCGAGGCAGAGGGAAGCTTGGCAATTGGCACAAAGTGGGCGAACTTGCTGAATCTGTCCACGATAGTCAGAACGACCGTGTTCCCCTCAGAAGAGGGCAACCCAGTGACAAAGTCCAGGGCCAGATGCGACCATGGTCGCCGGGGAATAGGAAGGGGGTGAAGTAGTCCAGAGCTGGGCCGATTGGTACTCTTATTCTGCGCACACACTGGACAGGCAGCAACAAAACCCAGAGTATCCTCGGCCATGGCAGGCCACCAAAAACGTCTGCGAAGAAACGCCATCGTCCGAGCCACGCCAGGGTGACAAGCCATCTTGCTGGCGTGGGACCATTTGAGGACAGCAGGACGAACCGACTCAGGCACAAACAACCGACCGGGTGGACCGTTACGGGACCGGGCTGCGTCCGAAGGGCCGCCATCACCTCCTCCTCAATCTTCCACATAACTGCTCCCACGACGCAGTTCCGGGGGAGAATTGTCTCGGTCTTGGACCCACTCTCTTCCGTCTTGGAGAACATCCGGGACAAGGCGTCCGCCTTGCCGTTCTTAGATCCAGGTCGGAACGTCAGGGAAAAAATTGAATCGTCCGAAAAACAACGCCCACCTGGCCTGACGGGGAGTTGAGACGTCTAGCCGATTGCACGTAAGCAAGATTCTTGTGGTCAGTCCAGACAATAAACGGTTGCTCCGCCCCCTCCAACCAGTGGCGCCACTCCTCCAAGGCAAGTTTCACCGCGAGAAGCTCCCGGTTGCCCACATCGTAGTTCCTCTCCGCAGGCGAAAGGCGACGAGAGTAGTAGGCGCAGGGATGGAGTTTACTGTCCGTGGAGCATCGCTGCGACAGGATGGCGCCAACTCCCACATCAGACGCGGCCCACTTCAACGACGAACTGACGGGCCGTGTCCGGTTGAGAGAGAATCGGTGCGTTGGTGAATCGTCTCTTCAAATCCAGAAACGCTCGATCCGCCTCCGGATTCCACTTGAAGGTCCTGATACTGGAAGTCAAGGCAGTTAACGGAGCGGCCACACGGCTGTAATCCCGGATGAATCTGCGGTAGAAATTCGCAAACCCCAAAAATCTCTGGAGCTGCAATCTCGTACCGGGCTGGGCCCATTCCAGAACCGCTCTAACCTTCTCCTGGTCCATCCTAATCTCTCCCCTGGAGATGATGTACCCGAGAAAGGATGTCGTGTGGGCGTGAAACTCGCACTTCTCGGCCTTCACGAACAGGCGATTCTCCAACAATCGCTGCAGAACCTGCCGGACATGCTGGACGTGGTCGGAAGGTTCCTTCGAGAAGATCAGAATGTCATCCAGGTAAACAAACACAAAGAGACCGATCATATCTCTCAGGACGTCGTTCACCATACTCTGGAATACCGCTGGAGCATTGGTCAGTCCAAACGGCATCACCTGATACTCGAAGTGACCCATCGGTGTATTGAAACCCGTCAACCACTCGTCCCCCTCTCTGATCCGGACCATGTGATACGCATTGCGTAGGTCTAGTTTGGTGAACACCGTAGCACCCTGTAAGGAGTCGAAGGCAGAGCTCATCAAGGGCAGGGGATACTTGTTCTTGACCGTGATGTCATTCAACCCCCGATAATCAATACACGGTCGAAGAGAGCCATCCTTCTTACCCACAAAGAAGAATCCTGCCCCCAGGGGTGATGACGAGGGACGAACGAGACCAGCAGCTAGGGACTCCTTGATGTAGGTCTCCAAAGCCTCACGTTCAGGTCGGGAGATACTGTATAACCTTCCCTTGGGGTAGACAGCTCCAGGGAACAGGTTGATGGCACAATCATATGGTCGGTGGGGAGGGAGTGACAGAGCCTTCTGCTTACTGAACACTTCCCCAAATCGTGATATGTCTCGGGAACCAGGGACAAATCTGGGGGTTTAGCCTCAATCACCTGACTGGGAACCGAATGGGGACAGGCAGTCTTGAGACAGTTAGCATGACAATCAAGGCTCCAACTTCGTTACCTTGCCCGTCACCCAATCGAACGTGGGATTGTGTTCCTTCAGCCAGGGGTATCCAAGGACCAGAGGAACATGGGAAGACGGCAGAATGAAGAATGAAATCATCTCAGAATGATTCCCCGACAACAGCATCTTAACCGGTTCAGTCCTCATCGTGATACGTGCCAGACTACTGCCGTTCAGAGTGGTCGCTTCAATGGCTTCCGGCAATTGCTCCTTGGAAAGCCCCAGCTGTTCCACCAACTCGGCATCAAGAAAGCTTCCATCGGCACCTGAATCGATAAAATGATTCCTGTTCATAAGGGTAGCCGGGAAACGGGGTCTGACAGAGGTATTGAGAGGTCGAAACTGGCTCGCTAAAAGTCCTCCCAACTTTAGCGAGCCGCGCAGTTTGACGACCGCCGGGAACAGGTGGCGAGGTAATGTCCCGAACCACCACAGTAGAGGCAACAGTTAGTCCTACGTCTGAGTTGGCGTTCCTCCTTGGTTAACCCGTGCCGCCCTACTTGCATTGGTTCAGAATCGGGAGACAGGACCTCTCCACTAATCCTGTGTGGTGGACGATGATCGACGTATTCTGGTCCAATCACCGACCCGACTGGAACCTGAGAAGCTGATCGATTGGACGGAACCCATTGCTTCTCCCTCCTTCGCTCTCGGACTCGATTATCCACCCGAATAGACAAGGCTACCAAGCTGTCCAGGTCACTAGGCTCCGGATAGGAGATCAACTCATCCTTGAGCTGCTCCGACAGACCCTGGTAAAAGGCCGCTTGCAGAGACTCCTCATTCCACCCACTCTCCACAGCCAACGTCTTGAACTCGATCACGAAGTCGGCCACGCTGCGAGTTCCTTGGCGAAGCGAAAACAGGCGCCTAGCTGCGTCCCCCCCTCGGACGGAATGGTCGAAGAGCTTCCTCATCTCGGCCGTGAACCCCTGGTATGAAGCCATGCAGGGGTCCTGTCGTTCCCAAACGGCTGAAGCCCACTCCAGCGCTCGACCACGCAGCAACTCAATCACAAAGGCTATCCTAGCCTTGTCTGTGGCATAAGAGTAGGGCTGTAGATCGAACACTAACCCACACTGCATAAGGAAAGAACGGCATCTTCCCAGCTCCCCCTCATATTTATCCGGCGTCGGAACCTTGGGCTCACGGAAGGACACAGCTCCAGAAGCGGCAGGCGAGATGGGTGAAACCGGTAGTGGATCCTCCACCGGAAACTTGCGCTGGTTCTGGACCTCCGTCAGACCGGTAGAAAGGTTCCGAACTGCCAACGTGATCTCCTGTAGCTCCGTGCTATGATGGCCCAACATCTTCTCCTGATGGGAAATGGCATGGCGAACAGAGTCCAGGTCCGCTGGGTTCATACTGGCCGGATCGTTCTGTCACGGTTTACTAAGCCAGAACCCAGAAGCAGACCAGGACAAGGTAAGTGGTGTCAAAGGTGAGTGTTTATTTAACTGATCCACGGGTGATGTTGAATAATCCAGGGAACAGAGCGGGCGGCGTGGATGAGTTGTAGAGGGTGCAGTGGTTGGTCCAATGATGGCTCGGCAGCCGCCGACCATCAGGCAGAGGTTGGGTGAAGGTTCCGGACGAGTGACTGTAGGGAGAACAAAACGGAGGTAAGCATACAACCAGCAAACAAGGTGCAAAACAACAAAACTAATGCTCTAAGCTCTAGGACTGATCCGCTGATAAACATACTGTTCATGGCTAACGATCCGGCAGGGAATGGATGTCAGGTCAGAGCTTATGAAGGTGATGATCAGGGCCAGGTGTGCAGATTGCTGATGGAATGCAGGTGTGGAAATCAGGAGAGCTCCCGCCTAGCAACGTAGCCCGGCAACCAGGCAGGGAGCGTTCCAGAACCCTCGGGAAACTGGAGATCCCGAGCAGAAAAACTAATACACATACAGGAACCGACTCAGACTGCCGGAATCGTTACACTATCACGTAGCTAAGTAGGCCTATGCATTCGCCTGCACCATATTGAGTCATTTCCTTCATATGTTTTCATGATTTATGCTTTGTTTATAGACTTAATGTACCTTTAGCCCATCTGACGTAGGCTATAGGCTAACATCTTGAAATAGACAAAGAATATGGAGTAGCTAGCTGGACATAGTGTACATTGGGCTCAAATTGCATACTATGTAATATAAGCAGTGAGCACAAATGGATCTACATTATTCTCTCATTCAGAGCTTATCATTATGGGTTGTTAGTGTTTCAGTTGGATCCTCCAATCTAGCTAGCTATTGCTACTCCATTGTGTAGCAACAGGTGTGACTAGGCCAACTATGGGCCACTCACTCTGTTCATTGTTGATATCAAAATAACACACACTCGTTTTTACCGTGGTCCTGATATAACCTACTGCCAAACCAAAAGACAAAATCACTTCAAGAAGGTAATGATAAAAAATGATATAATATAGGATAGTGTGAGGCATGGAAACTAGTCACTCAGACACCAACAATGGTTGGGACAGATGCTTGGAGTTATTTGTTTCTTTTCGTGGGCCTAGGCCTAAATCTTATAAAGTTGATTCGTGACTACCTTGTCTGGATCATACTGCTTTGTGTGACATATTTAAAGGCAACTCAATACTAAGGGGGCTCTGGATAAAGCACAAATAGAAGAGCTATCCTAAATGGTGGCCCATTACATTGATTATACTTTTATTGAGCTATTAGTGTTCATTTTGTTTTCATGAGCTACTTGCTTTATGTGTGTTACAGGAGAGATGGCATTTATTTGTTATGGTGCATCAGACATAAATTGATTGCAAATGTCGTCGCGGACCATCAATAATGATCAAGCAGGAACTATTTTGTTCCTACTGTACAAAGCAAATGCCTAAACCCCTACCTTCGCTCTTTTCTTTAGTGCCCCCATCACCATAGCTACCAAGGTACTGGTTTGATTATTTGAAGCAAGTGATTCCTTTTTGTTAATTTAGGCTAGGCTATGAAATGTCATACGAGTGTATCATTTATGCCATTTGATGTAATGATAATGTAATTCGTGTCCGAGGGGATATAACATTATCTGATGAAGAATATATGTTGTAGACTAACCTATAACCATTAGGCCTGTTCTGCCAGGCTGTCGTTTCTCTCTCCACAACGTCTTATAGCTTAACTATGGTTGCACTGTCTTGAGGCCAGCAGCAATAGCATAGATTCATATGCACAGTCTGCCAACATTTGATATGCGTGAGCTACAATATTGCCTGAAATCAACTCTCTGTCACTCCTCCCATTCAAATGAAATAACACTCTTAAAGATCACAGATGAAGGTTGAGTAAACTGCCTCCTCACTTTCAGAAATAACACTGGAAACAAAATCCACTCCTTTTTGCAGACACAATTCGTTGAGACGGTTCTCAACTTTTCAAAGCAGTTTGAAGGCAGAGCACTTCTCTTCCAAGCGGTTTAAAACTAACTAGGCCTACACATTAATTTATCCTCGACTTTAAGCCAACGCTGGAGAATCCAAGATTACGTTTGTCATATGAGCTCATGCCCCTCCTTTGTGATGGTTGCATTTGCATTTAAACCCCCCAGAAAAAGACCTTTGCGTATTGTTCCACATCAGTGCGGTATTAAATCATATAAGACGGAACCCCTGCAGGTATTTGATTCCGCTGAGGGGAAGGCAGCCAAATCGCTAGTACTGAATGAAATGCTTAATTTTAGTGGAGCTACTTTCTTTCACATAGTTTTGGATGGGATTTTGCCTGATCTGCAAGACAAAGAGCTGAATTCTGAGAGTGCATAGTGCTGAAAGACTCCTAATTACCCCCTTTTTTCTCTGTAAAGTGAATGACCATTCATTGTGCCAGCGAATCTGCGTTCAGGAGTATGCTCTTCAACGGTTTGCCACAAATTGATGAAAGGACGTAAGGTATTTCCTGTCATTCTGATCCAAGAGGCAAGTGCTGTGTCTCATTAATTGAAGCTCGCCTTACCAAACGCTAGGCTGGCATATCGGAAGAGCGAAAATGGAACAGACGATAAGAGATATAGCATTAAGATGGCCTGGGACTTTGAGCCTTTCAGGTAATGCTATAGGCTTAATGCCACCACCATCGCTTCAATCTGCATAGGTTCAATCTGCTAAGGAGCTTAGAAAGGAATGTGATAGAAAGACAGAGAGAGAACCACAGAGAAAAAGCAGGAAATCCACACAGAGATAGGAAACAAAACAGTCAAAGATCCAGACAGGAAGACAAACGTAGCGTCCCTTAGAGAGAAAATAGGAAGAGCAATATAAAGATCAAGAGAAGCAGCGAAAGAAGGAGAAGGAGAAAGATTGAAAAAGAGATAGCGTGTGAGAGAGAAAAAGAGAGCGAGAGCTGCCACATCATGAAGAGGCTGTTGGGGCCATGTCTCACTCGGGCACGTCATATATGGGTCAGGCCTGGGAAGCCGAGCAGGCGCGCAAGCCGCTGTCCTGGTGAATGGACGGCAAGTCATGCATCCTTTCCATCTTTTAGTTCCGCTTCATTGGCGGGCGCAGCCGTGTCCTCTGGGAGCTTGCATTGGGGACATGGTGAGTTGTAATTGCAAATGTGCTACAGTAAGGGTCAACCTGCCAAAGCCAGTGATGGCTACTCGGACTACCCACTCTGCGTGGCATCAGCTTCAGTGCTAATTTAGAGTATCCTTTTAGCCTTACTACATTTGAGAGACAGTGGCCCCTCAGTTACATTTATCACTGATGGTCTGTGTCACAATGAAGAAGCGAGGTTAAGAGTGTGTAATTTAGCTCTTGAGGACTGGGATTGGTTGGTGTCAGGGATATATCAATTATCTCCCGAAAACCAATGGTAATGCTAATTGGTTTAGGGCGCACCCTTATTATCCTTCAATGACTTTTTCACACGGACACTGAGTGCTGTACCTCTTTGCATGTGAATAATCTTTCCCCAACATAAAATGTCAAATAATCAAAAAGGTTAGCCTACTGATGGGCCACAAGTGGGGTACAATTTCAATCAGATGGTGGACTGAAAATTGCCCCTGTGCCGCATGTTTAAGACCTGTGCTCCTGATAGCGAGCAACACATGATGACACAGCTCTGTCTGTTTTATTTGACAGAATGTGGGGTGGATTTAGTTTGCCTTCTCTGATCAATAGGCACCCACCCTCTGTAGTTAAATGTGTCTGTCTGTCATTGTCGCCATGACACTGGTGTTAGCTCCTGTAAGCTGAAGTTAATCGGGGATTGTGTCTACCTGCACCTCAGATGTGCATAGCCAATCCTCAGCCTCCTACTGCTTTACAACCCTTAGCCTAGCTGTCCTTGAGCTGTTCCTCTCTATGAATGTTCTGTATTATGTAATGTTTCATGTTTTGTGTGGACCCCAGGAAGAGTAGCTGCTGCTTTCGCAAACAGCTAATGGGGATCCAAATAAAATACCAAAATACCAAATAAAATACCTGGCTAGCCTAGTGGGAGACTGATTCAGACCACCTTTCCACTTTAACTATTTTGTGTGAGCCACAGGTCTCAAGTGTGTTTATATAAACTACTAGTTAGCCACTGGGAGTGAAGGTTTCCCACCTTCCACAAATACCTATTTGTGAAATGTGTAAGATTTTCAGGACAACAGTTTTTCTGGCCTAACCTTGAATATGAAACTAAAATAATACTGACAAATTCATAAAAAGTTGACAATAAGTAGGGCATAAAATTCCTAATGGGTAAACCCATGAGTTTGGGGGGGGGAAATAATGTGTTTTGGGGGGAATTAAGAAATAAAAATGGTCTGTTGGCCATGCATTTCTCGGTTTACTATGTGCAAATCCTGAAAACTAGGCTATACTTGGAATGTGTGATGCTCCACACCTTGCAGTAGGCCTAGGCCTAAACCTTGGACTGTACTGTACTGTGCCTAACCCTTGGATGTACAACTGTGGTTCCAATCTCTACAAAACAACATGTGGTCATGTAGTGTAACAAAGAGCTCATGTTAGTTTTACACATTTGATGGTCTTTCATCCAGTTCTCCATGACAAATTATCTCTGGGTCCATTAAATGAACGCTTTCCACAAGGCCATGTATAAACACATCTGTGTGCCTTAACTTCTGCCTTTTAGATATAGAATGGATGTTATAATGCCATAACAAAGCTGTAGCCTATTTGGAAGAACCCTTCCAATTATATGCCGATCTTAAATCCCAGACTTCCTTTGGGTTTTCTTAAGTGCTTTGAGTGAATCATGTAGCAAACAAAGCAGCAGCAATCAGGAGGCCATACCCCCCAACGGAAACTAGACTGAAACCATTCCCCTTTTCCAAGCTCTGTTCTCTGTAGCCTGTTACTGTTCTTTCCGCCAACCACAGTGAATAATAATGATTATTCTTAATAAGGATGTAAAGAAGGGGAAATTATGGAAAGTATGTCTATGACGCTGCCTCGGGGGGGGAAAACACTCATATCAATGAAGAGAAAAACATTAAGGAAAACATTGTCTTTATCACCAAAGGCCCAACAAGACGAGGCATTTAATGAGCTATGTCGAAGTAATGTGTCCCTCGGTGGAAGGAAGGCAAAAGATCCAGCTTGGATTACTACAAGGCAACGTTTGGGGAAAAGGGACAGAAGGAGGAGGAAGACACAAGAGAGAGAGAGAGAGAGAGAGAGAGAGAGAGAGAGAGAGAGAGAGAGAGAGAGAGAGAGAGAGAGAGAGAGAGAGAAGAGAGAGAGAGAGAGAGAGAGAGAGAGAGAGAGAGAGAGAGAGAGAGAGAGAGAGAGAGAGAGAGAGAGAGAGCGCGAGAGAGAGAATACTTTAGATCAGGGTTCTCAAAGTGGAGTCCGCGGAGGTACTGCAGGGGGTCCACGGCCAGATAAGAAAATACGTTTTTATTTTATTAAAAAAATATTCTTAAAGACAACAGGTTAAACACATTTTGGCCAAGGGATCCGAGGAATACGTTTACAGTATCTAATACAATAAAATGTTATATTGTCAATCTACTATTTATGTTCTTAACCCTGGGGAAACATGGGCCTGGGAGGCTCACAATCCACCAATTGTCAATTTTTCATCTCAATTCTTAAAATAAATTAATAAATGCACTCTAACTTAAGCTTTAAAACTGCAAATTATTCTCTCTGGGTCATGGATTTATTTTTAAAATGTCAGGAAATTAGCTGGAAATGGCCACATTTTCTCTCTGATGCCAAGAGGCGGGCCTTTAAAATGTTGCTTCCTGGGGCCCGAGACTTGGTTCGTCTGTCCATGCACTGCCGAAGTCATAGTAAAACTATTTACAGTGAGGGAAAAAAGTATTTGATCCCCTGCTGATTTTGTACGTTTGCCCACTGACAAAGACATGATCAGTCTGTACTTTTAATGGTAGGTTTATTTGAACAGTGAGAGACAGAATAACAACAAAAAAATCCAGAAAAACGCATGTCAAAAATGTTATAAATTGATTTGCATTTTAATGAGGGAAATAAGTATTTGACCCCCTCTCAATCAGAAAGATTTCTGGCTCCCAGGTGTCTTTTATACAGGTAGCGAGCTGAGATTAGGAGCACACTCTTAAAGGGAGTGCTCCTAATCTCAGCTTGTTACCTGAATAAAAGACACCTGTCCACAGAAGCAATCAATCAATCAGATTCCAAACTCTCCACCATGGCCAAGACCAAAGAGCTCTCCAAGGATGTCAGGGACAAGATTGTAGACCTACACAAGGCTGGAATGGGCTACAAGACCATCGCCAAGCAGCTTGGTGAGAAGGTGACAACAGTTGGTGCGATTATTCGCAAATGGAAGAAACACTTCCAAAGACTGTCAATCTCCCTCGGCCTGGGGCTCCATGCAAGATCTCACCTTGTGGAGTTGCAATGATCAGCCCAGAACTACACGGGAGGACCTTGTCAATGATCTCAAGGCAGCTTGGATGGATTACAAGAAAACAATTGGTAACACACTATGCCGTGAAGGACTGAAATCCTGCAGCGCCCGCAAGGTCCCCCTGCTCAAGAAAGCACATATACAGGCCCGTCTGAAGTTTGCCAATGAACATCTGAATGATTCAGAGGAGAACTGGGTGAAAGTGTTGTGGTCAGATGAGACCAAAATCAAGCTCTTTGGCATCAACTCAACTCGCCGTGTTTGGAGGAGGAGGAATGCTGCCTATGACCCCAAGAACATCATCCCCACCGTCAAACATGGAGGTGGAAACTATGCTTTGGGGGTGTTTTTCTGCTAAGGGGACAGGACAACTTCACCGCATCAAAGGGACGATGGACGGGGCCATGTACGGTCAAATCTTGGGTGAGAACCTCCTTCCCTCAGCCAGGGCGTTGAAAATGGGTCGTGGATGGGTATTCCAGCATGACAATGACCCAAAACACACGGCCAAGGCAACAAAGGAGTGGCTCAAGAAGAAGCACATTAAGGTCCTGGAGTGGCCTAGCCAGTCTCCAGACCTTAATCCCATAGAAAATCTGTGGAGGGAGCTGAAGGTTCAAGTTGCCAAACGTCAGCCTCGAAACCTTAATGACTTGGAGAAGATCTGCAAAGAGGAGTGGGACAAAATCCCTCCTGAGATGTGTGCAAACCTGGTAGCCAACTACAAGAAATGTCTGACCTCTGTGATTGCCAACAATGGTTTTGCCACCAAGTACTAAGTCATGTTTTGCAGAGGGGTCAAATACTTATTTCCCTCATTAAAATGCAAATCAATTTATAACATTTTTGACATGTATTTTTCTGGATTTTTTTGTTGTTATTCTGTCTCTCACTGTTCAAATAAACCTACCATTAAAAGGATAGACTGATCATGTCTTTGTCAGTTGACAAACGTACAAAATTAGCAGGGGATCAAATACTTTTCCCCCTCACTGTATATGCTATTTTCTGTTCTGATTATGAGGGGGTCCCTAATGAATTTGCTATCACAAAAGGCGTCCCCGGCCCCAGAAAGTTTGGGAACCGTTGCTTTAGATACTGTATACGTGAATGCATCTGCATGGTGAAAACATTATGTGCCTTGCTTTCAGTCTTGCCAACTAGTAACTTTATGGCCTCTGCATTCATCCTAACATCTTACTGTGTGTGCGTGCTTGCCTGTCTGTCTGTCTGTCTGTCTGTATTTGTGTTTTTCTCAACTCGTCCATGTTTCCTATCTCTTTGAGTTCTCTCTGATGTGCTTTCAGCTGCACACTGTCTGTCACTATTCTGACATACTGCACGTGTGTATGCCTGTATGTGTATGCTTAACCATGCCTACGTGTTTGTTTGTGTTTGTATGCCTGAGTAATACTCTGTGTTGGCACATAGACAGGATTAGTTGAGACAGTATTATTGTGGGCTTGACAGATGCAGCCAAGAGCTTCAGCTGCCCCTATAATACCTCTGTTTGCCTGCAGCTTTACACAAGAGCCTCAGCTGCCCCTATAATACCTCTGTTTGCCTGCAGCTTTACACAAGCGCCTCAGCTGCCCCTATAATACCTCTGTTTGCCTGCAGCTTTACACAAGCGCCTCAGCTGCCCCTATAATACCTCTGTTTGCCTGCAGCTTTACACAAGCGCCTCAGCTGCCTCGATAAGACCTCTGTTTGCCTGCAGCTTTACACAAGCGCCTCAGCTGCCCCTATAAGACCTCTGTTTGCCTGCAGCTTTACACAAGAGCTTCAGCTGCCTCGATTAGACCTCTGTTTGCCTGCAGCTTTACACAAGCGCCTCAGCTGCCCCTATAAGACCTCTGTTTGCCTGCAGCTTTACACAAGAGCCTCAGCTGCCTCGATTAGACCTCTGTTTGCCTGCAGCTTTACACAAGCGCCTCAGCTGCCCCTATAAGACCTCTGTTTGCCTGCAGCTTTACACAAGAGCTTCAGCTGCCTCGATAAGACCTCTGTTTGCCTGCAGCTTTACACAAGAGCTTCAGCTGCCCCTATAAGACCTCTGTTTGCCTGCAGCTTTACACAAGCGCCTCAGCTGCCTCGATTAGACCTCTGTTTGCCTGCAGCTTTACACAAGAGCCTCAGCTGCCTCGATTAGACCTCTGTTTGCCTGCAGCTTTACACAAGCGCCTCAGCTGCCTCGATAAGACCTCTGTTTGCCTGCAGCTTTACACAAGCGCCTCAGCTGCCTCTATAAGACCTCTGTTTGCCTGCAGCTTTACACAAGAGCCTCAGCTGCCTCGATAAGACCCATGTTTGCCTGCAGCTTTACACAAGAGCCTCAGCTGCCTCGATAAGACCTCTGTTTGCCTGCAGCTTTACACAAGCGCCTCAGCTGCCTCGATAAGACCTCTGTTTGCCTGCAGCTTTACACAAGAGCCTCAGCTGCCTCGATAAGACCTCTGTTTGCCTGCAGCTTTACACAAGCGCCTCAGCTGCCTCGATTAGACCTCTGTTTGCCTGCAGCTTTACACAAGCGCCTCAGCTGCCTCGATAAGACCTCTGTTTGCCTGCAGCTTTACACAAGCGCCTCAGCTGCCTCGATAAGACCTCTGTTTGCCTGCAGCTTTACACAAGCGCCTCAGCTGCCTCTATAAGACCTCTGTTTGCCTGCAGCTTTACACAAGAGCCTCAGCTGCCTCGATAAGACCCATGTTTGCCTGCAGCTTTACACAAGAGCCTCAACTGCCTCGATAAGACCTCTGTTTGCCTGCAGCTTTACACAAGCGCCTCAGCTGCCTCGATAAGACCTCTGTTTGCCTGCAGCTTTACACAAGAGCCTCAGCTGCCTCGATAAGACCTCTGTTTGCCTGCAGCTTTACACAAGCGCCTCAGCTGCCTCGATAAGACCTCTGTTTGCCTGCAGCTTTACACAAGCGCCTCAGCTGCCTCTATAAGACGTATGTTTGCCTGCAGCTTTACACAAGAGCCTCAGCTGCCTCGATAAGACCTCTGTTTGCCTGCAGCTTCACACAAGCGCCTCAGCTGCCTCGATAATACCTCTGTTTGCCTGCAGCTTCACACAAGAGCCTCAGCTGCCTCGATTAGACCTCTGTTTGCCTGCAGCTTCACACAAGCGCCTCAGCTGCCTCGATAAGACCTCTGTTTGCCTGCAGCTTCACACAAGCGCCTCAGCTGCCTCGATAATACCTCTGTTTGCCTGCAGCTTCACACAAGAGCCTCAGCTGCCTCGATTAGACCTCTGTTTGCCTGCAGCTTCACACAAGCACCTCAGCTGCCTCGATAAGACCTCTGTTTGCCTGCAGCTTTACACAAGCGCCTCAGCTGCCTCGATAAGACCTCTGTTTGCCTGCAGCTTCACACAAGCGCCTCAGCTGCCTCGATAAGACCTCTGTTTGCCTGCAGCTTCACACAAGATCTCCTGATCCACTACTGCAAAAGGAAATGCAAACTTCGAGTGTATTTGAGTTTTAAAAGGCTTCTAAAGTTTGTAATTTCCACTTTGAAAATTCAGACTTGATTTGCCCTAACAAAAAAATGTATCAACCCCTACAAAAGGTTCAATTAATTATAATCAACATAATAATTCACATTTCCTTTTGCTGCAGGATATTTTCCTACTGTAGCAAACTAGTTCAAATTAAGATCCTACATCTGTATCTGTCTAATAAAAACAGCAATTGAAATAAAGCTTAATCTTAAGCGAATTTGCCTTTCTAATTGAAATGTGTGGGTTAAGTTCCTTGCAGTGGGTTAAGTCCTTATAAACCACTTAATACCTTTTTTATTAGCACACCACTATGGATGCACATCAGTGGAGGCTGCTGAGGGAAGGACAGCTCACAATAATGTCTGGAAAGGCGCGAATGGAATGGCATCAAACACATGGAAGCCATGTGTTTGATGTATTTGATACCATTCCACCTATTCCACTCCGGCCATTACCACGGGCCCGTCCTCCCCAATTAAGGTGCCACCAACCTCCTGTGATGCACATCATGAAAGACAAGACTATCTCTCCATCTCGCTCTCTTCCTCAGACAGATCCGTTGGCTCGGTTTGTCAAGAGGAATTCTGTTCTCCCTAGCGACTGGCTCTATGAGGGCTCTAACAGTGTGACCATTTTACTCGCATATGCGGCTAGATATTTAGCGGTGCGACCTAGAAATGTAATTTAGGAGCACCAGTGCGCCTAGAGAAATTAAGGATTCTAGCTTTAATACCTCAAATATTTGTCATTGTGCTCCTACATCTTAACCATGCCTACGTGTTTGTTTGTGTTTGTATGCCTGAGTAATATACACTGCTCAAAAAAATAAAGGGAACACTTAAACAACACAATGTAACTCCAAGTCAATCACACTTCTGTGAAATCAAACTGTCCTCTTAGGAAGCAACACTGATTGACAATACATTTCACATGCTGTTGTGCAAATGGAATAGACAACAGGTGGAAATTATAGGCAATTAGCAAGACACCCCCAATAAAGGACTGCTTTGCAGGTGGTGACCACAGACCACTTCTCAGTTCCTATGCTTCCTGGCTGATGTTTTGGTAACTTTTGAATGCTGGCGGTGCTTTCACTCTAGTGGTAGCATGAGACGGAGTCTACAACCCACACAAGTGGCTCAGGTAGTGCAGCTCATCCAGGATGGCACATCAATGCGAGCTGTGGCAAGAAGGTTTGCTGTGTCTGTCAGCGTAGTGTCCAGAGCATGGAGGCGCTACCAGGAGACAGGCCAGTACATCAGGAGACGTGGAGGAGGCCGTAGGAGGGCAACAACCCAGCAGGGACTGCTACCTCCGCCTTTGTGCAAGGAGGAGCAGGAGAGCACTGCCAGAGCCCTGCAAAATGACCTCCAGCAGGCCACAAATGTGCATGTGTCTGCTCAAACGTTCAGAAACAGACTCCATGAGGGTGGTATGAGGGCCCGACGTCCACAGGTGGGGGTTGTGCTTACAGCCCAACACCGTGCAGGACGTTTGGCATTTGCCAGAGAACACCAAGATTGGCAAATTCGCCACTGGCGCCCTGTGCTCTTCACAGATGAAAGCAGGTTCACACTGAGCACGTGACAGACGTGACAGAGTCTGGAGACGCCGTGGAGAACGTTCTGCTGCCTGCAACATCTTCCAGCATGACCGGTTTGGCGGTGGGTCAGTCATGGTGTGGGGTGGTATTTCTTTGGGGGGCCGCACAGCCCGCCAGAGGTAGCCTGACTGCCATTAGGTACCGAGATGAGATCCTCAGACCCCTTGTGAGACCATATGCTGGTGCGGTTGGCCCTGGGTTCCTCCTAATGCAAGACAATGCTAGACCTCATGTGGCTGGAGTGTGTCAGCAGTTCCTGCAAGAGGAAGGCATTGATGCTATGGACTGGCCCGCCCGTTCCCCAGACCTGAATCCAATTGAGCACATCTGGGACATCATGTCTCACTCCATCCACCAACGCCACGTTGCACCACAGACTGTCCAGGAGTTGGCGGATGCTTTAGTCCAGGTCTGGGAGGAGATCCCTCAGGAGACCATCCGCCACCTCATCAGGAGCATGCCCAGGCGTTGTAGGGAGGTCATACAGGCACGTGGAGGCCACACACACCACTGAGCCTCATTTTGACTTGATTTAAGGACATTACATCAAAGTTGGATCAGCCTGTAGTGTGGTTTTCCACTTTAATTTTGAGGGTGACTCCAAATCCAGACCTCCATGGGTTGATAAATTTCATTTCCATTGATAATTTTTGTGTGATTTTGTTGTCAGCACATTCCACTATGTAAAGAAAAAAGTATTTAATAAGATTATTTCATTCATTCAGATCTAGGATGTGTTATTTTGGTGTTCCCTTAATTTTTTTGAGCAGTGTATATACAGTGCCTTTGGAAAGTATTCAGTATTTTTCCACATTTTGTTACATTACAGCCTTATTCTAAAATTGATTAAATTGTTTTTTTCCCTCATCAATCTACACACAATACCTCATAATGACAAATGAAAAACATGTTTTTAGATTTTTTTGCAAATGTATTAAAAGTAAATAACTTAAATATGACATTTACATAAGTATTATGACCCTTTACTCAGTCCTTTGTTGAAGCATCTTTGGCAGCGATTACAGCCTCTAGTCTTCTTGGGTATGATGCTACAAGCTTGGCACACCTGTATTTGGGGAGTTTCTCCCATTCTTCTCTGCAGATCCTCTCAAGCTCTGTCAGGTTGGATGGGGAGCGTCACTGCACAGCTATTTTTAGGTTTCTCCAGAGATGTTCGATCGGGTTCAAGTCCGGGCTCTGGCTGGGTCAGTCAAGGACATTGAGAGACTTGTCCCGAAGCCACTCCTGCGTTGTCTTGGCTGTGTGCTTAGGGTCGTTGTCCTGTTGGAAGGTGAACCTTCGCCCCAGTCTGAGGTACTGAGTGCACTGGAGCAGGTTTTCATCAAGGATCTCTCTGTACTTTGCTCCGTTCATCTTTCCCTCGATCCTGACTAGTCTCCCAGCCCCTGCCGCTGATAAACATACCCACAGCATGATGCTGCCACCACCATGCTTCACCGTAGGGATGGTGCCAGGTTTCCTCCAGACGTGACGTTTGGCATCAGGCCAAAGAGTTCAATCTTGGTTTCATCAGACCAGAGAATCTTGTTTATCATGGTCTGAGAGTCATTTAGGTGCCTTTTAGCAAACTCCAAGCGGGCTGTCATGTGCCTTTTACTGAGGAGTGGCTTCCGTCTGGCCACTCTACCGTAAAGGCCTGATTGGTGGAGTGCTGCAGAGATGGTTGTCCTTTTGAAAGGTTCTCCCATCTGCACAGAGGAATTCTGGAGCTCTGTCAGAGTGGCCATCGTGTTCTTGGTCACCTCCCTGACCAAGGCCTTCTCCCCCGATTGCTCAGTTTGGCCAGGAGGCCAGCTCTAGGAAGAATTGGTGATTCCAAACATCTTCCATTTAAGAATGATGGAGGCCACTGTGTTCTTGGGGATCTTCAATGCTGCAGACATTTTTTGGTATCCTTCCCCAGATCTGTGCCTCAACACAATCCTGTCTCGGAGCTCTATGGCAATTCCTTCAACCTCATGGTTTTTGATCTGACATGCACTGTCAACTGTGGGATCTTATATAGACAGGTGTGTGCCTTTCCAAATCATGTCCAATCAATTGAATTTACCACAGTTGAACTCCAATCAAGTTGTAGAAACATCTCAAGGATGATCAATGGAAACAGGATCCACCTGAGCTCAACTTTGAGTCTCATAGCAAAGACTGAATACTGAATACTTATGTAAATAAGGTATTTTGGTTGAGAGAATGCCAAGAGTGTGCAAAGCTGTCATCAAGGCAAAGGTTGGCTATTTGGAGAATCTCAAATATAAAATATATTTTGATTTTATTAACACGTTTTTGGTTACTACATGATTCCATATGTGTTATTTCATAGTTTTGAACAATGTAAAACATTTTAAAAATAAAGAAAAACCCTTGAATGAGTAGGTGTGTCCCGACTTTTGACTGGTAGTTTATATATGTAGCGGGTGATTTGGACGGAGTCAGGCGCAGGAGGGTAAATCACTGAATAAATGGTTTATTCGGCAAGTACAGCGGTACGCAGCAACGCGTAAAACACTACTGTGCGGTATAACGGCGCACTGGAGAAAACAAAGCACACGGGTGAATATTCCGGTGATACAAATATATAAAGCTCCACCGAGCTATCGTCACCTCCACAATAAACAATCACACACAAAGACATGGGGGCAGAGGGAATACTTATACAGGTACTGATGAGGGGATATGAACCAAGTGTGTGTAAAAACAAGACAAAACAAATGGAGTGATGAGATGAGGAGTGGCAGTGGCTAGAAGGCCGGTGACGACGAGCGCCGAAGCCTGCCCGAACAAGGAGAGGAGGCAGCTTCGGAGGAAGTCGTGTCAATATATAAAATTCCTGAACCAACACAATTGCACTTGAACCCCCCCCT